>NC_044208.1:27461513-28773533 GCF_900880675.1 Sparus aurata | reverse complement strand
CCACCATAATCCACCACCCACCACCACCACCACCAGATAAAATTAGATTGCAGTGTCCTCAAGGTCCACAGGGACGCAGTTATATAATCAGATATACAGGCAGCGGGGGGCAGGGGGGGTGTTTGCTTTAAGGATGGAAGTACAAGGCCTGGGTTGTTTGAATATATATATCCACGTTAACAGAGATGACAAGGACGTGAGAGGAGAGGCAGCGCATGAGAGCGGTGATGGAGAGAGGAATGGAAGCAGGAAGAGGAGGAAGCAGCAGCAGCCTCGTATGTGATGAAACACAGAAAGAGACAACAGAGAAACTCCAGCACAGACATTCACAACGAGGCAACGAGGAGAGAGGAGAGGAGGAGAGGAGAGGAGAGGAGAGGAGAGGGGGTGGAGAAGGAGCAGCGGAGGGTGACTCAGAGGATGGGGAGGGAGCATGGTGGAGGAGAGGGGGGAGGGTGGAGGAGGAGGAGTGGGCGAGAGGAGAAGATGAGGGCTTTTCTAGCACAATAAGTGGCACACAGGTTAGAGGGAGTAAACAAGCCCGCTGCCTCTGATCGCCGGCCGTGACGCAGTGTGTCTGTCAGGGCGTGGGCTCGGACTTATATGGTCCTGCAGCATGTGTGTGTGTGTGTGTGCATGTGTGTGTGTGCATGTGTGTGTGTGCATGTGTGCATGTGTGTGTTGATGTACTCATGTTGTACCAGCAGTGGCACACTGGTAAATATTTGGCTGTATTTACACGTAGGAATGCTAATTTTATTCATGATGTGTCATTTAAGACTCAGATATTATAGTGTGTTTATGAATGTGTGTAGTAGTGTGTGTGTGTGTGTGTGTGGGCTCTGCTGCACCTCAGCGCCACTATGTATTGTATGTGTGTGTGTGTGTGTGTGTGTGTGTGAGCTGGCATGCTTGTGTGTTTTATAGTGTACGTTCAAGGGTACATTATTCAAGTTTACGTCCTCCTCTCCTCTCCTTGTCTCCTCTCCTTGTCTCCTCCTCTCTCTCCCTCTCTCTCGCCCTCTGCTGAGTATCAGTCTGAGCTCAGATCACTGTGTGTGTGTGTGTGTGTGTGTGTGTGTGTGTGTGTGTGTGTGTGTTGCTGCCAGCAGCACTGCAGTCTCCCAGCTCTGGTCCTGCACCGCTTACTCAGCACTCCAGCTCTTCACTTCTCAAAACAACCCACTGGGAGACACACACACACACACACACACACACACACACACACACACACACACACACACACACTCAGTACATTTCTTTGTTTACCGTTCTCGTTATGATCTATTAGAGGATGTGTGTGTGCACAGATGTGCTCACACATGCATATAATCAGTGATTATTTACCTCCTGCAGACGTTCACACTGATGTAAACTCAGATGCACCGTCACAACGTCTGTCTCTCTCTGAATACTTCAGCACAACAACACCGCCACATATTCTACCTTCTGAGAGATGTCACTTCAGATACATGTTTATCATCAGTGTGGTGTTGTACTGACTGCATTATATCTGAAATGTGCCTCTGACGTCTCTCAGACAAACAGTCATTCAGGTAGATTCAGCTCGAACGTTGTCAGAGTCTCAGGGTGCAGACAGACGGCAGGAGTTAGATATAACAGCACAGTAAGAGATTAAACATTTAACAGAGTAAACACTGTAGTCCAGTTCAACACCACGACAGAACAGAACAACACCTCAGAAACATTAAATGCTGGAGACAGTGTTCATCAGTTAAACATGGATTCATTCGTAGATTTATTGCTGAGTTGTTGTGTTGGATCTGACTGGATCTGAGAAATTATAGCAAGTAAAAACTGAATGTTGCCAATTATTTTCCCAGAGATCAATTAAAGCCAGTGTGTGGAGATTTAGTGGCATCAGGCAGTGAGATGGCAAAAAAGACAAACCAGTGTTTGGTTTGTCCACTCTGGGCACCCGTAGAAACACAGCAGTGAAACATTAATCGGGGTTCACACGTGACCTGGAAAACCTGGAAAACCTGGAAAACAGTCGACCAGTTTTAAATCCGTGGAAAATGAAAGATGAAGCAGTTTTGTATATTTATTGTTGCTCCTGATGAAAGCAAAGCCTCCAGCAGCTCTTTGTTTCTGGTGTTCGTGCTGTCACTGTAGCTCACAAGAGAAAAAGCCACTGGAGTTATAAATTAATGAATTAAAGAACATTATTTAGTGTATGTGATCCTCCTAGATCCTCCTAAATCCTACACACACACAGACGGATTTTCATTGTACGATAACATCTGAGAACATATCACAGTGATACATTGTATCGATATGTTATTACACAGATAATATTATTACTATTATTATATACATTACAAGCAAAAAAGTTTTTTTTTTAATTAAACAAATGCTTCATTATATTTTCACAAAATGTCTTCTTAGATAAGCAAACGTACTCTGTATGATAATCATTTGAGGTGTTACATCAGTGATCAATGATCCAATAGCATCGATGCAACTGAAATCACAGATTCATATCGTCACCATCTTTAAGACACGCCTTTATTTTGAAGTTCCCACAACACGTCTGTGTCACGTCTCAGCTGCTTTCTAACAGAACAAGAAAAAAGACAACAGATTGTTTTTCCTTTTAAATGTCTGAGACTGTTGATAAGATCATATTTCCACTGAAGAGTTCAGAAATAAAACTCTAACATCATGTTTTAGTTGATATAAATGTAACTGATTGTGTTAAATGGACATATGACATCATCTCATATTGATCGCAGGCTTCCTGTGTCCAGTCCAATTGAAATCGTATCGTGACCAGGGCATGTGAGCGGAGCGTGCGAAATACAGTCGGAGCGCAGAGCGAGTTTTAATCCAAAGGCCAGAGCGATGGTTCCGTTTCGCTCCAGTTCCGCTCTGATACCGCTCTCCACGACTTTAGGGCATGCACAAGTCCACACAGACTCACGTACGCCTTCAACATCGGAGGTCAGTCGTTGAGAGATGGAGTTTGTAAAATATTTCGAAAAGCAAGCAGACAGGTCATATAGGTGCAGCGTCAGGAATTGCTCCCTCTTTTAAATTTGAGCGAGCGTGGAGCGATTTCACCGGAGCTGAATGAAATTTTAGGAGAGCGGAGAGCGGTCCGTGAGCGGAGCGGTCTGGTTTCACTTTGAGTGAAGCAGCGAACACCCACGTAAGCGGGGAGCGGAAATTCTTGCCGCTCCGCTCCGCTCACACGCTCTGATCGTGACAGACTTTGTGAGATCAGTAAATATCATATCGTTGTCCAAAGAATCGATGTGATATCGTATCGTGATGAAACGTCACCGTGCAGCCGTGCTCTGCACACATCACACTAAACTTAAATAAATCCTAAATTACTGTAAATCAACTTATTTCTCAGAACTTCAGGTGTAAAACTAATCTGAGCTGTTTTGTTTTTGATCCAGTCTTTGTGATGAAATCACACACAGCGCAGGTCCTCGACTTCAGGAGTTCGCTGACAGAACACATTCACAGTTTCAGGTCCAGATAAAATCCATTGTGTGTAATTTCATGCTGAGGTGCTCGGAGCTCGCGGTGTGTGTTTCCACAACAGCCGGCAGCTGTAAACACAGCAGCAGCTATAGAGACGCTGCGCACGGGGAAACAAAGGCCACGTTGTAGAGATCCTGGTTCACCATCTATTATTGATGAGGGGGTCATGTTACACACACACTGACTGACTGTGTGTGTGTGTGTGTGTGTGTGTGTGGACGACTGGACGTGTGTCAGCATTTATTTGTGTGTTTGTTACCTGTGCAGGAGGGACTCAATGTATTTGCGTAACGTGTGTGTGTGTGTGTGTGTGTGTGTGTGTGTGCGTGCGTGCGTGCGTGAGTGTGTGTGTGTGTGTGTGTGTGTGTGTGTGTGTGTGTGCGTGCGTGCGCGCGCGCGCGCGCGTGCGTGCGTGCGTGTGTGTGTGTGTGTGTGTGTATGTGTGTGTGTGTGTGTGTGTGTGTCGCAGTGATTCATCACTGGTTAGTGCAGCTTTGGCAGTGCATAGATCTCTTTAGCTTTCAACACTATGGATTCCAATCTGCTGCGGGCCTGGAGACTTTTATTATGAGGATATTGATTTGAATTTCATAGTGAGACCAATAACGCCGGGTGGCAAACAGAGGAATGAGGTCCCGGCTCACAGAAACTGAGTCCTAATTCCGATGAAAGAGAGCAGAAGCAGATCCAATAAATATCTCGATGGCTGCAGCGTTTTACTGACTCCACTTCCTCTGTAAAATGAATTAAATGGCATTAATTGTTAAAGATCAGAAAAGATCAGAAAGTTCATCAGCACAGTTACTGAAGAAATGTTGTGTAGAGCTCGGAGCTGATTGTGAAACTGATTCCAGGTCAGCGTCATGAAGTACTTTAGACTCTGAACTCGTCATTTATTATGCTGCTTAAGGAAGAGATGCTTCTGCATCACTGGGGTTTCCTCTGCCTGCACTTCTTTAAATCGTACGAACAAAAAAAGCCCTGAAACCACAGCTCGTTAGCGTTAGCTGGCAGCCATGATGACAACCAGAGGGACCATCATCTGAAACTACAGTCGTCTCTGCCTCGGGTCACTTCGGCCTTCAGTGTGAATATTGAAATTCAGTCTGTGATTGAAACCTTAAAACAAACAAGAAGGGAAACCGCTGCTAAACACACGGACAGCAACCAGGAGAGACTCCGTCGTGATGATGTAACATATGGGGAGGTGGTGAAGCCCCCCGGTGGAGTCTAGACACTGGTGGAGGAGGAGGAGGAGGTGGATGGGTCCTGGAGTTGATTCTGGTGAGCAGAACCGAGTCACTGGATGAAGAGCAGGAGGAGGACGGAGTGGAGGAGGGGACAAAGACGGCTGACAGCAGAGACGTGATTGGCTGATAGTGTTGGAGGCAGAATCTGGTTGGTTAGATGGAGAGAGAGCACATGAAGAACGTCCAACCTCAAACAAACATACATGCTTTATCATTATTATTATTATTATTATTATTATTATTATTATTATATGTAAATCGCTCATTAGTCTCTAATCTCAGTTTTAGGGGCGATCATTCCATTCCCAGATATCTTTAATGACATCCTTCATCTTTTCTTCTCTTGCCTTTGACCACAAGTGTTTTCTTTTGTAATAATTACTTTCTGTGTCTTGATTAAAGCTGCACTAATTAATTGTTCTTATATTAACAGTGGTAAGAATGGATAAACTGTCAGGTGAAGCGCTAACACACAGCACATCATCTCCCATCGCTGCAGGCTCACTCTTAACTGTCTCTTTTTGTTTTCACTGTTTTCTTTCGCTCTCTCTGCAGTTTAATGTCTTCGGCTGTAAAAGCTTTAAAAAAACAACAACTATTCTTCCTGCTGAGCACCAAGAAGCAGACGGACAAAGTTAGTAACCAGCAGTGAAGCATCGAGCAGCTAAAGAGACGAAACCATGAAGGACAGGAGGAAGAAAACTGGACTTACCTTCATACACCTGACTCGTTCTATATCATAGACTTTTTATTAATAACAGGTCACATTGTATTACATGTATATTCTTATTATGTAATTACACACACACATTGTTGTTTAATGTCCTAGATGGACTTGGATGTTGTGCAACACAGGATATTGAGGCCAGATGTTCTCGTGTTCGCTCCAGAGATGGTTTATAGGATGTTTAGATAAGTGAGAGTTTGCTGACGTGTTCACTGTAATCAACTTTATATGAGAGCAGGTCGTTCTCGTTGGGTTTGCATCATGGTGTGATGCTAATTAGCCAAAAAATGAAAAATAAGATCATGCATCGTGGTCATTATGAGTGCTAGATCATCATCAGAGGCAACAGGACGTGTTTCAGTTTCTTGAGGACGTTTCATCGGTTGTGAACTCAAGAGACGTCTTGATGAGACGTGAAACGTCTGCTTCCCTTTTTATAAACATGTCATTTAATACAGCGTCACTCACTGCGACAAAAACCGTGGCAGAGTCAGATGGCAGAGAGAAAAACGAAATGGCAGAAAGGTCAGAGCCCAACTAAAATACTTTGGATTTTGGTCAGTAAACGGCAAAAATGCGGGGCCTGGAGATAAAGTTGGATGCAAGCTGTGTAAGCTACAGTTAGCTTAGCATTCCACCACTAGCAACATGAGGGCACATCTCGAAAATGTCTGGAACTCCAACTAAACAGACACGTCTCGACTCTATTTTTCACTGCCCGCCACAAGCTCTTTGTCTGCAGCACGATAAGAGGCGTGCACGAAGAAACTTGCTTCGTTCATATTCAGGACATGAGGCCGATCAGTGTCGTTGATGACATGGGCTGCAGAGAGTTTTGTCAAGAATTGGAACTGAGGTACCGTATCCAGAAAATACCTTATTATGTCTCGTTGTATTAGTTTGTCCTCCTGTTATTGACATAATGCACAAATACAGATATTCGATTGGTTTGAACCTGTGTGGTTTTTTAGAGCGAATATTCAAGCGTCATTTTGGAGCAGTTTTCACAGCCCTGTGAGCTGCTGTGCTGATGACATAATATACATGATGAACAAACAGTGTCAGTCTTGTTTCTGACAATCAGGAGGTTATTTTGGACTTCTCTGCAGTGTTGATGGTGATGGTGGAAACACAGGAGAGGCGAGAAGGATCTGTGCTCAGAATTCAGCCTTGAATTATCGGCGGTGAACTAACGCGGGGCAGGTTAATACGTTTAAGTCCTAAATTTCATAATAAGTATTAACTGGCAGTGTAATTAGATGTTCCCACAGGCTGCAGGATGCTCGCTGTGGTGGAGAGGAAAGTTTAACAGCTGTTACACTACGCTGTGTTCTGTACCGCAGTATCATCTGCACCCTCCCCAAACCCACTGCCTCAGTCCTGTGGAAAAAAAGGAAAGAGGGAGACGGGTGCTCTCTCTCTCTCTCTCTCTCTCTCTCTCTCTCTCTCTCTCTCTCACACACACACACACACACACACACACACACACACACACACACACACACACACACTCCCTGTTGATTAAGGCCTCCTCGGTGGCTAATCGCTCAGCAGTAGCTGGATTTCCTGAGCAAGAAGGACGTTTTAATCAAACCTCAACCAGGAAACAGTCATGAAATATGAATGTTATATAAGGAATTGTCAGCAGGTCTTTCTGATCGGCATATAAATAAATAATGGAGATGCTGTCATGCATCAACACATGACTGGTAGCAACCTACATAATCCCAATAATCATATTAAAATCTCTGGAGACGTTTATTTGCAGTAAAATGTTTAGATTACAGATGAATTATTATCAGAGCGCCTTCCTGTCCTTCTGTGATGCATTCATCTTGTAAAACATCACGAGGCCTAACGAGGACTCTGAGGAGATTTTTGTCACTTGTGATTAAGTTTCTCATTAGCATTATTTCCCTTAAAGCTCTGCACATCACATTCATCACTCTCGCTGTGCTCTTTCTCTCTCTCTGTCTCGCTGCATGGTAATGTTGCTGCAGCTCGCCACGGTGAAAACAATTAACCGAACACCAAACACGACTGAATATTCATACGCTGCCGATGTTATCGCGCGTGCAATGTGAGGATAGAAATGTGCTGCAGGGTGAGGAGGGGAGTCAGGGCGGGTGAGGAGGGGAGTCGGGGCGGGTGAGGCTTTGTTCCTCCGTGGACCTGCAGAGGAAGGTGAAGAGTTAAAGTCAGCAGCAGTGGAGGAGAAGCAGAGTGAGGTGAGGGTGACGGCAGGTCAGGAGAGAGTGGAAGTTTCTCAGGTCAGACACAATACATGCTGAGGTGTGTGTGTGTGTGTGTGTGTGTGTGTGTGTGTGTGTGTGTGTGTGTGTGTGTGTGTGTGTGTGTGGTGCAGGGATAGACCAGTGGATAAAACAAAGGAGAAGCAGTGCATTGTGTGAAATATCGGCCGGTCATCGCTGCACAGTTGAGACTGGGGCAAAATGCATGATGGGAGAAAACAAGCCGGTGCTGGTGCTGGTGGTGCTGGTGGTGCTGGGTCGGGGACGCAGCAGTGTAAGGTACAAAATAAATACAATAAAATAAAGAGGGGTGGTTTCCCAAAGCTGGGCAGCCACTGCAGAGCCTGAGAGTGAGGAGGGCTTTTTTATTTTTTGCCAGAGATTTGTTATGCTGCTGCTGCACCACCGAATCGATGAGGAGAGGAGGGGAGCAGAGAGGAGAGAGGGGAGGAGGGTCAGCCTGGTCGGGGTAGTTTCACTGCAGTGGAGCCTTTTTGTCCTCCCCCTCCTGCTTCACACTGATACTCCCTCCCTCTCTCTCTCTCTCCCTCCTGCGTCCGTCCGTCTGTCTTTGCTCTTGACTCCGTGTCTCTTTCTGTCCTTGTTTCCCTCCAGACGGTGGATGATACCTGGCGCCCCGCTGTCCAAAATACAAAACACTAATCTGGCAACCTCTGATGAGGAGTGCAGTCACTGCACAGCTAGCCAAGACCTACACTCTCCCTTATTAGCTGCATCAGCGTCTGCCAAATAGTAACTACTAAAAACTTCTTCTAGAGTTTGTCTGGGAGGAAATCTTCAGGGGTGTGGGGAATAAACGGCATCGGTTGTTCCAGTAAGTTCCCCTGAAGACGACGTTTGATTGTGTTTAAAGAAAAAGCATAAAGGAGGAAGTGAAGTGATAATGAGTCGGTGGATGGAAGGGTCAACAAAACATCAGATGTGATGTCTGGACAGCTGTTTGCTTCCTGTTTCCAAATGCAAGTCAGCATCGCTTTTTTAATTATTATAATCATGACGAGCTGCCCTCACCTTAACGAAGCAGTACATCCAACACAAACCACACTTTTCATACCACTTACAGAACCAGCACACGTTGACATATACTGAGAAATGAGATTGAATATATTAAAAATACATTTTATTTCATAATTTACAAGATAAAAAAGACATTTTGATAACGCATTGCTCATATATATTTAAAAATCTGTTATTTAAAGATATAATACGTAAGAATTTTGCCTTAAACGTCCACAAAGAGACGACCTTTGTTGCATATTTTGTTGAGTTGTGTACTTACATTATCACAACTGTTTCCAACAATGTGCAAACACAGAATAATCCTCAGTACACTCGTGGTGTCAGTACATTTCATGTGGTTACCCATCACTTCTTCTGTGATCGGGTGTAAAAGCACCTGTGAACATTTGTAGAGTCACATCAGACGGACAGACATCAGCAGCGGTGGTTGTTTAACAGTGTGTACATCGACAGTGAAGCGAGTTCAGCAGCGGGGACGTTTGTGTTTGTTTGCAGCGTTTATCTGCCACAAACAGCCCGTTTACTTTATACTGCACACCAGCAGTGAGCTAACGTTAGCCAGCAACGGCTCACAGAGGACAACTCTCTCTCTGTGACGATCGAAGCCTCTGTCTCTTCTTCATCCCCTCTCCTCTCTGGAACGTTCATGAAGCAAAGAACATTTCCCCTCCAGCTCCAGTCAGAAGTCGAGGTCAGCTCTGCAGATCACAGCTGCAGTCGGCTTCATAAACAGGTCTGAGGATAAATCCACTTTTTAAATCCCAAAACTTTAAAAGTAATCTCTGAGCTCACTAAAACTAGAATGCAAATATATAGATTTTCCATATATAGCAAATGTATTTCTGCTGCATGATGGTCCCCGTCGTGTTAGAGGACGAATAACATATTTTGTTATTTATTTTGGGGTGCTGTTTCCTTCACCACTTCCTTTACGTACTTCAAAATAAATGCATTTTAACATGTGAGCACCGGCCTGTAGTGTGAAACCAGGTGTTCTGAAAGTGACAGATTCAGTTTGCTATTTTTTTGAGTTTGAGTTTGTTCATTTACACATTAACGTTACAGCTGAGTGTTAGAACAGCAGCAGGGACTCGTGACTGGACGGTTTCAGCAGTCTCGTTGTATAACACCTCATACAACTGCAGCGCGCACACTGTCCGTGTGTGTCGCTGTTCACTGTTGATGTCGGCCACACTGGTTTCTGTTGCTGATTCATAAAGAACGACACATTTGTTTGAACCACAAGTAATCGAAGCCTCGCTGGGATCATCACGTATAAGCGTCATTTTATTCTGTTTTATTGTGGCGTGTGATGTGTTGTGATTGTTGAATGAGCTGTGGTGTGCAAACACTCCTTTAACAGGTCTGCAGTTTGTGTCCAGTGCTTTATATATGTGTGTGTGTGTGTGTGTGTGTGTGTGTGTGTGTGTGTGTGTGTGTGTTTCTGTTTCAGCAAGCGTGGTTTGGACTACGGAGAGAGGTAGAGAGACACTGACGATAAATCAGGACAAGAGAGAGAGAGAGAGAGAGAGGAGAGAGCAGGAAACCAGACCAAACATGGGCACAGGTGACGCACAGAG
Organism: Sparus aurata; assembly: GCF_900880675.1. Taxonomy (NCBI): domain Eukaryota; kingdom Metazoa; phylum Chordata; class Actinopteri; order Spariformes; family Sparidae; genus Sparus; species Sparus aurata. The sequence continues at coordinate 28,763,167 of NC_044208.1, read as the reverse complement.
GATACCCAGTTTCCATAGCAACAGGCAGGTGCAAGACACTGGGAGCTAATCTGGCTTTTCGATCTGCTGAGGTGAAACATTTGCATGCACATCACAGTGTGAGTAGCCTAATGTACACACACCGAAACACACATCCGACATGAGAGCAGAGCTATGTGTGTGTGTGTGTGTGTGTGTGAGACTCAGATACACACACACACACACACACGGAGATAAACACACACCATGACACACACATATACAGCGTGAACACGGTACCAGGAGGAGGGGAAATGTGATTGGCCGGCCCGGATCCCGACCTTCCTGACCCAACACACACACGCTGGGGAACGCCTGACACGTTGAAGACTCAGAGGGACGGGAGGAGGATGAGAAGGAGCTGACAGGACGAGGAGAGAGGAGGGAGGGTGAGGGATGAGGCAGGAGAGTGAGATTAAAGGAGAAGTGGAGATGGAGGGGGGGGAGGGAGGAGTTTTGATCCGTACCCTGGGGGGGAAATACATGATGAAGAGGAGGGAGGAGGAGGAGGAGGAGGGCAGGGGGGGGGGGTTACCGAGCGGTGAGGAAAGGAGTTGAAAGGGGGGAGGAAGAGAAAGAGAAAGAGGAGGAGCTGAAGAGGGAGGAAAAGTTGAGGGAAGTGAGAGAAAGCTATAAACTGCACAACAAAACAAAGAAGCACGGGCTGAAGCAGGAACCAGCCTGACCGGGTCACCATGAGGAGCTGGTGATGAAGATTAAACGATGCTAACGTCGTTATATGCTCACAGTGAGCACGTTTACATGCAGACTAATGAACTAATTACATGCAGACTAATGAACCCATCACTGTCTGATTCATGGAGTCAAGTGTGATGTGCTTCATCAGATTAAAGCTGTTATCAGATCATAAAATATCTGATAATCTGGGTCGTTTTTTACCAAATATTCTGTTTTATTCTGTTTTTTTTTTTCTTCTTGTCACCATCGGGGGTCAGAAATGTCCAGATTCTGTAGTTGATGTGGAGGATTTACAGGGTTAATATGTTTTCATTAGTGTATTGTTGCGTCCTGTTGTCTCAGGTTCTCTGTCAGGCGTCCATAACTGTCCATGTGTTGCTCGCAGTGTCATGATTCAGACTTGTCGTCGTCTTTTTCAATGCTTCCTGCTTTTTGTTCTACCTGTGTGTTGTCAGAGGTGCTCTGAGGAGGCGTGGCCTACCTACCTGTGCCTCTCACACACCTGCAGCTCATCTGATCATCAGCAGCTCAAAGACTCTGCTCAGATTGTCTCGACTCTTCCATGTGGGTCATGTTGACGCTGCTCTCAGTGACTTCTTGCTCTTGCGTCTCTGTGTGAGCCATCTTTGTTTCCCCTCAACTTCTCCCTCTGAGCTCCTTCACCTCCACCTCCAGGCTTCACCTCACGTATCTCATTCAGCAAAACCTCAACCAACGCCACTGTGAGGCCCGCGACTCCACCTGCTGAGCCTTAGCTACCGTCCTCTCCCTGACTTGGTGGTCGTTTTTTGGTCCAACAACGATGCCTCATTCATTTATCCTCGCTGCACCCCCCCTGTTATCTCTCTGCCTGAGGGAGGGGGTTATCTCCCATTATGTCGGCCATGTTGCACCACCATGTTTCTCCAGACAAACCAAACATGTGCCGTGTCTCAGTTCAGGCTCTGCATCCTTCAGAAAAATCCAAATGCAGCCCACAAATGCGGCCTTGTTTTCCCTGTTTTTGGAGGATGCACAGCTACGATCCTTCGTGGCCTCACATATCCCAAGATTCTTTGCACGCCCGAAAATGAAGTAAGAAAGAGAGAAAATGGCGACTTCACATGGCGTAGATCGTCCCTTTTGCGGGCCTGGGCGGCAGAAATCATGACGTAAGGGTAAAACATCTGGTGACGCAACCAGGAAATGCTCCAAAGACTAGACCGTCACATTTAACAACGGCTGACGAGGTTAACAAGGTCTCTCTGAAAGACTAAATTGATATTTTTCTTCCAGCACATTTTTGATATTAAGCTCTTTTTGTCCCCTCTGTTTGTAACTCTGTGCATTCGAGGAGAAAACACATTTAGAAGGTCAACACTGAATTATTTCCAACATGTGCAGAACTCTTTCTCTCTGTCTCTTGATGTCTTCCTGTCCTCGTCTTGATACGGAGCTCATTGCATTTTTCTCTGCTCAGTGGGCATTTCAAGCCTGGTGATGCAGCAGGGCAATCTCAGCTGTTCAGTCACACACACACACTTATATGGAGCTTTGCATAGGCACATATGGGAGATGGAGAGTACACACACTTTGAGTTCAGTTGGCAGTAATGTGCCACTTCCTGTGAGTTAGCCAGGAGGGACGTTAGATTCTGGGCCAGTGCACCCTCGCAACTTCTGTCCAGTTTGTTTCCTTCCTGCTCGTCGGCTCTGCGTTAACTTGCTGCGTTACCTTGTGTGACAACATGTTACCTTAGCTTATCCTGCGTTACTGTGTGTAGCGCCGCCCGGGGTTTGTGCTCGTTTCTTTGTATTTGACGAGGATCACCGGGTGACTTATGTAACCTCATGTTGCATCATCTGCTTCGGCCTGTTCTGCCTGTTCGTCCCTGCACGGTTGTGCTCAGCTGTTTGCACACAAGGCTTCTAATTTTGGCCAGCGCTCGTTTTTTTTTGTGCATTTCACATTTACACCTTATCAACCAAAGTCTGTTTATATGTGGAGCCCTAGCTGGACGAGACAAAAGGAAGAGAGGTGAGGAGAGGTGAGTGTGGAAGAAGGTAAACAGAGGAGAGAAAATAGAAAAGCCAAGGATAGAAAAGACACGAGGCCGATGAGGTGTAGAGCTGCGGGTCGATGTGGATCGATTCTCCCTCTGACAACCATCCTCACCATCGGGTACGAGACCTTCAGTCCCACACTTATCAATGTCGCCACTCACTCGCAATTTATCAATACCTCAATTATCTGGGGGGGGGGCTGGATGAGACCGAGAGCTTTTCTGTTGATTCGCTCACAGTTCAGCGCCTCTGCAAAGACAAGACAACACGGCGGCCTGCAGCCATGTTGTGTGTTCATCACAGTCGTTTCTCGTCTCTGCAAAACATCCAGATTGTTACGAGCCACACTGATATTAATACAACACACGTCCTTCAGCATTCACGTCACATTTGTATTAGCAGGATGGCTGCCACACCAGAGATCTCTATTTGAGCCTGACAGAGTGTTTCTCTGCACCTGAGAGTGGTTTCAGTGGTTTACTGATTTGGTTGCTTCACTTCAGTGTTTAAATACGTAAACACCCACCAATAATCACTGAGGCACAAACTAACTTCTGGTACTTCCTGTTGTTTTAATATTACGCCACTTAAAACTTCTACTTCACGACATTCCAGCGTGATTTCTTTATTGTTCTGCATTTTGTCAAATTTAACTGCTTTGTCGGCTGAAGAACTTCTGCATCACTCTTCCTGATAATCCTGTTTTGGCCACGATATGATTGTAATTTCATTTTATATAGGTTTTGTTTTAAAGGGATATTCGGGTGTAAATTTAATCCATGGTCTAAATCACCGTGAAACTGTGTTAGACTCCCTCTCAAGAGATCAAGTTAGCAGACCGCTAATTTACGGAGTTTTATCAACCTCAGAAACGACCGCACGACAACAATACACTGCAGTAAATGGATCCAAATATAAACCGCCACCAAAAAGCCACAAATAATGCTCAGAACAGCACCAAACTTCAGCAACAGTACAAATAGGGTCTCAGCACATAGTCCGGGGCATCTAACCTCCTGCTAGCTTAGCTGGATTTCTACTGAAAAGCTGACTAAATTTACCACTCTTCTGCAGCAGCTTCCTGTTGACGGGAAGTCCCGACGAGTCGATTACCGAGTGCAGTAGAGTTCCGCGGCTCATGGATGAAAATGTATGATTATGACATCATGGAAAAGCAATCAAAGTTCATATGTGTCTTACCTGCCAGTTTATAACAGTTATTATCGAGAGCGGACAGGGAAAAGAACGGAATTGAGCATTTCTAACTGCACTTGGTAATCGTCGCGTCGGGACTTCCCCGACCCGGAAGCTGATGGAGGAGAGTTGAAATCTGTTAGCTTCACAATAGAAATCCAGCTAAGCTAGCGGAGGTTAGATGCCCCGGACTATGTGCTGAGACCCTATTTGTACTGTTGCTGAAGTTTGGTGCTGTTCTGAGCATTATTTGTGGCTTTTTGGTGGCGGTTTATATTTGGATCCATTTACTGCAGTGTAGTGTTGTCGTGCGGTCGTTTCTGAGGTTGATAAAACTCCGTAAATTAGCGGTCTGCTAACTCGATCTCTTGAGAGGGAGTCTAACACAGTTTCACAGTGATTTACACCATGGATTAAACTTTACACCGGAATATCCCTTTAAAACTTCTACTTCACGACATTCCAGCGGGAAACACTGTGATATCTTTATTGTTCTGCATTTTGTCAAATTAAATTGCCTTGTTGGCTGAAGAACTTCTGCATCAATTCTCCTGATAATCCTGTTTTGGCCACAATATGATTATAATTTCATTTTATATAGGTTTTGTTTTAAATGCATAAATGAGTCAGTGTATGATGTGACAAAAGAAAACATGGCTCCGCAGCACCACCAGTGGTCGAACTCTCCTCTGTGCCTCTTTAAGATTCTTTTCATACTACAGGTCTGATTGTATGTGTTGCGGTGAAAGAAGCTTCAGCAGTCAGATGAACATCTTGGAGTTGTACTTAACAACAGAAACACAGCTGGAGACGCAGCACACACGTGTGGAATCAACCCCGACGACATGTCAACGCTGCAGCCAAACCGTGTGAAACGCTCCGTCGTGACACGCCGATGAGACGGAGCGGTGATGGTGTGTTTTGGTACGATGACTCAGGACTGATATTTGAGGGAGAGCCGAGAGAGAGAGAGGCAGATTTTAGTGCTGAGTCACAGCGAGGCTGCTGCTGCTGCTGCTGCTGCACCACCCTCCCCCACGCCGAACCACACCGCCTGCTCCATCCCTCGTCCTGCCCTCCTTCTCTTCAAAGACACTCTCTCTCTCTCTGTACATCCACATGGAGAGCGCTCCGTCTCTGCCTCCCCTCGTCTTTAATGTCATACTTCTGCCTCCGTGGGTTTCTTCCTTTCCGGATCTTTCACACCTCTCTCTCTGTTTTTTTTTTTTTGGAGCCTGTGTCTATTGTTTTTTTTGTTGTTTTTTCGCCTCGTCACTCTTTAACAGCTCGCCCCCTCCTCCCCCTCCATCCTCTCTTCCTCCTCCTGCCATCCTCCCACCTTTCACTGTGAACTTTAATTAAGAGTGAAATCAGTCAGAGAGGGAGAGAGAGATCAGAGCGCCCCAGCTCGTCTGCTGCAGGGTTGATAAAGCTGCAGCTAATCTTCTCCTCCGCTCGCTGTGTTTTGCTCCTTGACCGTGAGACGAAGCACCGCCGAACCCGAGCTCGCCATCCCACGAGACACACACACACACACACACGCACACACACACCACTCTGACTTCAAAGGCCTCTTCTGAAAAGTTAATCATTCTCTTTAATCTCTGCGAAAAAGCAAGAAATCAGCGATCGTTAATGGACAAGAGGAGAAGTGAAGAGATGTTCTGACTTCACTCTCTCTCTGACAGCGTTCACTTTATCTGTACACAAGCACATTAACATCCTAAGGTATCAAATTATGTCCAAATGCTAAAAGACACTGACCAAAATGAACCCCTAAAGTCCAACGAGCCGGAACACTAAGAACTGCAGCGTGAAGCTTCATCGACACGTTGAATCTGCAGCGGCTCTGTGGAGGATAAAGAGTGACGGATCAGGAGGATGTTTCAGGCAGCGAGCCGACAGTGACGGGTTCAGACTGCTGATAACCTCGTTAGACAAAAGATAATATTCATTTAAAGTTCTACGGCACAGAGAGCGGGATTAACCCGAATCAAGTCTGAGGAATATTCTCAGACGACGTAGATCTTTGGGACGAATCTGCTGAGTCACCGGGAGATAAATCCATTACAGAAAATAAGCAGATGATTGTAAAAATAATCAGGAAGGTGATTTTAAAATCAGCTGTTAAACTGAGATGTGTTCATGAACCGGTCGTTTCTAACCAGAGGTTCTGACCTGATTCAACATGAAAACACTTTATTGCACATTTCACATCTTTATTTAAGCTGTTCTCAGTCAGGTTTTTATTTAATGAACTCCAGAGTTTCTTCACAGAGCCGTCAACTGTAAAATAATTTAATTACTCTGTGTTTCCCTTAACGACCTTAAAGCTTCAAACCATTTTGGACCCATTAATAGAACTTTATAAGAATCACTGCCAACATTTTTGAAAACATAATATCAGTCGGTCAACCAGACTGAAAAATGTCAACAACAATTTGATGGATTGCCCCGAAAATCTGGTAGAAATATTTCCCCGAGGATAAAATCTGAACGAGCCCGTGACCTTTCCAGCAGAGCCGCCACGAGGTCAACGTCTGTGGTTCCGGGTCAAATATCTCAGCAAATATCTGATCGATCATCATGAAATCTGTCCTCAGGATAACGTTATAATAATCAACTGGTGACCCTGTAACCAGATCGAGCCTCACATCAGGTCAGAGTGAATCCAGTACTTGTTTGTGAGCTGTAGTGACGTTCCCCTCGGCTGTGTGTTGATGCACTCAGTGTTCAGAGCTGATTAGCAGATGTTAGCAGGAGATGTTCAACATCGTACCTCCATCAGTCTCGTTAGCTGTTTGACTCCCTGAACGTGTAGTAAAGATGCTCGCTGTGATTATTGTTGCTGCTCCTGTTGGCGACGTTTCCCTGATCAGGTATGTCAAAATACACATTTTCTACGTATGTAACACACATTGTTCCTCCTACCGACGTGCAATAAATCAATCTAGAATGTTCTGTGTGTGAGTTGCCAGCTTGTGACGATATCCCCCGTACAGATGTCCATCTTCTCTCGGCTTGTGTTGCTTTAAAGCGCCAATAAATACATTTGAAAAACTAACAAGCGGCGTGTTTCTCCTGAAATCGTCACCAGATGATCTACAGACCTCAGAGGGAAGCTTCATCTAGCTAACGAAGCTAACTTAGCCTAGCTAGCACTACAGGTCAGCCAAGGAGGGCGCCATCAATGTTTACATCCCACACTGTCCTCTGTGACCCTTTACAGGCCCGCGGACCTCAGATTGAAAACCTGCTCCTGCACAAAGACCCACAATCCTTCACTTCCACCCGTTGCTAATGTGGTTAGTTCTACTCGTGTAATATTGTTTCAGCGGAGAGTGAATGAACGAGTCACCTGTAGATTCATTCTCCTCACTTTCTCCACACACACACACACACACACACACGCACACACACACACACACACACACTCTCTCACACATGCATGCACTCACACACACACGCACACACACACACACACACACACACACACACACTCCCTCCTCCCTCGTTCCTTTTCCTCTGGCTCTCCTCTGCAAAATGGATTTTTCATGCAGAGTTATCATTATCATTAATTTAGCAGACAGGTTCGCTTCAGAGCAATTCAAGACACATTTGTTACAGTGCCAGGCAGCGGCTGGAGGACACGGGTCGGGTCGGGCTGAGCCGGGCCGGGGAGGGGAGGACGTTCCCACGCTGCTGAGTCCACAGACGATTCAGAGAGGACGTGTTGAGAAAACATCCGTCTCATTATGTAAGATCGTCTCACTAATTTGAAACCTCCACTCAGTAACCTGCACAGTGAGGTGAAACAGAAACAATAGATTTATGACCAGAACCACCAGAACCATCAGAACCACTTGTTGTGTGGCACGTTTGTTTGTAAGATATATTTCTACATCAGTTTCTGAAATTAAATGGTGTTTTGTGACCTGCAGTAGATGATAAACTACAGAGGGTTTAAACAATAAGGTTGGTTACACTGATTATCTAAACGAGCACCGCGTTGGTCCCATCCACAGGTGGAAAAGTACTCGGATACTGGAGGTGTAACAGAAGTACCTCAGGATTTTAGAGTACATCAGCGCCTTAAAAAATGAAAGTACCGTGTGTGTTCAGGCTGAGACAGCGCTGCTGTGATCACGTCACGCTGGGCGTCGTGTTTCTTTATCACAGTGAACATGTAGTTTGTTTTGAGCCGGTCCATCAGAAACCTTCCTGCTCTGTTACACCACATGTGGAGTAATCCACAGCTGGAAATATTCCCCCAATAGATCCAATATTTATTCCAGTTTGACTAATGTTGACTACAGACTACAACAGGCAGCTGCTGGAGACGATTAGCTTTCCGTGGGGAAGTGACGGACTATCAGACGGATGCTTTCGGTCCTTCGTTGCGTTTGTTGACAGTCACAAACATCTCGTGTCCTTGAAGGCTTGCTGCTGGAGTTCAGACTGTCTCAGTGGGGTTTTGTATCAGTTCCTGCACATCAGCGTTGGTGTCATTCATCACATTTCCTCTGTTATTCAGGAGAACAGGATGGCCTGACCTCGCCTGTTTGTCACCCCGCTTCAGATACACTTTCACCCACGTTCTCCACGGCAGCAGCCCGACCAGCGCTGACATTTAAAGATAAAGGTCAATATACTGTCGCAGCACTGCTGAACTTGTCATAAAATATAATCTACAGGATTCACTTCAGGTTGTACGTTAATACACAGCTCATGATTTAATCCTTCAGCTCAACTCAAAGTTATGTGGACAACACTGCCGGGTTTTGTCGCTGGCACCGACGATTCTGACAGATGGAACTTTTTATTTGGTCATAAGATTCTTTTTGTAACCATCTCGCTGCAAGAAAAAGTCTCAGACTGAATTCTTGCGAGATGCAAGTCGTTGCAGGAAGACGGTGGAAGGTTAAACTCAAGACTTTACTTCTGTAACTTATACGCATCACTGAGTAACACTGCTTCTGTTGCTGCGTTATTTTAGATCACACTACCTTGTTAAGCGTGACCCTCCCTCCTCTGCTTCTGATTGGCTGCATCCTGCCTGTAAAGATTGAACGGAGGCGAGATGTCTCACTCTCTCGCTAAAACAGAGCGTTCAAGTCAGTGAAAAGAGACGCTGCAGCGATGCAGCGTGTGAGAAAAATAACATGTTTTGTATGTAAATCTTTTCTACAGGAACCCCCAAATAAAAGTATGAAGCTGAGATTTAGCGTAACATCGTCCTCTTTAAGGTTTTATCTCACTGACGATGGCGTCCTTGCTACAGAAGACTCAGTGATGATGCAGCAGAGCGGCACACAGCTGGAGCCTGAACAATGTCCTCAGTGTCAGCAGGACTCGGATGCAAAATATGCATGCTGTCTTAATTTCTTCACGTTCTGATCTTACCTGAGGAAGCAGGAAATCGTCACCTAGCTTCATAGTTAGCTCTCCTCACCCTCAGTGCAGTGTGTAGTTCTGATGTTGGACTATTAAACACCTCCATGTTTGTTTTGTGGTAATTTAATGAACTTTAAGGATTTACAGTAGAAAACGGCCCCATATAAGTGACATCAACTAAAACAATGAAGGCCTTGAAGCTTGACTTCCACAGAGATCATCTTCCAGACCAGGATCAGGTTTTAAAACAGGACTCACGGCTTCACCACATCAGTGTTTTTAAATGTTTTACAGGTGCACGTCCTCGTAATCCCCAAACCAAACCAGCAGGACGAATCCAACGACCACAAATCAGTCGCCATGCGGAGGGACGTAACCACAGACGCCAACCGGTGAGATATATGATTAGTCATGCTGGATGTAAACAGAGTCAGAGTGTTGCGATTTAAAAAGTAAAATCCCAGATGTGCTTAACGTGAGAGCGACCCTGAGAGCGTGACAGTGCACGGCTGAATGAATTTACACTTTTTATTCAGTTGCAGAAGCTCCAACATGAATCCAGTGAGCGTGCCAGCGAGAATCAGAACCAGAACCTCCCTGTCAAACATATGAAAGTGATCCATCGTGAGGCTGCTGGATCTGTAAGACCTGATGAAACATTTCATATCAACAACAGAGATGTTTCAAACATCCACGCTGCTCCTCACAACACAGCCTGTGTGAAGTCTCTCTCCCTCTCTGACAGATATCTATTAAAAGCTGCTGCTGACGTCAAAAGTGTCCGCCATCTTTGACTAGAGCTGCACTGCTTTACTCCCCCCCTCCCCCCTCCTCCTCCTCCTCCCCCCTCCTCCTCCTCCTCCCTCCCTCCCATTGAAGAAGCAGCGAGGAGGACTCAGCCGACGCGCAGTGCCTTTGCAGCATCCCAGTCATATACAGAGAGAGAGGCTGGTATCGCTTAGCTGTGGGTATACGCAGACATTTCCTCCCAAACTGACTGCGGGGCACCGACACCAGGCTCAGGTAAGACCGGAGACTCTTTTCGCACTGTGTTTTCTCCTCGAACAGCCGGAATTTGATGCGTTTTGACGCGCAAACGTTATTTTTTCCCCGTTATTTCTTATTCTGGTCGGGATGTTTTCTGCGCGCTTCTTAATTCTGTTATTTGTGTTTTTTTGGGGTGGTGGTTTGACTGTAGAGCAGGATGTACAGCAGTGATGGCGGGGTGGATAGGAATAGAGGGTGTGAAGGAGAATAAGGAGGAGAAGGAGGAGAAGGAGGAAGGCGATGCGTGACCTCCCGGGTGATAAATCTCCAACACGCAGCGGATGGATGCGGTGCGCTATAATGCGAATGTTCAGGGTGGGCGTTTTTTCTTCTTCTCGTGGTGTTTGGGTACCTTGGACAGAGACACGGAGGATTAAAACCCCCTGAGGAGAGGTGGACTGGAGGTCTCAGCGGGTCCGTGCTGTGTGTGTGTCGGAGAGACGCGGGGCTGGTTCATTGTTTCCACATCAGAGCAGGTAGACTGCTGATGTCGCAGCAAGATGGTGAATCATGAATCAATGTGTCGCACTCGTGTCAGACAGAGAGAGAGAGAGAGGGGGAACACAACAGCATCAGCTCCCCCGCTGCTGTGGAGAGAGGAGTCGGGGGTGATTGCGGGTGGAGGGTGTCATGTGTAGTAAACTGCGCCATGGTGGAGGCGCTGGGAGGAGGAGGAGGGTGGCGGACACACACAGGAGGGAGGGGAAGGTCCAGCTCCATTTTATTTGCGTCTCTATACGCAGTCTTTGCCTCACGAGCGGGTAAAACATATATATATCTGTGACATATTTGCGTGACTGATGCGTGAAGGGAGCTCGAAGATACCCCGGTGCTGCTGGAGGAGGAGGGGGAGGAGGAGGAGGAGGGGGAGGAGGGGAGAGGAGCGCCGGGGAGGACCGTGGTGAAACCCGCACTATGACACCCAGCCTCCCCCCCCCCTCCCTCCTCCCCTCCTCACCCACCCACCTTCCCATCCTCCGTCTCCGAGGCGACGCACATCACTTGTCAGTGAGCCCCGCACACGCTGTCTGCCCGTCACGCGTGGCGCGCGGTGGCTCGGTACCCGCGCGCTCCATGCAGGCTGCGGACGCACTGAAGCAGAAGCAGCGCAGCCTCGTTATCTGTGTTACATGTGATGAAGTGTTGAGCTGTCTGGATGCTGCGGTGTACCGACGCCCCTGTGCGGCGCGTCACGCACGGACCCGGAGCCTCGTGATGCACACACAGACGCACGAGGCTCGGTTCGTCCTGAGGTTCGACGCTGCGGCAGATCAGATAGTGAGGTCCAGTTGATCTGTGATGACTGACTGAATGTTTGTCACATGCCTTCAGATCAGATTCCTGTAGATGATTTTAATGACCTTTAGATTAACTGATATGAAGCAAACTGATGTGAGATCAGCCTGCAGGGTTTGAACACTGACAGCTGTGAATTCATGACAATGGCAGATTCTAGTGAAGCTCCCCGAGGAAGCTCCAGTTGCCATGACCGCTTTATCATATGGTCTTATGCAGCGTGCACTGTTCAGACTGCAGAGAGGGAGGAAGACAGGAGCTGGTGGTGCTGATGGTGCTGGTGGTGCTGATGGTGGTGCTGATGGTGCTGGTGGTGCTGATGGTGGTGCTGGTGGAGGTGGGAGGGGGTTTCAGGCCTGTACTGTGATGGAGGCTGCTGCTGCTGCTCTCTGGATGAACGGTGACTCACAGCACCATCACCATCCGCTGATTGTTCGTTGTTCATTTCACGCCCCGCCTGTGTTGCACTCCTAAAGCCTCCATGATGGATGCTGGTGGATACTGAGCCCGGCCCGGCCCGGCTGGATGGCTGCGCAATGCGTGTTTTGGTGCAGGTACACCTCACATTTCATCCTATCCAGCAGCTCCCCCCCTCCCCCCCTTTTTTTGTAGGATTCAAGTGTTAATCAAGTTTGGTTATGCAAGAAGCCAAAGAGATGAAGAGCAGCAGCATTGTTTCCTGCAGCGGTTCTGAACAGGCCCAAACAAACCCACGCAGCTGAAGCCCTCCAACGCACGAATCCTCTGACACATGTGAGGGACGTAGTGAGACCAGACTGAAGGGTTTCTGTCCTCCAGCTGCTGGTCAACACAGGAAGACCAGCAGACACCGTCAGCACGGCTTCATTAGGAAGAAAAGGTTTTATTTCATGTGTTTGGAGTTTACTCACAAAAAACACACGAGTCTGAATCTGAGACGAAGGACTGCAGAGGAAGCAGACATCATTCTCTGCTCAAGGGCATTTTTGGAGTGCCCTTGAGCAGAGAACTGGACCACTGCCTCGCTCCCTCCTCTGTAAACTAGTCTGGATTGTGAACTGCGGTAAAGTTCCTCTCCGTCAGTGCAGCTCAGGTTTTTAGCTGCATGACAAACAGAATCAGCCTCATGGATTCAGCAGCGCTCGTTCTGCTGCTGTCGCATTAGCAACTCCCAGAATAATAACGCTATCGGCTGTCAAGTTCGCTGTTTACTTCTCGTCTTCTGGCCCGTCTTTGGTTCAGAGTCCAGGGCCCGCGGAGACGTGGCGGTTCTGTCAGAGTGTGGACTGTCTGCTTCTAGAAGACATCATTTATTTTATTTTTGTCTGAGCAAAGTCACTTTGCCCAAAGATTTCTCTTTTGTTTGGTGAGCACTGGAGCTCGAACTGCCGATATATGATCAAGTGCAACATCCAGATCTGAGGACTGCCGTTATTATCTGAAGTTAAATGTGTCACAGTGTGTTAGCGACGTGTTGCAGTGCTGCAGAGATGTCTGACCTACAAAGCTTCTCCTCCAGAAGTGATACAACACGTTAGTTTGAGGCCACACCATCACGATTTTACTAATTTTACATCGCAATGAAAACTGTGATGTAATAATAATAATAATCTTGAATTATATCACAATCGAAATATCAGTTCATGACCGTAACATGCAGCACAGCACAGGTCTCTTCACATGACAGCTTCTCCCATGTGACTTATTTCCTTTAAAATATATTTTTCAGCTTCACATATTCTCCTTTCAGCAACGTAATATGATTATTTAACTGCCAGATAAATGACAGATTCTCGCTGAACGACGAAGGGAAACAAACACAACCTGGTATCACAGCAGGGATCCAGGCTAGCTGTTTCCCCCTGTTTCCAGTCTCTAAGCTAAGCTAAGCTAAATGGCTGCTGTTGTTGAGCTTCAGACGTGAGAGCGGTATCAATCTTCTCATCCGACTCTCAGAAAGAAAGTGAAGAATCACATTTCCCCCCCAAAAAAAGTCCTCCTGTAAACTCAACAGGACGTTGGAGCGCTGATGTAGAAGAAAGACAGCATCGAGTCGTTCGGAGGAAAAAAGGCAAAGAGTGTTTATTTGGTCCCAGATGACTGTGAGACGAGTCGAGCCTCTTTTTGTGCCCAGTCAGCTCTCGCGGGTCAAACTCTCACTTTCTCATAGACACAAAACAAAACAGAGAAACAAAATGGCCGCCCGCCAAGGCCTCGAAGCTGTGGCGACGATCGCTCATCCAACCACATCGTTAAAAAATACGTTTTTTAATCTCCATCTCTCTCTGTGACACGGAGAAGAGACGCACCTCGATATGTTGGATGTCACGTGTGTGATTGTGTGGTTGCATCGTGTCGGCAGGTGAACGAGTATTAATGGAGACGTGTTGTGGATATAAAGCACAACTTCTCTAAATTTAGCTTTATTCATCTTACCTCTCACAGACGCGATGTGACAACTGTTCTCTCCGACTTCTGAAGCTTTTCCTGGAGCTAAAAATAAAATAAAATAATAAAAACCCTGCAATGTTTTTCTGTGTCTGTGCGGCCGATCCTCAGCGCTGTCATCGTCCTGCCATCTGTCCTCTCTCTCTCTCTCTGCTCTCACAGGGTTAGAATATTATTCTTTTGATTAACAAGAAGGAATCTAGGCAGGGATAATGAAAGTGATTAGAACAGAGAAGAGAGAGCGAGATGGAGAGAATAAAACACAGGCGAGAGAATCTGCCAAAGTGAGCGACTGCCAGGTGAAATCACACCGATGGACATGTAACCAGAAAATGTCCTGAATACAAGCAGTTAGAAATAACTGGAATATATATATGTTTGTTTTGAAGGTGAATTCCAAATGATAACCATCAATCAGACGTACAGTTCTGGATGTTTTCCGCGTTCTCAGCTTCAGGTCTCGGGTGTTACTACGCGTGCCGGATACGCTGCAGACGGATCGATCCGCAGCTTCACGTATCACTTTCACCGCAGCATTAAGAGTTATTCTACTGTAAATCATCCCAACACAACCTCCTCCGGCAGAATAAAAGCATGTATAGACTTCTTATCCGCGCGGCAGTGAAGCATGAAGTCACCAATTAATCTGCTCGGGTCAACATGAATGCGTCCTCCGCCCTCTGCGTTACATGGCATTGTGTGCTCAGGTGCAGGGACAATGCCGCTGTATCAGTCCTCTGCAAACATGTGCAGCGAGGAGACGATTTCATTCTCCCAGCAGTGTGTGTGTGGTTGTGTGTGTGTGTTTCTGGTGATGTTGTGTAATTTACGATGCTGCAGTGCAGCTGACGGAGGTCGTCGGTGCAGGTCGGCCTCTGCAATCAACCTTAAACATCCGGACCTGAGTGGGAGAGAAGAGCGCAGGATATCTGGCTTCATTCTGTGTGATGTGAAGCTTCATTGTGCAGCTCACGTTCACTGTCAGTGTGTGCAGGATGAAGACGGCATCACGCTCTGGACGAAACCATTCAAATCTTTTCCTTCAGATGCAGTGTTGTTTTCGTCGACGATGACGATGACAATGACGAAATTACTTCGTTGACGCCCATTTTTTCATGACGATAACGAGACAGCGACGAGATAAACGCGGCTCTTTGACGACTAAAACATGACGAGACGTGTGTGAGTTTTCGTTGACGAGACGAGAATGGACGTAAATATTAGTGGATGGTCTGTCAGACATTCAAAATGCATGACATCTCTGCTTAACGTTCGTTGTTCACTTGCTGTTGTAGCAGCAAGCCAGTAACGGTCGCTACTTTCAAATTAAAAGCCCCCCGCTAAGACCCAGTTCTAAACTCAAATAGGGTGCAATGTAAAGCTCTTATTTTGAAGACAAATTCATTGTCACTTTTTTTTTTTATTGAACAATTTAAGTGTACAAAAGCACAAGATATAGAATAACAATCAGCACATTTCAACTGTTTTTTTTCATGAATTGATGCCCGACTTCATCATACAAGAGTGTCACACATAAGTTGTGAAAATAGCAGATGTGTAGAAGTTCAACACATTGCAACATATTGTGAGCTTGTAGATCTTTTTATTGACCTAAATTAATTTGATAAAAGACTATACTTCTTCTTTTGTTGTGTTTTTTTAACTTAAACTGACTTAAACCTGTTTGAGTTTTTGTTGACTAGAACTGGACTGAAACTATCACATATAGAAGTGACTAAAATTTGACTAAAACTAAAAAGCATTTTAGTCCAAAAGACTAAGACTAAATCTAAAATGCCTGCCAAAAACAACACTGTTCAGATGTTTGTGTTGTACAAACGTCAAATCATCGGGAGATTATTAGTTTTTCAGTGAGAATGAAACCTGTGAATGATTTGTGTCAGTCACAGTGAGTTACTTTATACCGTATCGTGCAGCTGTAACTGTGTCTGAGTCACAAACTGCTGCAGGAACTGATCTATAACACAGCAGCATTAACGTCCACACAGTCTTACAGTGAGCATCAGTGTTATTGATCCTCTGAAACTCGCCTCCACCCGCTGCACCTTCACACCTGACTGCTGCTCTCCATGCTCAGACTTTCTCTTCTGCAGTTTGAGTCGTTTAAGAATGACGAGAGATGTCAGAATCTCTTCTTCCATGATAGAGAACATTAAAGGCCGTCGGCTTTTGGACCTGATTCCAAAGAAAACGTCACGTTAGACCAAACAAACAAAATCAGCCCTCCAGACAACCATCAGCACTGAGTCAAACATTTAAGATGTTAAATAAACATTTATTTATCCACAGAAGTTTTTCTTGATATTTCAGTTCTTCGGCGGCTCGATCAGATTAAAAAACAAGATATTTTTCCTCTCAGAAGGTTTTTTTCTCGTCCTCTGAGACGACTAATCGCTTTTTAATGTCTTTGTTTTTATGACTCCTCAAATATTCATCAGGCTTTTTAGTGTCCTGACTACTAAAACGTGGGACTCATTGTAAAGCACTGGCCCGGTTCTGTTGGACTGTAACTGGACCTCTGTGGATCTGTGACTCACGTCTTCAGTGCTCTCATCTGGTGTCGTTATCCCCGACTGTACGAATTCGCTCCAGGCCAACAAGCTGTGACCAGAGGCCTGATGAAGAACAACAGTATTGATTAGGGCGTCACAGTTTGATGCTCTTCTCCCTGCGGCGACGCTAAAACGTCAGGGATTCTTCCTCCTGCGGCGGGCCTGAGCGCCTCCTGCCTGGAATTCCTTCTAACGCGCAGATATAAAAAGGACCTCTGCTGTATTTTTCACCCTGAGAGCCTTCGCATCTCTCCGCCCTGACGTTTATTGCGTCGTAAAACATGAGAGCTTGTGCGTTTAATTCAAAACAGGCTGCAGAGGCCTGTGCAGAAATTGCCTGGTTGATTGTCGGTCATATGTTCGTCCACACCGCCAAACCCAATCGCACTTTTTATCCTTTCAGTTTTACTGCCCACCAGCACGCCTCCCTGTCATGTTTTTCATGTCAGACCTCTCTACGGGCCTCCAGCAGCCTGAACGTCATCTGTAATAAAACTCTGTGGTCGGGCAGATGATGCAGACTGGACCCGCTTTCATCCAGCGAGCGCTCGGCTGAAGGGCGTTGGTGGTCTGCTGTGCATACTGATGTGTTATCTTCTATCTCCTCCTGGTACATATGAGCCCTCTGCTCTTTAAATTAAACACCTCAGTCGTCACAGCGGAGACGTTCTCGTCTTGTCTCCTCGTCTGTTGTTCCTTCTGCTGGCTGATAAAGAGCCACGCTCCGATAATAAGCAGAGGAACGAGGGGACAGTCGGCGCCAAATCACCGGCCTCGCCCTCGTCTTCACCGCCCCGGTCTGATGCACCAGGGACGCCACCTTGAAGAGACAATAAATGGGACGATGACATTGCTTTGTACGATAATGGATGAACTGTGGAGCAGCTCACATTAACATACACACAGGTCAGCAGCGGTTGTTCCTCGAGCTGTTCAGAGGGAGGAACAGCGTTTATGAGACGAGGCGTGACTGGAATACCGAGCGAGTTCCGACCCGTCAGCGACGCGCTCTTTCTCTTTTGTCCCCGACGTTTCCAGGAGGCTGTAAACTGCAGAGCCGCACATCCCAGAAACGACCTCGCTCTCCATCACGATGATAAAACTAATTAAACTCTGAACCGCTCTGACCCGGACGTGTTCACTCCCCGCTCTCACTGCCTCCTTCTGCTTTACCACATCCCTCGACATCCTGCCCGAGGCGTGGACAGGATACGTCTCGTACCATTTACTCACGTGTCGTATGACGTGCCTCGTAGGATACTGTGAGCAGATCATATGGTATAGCCTCAACTACCCAGTGGTCACTGCGCTCATCAGTCAGATGGGAGTTAATCCAAAAACACCTCCACGTGTGTTTTTCTTCCCGTCTTCACCAGAATCTGCGAGCACAGATCAACAAAACATCACTTATTAAACATGATGTTCTTCTTCTTCTGTACCCAAACTGTCAGAGCACCGTGATGTCATCATGCCACGGGCAAAGACTGATGATAATCGCTCAGCCTGTGTGAGCAATAATCATCAGTCTAATACTGTATGTATGGAATCATTTATAGACAGTAAATCTCAAGAATGCAGCCGAGCTTTTTCTATTTACAGTAACTCAAACATGCAGACGGGTTCGAGGCTTTTATGCAATTAGTTCAGACCTGTGTGCAGTTGTGATTGTTGACAGGGTTCAAATCAAAGGGACTCATGATTATTTTCATCATCAACGCTAACGTTAGCTTGCTAACATTCTCCGAGTGGCATTATGCTGCATTCCATTAACCCTGGAAGTCAGAGGAGGGAGTGACGTCACGCTCAGATCGACCTCTTTCTGCTACATTAAGTCAGAAAACCTTTGTGGTGCTCCCAGTCGATAATGATGTATTATGCTGTGTTGTGCACGTACAGACAGACACCGACGTGCTTGTAAATTCTATATTTTATCCACTTTATTCCGTAAACACCCCGATACCTGCCATGAATTATGGCCGCACCTTCTGCTGCTTCCTGTCACACAAACGTACCTGATGTTTCACATGAACAGGTACGAGGTGAGCGACTTTATCTAGTGAACTCCAGCTCAGCCCGGTTACAACCTCGACAATCATGAGACTTCCTGCTGGTTCCCAGGAAACTCGTGAGTGGATTACACTACTGTTGAGCAGCCATCTTGGACTGACTCCGAGTCAGAAATATGACTTCTTGCAGCTTCCAGTTAAAATTTCCAGCTGAGAATGTGGAGTTAGCAGGTATAACATGTATCATGTTCAGCATTTTCAGTGTAGCGTGTTAGCGTGTTAGCATGCTGGGCAGCAGGGCGGTGCAGCGGTTAGCACGGTTGTTCTCCCCATGCCTGCGTGGGTCCAAAGACGTGCAGGTTCGGTCAGTCGGTCACTCTTGACCGCCCGCAGGTGTGAATGTGCATGACTGGTTGTTAGTCCTGATACAGGACGACAGCCCCGTGATGAGCCGGTTCCCCGCCGATCGCCCAGTTTGAGCTGGATGGGCTCCAGCCTCGGTTCATGTCGTGTGCTTCACCCTCGCTGTCTCTGCAGTGTGATCCTGTGTCTGCAGCAGGAAGCCTCCACTGTTGTGATCCTTCCCCTCCTGCTCTTTAGCCACGTGTCTGTGAGATGTGTACGTTACAGCGAGGCCGGATGAATAAGTGATGGGGTCTTGGACTCCTCAGGTCAATAATGCATGGCCTCCTCTGTGGAGCGGCCGCTGGGATGTCGCTGCAGCACTTAGCGGCAGCTCCTCTGTGCAGAGAGCGCTCCAGCTGTAGTGACACTCGGACTTGTTGTGTAATGTTACATCACTGTTGTTATTGTTCAGGCTCGCCGTGGTTCCTGGAACGGTAACGTTATCTTCACGTCACGGCTGTAACGTGTTGGAAGAGGGAAAGAGGAAGTGTTGCAGGCCACAGAGCGATTCTTCCTCCCAGCCTTTTCAACAGCATACATATCATTTGACATTACATTTAGTGTCTCGTCTGTGGCCGAATGACGATTCAGCTGTGTTAATTTAAAAAAAAGGAACGCCCACTCGATCTGTTTCACTTCACTGCCTTTGTCACCGCGGTCGTCTGTCAGGAGTGATAACAGCCGGCAGAATGAGGAGCTGTAGTAACGTCACAATTAAGACTTTAAAATTTATTTTTACAACAGGAATCAATCTCTGATCTGACACTGTGCCACAGATAAACGCCAAACTACCAGACCGGACGTCAACCTTTAGATCCAGTTGTTGGGGCATGAAAACAGTGAAAGCATCGTCTGAATCTGTGCGCATCATCTCGTCCTGAGCAGAAAACGAGACGCTGTTTCGTCTCCGTCGGCTTTTAAAAATCTGCTGCAAACTTTTATTAATCACACTGGAGTGAGTGTTTCACGTGACGGGAATCGTTCATCAGACGCTTTCCTTCAAAGACGGTTCATCTGTGAGAGATAAAGAGAGATGTTTGATGCAGAGACAGAGACG
Organism: Sparus aurata; assembly: GCF_900880675.1. Classification (NCBI taxonomy): domain Eukaryota; kingdom Metazoa; phylum Chordata; class Actinopteri; order Spariformes; family Sparidae; genus Sparus; species Sparus aurata. The sequence goes on along the minus strand of NC_044208.1, from coordinate 28,743,009 downwards.
CTGCCTCTGAAAGGAAAACTGGAAAGCAAACAAAATGGCAGCCGGCACGCACGCACATGAAGCCAGAGCAGAGAGACGCACACATCTATTGTCTGTCTTACCTTCATGTTACGTTTCTGTCACAGGCTGATCGCAACCGCCAAATATTTACACAGATAGGCCATAAAAGGGCTATTACGTAGCAATAATGGCACAACATTTACACAAGCAGGCTCGATTGTGTGAGGGGAATATTTTCATCATTATATAATATATTGTTACAGCCAGGACATGCCGCCTGCTGCAGGACGGGACCTGGAGATCTGACTGAGGTTCAGACAAATACTTACTGATGCGTGAAGTGTGTGTGACGTGTGTGACGTGTGTGTGATGCAGGTGAAGAAGAAGGAGGAGATGCAAAGATGGAAAGACAGGGAGAAAAATAAGTAAAGGGCAGAGGAGAGGAGTAATATTAAAGAAGAGAGGAGGAAGAGAAACGAGAGAGCTTGTAATCTTCCCCAGGTGGGATGTGATTGGACAGGCGATGAAATATGCCGTCGTCCGGGCTGGAATGTGCGGGGAATGGAAATGAGGGCATCTTCATATCTGTTGGTTATTGTTCCCGTGGTGATTACAGCGAGCTGTCAGCACACGTGAAGGATGGATGGAGGTATCTCGTCCTACACAGAGAGCCGTTCTGCAGGCTTTTAGCTGCTTTATTGCTCATTCAGTGATTCAGAACGCAGCTGATGAACACTGTGTTTCTCCTGTAACGGCCCTGAAACCTGTGAAACCCGCCGTGCTCGTCATACATCACGTCTTACTGCGTCCGCACCAGCGCCAAGACCTGAATCATGCTGCTAATCAGCAAACCAGAAACACGGACGTAATAAAGCGTGCGTGTATACACAGTCAGAGATGAGTTTATGCTTTTAGTGCTCCGAGCTGCAGCCTCGCTGTGTAAATGTAATAACTGAGAGGGGATTTTTTTATTTTTCAGTCCTGGTTCTGTTCTTTATGGCTCTGGTTGTGACTCGGGGTGAGAAGGTCGCAGTAGAAACTGTTTCCTGTCATAAGTGTCAGCAGCAGGTGACGACAAGGTGACAGAAGCACCAGGGCAGAGTGTGTGTGTGTGTGTGTGTGTGTGTGTGTGTGTCAACACAAAGCAGCAGACACACACACACAGATGGATTTGAAAATGATATGATGGTTGTTGATTCTACTGGATGTTTACCCACAATCCTGTGCGTCACCACATGGAGAGAGAACATCCTGAGTCACCTGAGTGGAGGAAAGGATCTCATTTGACTGAGCAGTATTTCTTAATTACCACATTATTATTAGCACACTACATAATATAAACTTTTAATTCAGGGGTTCCTTAACTTTCCCTCTGGAGGGCCGAAACTAAAACTTACTATTGGAGAGGAATCATATCCCACGTTCACTGAGGTGACTCACATTCTCTCTGTCTGCTGCGCTCGGATAAAAATATATAAATATTTATAAATAGAGCTCCTGAAACAAAAGATTTTTATTACATATTTGTATTATTTTCAGCAGAAACACAGGCACCACTTTTTGGTAACTCATTTCTAATCCGGAGACAAAGAAAAGAAAAGTTCAGACATGTTGACTTCATGTTTTTATGTAGGAACAGTTTGATGATGCGATTGATAATCATAGATGAGCTGATGAACCAGGTTCAGTGTTCCTGGTTTGTCTTGTCCTCCATTTAATCACCCAAACTTCTGACATTCTCTCAGTAATTAGTCGAACATTAAAAGTCCGGCCGGCATTAATCAGACGGGAGGCTGCAGGTGATGAGAGGGATAAAGACACTGTAATCATCAGTGTGTCCTCTGTATTATCTTCTCTCAGACATTTCACTCCGTGTGTTGGTCATTCTGCTGTACTGGATCGGAGATAAACAACATGGCCGCTCATTTCTTACCTTCTGGGTGTCGACCAGCCTGAAGTGACGAGCTGTTGAACCTGCACACAGATCACAAACCTTCTACAACACAGCATCGTTTTACACTCTCATATCCGTGTAGGACGTCGCTGTCGGTGTCTGGAGTTGACTTATAGAATTATAAGTGTAAAAACAGACACATTGGCCATAAAATCTGTATATTTTGAAGCAGGCCAGATGGATTTACAAGATCACATCATCACGTGATGTCATGAAACCAGCTGCCTTTGGAGGCGGTCCGAGGCCTTTACGTTCTCCGGGGCTCTGGACCATGTTCCCTCGTCTTCTTTTAGCTTCAGCAGCATCACATGATGAAGGTCATTCAGTGAGTAAATCCTCAGGATTCAATCAAACGCTCTACAACAAGCCTCATCAGTGATCCCTGAAACTGAAGTTTAAAACAACCAACAAGCAGATTTCACATCCGTTCTGCACGTTTGTTCAATGAACAGCTAAAAAACAAGTTTCTGATCACCGGTGTTTTACTTCTGCTCATGAGGAAGCCTGGCGATGACCTCGCTCCTGTGGCGGCGCCGCAGTGCTGACGGCGGCGAAGATGCAAAATGTGAAGCTCGTAATCGAGACGTCAAGTAAAATGTCAGCGCGGCCTGTTAAAACTTAATTGCTTGAAATTTGGTTGCGTAAGCGGACGGAGAGGCGACGATGCCCCTCTCTCTCTCTCTTCCCTCAGCGAGTCGTCCTGGAGATCCGACTCCGTTCAGACATTAGGGACTGCGCAGCCCGGTCCAGTTGGAGTTTATATAACCCAACATGGCCGCCGCTGTTGTGAAACGATGCAGGATGGCGAGGGGAAGGAGGAGAGGGAGGGAAATCACAGACATCAGAGCGAGGGATGTATGAATATAACTGGATCTGATTCAACATGCACAGTTTTTATCTGCATGCATGCCGGCAGCTCTCTCTCCCCCTCAGTTATGTAAACGGGCCTGTGAATTAACGCCGTAATAAACAGAGACCGTTCACAGCGTCCGGACAGAATCAGCGCCGCGCAGCCGTCGATCTCAGGACGTGTTCACGACTGAGTCCACCTGTGGAGATGAATGCACATGAATCTATAAATCGCCCCGGGAGGTTTTAATGATTCAGACTGCGACGTGCTGTGATATTTCCCCTGACAGTAGAATAAAAAAAAATAAAAAATGGCTTCATATCTGGTGAATGTGCTCAGCAGGAGCTCCGGATCCAACCCGACTGCTCGGGATGTGCAGGTGTCACACCTGACGTGGCATCTCGTTATGTGTGATTGTGCAATGAGAGAGATTTTTCTATGATATTGCCATTTCAGTACCTCCTGCTGTAAGGATTAGTGGTCTTATAAATAAACTTAATCACCTTAAAACATTGATTTGTTGATGTTAATCTGCTGGATTCGATCTGTGTGTCTTGTGAAATGTCTTTTAGACGAACGGCGTCTGAATTTCAAGGGTTGCGAATGGCCAGAATGGTTTTAAAGGCGTGTTATTTTATTAACTCATTTATTTCTTTCTCTCATTTACCTTTCTACCTCTAAGCCCAATCAGTAGACACAGAAATATCTTGAGTAGATTTGTCTTTTTTTGGAAAACGCGGGCGCGCACAGGTACGTTTAGATCCCCTGGTTGGTCGCTGCAGGTTGTCTAACTTCGACTCGTGTTTGTGATTTGAGTTCTGGGTGTCTGACCTTCTTCTGTGACTGTGGAATACATGTATAAACTGATTTATCATAAGTTTGATAAGGTAGCCTGAAGGGTTCTCAGAGCTTTTTCATTAAAACTGTAAACTGCGTTAATTAAAGCGGTGGAGGAGGAACCGAAACTGTAAAGATGCAAAAACACTGAGAGGAACTTTACGCTCACATGATGATTTCAGTGAGTTTGTCACTGCAGGTGAGACTTTTCACAAATGTGTAGTGTTAATGTGATTATGGCTTCTTCAGACAGAGCGAACTTTGAGCCCAGGAATAACAGAGAGGAGACATTTTTGTTTTTTCTTCATTCAAAACAGGTCAAGTAAAGATTCTCTAAGCAACATTAGAGCCTCACAGCACAGAGTTCAATGTGCTCAGTGTCGACCTAATGAATTTTAATCCAGAGGTGTAACGATACGTTAATCCTGATCGATATATCGCTTCAGTGATCAACGACCCAACAGCATCGATGCAGAGAGAAAACATCGAATCATATCACCGCCATCGTTAAGATGCGCCCTTATTTTGAAATTCTGTGTCCCAGTTCCTTTGTCAAACCATATTTTAGTTGCTTTTTGTGAGTTGATATAAATGTAACTGGTTGTCTTAAATGGACAAATGATGTCATCTCATATTGATCTCAGTCTCCTGTATCCAATCCAATCGAAAATCGTATCGTGACAGACTTTGTGATATCGGAAAATATCGTATCGTTTCCAAAGAATCGATATGATGTCGTATCGTGATGAAACCTGAGATTTACACCTCTTGATTTAACTCTGCACTAACTCAGAATATCTGAGTAAAACTGTCGTGACGATGAGAGCCCGACTGATGTATCGATCAGCTGTTCCTGGTCTATCACAGATGTATCGGTGATGTCGGATATGTCGTCCAGTATGCACAAATTTGAAGTCTAAATAGTGGCCAATAAATGAATATCAAAATGTTTTTACTCCCTGATATTGGTATCAGTGTTGGCCCGAAAGATCCAGTGTCAGGCTCTAACCGCGACTCTTCAAGAGCAGAGATAAACGATTCTAAATCCTTCGTGGAGCTGCAGCTTTGTGCGGATTCTCTTCGTGTTAAAATCAAAAACATCACTACACAAATCTTCTTCTGTTCACACGAAGCCTTTTTGTTTCCCTGAGGATGTTTATTAAATATTTCAGCCCCGCAGCTGATGATTCATCGTCGCTGTCGTCCCTGCAGCAGGATCATCACGCAGCCACACAACTGTGGAGATGGATTATATTGGATTCTTATTGGTTTAAACTATTTAAATGCTAATTTGTGAGAAAAGTCTTGCAGCCACATTCGTTAAAAACCATAAACTCATCGCACACATCACAGGTTGTTTCGTGACCATCTGTAGAATCAGCTTCGGAGGAATCTAACGCGTGGAGACGGCCGACCGTTTGGGATCGCAGCTAACAGGGCTAACAGGGCTAACAGGCTGTTTATGTCTGTCTGTGGCTAATCCTCCAAAATCCCAGTCAACTCTGTCTGAGACTGGCATTCCTCTGCAAACATCAGCTCCCTGCTTCCCTCCTCATTCGCTCCCCAGCAAACAAACACTGCGGCTTCTTAATCCTCAATTATTCAGCCGGCAAACAGAAGCTGTCGAGACAGAGGCGGCTACATTATCGCTTTTATCTGTATTTATTTTATACAGTTTCAAATTGGAAATGTGTTGCGTGCCGTGCTGTCTCCTCGGTCCTGTGGAGTATATTTAGCATGTAGCACCTCGGGCTTTTAGCTGCTGATGTTATCCAGAGCGACTTGAAGCCGGCGGGCAGGGAGGAGGAGGAGGGCATCACCTTGCTCAAGGGCATCTTGACGTGGCACATGCGTGATGATGAATGTATTAACTAACTGATAGATAAACATGATTTACAGGACACGTTACCGCTAACTTGTCTTCAATAAGTCACGAGACGATCTGCAAAAGTAAGCATGCGTTTCTATAAACGTGCATAATCTATTTGACTTTGGTAATTAAAGTTTTCAGGGACACTCTTCTGCAAACATCGTCTGTTCTCATCCTCCATTCAGTGGCAGCGACTGTTTACGTGTTCTCATTGGTCAGATTGCTTCAGAGAGGAGAACGTGGATGTTTGATGCTGTCAGGTTACGGCTTTGATTTCCAGAATAACTGCGTCTTACTTCTTATTCATTTTGTCGACTATTTCGATCATCAAATCATCCAACGTATCCGCCGTTTGTTCTGCAGCATCCTTCATCTGTTGTCTTGTGTTTCCTCTTCTCTTGCAGCCCTCCCCGAAATCCCACTAGGATCTTCTCTTCCCTGTTGGAGACCCTCTCCACCCCCCACATCCAGCAGCCATGGCAGATGACGCGGACATGCGCAATGAGCTGTCAGACATGCAGCAGCGCGCCGACCAGCTGGCCGATGAGGTGAGGACGACACGCACGCACACACACACACACGTGTTCATGCATACTGACATCCTCACAGAGACAGAAGACGCACAGAAATGACATCCTGAAACTCTTTAACGTGAAGGACAAACACTGAGAATTTGCAGGATAAATATTCAGTATTGGATCAAACAGACGAGAACGTTTCATAACCTCACAGTGTTTGAATGCAGAGCAGCATGTTAGTGTCTGCCTCGGGCGTGTGTGTGTGTGTGTGTGTGTGTGTGTGTGTGTGTGTGTGTGTGTGTGCAGGTGATGGGAGAGTATACCTGCAGCTGACTTTACATAACACTGCATGTTAACATCCAGAGCGTGTGTGTCGAGAAACACATGAGCACAGACATGAGCGAGGATCTACAAAACTAATTGTGTGAATGTGTGTGTGTGTGTGTGTGTGTGTGTGTGTGTGTGTGTGTGTGTGTGTGTGTGTGTGTGTGTGTTGTCAGAGTGAGAGAGAAGGTCTCAGCCCGGCCCGGAGCAGATAAGCCCCTCACCCCTCCAGCTTCACATATGACTCACACTGGCACAGCTGAGCAGAATATTAAACACACAAAGACACACACACACACACACACACACACACATGCGTGAACATAGGGCATGCACAAAATGGCGGCGTTGGAATAACAGTTCCAGCCTCTGTGGCAGCGACTTACACGAGCTCTCAGCTTCACGGAGAGGACGGCGGATCAGAGAGCGCGAGCAGAAGCGTCACATATATCTGAAGTGCTGTTTTGGGGGTCGATAGACGTCCGGTGAAAAAAGAAAAGATGAAATAATTAAAAATGGGGGAAAAAGGGGGAGAAAGAAGACTGGCTACATGAGAAATGGCAGCTCAAACTGAGGATGCTCCCCCATTCGATTTCTTACCCAACCCCCCTCCTGCAGAGCCTGCAGCGCTCCGGGGGGATCAGCGGCGTTCTCAGCGAGCACAGCGAGGCGAAGCTGTGTCATTGTAAGAAGGATGAGATATCACAGAGCGCCGTCCCCGCCGAGTGGCTCTGAAGCCAGGCGCCTCTTAGGGAGGCAGTTTGAACGTGCAGCTACATATCTGTCAGCACACAGGCTGATGACTGACACCCGACGGTCCGGGGGAACGAGGAGCTAGAGGAGAGAATCAGAGCACGAGTTTATTACAACAGTGTGGTTAGTTTTATTGGGGGAGCGACTGTAATCTGGAGGAAACCTCTGGTGGATCTCAAACACAGACATCTCAGGATTCAGTCACGGTTCCCGTCATAAGGTCGTTCACATCGACACTCAGAGAGCGGACGGTCTGTCGGCGTGCGTTCATGTGGAGTTCAAGTCGATTACCGTCGACATTGATCCCTGTTGTGTCCCGCTGATTGTTCAAATTGACTCCAGTTTGTTGTGACACGCGCTCGCTTACACTCCGCTCGATCAACACACAACACACCACACACACCACACACCACACACCACACACACCACAGACACATGCTGCTGTTATTGTTGTGTAAACTCCTGGAAGACTTGAGACTTATTTTATACATTTGATGTCAGACTTGTATGTTTCTCCCTCTGATGTGTCGTGTCATCTCAAACAGAAACTAACTCGTGTCTTTCTTCCTCCACAGTCACTGGAGAGCACTCGTCGTATGCTGCAGCTGGTGGAAGAGGTGAGAAAAATATGTGAAAAGTTGAACTCATGCACAAAGTCGGAGATAAAATACGGCGCAGCACGGATGAGAAGTAAATGTAGTCTGTCGAGTCGCAGACACACTTTGGGAAAAGATCTTCTTCATGCAGGCGGATAAATGTTCCATCAGAAAACATTATTTACTGTCTTAGAGAAAAAGCAAGGTGCCATTTAATGTATTTCCTGTATTTACTTCCTAATAACATCTGTGCACACTTGACATTATGAATCCTTCGCTGAGATAGAAAGCTTAATAATGATTCTGTCGTTGTGCGTTAGTTGTGAATCTGAGGGAGTTTGTACACAACGTCCTCATTATTCTCACTTCACGACAAACAACGGCACGCTGTTCAAACCCTCCAGCAGCCGAGAGCGAAGCCCAGCTCGTCACTTAGCAACACACATGAAGACAGTCGGAACCAGACGGTACCGAGGGAACCGCAGAGAGAGGCTCCTTGTTTTCTGTGGATGAAGTAAATATGTAAGAACCGTGTGAGGTTCAGGACCGCTGACGACACGGTGAAGCACAACACTCACCACAAACATTCAGCAGACGGACGATCCTCTCTGATAAAGTCTGATAAAGTTCAGGAGAGACGGACGTCGTGTTCACACTGAGGGGAGGGTTTTAATATTGTAGGAAATGTGTGTAGTTAACATTCCTGCAGAGAGAAAGATTATAAAACAGAATCCAGTCTCGTGTCTGTTAACTTAACATGGAAGCTGGAAGCTGGAGGGAAGTTAAACCAGTAATCCAACTAGCAGCAGCTTGTAAAGATCAGTAATTACCAACCAAGCTAAGCTAAGCTAAGTGTCTCCAGGCTCCGGCTCGTTGTTGAACGATGGTGGTGTCAGTCTTGTTATCTGACTCTCAGAAAGAAGTGCTGAACTTTTTCTTTTTCGCAGAGATTTGAAGACGACTGAATCCAAGTTCAAGATTTAGATTCTGTTCTCAGTGCTTGAATCCATTGTTCTCGTCAGGGAGGACAGTCGGCCGAGTGTTGGCATGGCGTCAGAGAGGAGGGGGGGGATACACACACACACACACACACACACACACACACACACACACACACACACGCACACACACACACACACACACACAGATGAACAGACTGTGTATTTGCTCGTACAGAGAGAAGAAGAAGCGTTAGAAAGCTGTGGGCGGTGGCGTCTGACGGGCTCTCGCTGCAGATCTCAAGGTCATATTTATAATCGCTCCACATATGTCGCCGCGCAGCTCCGCCCCACCGCTGTACCGCCGGCGGAGAGAGACTGCAGGCGAGGCAGGCGGAGGTGGAGGAGAAAAGGAAAAGTTTGCTGCTCCATCCTGCGGTTTAATAGACTGTCAGGAAGATGGAGGAGGGCTGAAAACCAGACATGGAGCTGCAGAGTCGACTGAGAGAATACAAAGAAGTGGAACAGATTAGAATTGTTCCTGAGGTTTAGATGTTTACATGACTGTTTAATGACTTCACTCAGGAGTTCTGATATCCAATCAGAGCTTCAGAAATGTGTTGTAATGTAATCAGCCACTGAGACGATGGGCTGGAGAGGAAACAATCATTAAACCAACGTTTGGATTTAATGTTGAAGGAATCTTATTTCCTACATTCATGTTGGTTTCTTATTGCAGATACGCAGCACACATTCTGTGGAAATGCAGCTGACTGCAGCTCAACTCATGTTATTTTTAGTGATGTAGCTTAAAATCACTCATTTCAAAGAAGAAGGTTTCGTTTTTGCAAGAGCAGAAATCATTTATGTGGCAGCGCGCCGACTATAATCTCTAATCCGTCACTGGACGTACATGAAAGTCTTACACATTTTTCAAACTCATCCGGCAAAATGTATGAATCTTTTCACCGATCCGCATCGAGCCGGCGCCGGTCCTGTTCGGGACCACGGCTGATTATTCCTCCGAGTTTCCCCAGGGGACACATTTGGGACGGAGGCTCGGTGATTTACAGAATAATTTATACACCACAGGTTCCTCACTGCTCCCCGCTCGCCTCTGAAACATCAATGTGGCTCTCCTCCCAAACTGCTGAGGAGGCGGGGGGAGGGTGTGTGGAATAATCTGTATATGTGCCTTCAACTGTGTGTGTGTGTGTGCGCTCGCTGTGACACACCATAATCTTATTTAGGCCTATCAGGCTGCAGCAGGTGCCTCGTCGCTTTGCTGTATTTCTAAGAAGCAGAGCGTCGGATGTGAGCGAGTATCTGTGTCCTCCTCCTCTTCACACGCAGCATCAAAACCCTGCAGCCGACCCGCCTCTCGCTGACCAACAGCTTCACTGCTGCACTCAACAGCAGTGAAGCTGTTCAGACGGGTCAAAACCACAGGAAGGAATTAAAGTGAGAGCCTGCAGGGCCGACAGACGATCAGCAGACATCTAGTTTTTAAATTAGGAGGAGGTAGAAGAGGATTTCCTTCCTCACACTGGAGGTTACAAGCAATAATAAATCCTGGTCCAGAGGTCGAGCAGCTGCTGGCTCGGAGACTGAGGGGGTGTTTAAGATCCTGGGTTATTAATTGGGTCATTTGTGCACAGAAGTCCGATGGCAGGCTCCTCATTTTAATGAGAACTCTGCTTCTCTGTCAGCGTTATTATTGTTAATCTCCTGAGGGCTGATTCCACGTTTTACTGGCTGAAGGCGTAAACGGTCGAATCAATACCGGCCTGGATGCTGACGCTGCGGGTGCAAAATATTCTCATCCAGAGAGGAAACATCAACAAAAAGATGCCAGCGTTTTGTGATTTTGAATTAATTCAGCTGTCTGGAATTCATGAGAGACTGTTTGTGACTCAGAGCGATTTACGAGGCAGTTACAGTTAGAAAACAGGTGTTCTCTGCTCGGATTTTAAGATGCGTCTCCTCAACAGTTTGGGAGCCATTTTCTTTCTTGCAGATCACATCCCTGCAGGAAAAACCAGCACCAAAACACAACATATGCTGGTCTTGCTGGTGACCAGCAAGACCAGCATATGTTGTGTTTTGGTGCTGGTTTTTCCTGCAGGGATTCTCACAGCTCTGTGCTAAATATGAAGCTTAAAGACTAAAAGCAGGATGTAACAGCCGGCTTACTTCTGTCCAACACCGTCAAAGGTTCGATGTGTAAGAACTGGCCACATATCAAGTTCATACTTAATCACACCAGCAGAGCGACCCCCAACTGCTGCAGCTAGCTAGCTCAGTTAGCCATGCTGCTAGCTTGCAGAGGTTTCTGACCAGGACTGGCCAGGGCTAGCTGGTTAGCATGCTAATTTTAACAGATATCTCTGCAACACAATACAAAGACATCACAATGTCAAAACTGCTGTTTCTTCACATTGTGTTTTTTAGTTTTAATTTATTTTCAACTTATATTTCTACATATTTCCCCTTAAAAGTCAGATATTGGAACACATTTGATTTTATTTAACTGCTGCTGACTGTAGCTTCAGATTTAGCGCACAGACTTGAGAGCGGTTCTAATCTTCTCATCCATCATATTTATTGACACGATGTCGAACTATTCCTTTAATATTCCTCGTCTCTTTAAAGCATTCAGCTCGAGCCGTAGCTTCTCCTCCCTTGTTCGAGCTTTACTGTCGTCAGTTGTTGTGTTTTCAGATATTATACAATGTAAAAAAGAAAATGAACAGTTTTCCCAAACTCTGCATGAAAAGGAGAATGTGAGGAGAAACTGCTGACGGTAGCTCATCGTCACTGACCTCTGTGTTATTTTATTTTCCCTCCATCACCCGTCCATCCATCCGACCCGTCTGTCCGTCCGACCCGTCTGTCTGTTCGACCCGGCTGTCTTCGGGGGAATAGAGCAAAGATGCCGGCATCAGGACTTTGGTTATGCTGGACGAGCAGGGAGGTGAGTGACCGAGTATTAATAACCAAACTATCCAACACAGCTGCTTGATTTAATCTGTATTCTGTTAAAAAGTAATAAATGATGAATTTAGTCACGTAGCAGCAGCACGAGGGGCGTTAGCATTAATGTATAGTTATAGTCATGTTTGTGTTAGATTTATGGTTTCAGAACATTTGTGAATGGATGAATTGTTTCATAAGCTTGTTTTCATTTTAAATGCATTTTCCAGACTAATTCATTTTTTCCCTGATTTCTTCAGAGTAATATTTCCTGATTTGGGTTTTGATTTTAACGCATGTTTTCTCTGATTGGTGCCAGTTTTAACTTTGGGGGATTATTTTTCTGTTCATCTTCCTTTAACCTTTTCTTTCCTTTGGCTAATATTTGTTTTCTTTTTTTAATTTCTTTTGGTTTGTCTAACTGCTTTTGATTTGCCAGAAGCTTTTCCTCTTGTTTTCATGAGCTCTCAGAGAAAGGAAAGATTCTCAAACGTGCCATAAAACAATAACAGAAGGATTATTAACTGCCAACCACCACAGTGCCAAAAACCCAACAGCTCAACACTGAGATAGTTTACTCATCATCCAGAATCACTGCCGGGTTAAAACATGCAGCAGCCCAATGGTGGGTTGACTTCTGGGCTGTTCCAGGTTCTGTTTGTGCCATAATCTCCTCTAGAACCACCCAGTAACCTGTGTTTGGATGTTAGAATGATTAAAAAGCAGTCATGTTGGTTGATGCCAACAGATTTGACATTTTATAGCAATACCCAAACAAATACGGCCCGGTTCTGGTCAAAAGTCAGTAAAATTGTCTTTGTAAATACTCTCAGAAGCCAAAAATGTCCAAACAGGTCTGAGATCAGTCCAGAGGTGGAAAACACAAACGATCGATTTAGCTGGTACTGACAAAATATCCAACCCCTTCTCTATCAATCCATTCACTGCTTTGTACAATCCCTGGTGAGATGCAGCTTATTAATGACGGCACACATTAAACAACACGGTCTGAAGGCGCTGTGGTGTACCCGGTGCTGTTCTGCCCCTCCTCCGACCATCAGCTGATCCCGTCACCCCATGTGGAGGATCAACACTCCAAAAACCAATTGCACTGACTTCCTGGACACGCAGGCGGCGGCTGTGAGCCTGAGTTGACCTCTGACCTTCTGTTATTGACCGCGTGCAGGCCTGAAGCCCTCCAGCGCTCGATGCTGGAGGTGGTTCTTACAGGGGGTGGAGGTTTGCTTTGGTGACATGTAATATATCTCACTGTAATGACACAACGCATGTCGAACCGGGGATTTTACAAATCGGAAACAAGTCAATGAACTGCTTCTCGAGTCCGCTCCATATTTAACTGTGCCCTTTCACCCTCTCACACTCTGCCTGCACACTACTTTTTCTTTAATCACGATCAGGATTGGAAAATTTCTTTGTGCTGTGGAAACTTCACAAACGCACCATCCACCACATCAGCATGACGAAAAGGCCCCGACACTCATAAAAACCAGGATCCAAATTGCACTTGAACGCGTCCAAAAGCCAGAGCGACACAGCTAGCACAGTTTTATTCGCTCTATTGTGACAGTAAGCAGGAAGTAGTGTACTAAGTTTACGCATTAGCGGCTCAAATTAATGTTTTATCATTCTTCAAATAACCAGTAAGTGTTGTGATACCAGTCGTAGCTGCTGAGGTATAAAGACGCTCATATATCGTCCCAATATTAGCTAACGAGGACACATTATTTAACCTGTCTGGAAAGAGAGACGAGCAGCTTTGTCTCCGTGTCCTGCACAAAAACTCTCTCAAAAATAAAATCCGTCAGCGTCGGCAGCTCGTTAATCAGCTGTCTTTGAAACGTCTGCTCTGAACACAGATGTAGCGATCTCATCATACATTGTTCTTCGAAAAATACAATTAGATAGACCTTTGGGAGAATGTATGTTGGTAAACTACCATGAAGCTAATGTTAGCTTAGTTTAGCCTGGTGGGGAGAGCAGCTAGCCTTGCTCCGTCCAAAGGTAAAATAATATCATCCCACCTCTATAGTTCACTTATTAACACAATATATGTTGTTTGTTTAATCTGTACAAACACATAAATGTAACAACAACAAGCTGTGCTTCGATACATCTCATCAACAGATGTAGCCACACAGTGTTAGCAGCTCGTTGGCTAATCAGCTGCTACGTTTTCTTCTCTGTTCTGTTTTGTCGCGGGTGGCCGACGGCGTTAAGGTCACCTGTCACCTGCTACGACGGGAGGGATTTAAGAGGCGCTAGATTATTAACACAGAATCAATATTCATTATTTAATTGTTGCCAGTATCAAGTTATCGTGACACCCTCGTCTGCAAGCTAACCGTGGCTGGAGGGATTTTGTTAGCTTTGGACGGAGACAAGCTAGCTGTTTCCTACTCTTTCCAGTCTTTATGCTAAGCTAGGCTAACTGACAGCAGGCTATAGCTTCATATTTAGTATAAAGACATGAGAGTGGCATCAGTCCTCCAGTTTAACTCTCGGGGTTCCTTTGACATCAGCGTTGAACAATTTCAACTTGAAGCTGATACGATGAGAACCAGTTTCACTGCCATTATTTAATTTTTGATTTTTATGTGCTTTTTTTTTATACCAACAGCACACATAATTGTTTGCATCCCACCGAATCACAAAGCACTCAGCTGAAACTTAGTCTCAATACAACACTCTGACACACACACACACACACACACACACACACACACGACTGATTAACTGCTCATCATAACTCATATTTCTGTCAATCAGTCAATGAAATTCATTCCACTGCTGTCATCCCTTTGTCCTGACCAGAGCAACTCGATCGTGTTGAAGATGGCATGAACCATATCAACCAAGACATGAAGGAAGCCGAGAAAAATTTAAAAGATTTAGGGAAATGCTGTGGGCTTTTCATATGTCCATGTAACAAGTAGGTACTGACCACGTGCCCCAGAGGTTCTCTACATATGTGGTGGCGTCCAGTTCTTCCTCTTTTTATTTTCTTTTTTGTTTTTACTTTTCTTTCGTCACAGTGAGTGTCTGAAGTTGTTGTCTTCTCTCCTTTGTCCTCTCTTCCTCTCCTCTTCCTCTTCCTCCTCCTCTTCCTCTCTCTCTCTCTCTCTCTCTCTCTCTCTCTCTTCTCGTGCTTCGTTCTGTGGGGGATAAATGACTTGTGTTTAATCAGAGCAACTGGAGCGCATCGAGGAGGGAATGGACCAAATCAATAAGGACATGAAGGATGCAGAAAAGAATTTGAACGATCTAGGGAAATTCTGTGGTCTTTGCTCCTGTCCATGTAACAAGTAGGTGCTGCTTGCCTGCCTGCCTGCCTGCTATTCAGAAACTAAAGAATAATAAATATCTGAGAAATCAAAGTACAGTCGAGGTAGAAGTGACATCACGGTGGCCAACAGCCAATAGTCCGCTCTGCTCCAGCTCCAAATAAATAAAAAACAAACTCTGACTCCGCCCCCTTTTCACATCCATACGAGGTGGACACAGGAGGACACACACACACACACACACACACACAGTCCAATTAAAGTTGAACTGAAATTAGAGTTGATAAAAATTTGATTTATACGATGTTCCAATTTTTCAAAACCTCCATACATTGATTACAGTATTCATATATTTTCTCTTTCAACAAGACATCTTTCCCTTCTCCACATTCAACGTTAGGACGGACCCATTAAGTTTGTAGCTAGAAAGCTAGGCTAACTAGCATTTTGGTTAGCTAGTTAGCCTAGCTTGCTAATGTTAGAGCTACTTCTTTGTAAGCCTGCAGAGTCCTCAGGTGCTCGTACACTCCGGCTAACGTTGACCTGACCTTTTTACGGGTCCAGATTTTGGTGTTTTGGTTTTTACAATTTTAATCTCAGTTCGACTTTGGTGGACGTTCTGCTGACACATGCAGCAGCCGTGGGTTCTGATTGGGCCACCTCCCCAGGATTGGCCTCCGAGAACTCATTCCTCCATGAAGGCCAAGCGCCCGTAGTTACAAAGTCTGAGCTAACGCTATGTGGTAAAGTAGCACAGACCCTACGTAGGCCACCATTTATCCATCCCAGCACACTGATCTCTTTGCTGCTGCTTCTGCACAGTCGATAAGACTGGCGAGACTCAAATCCTATAAAGCCAACCTCAAAAAGTCCCGTCCTCCACATAAGCTCTTCTCCACTCAGCCAAGGCCGTCGTTCATCAATAAGTGCCTCTTAACACCCTTCTACCAAGTGCCCTTCTCATGACGCCCTAATCTCTTCGCTTCCACTTCTCCAAACACCTTTTACAGCTGGAGTCATCTAACATGCAGGTGTAACCACTGCACAAGCTCAACCTTTGACATTAACGCCCCAGAAGAGGAATATTTCCTGTAGTGTCAATGCAAAGTGAAGTTGAAATGGGGACTTTTACAATGATCTGATTGTAGCTGCGGCCCCTCTCCCATCTATAAAAACACTTCGACCCGACATAAAGAGCAGGGCTGGGGCTCCCGAAGCATCTTGGCACTCAGATCATGTCGTGTGTCGCCTCGAGCTGGACATTTCAGTGATCTTGGTCCCAAAATGTCTTCGGTCAGCCTGGTTCCAGGACTGTCTGACACTTCTCCTCATCTGCATGATCTCTACCACCACCCACACCGCTCTAACATCCAGTAGATCATCACCTCTCTGCAGGCAACGAGATCTCTTTGTTTCCCCCCACTGAGCACCCGCCCTCCCCCCCTCCCACACCGCCATTTATGAACCACAAAAACGCCAATGACATGGAATGACTGGCGAGCATGACCCTCTGAATGCTCATGCATGCATGACAATGCAACTCATAACAGCAATGAATGCACCCATGATGATGCTGATATTAACAATGACGGTGATGTTGATGATGTTGATGGTGATGATGAACAACTCTTTTCTGTTTTATTTACCGTGAGTGGTACAACAGGGTGAAACAGGGACTAAACAGCAGAGAGTCACAGGAATCTGTAACATACTCTGACATGTCAGAACCTCTGGGACAAAAATCACGAGAGAAGAAACATTTTAAAAATAATATTAAATGCGAAACTTGATTTTGTACGCAGCGATATCGTTAGTGTGTAAAACAGTGAGAAAAATAGTCTCAGCTGCTTTCAGGATGATTTCAGGGTGATTATAGACCGGACCGGATCCATAAGTGCAAAAAATAAAAGGACACAATATGTTAATTGACGTCTTTGCATGAAAGAAAAGAAGAAAAAAATAGTGAGAAAATGAAGGGATGAGAGGAACGCTGCATGTGAACATCAGAGACAGAAACGACAGCGTGACACATTCAGAGTGGAGCAGAAGAACAGCAGCGATCTGCGGAGCTGAAACTGGGTTAAGCCACATGCGCACTGAGACATTTTCTCGGATGTCGTCACGTTTCCTGTGTAACGCGGGTACACGGTGCCTCTGTGCATGTCCTGCGTGGTAACTTGGTCTTCTGCCTTGTTTCTCCCCTCTGGCTCTGCTGCAGTGGCTCTGCAGCGCCACCTCTCCTGCAGAGCGCTGTGCTAAATTAGCCTTTATGTGGCGCTGGCTGTTCAACATTACTGTGTGCTAAGCTCCCTCTCCCTCTCCCGCGGGGGAACTCGCTCACATTTAGGTCAGCCATATCAGATAGTGGCATGATAGCCTGCTGGGAAGTTGACTGAAAGTGAGCGCGTGCGTAGACGGATGCTAGAAAGACAAAAGAGACGCATTTTTCTCAGACAGCGAGACTTAATTCCATCATACATGCCAGGATATCTTTTTTTTCTATAATCCCTGCAACATGCTGGCTGTCTATCAGAATTAGCTGACTCCTGGTTTTCTAGGTGCTTAGTGCGCTTGGATTCAGGCTGTCTGCACGCCACAGTTTGTGGATTTTGATTGGTGTACGGCTCGACTCTCAGGCCGCTCGGGGAATAAATTAGATAGAACGATTTCGTTTTTTTTTGCACAGGATCTGCAGCGATCGAATCAGATCATCTCAATTCGAACGAGCGAGGCTGATCAGGGAAGTGCATTATATCTCTGAGACAAAAGGAGAGGAGAGGAAGGTGAAGGGAACGTATCAAAGTGTTAGAGAACAAAATGAACAAAAGGAAAGGACTCAGTCAGACGAGGGTGGCGTGTGTGTTTACCACGCTGGTGTGTGTCAGCAGGGACGGGCAGCTGAGCGGAGCCTTGCCTCAGTCCATTTCTATTAATAAAAGCCGTGTAGGAGGCTGAGCCATCGCTGATACAGCCAGAACACATGCACACAGCACTCCAAGGTTATACAGCACCGAGCGACCGGCGCTACGACACCAGCAGACAGAGCCCGATGTTGTTGAACGGATGGATGAAAAGCAAATGTGTATAAAATATCTTAAAGCTGCCTGAGAGGTTCAAAGCATTCATCAAAAAGTGCCTTAAAACTGGAACTAGAGACGATAAAGATGAAGCTCCTCCGCCTCCTCCTCCACTCTTTGTGTGCCAAATCCGACGCTGAAGCTGACGGCGTGAAGTCTGACAGGCGGAGTGAGGCGACATTTACAGAGCGGCGCTTCGGCTGAGCTGCGATCGCTCGTGATGTGAGCACAGCTGTATGTGTCGAGCGCGGACTCTCAGAGACAGACGCAGGTAGAGATGAATCTCTGTCTCGCTCTTCGAACCCTGGAAGTGAAAGCGACGACATTAAAAACCCCCAAAAAACAGACAAACACAGATGGAGGGTGGGGGTAGAGCTAACCATGGTTATTCTCTGATGACTATCTCCACCTTCTTGTTTTGTTTTGTTTTCCTTTTGTCGTTTGGCAGTTTGTTCTCCACGTTACTCGTCGTCCCTCCTAACGATGTGACAGTCTCGTACGCTCTGTGTTGTGTGTCTGCCAGAAAAAGCTTGTCTCTTCTCTGTTCTCTGTCACACTGGGACATGTAACTGTGGGAGTGGGGGGAGGTTTCATCAGTGCAACAGCACAGAAAGTGCCAGGACGAGGGTTTAACGACAAAAACAACAAAAAATAGAGGAAAGAGAAAGAGAGGGAAGGGTTTGTCACACACTGAGTCATCTCACATGTTGAAGCTACTAAAAACTGCATGCCTAGATAACACCAAACACACAGATGTGACTTGTGCCTGATTCTGAGCAGTATGTTATATACGCAGAAGATATAACATCACACACATTACTACTGTGTCACAGAATGAGCCTGCACCCACCAAACCCAGTCGACCAGCCAGTCCAGTCCATGCCTGCTCTGCTTTGCTTGACTTAGTCTAGTCCCCACCATATATTTATGTGCTGGATGCATGAAACCAAGTAACACCTTTGTGTCAGCTGATCTCACTACATACTGATATATCTGCTGCTGCACTTCCTCCAGTCCGAGGCTCTCTCTGTAGATTTTGACTAGTGGGAACACAGCCTGGTTTGAGGTAAATGATGAATCGTCCGGTCAAAGTTTTTTGGAGTAATTGTCCCTCCTCGTCCTCCCTCCTCTTCGCTGTCGGCGGCCAGGATGAAGAGCGGCGCCAGCAAGGCCTGGGGGAACAACCAGGACGGCGTGGTGGCCAGCCAGCCCGCCCGTGTGGTGGACGAGCGCGAACAGATGGCCATCAGTGGAGGCTTCATCCGCAGGTAAGAGGTTAAAGGTTTAAAATGGACTGATTTGGTGGAAGGGAAGACGGAGATGATGCAAGTGGATGTAAAAGAAGCTGCAGGAGAACGATGAAGGGAAGATGTGGTGCTCGGTCTGACTCGGATGCTTCGGATAAAGACTGGAAACGATCTGTACTCCAGCTTCTCTAAAGATCACTAATCACCATGTTGGATCTTGTTTGTTTAATCCGCACAAAACAGAAGAAGTGTGAAAAGTGACAGTCAGCGCTCCGCCCTCCCGTAAAACCCACAACTCTTTACAAAGTGGAAACAAGGAGAGGCGTAGAAAATTAATTAATTCTGCACCACTTATGTCTTTGTCACAACACATCGGTGTTCTTCCTCACAGTACAGGAGGTGGACAGGCTCGATCCGGTGCTAACACCCCGCCCAAATGTCTTCGGTCAGCTCTACTCACACATACAACTAGATACTGAATGCAAAGTTGGGATCCATTCAGTCTCAGGAGAATTGCTTTGCCCGACACACGTCACCAAAAAGGTTTTCTAGCTTCCTGGTTGATCCACAAGGAACTAAAGAAAGAAGGAAAAGGTCATCAAGTCACCAGATCTTAGTTTAGGGCCCGACACCGGTTCTGGTTGTGTTAAAGTCAGCAGGAGAAACATAATAAAACCCAACATATCTGCATCGTATGACTGCTGATGAAGGAATGCATACAGAATATGAAAGACCACATTTCAGAGAGGAAGTAAACTTATTTTCTAAATCAACTGTCCGGCCCGTGGACTTAAATTCCATTTCTTGGCTTGAGGAAAGTTTTACAAATGTTTCTGTCGTTTTCTGTCTCGTTGACTGAGACTTCGGGCTGCAGCTCTAATAAAACAAAAGCAGAATATGGCCTTTTTAAATATCCTCACACTGATGGAGTCACTGTTGTTGCTGAGTAAACATTCAGTCCAGCTAACCAACATTTAACTTGTGTGGTAGAAACGTGTTGAGGCTGGATTTCCCTCAAGTGAAGTGAATCGGACTTTTGGACTTCCACTCCAGAATGTGTTGCAGTGTTGAAGTAAAACAAATGAATTAATTAAAACTGAAAAGATTCAGAAAACAAGCTGCTGTGCACCCGATCCTCCTGGTGTCCAGATGCCCAGTGTGAGGTCACACACCGGGCCTCAGAGACAAGAGACGGGTCGGAGGTGAAATGTGGACGAGAGCGACTTAACGACCTTCACTGAACCCGGTCGACACAATATGTGGAGTGAGTGTGTTTCTGCAGACGCCGCAGTATTTTTAATCTGCCTTTGTGTGTTTGTTTTCAGGGTAACAGACGATGCCCGAGAAAATGAGATGGACGAGAACCTGGAGCAGGTGGGCGGCATCATCGGTAACCTGCGCCACATGGCCCTGGACATGGGCAACGAGATCGACACCCAGAACCGCCAGATCGACAGGATCATGGAGAAGGTAGGACGCAGGCCAGCACCCACAATTCACTGCGGTTTATCGTGCTTGTGTTAAGACGACCTTTACATCAGATAGAAGTTGTACACCTCATGATCCAGACATTGGATCAGTTATTGATCGCCACCTGATTATCAGTCACAAACCAGCTCCTCAGACCTGAAGGCTTGATATCTTATTCTGGGTTTGGCTGAATTTCTAAACCCCTCTGCACTGATTGCAGTGGATTCAGATCACCTGTGTGCAGGTTGAGGAGACTGACCACTGATTAATAAGTAGAAGTAGCTTGGGTCATTCCCCTCTCAGCCAATCAGGGTGTTGACGACGCCCCCTTTTGTTAAGAGAGGTGGGGAACAGACACGCAGGTTTCACTCACTCTCATCCTGATAGATTACCAGCCAGAAACTCTGGTTTCTATCAGGCCCCTGTTAAGATTTCTTTGTTGCCCTAAATCAGAAATTATGTTTATTCTTCATCCAAGTTGAGTGACCACAAAACGTCACCAGTCAACGAGGCTTCCTGCATCAGAGCCGTCCTCATTTATGTTGCTTGTTTCCTCACGAACAGCCGGACGCCTGCAGGGTTTCTTTTGTTTGAATATCTTTATCTAACTGAACCCCTTGAAACCAAAGCCTCTATACATCTTCACTCATTTCACGATAACAGGATGAATCATTCAGTCTATAAAGGGTGAAATCTTCAAACTGCTTCTTTTGTCCAACCAGTAGTTCAAAACCCAGAAACTCATCATGTTTCATCATAAATGACAAAAGAAAAACGGCGAGTCTTCACTTTTAAGAAGCTGAAACGGCAAACATTTTAAATTTTTACTTAACTTTACTTAAAGGATCAATTATCAGAATAGTTCACAGAATAATTTCTTCATCTGTTTAATAAATCACTGCAGTTTTTCCTGACGGAGAAGAAAGATCCAAAACATGTTAAACCAGGTCTTCAGTCATGTTAAGCAGCGTTCATCTGCTGCGTCCACACACTCACTGTGAGGATAAAATACTTTTGTCAGTTTCAGTATCAAAGAATATAAATCAGAGTTTGGCTGGAAATGTTTAAATAACAAACATCTCCTTCAGGTGAAACAGAAAGACTCGGTTAGAAAGAAAATCTAAATCAAGTTGCGTCTCTTCAGCGGCATCTTTGGGAAACAACGGTGATCTTTACAGATCTGCTCGTTCTCACAACAATAATCCCTGTTCTCGTATATGACCAGGCGTTTTATATTTTTAAAATCACTCACAGCTGACATGACATTGATGACTTCACCTCCTCCTGAGTGAACGTCCTGCGTGTGTCTGAACCAAACACGCCTTCGTCACACCTGACTTCCTCCTTTGCTGCCTTTTTTATAATACTAGTCACAAGAGTTTCCTGCCTGACATGAAACACAAACACGAGTTGTAATAAGAAGCTGCGTGCTCAGCAAAGACAAGCAGACTGATTCCCGTCTTTCTCCCCGTTTCCTTTTCAGGCTGATTCCAACAAGACCAGGATTGACGAGGCCAACCAGCGCGCCACAAAGATGCTGGGCAGTGGCTAAACGCCCTGAGCGCAGAGCGTCGGCGTCCCGCGCCGCACGTCGTCGACAGGCGCTGACATGCTTTCATCATGGTATTGACCTTCTAGGTTTGCACACATGCACATATCACCTCCCCTCCCCATTGTAAATGTTGTTCTGTGTGTCGTCTGTCGAGCTTTTTCAAGATGATTGTCCTCGTAAAAAGATGATTTCTTATACTCCGTATATCATTCTTTCCAAAGGTTGTATATAGTGCTGACTTGATGGCTCTCTAGCTCACCTGTGAAGTTTTTATTCTCTTTGTCAAAATATATATATATCATATATTATTCTATATCATATATAATATATATATATATTAAAGTACACTGCTCTGGATGACAAGTATATAATAGGAATGCTATACAAGCTGTTTGTTTTTATTCCTTTTCCTTTTCAGTATCTCAGTATTGTCTTAGTAAAACTGTGTCATTCCATTTAGGCTACTGTCATGCTCCTTATTTTGGTGTTGTCGCGACAAAAAGGGGAGATGACGGATGGAAAAACATGAGTAAAGGTTGACTGAGCGGTGGCACAGATGACTGGCATTGCAAAGAGCACTTACAATCAAAAAAAGGCAGTCGTTGGTACATTTTTCCTTCATCGCAATCATACTGAGTTACTGTTTAGACAATGTGCAACTAGACTCTCTGTAGCTGTATTAGACATTGCATTCCAAGTGATGTGAATTGTGCGTTCTCTGCATGACAAATGGTAGATTTTAGTCTTATAAATAAAACCTGTCTGAAAAATATATATAAAAAAAAAACGATAACATGGCAGTAGCAAAATTGACAAAGCGCATGCTCAGTATTAGGACACAGTTGATCGTTCCATACTCCTGCAAGTTTGCAATAGTGCCACTTCTTTTTGTCTCGATATATTTACCGACTGTGACCATCTCGTTGTACAATAATGCAAAAAGGGATCAAAAAAGTGAGATAAAGATGAAAATAATATGAGGACTTGGGGGTTGTATTGCAAAAAATAAATAAAAAAAATGACCTGTTTTCTAAATGATTATGCAGTTCACTGATGAAGATGTTGATTATGTGCTGAGAGATGAGGACTGGTTGTGTACTGTAACATAGGTTTTGGATGCTCTGAAAAAAATGAAATAAAAATAAACGTTTGCAATGTAAAGCAAAGACGCATATTTCTGAGAGACCTTACTTTTATAAGAAGACTGTATCTGTAAGTTTATTCTCCCTGTGTGGTTTGTTATTGGTAAAAAATAATTATAGTATTGAATAACAATAACTATACTCTGAAACAAAAAATACATACAAAAGGGTTTTTTGTTGCTTCTGTACTTTAGAGCTATGCACACCAAATCGCCAAAATGTCGAGTAGTTAGAGTAAGGTGATGAAATACCTGAAAACCTGAATGACACAATAGGTTCAACCGTGAGATTGATGTCCTCAACGCATGTAATATTAAAGACTCCCTCTCTGTATCCTGTCAGTGTGTGAAGTGGTGGACATTTTGTAGCTAGCTGAATTGATTAAAAGTAATAAACCCTAGTCAACACCGTGTCTGTCTTTATTGCTCCGGTGAGACGAGAGGCTTTTTACGTCTCTCTCGTTTTTTAAAGTTTAGGTGAGTTTACAGAGGAACACAGCTGATCACTGACGAGGCCGACAGTCCACCTGACGTGAACACATCACCTGCAGGCGTCTCGCTAAAAACATGATTTATAACGTCTGTGTGCAGCTGGAGTTTTATTTTGAAAGACATTTTAACAAACATGAACATTTTGATCCTTTGGAGTATGAATCATGAAATCAAAGTTGTTTTTTCCCTCATAAACAAGTAAAACATCACGCTAATAACCTTTTTATGTCTTCAATCTATTTTATTTTGAAGGAGTAATAAATTATTCATGATGGTAAACTGTTAGATCATTTTTATCTTTAGCAAACCAGACAAATATATTTTTCATCTGAAGATGTTATAGTTTTAAACAGATTTCAATATTAATATCATATATTAATAAAATGTTTTGTCTGAGTGGAAACACATCCGTACACTCCGGTGATCGTTTTGCACCGAAGGGTATAAGTGTAAATTATATCATAGTTTTAAATGAAACATTAAAGAGCAGAGTTTATACGCAGACACATTTCTTGAGTCAAAGAAATAAATAAATAAGTAGTTAACTTGTCTGGTTTTCTGGGAGTAAAATGATTTGACAGTTAGAGGTACTCGGCGCGTCTTCTGTTCCCTCCTCCATTTTGAATTTAAGACAGAAGGACGTCAGTCACTAAACAGTAGTTTCATGTTGGAGCTCCGCTGCTCTACGACAATAAATGTTCAGGACTATTAGTAACAATCCTAGCAGGTTTTGATTTATGTGGGAGCTGTGAAAGTAGTAAACTGAAATCTGACAGTGTTACATCACATCAAATCAAATTGATGTTATTTATACAGCTCAAAGTCAATCACATCGCCTCAGTGGGTCGATTCAAGAGAGGAAAAACCTTTTTTAACAGAACACAAAGATGGAAGAAACGTCAGGAGGAGCCACAGAGGAGGAGGATCGTTCTGCCAGGACGGAGAGACATGCAGTAAATATCCCATGTACAGAGGAAAACAATAAAATCACAGTATATAAATTGCACTGACAGAAGATCTGATACAAATGATAATTTATATAAAGTGTGTGGATCCAGGAGACGACGGAGCAGGACGAGGCTTCACTGAGTGGAGCCCAAACCACACGACACAAATATGTTTATTTTTTAGGGCTTTTAAGAAACACAGCCATGTGTTTTATTTGGTATTATTTATCATAAAGTGAACTTTATCTAAGTCTTTCCTGCTGAATAATGTCTGTGTGTTGTGTTCTAGAGATATCTACTGGAGTTAGCATGCTAACCAGCTAGCAGGCCCGTCCTGGTCCGAAGCTCCTGTGTAAACAATGCAAGAACCGACACTCCCCTGGTCCCCTGAGCTCCCAGTCGGAACCGCTAGCTGCACGGCTAACTGAGGCGTGTAGCTAAGGGCAGCTACAGTTAGCGGTTACTCTGGTGATGTGATGTGGACCACGATTTGTTTTGGTTTAAATTTTCACTTGAACAGATTTCTCATATTGTCATAAAGAGTTTTCCATCCTTGAAATGATCTTTACATCAATTTAATTCTGACATGTTGCAGAACTAGTTAGACGTCAGAGTACCGACATACAAGAATCACCACAATTCCTCATGGTGTTCTTATGGGGAAAAAAAGTCTTTTTTGAGATAACAAACAACAAGAACATGGACAACAGACATGGATGGATGGACAGACGGACTGAAGAGAAGAAGGATGGACGGAGGTAAACTCAAAATCGTTGCCACGAGATGAAGGTACAAAAGGTTTCTTTCAAAATAAAAGAAAGTATAAAAACAAAAACTCAGCAACTTCTCCAGTTACTTTGTTTCTAAAAGATTAATGGATGCAAACAATTCATCATCGTCGTCATGTCTTATTAATAAAAGCAAACATTCTGAATCTGTTTCGCCATCATAACTCTGCAGAGTTAAAAAGACGTGCCAACACTGAGAGACCCTCAAATATAACATGGAGGCTTTTAGGACCCCTGGGAGCAGGTGGAGATCAGTGCACTGTCTTTCTTTCACTTTCTTTTTTAAACACCGGGAGGTCAAACAAAGGGCAGCACGAGTGAAGACAGACGCGCATTGTTTGAGGTGTGTATTAAGCTAAACATTACTTTAAAATCATGTAGCATGTTGCTCAAAGAGGAAGTAACAGGTCGTAAATAATTCAACACATGACAGAGAGCAGCGAACTGAACGACACTCTAAATTTAAATGAGAAAACCTTCAGTACATGATCAATTGTTACCGACATACAAGAATCACCAGAATGTGTCCTCATGGTGTTCTTATGGGAAAAAAAAGTATTTTTTGAGATAACAAACAACAAGAACAAGGACAACAGACATGGACGGATGGACAGACGGACTGAAGAGAAGAAGGATGGACGGAGGTAAACTCAAAATCGTTGCCACGAGATGAAGGTACAAAAGGTTTCTTTCAAAATAAAAGAAAGTATAAAACCAAAAACTCAGCAACTTCTCCAGTTACTTTGTTTCTAAAAGATTAATGGATGCAAACAATTCATCATCGTCGTCATGTCTTATTAATAAATGCAATGACATTGAATCTGTTTCGCCATCATAACTCTGCAGAGTTAAAAAGATGTGCCAACACTGAGAGACCCTCAAATATAACATGGAGGCTTTTAGGACCCCCGGGAGCAGGTGGAGATCAGTGCACTGTCTTTCTTTCACTTTCTTTTTTAAACACCGGGAGGTCAAACAAAGGGCAGCACGAGTGAAGACAGACTCGCATTGTTTGAGGTGTGTATTAAGCTAAACATTACTTTAAAATCATGTAGCATGTTGCTCAAAGAGGAAGTAACAGGTCGTGAATAATTCAACACATGACAGAGAGCAGCGAGCTGAACGACACTCTAAATTCAAATGAGAAAACCTTCAGTACACAATCAATTGTTCAACAAAAACAGTTGTGATGTCATGATTTGATCTTAACCATCAATATCTGCTCATTTGTCTCACTCCCCTCCTGCCAGCTGCTCTCTGTGTCTTCACTCTGAATATAACAGAGAATAATAAATATTATCAGTTAATTAGTGACTAGAAAGACGTTCATACAACCTACAGTGAGATGAGACTGAAGTGATGCAACTTAAAATCCAGGTTCCTGCAATTTTACATGTTGTTCATAATGAACCAGCTCAAGGAGAAATTAATATGATGAAGAAAAAAAATCAGACAAATAGAATGAGTAGTTTCATTTATAAATGATACAAACGGATGTTAAAGTTCATCCTCAGACTCTGGAGCAGATGTGTTAGAGTCAATGTGAGTGCAAATGATTTCTGTTTTTTAAAATCCAGCTCACAATGTTTTTTGAATGTCTTGCTGTCCGTCGTGCCAAAGTTTGTTTTCTTCTCCCAAGATGGTTGACAGCATGAATCTCTGCCTCTGATTGGCTGGAACTCGTGTCTTTTGTTGGGTTGTTTGGATTTAAGCATGAGGACTGATGATTGGTTCAGGTTTATATCTGGGTAAGCCAATCAGAGGCAGAATTAAGGCCCCAAGTACGGCAAGCAGCAAGTGAGGAAATATATTAAAGGGAGAAAAAATAAAAAGGGGCAACCGGATCAGTTACTGGACACCACACTGCCCCACTTCCTCTGGAGCTCACCTCACTCTGTTGTCTTTCTGGTCCACAGTTACCAACAATGGCCGACCACATCACAGACCTGTATGTGTCCCACTGTGAGGCTGATGAGCAGTACCTCCAGTCACGAGGCTTCAAGAAAGTCAACGTTGATCTGAACAAAGGGGTCGGAGGAAACTTCATCTATATTTGGTACAGAAAACAATCCGGCCACGCACCAATCACCAAGATTCAATTAACATTCAACGATGAGATGGCTCGTGGATTGGACAGGGTCGGTTACACCAAGATTGATAAAGACCTCAGCGCTGGAGCGGGAGGTGATTACATCTACCTTTGGTACTACAGAGGCTCTGGAGAGTTCAACACTCCTATAGTGGACATTTACGTCACTACAGTTGCAGAAAGTGAGGTCTGCATGCTTCGTAACAGTTGGGAGAGACTGACCTGTGATCTGAACCGTAATTCTAAAGGGAACTGGATCCACGTCTGGGTGAAGAGAGAACGTCAGACATACATCTGTGATGTCGCTGCCACTGATTCCTTCTCATCAGACGAGCAGATGTTGAGGGCTGGTTACATCCGAATGGATGAAGATACCAGCAGGGGTGGCAAAGGATCCTTTGTATTCATCTGGTACCGTCAGACCATCAACCCCCAGCGTGCACTCACTGACCTGCAGGTGTCCACCAATGGCAGCGAGCGTCAGGTCCTCGCACAGCGAAATTACCAGAAAGTGAACGTTAACCTCAACGAGGGGACCGACGGCAGCGCAGTGTACCTGTGGTACAAGACAGGTGAGAGCGACAACCCCATTAAGGCCACCGTCCTGCTTCTCAACCCAGAAGCTGTTAAGGAGCATGAGAATGCCGGTGTCAATGTTCTCAAAAGAAATCTCAACACAGGCAACAAAGGCTGGACTGAGTACCTGTGTTTCTATCAGTGAAGGCCTGAGAAAGCTTCTTTATGGCAGCAGAGTATTAGTGACTGAAGTGTAAATCACAGTCCAACAGCTGGTTAAATCATTTTGGTGACGGCCTCTCACTTTTCTTCTTCTTCTCTTCAGTATATAAAACAGTGTGATTCATTGTGACTGTGATGCTCCTGCCAATATCAGAAAGTACCAATGGAATATGTTTCCTTCTGTCAAACTTCATGTCAGTTCAAATCAATCAAACGTATTCAAGCGGCTGTTTGTCTACAATGATGTTAATGATTGATTGAATATGAAGCTTCTGTATCACTTTAATCTGCACATTTCCTGATTATCAATAAAAACACGTTTGCATTAATGGTGTGTTTGTTTCAGCCTCCTCGCAAACTTAACATTAATAAAAGAATTTCTTAAGATTAAGAAGTGATCTTTAAAAGAGTTCAGGTCTCTCCAGTTGGTTTAGAAAGTTGATCCTGACTAAGACCTTCTTGTTTCTCAGGACAAATCCTTTTTGTTTCAGAACTAACAGGCGTCTTGTTCGAGTGGAAGCTAAGATTTGAGAATCTCCTGAGCAAAGAAACAGCATCTGTGAAAACAAGCGCTGCGACACTGATCAACTGATCAACGGATCTCTCTTCTCGCTGTCCGAGGTTCATCTATTATTCAGCAGGATAACAAAAACACTGTTCAAAGAGCCCAGCAGACAGCGCAGCAACATTATGGATGGTTTTGGTGTTTTGGAGCTGTTACACATTCTGCCTCATCGTCTCTCCTCTTCTTTGGTTCTTTGGTTTGTTTTCTAATCAGTGAAGTTTGTAGAGTTCAGCAGTGTTAAAGGTAACGCGTTACAAAACTGAGGCGCTGCAGTAATATTTCATTGAGCAGTAACAGTAATATGACGCGTTACTACTAATATTTCAGTAATATGTTACTACAGTTACGTCACGTGATGTGTAGCAATTGGCGTTACCGACTAAAGTGAAGTGTTTATTCTTGTTTTTTTAAGAATCCGTCCACACTAACATGAACATATTAATATAGACTCTGTGTGTTTAATACAGCCGAGCCTGGAAGTTCTGTGTTCAGTCTGCGTGTGACTGAAATAAGCTCCTTTTTTAATACATTTTTTAATGATTTTTCCTGACATGTTTTATAATCGTGGACAAATAAATTAAATTTGTGCTTAAACCTTAAAATAGTCGTCTACCAAGATTTGCTTCTGGTGTTATAATAGAAGTTGATCTGTGTTTACGATACTGTTGCAGCAGGAGGTGTGTAAACAAACACATGCAGTATCTTTCTGCAGACGAACACACCGAGCTCCTGCAGCTCCTGCAGCTCCGGCAGCTCCTGCAGCTCCGGCAGCTCCTGCAGCTCCGGCAGCTCCTGCAGCTCCGGCAGCTCCTGCAGCTCCGGCAGCTCCTGCAGCTCCGGCAGCTCCGGCAGCTCCGGCAGCTCCTGCAGCTCCGGCAGCTCCTGCAGCTCCGGCAGCTCCGGCAGCTCCTGCAGCTCCTGCAGCTCCGGCAGCTCCGGCAGCTCCTGCAGCTCCTGCAGCTCCTGCAGCTCCGGCAGCTCCTGCAGCACCTGCAGCTCCTGCAGCTCCGGCAGCTCCGGCAGCTCCTGCAGCTCCTGCAGCTCCGGCAGCTCCGGCAGCTCCTGCAGCTCCTGCAGCTCCTGCAGCTCCGGCAGCTCCTGCAGCTCCTGCAGCTCCGGCAGCTCCGGCAGCTCCTGCAGCTCCTGCAGCTCCGGCAGCTCCGGCAGCTCCTGCAGCTCCTGCTCTGAGTTGTGTCTGCAGCCTCTCTCTCTCTCTCAGTCTTTCTTTCTGTCTCTCGGTCGCTGACACAGTCTGGTACTCGGTTTTGTCAGATTCAGCAAATAAAGCCTGCAGAAATGTCGACCTCCCTCCGAACAAACTCGCACAAATTCAGAGACGTTGAATAGAAACCACAGATTTAACAGACGCATGCATTTATACAAGGGACTGTACAAAAATGATGAGGGTGCTGACGGGCCTGAGCTTAGTTCACCTGACATCACAAGGTAAAATAACCCTAATGACATCATCAGGGTTATTTTCTAAGACTAGAAAGTGCCTCCATACACACAGAAGACATTATACAGCTGTTTTTCTGTACAGGTTAAAGAGTGCTAACCATTAGCATTAAAATTGAGCTGGATGTGTAAAATTGGTGGCTTACCCCTTTAAGGGCAACATTGGGAAATTGGGGTCAGGTGTCTACAGTGGTGAGGGTGAGAGGTCAGGGACTGGAAGCAAACCAATCTGAGGAGGAGGAGGAGGAGGACTTATGAAATGCTACAGTACGTTGTTATGTGAACATGAAGAGAGAGACATTACACATTACACCGGAGAGAGGACGAAGAAAGAGGCCAAACAGAAACAACAAGAGACGCAGAACTGAACAGAAACACAATGAAAGATTCAGAGAGTGAGAACAACAGACTGCCGGTTACTGTACGGACGAGAGGCAGCCACAGAGCAACACTTCCTGCCACGCTGCAGCCGGCACAGAGACACAAGAAGCTTTGTACCAACAAATAACTCACTCGCAGTCAGTTCTGACACAGACCGACACAAAAACTCAATATTTACTGAGAGGGAAAAAGCTGACAGTGCCAAAGAAAAGCAACAAAGAGCGTGTAACTGAACCGAGCTCAGTCAGGTTCTTCATTTGTGCGGTTTGTACGCAACAGCTTGTTTATCTTTGACAGTGAACTGCTGCTGTATCACACAGGTGTGTAGTGTTATATACTGCATACTGTGTAGTGCAAATAGTGCTGTAATGTCCAAAATAAGGATTCAACAGCTGCAAAAGTTACCAATGTTTAAAACAGTGATTTGGCTGAGAGCCGAAGCCAAAACCCCCCGTGAACCGTGTGTTCTGTTGTTGTTTATTTTATTCACTTCCTCTTTTGTGCCAGAAAAACAAAGATTAAAAAATGTACTGAAATCATTCTGACGTCAGTGTCATGAAGTCACACTATCTTTGACAGAGCACAAAGTCATAGATAATACAAATCTATGAAAAAAAATGTACACAACCTTTCACAGGAAACACGGTTACCTGTATTCTCAGATCCAATCAACCAGCCGAGTATCGATGTCGGTGTCTGAACGAGAAATCTCTGCATCACCAGTGAGTTCTTTAATTACTCTGCCTGTGTGGTAATCAGCTGTAGTTACTGGATAACAGTTCATGAAACATGACCCGCTTACAAAATAATAAAACACTGCTATATATTTAACTTCCCCACATAAAAGGGAATGTAAGAATGTAAAAGTCCGGCTCCTTTTCCCTGTTTTCAGATCTTTCTCCTACATAACAAGTTGAGTAGGACTTCTATACATCCACGCAGGTGTGAAGCCTCTGTTGTTTGTAAGCGTGGTGTAAAACCAATCAAACACTCTCAAATGATTACATGTTACGGTGGCGTCATTAAAGCTAGAATTGAATTGGCGAGTGCAGGCTGATCGTTAGTTTGACAGATGGATGCAGAGGGAGAGGAGGTGATGAGGGCCATGACATGAATATCTGCACAGACTGGAGATGTGCAGGGGGAGAGGGTGGGGCTGCAGCCTGCTACGCACAGGGAAACCACTGCAATCTCCCCCTCCTCCCTCTCATTCTCATTCTTGTACAATGACAGAAATGCCACCCCACCCATCCCTCCTACAGCTGCTCATCACACTGTACTCAGGAGCTATTCAACATACAAACCACCCCACTGACACGTCCCGTCAGCAGACTCTGCCTCCGCTGTGCACCCACAGCTAAAAGCAGCTTTCTGTGGTCGTATTTATGTTTTCAGTGGAGTGGCGGTGACAGCCGGGGGATGGGGGCGACGCAGACCAGACACAGAGCAGACTCACAGTTGACTCACAACGAGGACAAAGAGCGAAAACAAACAAAGACATCGCTGCCAGCTCTTTTTAAACCTGACATCCTATTCGCAGATCTCAGATATCTGAAACTCGCAGTAACCCTGTTGTGATCGCGTCCCTGGTTCTCCAGATTTTAAACGGTGCACATGCAGCTTTTTTTGTTAAGGACACACACCGTCTCTGCATCCTCAAAGGCACCGAATGACCTCTGCTGTCATCCTGGGCTGCACCGGGTAAATATATGTCAGGGCTGATGAGCAGAGGGAACACTGACACCTGGTGGCAGAGCGGGGTTTTGTTTCATGTGGGAGGAGGACTGCAGCACACAGGTTCAGACGTGGATGCTTGTTATGTGGGTTGTGTGCACTTCCATGCTCGTATGTGTGACGGGCCCGGTGTTGTGGCGTGTTTTGGGTTTTGTTTTGTGTTCTCCTTTCCCTCCCTGCCTGCACACCTGATCCTTCTCCCCACTGGTGTTTCTTAGCTTCTTCCATCAGCGTCCTCTTCAGTCTCCTCTGCTCTGTCATGGTGCCTGTAGATGCTGCTGAGCCCGGTTCTGCTGCCTACTCGCCCAGTTCTGAGAACCTCCTCCTCCCTGCAGTCCAAATCAGTGTGTCAACAGAGCTAATTCATGGTACACAGCTGATAGTTGGTGGCATGATTGTGATCCCAACTGTTCACTGAGTTACATGGTGCTGAAACAAGCGATAGAGTCGACACCACTGACCCTGTTACAAGTCACTATAACAGTAGAATCATTTTAAAATGTTATTTTAAGGTAAAATAGTTGCGAAACGTTGCATTGAGTCAATTAAGATTCACATGAGTTTTTATTCCTCTGGGATTTGAAGCTGCTGTTTGTGCCGTCGTTTGTACGTGTTTGCAAAAAAAAATATAGTTTGATTCTCAATCTGTGAAACTATAGAAACATTTCAAAGTATTAAACGTATTTGAAGCCACAGTGTAGAAGCTACACAGAAGCTAAAAAAACAGCTGCATCCTGTATCATCCAGTGCTTTATTACATTGTTTTTTGGAAACTATATTTAAAATATACAACAACAGTTTCCATTCAGTCATCATTCTGTAGTTTCTGTTAGTGTTTTAAATATCAAGTTTCAGGCGTTTTCTTACATTTCAAGTACAAATTTGCAGGCGAACTGATTCCTAAAATCAAAATAAGATAAAATCCACCTCACTTATTATCACAAATGCTTAATCAGCAAAGTAATGTGCAAGATGTGTCTCATTAGATGTAGAGATCCATCAGTGATGCACGAGACTCAGTGGAACAGATAAATAATTAGCAAAGGCACAGCTGGCATTAATGATTGGTAGCCAAGACATATGTGTTTTCGGAAGTGTCCATGAGCAGAACAGTGAACATCTACCTGCTTTAGTGGTTCTGTTACCACCTGAACTATCTGAGAGTGATGTCACTAAACCAGTAAACAGACAACAAATGAAGGGTTCAGGGATTTTACAGTTCTCACTGTATAAAGTGGTCGTGTCGACTGTATGAAGGGTCGGGCAACATCAGTATAAATGAAATATACTGGAACTGGGAGGAGCCGTGACCTCACAGTGGTTTCTGTTGAAACACTACTCGCAGTGTCTGACTGAGAACTTGACACTGTGGTTCTGGAGGCGATCGATCAGGCTGGTTTTATAGAAGGCAGCTCCTGGAGTGTACACTCCTCCCCTGTCAGAAACAGAGAGAGAAGGTGTGTGATAATGCTGTAAGAGAGGAGGCAGGCAGACACAGAACAGACAGAAGAACTTTACACTCAACAAAAAGAAAAAAGAGACTGACCTCCTGGGGAGAGAGTGCAGCTCATCCAGCAACGTCACGGCTGCTTGTACCAGAGTGGAAACTGTCACTACATAACCAGGCTCTGTGAACAGCAACACAAACACACATGTGGAGTTCAGATGTCACAGAAATGATCCCAAATACTGTTTACAGCATTAAACACACCGGAAGTTTGAGGCTCTATTTACAGCATGTGAGTGACGGATCTGTCTGGTGAGATTTTATACTTTTCTTACTGTCAACAAATCCCACGAAAAGACCGAAAAACAGCCATAAACTGATCCGACTAACCAGCTGCTGGTATTGTGTGTGTTTGTGCCCAAAGCCTGATATCTTCCCTTCATCACCATGAACACACACAACAGTTTATCGTGACTCACACATGCTGCTGCTGTAAATATGCCCAGCTGTATACTGAGGTGTATATACAGGCAGATTTACCTGCTCCTACGACCTGAGTGCAGATCTTGGCGTTGGGTCGGCCCTGTGAGGGATCTGTACTCTCTGAGTAACCCTCCCCGAAGAACGTCAGGCTGAAACAGGTGTCTTCTATCTGAGAGAGGACAGTGAGTGATGTGAGAGGGAATGAGTGAATCAACAATGTAATTAAAACTGGACACCAGGTCTGTGTGTAGTGGTTGTTGTAAGTGCCGACAATGACAACAAAAATAAAAACCCATGACGTGTAATATCGCCCATAATCCGGGCCGAGACCCATCCTCCAGGTAAAGTCAGAAGAGATCCGTTCTGTGGTTTCTGTGTAATCCTGCTCAAGTTTTCCTCTGACATTAAACATCCATAACTTAAAAAAACAACACTGAAAGTTAAAGCATTTAAAAAAAAAGGAACATTCTTCAGTATAATTAGTTTAACACTAAAAATCTCTTTGTCTTTTTATCTCATTCACCATCCGCCTCTTGTTAGGACGCACGATATCCACCGGACCAATCAATATCAGCCCAACAATGGTACATTTATTTATCTTTAATTTATCTGTATTGGTGAAAATATGACACCAAATTTCTTCCACTGACGTAACAAGAGCAGCATTTACTCCCTCACGTCACACTTTGGATTTTAGACGTTGGTTTGCAGCCCAACAAAATTTAAAACATAAAAAACTGCTTGATGTCCTAAACTGAATCAATATCGTGCCTCCCTGCTGCCTGTTAACCAGCGTGAAGAGCCGGGAACAAAAACATGCAACCGTTTTATCTCTGGCACTTTGTTTTCTGTTCATCATCTTCCATGTGTTGATGATTAAGAAAACAGGTTTTCAGAGGCTTCGACAACAAAAACTAACTCACTCAGACTCGTGTATTTCCTTTCACTTGGTTTCAGAGCTCCTGACTGACAGACATTTCACAAGCTCACCGGGAAAACTTTCAATTAATCTCAGGGTACAAAGATTGATTAATGCAATGAACTCATTCAGTGTTTGTGTCACCTGCTTCGTAGTCGGACCAGACTTGGAGAACATGCCGAAGGAGAAGAAGGATGGAAACTTTGGGAAAGACAAAAACAAAACAATCAATCCATCATACATGCACGTTATTATTACAAAAGTGTGTTTACAGCAGAATTGTATAGAAACATATTTAAGGAACTGTGACAGAGAAATATCCATTTACTCTGCAGAACTCTGGATGCAGATTTGAAACATGTGTTGACTTGCAGGCTGTAAGTTGTGTCACTGTTGCTGCAACACTTTGCTGCTGAGTAGCTTTGACTAAACCTTCCAGCTAAATATCCACTCTGTGACATTCAGCCACATTTCAATGCCTGGAATAACCGTTTTAAGCCTTACAGTCTTTAAACTTCTTAAATCTAATTCACTTCTCAGGGAGTCAGATTATCTGAATTGGGGGGCAAATAGCAAAATGAAGGTCGGCTGATGAACAGTGTTCCTACCATGGTGAGGAGTTTCCTTCCCAGGCTGAATTTGACCATGAACCAGAACAGGAGGCCGCTGCAGAAGAGCTTAACGACTGAGAAGAGGCCGCCGACCCCGACATAGGCGCTGTACTGGACCTGTGGGTGGAGGGAAGAGAGAGCACCAGAATGTAAAGGATAACGAGGGAAATTAAAGGTGACAGGAGAGGAGGGGGGGGAAGATAAGGGGATGCAGATAACGGGTGCAGGTGAGGTGGAAAATGAGAGATGAAGGGAAACGTAAGTTGAAAGAGAAGAGGGAGGAGGGGATGGACACAGACGAAAGGAGTCAGAAGATGAAAGTGAGGTGATAAATCAAAAAGGAGGCAGGTGGCAGAAGTGAGGGAGAGGAGACGGGGTGAGGAGGAGGTAGATCCAGAGTAAAGGACAGGATGGGAGTAAAAGGGTGAGGAGACATTCAGAATCCAAAGGAGGATGCACAGCAGAGTGAGATGAGATGTCAGAGGGAGTAATGAGCAGCGGGGAGGAAAGTGATGAATCACTACAGATGACTCATCATATTTCCACTTCACTGGTAGATGGCGGTCTAAACAACATAATGAGATAGTTTGATTAGGCCTTCCTCTGGCTGTGATCAGCACAGTGACAGCTGCTGGAATGGCTGACCTAGTTACAGGTACAGCAGGGAGAAACAGTTTGGCTTCTCACAGCCAGGATGCAGAGTCAAAGAAAAAAAGGAGCGTGTGTGCTTAATACTAAATATTAAACCTCTTTGAGTCATTTAACGCAGCGTATCACACTTTATTCCTGTGGGTTGTGGATAGTATTGAAATATTAATCTCTCCGGTCCTGAGGCTCACTGAGGCAGAGCAAAATGTTGTAATGCATGCCGAGTCATCACGGATAGAGTGGAAAATGATTGATTGCACGGAAATCTACATTTACATTTATTCATTTGGCCGAGACTTTTTTTCCCCGAGTACACACTGGCCACAGTAAATCACGGAGTGGAGCGCTGCTTTATCATCCCTCAGGGTTAGAAAACACATTGACCTGTGAGATGAGAGAAGGGATACTGTAACCTACTTAAAATGATTGCACATATAAATTGTGGATTGTGGAGTTGCCTTGCTCAGGTCAACAGGTTTCTCACTTTTTAGAGGGACTTTTTTGACAAGTATAGCTGAGCTCATGCCTGCACAGTTTGATGCAAATCTGATATGTGGGATAACATTGTTGAATATGCAATGACGATATGGCTCGCTATAATAAACTGTTGGACTGTCACGTCTGTTGTTGGACCTGCTGTACAAGGATATTGTGGATCTTGCTATTATCTATTTCACATGACTTTCGGTTTCCCTCTGCGTTCAACAACTAAATAAAACAAACTTCCACAAGCAAAATATCTCCGTACACATGAGAGCCCAGAATCAGCTCCACTACGATGGGTGGTGATAAAATCTAAATTGCCAATACATCAAAAACCTCAGAAGGAGTAGCTAATTATTAATTGACGCGCATCATTTTGTTATCTAAACACCTTCGACAGCAAAAGGTGATGAATTTGTGTGGACAAATTGAGGTGAGAAGAGAGGCCAAAACGTACAAATGTAAAATGTTTGTTTTCCAAAATACATTAATCCATATTTATGTAGACACGGCGTTAATGGAATTTTTAAAAAATCCCATGAACATTTTAATGTGATTTCAGCATCTTATTCTTTAAAACATTGTTAATGGACAAGGAAGTAAAGATAAACGAAGGTCTGTGTAATTCAGCAAAGGAAAACAAATAGAAATAGAAAGAAAATAAATCCTGTTTTAAACAATCACCATTCAAGGAAAACTGTCTAAATTTACGAGGTGCACATCAATGCAACATTTAAAGAATCGAAACCATAAAAATCTACAATCAGATTTTACCTCAAGGGAACACAAATCATCATCACAGATGTGTTGATATGTGTTTAGTGTTGTTGTACTTTTTTTTTATACTAGCAATACACGACAGCTAAAGGTATCTTTACCTGCTGTCGCTGCAATAAACAACAGTGAACTGTCGCTCCTCGTGTTGATATTATCTTACCGGTGACTGCTGCTGCTCCTCGTAAAGGAAACGCTGGGTTCTCTTGACTACTGAAGGGTCCGAGCCCATAAACGGGATGGCATACTGCTCGATCTCCCTGCTGAAAAACATAAAACCCCTGCACACACACAGACACACACACACACACACAAACATACACACCAAATTACTTAGACAGAAAGCAAAGTGGTCGACATTCACTACATCTATCTCTGCCTGCAGCTTCAGCTCAGCAGTATTTGAGCTCATTTCATCCATTGATAGTCTTTTAAATCTGTCTCTCCGTCCCTGCCAGGCCCCACGTTCCAATAAACTCTCCTTGCACTGAATGTAAATCAGTCTACCAGACGGTAATAATCTTCAAATCCCAGCTATTTGCAGAAACTTTATACAGTGACTTAAAACTGACCCTTGTGTCTTACCTGTAGAGTTTAATGGCCCTGACGTTAAATCTAACTGGTCAAAATGAAGGTTTTCATCCCAAAACATCGACATAAAAAAACATTTGCAACACATGTTCTTTACATTACATTTATTTAGAAAATGATTGCATTTTCTGAAATGGCAAAATAACTTAAATTAAGTATTATTATTGAGAATATTATTCCATCTTTCACTTTGGAAACACATCATTAAAATGTAAGTGTAAATGTAAGGTCAAGTGTAAAAGTTTCAGTGGGAAAATCCCTTTTTCTGGCATGCACTGAAAAAAAAACACCTTCCCCCTTTTCCCTGACGAATGGCTGCCAAGCCCCCACTCCAATAAAAATGTTATTTCTCAAAGTAAAGTGTTGGAGCCAGACAGTAATGACTCACTTATAGCTTTACCTCTTTTTGACTTTGGCTCCCACCACAGGCAGCGGCGTGTGGCCAAACTTCTTCCTCAGCTGGCGGAGGGATCCACTGTCTGCGAAACCGTACACGGCAGACTGCCAAGTGGCATCGTGGCCGCTGAACCCCTGCGAGGGGGGAGATAACTTTAAATTCTGTCACTGTGCAGAACAGCTACCTCAAAGTCCTCTCAATACACACCAATGGTTTCATGTGAATAACTCATTTCTTTTGATTGACAGATTGAAATGAGTCTGCAAGGGATTGCTTTAAAATCTCATCGCACAAAAGTAGACAGCTGCGTGTTTTTGGTTGTATATCAGCATCTTTAGCTGATAGAACTGGTCATATAGTCTATAAATCTATCAACAGAAGGGTAGCACTTCAGCTACACTCTCTGAAACTGCTCTTTCTATATATATTTCCACAATATCCCTCGAGCTTCTGTTACAAGACCTTTCTGTGTCTCAGGAATATTGATGTTGTGCTCCATACTAGTGTTTCCCTGGAGTTATTTTTGGGAATCCAGCTCTCTTCTACTGTAAACTCAGTAGAAGTGAAGTTTAATGCCACATGTTTCATCACCATCTAAACATCTACAGTCTTATATAAACTTACACCACAACAGCTGTCACTTTACTCTTAAAAAGGCTGCACATAGTGTATTAGACTACATATCCCATCATGCAGTGCAGCAGCTGTAGTAGTTCAGGCTACCTCAGGCCCACTGCTAATTTTCAGGAAGCTCTCCACAGCTGTCAGCGTCCCTGAAATCAGACCACAGAACATAATTAAGACCAAGTTACAGTTTTCATTAATCAAATCATAAGTTCAACTAACTTTTATACCATTTATATAAAGAGACGCAAAACATTTGAGAAACACAGATTTTTCTGTACTTATAAACTCTGAGAAAATGTAAACATCAGTAAACTAACAAGGCAAACAAGCACTGCTGTGTTTGTCTAGTGTTCACACCTTCACATACTGAGGGCTCAATCAACCTATGACGATTTTTGCCTTTATGGCTTCTTCATTGAATAAAACAATAACAGACTTTTGATTCACAGTTGATTCATGATGTAACCTGTCATGTAGTTTCCTACCTTTGAACTGCCTCTGTGTATAGAGAACACCCAGGTCTGCCGGTACGGAGTCGAAGCCACAGCTGCCGATCACGTACACTCCTCTGTCCAAGGCCTTAGTGTGGTACTCAAGCTGCATACGCTCCAGAAACTGTGGACGATTAAGACCCATATTCACAAATACACACACAAAAGAAATATGCATCTGTGTTGTAAGAAGTTAAAAGTTACATTCTGAGAGAATTAAGTACCGTATTCTCTCATGAATGACAGTGATTTTGACCACGTTAGTCTCCCTCTCTGGGGTGTGCGCTGTCATACCTTTTTCTTATTTAAATTAAATAACTGTTGCAAGAAGTGGGATGCTGTGTGTGAGTGAAAGTCATGGGTATGGACCAAGTAATAAAGTGAAGTCAGTAGTCATAGCAACATCCCAGACTCCATTACAAATCGCGTGATTTTAAGAGTTGTTGCATTATTAGAAAAAAAGTGGAAAAAGTCACCAGACTCCCTTAAGAAAACGCTTAATTTTGAGACCTGCTGCGTGAGAACACACTGTATAAACTTTGAGAAACGCTGTAAACATCAAAATCTTAACTATTTATGCCCTCTTGTTAATTCGGCAAACGTTATACATGATGATATTTCATTGTGTAAAAATATTTGGTCAAATGGTTGATCATCAGATTCAGCATTTTTCTGATTATCAGAAACGGTGTTTGTTTTTTGTTCCCATTTATTTATTTATTTATTTATATGGCCTTTTCAAGATGGGATGAGAGATCGGAAGGTGACATGCAGCAAAGAGCTACTTTAATGGCTGAAGCAACCAAGCTAAAAAGCATTAAAAAAATATAGAGATGGTCGGATATTTATTTATTTTCCAACCTGAGGTTCGCCACAGATGTCCAAGTAGTGAGCTCCGTTTTCAACACAAGCTTTGACCACTGGTTCACCATAAAATCTGTACTGAAAGGACAAAGAGACCAAGAGACAGAATTATTCAACACAACACAAACCACAAGATTACAGTGTTGTGTGATCTCCACGTGTCCTTTGTTTCACGCCCTGACAGAGTCTGGAAACATACTCACAGGCCCCACACAGTTGAGAATCACCAGGCCTTGTTGGCACATGATGGCCAGCGATTCCTCGATAGACACGTCGGCAACAATGATTTCAATGTCAGTCCTCAGCTCTGGCATAGCTGACAAAAGAGAGGAAGAGAGAATATCTTTCAGTAACTGTACAGTGGATACACCTGATTCATGGCTTCTGCTTTTTGGGTTCCTGCCTTTTACTTTATGTTATGAACGGCCTGCAAAACGTCGAGTGTAGCTCAGGAGGTAAAGCGAGTCGTCCAGTAATCTAAAGGTTGCTGGTTTGAATCCCTGGTTTCTTTGTTTTCATGTTGAAGTAACAAGACACTGAACCCCTAATTGCTCCTGATCAGCAGTTGGCACCTTGCATGTCAGCCTCTGTCATCAGTGTGAATGTGACAAGTGTTGCAGAAATGCAAGTCCATTAACTATCAATATGCATGTTCTATATGTCCATAATAAACATATAAACTCCATATACATGTATATATTCATAATAAAATATATATCAATTTATAATAACATATTAACAATCCAGTCAGTCAGCAGACAAACAGTTTCTACTGCTGTAGCTGCGTTATTTTAGATCACGCTACCTCGCTCTGCATGACACGCCCTCCTCTGCCTCTGATTGGCTACCGCCTGCTGTAGCAATGCTAAGTAATGTTCAACTCCCACCAAAGATGAACAGAGTGAAGATGTCTCACTCTGTAGCTAAAAACGGAGCGTTTAAGACACAGAGTGTAAAGAGATGCTGCAGCAATGCACCATGTGAGAGAAAATAATGTGTCTTTTGAAAATGAAAGTATGTAAACGTTTTTTACAGGAACCCCCAAATAAAAGTATGAACCTGAAAAATTAGCATCATATGGCCTCTTTAATACTTATAGCTACAGATCAGTTATGTGTCAGTGCTCTGGTAATAAAGATGGCAGCGTGTAAGGTGTCCTCAAATACTCTGAACTACTTTATCTTCAGCATAGATAAGACTGTAAAATGAAACATTAGTTCGGCTATGTGAGCTCATTCCAGAAGCTAGCTGACAGTTAGCTGGTTATTGGAGCACAACAATGAACTGACAGGTGTGTTTAGGGGGTACAGTTAGAAAGTGTTGACTTGTAGCCACACAACAACAACAACAACAACAACAACCACTCTGCTGCCTCTGTCAGTCAGGTAGAGTCAGGTATCCTTCTGTTAGCTCCACTACAGCCGGTCAGGTACCTACACAGCCTCCCCGCGGCTCGACCCAACACGTCCTCCAGCCGCTGTCTGCTCCTCCCGGCCACGGCCCACTTCAGGGGGGCACCGCCTGGACCCTCTGCGGCGGTCCGAGCGACCTCCTCCACCACGAACTGCCCCGTGAACCCCGTGGCACCGAAAATGATGACATGGTAGGGTCTGCTGGAGGTGACAGCCGCCATTGTTTTGGTGTTTCACGTCAAGGTCCCGCCTTAGTTACGGT
Organism: Sparus aurata; assembly: GCF_900880675.1. Lineage (NCBI taxonomy): Eukaryota > Metazoa > Chordata > Actinopteri > Spariformes > Sparidae > Sparus > Sparus aurata. Next base: position 28,700,406 of record NC_044208.1, on the reverse strand, counting down.
TCGGACCCGCTGATTGGCTGAGCGGAAAACGTCCTGACGTCATAACTGTAGTGGGCGCTGTCCATTAAAATGAACAATCATATATAATAATAAAAAAAGCCAAATGTATAGTTAATTAAACTTTAGTCAATAGTTATTAACTGTTAACAAGCAATGAAATGCTTTATAAAGTATTAATTATAAGTTGTTTATTGAAAAGTTGTGAACGATGTTCATAATACTGTAAATTGTTATTAAATAACTGTGTAGCTCATTTATAAATGTTATTGTGACGCCATTAGAGAGTTAAAACTGATGTTTTTAACCGTTAAGATGATAATAAATCATTTATGAACCATTTTCATGTGCCATTCTTCAGCCGGGATTTTAAAATTACTGAGAATAGAATAGATGTTTATTGTCATTGTTCCAGAAACAACGAAACACAGATAGCAGCTCTTCGTTCTGACAATACAAATATCAATATAAACGTCAATATAAACAAGTACTAAAAAAGATAAAGATCCTAACATATATACACAACAACACAATATATACAACCAGATAAATAGAAGAAAACACACTCGACCCCCGTTTTCGCCAACCAACCCACTTGTTGTGCACTGCATCACTCGAGGCACAATTATGCAGTACTCATGGAGCATTAAAAGGGAGTTTTAGGGTAAATTTGGCCATCAATAATAATTACTGATTATCAGGGATAATTATTAATTATGATAAATAATAAGATCCAGTTGGCATTAGATCACCTCGGGGCTCCGTGCCAGACTGTACAACGCTTCAGTTCGCTCCTTTCCTTTGCAAGGACAGCAGCTTGGTGCTAACTTGTGTGATGGTCCTCAGATTGAAGAGTTAGCTGGCAAGATTTGCGTCGCAGATGGAAAGGAGCCCTTGAAGATCAAAAGTTGAAGGAGTAGAGGGCGTTGAGTCAGAGTGGAAGAACAAGGGAAGGCGCTGGAGTTTTGACTATCTAGTCAGAGGGGGGTCTGTCACCCTGACCAATAGTAGCTCAAAGCTGAATTTTGCACAGTGGATGAATGATTTCATCTGTGGTTCCCAACAGACTCAAACCCCTTTTCTGTTCATCCACATACCTCCACCACCTTCCCATTACCCTCATTATGCCTTCTATCAATTCAAATAAAATTACCTTTATACTAAACAACGGTGTGGTTTCTGTTGGTTGTTTTTTTGCATGATGAAATGAAGATATAACCTGTTTACAACAGCAGGTAGGTGGATTGTGTGACATTTGTCACTCCAAAAATGCTTCCGTAAAGTCCTGCCAACTAGTCTGTTTTCTATCAAGTGTCAATAACACGGAACCTGAACTTGATGGGAACACCCCAAATATTTTTACTTTCACATACCACATATTTGTGCAAGATGAAAAGAGGATATAACCTGTTTACCGCAGCTCGTAGGTGGAATGTGTAACATTTGTCACTCCAAAAATGCTTCCTTAAAGTCTTGCCAACAAGTCTATTTTCTATCAAGTGTCACTTACACAACAAACCACTTCATGAGAACACCACACACTGAAAAACGAACGTAAAATAGTTCAGCGGCGGGGAGAATAAAGTTGCCAAACTGAAGATGGAGTCCTGTCTGCTTTAGGGGTACAACAAAAAATTGGTGTTTCTGCTTGGTTGAGTTTGTCTTTTTCCACGATGGAGGAGCACGTGGCCGTGAAAGTAGACAGACCAATAGAGAAGACAGACTACGACATACTGTTAACTATTTAATAGAAGAATTGTATCATTAAGGTTGACCGTGGATGAGAGTAACAGAGCCTCACCCCGTAAATTAAGGAGTCTTCTCATTCAGCACCTGGAAGGTGAAGATGTTACATCATTGGAGGATGCAGGGATGTCGCTGTTACTGGGGATAAGTGACAAAATTGATTAATTAAAAGAGAAAAACAAGAGTAATGATGAAACCCAGTCTAAACAAATGACGCCACAGGGCCGCCTGTTGAGCATACAGCATCCAATAACGTAGATGAGGTGAGAGAGAGCAGTTCTGCCCCAAATTTCCAAGAACTGGTCACTGTCTCTATTTGAAGTTGTAAGGCAGGTTTTTACATGGTTGAACCATCACAGGGAGAAGGGAGAAAACGTGTGCTACTCCGTAACCTACTCCTAGGTTAAAAGTCACAACTTCCAATCTGAAAGAGGGAAACAACAAGACTAAAGCAAAGAGAACAGCTAGAACCTAAATGTGATACTTACCCAACAGATACAGACAGTTCCAGTAAAGATGAGTATCATGTGTGGACAACAGCATAACAAGCAGGTCCTCCCCTCAATGCAGACGCAGAGGAATTTCAGCCCAGGACTGAGGCACAGAGAGAAGAACCTGAGGAAGCACTCATGCCTGATCCTGAGGAGGTGCAAGTCGCGGAGAGACACTTCAAGGAGGAACAAGCTGGAGATCCGGCATGACTGAAAAGATTAAGTTTAAAGAAGGCTAGTTGATATTATGGCCTATGTTTAAGATAGACAATGAATTATGTTGATATTGTAGGGTTAACACAAATACAAGAAACAGATTATCTGAGCATTTCTTTAAAAATAAATATGCACAGAGGTAGGTTACTGACCAAGCATAGTGAATGTTTGAGTGATAATAGAATGCACATAGTATCAAGTTAAAGTGTGTGTATCCGTGACAGACAGACAGGACGCATGGAATGGAAAAATGTTGAAACATGATGTTGGGTATATGTGGTAATTTCCTTGTCACTTTTTGAAGATTGGGGGGCCCACCAATACTTCTATGGACCATTCACCCTTCAATACTAATGGACTGTGGAAAAAAGGACACTTAAGAGAAAATTGTAACCTAATCTTGTAAAAAGTAATCTGTGTGTAACCCACCTCTTAACTTAAGTTATGCAAAATGTTCTATTTTGTGACGTACGGTATGTTCATATGTCACAAACAGAGAAAATGTTGAGGCAACATTTTGTTTTAGTGGGGAAGGGTGTCGGACCTAGAAATATGTGTACCTGAAAAAAGAAGAGATCAGACCTTTTACTGAGTAACATAATTTCATTTTAATTTGTACATTCTTCAGCAACTATCTTTGGTCAATACAGTTTTCGTTTCGTTTATGAAAATGGTTGCTTTTTGAGCAGCAATTTCATGTTTAACTTGTATTGTTTTTTTAACAACTAAAACATGGTCACATAACAGTTAACCACTTACCATTATAAATCAACATAAATTACAGCTTAATGTATTTTAATATTTTTATTACATTATATCAAAAAATGCTTGTTCTGCCTTTTCGTCACTGGTGTTTCCGATGTTTTAGATGATAATTCAGGCTTCCTGGGATGTAATTTGACTATTCAATTTGCATATATAATCAAAGAAAGAAAAGGTTAATGATATTAAGACGTTTTTCAAAATGAGTAACAATTTAGTTTAAATATGTACGTGTAAAGTATTATAATGTGACGTTTTTCAATTTCTGTCATTCACATTTTTGCATAACTTTAGAATGAATTGGCATTGAGTCTTCAAATTTGAAATATCATATCCTTAAAATGTTTACAATTGAATGTTGCAACAGTTAACTAGATACAAAAAACATATTTAAATAAACTGGACAACTTTGATGCCAGAACACCAATATGCCATACAGTAACACCAGTGACACTATGTGAAGGAAATGGCACAACAGAAGATATTTCAAACAGATGTTTAGTTTTTAGTATTTCATCTCAAATAATTTCAATGAAGCCTAAAAATATGTATTTCAAAACACAATATGGAAACATAAAATTCATTCATTCATTCATGTACTTAAATATTATTAAATAAAACACAATGACGGAACAGGGGTTGCACCCATTGCTGTGTGTGTGTGTGTGTGTGTGTGTGTGTGTGTGTGTGTGTGTGTGTGTGTGTGTGTGTGTGTGTGTGTGTGAGCATATAATACTGTTTGTGTGTGTGTGTGTGTGTGCATATGTTTGTTGTGTGTGACATGTAAAACTGCCACTTTCACACATTCATGTGTTCCTCCAAGTACTTCCAGATGTTGTGGCAAATTTGAACAGACCTTTTGTTTACTGGGAGTGGCGCTGGCATCAGACAAACAACTTGCTCATCCCCATACCAGTTTATAATCTTCTCTTGGGCTCGGCTAGAAAAACTTGTTTGCTTCATTCTTGTGCTTGCACTTCACCTTGATATTATTTTCTTCGACTTCCAGTATAATGCCAGGGTATGGCTGTTCGTCATAGCTCACAATGCACCACTGTCCACTGTGCTGAGACTCAATTGCATCTGGTCGAAGTGGAGCTGAGCTATCCGGCATGGTGACATCTGGTTGATGTGTTTGGAGTTTGGAGTCCATAACATTGACAGCATCTGTTATGTCTCTTCCGTGATGGCCCAAAAGGTCAGCTGACCTCTTTGGCGAGCCTCCTACTCCATCCGGAGCACCCTTACCATGTGCGGCCTCAAAAAAATTCCACGTAGTGCTCTGGAAGCCCTTCTTGTAAGGCTCGGTGCCGACCATGTAAAAGTTTCCCTTCTGTTTATATTGCGAGGTAGGGTCAGCACTAAAGAAGTGAATGTGTTGCACTGCAGGGTACTGGTCTTTCACCATATTGAGGTCGGGGTCCAGGTGAGCCCAGATAGCTGCTGGATCGTGTCTTCTGCTTGGTGAGATGGTGCAGAAGGAGATGAGGGCTCCACTGCCACATAGAGGACACCAGTGTGGAGCGTCACCTGATTGTGTGACCCCCCCCCCAAAGTGAACTGACGCATACTTGCAAGTATAGTTTAGTATAAGTATAGTCCCTAAAATATGTATGGATATATGGATCAGGCAGTCATTAGTCAGGTTCTCTCGGAGGGTCCGGTAGATACTGTACTGCCATCTGATGTTGAACAGATGTCTCCTGAATTTAAAGAATCTATCTTCAAATTCGGTCACCAGATATTCTTCTGTTAGGGCTAAATCTTTTTTTACAGTGATGAAGCTGCCTTTCGCTTCTTCACCTGCTCTGTCTGTCTTCTCCAGGCACCACTGCGTGAGAGATACCTCTGCGTTGGACTGAGATCTGGTCAGTGGCACAGTGGAGTTTTCACAGTCTTTACACAAAAGACCAACTTTGTGCAGCTTGTCCACAATGAACTGCAAGTTCTCGTGAGTCTTGCATTGGCAAGTTTCTCTGTCTCTCTCCTTTGGTGTCACAACCCAGAATGGTTTCTCCCTGCAGAAGAAGGAATAGGAGACTTGCCCATGCTCAGAAACAAATCTCCTGTGGAGGTTTTTCCGGGCATCACAAAGGAGTCTGCGCTGTTTCTTGATTTTCCTCATTGTGATGGTGTTTTTCTTGCCAGGAGTTTGCCTGCTCACGTCATCTCTCTTATCCGCATCTCTTGAGGATAAGAAGTTGAAGGAGTAGAGGGTGTCGAGTTAAGAGAGGAAGAACAAGGAAGCGCTGGAGTTTTGTCACCCTGATCAATAGTAGCTCAAAGCTGAAAATTGCACCTAGGTGTGAAGAATGGTGAATTCTGGGACACTGAGTTCACTTCTGAGTCCATTTTGAAATCCACAATGAATGACTTCATCTGTGGGTCCAAACAGACTCGAACCCCTTTTCTGTTCATCCACCCACCTCAACCACCTTCTGTAACCCTCATTATGCCTTCTATCGATTCAAATAAAATGACCTTTATGCTAAACAACGGTGTGGTTTCTGTTGGTTGTTTTTGTGCACGATGAAATGAAGATATAACCTGTTTACAACAGCAGGTAGGTGAATGTGTAACAATTGTCACTCCAAAAATGCTTCCGTAAAGTCCTGCCAACTAGTACCTGTTTTCTATCAATTGTCAATAACACGGAACTGAACTTGATGGGAACACCACAAACATTTTTGCTTTCCCATACCACACATTTGTGCAAGATGACATGAGGATATAACCTGTTTATCGCAGCTCGTGGGTGGATTGTTTGACATTTGTCACCCCAAAAATGCTTCCGTAAAGTCTTGCCAACAAGGATATTTTCTTTTTTTTTTTATTTCCAAGTGACAGTTATAAGAAAGCAAGTATCAAGTTTCTCCTTATTATAACAAAACTCAAATAAAGACAATGAATAAGATACTTGTATATGAAAATGAAAATAAATAAATATATATATATATATATATATATATATATATATATATATATATATATATATATAAACCAACAAACATAAAAACCCCTAAAAACAAACAAACAAACAAAAAGGGTAGGTCACTTATACTAAATGAAGAATTGGACAGTAGCATAGATGTCAGTTATTGAAGTGTACAATCACATACATCTGTACAAAGCATGACATTAAAACAGATCAGACAATGTACAAAAGGTTGTTTCTCAGTTCGGGATGTTAGGAAAAGTCCATTTATTTGTGAATGCAAAAAATGGGCCCCATGTTTTCCTGAAAGAAACAGACAATCCCCTCAGTATGGAACGGATTTTCCCTATGCTGATAAAGTAAAAAATGTCTTTTATCCATACATGACAGGTTGTCGGAGTCGGGGATTTCCACTTCATAAGAATGAGACGTCCAGCTAAGAAGGTTACAAAAGCTACCAGGTTCTTCAGGTATGAGGGTAACTCCAAATAGAGCAGTGAAAGATGGTGTGAAAGAGATAGAGGTGATCTGTGAAATAGTATTAAAAATCTCCATCCGAAAGGTATTCAGGGAAGGGTACACCCAAAGCATATGAAAATAGGTAGCCGGGTACTGGCGACATGTCATTGAGTTTAGCTCAAATATTTGTTGTCACATCAGTTCACTTTTCTCTAAGATGAGCGATCGTATCACTTTTCAAACACTCTTTCAAACACACCAGCTGTTAGTCCGCTGAACATTTGGACACAGCAGTTTGTTGGTGAGGTTAAACAAGTGTCCACTGGCACGACTAAACAGCAAACATAATGCAGCTAATTAGAAAGCTAAATAAGCGCAGCACAGGAATAAACTTTCATACAGATCTAGCTAGAGTCCTGCAAGAATCCGGCTCCAGAGTGAATGAACTCAGAGGTTTGGTGAAGGGCCTCTAACCTGGTAATCCAACAGATGCCTCAACACGTGCAGGGAGCAGTAAGACATCATGCACAGTGACTCCATAATGCTGCCTCCCTCAGCTGCAGTCGTCCTGTCTAGAACCTCAGTACCAACAGACACACACATACACATTATACACACACATACACACCAACACACTATTAGATAACAAATGAGCAAGCTATTACAAGTTTGCACAATAAGCCACTCCTCTTTTCTCTATATAAAGACAGCTGACTGATGGTTAGTACAGCAGACTTCAGCAGATCAGTTGACTTCTTCCTGCCAGATATTCACTGTCAGCAGAAACGTGAGTGTTGTTTCACTATTTCAGATCTTAATGAATGATTTTCAGTGTAAATTGTGTAAATGGCTGCAGTTTGTGAGCACATTTACAATACTAGTACATTGCCCGAAGGAAATATGTATTCCTATAGAAAAGTGGGAGGTTAAGGAGCTTTTTCATGGATGGCCAAATGAGGCTGTGTTTGAAGGTGGGACGTCAGGGATATTTAGGTTTGTTGTGAAATCTGATTGTCGAGGGTATAATTGGCCGTTTTTGACTATTTTTGATTTTGCCATTATATTTCACCTTAAAAACTATTTACTTGGTGTCATTATTTTCAGCACAACCTCACATGTGTGACTGTACAGTTAATTTTTCATTTTGACATACTGAATTAACACAATGGACCTAAAATCACAAAAAAACATAAAATCCATGTAGAAAAAGTGAGATTTGTTTACTGTGAAAACCACAAATATGTTTAACAAACCATTTTTTATTACTTATAATGCAAATATAAATTGTTGTTTGCTAAATATGTGCATACATTTTAAAGTTATATGTAACTATTTACATTTAAATGCAGGCAGTGCTCAGGTCTGCCTGAGCTCCTTCCAGCTGAATGAAGAGCTGCACTGCCTGCTCCACATTCAGCTTCTTCTCATTGTTTTGACTCATTAAACAAAAAACCACCTCCACTACACACTAAACACACTACGCCAGACACTACATAACACACTAACTATACACTCCAGACACGCTAAATGTCACAAATCTCTCAACTCTTAATATCACTATCTCTATCGCTGTCTCTACACCGACAGTCGTTGCCTGTCAATCATCCGCCCCGTCCCTCCCACAACTTCCTGTTCCTCAACAACCAAACTTGCTGTTTGGACACTTTCGTGACAAAAGCCCGTTTTTACCGTTTCTTCCTGCACCAGACACAAAGCAAACGTGACGGCAATGTTCACAAGAAAAAACGTGGCGGATATTATTTACCCTAAGTCCGATTTTGGACGTGCTGGTGCGTCCGGTCCGTCGACTCGGGAGGTGGGCCGTGTAGGTGGGCTAGCGGCTAGCAGCTAGCTACACACGAACATCCACAGATTCCGATTCCACTTTGTTGTCCGTGCGTCTCCGGATCTCCTCAGACCCGAACAGACTCGGTCCGGACTCGTTTAGTCTCATTAATCCACAACAGTCAGTTTAGATGCACAGAGCAGAACGGGACCGAACCGCCAGCAAAATCCCGGTCCAGCTCGCGCCGTTGCAGGTATCAATCCGCTTGTTTCTAATGGTGTGTCGTGGAGTCGGGCTCTGCAGTGATTGGCTCTGGTGCACACGTGGCTACGGTGGCTACGGTTGACAATGCTAGCAGAATTGGTAAAGCATTTATGAAATAATTTATTAACGGTATCATTGCAGTCCAAACAAATCCGACGTTGCATGTTTTAAGTCTCAGGTCAGTCTGATCCTGATCTGCAGAGATATTTGAGGAACACACACAGACAGACAGTGATTCCTTACTTTTATAGAGAGATGATTTCTTTTTGATGTCTTGATGGTGATCCATGTTTGACAACTGCTACTGTAATTATATTGGAGCTCATCTGAAAAGGCTCCTGTTAACGTTCTGTCTTATTCTGTTTACTTTAATGCAGTTACCAACAATGGCCCAATACATCACACACCTTGATGTGTCCACTGATAAAGCTGATGAGCAGCGTCTGCAGTCAGAAGATTACATGAAAATCAATGTTAATCTGAACAAAGGGGCAGGAGGAAATACCATCTATCTTTGGTACAAACAAGGCAGCCAAAACCCAATCACCAGGGTTCAGGCTACATACATTGATGATATGGCTGGTGGACTGATCGATGCAGGGTACACAAAGATCAATAAAAACCTAAATGCAGGAGCAGGAGGTGATGCCATCTACCTTTGGTACTACAGAGGGTCCGGAGAGTTCCACACTCCTATAGTGGACATTGATGTCACTACAGATGCAGAAAGTGATGCTGAAAAGGTTTCCAATGGTTGGGAGGAACTGGCCTATGATCTGAACCGCAAGGCTGGAGGAGAATGGATCCACCTCTGGGTGAAGCGAGGAACCTCAAACATACCTCCATGATGTTGCTGCCACTGATTCCTTCTCAACAGACGCCAACTACTGGAAGGATGGTTACATCCGATTGGATCAAGATATCAACGGAGGTGCAGGTGGAAAATATGTTTTCTACTGGTATCATCTGAGCACCAACCCCCAGGGTTCAGTCACTGATCTGGCATTCTCCTGTAATGAAGCTGAGTATCGACCCTTCAGCAGCAACACTACCAGTTGGTGAATGTTAATCTCATTGAGGGCACTGGAGATAGCCTGTTGTACCTGTGGTACAAGAAAGATGGAAGCCACAACCCCATTAAGAACACCTACCTGCTCCTGCAACCTGACAAAGCTGACATGTATAAGAAGAAAGGTTTCAAAGTTATCCAAAAAGGTCTCAACACAGGCAACAGAAGCAACGACACCTCGATTATCACGTGTATTCATCAGTGAAGGCCTGAGAAAGCTTCTTTATGGCAGCAGAGCTGAAGTGTAAATCACAGTCCAACAGCTGGTTAAATCATTTTGGTGACGGCCTCTCACTTTTCTTCTTCTTCTCTTCAGTATATAAAACAGTGTGATTCATTGTGACTGTGATGCTCCTGCCAATATCAGAAAGTACCAATGGAATATGTTTTCTTCTGTCAAACTTCATGTCACTTCAAATCAATCAAACGTATTCAAGCGGCTGTTTGTCTACAATGATGTTAATGATTGATTGAACATGAAGCTTCTGTATCACTTTAATCTGCACATTTCCTGATTTTCAATAAAAACATGTTTGCATGAAAAGTGTGTTTGTTTCAGACTCTGTATGATAGAAACTTCACTTTGAGGATTTTCATGTTTTCAAGAGTGACATTTGGAATTTATGGAATAAATACAAGTCGAAATCCCTCATTACTTGTGATTTTAGATTAATTTAACAATGTAAAAAGAGCTCAGTAGAAGGTCTCACAACATGGTTAAAGTAGATCCTAGATGACTGTAACACAGCTGAGCACACACCTTCTTCACAATGTTTTCTGAGGGTCATTTAACTTATTGATTAATAGAGAAATCTAGTTCTGCGTGTCTGTAGTGCTTCATGCAACATTAACAGAGAGTTTTGGGTTAAATTCAGGTATCGATAATAATGAATGATTATCAGGGATGATTATTAATTATGATAAATAATAAGATCCAGTTGGCATTAGATCACCTCGGGGCACCGCCCTTGAAGAAGGGAACAGAAAACCAGTTCACCAAATCAGTCTCATAAAAAGGTTCTAAACTGTCAGTTTGTGTCTCTGATTAATAATTAACTTATTAAATACAACCAAAAGTACCATAACAGCTGTGATGGTCGATGGATTGACCCAACAATCACTCTTTCACAATATTAAATAAACAGCATGAAGGTTCGAAAGCCTTTTATTTAACACAAAGATGAAAACACACATTATAACTGAGAGAAGATGGTTAGCTGACCCTGAGTCTGTGTGAAGAACGGGGTGAAAGCCACAGGGCGGCAGTCGTTAAGACTGGACACGGCAGGTTTTTAGGACTGGAGGCAACATTTCTGTCTCTGGATAGATCGCTCACCTGCTGTAGAGCTGCTGAAGCTTCACCTGTCCACGTCTGAACTGTGTTTACTGATGTTTGACCCTTTAGATCAGCTGGGAGTAAGCAGGCACAACAAACAGGGAAATATCAGTCAGTACGTACAAGAGAGGACTTTGTAACTGCCAGAAATATTTGTAGACATGATTGAGGATATTACTTATAACAGGTCTGAGGTCTGTTTCATTAAAATCACCAGCTGCAATAATAATTCCATCTGCTTGTTTTGTCTGATGATGTCATACAATTCCTGTCCTGTACATTTACAGTGACAGTTACATTTTTGATTTCATGTAAAAAGAAATGAAGTAAAAATCTTTTATTACCCACAAATGTAGATTAACTGTGGAGTTTCTTAACATGCAGCTAGAAGAAAGTGTCTCTGTACCCACACTGTCATGACTGCAGCAGGATCTGCTTTGTGGATAACATGGTGGGTGATTCTGTGGTGTACACTGACACCTGGTGGCAAGGTGTGGATATTACACCTGGAGAAATGGTGGCCATGGTGTCACAATCACATCTTTCATTCAGAGATGAGAAACCAACAAAACAGTTCAAGTCAGGAGCCTTGACAAAAAAACACAATGGCAAATGTTTGTTATTAACATTTTTTATATTCCCTTGTGGACACAAATGAACATAAATATTAAAAACATTAAAAGGTGGATCGATTGGACGATATGGAAAATAATAATCTGTTGGACTCAGTAAAACGTCGATACAAGGCAGTGGTAATAAAAAGGAACATGCTGATCTCATTTGGTTTTCTCTGTTTCAGTAAAATAAATTGTTAACAGGCATTTAGTTATTTTATATAGTGTCACTGTTAGGACCAGAAAGCTCTTTTGCTTTTGGACAACACGATACAAAGACAGCATAACCCACGACGCTGGGTATCAAACTGCTAATGCTTATAAAAAGAAATGTCTGGATTGTGCATTTCACCCACTGGGTCACTGAGAGCTGGTGTGAATCAACATGTGAACATTCACCAGAGATATAAACCATCCAGACGTGTCTTCTCTCTGTAACAGGTTTATACTGTCATGATGTCGCCGTGTCCTCCACTGCAGGAGGAGACCGGATACGACCGTTAATCCAGATGTAGAAAAAGGACTTTTAGGGTCGCACACTTCAGGGTGAACATGAACACATGGAGCACCGGCAGTATAAATACAGAGGAAGTGCCTGAGTTTGTGGCGCGGCTGTTAAAGTGCTGTATCACACACTGATGACCGTGATGACCACGCTGACAGGTACTGTGTTATCAGGTGGTCGGCTCGTCCTGCATCATTCATGCAGACTGCTTCATGGTGTTGTGCTTTGTTTTTAATTATACATTTACCGGTATCACACACAGTACAATGCTTCTTCATATCAAGATGATGAGAGGAATGTTCAAAGTAACTGAGATAAAACATCAGGCTCATGTATACGGAGTCAGGGTTCTGCAAAATAATATAAATATTTGTTGTGTCTTATCTTATATACAGTAGGTGTACAGAGAGGTCAACAGGAAAAGAAGATAATCTTAAAATTCATTTAAAGGGGGACAGAATAAATCATTTTGCCCACTGATGATCAAAAACACACACGTACAATCTCAACGACTATTGACAGCTTCTCTCTAAAGAAAAAGGTCACACAAGAGGAATGTATAGGCGGCGACGACTGCTACAAACATGAGAAAAACACATCAAATACGTCTTCTGTTAAATTATCAATATTGCTGAGAGCTGTGAGCTCTCTGGTCTGCTGTCTGTGAGGTTCAACTTGAGATGAAACGTCCACACACAGAGAGGTCAACAGGAGTCTGATCCCACAACATGCACGCTGACAGCTGGGACTGTTTGGTGATGCTGCGAGCACCTTTTAGTTTTATATAAATCTTGGACTGGTAGTGATCCGAATGACTCTGTGCACCAGTCACGTCGACTCGTTCCGCTCAGGAACTACTCGCTGTTTTACAAAACACAGTCTGTTACAGCGCCGGCGTCTGCAGGGCCAGACGACAGAGACTAAGTCCGGAGGGGCAGCCAGCGTCCGAGCCCTTCCAAGAACCTCCGTACGTTTGTGATGTAGAAGTCGACGTTGTGAGTGAAGTCTGTGCAAATGTTGGAGTAAGTGTCCACCAGGGTGCAGTACAAGGCGGTCCCACCGATGCTAATCACCACGGTAACCACACACAGCAGGAGCAGGATCAGGCAGGAGTCTCCACCCACCTCATCTGCAAGAGAGAAGAGGACGGATGCGATATTCATTCATTCAATCTTTTCTCATCATCGAGAGCAAGCCCCTCATTTTCTGAGGATGTTGAGAAATGAACACAGATAAAAAGCTGTGTGACAGAATAAGCATTTCTTTTGTCTGATGGTGTCAAACATGCACTTTGAAGGTTCTGGATGAGTTAAAGTGCACCTTGCTCGATGCCGTCCTCCGGCTCGCTGAAGCGAACTTTGCGTTTGGAGTTCTGTTTGGTTCCGTCGTTGCTCGGAGGAGGCAAACCATCCAGCGACGCTCTCCTCCTCTTCAGAATGGAGACCAGACCGTCTGGGGAGGAACTCTGAAGGAGACACAGACACACGAAGAATGACCGACTAATGTTTCCTCTTCTCTCTGTTCAACCAGGCTGTTGGATCTGTAAAATGTTTTATCAATCAATCTGGGAGTTTGTTTAAAACCTGTGTTGTTATCTACATGATGCCAAAGGTCGTAACAAACCACAGTTTTACTGTAAGAAATCAAACTACAAGCTTCTGACTCGCCCATCATCATCATCCTCAATCTCCGTCTGCACCATCTTGAAAATAACATCTGAAAAGCTTCATGTAAAAAAACAAAAAATTGACATAATGATGCCAAAATGCAATAAAACGGTCGTGCTGGGTGACCGATGGACGAAACTCAAGTCACGTGTAGACTGTCATGCAGAATAAGACATTAATATGTGATCATAATGACTAATAAAGAGCCAATGTGCTACTAATATGCATGATTGATCAGGCTTTGTTTAGAGCAGAATCATGTAGGAATGTGTGCTGTGTGTGATCAGAGTTGGAGAGAGTGGAGAGTTCACATGTGACGTCACAGTCGTGTTTGTCCTGGCTGTCTGCCGGCGTTGACAGTAAACGGTTCACGTTACTGTTTGCGGTCGTGACCGACAATCAAGGACAAGACTGATAACAGCTGACCATGAAACAGACAAATCAATAGTTAAATGTTACGGAGGCAAAGCTGCCAACTGATCGAGGTCACTCAGGCCACACAGATTTCTGGGAAGCAGTGAGGTCTAAAAGTTCACCTGCAGTCACCTTGTTTTAAATTAGACTACATCCTGTGAGATGATCAGTGGTGAGGAGAGAGCAGGCTGCAGACTAACCCACGCTGTGATGTTGGTATCAGACGACAGACGACCAACTGGAGAGGAGCCACAGAAAGCTTGGCTGAGGACGCACAGGTGCAACAACACAAGAGAACAATTTATTCTCTTATGTTGGAGAGACACAGCAGCCCGACTGGTCTCAGCTGTACATCATCACGGAGGCAAGTTCAGAACTGCAGTTACACAACACGGTCAGCAGAGGTCAGCAATGAGAGAAGCTCCCCTGCAGACCTTCACAACAACACCCACCCTAATGAAAACCTTTTGACCTGATCATAATCTGCACACAAACCACGGGGCGGAAACAGTAACACGCAGCTCGGTCGTATGTCGAGCTGCCGGCCTCATCTGCTGCCATCATTTACAGGTCAATTATCCATCGAGGTCAGTGGGTCAACAGCATGACGAGTCACGCACCGGCCGCCTCGTTCAGTCACATCTGCACAGAGGCCCCGTCAGACCTCGTGGAGGTCGTGACAGTCTGGTTTGTTTCCGGGTTCTGTCGTTTTGGTTTCATTGTGTGTGCGTTTCATGAGTGTTTTCCCTCCTGTCTTCTTGTGCTCCTCAGCAGCCTGGTTGTTCTCTCCACACCTGTGTTCAGGCTGATTCATTAGCCCCGCCCTGTCACCTGAGTTCTTCCTCCCCCATCACACCTGCACCTCACCTCCCTCATTAAGTCTGTTTGTTCTGAAGCCTGTGTTGTTCCCTCACTCTTTGTTCCTCCGTCTGTTCAGCTCTCATCCTCACATGACTCCTGTTATCCTGCGTTCCTTCGTCCTTTCATTTGCCAGCTTTTTGTTACCCGTCTGTTTGCTGATCATCTTTTGGATTCTTTGGATTAATGAACAGCTTTCATTAAAGCTCGCCCTTGTGTGTTGAATCTTCCAGCCTTTCGTCTGCATTCAGGTCCTGTTTCTGCCTGCGTGACGACTGTTAAATGACAGTGACTTTCAAATCTAAAGCCAATGACGATCGGACAATATTCTCTCTGAGCGTTACAGACTCTCAGCTGATGGAGTCATTTATATACGCCGAGTGATACTTCAATAATGCCATGAAACAAAGTTGTATTATTATGTGTGTTTTTGTCACAGTAATTCAGTCGACAGTGCAGGAAATCTTTCCGGTTTCTTCAGGTAATATTTTAAGTTCACACAGTAAATCATCCATACGCAAAAAGGAGCGATGAAGCTACTTTTAACTGTGTTTTTACGCTCGGTTCTGATTTGTAATTGGCGCTAATGCAATTCTTGTATTATGTTAAAATATTTGATATCAAGTTTACGGTTTAAGAGCTCTACAGTGAGCAGCTGACAAGTTAGAAATAAAGACCTTTCCTTCAGAGGTTTCCTGTTCAGGGAAAAGGTCTTCAAAGTTTAAAAAGTCACAGTCGGCACAAACAGAAGCTGCTTTCTCCCACAGAGAACACTGCTCCTGAAACACCTCGTCAATATAGTCACGACTTTGTGACATCACAGAGTGTCCTGAGAGTGCAAACGGAGGACAAACTTGTCATCATTGTCTCAGTTTTTTTTCATGTTTTCAGCCGTTTGTCTGCGCTGAGTCAAACCGAGCCGCGGTGACAAGCTCCTGTCTCGCTTCCTGTAATGCTGCTCCATAATAAAAGCTTTTAAATGACTAAATAACGGGGGGCTTTTATTGTGAAGAAGTTATAGCAAATGAAAAACATGTTTGTAACTGAATTCGTTAGCAGTGATTCTTTATGCCACGAGGATCGGGACGAGAGCATCATTGGTTTAAGAGACACCTTCAAGCAGGTAGACCAGCTGTGGTGGAAATACAAAACCCAACCGCACAGAGTCAACCTGAGTAGAGCCAAGACGGCCAAGAATAAGGCTTGTTCCTTTAAATTGAGAAGTTTGTATTTACAGTAGGGTCTAAGAAAATGTGCGAAAACAAGACGGTCTGCAGCCATGATAGCAAAAACACAGCTCACCCAAAACATGAAAATTTAGTCGTTATCTACTCATCTGCATTTCTGGAGCTTCAAAGCAAAATGGTGTTGCAGCATTTACCTGAATAACTGAAGGAGATGGCGAAGGGCTGCGTTTTTAGCGTGCAGACTTCAGCTTTAAGAAGAGTTTGAAGTTGACATCTTTTCAAATCAGTTTTGGTCTCAGAGCTTCCGGAGACTCAGATTTTGAATCAAGTCTCCATCTACTTTAGTTGTTTGTTAAAATGCTGCGACACGGTTTTACTGTGAAGCTCCAGAAATGTTTTATGAACTACAAAACCTCAGATGATGACTGAATTTTAACAATTTGACGTATTAAAAAGTTATTCCAGAACTGAGCGTCGCTGTTACGTATGTTCTAAATTACACATCGAGCCACACAGATTGTGTTTCTTTAACAGTGACTGAAAGAGAGAAGTAGAAAATGTAATCTTGCTTTTGTATAAACAAAAAAAAAACCTCATGAAATGTGACTCAGTGTTTTCACTGCATGTTAAGTTGGTTCCACCCGTATAAACCTCCACTGGATTATATAACAGCCATGATCCTGAAGCCTTCAGCCTGTGCTGCTTGTTTTTGGTATAACTCTGATTTCATCTCCACCTCCAGGATGAAACTCGACCCCTCCAGCTCAGGACACGAGCCTTTGGCACGGGCTCAGTCATCTGGCAGGGTGGACATCCCCAGTGTCAGAACACACCAGCGGACATGGGTGGAGGGTTTTGGAAAATAGAGGAGTAGGCGATGATCTCACCAAGGGGACCGCAGAGATCATTCGTGGGCGTGTCCCAGCAAAGACAAAGAGAACAACCTCGACAAACACAGTCGTTCTTTCTGCAGGCGGAAAGTGCAACAGACGGTAAACACAGAGGAGAGGACGGAAAGATATGCATACCCCTCCTGTAACTCTCTGTCTGTGCATCCATCTCTGATCCAGTTTATCAAAATGTTTGTGACTGTATTTGTATTAAGGCTGCACGATTATGGCCAAAATGATAATCACGATTATTTTTATCAATATTGAAATCACGACTATTCATTATGTTAGGTAAAACATATCTTTTTATTGAACCTTCTTTTTTAAACAAACCGTATGTGAACAAGGTTTCAAATTGAAACTTAAAATAATAATAAATCATAAATAATAAAATAAAATGAAGCCTTTTGAAGCCTTCATTGCTCAGAATTTATTGGACACATGTCTTTGGCCAAATAAAACGTTATTGCATCTGTTATTTCAGCGTGTCTTTGAGAGGTGGATGGATAGGGTGTCGCCCGGTGCAGGGTTGCTGTTATGGTTGTCTGGGTTGGCGCTGGACATGGACGGGGATTTAGTGGACCAGCGTTAGCTTTGGCCTTCATGCATTCATCATATTTGGGTTTGTGGTGTTTTTTTCAGGTGGTTGAATAAGTTAGTTGTGTTGCCCTGTGGCACAGACACAACTCTGTGGCACTCTTTGCATACAACTTCCTTTTGGTCAACATCACTTGTCCTGAATCCAAAAAACCTCCACACAACAGATGCCGATCCCTTACGAGGCACTAGCTCCTCACCTCCAGATGCTGCCGTACTGTCACTGTCTGCTTCCGACATTGCGTCTCACTCTCACTCTCACACTGTTGAATATAATTTGAGGCTGCCGCTGCTGCAGGGTGCACTCGCTTGCTATTTAGGCGCCTTTCGTTCGCCCCCTGGTGGTTGGCTGACTATTGGGTTGAGAAAGTGCTTGGTTTGCTATGCAACAGAGCCCGCTTTTTAAATGTTAATATCGTGACAATCATCTTAATTTAATCGTGGCAGCCAAAATCGTGATTGTGATTAAAATTCGATTAATTGTGCAGCCCAAATTTGTATCGACCCACGGACCCAAAGCTGTGTCTCAATTCAGGGTCTGTAAGTGTAAAACATCTGGTGACAGTGGCTTGCACAGACTTTTTGAAGGGCAGGGGCGAAAAGAAGGGCACTTTAGCGCGCATTTTGGCTCCCAAGAGCGCACTTTAGCATGCATTTTGGCTCCCAAGAGGGCACTTTAGCACACGTTTTTGCAACCCAAGAGGGCAGTTTATCATGTTTTAACCAGCCATGGGGGCAGTTTAGTGTGTTTTGCCAACCAAGAGGGCAGTTTAGCACGTGTTTTGGCTCCAAAGAGGGTACTTTAGCTCACGTTTTGGCTCCCAAGAGGGCACTTTAGCATGCGTTTTGGCTCCCAAGAGGGCACTTTAGCATGTGTTTTGGCTCCCGAGAGGGCACTTTAGCTCACGTTTTGGCTTCCAAGAAGGCACTTTAGCGCGCATTTTGACGCCCAAGAGGCTACTTCATCATGTTTCAACCAGCCAAGGGGGCAGTTTAGTGTGTTTTGCCAACCAAGAGGGCACTTTAGTGCACGTTTTGGCTCCCAAGAGGGTACTTAAGCTCACGTTTTGGCTCCCTAGAGGGCACTTTACCACACGTTTTGGCTCTCAGGAGGGCACTTTAGCGCGCGTTTTTCAACAATTGGGCAACGAGGGGGGGGGCGACCACCACTGTCTGGTGATGCAACCAGGAAATGCTCCAAAGGCTAGACCGTCCCATTTAATAACAGCTGACGAGTTTAACAAGGTCTCTCTGAAGGACTCGCCTTCAAAGACCACAAAGACCGAGTCCTTCAGAGGATGCAGACCCTGAACTGAGACACAGATAAAGTGAGTTCTTACCCCCTCTGTGTTGGACAGCTTGGCCAGGTCCTTGTCTGAAGCCTGGGGGACTCCTGTCGGCCACTCCACCTTCACCTCCTCCTCCTCGGGCGTCTCCTCACACGGCTCCTCCTCCTCCTCTTCTACCTCCTGTCCTTCCTCATACGTCTGTCCTTCCCCTCCCTCCTCGCCCTCCTCACCCCTCTCCTGGTGTCTTGTCTGTAGTACAGGAGGCTGTTGTTCGTCGCCCTGGTGTGCTGCGTCAGGCTGGTCAGCTGGGATGCAGGTGAAACAGGACGTTGGTTATTGATTATGGATTATTACTCAGTGTATGTGAACTGGCTGTGTATTGATAGAAGCTCTGTGCAGCTTCATGTGTCTGAGGATTAGCGGGTCATAGCACTGACATTATACTCATATAAGTGATAAAAAATCAGACATCAGTCTTCAGTTACTGGTTAATAGGCAGAATAGATGATGGAGGATTAGAAAAAGAAAACCTGACCAGCCGCCACATTTCAAGCGATTAAGTTCTGCATAGTAATTGAACGTGTTGTATCAAGAACAGTTACACCAGCCTGCAGCTTCACGGTCGAAGGCCTCTGTGACCCAGTCGAGCTGCCGTCCCTGAAGAGCGGCGTTAAGAATATGATGACGTCACTGTGAAGTTGACCTCTGACCTTTTGGATATCAATGTCACCACTTCGTCATTTGTGCTACTAGTAAAATTCTGTTTACCTTCATCACAACAGGACTGTAGCGTCTCACTCTTGCTCCGGATGTCTGTCAGCGTTGCATTCGGCGTGCTCTGTCGAATCAAACAGGATACGCAGGATAAATGATCGTTATACAAAATGGAGAAAAGGTCAAAATAGAGATGGAAGGTTCAGGTGTCTTACCTGTTCGACGCTGACGGTCGGTCTGAGAGATGGAGATGGAGGGCATCGAGAAAAAGGAAAGTCAAGACAGACAGCGGGAGGAAAGAGGAAGAAGAAGAGAGAAGAGAGAGTTGTGACTTATTTTCCTAAATCATGTACTTTTTTTACTGGTGTTGGTTTCCATATGTTAAGAATGTTTTTTGTCCGCTCTTGTAAATTAATTCTTCCAATATTCTGCAGACATCTGCTCTCCAAAATCAAATCCACCTGCGCCGAATGTCCGCGGGCTGCAATAACATACCGAGACAGTCACAGGAAAGGTGGGACACAACAGCGTCTGGCCTGCAGACATGCAGTATTTGTCTGAGTCTGCGAGGAAATCGCTCTCCTGCGGAAATGCCCTGTCAGAAATATAGATTTTTGAAATGTTTTTTCCAGAGATGGAGATGAAGATGAAGGTCGATTACAGTTAAGCAAAATGGGCGCTGAAAGGTTTGTGTCTGACAGCGATGAAGGCGATGGGAGGAAAAGACACGAGAGGAGAAGCTGAGCTGTTTCATAGCAGATGAACTGAGGTGTGGGAAATATGAATAAATGTATGTTTGACGGCAAAATAAGGGTTCAACCTTTCTTACAGGAAGGGAGACAAAAACAGCTGTATGAATTCAGGCTCTCCTGTTCATCTCCAGCCGTGCAGAGTGCTTTGATTTCATCCGATAAACCCCGTGTTGGTGTGTCGGGGAGTACCTGAGGTGTGTGCTGCAGATCTGACTCAGGATCTCAATGTGTTTCTGACTGACGCCGTCCGTCTCAGCAGGCAAACTGCCCCCGGCGTTCTTCCTCTCTCTCCACTGGCTCTCTGGAAACACGCACATTTCACAGAGTTACATTCAGAGTGTGATCGCTGATAAAACTGTTCGGAGGGAAGAAACAGAGGCGTTGCAGTACCCCAGTTGTCCTGTAGGGCGGCGAGGTTGGACAGCAGACGTTCGTGGTAGAGCTTCTCCAGCTGTAGGAACTGGATGGCCCACTGGTCTGATGAGCATCAGGAGTTAAAGACGCCAACAGAGACACAGCCTTTAGAATCAACATAAATCAGGTCAGCTGCAGTCGAGACGATCCCGAGCCTGATGCGTCATTCCAAAAGAAACCAACCAAATGTAGAACCAAAGACGAGTCTCAGAATTTAAATGTTACATCCACTTTTTCCTTCTGCCCTTTACAAACAGTCGGAGTTATTATAGTTTTGTGTTTTTGATTAGGTTTCATTTCAAGTTTTGTTTTCATTATTGTTTTCATCTCAATTTAGTCTCCAGAGTTTGGATTGTTTCAGTTTAGATTTCTTCTTAAATCTTTTTCTTCTTATTATAACGTGGTTGTGTGTTTGTCAGCAGTGACATTTAAGAAGTTCAAATAGGTGTTACGATACAAACACAGGACGTAGTGAAGGCTATAGATCAGCAGAGGCGTGGCCTGTGTGGGCGTGTCCTACCTGTGCCTCTCACACACACCTGCAGCTCATCTCATCATCAGCACAAAGACTCTGGTTTTCTCTCCACTCACTGCCAGATTGTTTCCGCTCATCCTGGCGGTACACGGCCACCCTGCTCTTGTGTATTCTTGTGCTCCGACTAATTTTGTTCTTTCCTCACCTCCGCCCAGCTGCCCAGCCTCCGCCTTAATCCTGCTGTTGATCCTCCAGGTCTCCCTCACCTGTGCCTCCATCTAAGCCTCCGCCTGCACCATCATTAGCCCTCAACCTCTTCCCTGTCTTGGGTCTTCTTTTGGGTCCGACATACAAACCACCTACAAACCGTCACATGGTTTTCTGTCTGCGCTGCTTTAGCCTCTGTACATTTTTTTTAAAAATCCTCCTTCCCTTTGCATTAAGCCCTCTCACATTCTCTCTCCCCTTGGATGCAAACACACAAACACACACTCGGTCGTCTCTGCAGCAACACAGGAAGACAGCTGTTACCGGGCAGAACCAGAGCCTTCAGGGCTCTCAGCCAAAGTATGGGGAACACCCAGCGACGGAGAGGCTGATGCACGAGTAGAAAAAACGAGGACAGACAGAAGGAAAGACCGCTAGAAAACCACTGAGTAACTTATTGCCTTTGTCATAAAGCTGATTAGTATAACTTTGCCTTCATCAGACCAGCACAGGCCTCTAAATGCCAGGCTGCAGATCTTTCTTCATCATCACATGTGTGAGTCCGGTCATGGCTGGCAAATATCACAAAACTTCCAAACAGAAGCGATCAGGTCACGTTGCACTTGAAAGGATACAGTCCTCTTTGAGCGAGTAGGCCTCTGCGATCTGAAAATCAAAGACAATCGAGTCAACAGGAGGCAGAGAACGATGATTTGTACCACAGAACTGCACATCGTACGTGTAACTCGGCAACTCAGAAGTGTGTTTGACTTCGAGCTCAGTCGCTGTCGTGCTAATTAGGCTTTTCGAGCGAAATGTAGATGTTTTATTTTTTTGGTTAAATTCAACAAATTCCTTTCAAGATGAAGATCACATGACGGCACAGACACCCTGTCAGACATGAAGTCACATGCAACCAGTTACGGTCTGGATTAACGTGTCTCTTGTTTCAGCTTATTAAGAGTCGGAAAGTTTCACCTCCTCAGACATTCTTCTGTAATAACGTGCAACTAATGGATTAATCTGCCGAGAGAGCCCAAACAGTGACAGCTACAACAAACTGTAGAGAAATGCTCATTATAACTTCTCAGAGCTGAGCGGGACTTTTTGTTTTATCACGTGAGCATTTAGAATGATTTATTCGTCAATATTACACTATTACACAATGCTGGAAAAGCTCATCCTCATACGTGACTTTGTGCATCTGTTACCAACAAGATAAAACATATAATCAAATTGCATTCATGTTGTGAGGAAGGTCACTTCTATTATGTCTGTTTTCCTGGAAATACACAGGGTCTGATGTCAGTAAACTGCAGTGTAATGGAACCTGGTTTAGGCTGCTTCTCCAGCAGGACATGGTTTCCAGTCCCTGAGTAGTCGGTCTAAGAACAAATAACTGTTCCGTGGACAGATTCAGCTGCTGAGTCCACAAAAACGTAACGTGCATTTTTAAGCTAGTAAGCGCTGTCATGGAAACAGCAGAGTAATTTTTGACCATTTTTGATTGGATTGGTTACATGAGCCTGCGATCGATATGAGATGATGTCATATGTCCATTTAACACAATCAGTTACATTTATATCAACTCACAAAAAGCAACAAAAACATGATTGACATATTATTTTAAGACATTTAAATGGAAAAACAATCTGTTGTCTTTAATAAAAACAATGTTCTGTTAGAAAGCATCTGAGCACGGACGCAATCTGACACAGACGTGTTGTGGGAATTTCAAAATAAAGGCGTGACTGTATCAACTGTATGTACATATGTACGACACCCTGTATGTTTGAAGGAACTGACATCTGTGGACTGAACTGATCACTTGTGTTATTAAGTCGGCTGATATACGATCAGACAGTATAAATATCCTCCATCTTTCTGCTCACTTTGCATCTTTTTCTGCAACATTTTCAAATCAGCTCTGACTCTTAAGTGCCAGTGTTGGTTGAAAACTACACTTGGACTTCAGGATCTAAAATGAAGCCGTGTAAACATGTCTGACCAGGAGCAGACGTGCTGACCTCCACACATTAAGTCTTTTTAAAGCTACACAGACTCTTCTGCTGCTCTGGTTCATGCCTTTGTCTCCATGTTCTTGACTTTTTCTTTTGGGTATGTTTGGTATTTAACAAATGAATTCAGGCTGTGAAATATATTTAGTTCAAATATGACCAAACATGGACCCTCGTGTCTGATAGAGAGTGAAACTCTGTCTCTCCTCAGCGGCTGCAGCACTCCCACCAGATTCCATGTAAAGTGACTGTATTTATTAAACAGCGATTGAAGCGTAACACAACTGCTTTTGTTGAATGAATATTTGCACTCTCCTTTCCTTTTTTAGTATTTGAAGCTGTTGTTGCGTGATTACTGCAGTCGGCAGTAAATCAGAGTGAACAGCTTGAGACTAATTAATCATCCGTTTGAATCCAAACACACTGAACCAAACTAACCAAACGACGCTACATCACACTTTCTTATCAGTGTGTTTGTTGAGTGTAAGGTAGGAGACCAAAGAAGGAGCAGAGGGTTCACAAAAGCAGAATATGTTATGTTGCTCAGACTAGTTACTGTCTGCCCACATTGACAGGCTCTAAATGACAGTAAACATCGTGGATGCAGCGGTGGAGCACGAGACCAAACTGAGTAAATACGAGTGAAAAAATAACGCTACACAAATAAATGTCGCCCCTGCAGTATTCAGCTGATACCCGGGCCTCTGATCTGTGAGTGGGCCGACAGTGACCGACTGAAAACGTCTTCTGTCATTCATGCTGCAAGTCTGATCACCAGCTGACATGATGTCGGGTTGCATTTCCACAAAATGTTTCAACTTTTTCACCTGCATTTTGTTTTGTTTTTCAAACCGGGCCGACAGGGATCGACTGTAAAAGTCTTCTGTCTTTCTGTTCCGCACCGCTCCATTAGCCAGCTCTGCTCATTTTGGTCTTAAAGCAGCAACAGTTTGTGTCTTAAAATCAGGATCTGGCTCGTGCATTTATTTTGAAAACAAGTGACAGAAAGACGCAGCATATTTTTCAATATTTTTCTTTTTTTGTTAAACAGCTGTTTCGATTCGAAGCTATGTACGATCAATATCTGTAACATGACTACAGAGCAGCTTCTTTCCTCTTTTCATCCTCAGAACTCTTTTTTAACTTTATGACTTATCAGACCCGGATAAATTAGAAATCTGACATTAATGATAGACAGTCTGCCCGCTGATGGCCGCTAACGTAGGTCAGGTGTAGGCATTAATATTAAATCTAGTCGGTTTCAAACCCTATTTAAAGTTTCCCTGGAGTGTTTTCAGCGATGTGTTTCTGTGTTTGAGCTTCTTAAATTATAACCCGAGCTGTGTCAGTGCATTTTCATGCTCTAACAAGCTATTCTGACACGATTGGGAAACATGCAGGTCACACAGGAGTACTGCCACACACACACACACACACACACACACACACACACACACACACACACACACAGTGTAAGCATACAGAATCTCACAAACAAACGTAGACGCAGACACACCCACACACAAAGCCTTTCTGTCGGACTAAATAAAGACACATATTCCCTCTGGATATGAGAGAAGAAACACACACACACACACACACACACACACACACACACCTGGTGCAGGGAGTGTGGCAGCAGTGTGTAGTCGCTGTTCTCTCTGAGGGACTGCAGGGAGGCCAGCAGCTCTGGGCTCGGGCCCGGCAGTCCATCTCCAGAGACGCTTCCTGGGAAACACACAACGCAAACAAACACCAAGAATGAAACACACCTAATGTTTGAGACTTTTCACACTACAGCAAAAACTCACACAACAGTTTGTACACTCTGATCCCAGCTTCTTTACTGCTGTGATCCTGCTCAGCGTTGATCAGTCGGTGAGAACCTGATGTCATTTTGATTTGTAGGATCTCGTATTTGTTGGTATTCTTCGTCGATCCGTGTTTTACAGATGAAAGAAGTGCCACATTAAATCCCTGCGGTACTCCTCTGTATATAAGAGGAAGGGAAATAATGGTTACAGTTACATCTGTCTTTAAAGCCACCACCAACAGCTTAGCATAGTTTAGCTTAGCTTAGCTTAGCTTAGCATGGAGACTGGAAACAGGAGCTAGCCTGTCTGTTCCCACAGGGCATCCAAGCATCCTTGGTCTCTCTCCTGGTTACCAGGAACAAACAAACACACGATGACAACCGGACTCCTCATAAATACAGCGACACATGAAACCCACTAAAACCAGACATGTTCATTTTTATACTTTGGTTTTGGTGCAAATCAAACAAATGAGACGTCACATATTAATGAATCATTGTGAATAATAATTAGAGCTGCTGTGAGGCTCAACAAGGACAGCTGTTTCCCTGTTACCAGTCCTCATGGCAGGCTTGGCATATTATCTGTCTACTGCATCTTGCACCGTTGTAACGCTATCATGCTGACAGATCTGTCCACAGACACACACACACAGGGTGAACACATTACCAGCCACAGTAGAGTGGACAGGACTGACTGGAAGTTTGACACAGTGATCTTCAACCTAATGCAAATGTGAGACAGGGGCGTAAACAACCTTGGATGCTCCGGCGGCTCCTTTGTGACCCTGTCTTCCACAGCTGTGATGCTAATGGCTAACAAGCCTACAGACAGAGAGAGAGAGAGAGAAACGCCTGGCAAATCATTGAAGACTGCTTCACTGTTAGTTCAGATCTTCCAGCAGGGAGTTCCCGAGCTGAGGAGTCCTGACAGCAACAGCCTGACCACTTTTATTCTTGAGCCAGGACTCAGGAACAGCGTGAGGATGTGAGGCTCTGGCTCACAGAGGAGCCAAACCATGAGAGTGCTTTAAATCAAATCATAATCACTCTGAAATCAGCTCGAAAACCTTCTGGTGACCAGTGGAGAGAGGCTACAGCCGGGCTGATAAAGGCCACAGACACTTGGTAGATGCTAAAGCTAACTGACGACCAAGCTGCCACCATCAGTGACAGCCTGCAGCCGACACTGTGACAACTGAGTCACTGTTAATGACACTGTCAGCGGTCCGGTGCAACTCTTGCATAACATCCAGCTGCAGATGTATATATCTCTGCATGCATCCAACAGTCCTGGCCGCAGCTTCCTTACAGCTTAATATCATCCTGATCATCTTAAGCTCGATTTTCTTCCCGGCGCTCTCGGCAGTTTGTGGTCCACAGATGGACGATAAGCTGTGAGTTATTGGCAGAATCATGTGTGTTATCTTTCCACTGTGTCTCTGCTTATTGTGATGAGATCAGCGAAGTCAGTCTAGGGTTGTTTTAGGGAAGATAAACTTCCTTTGAGAGACAAACACTGAGGTGCATAAACATGGAACGCACAAAGCGGTTGTATATAAGTTAGAAAATAAGGTGTTTTACCTGTCACACTGTCGATGCACACGCCATCCTGTTCATGTGTCGTCTCAGTGTCGGGACCTTTCAGCGGGATGTTGTTCTTGTTACCCATCACCTCGGCCACCACAGCGATCTCCTCCTTCCCTAAAAGTTTCTCTGACACCCTCCGATGGGCCGTGGCTGGAGCTCTCTTTGTTTTTGTCAGGCCCTCACTGAAAAAACATGAATTGTCTCTATGTTTTATGAGAACGCTTCCTTCGACTGAGATGAGCAAAGTACTCGGTGTTGGTTCTGAGCTCCCAGAAAGGATTCAAGGGCGTCCTGAGCGCTGGAGGTCTCTGCAGGTTTGGTTTGTGATCACTCTTGACGGAGCATGTGATTTAATCCGCCATGGCCTCTCCTGGGTGGTCAAGAAAAAAAAGGAGATCTGAAGTGTCTCCACCATAGTCTGTGAAGGCCCGACTGTGGAGGAGGATGTTCTTAGTTCCTGACAAACGTCTGCCGTCCTCTGAAGAAGTCAGTGCATTCTGCTTTTCCTCGTCCTCAGGAAGCTGCCAAGAAAAAAAACAGGGACATATTAAAAAACGCTGTATGCATGCTGCAGGTTCATGAGCAGGAGACGACACATACACTGAGAGAGAAGCTGGCTTGAATGCAAAGAGGAGAAAAGCAGCACTGCTGATGTAAATGGGCGTTATGTCACTGAGTGAAAGGGTCGTCTTTGTGTCTGCACCATGACTGTCCACTGAGGCATGGTGGAGTGCTCCAGCCTGAGCAAACCCCAGTCTGAAAATAACATCGTAGTAGTCTGTGGAGAAGCATCAGTGTGGATGTTACACTGCAGACAGACTGCACGCTCTGTACACTTTCTATATCCTGTAAAGAAGAAATGATGGCGACAGTGTTCAGCCACGTCAGCAGCTCGGTGAGGCCGGACGTTGTTGTACAAACCTCTTATTTATATCTCACAAATCTCAGCAGATCTAAACTTTCAGCCCTTCAGACGCCTCATCATATATTATGTATTGCATGAAGGAGAGTCGTGAACTTCTCCGTTTACAGGCCTGCAGCTGATGATTTTTATCCAGACGAACAGGGGTCAGGATTGAGTTTCTCGCTGTAGGTCATTTCGCAACAAGTTCAGGAGCGGTGTACCAGCGGCTGTGGACAAAAGGCCGGCATAATCAGGCTGGGTGACCTTTTCTAACCCACCGGACACCAAACACAGTCCTGCATTACGTCCTCAGAGACTCTCTGTCCACCTGCATCCATCTGTCGTGTTGTAGGGTGCATTTTTTTATACACAATCTTATTTAAACATGGCTTCCTCTCTCAGTCAGTGGAGGACGGAGAGGCAGCGGCTGACACACTGAACATAAATCTATATTTCCGCCTCATTAAACCTACATTTTCAGCCTGAGTGGTCCCATGTGATGCGAGACGTTCACACGGCATGTTAGAAGTCACATGAACGCTGTGAATTCGGCAACATGGAATGTGACATTAAGTACAAACGCTGGGAGCTGCGAGTGACTCACAGGATGTGTAGCATAAAATGAAGGATGACGCAGGAGAGGCCGAGGACGAGAGGCTGCGTGGGTTTCTACTAAAACACGTTGTGACAGTTCTGGGTCGGCTTTTACATCGTGAGGTTCCTCCTGTGAGCCGCTACATGCTGCGTGAACTTCCTAAATCAGTTCTTTATAAACACTTAGAGTCTTTCCTCTGCTTTGCATGTACGATATGTTACTGCTGCGTGTTTTCCAGAGCTGTGATGAAGGTTGATTTTTATTTATGAGGCTTTCAGAGAGTCATTACTTTGTGACAGGCAGTTAGCAGAGAAGAGGAGGTTTAGCTGGACTTATAGAAGATACTGCTCTCACTTCTGAGCCAGGAGACAGTTAGCTTAGCACTGCTTTTCTTGCAGGACCTGCCCTCCTCGGCCTCTGTGGACCAGGCCTCCGTGGCTCTGTGGTAGTTTTTCAGTGGGAGAAAAGAGAAGCTCAACTGGTCGGCACCTTCTTCTTCTTCTTCCCATCAGAAAAAACTAAACAAGTGAAAGAAGTTTTAGTATCCTCCAGGCTCAGAGGGAGCAGCGAGGCTCAGTGTGTCCAAACTGTAGTTCTGCCATGTTCAGTCTGCTGTGTTCAGAGTCCAGAGAGAGGACAGAGGACGGTGAGGAGAGGGGAGAAAATGTTCTGCTGAGAAAAATAATGTGATTATTCAAAATTAAAGCATGTAAATCTTTTCTGCCAGGACCCCCTGATGAAAGTATGAACCTGAGAGTCATCACAATATGATCTCTTTATAAAAAGGAAGAAGAAGAAACATGGCACACAACTGGGTGAGCGTGCGTACGTGTGCGCGCGTCCAGGTTACGCAAAGTGCACATGTGCATCACCACCGGGGGCGCGTGCTGCTGACGCGTTCATCCACTGTGAGACCTTTTAAATTAACAATTAACTGTTTTCAGTGAGTCTTGATTGTTGAACACAGCAGCTCAGTCTGCAGCAGGCTGTCTCTGAAACATTCACTACTTCATATGTTTTTATTTTCCTGCGCATCCATCTTAAATCCGCTGTGAGGTTGTTCCAGTTCCCTCCGGTGATGCGGACAAACACACAAACCTCTCTGAACCAAACTGCATGTGAGGTAAATGTCACATCATCCCTCTGAGCACACACACACACACACGCACGCCACAGGACGGAGGATGGAGACGCGCACTCACCGCTGGATGATGTCGTCTGGACATCGACGCGTAATGGTGTTTGTCCTCCTCCGCGTCACTAAGCTTCAGTCTGTCATCTGTCCGTCTCCTCACTCTCTCTCATGCTTCTTGTTTACGGTCCGATCCGGGGATTTTTCTGCTTCACCTCCTCCTCCTCCTCCACCTCCTCCTTCTCATTGCAAAATATATATCCATCCCTCCACGTCGTGCTCGTGTGTGGCGGAGGCTGCCATCTGGTGGCAGATGTGTCGCACTGGCTGCTCAGGTTATGTAACAGCAGAGGGAGCTGGTCATATGATGCTGGGGGGTGTTAAGCTGATAAACCGTACACCGGATTACAAGGGAAAGAGTGAGAATGCACACGGCCTGTGCGTTGTTATTGTTGGTGTTACATAAGTGTTATAGAAGAGAAAAAGCATGAGACTGATCAGGTCCATGTGAGACACCACAGACAGTCCTGACTGCAGAGCTGGATGCTCCTCAGTATCCTGTCATCATGCACCTTCTCTGAAAGAGGCCTCATCAGGCTAATTATCAGGTCCACACAAGAATCTGTGATTTAATTTGCTGTAGAAACTGAGAGACTGTGACTCAGTGAGGTCGAGAAGTTGAAGCGAAAGCAGAAATTGGGCCAAGAAGCCTCGCAGTCCCCCACGATGTCCTGCAGGAGGCATTTTATGTTGAGGAAATATCATTTATGCATCAGTGCAAAGCTCGGACACAGAGACTGTGTGTTAGAGGAGAGACTTCCTCTCCAGTGCTGGTGACAGAGTGAGAGTCAAAAATCTCCTGATTACATTCAGCAGTTGTTTATAAATCACATCAAGATTAATGAGACGAGACTGTGAAACAAAAACTCTGGTTGTAGTTCATGAAACAAAAACTAGGATCTTTACAAACTGGTGAATAACTGATGTAGGCACAAAGATAAACTTGTCATGTTGGAGGAGAAAGCTGCTCTGTCGTCTGGTGATGCAGCCGTGGATACTTCTGTATGTTTGGTCAGACGTCGGCAGGATGAACAGACTGTGGCCGGGGTGTGATCTTCATCTTGAGCTGATTAATTATAACTGATCCGGAGCATCTGAACATAAGTTAGTGATCAGATTAGTTTCCACCCAGCACATCCCCACAGCTGGGAGTTGATGTTTAAGACACAAAAGTCTCACGGTGGAGTTTGGAGGACGATGCTGCAGCGGATACTTCTGTATGTTTTGCCTCGACACCTCACTAACATTTACATCATCAGACTGTTGGTCACGTGACGCTGATGGCGGAGTAGCAGATTTCTGTCTTTGCTCCCGCAGCTCGGCATCTTTCCCAGCTTTTATTTGTGGGGTTCATGTTGTTTATGTGAGCAGTTATCTTGGGTTATCTGTGAACATGCCTGGCACTCAGAGAAAGCTCAGCCTCGACGCAAATCTGGCAGACTAGGAGAGAATCCATCGTCTTTAGCTCCATTAGCACGGCCGATAACATGCCGTCATTTCCGGGTTAACTGGACGCCGACAGTTTGGTGGAAAGAATCTCCGCAAAAGTTCTCAAAGTTGTGGAATCATGGCTTCCTGTACTGGGCCGTGCTAGTTTGTGATGCTCCCAGTCAGAATCCTTTCCAGAACCTTGGACGAGGATGAACCCTTAAAAACGTCATTACGTGTTGAAAATGTATCCGAAACACAAAACACCTGGATCATGAAGATGTCATAACAATTACAATATCACATTTCTTATCACATGTTCATGTTTGACACACGAAAACCGGAAAGAATTAGAAGAATGTACAAAATTAGTACGACATCATTTTAACAAATCCACTGAAATCACAACTTGTTACAAGATACAAGGATTTAAAAATGAAACGACGTCTGAGTCCTCTGAGTCCTGCTGCATCTATTTATATTAAAGTACTAAATACTGTAATAAATGAGATGTAGGCTGTTACACATGAGAAAACATAAAACTACCTGTGCTGAATGAAACGAAGCAGAAATAATTGACACAGCTCTTATTTTCCAATATCTTTCTCTCCTGATGTTTGAATTTAAATAGTTTCCTCATGTGAACCTAAAATGTAATTCCCACATCTTCATCCCAAAATAGATGTTGTTGTTGTGTGTGTGTGTGTGTGTGTGTGTGTGTGTGTGTGTGTGTGTGTGTGTGTGTGTGTGTGTGTTCCTCCTCATTCCCTCATGAATGGAAGACTGTGGTTTTCACATCTGCCTTCAAGTTTGTGGAACTTGAAAACGAGGCTGAACAATGAGGAAGTGGAGCAGAAAGAGAAGGTAAACGTGTGTGTGTGAGTGCGCACGTGTGTGTGTGTGCACGTGTGTGTGTGTGCACGTGTGTGTGTGTGTGTGTTGCCAGTTTATCTCTCTTTCCTGCAACTGACTCTATAATTGGGTTGCTTTAGGGCTCGACTCCGCTCGCTCTCATTACCTTTTCACCCGCTGCCGACTGCATGAGAACTCATCCTGTTCTTATTGCTGTAATACATCACAGGACACACACACACACACACACACACACCCACACACACACACACACACACACACACACACACACACACTTGCATAAACATGCATACATACAAAATAACACTGCACACTCTGACCACAACATATGAGCAGCAGCTGCATAATCACTTTATTTTTTTTGTAAATCAAAGATTCACAGTTTTGCAAATGTTTTACAAACACAGGAGATCACTGAGAGCCGAGGTGGTTTATTAACAGTGACGCACAACATGCTGATTAATGGGATTCACAAAACAGACATCCAGTGTGTGTGTGTGTGTGTGTGTGTGTGTGTGTGTGTGTGTGTCTTCCATATGTTAAAATGCATCGATCCAGGTAGAAATCCTGGCATTGTCCATCGATTACCGTCCGTCGGTCCGTCCTCTCTCATTGGCTCAGCGACTTCAGAGCCGCGGAGCTCCTCAGACATGATGACGTTATTCCTTTAACTGAATTACCGCTCCATTACACCGAGAGCACAATCCAGATTATTTTATTCTGCGACCAATCATTTCCTAATGTGTCTCAGCAGCCAGGCTATTGATCAGCGGCCAATCGTCCTCTGAAGACAGTAGAAATACTCACAGTGGAGTTTCTGTTGGCAGTGACATCGAGGACCTTCAGTCCAAAGCTCACTGAGAATAATTACCCAGCATCCTTCTAATTGTAGGAAGCATTTTTACTACAGCCAGCCTGTGTCATCAACCAATTACAGATATATTTGATATATTGTTTTAGCGTCTGTGTCGTCTGATGTGCACCGGTGTGAAAACGTTACCCAACATCATGCAGACGATGATGCTCGGTGTTCACTACGCTTGAAGTTTACGCTCTCAGTGCAGTGATGCCTCAGCGTGTTCGCCTTGCTGTCGTCTGACAGAAGATACATCAGTATCCTCCATCAAGACGACAGAGCAGCTTCATCCATCAGGCTGTGAGACTCCTGAAACTCATCCTCAACGCTCCACCATGAAAACTCTTGTAAAGTGATTATTTATTCATAAGTCCGTGTTTTTGTTTCTTGTGATTCCTGCATGAGGAGCTACGACTGGAGTTCTGATCCAGTCTTGTGTCGTATGATGACAATTAATCCTGTGACTTTATATAAAGTTTATGGTTAAACTATAAAGTGTCCCGCCTCCACTACATGTGAGCTGATTTATCGATAATGGAAGTTTTTACTCCCTGATATTGTTTATCGGCATTGCCCCGAGATATACAGTACAGGCCGGCCTCTAATCTTTATATCAGGTTAAAAAGATCTAAAATACTCACATGTGTTTTCATCTATTAATAATAATTAGCACCAAAATCTACATACAAAATGGCATATTCCCTTTTTAACAGTCATTGAAGAGTAACAGCTGTAACGCAGACTAACCAGTTACTGCGTCGAACGCTGACACTTAATTTAATCACCAAATCAAAACAGAGATTTCAACATATACGAAAACAAAGCTGATCACAGTGAAGTGTGTGCTGACATCTGTAATAATGTTAATGGTTGTCTGTGAGCAAGAGACACTGAGGTATACGTCACATCTACCAGGAGTTGTTTTAAAGGAATAATCCGACCATAAAGACAAAAGGTGATCAGTGAGGAAACCTGCACACGTTAGAGAAGTTATAACCAACATCACATGTACTGTCTTTGTTTAGACTGGAGGAGTGAAAGGTTAGAATATCTGTCCGGAGGCGACACTACAAGGTTTAGTTAGTTAGCAGGAGATGATTCACTGAGTCGTACTAGTCTCTGAGGTTGTTTATAGAGCGAACAGAGATAAATAGATGACAGATAAACAGTTTTGCATGTTGCAGCCTCTCTGCAGGCGTCTGAAGAAGCTCCTGCCAGCTTCAGGAAACTCCCGATGAAGGCAGATAAGATGTTAAAGACTGTTAGCACCTTGTTAACTAAAAGGAGGCGATGCGGTAGTTGAGACCTTAAAGTGTGCGTGGTATATTTTGAAATCATCATCCAGAGAAATGTCAGTGACAGGTGGGTCAGGTGTATCAGATGAAACATAAGAGTTACCCTCATTTAACCGTGTTTTTTTTGAAAAATTCTCACTATTATTCAGCTCAGATTCCCTTCAGGGCTCTCAGCTCTGGTGCTTTTCGTCGGCGCTTCTTATGTCGCCTCCTGGCGGTGGCGTCGAAGCAGGTGACCATCATGACGTTGGCCTTGCAGAGACTGAGCCTGTCCTCCAGTCGAGCCGTCACCACCTCAAGGGCCTCCAGATGCTCCAGGGAGTCCACCTCGAAGGTCTGCCACAGGTCGACTGGGGAAGGACAGCGAGCGAACAGTAGGTTAAAAAACATACGTAACGTAACAGATATAATGTGCTATCGTGCAGCTCTTTATCTGCTCATTCAGTGTTGATAGAGCTGAAACAACCAGGCTAATAACTGATGAATTAATCGACAAAAAAAAATAAAATTTTCTGCACCGCGTCTCCTGCTGCTTTAATTTGTCCTAAATGTTGCTTATTTAAAGAGGTCATATTTTCAGGTTCATACTTTTATTTGGGTGTCCTACTGGAAACAGTTTACATACTTTAATTGTCAAAAAAGACATTATTTTGTCTCATATCTCTCTTTACACACTGTATCTTGAACACTCGGTTTTAGAGACAGAGTGAGACATCTTGCCTCTGTTCGATCTCTGGTGAGAGTTGCACATGTGCAGTACTTAACAGGCAAGATGTAGCCAATCAGAGGCAGAGGAGGGCGGGTCATGTCGAGCAAGGTAGTGTGATCTAAAATAACGTGACTACAGCTGCAGCTACTGTTTGTCTGCTGACTGATTGGACTGTATATATGTTATAATAAATATATAAATATATTTATTTATTAGGGCTGTCAAAGTTAACGCGTTAATAACTTGTTAACGCAACATCCTCTTAACGCCGTTAATTTTTTTAACACGCAATTAACGCTCGGTATTTAAAAAAGAAAGAAACGCGCATTGTTTGAATTACGGCTGTCAATGGCACCTGTAGTCTTGATCCAGAGGGCGGCAGAAGAATAAGAAAGGGGATCAGAAGAAGAAGAAGCAGGGTTGGCGTTCGGGAAAAACACGGTGGACTGAAAAGCGAAAGTGACAGTAAATGGAGAAAGGACTTATGAACGGCAAATTCACTTTCATAACACTGCCAGATGGTTCGGTCCATAAGACAAAACTTATCTGCACGTACTGTCGACATGAAATGAGTTACCACTGAAGTACGTCAAGTCTCAGATATCATTTGCAGCCAAACACACAGCAGATGCAGAGAGCCCATTTAGAACAGAAAGAAAAATAATAATTTTCAATTAATCGTGAGTTAACTATGGACAAAATGCGGTTAATCGCGATTAAAAAAATTATCGTTTGACAGCCCTAATATTTATATAACACCTGTTATACAGTGACGCGCATAAGTTAAAGAAGTAAAGGCTTCATGCACAAAAATACTTCATAACACAATAAAGAAAAGGCAAAAACTCCAAAAAGCAGAATATGACCTCTTTAATTAATACTAACGAATCATCAGGCTCTTTACGATATATTTAGCTGCAGTAGTGTATCTGAGACATCTGTACTGAACACAGTGATGATGATGATGATGATGATGATGATGATGAATCACGGTCTGACTGACACTCTTGGTTCCACTTGGCGGGCTCCAGCATGAGGTTCTGTTTGACCTGCTCCAGTTCTCTCCTCAGGTTGGTGTATTTTGCTCGGACCTCTGAGATCCTCTGCTGCCGGTGCTCCAAAAACTTCAGCTTGGCGCTGAAACATGCCTGAACACACAAAACACACAAAACACACACACACACACATTTCACAACATTTATTTATATTTATACAACACAAAGCAGTTTATATTAACTACTATTATGCTCATTAAAAATATTAATAACCATCTTTCAAACGTTAATGTCTTATGTTAAGGTTGTTAGTTAATAGGTCCAAATAATATGAGATGCTTATTAACATTAATAAGATTACATGTTTTCATTAATATGAACACAAACATGCCAACATCATTTATAAGATATTCTTATTATTAAGAACAGTTTACTGACTGCTTAAGAACAATAATAAAAGCTGTACGAGTTACTTATAATGAATTACAAAAAACATTATAAGCACATTAGATTTAACTTACTTTCTTTTCAAGTTTTTTCCACTTTTAGGATCAATAATTACTTGATTATGATTTATTAGCAGTTAATGATGCTTTCTGAAGCCACCAGATCTTAAGTGAGAACAAAGAGGTTTAGTTGAGTGCTTGTAAATGTCTCAGAGTCTAACAATATTGATGATGCTGTTATTAATGTTAATAAGCATCTTATAAGGACTCATAAGGGCCTTATAGTTAATTAATTCCCTCTTGTGAATCACAGTGTTTTATCCACAACTGCCTGAACTTAAATAACTGAACGGCATGAACACCTTTAACAAAGTGCTGCTGGAAGTTTTCCTTTATAATATACAAAATAAAAAATACTCGCTGGTTTCCTTTAAATAATAATGTGTGCTACTAATCCTGTACTATATTGTGCAGCTTTGGTTAGTTTAAACAATGTTTCAGGACAACACGAGATTTTCCACGAACATTCTGCTTTTCTCTCATTGTCCATGACTGGAAAACTGTGTCACTGTTTTCCAGGTTTTCCAGGACACTGTTTTAATTACCCACTGAAGCTGGGGAAGGTAAAACTGTAGAAACCTGCAAGTGCAACGTACATTTTCAAAGTATCCCACTGAAAAACATACGGAGCCGCCCTGCAGAACCACCCGAGGAACCCGAACATGCACCGACTGGTTCTTTATGTTTTTATGGACTTGTGCTAACGTTAGCTGCTGAGCGAGTCGGTTGCTGTCGCCTCGGTTCTGAACCGCAGTGCTCTGTTGTATTCACTTACTTATCCAACTGCCTCATATCACAACAGTGAACATAAACAGAACACACGGCTAATGTTAGAACTCACTGCTGTCACCTGTATGTTAGTGTCTCTGTGCCACCAGCTCGCTTATAGCTTTTGCAAAACATCCACTTAATCAGTCCACAAATGTGGAGAGACAGGCAGCCGGTCCAGATCTCCTCAAACGGGCCGGACGAGGTGATTGGACGGGCTTTTTTTAGAGACTTGCATCAGCCACAGATTCTGTTCGCTTCTTTTGTCAGAGCATTTGAATTATTGATTTCTGGTGAGACGTTATGAGATTTTCTACAAATATAACTTACAGAATATTTCACCACCAACCACCAGCTTCAACTACAGACACACACACACACACACACACACACACACACACACACACACACTCTCACACACACACACACACACACACACTCTCACACACACACACACACACAGACGACCCATATCATAAACACCGTGTCGGGGCAGAGAGGACGCCTCTGGGGAGAGAGACATTACAGTTCTCCAGGCTACCAAACATCATTACTGTCTGATCACACTAACTTTATTAGTAACTGACAGTTTAAACAACCATTTAAAGGGGAACTATGAATAGAAAGCAGTTCAATTTCTTCTGATATTCATTTGGAAATATCTCCCGTAATCTTCATTTTCTATTTGTTTTACTTCTGGTGTTCTTCTTTGTCCTCTGTGGCAGCATTGACCCAATTTCCCCCCATGTGGTCATTAAAATTGTATCGAGGTTGCCGCGCCTGAGACCGGTGGAGGCGGGGGAACGGTCTCAGGAGGCCCGGCCGCCTGTCAGGGGGACATTAAGTGTCCATATGCATCACATTGTGTTTCTCAAGCACATTTCATCTCTAAATGCATGACTGGAATCTTTTATTTAACCTCTACTAACCCAGCGTCAATTCACTGAGCATGCTATTTTTTCTTAATGCTGCTTCGAGCTGTAATCTCTGACAGGAAACCTTGTGGCCACTGCAGAAGTCGTGACTTTCTGAAGGGCAGCGAGCGCTCGATTCACCTCCACACCCTGATTTTTCATGACTGATCGAACCAGACAAACACTTGATCTTTTAGCTTTAGGCCACGACAGAAGGGGGATTTTTTTTTTAAAGCAAAGCGACACATTACAGCGTCTGTAACACCATCAAATATACATGTTGGTCATCATGGACATTTTAAACTACATTTTAAGCTAAATTAGGTTTTTATTTACCGGAGCACTGTTACTAGGCGAGGTTGTGTTCACTGAATTGAAATCAGTTTAGCTTTTTTGTTTGGGAACATGCAACTAAAGATATAAATAATCAAAACTCAGTGCTTCAGTCTGACTTCTTTGCGTTAGCTTAATTAATGTTTTCAACCTCTCGTTAAAACCTGAATATAAGATGAGAAGCAGAACAATTTAAAGTTATCTGATGTGCTGATGTAAACATTGTTCCCCCTCAAGCCACAATGAAGAAGTGCAGGAATGAGTCCTAAAACCAGGAAGTGAGTTTGCATTTTTTGCATTTCCTGTTTCATCATCTCGAAGTCAAACCAACGTGGTAGTCGAAAAACGGCATCAGTGTTGGCAAGACACGCGACCGTGGTGCAGTTTGTTTATAGCGTAACGTTGGTGATGATTACTGAAGATTATCTGACTGAACAAAAGTTTAAATATCATTAACTTTTTATGTTTTACAGAGCCTTTTTCTGCAATGATCCAAAATACGATGGAATAATCCTGTAGGCTTTTTGTCGAGGGAAGCAGGCCGATGCACTCGTTAGCTAGTTCAATTTGTTTCAGACTTGTGTCGAAATGATTTATATGGTTATTTGGAAAGCTGTAGGAGATTATGAAAATTATATGAATAGAATCCGGCTGAAAAATATACCTGAATATATCTTGTTTTATTTCTGCCAAGTTTTATCGTAGTAATGAATCAGCTGAAGCTAACAGGATCTGCTGTCCAGGACGTTTGTGAAGTGTTCAGTTACACAGAGGCTGGAAATGAGACGCTGTCTATGTTACTTGTTTCTATGTTAGTCTTTGCGAATACAAAAGTGCAAAGTGAAGACAAAAGAGATTTGATAGCATGCAGAGCTCAGTGAATCCAGGGAATTTGCTCACAGAGTCCAAAATGGAACCAGCTGTCGAGACAAGTTTCCTGCAAATTGCACTTCGGGCTCTTCTTCAAATCTGATGTGAATGTGACGACGTCGAGACACATTCTGCCAGCGTAGCTAATCCCACCGGACGCCAATAGAGGTTGATAAAGGTCATATTTTACATATTGCCTTTAAAACCTCTTTTAAAAAAAAAAATCAAAACAAACCCAGCACCTGTTTGCCAGCACCTGCTCTTTTCTGCATCCTCTGCACATTGTCGATCTCATAGACCTTGATCTCGTAGGCCTCTGGGATTCCCCGATCCACCCAGCGAGACCGCAGACCGCTAGCTGAACGTCTCAGGGACACAGGTGTATCATGGGAAAGACGACGCTGGTGAGAACCTACAGCGGGGCGAGGGCAGAAAGTGCAGTGAGATGCTGAATCTCAACCTGTTTCCTCGCTGCTCTCCCATTTCTGACGTCTTCTCCTGCACATAAATGAAGATCTATCGTAGGATCGTGTCTCAGATTTGAGGTTTTCGTGTTTGGTATGACACAAAGAGGAGCCACTGCTTGCTGCCACTTAATTAATAACAAAAGTTTATTTATATTAACACCAATAAATGCTTGCAATAGATTACAATACATGATATTAAACTGTTGTCTGCAGATTATGATGTCCTGTTCTGAGATAAAATATTTCTCTGCCTGCTCGTTCTGCTCATGAATCTGCAGAGCGGCTAACGATGTAAATGTCAAATCCTTGAGTCAAAGAGTAAAAGCTCCTCGTTGTAATTGTACATTTGAATGTTAAATGAAGGCTCGTGTCCCTAAGTGGCCTTCGATGTCCAGGCCATGTGCTCTGGAGTGGAGAATACAGTTTGCCTGGGGGGCAAATGCATCTTTCCAGGGTTACCACATTATTCATAAGAGTCAAGACAGCAGGCTTAATGTCTCCGACTCTGCCTGGATCGACTCAATCTGCCAGCAAAGGGACAGATAATGTATTTGTCTTTATGTGACTGGAATCCTAAAACACTGAGAATGTGTTTAACTCAGAGGACGAGGGCACTCTTTCATTAGTGTGTAGATGAGCTGATTACCTAACGGGACATTTGGGAATAAATCAAGACGCAGACAGAATTTAATCACCCAGTTAACTGTCGATTTAAGTTTGAGGTCTTAAAAGTCAATCCAGCAAAATCTTCGTCTCCTGTTTTTAATTGCTACATTAGCAGTTTTCAGCGTGTTCGGCATATTTTGAGAAAACACTCCTCAGTGTTTATCCATTATAATCTGAGTGTTAATCCACTGGTTCTGCCCGACACGCTTACATTTCTTCAGAGCGAGCGTCGTCACCGGGTTCATATATTAATGATGTGAACTTAATGCCACTGACTGAAACTAGGTCTCACTGCGTTCTCCAGACATGTGACATCTCCACTCAGCGTCACATTAATATGTCATGTGGTCAAATTACAAACCGAAAAAAATACGATGGTGGAATTTTCGACTGGTGATATTTATGATCTGGAAATTGTCTGAATGTCCTGAGAAGAAACAAAATGTCAGCTTTAGCTCTAAAAAGTGATCTTTGGAAAGTGAAATGTCCACATGAGTAAACATTCTTTCTTTTTCTTCTTTTTTGATGACATGTAATTCAAATAATCTGATAATTTTACTTCAGTTTCTCAAAGTCTTCGTCTGTAGCTGCATTACAATGTAACAAAAATCAAATGACTGTCAAAACTAAAAGAAGACACTGATACTGATGCTGTCCTGAAACAAGTGGTCGCTTTAAAAGAAGGAACATTAAGATGCTAACAACATTTTCTGAGGACTACACATGCAAGACTGACATCTAACACCAACAACACATTTGACACTCGGGTAGCTTCT
Source organism: Sparus aurata (assembly GCF_900880675.1). Taxonomy (NCBI): domain Eukaryota; kingdom Metazoa; phylum Chordata; class Actinopteri; order Spariformes; family Sparidae; genus Sparus; species Sparus aurata. Next base: position 28,659,194 of record NC_044208.1, on the reverse strand, counting down.
CATTGTTTCCAGAGGAGAAAGTCATCCGGTTCAGTTCATAAACGGGATGTTACTCCAGGTGTGTTTACCTGTGTTGCCTCTCCTGCGAGATGCCCGGCTGCTGCGAGCCACACTGAGCAGCGAGCCGCTCCGGTCGCTGACTGAGTCTCTGTTGGAGGTGCTGCTGCCGGTGGCTTCACTGTCCCGCACCATGCTGTCGTATCCACTGCTCACCATGCTGTTCCTGTTGGAGAAATACAGGGACGTCTTCCCCATCGCTGGGGGCAAATCTCCACTCAGCACACTGGTGGTGTCGCTCGCGTGCCCACTCATGTGATCAGGCATGCGGGGAGCAGTCACCCGGGTGTATGGCGAGGGCAGAACGGCCATGTGGTCCAGTCCTCCTGTAGTCGGGCTGGGAGCCCCCCTTTCCTTGAGGAGGTCTGAGAACCGGCAGTTGACGAACCCCTGGATGACAGATTTGGTGGATGAGCTTGTGGAGCTCTGGCTCGGAGTCCGGCTGATGGAGTGATAAGACCGAGGAGGGGAAGAGGAAAGGAAGGAGGATGTCCGCTCAAAGCTGACGGTTTTGCTGTCTGGGGAGAGACTGGCGCTGCGGTTGATGGAATGCCGCAGACTTCTGTGGGGCAGGCTGAGGTTCTTGATGCTGGGGGCCGACAGTCGACGGACTTTGGGGCTGGCCATCTTCAGTTTCCCCACGGCGGACAGCTTGGAATGGGAATGCCTTGCAGACTGAGTAACAGGTTCATCAGGGGGGAAGAAGTGATGGTGATGGCTGTGGTCAGATCGAGGGTTCTTCCTCGGACTCCTGCTGGCCCTCGGTAAGGTACAATCACCCTCATGACGTAATTTATGACCTCCCTTACAAGCCCCTTCGTTGCTTCCCTTGGAGCTTCCCTTAGAGCTCACAGAGGTGTTGCTGCTGTCTCTATCCAGGGTTGAGACGTCCCTCGAGCTTCCTCCGAGGGAATTAGTCCTGGTAGCCAGCTGCTCCAGTTTGGCACTGAAAAGCCTGCTGCTGTTCTCAGTGGGTGACTTCAGCCTCACGTTATTCATTCTTTGATTTGGGGTCTCGAAGAAAGATTCAGCACCATTTCTGGGAGCAGTACTAGCATGCTGTTTGTACTCTGCTCCATATTTCCGAGGCGAGGAGACATGGAGGCTGTGGTTTGCTGTGGAGGGCTGCCTGCCCTGCCTACGCTCCAGAGTTACCCCTGGGCTACATGGGGTGGATGATGTCACCCCCCTCGGGTCCCTGTATCCGTCTGGCATGTAACCGCCGTGGTAGCCGTCCTGGTGGTTGGCATTTTGCCATGCCCTGGGCAAACTACCTGTTTTAAAAGAAGCGGGGGCGGTTTCTTGGCAACCAGGAGCAACACCAGATCTCTTGGGGGTATTCCCAACACGTCCGGAGGAGACTTCTCCCCCCTCGGAGCCCTTTGGACTGCTGGTGAGATAAACATGCTCCTTGTCTCTTGGGTTGCTATTGTCTGTATTTCTGGGTCTCTTTCCACACACCTTGTTTTCTGCAGAAGATGAATCTTCCAGAACCATTGCATCATAACACGTTTTGCTAAAAAGTGAGTCAGAAGCTTTGTCAGACTTTTTGCCGTGTGTCTCGCTCCTTCTCTCGGGGGCCTTCTTATCATCTGGGTTTTTGACTTTACTCCCTCTGAGCTCAGAACGCGACTCGCATCCTTTACAAGCGTCGAGAGGAGTTTCTTTTTCAGCTGCTGCATCCAACTCACAATCCATATCTGTATTAATCAGCATGGGGTTTATAAAGGAAGGTGTGAGTCTCTTCTCCCTCCTGATCTGACGCTGGGGCTTCTCAGCGTCAGTCTCTCGTGCTTCAGACTGAGCGACAGAGCTTTTGTTTGCGTTACAAGAAGCTCCACCTGAAGATTCGTCGCTGACATTGCTGATTATCCTGATTGGTTGAGAGCTGGCAGAGCCTTGCACGTGTGATTGGGCAGCGTCTCTGATACAAATGATGTTTCCGCCTGTCCTCCCTTTGTTCATTGCTCCGCTGATGGTCACCTCCTCCACCATAGAGAAGACGAGTTCATCTTGACCTTTGAGGTCCAGCGGCTGTTGAACGGTCACTGTGATGGTGGCCTTCATTTCTTTAATGTCCTCTTTGGGGAGATTAGGTAATGCATCTCCGATTATAACACTGGTAGCCAGTGAGTGTGAGGAGGAGCAGGAGGAGGAGGAGGGAGATATGGGGGAGCTCTTGCCGACTGGTGAGGTCCTTTTGTCTGATTTAAACCAGTCAGCAGCTTCGGGACTCTCCTTTTTACTTGGAGGCTGATGTGCAGGGGAACTTTTGACGGGCATCCCCTGAGCATCAGCATCAAAGTCCTTAGAAGAGAGCTTTTCATCCGACTTAAGAGTTCCATTTTTAGGCAGCTCCGAGCGACAGGTCTTATTACGACTCAGAGTTTGATTCAGCAGCTCCTCGCTGGAGCTGGTTGCACTGCACTCCTCGCAGTCATACAGACCTGAATCCTCTCTCTGAAAGCTGTCTCCAGGGAAGGCACCATCTGTCTGCTTCTCTCCAACAGAGGTCTGACTGCAACCTAATCCCTGATTCAACAACATCTGTGGTGTTTCTGATGAGGCAGAGTCCGTCTGCTTCCCTGTTTCTTTCTGGGGTTGGGATTTGGGCTTGACATTGTTAACAGAAGGCCCTTTCGAGGAAGACTTGAGCACATCCATTGTTGTCTCGCTGCCGTCGATACATCCCAAGCGCTCTTGAAGTTCAGCAAATGTGTCACATTTCAGACAGTCCCTCGCCGGCTGCCTCGGCTCTGCTTTCAGCGCTTCAGTACTCCCTTGAACAGTCCCGTCGTTCTTCTTCTCTCCCTGCAGCTGAGGGATTCTCAGGAGCTCTTGGAGCAGAGCTGTAAACTCTGGGTCGTCCATGTCAGCCTTGTTAGGATGCAGAGACGGAATGATGGGCACAAATTCAGGTTGTGTCAGTCTGGAGATTGTTTTGGACTGGATCAAGCCGTCCGAGTCCAGTTGGATGACCGTGTCACAGGACTGGTCGCTGCTGGAGCGCTCGTCCAGCTCACCGCGCAGACGGAAATGAGGGATGTCAACGTCTACTTCATCGGTGGAGTGGAACGCCCGCAGAGACAGAGACGGTCCTCGATCATAATCTTTAGTCAAACTCCTCCCGGTCGGAGAACAAGAGGTGGACTGCTGTTGGAGGAAGATGAAATGTGGATTCAGATCGAGAGCGGCACAATCCAAAACAAATGAATAAATCTTTAAGGTGCCTTGGAAACAATCACATGGTCAGCACATACAGTAAATGAAACTCTGATGATCTCACTTCCTTTACAAGCCTTTAAAACTGTTTTGGCAGACAGACGTTTAAGGGACAGTTCACCCAAATATCAAAAAACAGATTTTTCCTCTTTGATGTAATGTTATTTATCCATCCAGATTGTTTTGGTGTGAGCTGGCAGGTTTTGGAGATAAAGATGTCTCCCCTCTCTTGAACATAACGGATGTCTCTTAACAGAAATCCTGACTCAGTTACTCAAGATAATCCACAGAACTAAACAGTGCAGATGGATAAACAGCACAACAGGTAAACAGATTTCTGGGAGAAATGTCCCTTTTTTAAAGGGCATGTTTTGTACCTTCGTCCTCTTCTGTGTCCTGCGGATGCGAGAAGCCATCTGGATGGTGGATAAGGTCTCTTGAAGGCGTGCCAGCGAATCATCTACCTGAGCGATCACCGTGGTGTGGCAGTTCACGTGGCCCAAGGCCTCTCGAAGGAGCAGAGTCAGCTTACTACCCCTGAAAGAGACGGCGCGAACGTCCGTTAACTCGAGGGGTCGTTACATTTTAAGCCAGTATCAAATAGGTTCACTTGTACAAGACTAATCAGCTTCAGCTCACTGTTAAAATATTAATACAGCTAACTCTACGGCAATGCACAACACTTTTCCACCGATCATATTCTGGAGTTACATTCTTACTTGCTGGGCGTCGTTTTCTGACCACTCAGTAGAGACACGACAACAGAGCCCAGTTCAGAATAGGGAGGCTTGTTTCTGCTCATACCCCTGATACCACTGCACACATCGATCATGGTCAACTTAGTGGGTCCACGTGAGCCTACAGAGGGCAAAACATCAGAGAGCAGAGGAGAGTGTAAACGCAAAACAAAAAGCTCACAAGACAAGAATTGAATCGCAGTGAATTTTGGGTCAACTGTGTAAAATAACTCAGGGGGAAATTCACCGGGGGGGGTTGAGCCGCCCTCGTGATTGAATAATTCATTACAACCTTTGCCGATGGTGCTGCTCTCCGTGCGAGGGGGCTGGACGTGGAGGGTGAAGAACATTACGGAGCTGTGGGACAGGTACGTCACAAAGTCGTTGTGCCGACGCGCCGCGACGGCCGCGTCCAGGAGGGACGCAGCTCGCTCAGCGGTGGGCGCCTTCACACGGTTGTGGTTACGGAGCTGAAAGAAGGGAAGAAGAAGAGTCATAAAATATCACATGAGGAGAAAAACCTCTCCTGAACTACTGTAAATGTTAAATGTGTATCCGTTTATTATCAGTCACTGTGTGTTTTGATGCACTAGGTTTCATTTTCCCAGAGAGCTGCACAGGGAGGTGCTGCGGTGCGACTGCACAGCGAGGGTGGAGATAATGCAATCAGATGTAGAATTTTATGGAATCTAATTGGTTTCACTCACGACCAGTATCATCTTCTCACATCCAGTGTCGGCCATTATCCAAACTGACTGTCTAGATGCACATTAACATTAGTAACCCAACAATAATGATGCAAAGCCTCAAATATAACTTCCCCCAAACATGAAATCTAAAACACTAAGCGCTTCTACTGGAAAATGGGCTATTAATTTGCTTTTTAGACAATGAAGAAGGAGTGTTTTTAGGATTATAGATTCATGTTTTGGTTCTCAGCTGTTAAAACGACTGTAAAACAACTCGTTTGATGCATTTCCAGAGAAGCAGAGCCAAGAACTTGTCATCCGTCAGCAAACACTTAATAAAACCTTGGCTCCCTTTTCTAGGACTTGGAACAGTCCAACACAGGTTTCTGTGACTAATACGCCCAATCAAATCGATTATATTAAGAAATGTCATTTTGTTTTAAAGCTGATTATGTTCATCAAACTAGCACAGCAACAACTGGGCCTCCTTTTTCCCCATAAAAAAAACATTTTAGATCTACCTGAATCCCGTAGACGGGGTCCTCCTGAAGTCTGACGTGGGCCTTTGGGCTGTCCTGGACGCTGCCTGCCGAGGGGACGACCTCCCCCAGCAGGTCCCTCAGCGTGTCCTCCTCTCCACAGCACAGCTCGATGGCAGACACCGACACCGTCAGATCCGTCCAGGTCTTCTCCCGCCGCCGCTCGATGGCGCTGTACAGCCAGGAGATGGCACAGGGAATCAGCCCGAGCTTCTGGAGGCTCTCACCGCTCCCCACCATGCTGGACCAGGAGCCTGAGGCAGAGCACACAGAGGTTAACTGTACACAGACACACAGAGTTCAGACTGTGGCTGAGAAATGTAGGGATGCTGCGTAAAAGGTAAATAATTATAATGTATAAATCCTAAATTCGATGGCAGCAGCATGTTGGTAACAGCTGAAATTATTGTAATGTTGTGTTTTTGTTTTACACAGCCAATGAATCGAAACAGAATAGATACCATAATACTGAAATATGACCCTAATGCATCAAAGTGTTTCTTTATGCAGAGACACACCCACAAAAACAATTCCTGATGGACCGGTGCCGCTCTCTACCTCCAAGTGCACTTGTGCCCTGCATTATTTTTCTGTTATGGGTCTGTTTTTACCCTTTCTTGCCTTATCCAATCTGTAATCGAATGAGGAAAGGAGAATTGGTTTACTCCAATTAAAGGGGCCGAGCTGCCTGCCGTTATTCAGAGAGAATAGTATTCTGTGGAGGAGATTGATATCCCCTGGCTGCGGGCCACACGTAGTTTCTATTGGCCAACTAACTCAATCAGATTTACGGAGAGTGGCGTCATGTGAAAAAGCAGCTCCAAGGAGACCCTGTCCTTACCCCCTGTTCTGTGTGTGTGTGTGTGTGTGTGTGTGTGTGTGTGTGTGTGTGTGTGTGTGTGTGTGTGCCACAAACCTATTAAACCTTCACCGACGCTAAGTGCACGGGTCCATCTCTCTAATAGCAACGTATTACAGTCCATTTTGGTTACAGTCCCCTCTGAGCTCTATGCTTCAGCAAAACATATTTATTTATATATATATATATATATATACATGTGTGTGTGTGCGTTTTTTGTTTTGTGCACCATGCTGATGTGTTTATCAGGGGATGGGAAGCTTTTTAAAAAAACATACATGTTGTATAATTGATGAGGAGGCTTTCACTTATAAAGGTGAGAGATGAATGACGAACACTTTTCTGTCACTGTACTCTGGGAGGAAAAAGGACGGCGGAGAAAGAGCAGAAGAAGAAGAAGAAGAAGAAGAAGAAGAAGGAGGGGGACGGCTGGAATGTGTATATAGAGTGATAAGAGGTGGACAAAAAGAGAAATGATAGCAGGAGTGGGACAGAGCAGCAGGAGGAGGAGGAGGAGGAGGAGGAGGAGGAGGAGGGGTGGATGGATGGATGGCCACAGATAAAAGCATCCCACTCCCATCTTAAGATTTTAACCCGTGGCCCTCTCACAGTGACCCATTACTCACCCACATCAGCGCATCCCAAACCCAGAACACATCCATCGCTGCCGCTGAGCACACAGCGGATGACATCAGCCAGGACGCCGGCACACACCTCGGCCTGGACGGAGAGAGGACAAAGAACAGCGAGCGTCTTATGATTCATCTTAAAAAGTACATCCGATGAAACAAAAGGGGACGCGATTCTGTAGATTCCCCTGGGCTCAGATACTGTACACAGAGCTCAGAGAAGGATGAATATAATTGATGGACTGTGTAATTGTGGTGGCTATCCGGGCCCTATCAGTTTTCAGGTCATCAGACAGAGAGAGCAAACCGACCGTGGTGTGTAGTGAAGAGAAGGGAAAAATATGTACTGAACACTGAATGTGCCAGACCGACGACACGCTATTAAAGGATCTGTCGATGCAAAACAACCACAGCGAGACGGATAAACGTTAAGCAGATACAGATACGAACACTTGGAATCATATTTGAATTATGTGGAGCAGAATCAGGATGAATCTGAACCCTCACCTGGCTCGACTCCTGAGGATAGGCAGCATCAAAATTGATGGTCTTCAGAAGGTGTTTGCCGTTCCTGTCGAGCGTCATCGTGGCGTGCGGCACGCTTCTGCTGATCGGCTCCATCACGGTGACTCTTTTCTTGGACGGGTCAATCCGGAGAACAGGTGGTTGGCCTTGGCTCTCTGACAGCGATGGGCTCACCCTCAGCACGACTTTGACCTGAACACCAGAGGAGATGGAAGCGTGCTGAACATTACAGCGAGTTATGACACGATGTGGATATTTATCTCTTCATCTGGTATATTTGTTCAATTCTTTTGTTTATGCAAATGTTAGCATACGTTCTAAAGTAACTCTACTACTACCAGGAAGATCTGACTCATCTTTGGCTCCAGTATCCAGTTCTAAATAATAAATCCATTGCATCTACAGACTGAGCCCTTTTTACACGGGTTACTTTGGGAAAAGTAAACAGTATTTCACTCATCCGTGTATACACACCGTAAACATAAACTGCATGAACTACTCTGGGACACCTTGAAAAGAAAACTCCCATCATTTATTAAATGCAAGGAGGCTCTGCTTTTCACAGAGCAACATGTGTGTGAGTGATTTCAGGAGAAGCCTTCACGTTCGCTTCAACTTGTGAGACTAAATACCAGCAGCAAACAGGAACTTATGAAAAAGGAATGAGTTTCAAAACACAGAGGTTCAAAAATATCTTCATATCAAATTCAGCCAGTTTAAGACGTCAGAGTCTTTGAATCCTGGGAACAGAAAACTTTATATTCAGTCCTTCCAGAAAAATGCAGTTTTTTTGTGATTGTTGCAGGCAAAAATCCTTGATTATGCGGCACGTTTTCCTAAAAAATACGATGGAATGTGCAGGATATTTATGCAGTTTTATGCAATGAAATTGCGGGAACTTGCAAAAATTGCGGTTTGATGAAAAAGAGAAAAAAAAAAGTGATTCCCCCAACACCCTGTTCTCACGAGGCTACTACCTTAATGTAAAGAGTCATTTCTTATTACTTCCTATGATAAGCAGCACACTACATCACAGAAAGTGCTGCGAATATTTCAGTTCTCATCTTGTTTTATTTCAGACCTTAATAAACACATGGCTCAAACTTACAAATCATTGATGAGTCAAACAAGTTCTGTAGCTTTACAAAAGGAATATGCTACAACTTCTGTAAATATGAATAAATAAAATATAAGAAAATAAAATGTGTGTTTCCTGTTTTACAGAGGTAGCTGCACAAAACAGACATCTTCTGTTAAAAGAAGTGCTTCCGATGCACAAAGTGCATCTCTTACTGTAACGTAAATTTACACACTACTAATATACTTACAACTGTAAGGTTTTTGAAACTAGTATGATTTTTTGTTGGCAAATGAGACTGATTTGCGGGCTTCATCATGGCTTCATCGCGGGGTTTTGCAGCTTTTGATGACGTTCATGTCGCGTAATAACGTCGCTTCATAACGTTTCCATGGCAACAGGGGAAAATGGCTGCTCTTGTGTGAAGTAAACGCAACATTTTTCAACTTTTTTGCAACGAAAATGCGGGGATTATGAAATCATACAAGCCCCGCATATTTTGCGCGGAAATCATCAATTTATGCGGCGAAAGTGCGTATTTGAAAAAATGCAGCCCCTGCATAAATATGCAGACTTTGGCTGATTATGCATTGAATTATGCGATCGCATAATTGTGTTTTTCTGGAGGGACTGCATATTGTTTGGGTAAAGCTTCCTGTTACGATGTCACTTGCGGCTCATATATGTGCTTCTGTTAATACATCAGGAGTGCCTCGAGACTCGATGTTTACCATACAGGGGTCTTAACTCAGAAGCCTGACATCTAATACAGTTGTGAGATGGAGGAGTAACAGTGAGATTCGCTCTGAGCTCCTGCTGCTGAGCCGTCAGAGGCTGAGATGCTGTTTCATGAAATGTGAGTTGAGAAGGGAAATCATGGCAGAGCAAAGTAGTAAATGTCAAAAAGGATTAAGTTTGAGCGTCGAGGTGATGAGCTGAAGACGGCATGCTGTGCTGTTGTAAATGTTTCCAACTGAGACGACTTCAGCGAGGCAGCTCCGTTTAACACATCTGGCAGTCACTGATTTATACATACATGCAAACATTAATGTATTCAACTACACTTCTTACATACTGCTCCTTTAAACTGGGCTAAAAACAGAGACATGTTGTCCTGAGGCTGCAGCCGTCGGTCCAGTAAAAGCAGACAGCATGTGTGCACTCACGGCTGCGTGGCGATGCATACCGCCTGCTATATCTCTACATGTCATGACATTAATTCCTTAATGCAGTTCTCTACAGGAAGCCTCGGGATTTTAGAGGCTTTACGGTCTTAAATTAAGTTAGGACCCGACTCAGACGGCATTTAACAAGGCTCGCAGGTCTTAGTCTGCAGGGAGACAAGACAGCATTCACCCTGCGAAAGACAACGAGGTCTATTAAGGTTTATAAACCAATTATGAAATTATTCTTCATCAGGATTCAGGTCTGCAAGGTTGTAAGAAGCCCCGTGCGCCGCGATGATGAGTCGAATGTGGTTTTCTTGAAATGATCCAGGGCTGCATTACACCACGATGACATCATCGACAATTCAAGAACCTGAAGCCATATTCCATCTGCCGCACGAGACGGCGAGTTCCCTCCGACTGTGGAGGCGTCTTCTCCTCTCGCCTCCTCATAATTTCCGTCCCTTATGCAAGAAGCGGCTCCCTAACTCTATCGAACATGTGTCAAACTCTGTTTATGAGGGTTAAATTATTCAACACGCCCACTTACGAGCTGAGGAAATCATCACACGTACATAATCTGGCACACGGAGCTGAGTGCTCGGCAGGTGTGGCCGACAGCGAGCCTTTATCTGTAACTCTAGACTGAACCCAAGAGTCCATCTATGTGAGACAAGGCGAGGGCCGGCAGCCATATTGATCCGCACAGTTTCTCCCAGAGGAGGAGAGAGGAGGGGAGGGGAGGAACAAGATGGAGACATTAGCACCACATTACAGTGTATCATACAGAAGGGGGGTGATACAGGATCTCCTCCAAATTGACTGAGATCTCTTTACTCGGCAACAACGGCAGTAAAAACACTTCCAAGCTGGTGGTCGAGGGTAAGAATAGCGGCACATACTTTCAAAGTGTATAAATGTATTTACACTTCGCAATATGAGGCGCAAAGTGGCCGAGGAGATACCGCTCGTCTCATAGACGCCTGAACTGAGAATATTTTCTGTGTGAGTTATTATTCGGGTGTTGAATGGTGCATTTGTCTGTCCTGCACTGACATACGGCTAACTTCCTGTTTAGCGCCGAGCTAACTTGAATGAGGATAAAGTAATTTAATCTTCAGGCTCTTTGAGACTTTCCAAATGTTATCGGACCGGATGGCTGAAATTCTATGAAACAAGACATTTTGCTGCCATTGTGAAGCTAAAAAGAATTTATCTACAGTTTCACAGATGCTTCTTTCACAGCGCGTCTGTTGTTGTTGTTTCCTCTCCTGTTACAACTGTTTCTGGCTCCTTCGTGACGTGAAACACGAGGCACCATGACGCTTCAGACAAAAATCACAGACTGTGGATGTACCCGCGTTTAGAAAACCTGTGTAGACTCACAAGACATTAGGCTGCATCTGACATTTTAGTTTGTTTCTGTGGTCATGACGGTGGTGTCGCACTCAGAAAATGTGCTGAGTTGCACAGAATAACAGATTCCTATATAATCTTGCTTAAATTCTTCCAAATAAACACATTAAATTATATTTTTTTAAGCTAAGCAACACTAAATGTCTACTAGCTTTATACGCACCACACAGACATCAGCAGGCTATCATCAATCTTCTCATGTAAATTAAATAAATAAGTGTTTTTCCCTAAATGTCAAACTGTGCCTTTAAGTATTTAATAAATAAATAAGAACCCTTCTTCCCTCGAGACCTCGGTGCTGAAAAAAGAAGCATGTGTAGTAACATACGTACGTATAATGTGATCTTAAACTTAACCACACAGTTTGGCTTCATCAGTTTAATTTAACGAGTGCTTAAATTGGTTATTTTATTAACCATTTATAAGATTTGCTGTAATTATTACCAGATCAAATGTGGTTCACTGAAAAAGTGACATATGTGTATATCTACTGTGAATCTAGTGGAATCTTGTCTACCTTGCCAACAGTGGGTGAGTCTTTGGTTCTGGTGGCAGCTTGGAGCAGGCAGGAGGGGACGGGCGGTGGGTTTTTCTGGATCAGCTCCCTGAAGCAGGTGGAGAGATGAGCGGGAGCTGGATCGGAAGCCTGGCCTTTTTTCCTCGACATCAGGTTGAGCTTCTCGGCCGCCCTACGGGGGGAAGAAGAAGAAGAAGAAGAAGAAGAGGAAGCGGCATGTCACAGCACTGAAACTCACACTGCAAACAGAACAGAAACTCAACTTCACACACTAGAATTGCTGTTTTTAATATAAATATATGTACCTGGCTAAAAGGGACATGGCAGCGGTGTTGGCGATGGTCACCACTCTGGATATGTGAGGGATCTTGGAGCTCGTCTGAACGATCCCGGCATCACCGCAGCCCGGCGCGGCATCATCTGCAGCCTGCTCGGGGAGAAAAGCTCATTATAACAAAATCCAAATCTATAATTGCCCTCCTGCACCCAACGACCAAAAGGGGCTATTATCAGGGGAATTACTCTGGGGACGAGCGTGGGGTGCGTCTGGCTAAGTAGGGCATGATGCTGAGGGCACAGTGGGTTAAACACTCGCCATCAGAGGAAGTTCTGCGACAGCTCTGAGCTCTCTGAGGAGGAGGAGTGTGAGGGATAGTTTGTGACTGCGGCCTGAGTTTAAAACATGACTCAGAGCTGAAGAGCTGCAGCAAACACACGGTCACTGCCTCTGACACACACACACACAGTCAAGCAACTTCATGTAAAGTAACTCCAACACTTGCACACAGCTGTAGCTCCAAGGTGTGTGTTTTATTTCACATTCATTCATTCATAACTGGGCCGCGTGGAGCAGAACATGACCTATTCAGCATTCGGATGCTTTACGACTCAACGCGGAGTCACCGAGCGCCGCCGCAGGACACAAAGCCGACATCTCCCTCTATTACTGTCCTCTCAATGCCGCTTTCCGGCTCCACGTCTTGTCCACGTCTCAGCCCCGAGATAACGACATCAGCTCAGTAGTGTTCGACCGTAAACCGCCAATTAGTGCCGCAGGAGGACTGCAGTGGTTGAGAGTTTGGAAGGAGACTCGCAGGAGGACAAAGACGGGAGGCTCAGTTAATATATGTAGCCAACAGTAATATGGATGATGTACAGTTACTCCCCCTCCATCCCTCCTCCTCCTGTCCTCTCTTTGACTCATACGTTCTGTCATAACCTTTTTGTATCTTCACGTTCTCGTTCTCTCCGCTCTGATTTCTGTCTGTGCTTAATTTTCTCCTCCACTCCGTCGCTTTAAATCGTCATTTCTTCTCCAGTCTTTGTCTCGTCTTAAACATTTCCCTCTCTCTTCCTCTGCTGTCCATTTTTTCCTTAACCCCCCTTTTCGTCTCCTCTCTCCTCACTCTCCGTCCTCTCATATCGTTTCACGTCAGCCACATAAACCCGTATCGATCGGCTCTCGCACTGGACCCACTTGGCTAATTTCTCATACGGTCTCGCAAAGCCCAGGACAGTTTCATCTGAGTAAGATGTTTCATTGTTATGGTTAAATATGATGGGAGGTATCTATTAAGAATAATAGGTTAATTACAATGCAGCTCTCAGGACTATTTTAGTCACCAGCCCCCTTCTGTTGTTGTTGCTCTCGCAGGCCACTCAAAGTCGATAACTGTGTCAGTGCCATTATTTGAAATTCGAGGTAATTTTGAAAATAATAGATCCTCAATCTCAGACAGAAGAAGAAAGCTGGCCTCTTTTTTTCATTTTCTGGCTGGCAAACATCGATTCTGCTGCCTTTTCTCCAGCAGATCTATCAGCTTGCTAATTAAGCTAATGCTAGCTCCATGACTTGAATGACAATGTGTTTGGATGAGTCAATGTTTAGATGTTGAAGCTGAAAACACAATTTGATTATTTCTTGCTCAACACAGCTTTCATAAATAAGAAAGCATCATAATAACTGAAGCACCAGCGACACGTTACAGGCTTTAAAGTGAAACTCCTTTTTTTGTGAATGTACCCGAGTCAAACCTTCCTTTAAAAGCATAATTATGCACAATGAAAGAGGCACTTTTAAGATTTACCGTATTTTCATTTTCAGGTCAAACTCATTTTCAATGGGAGTGCTACGGGAGCTTTTACGATAGCATCAAAATCTCTATTTTTAAAACAGTAAGAAGTCTCGACACAACATGAAACTTTGCTCGTAGTATCACCAGGGTCTCTACACATGAACACGAGCATTGAGAACATTCTTAACTGTCCTCCAGGTTACGTCACATTCGGAGATCGACACTTCTCCACTGGCAGGACGGCGGCGAGCGGAACAAGCTACTGCTAACGTGAGTTGTTCAAAAACTTTCTTTTTAGTAAACTCTGTGTACACAAACAATGTTCTCAATACGGTAAATTTCAAAAGTGGGCTCAGCAATAATAACGGTGTGAGTAGTTTTCATTCACTAACCGTGAATGAATAAAACACTTAAGCATTCGCTCCGAGAACAAAGATCAGTGTCCTGTTATAGAAACTGCTGGTTTGGGTTAAAGTGAATGGATGCGAAGGAAGTCGCGTAGGTGAATATACTGTGTCATATTAAGTATGTTAAGGAAAAACAAAAAAAGAGCTGGTTAGCTTTGACCTTGTTTTCTTTTGTTACAAGAGGACAAAGTTCGAACATGATGCGTTTGGCTAACGATGGTGTTTGAATGTGAACTTAGTGGTCATCAACGTTAGCCTGAACTCTGACAGCATCCAGGACCAGCTCGCATACAGTGGATGTGTTAGCAAGAACCGCTTTGTGTAAACAACCAACAAAATATTACAGTATGAAATTCCCTCTGCAGTTAAACATCCAAATCACCAGACGATACGTTAGCTAAGTACGTTTCTGCAAAACCACAGATCAAACTTAACGTTTTATTATGTCCAAACTTTACGTTTGTTTAGGTTCAGTTTCCTTTTGCTCTCTTGTCACAGCGCTGTGCTGATGGTCTGCTGAGGTTTAGGCCCAAAAAACAAAACACAGCTGCAGATTTTCCGACTTTGTGCTCAAAACAGCCGACTCATGTGGAAAATCTCCCCACGGACTCGAACTGCTGTCGCACATTTCCACCACCTTCCTCTCCACCTCCCGAGGTGAAAGTCAGCTAATAAGCAGACGTATCCGTGATGTGCAGAAACGTTAACCCCGAACATTATGTTCTGGTGACCGGGCTGCCGTAAAATAACGTGGGGGTTAAAACACTGCTGCACAATAAGCTAAGGAGCTGGAAGTGATAAACACCCTCTTTAATCAATTCTCAGCACTTTTGCTGAGGTGATTTGGAAATCCCAGGAAGCCCACAGATGCTAAGCTATACGAGAGGTTAAGTGAATGGCTAATTATGATGAAATTCTCCGTCAACCAGGTCACATGATATCTACAAGTATTGACTGTATGTGGATCTGAAGTAATCCCGCCCAGACTGAATGAACAACATCATATAAAACACTCACCTCTCACAGGTTTATAAGCTTTTTCATTTGGGACTTTGGGGGGAGGGTGGTGCTCAATCCTGCCCGGCTTCCATCACAGTAATGCATATTTCACCATCCGCCCTGTTAAATATGACCATCCCCCTCCTATTGATCACAAGTGCTTTTTGACTGGCTGGCTTTTATGACAGAGGTAAATCATGACCCAATTCCATTCCATTAGTAAAGTACTTTTAAAACAAACGTCCCCGGCCGTGGGATCTAAATAGGCTCTGATTAGGCACTGTGAGTTATCGCTCTGCTGACACATTCGCCCGTAAAGATGTTCATCACCCACAGAGCTCATTAAACGGAAAATGCACACTAGGGGATGTGCTATGTGTGATTTAGTGGTAGGAGAAGGCTTTTAGGGGTACCTGACGATGACCGTAGATGGTGACACCGTCAGTGCTGGGCGCAGATTTAGACGCAACCAGCTGCTGCTGCTCCTCCACCCAGCGGTCCATGTCGGGGTTGCCGGGCTTGGGCCCCCTCCGTCTGAGGGTCTGAGGGGTCCTCTGAGGCGTCCTCGGGCTTCTCGGGCTGTGAGGACTGTGGGTGCGACTGCGGGACTGATGCACAGCCGTGATGGCAGCTTCCCTCGAAGATCTGTCTCCATGCTTTGTCTCACTTTGTCCCAGCAGCGTGCCGGTGCTAAAGCTGTGTTCAAAGGGGGGCTTAGCTAATGACTGACCCCTGCTCAGAGCCAAGTGGACTGCCTCTTGTTTGAGCTGGTTCAGGTTTACACCGCAGGCGCCACACTCACCCTGCTCCCTCTCTCTGTCCCGCGGCTCATTGGTGAAACGACTATGGACTCGAAGGTTGTCGTGAAGAAATGCAGACAGATCGCTGGAGTCCTGTAAGGT
Organism: Sparus aurata; assembly: GCF_900880675.1. Lineage (NCBI taxonomy): Eukaryota > Metazoa > Chordata > Actinopteri > Spariformes > Sparidae > Sparus > Sparus aurata. The sequence goes on along the minus strand of NC_044208.1, from coordinate 28,643,377 downwards.
TACAAGACAAAAATATCAGAAATGATTTCACTTCTACTGCTGCGAACAAAAGAGAGCTGATCAGATCAGAGCTTCTTGTGAAGAAGCTACAATAACAAAACAGATCTGCTTTGTTTGATATCTGATTTACATGATTGATCACTGAACAAATGGAACTGAGTCGTGGGAAGCCACTGGAAGCAAATCTTAGCACTTAGTGAAGTAATCATGGAGTCAGTAGTATTGATTAAAACTGCCCGTCATCTTTAAATGTGCAGTAAGCAAAAAACAAAACACTCTAGAATAAAATAATACTGTCATAAATCTCTGTTGTTCACCGCCTACAACATGTTACCACACAGCGAAGGTTACAGGAGCGTTTCATATCGTTAAAGTTGTGTTTTCTTTCTGTCATGTCAGGATAATTTAACCAGACAGTTGTTGTCAGTGGAGGCTAATAATCAAATTCAGTTTAGACAATTCTGACAACATGACGTTTGGAAAAGTGTAAAGTCCCACCACCACTTCAAAAGCTTCTTTTTTTGACATCCGTGTTCCCGACACGCTGTCAAATCTAACAAAATGAACATCAAACAAATCAAACTCTTCATCCTGACAGAGCGTCTCTCCTGTCGCACACTGTTCAGTCTGCCCTCGACAGCTACACACATCCAGCACTACCTCCTGCTTCACCTCCATCCATCCATCCATCCACCAATCCATCCATCCATCCATCCATCCATCCATCCATCCAACCATCCATCCATCCATCCACCAATCTATCCACCAATCCATCCATCCATCCATCCATCCATCCATCCATCCAACCATCCATCCATCCACCAATCTATCCACCAATCCATCCAACCATCAATCTATCCACCAATCCATCCATCAATCCATCCATCCATCCACCAATCCATCCATCAATCCATCCATCAATCCATCCATCCACCAAGCCATCCATCCACCAATCAATCCATCCATCCATCCATCCATCCATCCACCAATCCATCCATCCATCCACCAATCCATCCATCCATCCATCCATCCATCCATCCATCCATCCATCCATCCACCAATCCATCCATCCTTCCATCTCTCTATCCATCCTTCCATCCATTCTTCTATCCATCCTTCCATCCATTCTTCCATCCATTCTTCCATCCATCCATCCTTCCATCCATTCTTCTATCCATCCTTCCATTCATACTTCCATCCTTCTATCCATCCATCCACCAATCCACCCATCCTTCTATCCTTCCATCCTTCCATCTCTCTATCCATTCTCCCATCCATTCTTCTATCCATCCTTCCATCCATTCTTCCATCCATCCATCCACCAATCCATCCATCCTTCTATCCTTCCATCCTTCCATCTCTCTATCCATCCTTCCATCCATTCTTCCATCCATCCTTCCATTCATACTTCCATCCTTCTATCCTTCCATCCATCATCCATCCTTCTATCCTACCATCCTTCCATCTATCTATCCATCCTTCCATCCATTCTTCCATCCATTCTTCCATTCATACTTCCATCCTTCTATCCTTCCATCCATCATCCATCTTTCTATCCTTCCATCCTTCCATCTATCTATCCATCCTTCCATCCATTCTTCCATCCTTCTATCCATCCATCTTCACATACTTCTATCCATCCATCCACCCATCCTTCCATCCTTTCAGCTCACAGCACATTGGCAGTGACTCATCTTCTCCTGGAGCTCAGAATAATTATGTAAAACAAAGTCATTAAAACTTAAAAACCCTCCTGAGTAACATTCTAACTGCAGTTTTGGATGTTTTGCATTACAGTAGTCAGGATCTGCAGCCAGATGAGGGACCGGACTTTCCATCTCCAGCCAGATTTGTGAGCCCATCTCAACAAGATGACGTTACAGAAGCCTCGATGCTTTTGAGAAGTCGCGCTCGGATCAATAAACCTGCAAAGGAGCGAGCCGGCTTATCAGATTTCTCCTGCCTGCCATGTCTGTGGCCACAAGATAGCATCTCTCCTGCCGCTCCGGCCTGTGGTAGCTGTGCCCCATCCCACTTAAGAGGACAAAAATAAAATAGTCTTCCCTCGATGGAGAGCGCTGTGGAGATGACACGCGGATGTCGGGGATGAAATATTCATGTCCATTTGAAAACCACTCGCGCACGAATGGCACTGGTTTTAACTTTGTCGATCGGAGTGTGTTTGATGGATGTTAGTGGTGACAAATGTACAGATGGAGGGCGGCGCTCGGCTCCCAGAGGCCGACTGGTGTGCCCACATGCACTTTAAAACACATCAACACACACCGCTCGCACATACTGCAAGAAAATGTGTTAAAAAGGAACAAATTCTACATGTTTTTGATTATATCAGTGCTGCAACCCATGAGTAGTTCTTTAAGTAAAGCCGTCGATCCTTTGGTCTGAAAAATGTCCTTCACAGTTTGCTGGAGACGCAGCTGACGTCTTTACATCACTTGTTTTGTCAGACCGACACTCCAAACTAGAGCTGCGGCTATTAATCGATCGAGTCAGCGCTTCTTAAACGTGAGGATTCATGACAGTAAATGAAAAGTGTTGGTCGAACAAAAGGAGCAATTCAAAAACATCATTTTGAGCTTCAGGAAACTGTGATGAGCATTTTACACCAACAATAAAACAAACTGATTAGCTGATTAGTAAAGACACTAATCATTAGATGCAGCCCGCTTTAAACATTTAGAGTTCACTAATATTCATATTTTACTTGAAAATATTTAAAAATGAACTTAAACCATCAACAGAATGGGAAAAAAAGGGTATCATGACCTCGATGTTTTATGTTCCCGAAATATCTACCGAAGTTAGCGTGCTAACCAGCTAGCCAACAGTGTTAACGATCAATTATTAATTGATGAATCACGGTTATAAATATAAATGACTGACCCACAATCAGTGACGGCACAAGGAGGTATCTTACAATCACAGAATACAGCGATTGCTTCTCAAATATATCCAATTAAAATATAAAATACTGCAATGAGAAAATGTCCTCAATTAAAATATAAGTAGTTCTTGATTTAAAAGCTACAAAAAGACAAACTGATGTTATTACATTTAAGCGATTTATTAGCCTCAAGCAGTAAAAGTTCATTATTTTGTGTTATTTAGTTTATTAATCAAATAACTTTATGTTTACGATGTTTTATCAGCTAACGTAGCATCTCCAACAAAAACACATCAAGTCAGTCATTTAAAAAATGTTCAGAACGATAATCGATCAAAGAAATTACTCGTCCCTGCTCCGGTGCTAGCCGGACTGCTAGATGCACCCACAGCCAAGCTAACAAGCTAACAGTTAGCGGCAGTTAGCAGTTACTGTGGTGAGATGCTGCCCCGCTCCTTTTTTTTTTAAATTTGGAGCAAATTCTTACATATTGCACCTTTAAAATTAGCACATTTTTGGTAATTTAGCTTCAATTAGCCCTTTAATAATCAGAATCACTGCTGGTAAATGTTCTGTATAGTTAATTTATTGTACTTATACTCTATAATATATAATAAACAGTGTTTTTATTGATCTATCAACTACTCCCCTGTACCACCACCTGCTGAGAGCTGCCTTCACTCCCATCAGCTCCACTTTCACAGTATTTTCTCCTCTCCCAGATTATAATTTCACATGTTTAATCCTGAGAGCCTCCTCGCTACATGCTGCTGGTCACTGACCTTGCAGGAGAAGTGATGGTGCACCGCCAGACTCAGAGCTTGTTTCTTCAGAGCCACCAGGGTCGCTGAACACTTCTCACAGCGCGCAACTTTCCTCTCGCAGCCTCGGCTGTATCCTCGACTTATGGTCCCGCTTCCGAACGACATGGTGGTCCTGATGCGGTCCCCTCCGGCTCCAGGGAGGGACGTGTACGACGGGACAGCGGCCGCTCTCTGGCACATGCTCCGCTGCGGGTCTCCTCTGGTCCCCCCTGCGCCCTCAGGAGCAGGACGCTCCTTGGACCGGCGGTCGCTCCCGGTGGCACTTGCAGAAAAGCCGACTTGCTCGCAGTGATGCTGCACTTCTGAGCTCTGGCAGATAAATCATCATAAATAAGGATGTATGTGGGCTTCGGGCTGTGGGAAATTAGATATCTATCGACGTGGGAACTGTAACCACACCCATGTGTTCCTCCAGCAGCGCAACTACATCACTCTGATAGATTCAAAACTCTAATAAACACCAACAGGGTTATTTTAGTTTGTGTACAAGTTTGAACACGTTCTCGTTGATGGTGAATAAATGTGACTCACCCAGTGTGAGGAGGCAGGCAGTCTCCCTCCTCTTCCAGTCAGAGATGACATGACAACTTGTTAATATTTAAAAAGATATCCGAACAAAGGCAGGACGCACTTTTATGTATTCTTGACAAAGATCCATGGAGGTACAGCAGAAGTGTTTCGTTCATTGTAGGCTTGAATTTAAAAAAACAAAAAACAAAAAACAAATCAAAGTGAGAGACTGCAGAGAGAGAGAGAGAGAGAGAGAGAGAGAGAGAGGCAGGCGGAGAGCTGGAGCAGGACTGAGGCTGGAGCAGTGAGCGCACCGGAGGACACTTCATGGTTTCACTTGGTTATTTATTAGAACCGCCTCAAGGAGGCAGTGAGGAGCAGAGGAGGAGGAGAAGGAGGAGAAGGAGGCTGTTGCACTGTTAATGAGATGCAACTTGGGTTTTATCATTTCTCCTACATCACATCAGTCTGCTCACAACAAGAGTCACATAAAGCTGCTGACACGAGCTTTGAAACATAGATAGATAGACTTTATTTATCCTAAGATGGGAAATGATGTGTAGCCGCAGCATTACACACAGAGACAATAACAACACAATGAAATAAAAAGAACAACTTAGACATATTAAAGCAAACATAAAATGCAATATATAAAATGTATTAAAATGTATAAATAAGCAGACTTTTAGCTGTTATTGTACAGTGTGATGGCGTGTGGCAGTGCAGAGCTGGAGCAGTCTGTGAGAGAAGGTACAGTTTACACTATAATGTGCCAAGAGGCATGGCTGCACAATTAATCACAAAATAATAGAAGTCTCAATAAGACTGAGTGCAATATCCAAATAAAACTGCACTTGTTTTTTTTAATGAAGTGTTGTCGTGCTGCAGAGATGTTTGTCCTTCACAGTTTGTTCTACTGATGTTGTGAGAAACGTCACATCATCTAAATGTGAGAATAAATGTTTAGTTTAATGTTTTATTTTATTTTCCAATTTATAAAAATGCAAATACACCTGTAGACAAACAAACAAACAAAACAGGACTCTAAAGGTGTATTTTGTCATTTATAGAGCAATAAAAGAAAATATCAGCAGCTCAGAATAAACATATTTTCATATACACGAGGGTTAGATCACAAGTTTCATCTCGATATGATATTTTATTGGTTCTTTAGGACGACGATACGACAGTCTGCCACGATACCAAACAAACCGATCTGATACAGCGGCCTGCGATCGATATGAGATGATGCTCCAGTATCTCACAGAAACTCCACATCATCTTCTTTTACTAGTTTTTCACTGACACTTGATAACTGTGATGTGAAAATGTAATAATCGATAATAATCATTAATCATGTCGCATCACAAAATCATCTGTTGAGCATCTCGTGCATCTGGACTCTCAGTGTTTTATCAAGCTCAGTAATAAAAGTATGAATAACTTTAATGACTCAAGTTCCTCTTTGATGAATTCTAGTGGTGTAAATCTCAAGTTTCATCATGATACGATATCATATCTGTTCTTTGGACAACGACACAATATTTGCTGATCTCACAAAGTCTGCCACGATACGATTTTACATTGTGATTGGATACAGGAGCCTGAGATCAATATGAGATGATGTCATATTTCCATTTAACACAATCTGTTACATTTATATCATCTCACAAAAAGCAACAAAAACATGATTTGACAGTTTTATTACTGAACTCTTATATATAAATATTATTTTATCAACAGTTCCAGACATTTTGATGGAAAAACAATCTGCTGTCTTTAATAAAAACAAAGCACAGAGGCGTGGTGGGAATTTCGAAATAAAGGCGTATCTTAACAATGTCAGGGTTATGAATCGATGTTTTCACTTTGCATGAATGCAATTGGATCAATATGTGACAAAACATTAACATGTCCTTAATGTCTTCAAGGCCGGCTTTTCTGTTTGTGCATAAACATTTTCGACATCGACTGACAGATGTAGGAAAATGATTTCATTAGTTTCTCTTCATATGTGAAGTTGGAGTTTCTGTAGAAGACAAGAAGTTTTGAACAGTCGTCAGTTTTTCTGTTAACTCGTGGAAACAATTTCTGCCAGTTAAAGAAGAATAACTGATGAAAAGGTAGTTTGACAGAGAAACAAGTTGTAATTTTGAGATGAAAATTCTTTATTATGCCATCGAAAGTCTAAATTATGAGAAAGAGAGGAAAAATAATGAGATTTAAAAAGTCACAGCCTAATTGTGAGATTAAAAGTCATGATTAACAGTTAGATTATGACTTTTTCTCTGACTATATGAACATTCTATTCATTTTACTACAACTCTACATTACAGCCTCCTTCATATGAGGACTGTTATTCCTACATTAATTGATTGATTGAAATCTTTATGTTGAACATGTACATTTCATTTTTTTAGACCATAAACAAACAAACCAACAAAATAATAGTGCTTCAAAAAGGAGCGGGAAGAAGTGTGAACGTATCAATATCTAATGCTGTAATCTAATTCATCAACCATGATCTTATGTATTAAAGTTTATATATTGATTTCTTGTCTTCTATTAGAACAATAGTAAATAGTGAATCCTGATCGTTATATTAATTCAATGATCTACGATCCAATAGCATCGATGCAAAGTGAAAACATCGATTCATTTTGTCGCCATTTTTAAGATACGCTTTTATTTTGATATTGATATTCTAGAGTATCCTGATGAAGCTTGTGATTTACACCCCCAGAATTCATCAAAGGTGAACTTTAATTGTTAAAGTCTCATAAACAGAAGTGTAACGTCGTCTGTGGAGCCGGAGCGACTCTGAGAAGAAACAATGGCTCCTGTTTTTATAGAGTTTGATAAAACACTGAGAGTCCAGACGTCTCAGCAGCCTCTGCTGCATCAGTTCTGACCATTCTGCTTTTTATCTGTCTCTAATGAATCATACGGCTTTATGGAAGTGCAGCACTAAACTGGTGGATTAACCCTTTAAAATAAATTGTATCAAGGAGCTTCTGATAACAGTGAGATGTGGTGAAGGCTCACGATACGGTCAAAAGGTGATATTGTGATGTGACATTATACATGATTATTGTGAATTATTACATTTTTACATCACAGTTTTCAGTGTCAATGAAAAACTAGTTAAATCAAGATGATGTGGTTTCTGCCAGAAGCCGGAGCATCATCTCATATCGATGGGTACGGTTTGTAATTGTAAATAAAAAGTCAATGCCACACTGTTTATAATTACATGTTAATTTTGTATAATATCACGTTTATATGTATATACAAGTCTATTCTATTTCTTACATTTTTAATGATATTGTTTATTTTCATTATTGTTATTGTTTTTTGTAATATTCTGTCCTTTGGCTGCTGCAGCAAAAAAAAATCTTGTTATTTAACCCTTTTATATTTAAAAATATACATATTCTTAGCTGCTGTTATTTTCTTTTATCGCTCTATAGCTGACAGAATACACCTTTAGAGTCCCATTTAGTTTGTTTGTTTGTCTACAGGTGTATTTACATTTTTATAAGTTGGAGAATAAAATACTAAACTAAATTCACACTCCTGGTAAACAGCCAATACTGCCCATGGTGTCCTATAATAAACCTTTATTCTCACATTTAACTCCTCCCACTTAAAATCCAGAACACGACACATTTACCTATAATCAAACATATTGATTACACAGATAAATACACGCTGATTAACATCCTGTGGTTGTTTTTAGGAGGATTGTCCCACTTTATTCTACCAGCAGCTCTCTGTTATAAAGCCAGTGACAGATGGTCGGCGCTGCTGCGGTGCTCTCTGGGTAATTACGGCCGGTGACGTCAGCCTCCTCCCCCACACGGCCGCTCAGTGCAGCTCCTTCGCCGGTGAGAGATTGGTCGGACAGCGCGGCTGCCATTTGGCGCAGATTTCAGCTAACATCCGTTAAACAAAAGTGCGTCCAGTTATTTATTTTTCGTCCTGTTCTGTGAATCTTTTCTTGCATTATTTTCCGTCACGATGAGTTCAATTAACGTCAAGAAGCTGAAAGTGAACGAGCTGAAAGACGAGCTGAAGAAGCGGAATCTTTCGGATAAGGGGCTGAAGGCCGAGCTGATGGACCGCCTGCAGGCCGCCTTGGACGACGAGGCCCTGGTCTCTCCGCTGGACCAGCAAGCCGCGGGGAGCGAGCAGGCCGCCGACCAGGAGGGCATGGGCGAGGAGGAAGAGGGCGATGATGGCCCGATAGAAGAAAGCATGGAAGCCAACGAAGACGAGGAGGAGGAGGAAGAAGAGGAGGAAGAGGAGCCGGAAAATGGAGGCGACGGAGATGGCGCTGCCGAGGACGAGGAGATGGGTGAGGGGGAAGAGGACGCGGACGGGGAAGAGGACGACGAGATGGATCCCATGCTCAAGGGAGATGTGGACGACATGGAGAAAATCGAGGCGGAGGATGGTGAGCCCGGGGACCAGGCTACAGAGGGTGAGTCGGCTCCGTTTGCTCTGGAGTAATGTGACTGGCTGGATGGTCTGTGGCTGGGTGTCGGTTTTTTGCTATATAACGTTACAACGTTAGCGCTAATGCTACCGCGGGAGGGAGCCGGCTGGGAGAGACACAATTTGAATGCGTAACCGCACAACAGCGTCCATGTTGAGCTAGATACCGTGACCTCACTTGACTAGCGAGCGTTAGCCACCAACTGAAGCAGTTAGCCGGTTAGCTAAATTAGCGTTAGCATCGGTCACCACCTTGGTTAGCTAATCATTTTACTACTGATAGTCCAGTCCTCAATGGTTAACGTTATTATTTCATTATCTAATGTTGTTAGATATAGTCAACGTTAAGAAGTGATAACTGCGCTCTTAATTAGGCGAAGTCCGGCGTTTCTTTTTGCTTGGTTAGCGTGTTAGCTTGCCAGCTAACCTCATTTTCTTTGTCTGTGGTGCAGTGCTAACTAGCCGATCAGCCGGTTAGCTAGTTCAGTGGTTCCCATATTGACGTTTCGCTACGATTTGGGGTGCAGGGCTAGCTGTTAGCTCAGTTAACTACGTTACAACCTGGTTAATAATGGCTTAACGTGAAAGCTACATGTTTGCAAATGTTCAGAAGTTGAGACAAACGGGGATTAATGCAGTAATTACAGGGTGTTTCCTCCCGCTCATGTCATGTTAGCGTTAATACTCCTACTGGCATTCCAGGATCACACTTTCATTTTTAATTTCTTAAATAACGACTGTGTGAAAGTCTAAATGAAATTTGAATTCTTAAGGTGTTGGGAACTCCTGAACTAGCTAACCCCAGAGTCGTGCTGAAGCTGGGTGAGAGACTGAACTGAGCTGGTCTAACACGTGGGTAGTTTTGTGGTTTTTGAATAGAAAGTTTCGTCTTGTTGGAATGAATATGGGAATAAATGGGTTTAAAAATAAATGAATAGCTGCCAAGGTGATGTGGGGTGAGATATGGGGGAGGGGAGGGGGGTCAGCTGAGGTCTAAGTAGGTTCTCATCTCCTTGCATGATACATTTTTCCCTGAATACAATAGATTTGTATCTAAACCCTATTAAACAGCATATTCTCAGCCCTTTATTGCAGGGTTAATGTCCCTTTATGTTGCAGAGACTTGTTTTTTCCAGCCCCAGCACACACACTGTTCACAATGTTCATTTGGACCAGCTTATATTGTAATTTACTATCTGGTCATTTAGGGTTGTTTCAATTCATGAAGTATATGATTGTGTTGTTAAAGTGTTAACATGAGGTGTTACCTCTTAGCTACCTTTTTTTTTTATATTAATATTGATGATTATGGTCGACAGAATGTAACTAATGAACGGGCTTTGTGGGCCAGAACCCCACTGCCAGTCCGACCTCTCTCTCACATAAAAAGGAGCACCTCATTCTATATCTTTGTTCTATTTTCAAAGGGGATGCGGACAAAGACACGAATGCTGATCAGAAGAATAAGAAGGGTGTTAAGAGACGCCGGGAGGAACATGGAAGGGGCTACTTTGAATTTATTGAAGAGAACAAATACAGCTGGTAAGGATGGGACAGAGCAAAAATGGCCTTCAGCATCCCTGAAGCGCCATCCATAGCTTTGTTGAACTGTATTGGCTTTAAGTGCCAATGCACTTACTACTAGCAAGAGGAAAACCCTCATTTTCAAGTATTATACTATTTATTAATGACCTTACTTTCACACACATGTTTTGAGGGTCATCCCTGACTACTTAAAGAGCCTTACCATTTACCTCTTTACAGTGCCCACTCACAGTTGTGTCTTTTTAAATGGACTGCATTCTGTAGCAGAAGTGCAACTATCAAGTCTCTATGAATCTTCACATCTGTTCCTCATGCCACTTATTGTTTTTGGAAAGCCCATTGTGTCCTTCAAGGTGAAACAGGCTGCTAAAAGAGAACAAACCCAGAGGAAAGTAGCAGATGTGCACTTCTGAATGGAGGGAGGGTGGGGGAGACTAGCTGAGAGGCGTGGGAGGAGGGGTCCACTGCTGCAGGGTAGCAGGATTCCCAAAGTGTTTGGAACGTCCACGGAGGAGCTCGCTATTGACCGTCCATCGTTTTGCCTCGCAATGGTCTTTTTTTCCTTTCTTTTCTTTTCCTTTTTTTGTTTTGTTTGGTTGTATGATGTCCAGATGCTATTTCTGTCTCATGTATCATGTCTCGTGTGTGTTTGTTAATCATGATGCGAGTGTGGGAGCGTGTGTGTTTGCAGGTGACATCATGCATGGCGTGTTTGGGGTTTTTTGAGAGTACGTGTGTGTGTGCATACCTGTACCTACTTCTCGGTCAGTGTTTTGTTTTCATTGCGCTGTTGACACTGTAAGGATCGACTGGCAGGAAATGGAATCTTTTTAAAGAAAAAAATAGATTTAAAAAATAAACAACATATTGGGGAAAGTCATAATTGTTCAAGGTGCCAGAACTGCCGTTACTTTTTCCTCCTATAAGCTGACAATCAAGTGTTTTGGGTTTTTTTGGAAGTGGCCATTTCAAATTGAAAATCAAGTGGGTTTTTTTCCCCCCCATTTACGTCCATATTTGCCCAAATACAATATCTGGAGGATTAATCGACCCTATGTGAAACCAGTAGCCCCTGGGCATCATGTGGCCCGCTGGTCGACTCCATTGACCAAATGCTTCAATTCAGACATTATGTTCTCCAGTGCCCCCATAAATCTGCCCGTAGAAACCCATTCATGCAGAGCTCGAGGCTGTTTGAGGACAAATGCGATGACGGCTGTCTTTTGACATGTGTAGACTACTGCAGAGGAGGAGAAAGAGACAAAGAACCCCAAATCTGTTTCTTCCTACTAATTAATTACTCCACTGGATCATGACTTCAGCCTGAACAGTGCTTAAAGCATCACTGAAATGTTAATCCTCTTCACAACATCCTGTAGCGTCTTAAGCTTCCCACTAAGAGATTAAGGTATCTGATCTCAAGCTACAGAGTTGGTAAGTTGCTGTAGCTCTCAGTACACTTTGATTTGCTCATTTCAAGCAGCTACGCATGGTGACAACTTGTACTGCATAGTTACACAGAACAGTGAGCGAGTCTTGACCTTTCCATTTAGAGTTCCACACATGAGAAGTTTAAAAATATAACTGCACCCGCCATCGCTTTGACTGACCCCCACAGCAGCCCTGGAGATCATAAACACTGATCTCCCAGGGACGCGGTCTGCTTTGATTTGATCACTCTCACCAGTGGATAGCCTTGCATGTTGAGGCTAGCGGAGGAGCTTTCTTTCTGTGTATCTCTCACGTTTTTTAGATTTCACTGGACACCACAAGGTAAGTGATGTCTGCCCAGGCTCACAATAACACCCAAAAAACAAAACAAAAAAAAAAAAACGTTTGGAGGCTCGTTTTGCCCAGTTTACTGTCTGTTTGTACCGGTGCCCCTAGTCTGTCTTTCCACTTCTCTCCCCAAATATTTTTCAGAAAGTGTGGTACCCAAGACATCTGTATGTTCCACTCAGTTGCAATGACGTGAATATTCAAAATGACCGGTTGGTGTCTCTTTGCAGGGCTTCATTTAAGTCTCCTGTGCCACCCCTGGAGGAAGAAGATGAGGAGTTTGATGACACAAAGGTCTGCCTGGATGCCTGTAAGTGCAAACTACTTCATTAAAGACAGCAAAGAAGACAGTGTGACCGTTAACTAGAACATCAACCATACTGTGTTTATCAGAGACCTTTAGATAAACTGATGAATGTGTTTTCCCTCCCTCTTGCTCTAGATAACTGCGACCTGCACTTTAAGGTGTCACGGGACCGATACAGCGCCTCATCTCTCACAATGGAGAGTTTTGCTTACCTGTGGTCTGGAGGCAAGGGCACTTATGGTGTGAACAAGGGCAAAGCCTGCTTTGAGATGAAGGTACAGAACCATCGTGTGTTTTTATAGCTTTATGTGTGGCTTTAAACAGCATCTGTAGCCCAGGTGCAACATGGAACAGTGCAAATGTCTCCTGATAACGTCAGTCATGTGTTCTGCTTCTTGTCAACAGATCACAGAGAAAATTCCCGTGAAGCACATTTCCAGCAAGAACATGGAGATCCACGACGTGCAGGTCGGCTGGTCCCTGTCGACTGGCACGCTGCTCCTCGGTCAGTATCTTTATAAACACTTCAGCTGTACAGTCTCCAGTGTTTTGTGCTGCTGACTGGGTCATTCAGTATTACTGGAATCAAGTGTTGAGGGCAGCTGTAACTTTCCATTTATTCTTGGCAGTGCTTCTTTAACGTGTTGCCAAAATAATTTCCACTTGATCACAGTACACATGTGGTGGACAGAAACAGAACTAAAATAGTTTATTTTATGTCCGTAAAGACGTAAACATGATTGGATATCATTCATATTGCGATACACAAAATGGTGACCCTGGCCAGTGCAGCCATTTGCTATGATTCATCATGCAGAATACCTGTAGGGCTCAAAATACTGCAGTGTTTTTAAAATATACTTAACAGTGCATTACACTAATTGGATATTATATGTAAGAAATCTGTCCTTGTATTAACTCTTTGGGAGAAGGTCTGCCAAATAACAGGACACTAAAACCTGAAGCTGCTGTGAATCCTCTGTTAGCAGCAGTCTGTCTCGAGAGGTCCCTCTAGTGGTTCACAAGCAGCATGACATGTTCATGCAAAATGGCTCCGGCTGCATCATAGTAATGGTGGCTGGCTTGTTGCCAACAGATGATTCACACACCATGACAGCAAACCTTGACTAAGATGTGATGTGTTCATTCAGCAATATTCTGTTTTCTGCCATCACTGTTCAGGCGAGGAGGAGCATTCGTATGGATACTCTGGGAAAGGCAAGAAGACCACCAACTGTGTGACGGAGGACTTTGGAGAGACCTACGAGGAGAATGATGTCATCTGCTGCCTTATTGTAAGACATGAGGGATGCTTGTATTTGATAAGATCATCAGTTCAAGTAGAAATAATTAAAGATATGTACAGGATCATTCTCTGTAGAATAATGTGACTACATATATTTAATGTGTTGGAAACTGAAGGATCCTGATGTTTCATTAGATGTAAGAATTCACACAAAATTATTTGCTGCCTGCTTTGTTTAAAATCAAGTGTAATTTGTTAGAATGGCTGGTAAAGATTTCATGACACTATAAAACAACTTTACAACTTGCTCTCTTTGTTTTAGGACTTTGAGGGTGACGAGGTGGTGTTGTCCTTCGCCAAGAACGGCGGAGAGCCAGCCGTCGCTTTCCAGTTCAGCAAGGACAGCCTGAATGGCCAGGCCCTCTTCCCCCACATCATCTGCCACAACTGTGCTGTGGAGTTCAACTTTGGCCAGATGGAGACGCCGTACTTCCCTCAGCCGCAGGGATACACCTTCCTGCAGCAGATCCCTGTGGATGACCGAGTCCGGGGGCTCAAGGGGCCACAGACCAAGGCCGACTGCGAGGTCAGCATATTCTCTTAAAGTTCTTCATGTTCATAACTATAAAATTCAGTGTTCAAACATTTTAAAGTCTGTATTGGGCGACCGTAATTCATTCTTTACCTTTCTTGTTGTGTAGATCATCGTGATGGTCGGCCTGCCAGGCTCAGGAAAGACCACATGGGTGAAGAACCATGTCCAGGAGAACCCCGGGAAATACTACATCCTAGGCAGTGACACCATTGTAGACAAGATGATGGTCAGTACTGATAAACACAGCTACTGCTAACTGTGTATTTCAATCTGTTTCCTACTATTCTAGGTTTTTGAATTAATTGTAATTAAAAAATATTTTTTTCTATCATTTAATGCAGATCAACAGCCTGAAGCGTCAGTCGAAGGACATTACAAAATTGACCGCCATTTCCCAGCGAGCACCGCTTTTCTTGGGAAAGTTTATCGAGATTGCTGCTCGCAAGAAGAGGAACTACATCCTGGATCATGTAAGTGGCCGGCACTGACTCCAGACTCATCCATTATTTCAATATACACATGTGGACAAGCTGGAGCAGATAACTCGGAAAAGTCATTGATCCATTTTTGATGCGCTCCATCTTGATTTAGCATTGATCTGATGAGGTGGTGCCTAAAATGATCTTTGTGACTCTAAAATCAAACATTATAAACCACGGCATAATTGAGCCTTTTTTCTCCTCTCCTCCAGACTAACCTGTCTGCACCGGGCCAGAAGAGGAAGATGTGCTTGTTTGCAGGCTTCCAGCGTAAGGCCGTGGTGGTCTGCCCCTCTGACGAGGACTACAAGCAGAGAGTCCAGCAGAAGGTTGAGAGTGACGGCAAAGAAGTGCCTGAGCACGCAGTCCTCAAAATGAAAGGTATGAGAGAAGCTTGGGGCCATGAAGTACACTTAGTGGTTAAACGTTTACTGGGTCGCTCTTTTTCTGTCGACGTCAGTGTTTTTGAATCATGTTTTTTTTTCCTTCCTTCCATTACAGGCTTCTACTCTCTGCCTGAGGAGGGAGAGAGCTTCAGTGAGGTCATCTATGCTGAGATGCAGAAGGAGGAGGCTGCCAAGCTGCTGGAACAGTACAAAGAGGAGAGCAAGACCGCACTGCCTGCTGAGAAGAAACCCAACCAGGGAAGCACTACACCAAAAAGAGGCGGTGGCCTGCGTGGTGGTGGCCGCGGAGGCAAGAACCAGTTTGGCCGTGGTGGTGGACCAGGACAGAGAGGTGGCGGCCGCGGAGGCTTCCAGAACAGAGGCAACTTCAGAGGAGGTATGATTGACACTGTGGGATGTACAGAAATATTCTGCTGTAGTAAACTTAAAGCCATTTAAATCACTTTCATTCTGACACGGTTTCTGATCTTTCTGCAGCTCCTGGCCCTCGTGGTGGTTTCAACCGCCCACCTCGTGGCTTCCTGCCTCCCCCACCCTTCAGAGGAGCCTTCCACAGCCGTGGAAACTATAACCGCGGTGGCGGTCCCATTCCCAGCCTGGGCGGATCCCCCAGGGGCGGCCCGATGAGGGGTAACATGGGACCCAGGGGTGGACACATGAACAGAGGCGGCCCAATGCACAGAGGGAACATGAACAGAGGAGGTGGAGGCAACATGAACCGCGGTGGAAACAGGGGCCATCCTGGTGGACAGGTGGGTTTAATCCTGACACCTGTACGTCCTCATACCCAGTGTTGGTATCCACCATGAAAGATGCATCATCAACATTTTGTGTCTTTTTTTCTGTCTCCAGTATCACCAGAGAGGTGGTAACCGTGGCAACTTCGGCAACAAGAATGGAAACTTCGGTAACAACAGGAACAGCGGCAGCTACGGTGGCAACAGGAACGGCATGGACAAGGCTCAGGCCTTCAACCAGAGTTGGCAGCAAGGGGTCAGTATTTCTGCACAACACACCAGAGTACAGACACACTGTTGATGTTAAAGACAACTCAGATTCAGTTTAAAGCCCAAATTTGACCAACGACACAGAACCACTCAGTATTTTCCACATCAAAGCAGTGTTTGATGTGGAACTTCCTCTTTTCCCACGTTACTATTGTGAGTTTATTTTAATTTTCCAAAATGTAAAACTTGTGAATGAAGTACTTTCATAACAACTCAGCTCTTTATTTTAACTACATCAATACAAAAGAGTTGTGACTTGTATTTTCTTATTAGTTTTGTCTTCACTCTGCTAAAATTAAGAAGTCAGTGTTTTCCAATATCTAACGAGGAACAGTCTGCATACACAGTATATACGGGTGCATACATTTTGGAAGACATTCCAGTAGAAGCAGGAAGTAAACGTTGTGTCTCTTGTGTGTTCTGTTCAGTTCTGGAACCAGAAGCCGTGGAGCCAGCAGTATCAGCCTGGATATTACTAAGACACTTGTTCTAACGGACTGGTGGCCGACACGGAGACCCACCGCAAGCCACGGAACATCCCTCCAGCCCGCTTTTGATTTCTTTTCCTAGAGCCCACTTTTAATATCTAAAAAAAAAAAAAAAAAACCACCAACTGACGACTAGAGCGATATGGAGCGAAACATTCCACGTCAGAGAGGAGACCAGCCCTGAGTGTAATTGAAGCTTTATATCTATATACATGTACAACGTGGGTTCAGTCTCATCCAATCATCTGCTTATTTCTTTTGTTGTATATTTCATTCTTTTTTGTCCTTTTTTTTTTTCTTTTTTACCACTTTTAAATGACGTGCTTTTAAAAAGAAAAAAAAATCTAAAATGTTTGTAAAATCAGGAACCAGAAACATTTTGCTGCCCGGCAGATGTTAGGAAAGATTTTTTTTTTTTTTTTCAGGGTTGTGTATTTTATCTGTGCTGTGATTTTTGTTCTGCTTTTTTATTACAAATTGTAAATATTTTTTTTTTTTTTTTTGCGTAGTTTGTATGCGAAGTTTAAGAAAACAGTAAATGATTTGAAAGGAACCTTGGCTCATTAGCTCAAGCATGGTAGGTGATTATATTGTTAGACTGTACGTGTCGATATAGTCCACTGTCAAACAGTTAAACTGAAGCTACGAATGAACTCCAGCAAGTTTTTGTCTTCTGTTCCCAGTATCAAATCTGTAACCTAAACTCCATAGACCTACAATAAACAACTTGTTGGCTTTTTTACATTCTTCCTGGCTTATGACTTTTGATTCAGTTCAAAGGTGTGTAAAAGACCTTTGATTGGGCCAAGTCCTAGTTTGCTACTTCAAACACGGAGGACGTCAGCCCCTCTACGAGCCCAGTTTACACCTCATTAGTGAAGGATTCCCTTCAAGTGTCCCGTCTGATTCGTCGTTCCCAACCCTTTAGCTATTCTAATGTACATTTGCTTGAGAAAGTATTATAGTCAAGCCATTTTGAGGATATAAGTAAGCCATCTTTAGTACATTATGCCTATTTTCTCCTCTTTTTATTAAGTCTTTTAATTTATATTTAAAATTAGGGCACTGACGACTACACTTGATTCTCAGGAGGAAGTGTGGTTCCTAGATTGTCTTTTTAAACGGTTCCTTTTTAGTGCAGAAGACTTCTGAAAAACAAAACAGCACTGGTCAGTCTAATTTTACAAAAAAAAAAAAAAAACTATAACAGAATCCTTTTTTTATTTTATTTTATATTGATGCCATTATTTTCAATTTTTAGAAACAAATTTCTGGTGATGCTAGTTGAGCACAAACGTGACTGAAAGCAGGCAGGCAGGGTTTTACTCATTCTCACCAGCAGACCTAAAAGGGCTACACAGGATCACAACACACCTTCTAGTCACGCCGCCGACAGTCAGTGAAGACCTCAGACTGATGGCTGTGGGGGGAGGAGGAGGAGGGAGAGTTGCTCATGATGGTGACTGTGTGGCCCGGCAATAACGGCAGCTCCTCATCCAAACTGCTCGTGATGCGTCCCGCCGACACTGCGCTGGTTTGAGGACGCCCAGCTTGTTTTCGACAGTAGAACATCAGTCGAACTGGAAACTTAAAAAACCATCACAGTAGATCAGACAAAATGTGGTCGTGTGTGTGTCCATCGCATTTCTCTTTACTTTCCTTCTTTTTTTTTTAACCTGCCCATGTTGATATTTAATAAACGTGTAAATACTTAGCCACTATTTCAACCATGCACGAATGTCCATGAATTAATTGACTTGGAGTAATAACTGTATTGTGATTAAGAAAGTGTTAGTTTGCCCGAGTACTGCTGTGTGATGACTTGTCGACTATATTTAAATGTCTGGAGAGTTTGTGCCCTCCTGTTTTATTGTACTGGATACATAAATCTAGCAGAATGCAAAGCTTTGAGTTTACAGTATAACCTATAAGAACAACAGACACTCTATTTTTATCGCTTTATGTTGCAGGTTGTATATCAGGTCTTTTATGATTAAATCAACAATGCAAAAGCTTTGAGACTTTTTGAGATTTGTTGTCTTTTCTATCTGACAGTTTTTTGATATTTGTGTTTAAAAAAAAAAAATATTTGGGACTGTAATTTTCTTTTTTAATTTGTTTCAGCTCTATTAAAGTTCAAGAAGCTGGTACACAGTGACTCTGTGGTTTGTATGAAGAGGTTTTCGGGTTTTTATTGTCTTTGGGATCTAAATTCTTTACATGTAGCTGGAAAATACTTTTTTGCAAGTATTTGATGGATGCACCTTTAACCCTACAGCCAGGGCCGGTCATAAGGGGGGTCCCAGCTGCATGGGGGGGGCCACAGAGGCACGCACTTATATTTCAGACCGTTTCTTTTCTTTTGTATTCAGTGTCACTACGTCAAAAGTCACGGCAGCAAACGGCCACATGACCTGATCTAAATTACGAGCCAATGCTGTGACGGACTTCATTGTTATACGAGGACCAGCATGCACATAAATCATAAAGTCAAGGGAAGAAAGAGAGCTGGCAAGTGTGTCAGACATAAATCACAATCTGAAGAACAACCTCTCGCTGGTCGCGGCCAGGCTGAAGAGGAAAAATGACAGACGGGAGGCTAAAATAACAAACCAGGCGCAGTGAGCTTTTGTGAAGTCCTCGATGGCTCGGTGTTGCTCTCACACACACTTGTTCAACCAAGAACCTTTAAATAACAGACTCAGTATATACAAATCAATTTATACCACATATAGTCGAGACTCTGGCTACACGAGTGATTTTCATCTATCTGATCACGCGACATCTAAAGCCAGTCGGCTGCACATTAATGACTCAGGTGTGTTTTTTTTAAAGGATTGAATATGTGAACACACAGTTTTGTATCCACTCTTTGATTTATATCACTTTGTAAATGATAATAAGGCACGTAAACTCCACTTTAACATTGTAAAACAATGAAATATATAAACTTTAAAGGGTGCCGTATGCTGTTTTTACACTTGTTTAATGCGTCACCTTTGTTTTCTATCCACTGTGCCTCCTGGTGTCGCTGGAGGTGCATGTTGGGAATCCACTTCCCTCCCAGACAGACAGACGGCCGCTTGTCTTCGTCAGGGCACCATGTGTACCTCCATCAGCAGCATATTAGTGAATGACAAGACCCCCCACTCAGACGGCAAACAGTGCATTAGGTATTGACCCTGATTAGCAACGTTTGGCCCGGTCTAAGTCTGATGTAAACACACGAAGGGCCCAATCTGGCTTAATGTGAATGGAGCTCATGTTTTCTCCGTATGTGGCCGTGTAGCTCCTTCCCACTGTAAATAAAGCATTACAAGTAAGTTTGACCGTCATTGTCGACGCCAGGCTCGCCTCAGCGTGACAAATGTTACAAGTCATTAGGCAAATTATTTGCTCTGCTCCACAATTTCCTATCAGTGTAAATAAGGAGGTGCAGGAGGAGGCAGCTGTATGCGACTGCATGTGAATGTGGTCATGAATGTGAATGGGGCCAGACAGCCTCGCTCGACAGCAGGGAAGAGGAAGAGCCCCGAGCCATTAAGTGAAACAAAATATTTTTATTTTTCCAAACATAAACTCATTCATATTATGTACAGCTTGAGAATTTAACACGTCAGACAGAATTCGAACGTTCGCTGCGGGTTCGACGCAGCTCACACAAATTCGAGAATAAAAAAAACAATATCAAAATTTACAAAATATATAAAAGTGCTTGTAGAGGGAGTTTAACGGCAGCAGGTTCCGCCTGTTGTGTGTGAAACTCTCAATAAATGTCCGTTTAAATAGAAAGTACTACACGTGTTGTTTTAAAACCATTAAATACATCAACACCCCGCTGAAGAACACTGTAATACTCCTATAATCCCTCCCAGCAGTCTGTGGTTATAGGCGTACTACAGCTGTCCTCCATCACTTCATACTATGGAGACATTGTCCATCGTGCAGGCGCATCTCTCTACGATCATGTTGGGGAATTCGGCCACTTCGATCTCGGTGTAGTCCCCCTTCTTCACCAGGTACATGATGGGTAGCGGCGCGCTCTCCGACACCGTGCACCGCCTCTCCCCGTAGCTGTAGTTGCGCTTGGGCTGTTTGCAGCCTCCGGTGCACCTGAAGGCCTGGTAGCCGGCGGGCTCGATGATCCAGTACTGCGTCCAAGTCAGAGCGCGGAAGTTGATGAAGTACTGCTCCCTGCAGCAGGTGTCTTTGTTCTGGTGGAGGTCGCAGTCGCCACGAGAACTGAGGGGAGGAAGAAAAGAGGAGGAAAGTCAGATGACTGCGGTGACAGAGGGGCCCACAGAGGGCCCAGGACCTGTTAGCTACACCCCTGCTTGTCATATTCTGTTAGTGGGTGAATCTGGGCTGCAGAGATAATTACATTTAGAAGAAATAACTCTAAAAAACAAGATCAGAACTATTAAACTGAGACATGTTGTTGGTTTGCAGCCAAGCTTCGCTCCAAACCACTGAGTCGACCCTGCTGTCACACTGCTACTCGTTCACTAATGAAGAGGATATGGGCTAATTGTCACACTGATACAATATCCTGTATATCAAACGCAGGCGCCCTTACCCGTATTCTTCGAGGTTGAGTGTGTAGAGGACGAGCTCGGGCTTCCCCAAGGTGTTGTCCGTCTGCTCCTGGGTGGTAAAGCGCACACTCTTGGCCATCTCTGCCGCGTAGCTGCCAGGTCTCTCGCCCTCGATCCACACCTCCAGGTGCATAGGTGTCTTCTGCTGGGTCTTGGACCAATAGTGCACCGCCTGGGTCACATCAAAGCTCTTCCAGCCGGTCTCGTGAATGGGGATCAACCTGTTAACATGAGAAATAAGAGCGATTAATTAAAAGGAGGCAGAAGGCGGATATGTCCCGCAGAAGAAGCCATGATGATGTCGCCTCTTAATTGCTCTCCAGTTAATTTTCCACACGTCACCGTGAGAAAAGTGATGCCTTACCGTGAATCTACCAGCGATGTCCGGTTGGATCCGTTTGGCAGCACCTCCACCCAGTAGATGCTGACGCGGGCGTTGTTGACGGGCCGGTGGTTCTTCTTCTCCACCGCGAAGCGTTTGTGGTAAGAAGCGCGCTGGTAGAGCTTCAGCTCCGCCATGGTCACCTCGCTGTTATCCGGGATCCTCGCCTCCATGTCGAACACCATGCGATGCCGAGTGGTGTCAGAATACACATACTCTCCGGAAATATCTAAAGAACAGAGAATTTTAAGCGTTTAGGTGATTATTTCTCTCAAGGAGCTTAAAATCACTGTTTTGTTAATTGAATCTGGTGCGTAAAATAGTCTTTACGCAAAAAAGTGTCACAGTTACGCACGGGAATATCATCAGCTGGAGTCTGTGTGAAAACTATTTTCATATGAATGAATATGAACAAACTACATGGTGCATATTTCATAGATGAGAGAGCTTCTTACCTGCGTTTCCGGGGATCCCCCTCAGGATGCCCGCCAGGCTCGGCAGAGATCTGCGTCTCCTGCTGTGGTGCATCTTCAGCATGGACAAGTATTTATTTCTGATGTGCGCCGGAACAACCAGATTCTCCAAATCCCTCTTGTGGATTCTGGGGATTTCATCCAACCCGAGTTTCTGCAGCAGCGCGTCCTTCATATCCTCATGCGTAAAAGCCTTGGCGAGTCCGAAGAGAGCCGTGCACAGGACACAAGCGCGGAGGAAATCCATGACTCAGAAACTTCAGTGTGATCAAGAGCAGCAACAGTAGCACCAGCCGCCCAGAGATAGACAGTGTCCCTCTGACACTCCTCCTGCCCCTTATATTGTTGCGGCCCTCCCAGTCGTTCGCACTTTGTCAATGGGGGCAGGGACCCTTATCAGAACAAAGGTGCGACAATACAGCCCCATCCTAAACAGGATATCTAAGTGGCCATACTTCAAACAGCAACAATTAGACTCGAGTGCCATCCGTGTTCTGGAGGTGCTCAAACTGTGCGTGATGTTTGGTGCATCTGAAATCTGCTCTGCTGCTGTGACTCAATGAGAGAATGTAGATTTATCTTTTATTGTGAAAATACCAGAAGATGAAAAGACACAATCTGTGTGTGTTTTGTGTGTTTATATGGTCGTTCAACTGTCTTTGAAAGCCAAATGTATCACAGAGATTAAATCAGTATCATTCCAGGAGAAACATTGTTAGATTTGGCATAAAATCTGTCAGAATTAAATTTTGAATGCCAACAAGTATAAATATTACACTCAAAACTCTGTCTATCTATCTGATTAAGAGTTAAGTCACTGCCAAAGGGAGGTGAAGCTCTTTATGGATTTCTGAGTGACTTCATCTGAATACTGTTTCCACTGCAGTGTTTATTTCACACACATGAACAAGTTGCCGAGTCGTCTTTGTGTCTTGATACTCAATTATTTCTGCTGCAGTCTGAAGTGTGTCCTCTGCTGCTCCACATGCGTCCCAGACAGACATCTCTTGACCCTGTGAACCTGAAGTGGCCTCTCTTCAGTCGCAGCCTTGTCTACACACTCCGACGTGTACATTCCACTGGACGATGTCAGTCAGGCCGGGGCAGTCTGGCAACAGTCTGTCACACGGCGGGGCTTATTTCTGTCTGGGTGGCTGCAGGGTTGTTCTGTCCAACGCAGAAAGGTGGACTGAGATCAGGACAACAGAACCAGTGAGCTCTGCGGTCATATTTACTTTGGTGCAAGTGTATAACAAGGGGGTCAAGGAGGAAGTGGTGCAGAGCTCCAAGGGAGGAGGGGGACGAGAGGATTAGATGTTTATTCCGAGCCATGTCACCCATTCTTGGCCCTCTCCAGCAGATTAAAATTATTAGCCAAACAGACAGTTAATCCAGGGGCCGGGGGGCCGGCGTGGATGTGGATTGGGGCAGGCTCTTCACAGGTTGGTGATTATCTGATTCCATTGCGAGGATTTGCCTTGCCTTTTTTGTCACACAAACATTAGAAGAGGGCTGCTCTCACTGGCTGCCCAGAAGGCCCTGCCTGCGGTTGTGTATTGGCCCATGTTTGCTTAGAGATGTCAGACAGACTTAAGGAGCACACAGGAAGAGCAAATGACAGATGACTGCCAGACCTGCTCACTCCAGCTACAGCAGAGTGGCTGCATCTTACAAACCAAGACAAATTATTAATTAGTGCTGCAGACCTGATATAACACGACACCAGCTATGTGTGGAACAAACACCGGAAGCACAGACAGAAAAAGAAAGTGGCTCGTTAGGGTTTCCTCCTGCAGCAACGAGACCATCAGCCGGAAAAAACGGTTCTTTAAAACTTCTGGAAGACAAAATGAAGCTCCTCAAAAAATAAAAATATTCAAACGCTGCAGAAATAAAGATTTAAAAGTGTGTAAAGATTTGTAAAGTAATAATAAGTAGATTATTATGACGATGATGATGAAACGAATGATGCTTTGTTTGTGTTTTTACACAATGACAGGATTTTTTTGCATGCAAGTTTTGCAGCTTCTTATATTTGTGCACACACACACAATTGTGCACACATAGTTGGAACATCGGCCTCATTTATAATCATGGTGTTTAATTCTGTGTTCAGTCTGTTCTTACATTTATATTTTATGAGTCTATTTGACGGGGACGATGCTCACTGATCAACCAAATGAAGTAAAACTGAGTCTCAGAGATTAATTTTTATTAGTCATCCCTTAAAAATAATAAAACTACATATCTTAAAACATTTATTGATTATTGGTTAACAAAAAAATACTGTAAATGAGCCTAAAAGCTTCATTTTCATACCTTATCTCCAGCGATATGTCAAAAAGGGAGCATAACATGACATAAAAGCTTTATTTTCTGTTGATTTAGGACCCTTAACAAGATTAAAACCACACGTCTTATAAAAGTCATGTGTTATAAATGTTTATCGACAGAAAAATTATGTAACTGGGCCAAAAAAAAACATCATTTTCATTTTCATCTGTTGGCGATGTATCAAAAAAGTAAAATAGCATTCAAAGAATCATAATCCATATTCATGAACATAAAAATAATCATTGTTGAGCAAAAACACTGTAAATTATCTTTAAAAAAACTCATTTATATCTGTTATCTTTGTGCATATGTTGAAAAAAGACCTTAAGAAAAAGAATAAAACTACATGTCTTATAAAACCCATATTATAGAAATCATAAAATCAACTGCTGGTCAACAGAAAAATACTATAATTGAGCCAAAAAACATTATTTTTCATCTATTATCCGGCTGCATATGTTAGATAAGGAACCCAAAATATAATTAAACGTCTTATATTTATACACATCATAAATATGGACTCAAGTACAACAATCCAGAGATAAATCATGTCTCGAGCGGTGATATTCATATCTCTTCTGTAATGATGCTGGAGTCGCTCCTCAACATTAAAAGAACTTCAATCCGTCCGATCAGAACCATCAGAGCAGACATGTGAATTCAGAGCACATCCATTGTCCAGTCCAGCCACAGACCAAAGCCTCGGTCCCGGTTGGCCTCTGCCGTCCTCCTCTCCCCTCACATTACAACCCCTAATTCGGGAAATTAAGATGGCCTTTGTGTGATATTTCTCAGTCTTTCTTCCTTCCCATGCCAATCAAAGACTCGCTGCCTGGTTCAAAGCCACATCTGATGCTCCCAGGTGCCATTTCTTTTCAATCAAAGGCCAACAAGCTCCCACAATCAACAACTCAGATGTTAATTAACATCCAGACATTTGCATTCAAAAGCAGTCCAGTTTATAGGTCATTCCCTTCCATTTGTGAAACATGGAATCCCCTCTGTTGTGTTACAGGAGGGTTTAAATGCTTATTTGAGAGGGGGAATGTTAACAGAGGAACATCTGACTGCAGCTGGACTCTTTTCTCCTCAGACACAGTTTATATGTGAGCATCTCATCTGCAGCCTCCCTGCATGGGGACGAGGCGGAGCTGCTGCAGAAAGTCAATATTGGACTTGTGTTGGTGGTCAGCGCAAACTCCTCATTATTCACATCATGGCTCTATTGTCAGCCACTTCCTGATCTGCTATTGGCTGCTTTATCTCAATATCAAATATTTGGGGAATTGAGCTTATCTAGTTTGCATCTTAATGGCCCATACAACCCTTCCTGCAGAGTTTTTATCAGTGCATCGAGCTGCTCTGCCAATAATCATCGATCAGACTGTCAGAGGGGTAAAAAAGCGCCAGACCTGTGCAGGGACAGCAGCAGTACTGCAGGACAGGACAGTCTAATTGCATTTCACACAGCTGATGACGGCTCACAGAGGGGTTTAATCCCAGCGTAGACTTAAATGGGATCAGACATGATTAGATAGGACTAACAATAAATATTTTCATTAACCTTTAATTAGTCGACAGAGCTGAGGCTGTGGTGCACAGGAGAGACCTGAGCACACACGTGGAACACAGACAGGATGCAGTTTTATGGATGAGTGTTCCTGCAAATTAAATCAAATCAAATCAAAAAAACTGAACCAACATTTAGAAGAGGTCAACATACCTGACAACCGCCTGAGAGCTGCGCTGGGCTGATGTGAGCAGCAGAGGGCGCTGTGGTCACACGTTAAACAGCTGGAGCCTTTAAAGGAACTTCCACCTGGAAAAACACTTTATTTATATTGACACATTTGGAAAAGTGACGTCAGCAGACAAACACTAAACACCCGTCGATGCTGTGATTGATCATGTCACGAGTTCACACGTGCCGGCTATCAGCTGATTGATTTCTCCACTACAACCTTGTTTTCTTTATTGATTTAAAGGATAAGTTCACCCCCCCAAAAAATTAATGTCAGTCATTTCCTGCTCATGTCGATGGAAACGTCAGGTGAACTGTCGTAGTCCCAGAACATTTCTGGAGCGTCGCAGCGTTCTGCTGAACATCTGAAGTAGACGGGGACGGCTCGTCCAGCACGACCCTCCAGGAGAGAGTCCAGAGATCCTGATATGTCAGATTGATTTTAAAACAACTTGTGTACACTTTTTTAGGAACTTCTTGGCTGTAGTTGTTGAGCTAGAAGTGTCTGACACTGGTGCACAAACTCAAACCGCCGACCCAGCGTTTAAACCACTTCTGGATCTCCAAATATTCCAGAAACTTGGATCACGGTGGACACATTTTATGAATCTGTTGTATAATTTTTGTTCCTTTGTTGTTGTTTCTTTGTTTAGTTTTTTTACATTTTTAAAGTCCCCAGTTGTTTGGGAGAAAAATGATCTTAAAACTCCAGAAATATTTTGCAGACTTCAAAACTTCTCCTGACTTTCCATCTACATCTACAGGCTGAGAAGAGTTTTCATTTGTGTGCAGACTTTTCCTTTACGGACAAATTCTTTGTGCATACACACACAATTGTGCACATATAGTTTGATCATTGGTCTAATTTATAATCAAGGTTTTTCATTCTATGTTGGGACGTTTGCCATGAAAATGTTCAGTCTGTTCTCACAAGATTAAGATTAAAAACAGGTAACTTCAATCAGGAGAACTCCTTTATTTCTTTTTGGATGTTTATTTGATGCTCATTAAGAGCCTAATTTTCATCAGTCATCTTTCAAAAAGAATAACACTGCATGTCTTTAAACATTTAGTAATCATTTATCAACGAAACCAACATTGTTAATGAGCCCAGAAGCTCATTTTAATACGTTATCTACAGAAAAATGTCAAAAAGGCAACTTACAAAGAACAAAGCTACATGTTACACTACATATTTTAATTTTAACTTAAACTGCACTTAAAAGATGTAACAATAAGTATTTATATCTATTATACAATTGGACATGCTACGTTCTAAATCAGCAGTGCTGCTCTTTATAGTGTGCTCCATTTATTTACTGTCGTGACATCATCGACTCCATCAGCTTCAAACTGGCTCCAGAACATAAACGTATTCAAGCGGTCGACATTTTGATCTCTTATTCAGGTCAAAGTGATTAAAAATGGTCACCACACCCACATGTACAGCTAACAGCTGATGATAGGCTCAAGTAGTTAGCTTTAAAACCTGCTCAGACTGATGAACATCTCAAGACAACAAACATCTCAAGAAGTGCACGATGAACACTGAACCCAACACAGTCAGTCCCACAGAGGAGGAGCGACATCAACAATCATCAATAACCAAAGTTCATCGTTTAAAGGAGCACTCTGTTGTTCTGAAAAATACATTTTAATGAGAGGACAAAGATCTTCATTGACCTAAAAAGGACAACACAATTTCATACTGTTTCACTTTGTTTATATGTGGCGGACCCTGCCAGCTTTCTAGCTTCAAACAGTGTTCTGGGACCTTGTTTTCCTCTGAGAACAGCTTGTTTGTTCAATATTTCTGAGTTTGTGGCATTACTCCATTCATATTGTAAATACCAAAAATTGTGAGCTTGAATTTCTTCCCCAAAACCACAAAGTGCCTCTTTAAAACTCACCTGAATTAGAATAACATTGTAATATATATCATGGCGTATGTGGATTTTCCTGACCCGGCTCCTGAGAGAGAGAGAGAGTCATAAACGTTGTGAAAGAAAGTGAGGGAGCGAAGACGTTTTCTCCTCCTCTGCATTGTTGTTGTGTGCTTTAACACACAATGTATTTCCAAAAACCAGACAATCCATCATCTCTGAGTGGTCGGACTATATAAACTGTTGTGTGGCTGTTTCTGATAAACAGTCATGCCAACGCAGTATGCTTCAAATTACACTTGGTCACCATCAAAATCTGCTTTATTGGACACATCTTGCACGCTGGGCTGTTCTCTGTGTGCTTATTTCATCACAGCGCGTCTTTGTGTCTTTTTTTCTTCTCCCCGGCTCTGCAGCGAGACATACATTTGAATATTTTCTCAAATATAGAAGCTTATTCTTTCATGTCGTGTGGCACGACAGGCTCAAAAACACAAGGCTTCTATGTCTGCCTCCCCCGCCTCCCTAAGATTCAGTTGCTACGAGGGCCGTTAATCATTAATAGATGTACTTTGAGCAAGCGATAAGCACCTCACTTCAAAAGGATGGGACGTTTCCCAACAAGAATAAAAGCATTTAAAGTGTGACACTGTAAAATACCAGTCTTTGCTCAGTGCTTTCATGATTCATGTGATCACATTAAATGCTTGACTATTATTGTTTTCTTACAGTTTGTTATTAGCCAGTGTGACGGCCACTCCAACAGGTTTATTAGAGCAGACATGAGTGCAAATCTGCCTCCACCTGCAGATAGCCTGTCTGATTGAAACCTGTCTGTGTGATTTAACTTCTGTGTTTAATTCTTATTTAGGGATCAGTGCATATAGCAAATATCTGACTCACTCTGACCTACAGGCCTGTTTGTCTTAGAGAGTTTGCTCTCAGCATTAAAAACTCCCTTTAACCCGTGAGAACAGTCCGTGAGGTTGACCAGGTTGAACACACCTTGATGTTGACGGACGGAAAAGCTGTCAAAGTATAAAACATTTGAAAATGTGTCATTATATGAGTCAGAAGGCCTGCTGGGAACTCACATAGCTGTGATTACACATGCACACGATACTCAACTTGTAGCTGAGGAGCCATAAACTCCAATAAAATGTCAGAACTGTGTAAATACATGCATTTGCAACACACACACACACACACACACCATCCTGTCTGATGGTTGCTCCACACAGGTTTTATCTGCATGCACATATTGCTCTGCAGTCAATTAAAGAGACAGCAGCGGTCATTATTATTCCTGTCTGGAGGAGAGAACGTGTCCTCTCCGCACCACGTCACCAGCAGACTGACAGACAACCCGCAGTTTCCATTCACAATATTGACAGCCTCCACCCCCTCCACCCTCCACCCTCCATCCCCTCCCGCACCACAGCAGATGCTGTGCCGGGCGCCATGATGATGATCTGGGATTTTGCCTGCAGCAGCGAACAGAGATGCTACAACGCTAGGAGATGGGCTGCTAGCTGTAAAGGAATGGGCGGATTCACGCTGCGGCGCAGCAATGATGGCCGATTCGGAGGGATTCAGCGCTCTGCGCATGCGTGAAAGTTGGGGGAAAAAAATAAAAGAAGTTGACGTTTAACGTTCAGCGTTACAGCTGAGACACTCTCCACGAGTTAAAATATGTAAACTATTGTAACTAAATTCAACATAATGTGTTTTTAGCGTGTTGTGAGCAACCTCGCGAGCCAACCGACATTTTTTTCTCGTCCCATTCATACTTCAAGACCAGGCCCGACTTTTCCCATAATCCACCGCGGCGTTGCGGTTAGCGCTGTCTGCTGGGCCGTCTCTCCCTCCGTGAGACTCTGGCGGCAGGCTCGCTGGTAGCTTGACTGTGCAAAGACGGCAAGAAGCGACCGACCGGCGGGGGAGGCAGGCAGGCGACGGGAAGGACAGAGGGAGTTTAGGCTGTGTCCCGTATTTGGAATAAGCAAGACTAGACTACAGCTTTTCCTCTTGACGTGAAACGAGCTCCTGTGTAACCTTCACAGAGGAAGGACCCGCATTTTTTTGTTTTAACGGCTAACTTACTGGAACTCTTGAACTGTAACCGTCGGGTTTTCTTTTTTTGAACAACTGTGAAGAAAAAGAGACGTTTTGGTTTCTGGACGAAGATTTGGGATTTAAAGAACATTTCTGCCAGCATTGAGTTGAGAAAACAAGGGAATATTTTTTCTTCTTCCCACAGTTGGATGGAAACATAGCTTAAAAAAATCAGTTAAGCTCCGACAACACTGTGCAAGATTGTACGTCAACTCCTGGGAGAAAAGGAGCAGCGATGGCAGTTAGGAACGGGGAAAAGTAACGTTAACGTTAGCTCGCTGGCTAGCTAAATAGCTAACCTAGCAGGCTGCTAACTAAGCCTGTGTCGCCCTTCCATTCCTGGAGCAGAGCAGAGGAGGGGCGCTGGGGCTTTGTAGCATTGCAGATCTGCCTTGCATTTTTGGGTTGCTGCAAGAATGGAGAGTCCCAAATATCCGCCACAACAACTCAGGGGGATCTGTTGAAACAGCATCGACTCCATTTTTTTTGTATACATTTTCCCAAGCGGAGAAGACCAGAAAACTGCAAGCTAACGCTGGGATTTCATCAAAAAATCCACCGGCCCGGAGCAGCCAGGGTCTGTAATTGTGACTACTTCTTTTCGTATATGCCCTGTGGGGATAGGTATTATAAAATGGGGAAGTGCTACATGTCTTATCCACCTCTTAGATACTGGATCTCGAGAGGGAGATCATGAATAGGCCGATTTTAACGAGGCATTAGCCACCGGCCTTCCCCTCAACTCAAAGTTTTTATTATCATTTTTCAGACATATTCAAGGTGAGAGAACTTATTTTTTACAGGCCCCTCTGTGCTAACAAACAGGCCGAGGAGGTGTCTGCTCTTCCCCACCACCACCTCCACCTCCTTCATCATCACCATCATTAGTTCAAAAACCAACAAGCCGGAATAATCATGTCGGGAGAGGTGCGTTTGAAGAAGCTGGAGAAGCTGATCCTGGACGGGCCAGCTCAGTCTAATGGCCAGTGCCTGAGTGTGGAGACGCTGCTGGATATCCTGGTGTGCCTCTACGATGAGTGCAACAACTCCCCGCTCAGGAGAGAGAAGAACATCACCGAGTTTCTGGACTGGGGTAAGCAAGATTGTCTTTATATTTGTTGTTTGGCTTGTGCATTCAGCCTCCCTTTTTTTGTTTTTGGTGGTAAGATGATAGGCTTATAATGTTGGTGGTGCAGTGGCCCTCCCTTCCCCATCACATTCCTTTTATAGTAGTAGTGGGGCTCAGTTGGCCTTCTCTCCTCTCACTCAAACAAACCCTCCCCTGAAACTAAAAAAAAAAAAAGAAGCGAGGTCCACTTTACTCCTTGTGTAATTAAACGCTTTATATGTTTTGGAAAAAGAATTATACAAGAAACGCACATTAAACCGAAGACACTGTCTTCTGTCTTATGACCAAAAACAGATATGTTGGTACCAAGTTGACAATGAGCGAGAGAGTAACCGAATACACAGAAGAACATTAACTATAGCGAGGAAGATCTTACACAGGCCCACTCAGAGTTTTGATATGAATCCAGGAAAGATCTCATAAAGATGTCCTGTCCTCCAGGCCATCATTTGTTCTTATGAAAACACAGTCTTACATAAAGTGGATGCCTGTCAGTCATTGCACCATCCCTCTGTGGCCCAGTGTAGCTTTCTCAATCACTTTGCATGCCAGTTTGTTTTTACTTTTCATGGGCGTTTGACATCATCTAACAACTTGGCTAGCTATCTGGTATCAGATGGCCGTTGTGATAAAATGATTAATAGTCTTTTGTCATCATCGCAGCCCGGGGATCACACATGCACACCCTACAGGAATTGATTAGTTTATAATCGGGAAAAGGAGTTTTGGGTGGCATGTAGGCAGACTTTCCAACTCTCCTGGTTGAAACGAGGCTAGAGAAAACAACACACAGGAGGCAGGAGGACCACACACAAACAACTCAATCATTTGTGCAGAAGGACTGTGTGTGTATGTGTGTGTATGACATCGGGGGTTTGGTTTGTGCATGAAGCAGGAATGTGAACAACTCACCTTTTTTTTTTTTTTTATCTGGCGCAGAGGCCCAGCTAGCTGCCGGAGCATGCCTGGCTGGCCTGCTTGTCTTTTAAAGCCCTGAAAGAAGAAGTGCTGCAGCAGTGTGAGGCAGTGCAGGAGCAAAACATTGCCTTGATCGAGACAAATGAATAATACAGCAGGCAATAAGAAACTATAATGGAAGGGAAGTGCAGTTTGGCACATTGGCTGGCAGCTTTTTTTCTTCTTTATTTCTGAAACAGTTAAAACTGCAGTGTTAAACAGGCAGCAGTTTGGCCCATTATAGAGTGGCAGTGTCAAAAACAGACAGGATGGCAGTTAAATGGTGGTAAATTTTGGCTGTGGCTGCTCAGATGGTTTACCCCACCAGTCACCATCTGGACAACCCATTCTCTGCTTAAAGTGGAGCTATGCTGACTTCTGAAAAAGGCTGGATATGGCTGGATTTGGTAATTGTGATGTCTAAAAGGGGATAAAGACTCACTTTTCCGCCTATCTGAAAGCCATTCCCAACTGTGTTTACTCATTACACATGGATTGTTTCCTCTAGAGCATTTTATTTTTTTCCCCAGTGGGTAGTCACCAGCAGGTCTGCTGCATATAGCTGGCCTTGCAACAGAGCTGGTGCACCCTAGCCACTGAAATCGTTCTTCACCACTGGAAAGTGGCCCTTGTGTTAAAGAAAATGGGCTTTCTATACAGTAGAAATACAGATATTTTTGAAATTGGTCCTACACGATCAGAGAAAAAGGGCAGTGGTTTTTCGGTTTTGCTCAAAAGGTAGAATACTTAAAACAACCAGAATGCACTTTGCTGCACTGGATGATTAAACCCTCCTGTTTGAGTTGGAGATTGGTTTTAGCCAGAAATAGGCCAGAATTGGACAATGAACAGGATCATTTTGGATCAAAACGGCCTTGTTTTACAGTTTGATCGGAGTGTCTTCAGGCTCCATTTTCGTAATACAGAAACATTATGGTGATCACTTTCGGGTCACTGTCTTTCTCTGTTGCTGCTGAAATAAAACTAAAATATATGTTTCTGAAAACATTTTAGGGAATGAAATGGGTCCAGGCAAGAAACCTGCAAAGTTCACATTTAAGGAAAGGTGCCCTGTGCTTGGGTGCCAAGTGATGACTTGATCCTGACATTTTCCCGTGTTGATACAAGAAACTTGTGCCTGAGCTCGCCCAGACACAACACACAACATGCAGATGAGTTCAGGCTGTCATAGTCCTGTCGAGGTCTCATGTTGTTGGCTTGTTACTGTGCTCTGCCCCAGCGGGATTTCTGTGAGAATCCTCCAGGTCCTACAATTAATATCATTTAATTTAATTGAGTTGCAGTTTGTTCCTAGAAGTCACACAAGCTGAAGTCACGTAAACAATTTACCGTAATTTATTATCCCAATCAGGGAGCCATGATAAACCTCTGGGGGAGTCTTAATATCAGTTGTCCTCTTATCAAGTAACCAGGTGACTGTGCAAACAATAGTCTCACCCTTTAAATCCATGGCCTTTGCTGTACCAACTTCTAGCATTAGCAGACACACAGACCTCCACTATTAGCTGGGGGCAAAGTCTGTCCAAATGGATGAGCCACGATGCTTCACTTGTCTCCTTCTACCATACTTGTTCATAACAAAGTGAGAGATGGCTATCAGGCATCTGTCATGGCTCTTGGTGGGGGTTACTCAGTGAGCTCTAATACAGTCAAAGGATTTCTTCCATGATGCTGTGCTTCTAAGCAGGATGATCACGTCCATCACCAGTGGCTGAAAGGTAGAATGTAGCTGTTTAATGTGACTAAAAGAAAAGGAATAAAAGCCGGACTGCTATTAGTGTTCCTTATGGATTTATACTGACTGAAACAGAAACAGAAAAAAAAGAAAGCATCACTACTGGATCTCTGCTAGCAGAAACACGTTTATAACTTAGAAGCAGCAAATTAGCCGTTGCATGTCATTTATGCTTCATCACATTCTTGGGAAGAAGATCTTTTTTGGGTAAGGCATTTATGTGCTTTATCATTAGACAAAAACAAACATGTTAGAGCAGAGGTAGCAGGCAAAATCAAAGAATAGATCCCCAATCTTGGTAGGGATGAAATCACTTGGTTTTGCATTGCGATAGCACAATCCACAACATATCAGACCATATCTTTTGGTGTAGTCATCAAGACAAGTGAGGTGTAGTTGAGGTCAAGTCTTGTCCCGTTTTCCAACGTATTTGGAGAGTCACCACTCCCTTGTTTTTCTTTTTCTTGGTAGAACACCAAGCCAAAGGGACAAAGGAAAAAAATTGCACCTGTTACACATGCAACACCTCCTGCAGTATTTGGATAGTTACTAGCATAATGTTAGCTGAGGAAGAACTATTATAATGCCATTAAGCCCCCATGTTTATACTGAGCCATGGGGCTAGTGAGTGCACATCACTGATTATAGTTTATAAGAAACGGGTTTGATTAGACAAATAGTGCGAACACACACTCAAAACACAGTTTAATCCAGCATAAAGAAAAATGGTTCAAGATGGGCCCCATGAAACTTAAGACCTCCACAACCTGTGAGTGATCTGCCTTTGTCAGCCACGCCGAGGCTGCTCTGACAGAAGAGACACATCATCGTGGCTTACTCGCCGGGCCTATGTCCCGTGACAAAGGTGCAGCGATGTTCCCTTTTCTTCCCAAGAATGTATATGAGCCAGAGAAGAAGACAAACATTTGTATTGGGCTTGCTTTTCTTCTTGTTTGGTGACCTCATTTCAGCTGAAATGGAGACCCCTACATGACCTGCAGCCACAGGGGAAATGAACACGGGAAAGTACGCTGTATCCTGACTCCTCACATACACCACAGCAGTTACTGCAGCTAGCAATTTTACTAGCTCAGTGTTGCGCTAGTATTTATTCTCTGACGAGCTGGTGTGTGAAATTCAATGTAAGCCGTCCAGCTTATGTCAACGCCTTTCTTATTTGTAATATATCAGGTGTGTTCGGCAAGATGACACTTGATGTTTCTGTCATGTTAAGTACTGAAAACATCAACAGATGCTTTATAGAGTGAACGTGAAGGTAGAGAATTCTTAACTCCAAGAATATGATATTCTCAGCCAGGAGCTGAATAGTTAACGCATGTGTATGATTCTTTCAGTTTCACATTGACCAATGTGGTGTTAGCATTTCCTCATATTTCAGTTCCAGCAATGATGAGAAAAAAATCCCCGTATTGACATAACTTAATGAGTTCAGTGTTTTGTGCACTATTAGGATGTCTTCAGTTTTCTAAACAGGAATCTGTGTTTCCGTGGACACAACACTTGCATTCATTTCTCAGAGATATCCTGTTTTCCCATTTTTCTCCCATCACTTCCTGCTTTTTGTTTTGTCCTGGTCCCCTTCCCTGTTTTGGGAAACGGATTGTCGGGCAGCAGAGTGAAAATGAGCAGCCATGCCAGCCCACAGTAGGCAAACATGGGGGAGGCAGCCCGACCTTTTCTCAATCCAGACTCAATGTTAGTCTGCAGTGGCCAGCTGTGCAGCTGCAGCTGATGTGTGCTCCACCCTGCGAGGCTTTCATTGGCAGCATGCCTCACGCACTACTCACAGTGGAGACGCACATACACACACACTTCCACACAGGCTTATTATTGTGGTTTTGCCTTACTAGGCTATCTCATAGTTCACAGACTGGAGTCCCTCCCTGTTGTTCCCACTGTTGAACAGAGGAGCTGCCACTATGCCTGTAAGAATTTAAATTGTGTTGCTTCCAAAGATGAATTTTTTTGGTCACATGGTTTTAAGTTCTGTTTGGAGGCCATTCCACCCCACCAAGAACAAACAAGGCTATATACAAGGCCAACATTTGAAACCTCTGGTTTCATGTCCATT
Organism: Sparus aurata; assembly: GCF_900880675.1. Taxonomy (NCBI): domain Eukaryota; kingdom Metazoa; phylum Chordata; class Actinopteri; order Spariformes; family Sparidae; genus Sparus; species Sparus aurata. The sequence continues at coordinate 28,607,331 of NC_044208.1, read as the reverse complement.
GTGCATCTTACCCTTGTATTTAGACCAGACCAGGCTGACTGACTGTGCAAGATCACTGTTGATTCTGCAGCTGCACTTTGATTTGCCTATTGCCTTTTTAGGTAGAGGTAAACCAGGCAGGAAATGTGCTCCAGTGTTTTTATTTTTGGAAACCCACTTTGGATGATAAAGATAGAATATAGGGTTGATTGTAACACAATGTTTTATTGAGTTCAGGTTATGGTCTTATAATCATTTATAAATCTAAACTCAAATGCGAACGATGCTGAAATACACGTTCACATCACTGGCAGTCTGTGTCGAGTCAGCAGGCGAATCTATGTTCTGTATCATCAATTCCCTGAATATCAGATGGGACTGTATGGGCTGGACTATTAGGATATCCTTGTTACCCTTCTGGTTTTTCTGCCGCTTCCTGGCTGGCTGTCGGCTGGTTACGGCAGGCACAGGGAACAGGAAGGAACCACAAGGACTCAGTGAGCTGGTCCTGATCCAACGGTACATGATGTCATATGAGGAAGTGGGATAGCTGTATCGCATTGTGTCATTGTGTACTCGGTGGCTCACTTGTGTCCAGTATTTTGGTTGTGTTGTCAGGATTGTGAAGTTGCAAGGTCACAAACATGTTTACTTCCTTGCTGGTCGAGCCTTTTTTACACTTACAGTCTGTTTGCCCACTTGAACACTCATAAGCTCATCGAGTCTTTCTGTGACTCTTTCACACACATAGTTATTTTCTCCTGTCTGCGTCACAGACACATCCAAGCACACACACACATGCATACAGAGCTTTTCCATTGTCCTGAGTGAACTCACAAACAATCAGGCATAGCCGAGGGGCCCATGTAGATCCTCTCCTCTCTTGGTGTTTGCTACTTATCACCAGAGTTTAGTATCCCAAAGGGAGCGGTCCAGCAGCCACTGACACTTTATTGTGCTCTTTATGCCTTTAACATTTCACTTAGTCTAAAATAACCCAAACAGAGCTGCCAAAAGAAGAAAAAGAATGTAATAGGTCAGTTACAGAAGAGTCATTTTAGGTGAAGAACAAGTGTTTTCAAGATAATTGGGTGCTCAGGATTTCATAAAAGTTACATTTAAGTGTTTTCCTTCCATAAAGTTAGGGCACTTATTAAATCTTTGCTGCAGAGTCGAGTGTGCATGGACTAGATTGGATCACTAATACTCCTTTAACACTGGACACAAGACCAGTGAACAACTGCCAACATCTGGCTTTTGTCTTTTAGTAAGAAAAGGTACAATCAGCAGTCATTCCAGGGTCAAATGGCTCTGCTGTAATCACAAGTAGTTTTTGGCTCCAACTCTGTGGCATGATTGTGTGTGTGTGTGTGACAAGGGAACATAATTCTTTTTCCATCCGTTTAGTCGGTGTATAGTTGGACAAAGAAACTGAAAGATAAAAGATATAGAAAGATAACCACTGTAACCTTGTCACTGGCCTTGATTGGTACTGCTCCATTGGCAATTCACAACAGAGATGAAAAGAAGCAAGATTGGCCACTCCTTAGCACCTTCCATCAGAAACACCTTCATCACCTGAAAAACACGATCTTCTGGATGCAGTCTGATGAAGTATACGATCTGCTGTTTTCTTTGTTAGTTTCATTGAACCTGTGGAAAACCCAGAAGGGAAGCTTCTCTCCTGGCTAAGGGTTTACCCTTGTTTAAACTAGTTTTGCTGTTAAATGGTTGGAGATCAGTCAGCTCTGTTGGGTAAATTGAGGATATTTAAGACTAATTTTAGTTCTAATGGGACCACTTGTGAGACATTGTTAATTAAGGGGTGGAGCGGTTTATTTGTGGTAGCAAAGAGAGCACTGCTGCGTCAATGCTGAGGATGACCTGGACCTTTAGGGGGGTAACACATGTGAAATTGTGCGTGGCATTTTCAGCATCTGCGTATTTCACAGATGGCCTTTAAAACCACTCAGTCAATGTGTCTGGGAGCTTTGTAGGCAGAGAAATGCCTGCTGCTAATTGTGATGTGTCATCAGAAAGTGGCAGGGGAAGGGTAGGTTTCCTTTCTCCTTCTCCCAAAGGACACACCGTAGCACAGGTCATTAGCCAGGACCCCCGGGATCTGAGTGCAAATGGCCTCTCCTCTTCTCCAGTCGTTCCCCTTTCCTTTTTTCTTCACCTTCACTCCTTCTCGTCCTCTCATCCCGTCCCTTCCTCTCCCCCTGTTCTCTCCCGTCCTTCCCCTGCAGTGCCTGCAGTGAGCTGGGTTTGGCTGACCTCTCTGCTCAACCGTCTGTCAGTCGGCGTGTTTTGGCTCATTATTATGTGTCTTTTCTTACTGCAGTCCACCTCTGTAAGATGGACCTATTTCTGGATGAAGCACACACTGCTGACTTTCATAAGCACCAGTTATGTCACAATTTGGGCTTATTAAGAATCATCTTTTATTTGGTGCGCTATCATCCACATCTGTCTTACTACAACCTCAGCCAGTTCTAACTCAAGTAAATTGCTCATGATATCAAGCTGCTTGCATCAGCATGCACAATGAATTTGATGTCTGCTGAATCTACTAGAGGTTTTAATCATTTGCAAGTGTTCTTCTGTACATACTGGAAGAAAATGTTGGTCTGCTCTTGCGGTAATGACTCTTCAGCTCAGAGGAGCAATTAGCGAGTCTTCCTTTTTGTCTGCCAGCTAAGTCTCCACCAGTGAAACACACACACACACACACACACACACACACACACACACACACACACACACACACACACTCTCAGACAGAGCAACATTGTTTCCTCGCAAGATTTTTTTATGTTGTCAAAGGGTGAATTTGGGAAAGCTGCTCGCCCGCTCCACCCATTCAGCTGAAACGGTCCCACAGCCAACTGGCGAAGGTGCTAGCTTGCATAGTTTTGTCTCTTCCCATACTCGGTGAGTTGGGAGTGTGTGTCAGTGAAGTGGACTGCTTGCATGTCTGAGTAAGATGTAAGTAAAAGCCAAGCTAATTGACAGTGGGAAAAAATGCCTAATACTGACATTCCTTCCCTTTTTTCATTCATAAAACTTCAAGGAATTCATAGTAATCACAGGACAAAGGAAAATTCATCTTTACAGGGGGTATGATTAAGCACCAGATAATTATCATTTCAACTCTTGTTTTGACTCGGTTTTTTGTTTTTCAGCCCAGTGACATTACTGTAATGACTCACCCTTATCGAGCAGTGTTTCCAGCTGCGGCTGGCAGCTGTTTTCTGTAAAAAAAAGTGCTAAATACTGCCCAGCACCAAATGGCAGACAGACCAACTGAGTGACTAACTGGTAAACAAAAGCTTTTAGCTGCAGGTATTTTCCAGTCCAATCCAGAGCTAACAGGAGGGTGAAAATGGACTGAAGCCAGAAAAATGACCCCAAATGAATGCTAATGTCACACCATACATGATGTTTGTATCTTCCTAGTATTGCATATTAATTGTTGTCTATAGGCTAAGGAGGTGACTCTTTTTTTTTTCTTTTTGAGCCGATGGTAGCTGTAGTCAGTGTGAGTTGACAACATATAAAATGGATTCAAGTGGGCAGCCAGAGTCGCAGCATGTCGATAGAAAGCTTTCAGCACTGCAGCATAATCCACCTCTCCACAGTTGATCTTCATATTCATTATAACAAAGCCTCTGAGTGATACTTTATCACGTTTAATCTAACGCTAACTACTAATTCTATTATGATGAACACACAGTATAGTGCATTATTTAACCGTAATGTATTGAATGTATTGTGGTACACTTATGATGTTGAAGGACAGGACATCCCAGTTTGGAGAAATCTTAATGTTAAACCACTGATAAATCTAGGGATTAGACAATTTAAGACTGTTTGGGCAGCAGCCATAGACACAATTTGGCTTCCATACAGTTTCTACTGATCCAATTCAACCTTTGTGTGCTGTATACACTACTGTATTATTTGTCTCGTGTTTCTTTGTTGCACAGTTCTCTCAGGGAGGAGGTTTGAGGGGGGATTTCTAATAACTTAACATCTAAATCACAATGCCATCCAGCCCAGCGTTTTGGCTCATATAAATCTGTCAGCATGGGAGTGCGTCTGCTGCCCGACCCTCCAGTGTCTCTGACTCCAGGATAAAACCTATTAGCTGTTCTAAAAACCAGAGCCCTCAGGAGCCTCGTCAGGGTACGAGCTCATAAATAACATGGAAGAAGACTGCAGCATATGATCATCTCTGGGCCTTCAGTTCCATCTCTCCACCCTGTGCTCGTTTCTGCCACAGGATGTTTTTCTGACACGCAGAAAAAAAGCGAGGCAGTTTGGCATGAAAGCCCAGCTGTGGTAGTATGGGGAGATGCCAATGAGTGAATGACGTTACGTTTCTTTGTTCCCTGAAGTTTTTGTATTTTTGGACTGCATGTCCTTCAGAAATCGGTTCCTACTTTTCACCTATTCTCTGTTGTTCTGTTGTGTCTGATGTAACGTCCCATTAGCTTTAGCATGAGATCAGAGAGCATTCAATTTAGACATTCTTTCCTGCCAGTAAGTCATGGCTGTTCAGGGATTCTGTCATGTTTTATGAATGATCCTCCCGCTCTGCAACAGCCCTGCCTCCATCTGCTATTCTGCCCCAACTCTCTTTCACTTACACATATCATTTGCAGCCTTGCTTGCTGCCTTGATTTAAGTGCAGAAATCTCCCCCTAGCTGCTTTATGTCCCCCTGCTCGTGCCGTAGCCAGCGCATCCCCTGGCTGTTTTCAGCAGAGGGCTCAGCTGTGTGAGTGAAAAGCGCTGACTCAGGCCCCAGCCCCTCACAGTCAGGCTGCATGTGGAATTTGGAGCAGAGGTGCAATGTTGGAGAGAACAGCAGCTGTTTGGATGAGGCCAGGTCCGCCTCTTTGTCCACCCGTGCCTACCAGCCCCCATTCCCTCTCCCTCGCTCCCTGTCTGTGTGTCTGTCAGTTCCTGGTATGCCCCTTGCTGTCACTGTCCAGATCTGTGTCAGTCTGTGTGCCATGTTCTCCGTTCACTGTCTTCTTTGCTCGTATGCATTCTGTTAATGCTACACAGCCCTTGTTGGTTAGTTGGCCCTCTTTGTCTCAGTGCCAGCCCTGTCTTTTCTTCTCTTCTATTCTGTCTCCCACCCTCCTTTATTTCCTGTTTGCTCTCTCTCCTCCTCCCCTCCCTGCCTCTCGCATCTCCTCTGCCCCCTCCCAGACTGCTGTATCCCAGCTTTGCCTAGCGACAGGGAGGGCTGGATTTGGGTGTGTGTTGTTCAAGGCATGCACCAGGAGTATTGTATGTGTGCATGTGTGCGAGGGTGTACATCCTTTTTTTTTTGGGTGTGTTTGCATGCGTATACTTTGTGGTAGCGTGTGCAAAAGAGTCACACGTGCAGATGCTGAGTCGATCAGACGGCGCAGTCGGTCCAGCAGCGTCCTGACAGCACAGAGCTGAGCTGCATCCCTAATAAAGCTCCTCTGCTGCACACACACACACACACACACACACACACACACACACACACACACACACACACACACACACACACACACAGCACAGGCTTTGATCCTCTATCTCATGTCGTCATACTCAGAAAGGGAACTGTATGCCAAATGAAAGGGACAGGTATTTGGCCTTTGAATTTGTTCAGTCTAAATTAGGACTGCACAATCCAGTGGCTAAATTAGCTTCTTAGCAAGACTGTTTGAACCGTGCTGCAGCAGCCTACAGGTTACACAAGCAGGCTCTGACCCAGAATCCCAGCAAGCACCACGTTTGTCCCAACAGTAGTGATGCTCTGATGCAGCTTATAAATCAGACACAGGTATTCAGATTTTCTTTTTTTTTTTTTTTTTACAAGTTTCAGTTAATATACCCCCAACCATCACTCTGAGGCTGTAATGAATGCCTTTTTTTTTTTTACATGTGAGACTTCTATCCAGGTTTGAATGTGTGTTGGTCATATTTGATGATATCATTACCTCAGTGTGAATAGGTTGCAGCTGGACTGCCTCCACAGACATGCAAGAAAAAACAAACAACCAAAGCTCTACAGCTTGATTTCGAATTTGACTGTCAATCGTATGAATGAAGCTTCAAACAATTTGGTATAACTCAACACTGCATTTAAACTTGTATTTTATAGCATTTCTGCTCCATCTTCTTAATTAGATAATGAGAGAGGAGATGTGAGAAATTAGGCAAGAAGTACATTAGAGAGAGAGATGGGGACAAAGTGAAATAGTTTCCGTAGATTAGAGGAGCCCACACTGTTGGCTTGGATTAGCTGAGGAAGATATCACTTGGAGTGACTTCATCTATCTGTTGTACTCTTTGTTCCTCTGCCTCAGTGCTGCTTGTACTAGCTGGCACTGATGCAGCATTGACCTTGGCTCGTGATGCGGTGGGTGGCGAGTTTGACGGTGACCTGATCTATTTTAAGGCCTATCCATATATCCACACTGCTGCATGCTTGTGAGTCTCTTGTACTTCCTGTTCCGACCTCCCCGTCTTCATAGTAGAGACACATGACTCAAATAATGTCAGATAGCCAAGCGGTTTGTCAGCTCCATTCATGCGTCTTCCACCTGAATGGTGGTCATTCACGCCAGCAGGTCTCACGTGCAACTTATCTGATGTCCCCTCGTGCTGTCTGGGTAGATTGTCGGTGATAAAATGAAGTTCCTGTGAGGCTCTTGGCGACGTGTGTACACATTCACTTGTGAGCATGTTTCCTCCTCAGTGCTGTTGCATTCTGACAGAGATTTAGCGGTTTGGTGGTATCTGTTTTGAAAGGGGTTTCTGTGGGTTGTGGGGAAGTGTGTGAGAGTGAGAGTGAGTTTGTGGTTGGTTATGTGCACAGCCTATTTGTGTGACTCCGAGTGGGGTTTTTGACAGTCCCTCTGAATGAACTTTATGTGCTTAGACTAGCCCACGCCTCACCATCCTCGGCCGTCCCTCTCCTTGCTGGTTCTCCAGAGACGTCTCTGGTGGGGGAAATCCTGTGGTCACTCTGATTGTCATCTCAGTTGTCTTCAACTGTTATTCACCTCTATATATAGAGAGCTGCCTCACACTGTTTCCTCCCTGTGCTCAAGGTCATGGTACAGACACAACAATTTAACACGCTGCTGATGAGTGAATTTCATCACCCCCAAATCCATTTTTTTTTTCACCCCCTCAGGCCTTTGAAATAAGACTAATCAGTGCCATAGTTACTTCATTCATTTTTCTGCCTTCCTGTTTATTGATTGTTCATATTTTATACTAGTCAGCAGGGTGGGGTGGGGTATTGGGAATTGTTTTAGCATTTGTTAGCTTAGTTCATACAGAAAAGCAATTAAGACATAATGTTTATTCTGCAATATTGAAATGTGTGGTTTTCTGGTATCAATTGACCATAATGACGCATGGCAATACCCTTTGTTAATTACAGTCTCACACACACAAATTAGCATACACTCCTTTTATCTTTCTTTAACAAACTGTACAATTGACTCCTACTTCAGTATCTGTAATGCTTAACTTGGCGTTAACTGGAATTGGATTTCAATGCAGATATCTCTCCAGACACTTAATTTACTGATATTAGCCAATAATTACTCTCCATTTGCTCCACATGCTTTAGCCCCTGTAGCTAGATGCTTAGCCTTAATTGCTTTGTTGGATTTCCCATCGGTTGAGTCAAAGTGCCTTATTTGTGCAAATGTGTTTCCCTCCAGACTTAGTCGCCCTCTGATAAGGAAAATCCGCAAATGAGGCATTTCCATTTGTTATTATAATGATATTCCCAAGGTCAGCAAATAGCTCAGCAGCTGCACATATTAGTTAATGTGTTTCGCCCACCACCAAGTGCAGAAAGGTTTTTAGTCTGTGCAGTGAAGTTTTCCCTCTTGCATACCACATTACTTACACTTTTGTTCTTGTGTTTCTTATTTTTAAAGTGGACACAATCATCCAGAGTGTAAGTTGAAGAGTAAAGCCTTTTCTACAATACCAGCATCATGTGGCTTTGTTAAAGTAACTTAGCTACCTAACAGTTATTTTCATTAACAATTAATCTGTAAATTGTTGTCATGATACTTGATGGTTAAGTTGATAAAATGCCCAAAAGCTAAACTGTCAATATCAAGAGATCAAAGAGTCTCGAAGACGCTTCTGTTCAACCAACAGCCCAAAATCCAAAGACTTCATCACCCACAATGCAACTTGGCCATTTAGGGGTATAGCAAACAGGACTTTGACACAACTGTCACCTAGTTTTGGATGGAGGTGCCTCCCCAAGTGTTTGCATGTGCCCACTGCCCAGTTGGATTTTTTTCCACACCAGAGTAACCATTTCTATATTTTTTTTATTGTCGATTCCAGCTGAAAGGAACTGGAGACCGGTTATCTCAAACAGTTTCTTACTATGCGCTATGGGTTACCAAAGTAAGGTGTGCAATCTTGCGAAATTGTGGACGCCTTCAAGATCAGTCATGATCTAAAATCATCTCATCGCCCACCGTCAGGTCAAACATCTACCCACCTTGAATGGAGCTCTTAGTTATACTCCTCCTTATGCTCACTGATTCATCAACACTAAAGGAGAAGAGAGCAGTTGTGGAGGTGATATGAGCCACATGCTGATGTCACAGGTGTAAGGGCTAACTATGTATATTGTCAGTGTAGAGTACCACAAGCACCTTGGACAACTGCACTGTGCCCAGCACAGCACCGTGGAAGAAGACAAAGTGCAGCCTGCGGTATAACAGCCTGTTGAGAGAGTCGCTGTGTGATCCCCTACATGTCGCATGTCCTCGTCAAAACAAGGGCCCGTCCCGCTGTGGCCTCCCACACACTGACTCAATCAGCTTATCAGTGAGGTCATTAGTCTCGTAACTGTTATCTAGGTGTCCGCCTGCTACTGCACGGCCACTGTTTGTTCCCGTCAGCTTACACCGTTGGGCCAGAGCTCATGGATCAGTCCTAAATGGATAAGATGGAGTTTCCCCTGCCTGGTTGACTCGTGGATGGATCTGTTAATTGGTCAGCCGGTTAACACAATAAAGGACATCATATGAATGTAGTGCTATGTCAGTTAGTGAATGGAGTACAAGTAATCTTGTTTGTTGTGCTTTTAGAAGATAATTGGCAAATTTTACTGTCGGGGAAGATGAACGTTTAGAAGACAGAGCATCTTCTGTGCTTATCTTCTGTGTTTGTGATGTAAACACAAAAAGTTTCTCTGTGATAACAACATGGAGAAGAGCCAGGCCCTGCCCTGATTTTATCTCTGCGTGTCCTATCAGCTATGTAACCTAGCCCTACCACCATATCCTTGCTTTGAAATATAATTCATTTTTGTCTCGTGCTCATGTGTGTACCGTCCTCCTGCTCTGAACAGGAGGCCCGTCCTGACACGCCCAGCTGTTACCAGATGCATATTTTCAGGATGCTTTTGGTTACAAGTCCCAGCGCTAACACCTTTCTCATGGAGGTTATAATTAGTAGCCAAGCTAGTCTTTTTTGCAGCAGCGGGGACTGGTTGTGGCCTAGAAAGTGTCTGTTGTGCATGGCTGCAGCAGAGGGGGAAGTGTGTATATATAGCTGTAGCACTTCAGTCCCCTCCATTTATTTCGGGAGCAGCGAATGGTAATTTAGTGGTTTTCTCCAGATTTCAGTGTCGGTTAACTTCACAGCGTGCTCATGATTGCTTTGCAACAGGAGAGGCCACCACCTGCATGGGAAAAGTAGAGTTATTTTTTTGTTCTCTTTGGGTTATATAACTTGCCTGATGATTTGCAAGGATTTAAAAGTTTTCCTACCAGATACTGTATTTTTGGACTGAGTTTTGCTGTGATCTCATTTCTGCATGTGCATAGACACACAAACAGGAACGTCAGGGTTTATGTAGTGAGTCTTAAAGACAAACTTGTTGTCTAACGTATCGATTTGATTCAGGTAATAATCACCAAAATCTCAAGGATAGAAATTCAGTTTGTTATAAATGTCAAACCTGTCCTGAGTGAACCCTATCCAGAGGTAATAAAAGATCTTTGAAAAAGAGCAACAGTCCAGCAGTATCGTAGTTACCTCCAGTACCACTCAGCTGATCATATTGATGCACTTAGTGTCTGGAAGTGCAACTGCAGGATGCTGGTAAGCTAGCTGTCTTGTCTTTAAAATTGCACATCCTGTTCTGTATTTTGATGATCAAGCTGTAAAGTGCATTTCAATAAATGATTGATTTAAAGTCAAAAATTGTTACACTCAAATCGTCTACATTTTGTGCTATTGTAGCATTAACTGCTAATATTAGTGTCATTTGTGATGACCTCTCTGTGAGTTAGATGTCAGTTTTTCAGGTTTTCCAGGGTTGTGATTCATCACCCGTAATTGGTTGGTAATTGGGATGTACCGCACTGGGACTTCAGGGCAGATGAAGTTACAAAAACTATTTTCAACTGCTCAATCACACTCATGTTAACTGCATTTTAATTATTGAGCACTGATTCAAGTATTCATCTTGGTACCATGTAGTCTTTCAGCCCAGTTTTCAGTCTATCATTGTTACCCCTCCATGCCTGCCATAGCTTCAGGTCCTTCCTCTCTGCCCCATCTTGTGCACACCTAGCTGGGCAGGTTTCCACAGAATGAAAGGGATCTTGGGTTACTTCCATCATGACGCACATCGCCACAGGGCGCTGACAGCCGAACACATCTTAATGTTGAATAGAAAAGGCCTAGGTCATCTGTACTCGTTGTTTTTTTCCAGTGACTGTGATGGGGGGAGGTGTCAGAGCATATAATAATATAAATACATATAAGAAGAATGTGTTGTTTTAATGTCAAGAACATCTCAGTGTTGTCTGATATATCACTCTTTCCAGTAATCAGTGATCTTCTACTTCTTTCCTCTCTTGCTCTTTCCTCCCTCTCTGCCTCTCTCTTCCTCTTAACAAATGCCTAGAGGATGCTTTCATTCATTTGGGTGGATCCATTTATAGTATGGGTGGTCCCAATGGGAATCAAACCCTTAAATGGTGCAATGTCAGTGTCGGGCTGTACCAGTGGAACCGCAGAGGGCCGAGTAACAACCCCCCTCATTTTCCACAAGTGCCGACATCCAGAGGGGAAAAACAATCAGAGAGGATGAGCCCAGAAAAGGCAGTAGGAAACTTGTGCTGCAATATCTGTCAGGATGTTGTGACATGTTGGTGCTGGAACACCACAGGCAGTAAAGTCTTACTTTTGTTTAAGTGATTGGTGAGTTTAATTTGACTGATCTCAAAATTTATAAGGTGTTGCTGGAAGTTGACGAGGTGCCACAGCACGGCTACATTCTTGTATACGCACTGTGCCAGCTCAGATTTTTACTCACTCGGTATTGGAAAATATCGTCTGCGTCGTTGAACATTCCCACAGCTAATGCCTGGTATTCCTAGCTCTGGCTCTTGTAACTGCCCTGTAGTGTTTTTCCTTTCAGGCTCATGTGGGAGCTCTGGCCTGTGGAGGCACTCCGAGTGTGCAATAAAGTCATTTGTTCCTGGGACTGAGCAGCAAGTGTTTCTGCTGGCAGTAAAAGCAGAAGATTCATTCAGCTGTCAGTGTCTGTTTCTCAGGTGGCCACCTCCAGAGTCTGCTGCTCCTTCTGAAGTAGAGATGTCAGGGCAAACGCCACATCTGATAAATCTAACTGGATATGGCAAACGGGACTGTTTTCATAGTTCAGTGCATTTTTGGTAACCTGAGTACTTGTTAATGGATCATTTTTGGATAATAACATTGTTAAACATGTCACCAGTCTTTATTAGCAAACTTCCATGTGAGTTATGTAGCTTAACAATAGTTCAGCTGCACACAAGGGCGACTTTTCAAATAATATAAATACAATGTACTATTTTGGTACTTGACTGGTAAACTATGTATCTGGTTACTCATCTGCACGGACTCCCTAATATTTAAGCCTTTTGCAAGCTAGGGCTGCAGAATTGGTGATGTATGGTTGTATGGAAGTGCTTTCATCGTTCTATTACAATGTGATTATAATTGTGATGACAGTAACGATAATAATAATGACAGTAAACTGAATTCTTTGGGTTGTTGACAGAACAATGCATTTCAGGACATCTTCGTCAGCATTTGTTACCATTTTTTTGACATTTTATAGACCAAACAATTAACCAATTAATTAAGACAATGATCAACAGAATGATCAACAGTGAAAATAATGGGAAGTCAGCCCCATTTATAAACACACTGACTGTTCTTCAACAAACATGACCACAGCTCTGCACATATTGATTCTGCCAACCCTCATCTGACTGCCCTCTGTGACAGCCAATAAAAACATTGAAAAGCATAGTTAATTTACTTAATTTGTTCCAGCGGAACAGTAGTTGGAGCTGCTACACCTAATATAGTGTTGATAAAAAAAGGCAAATAATGGTGTTGATTTTGTTTCCTTCTGATCCAGTTATCACAATATCATGTAATATAATCAGGATTATCTGTTTGACTTGAATTGTGCGGCGACTCGTCTTGACACCCCGCTGTCTTATCGCAGCCATCATTCTGTTACTATCAATACACAGCAGAGGAACAATGCAGCACCTGGTGCTTCTACCACCAACAGGGTGGCAGACAGTAAGGAAACCCAGCCAAGCTTGTAGCTTGGCCTGGCAGGCCCCTTTCATATTCTTTCTTTATCTGCAGATGGTATCAGGAGGCTGTGTTGACACAGAATTGTGTAAATCACCTTGTTTGCGATGTGGGTTGAACAGGTCGATGTGTGGGCTCGGAGGGTTCTTTGAAGTATCGGGAACACTTCCTGTACAGACAGCAGAAACTCATGTAGCAAGGCCCCTCCAAGGCCCTTTTTCTCACGCTGTTCGCCTGGGTGTATGCTCACTGCAGCAGTCTTTGTAACACACACTGGATCTGATCTATTGTTTGGTCAAGCCCTGCCTCCTCCTTTTCTTTGGTGTTTGTGGTTTCTTAATATTTTGGGAACATCCTGTTTGTGTGTTCAATGCCGTGGGGCACAGCTTGTTTAGTTTAAGGCCTCTGACCATTTCTGCCCTCTTATTAGTGTGACAGGACAAGAAAGACAGACTGAAGCAGAATAGGAAAAGGGCAAGAAGCGCACACACACACACACACACACACACACACACACACACACACACACACACACACAGGGTCTGAGGAAAGTGATCAAATTGGAGAAGTCAGAAGGAAGACTGAAAATGTAGGAACAGAGATGAGGGGATGGAAAGACAGGGAAATGGGTAGGGATGGTAGTGAGAGGAAAACGGCATTGACTGGAACTTGAGGTTGGCTGTGGTGGAGTTGAGGGGGCAGGGAGGGTTTTTGCAGACAGACAGCTTTGGGAATTCTGGTGTCGCTGGTGTGCAGCCTAGCATTAAATGCAATTTAATGCTCTGAGGCATGTTTACGTGCTATGTAAGAGATTCCCCGTTTGCCCTTCATGAATTTCCGGTGCCTATCAATGATTTAATGGTGTCCCCCTCCTTCCTCTGTGGTAGCTGACATGCATCAGAATTTGGCAAAATCTGTGTTGGGGCGCTGTCAGTGCCCCTCAGCACTGCCTATGGGACCAGACAGCTGTGCATGTGTCATATGACAGAGTGAGACATGGAAAAACCTTTTATTGAGGTGGTTGTGCCTCCCTACACACGTCTGTTGGGAGCACCTCTGGCTGTGACATAAAAAGCCTGCTTCTATTTCCATCTGTAATTTAGGTAATTTACTGCATGTTTTTAAGCTACTTGCAGTTGAATTGCTAAAAGGGCTGTGTTTTTGAAGTGCCTCTGGCACTGAGTCACTTTCCCTTTAAGGAGTTGATTATTAGTATCAAACAGCTTTAATAATTCCTTTGATGACCTTAGTGTGCTATTTTTTCAGCCCGTACTTAGTTGTATTTATTTGGCCTTTACTTAACAGGAAGTACTTTTGTAATAAGGCAGCTGTTATTTCTGGGAGAACAAAGCCTCGTCTTTTTAAAAATGAAGTCATAATAGCTCTGGAACAGTTTTCAACTTTATCGTTTTTTTCTAAAAATAGCAAATGAACGCTTAATTTCCTTTCCTGTGGCAGCAGAGTAGACTTAATGGACAGTTTCTGGAATGGTGTAAGAGCCTGAACCTCTTGTACCGTCTGTCAGGACTGATGGGATGACCGGTGATTTCTGGGGCAGAACTTGCTGCAGCAGGAAAACGATACAGGAGCCAATGGGCTCAGCTTTGGCTGGCTTTGGATTATCTGCTGACGAAGTGGCACTGAAATGTCATATAGCCATTTTGAATCAGAGGGCAGTGTAGCAGACAGTCTGGCCAGCAGGCAGCATAACTCAGAACCAGCCTGTGACCATGTGTCTTCACAGGAAATGGCAAGCTGGTACATGTACTTAACTTTTATGAAGAATCAATGGAAACATATTTTGAAAGCACTTCATGCCAAACCTTTAGACGCAGCGACTTCACATTTTCCTTACAGATGTATTTATCGCATTCAGTCACTAAACAAAAATCAGGCATAGTCATGACTGGTCATTTATAGCTGTGGCTCAGTCATAGGCCAGAGTTCTGCAGACCTATCATTTGTTCCTATTTTATGATGCAGCGTATTTCTTCAGCAAAGGTTTACACAGTGTAGGAAAAACTCCCAGCCTGCTTATGAGGTGTGATAAGTTCGCTCCCTCCAGCGGTCCTGCCACAGTCAGATGGAAGGAAAGGCCATCCTCAGGTCTCTGCCTCTCCTCTCTGCCATTCTTCTTTTCCTTTCATATTAAGGCCAGCCTCTCTCTCTCCTGTCTCTCCTGTGAGCGGCATTTTTGTGTCGTTACCTCACTGTGGTTGTAAATAATCCCGGTTATGGCTTCCAGATGTCCCTCCATCCCAGTCTGGAAGTGGGGATGGGGCTGAAGTGTGATGCTGGTGTAAGGATTGGACACTTACTGTAACTGGCTCAGCAGCTGGCTGGTGCGGCCTTCTCGTCTCTCTGTCCTGCCCAGTCTAAACTTTTTCCCAGGAGCTGAACTCGATTGCTTTTTCCATTCTTCTTCTCTCCTGTCTTGATTCCTCATGTTTGTTCTCTCATTGTTTTTACTATTACACAATTATCCTCAGCTCCTGAAGAGCTGAAACAGTCAGCGGCTGACTAAACTGTTTAATGCAAGACAGACCAATATCAGAAAATCACCGAAATAGTATTCAACTGGACTACAGGAGCTGTTTCTAGGAAGAATACATGCGTTTGTAATTACTGATTGGTTTATTTTGATTTCTCTCCTCTCTTTTTAGCAAAAAGCAGAGTACAACACACTCAGCTAGCAGCCTCTCACATTTGGTCCATTTCAGGAGTCACGGTCCCCAGTTAAACTTTCATTAATATTATTTCAGTAATTTAAGCTAATCATCTTCATGGCTTTACACCAGGATCATCAGTATGTGGATCAGGTAGTCTAAATAGCTTCTAATACTGAAAACATGTGGGTGTGTGTTTCCCTTTGGCCTTTCTGTTTTTGTGCAAAAAATACATCTGCAGTATGTAAATACTTGGAAATTCATGACTCACACGTAGCATGTACAAATTAGCCATAAGCCACACACAAACATTCTCTCTTTAAAGTATGTATAGTATATCACACACACACATGCACAAAGGCACAACAATGTCGGGAAAGGATATTTTGGTACATGCCTTATGTTTCATTTCCGTGAGTAACTCTGAAGTCACATCTACAATTTTCTCTTTGAGAAAACATGTAAAGCCTCAGAACATATGAGGCCAACACTGTTTGGGGACTTGCTCTGAAGGGTGTCACGCACATGTGCTCCAAGGCTCCGGGAAAGTATTAAGACAGTGAGTGTGTCAGGTGACTGTATATGTTTGTCTCCTGACATATTGCTTGCGGTGGTGGGTGTGTCATTTTGCACTGAAGAGCACAGAACATGAAGCACACCCACAACAGTCCCTGAACAAGCAATGACTTACAATGCAGTGTTATACTTGTAAAACTAGAAATATTAACAGGACAAAAGTAAAAAAAATGTTTACGACCCTCAATGAGTTTATAGGTCATCGTGGAGGCTGGACAGGAAATTGTCAATCATGGATTCTGAAGCAAGCATAGCTAACAAGCAGGTTACTCACCGGGTTGCTGAAGAGCTACCGCTATTTTTCACCAACATTTTCCACCTGACAGCAGCATCTCTCTTCCTCTGCTTCATGTTTACATTAATATGCATCAGAGCACGCCACCATCCTACTGGTCAATGTCAAGGAACACGTCGTAGGAGAAAGAAGGCAGGAAGATGGAAAACATTCTGACATGCTAGACTTTTCATCAGGGTGTTGTGGAGCGTCCCAGATCCACCGCCACTGTTCTTCAATTAGGTTACACTACACATCCGTCCGTCATTCCCGGTGTTCATAATTGTGGCCTGAATTTGCGTCGTCCGATCTCTACAATAGCTTGTTATTCTTTTAGCATCATTGAAAGCCCTGAATTATATAGCTATTACAATGAAGCATCTAAGACGGACTAAAAAAATGTCAAATTGAGCGATGTTTTGAATTAAACTTAAAAATGGTAATGTTATATATTTACAAGTCACGGATAAATCCAGTTACTTTTATTACAACAAATTGGATGTTGTTACACCCCTGTGAGTCACACACAGAAACCTTGCATGTATAACAGACATTGTAATCCTCACTACACTCGCATGTAGACACACACTGACAAATTTCACATGAACACACCCTGGAGACACAGCGTGGAAGAGATCCAGGCTGAGGCCGGTCGCGAGTGCTGAGCGTATCATTTGTGGGCCGGCTGCTAAGTGAACACACTTGCCTGTAGTTACCGAGTTTCACACAAAAATGGCTCTGACCTCTCTCGTCGGTACAGAACAAGATGGGCCTGATAAGCGTTTTGCATTTTGGGGCTAAACCAGTCTGGCTATGTGGATTAGCTGGCGTCGCTCATGTTTTTCCAGTTTCACGGCATCCTAGGGCCTTCCACTGTAACATGTGTGTGTCTTCTAATGTTTTTGTGTTCATGTTTATGTACTCATAGTGGTTCTGTGGATGGATGTGTTCCACACAAAGCACGCAGAACATTAATAATGACTGACATATCATCTTTTTCCAATCTTGGCTCACTTGCCATACACATTGCAAAACCCTCCGCAAACAAAGGGCTCTAGTCATGTTAAAGCTTGGATTGCCACCTTCTTGAGCGTTGGCAAGAGTTACTACCACACCTCATCATAGCAACGGTTGCTATGTTTAGGCCTACCTGTATATTTTTACTGTTGAGTTATATGTATGACCAAAGAGTGAGGTATTTATTTCTCTGTAACAAAAAAAAAAAAAAAAAAAGGATGCAGGGACGCCGTGAATCAATCTGGCTACAGGAACAGCACAGACACACTGAGCCCTGGGTAAATGTAGGTGAGCTCAGTGAGTACAGACAGTTCTCATTTGAGTCAGGGTGTTTTATATGTTGACCCTGCATACTGACATGTGGGTCTAGTATTTTCAAAACACTCACACATACACACACTTGAATTCCATTTATAAATTACAGGCTGCTATTAGAGGTTGATAGCTGCAGTGTGCTCCAATAACCACCTGCTGTTAGAGTGATGGGAAATTACTGTTCCCCTCTAGAAAAAAACTATTTCTATCCTCTTTTTGAATGTGGTAGTTCTGGAAAGACCTGGTCATTCATGTGTCAGATGTAGACGAAGAGAACTCAGATCTAGCTGTGTGTGTGTGTGTGTGTGTGTGTGTGTGTGTGTGTGTGTGTGTGTGTGTGTGTGTGTGTGTGTGTGTGTGTGTGTGTGTGTGTGTGTGTGTGTGTGTGTGTGCGCACATATTTGTATGTGTCTGTGTGCGCTTTGTTGTGGACAGGGCCTGTGGGCTCCTGGCTCAGAGATGAAAGACATTTCTCATGTGGCTGGTTTAGTGGAGCTCCTGAGTCAGCATGCAGCTACTAATCAGTGTTTTCTCCCTCTCAGCTAGCCTGACTCCCCCCCTCTCCCCCCCCGTGCTCTCTGGCCTGCCACCCTGAAAGCTGCAACTTTTGTAATTAAGAGTTCAACCAGAATGGGCTCAAGATGCATGGATTTGTATCACGTATCAGTCAACTCTAACTTGCCGCATTGATTTAGACAAAGACAGGGTGATGAAGAAAGGCAGTTAAAATGACTGAGAGATGACCTAGTTGTCGTCCCAACAGCACTGGTCTTTGAGTATAAACGCTTTTGAATTGGGATGGCGGCTGAATGGGAAACACCAGCAGTGTCCAAAGATGTGTCTCTAAGATGTAGTTGTGTCTACTTCAGTTACGATAACTCTTTTGGAGAGATATTGTGTTGAGAGGGAAAGGAATGGAAAGGAAGGGGCAAATGAGAGTGGAGAGTTTGTGTGCACAGCGCTGAATTAATGGAGCCCTCCTTTTGAGATAATAGCATTTATTGACGTGTCTGTCCTCGATAAAAGATGTCAATATAGACTTCCTGAAGGGATATAGATCTTGGTAATTCAGTTAGCTTAGTAATGTTTTGTCATTATATGTGAGACACTTTTACTGGCTTAAACGATAAATTATTAATATTGATGTCAATTCTTATTACAAAAATCAGCCACTAGACAAATTTCTGTACCTTGTTTCCATGTCAACTTTGCTGATGATTTTTCAACCAATGGCTGAGGGCAGTGACTGTATAGTTGTGACATCATATCACTACATAGGTCCTGGCAGCTCGTAAAAAAAAAAAAAAAAAAAAGCATGTGACACTGATTATTATGATCAAGTATATGATATCTTTTATGGGGAGAAAACACAGACAGACTCCTTTGTACCTTGAAATAAACAACACTGGCAAATTGTGTGGAAGTCTTTTTATTCACACAGTAGCTGAATGCAGTCATAAATATTTTGTGCATGACCCAGTCTTTGAATGCAAAGACTGTCTCTTTGCTCTGAGGCTATGTAAGTGCAGTCCTGAGGAGAATCTCAACAGTTAAAAACAACCATATTAATAGATTTAATCTCTCGCCTAATCATTTGATACTGCAGTGTAATTGTGTGGCTTCATACATGAATTAATGTGAATCCAAAGGGGATTTAGCAGCTAGATATTATCTTTGCTCTGCCAAACAAGCCATGTCAGGTTAGAGATGCTGGCTGATGTCGAGAAAAAAAGAATCAGATGTTGCTTTGGAATTGCCACCGACACCCAACCAAAAGTTGGAACATTAGACTATTTATCTATCTATTTACTTGTGAATTTGTCTGCCAGCCATTTTGGAAGTTAAAGGTTAGCGGTGTGGATCCATGGCAATCTCAGGCTTCCATTTGATTTCGATATTTGGGTGTCTTATCCTATCAAAATTGATTATTGATTAAATGAATAGAGAAAAGGGGCACTACGTTTAGCCTTTTGCTGAGCAGAAGCAGAGTTTTTGAGGTCAAACGCACTCAGCAGAGTTTTCCTCACCACAGAGGTTTACATGTTGATATTGGGGTTTGTGTTTGTGAGCTTTTTAGCAGTTGTCAGCTTGTCTTGTTTTTTACTGCCGACCGCTGCTCTGCTTCATTAATATTACGTCGTAACATCTGATGACCACATAAAAAGTATTCACAAACATGTGGCCTGCTTAATGAAATTAATTAATTTGGGTATTTTAACTTTTGGTATCTATAACCTGAACCCGGCAGTGGAAAACCCTCAAAACGCGTCAACTAAAAGTGCTTGTTTTTGCTACAGACAGTCTCAGAATGTTTTGTGAATGCGGATGCTAATTGTCTGAAACCAGTATGAATCCATTGCTTTTAGAGTAAAGAGTAAGCTACTCTTTGTTTAACCAGAAACGACAGCTTTATCGCTTTCACTAAATCCACCATACTCCATTTACAGAATAAGTAATTTTGTCAACACAAAATAACACTTCACTTAAACTAAAAACAAAATAAAACTTGCCAAAACCATTTTGGTTAGTCTCTCCACTGTTCCAACAATCACTAACTCTGGTTTGGTTGAAATGAAAAATTAATCGTCCTTGTTAGATATAAAAATATTTTGGCTCCACACGCTGTTCCCCCCTGCTGCTCTTCTGATGTCTCCTTCCTCTCCATTTCCACCATACTGGACCAATTTCAAAACTTGTTGTCCCCATTATTTACTTGGACACAAAAACATGGGAAAATAAGATCTGCTTTGAAAAATACAGAATTACCCTAAACATGCGATCAGCCTGTCCTGAATCAAAAACATTAATGTGATTGCAAAATCGATAAATCAGTAAGTTGACACTTCCTTATGCAAGACAATCCTCCAAAATGTCTTTGAAATCTTTGACCAGTGTTTTTTTTTTTTTTTTTTAATATCACAAGCTCAGAGGTCACATCTTGATATACTGAGATGGGTTTTGTGGTTTTATTGTGCAGCAAATTAAATTCATAGAGTTTATTCCGCTAGTCAGCTATACTGTAGTCTTGACTGCAGTTTGGATGTGATATGTTGTTTTTAACAGTGCGCCTTTGGTCCGTTCATGTCAGCATGCCATGTATCATTCTCTGTGCTGTTGGATTGTTAGACAATGCACAGAGAAAGGGAAGGGTGCTCATGAACACTGTGAGAAACACTAATTTAGTTGTCCGTCCTGGTCTAGTTAGTCTTCATTTTTGCATGCTTGTGGTGATGTCTTGGTTCAGCCTGAAGCTGAATCACACTCCCAAAAACAACATTGTCAATCGGCCACTAGTTGGATTGTTTCTGATCTGTAACTGGCAGGAAAATGATGAAATGACCAAGCATTTTTCCCATGTAAGGTGTTCCCAGCCTTACTGTGATGGCTGAGTTGCTTGTGTTTATGTGTGTACTATGGTCTGTAGTTATGCGTGCCTGGACATGGCACACTGCTTTCCCTCTACCCTGCAGTCATAGCAGGCCAGGCCAGCTGTCAGTGGAGTCAGGAGGGAGTGTGAGTGGAGAGGTTGTTCAGCTATGAGTGACCTGTTTGTTTTATTTCAGCAGGCTTTTCCCTGTTTCACAGTGGGAGAATGTCCTTTCCCTCAACACTAGAGCTTCTGTAGAGTCATGGCAACCAGATTAGTTTAGCATGATGTTTTGCCAGTGAGGGATTGCAGACGGACCCAGAGTGTCAATTTTTGGCTGGTGGTCAGCTGCTCTCTCTCTCTCACACACACACACACACACACACACACACACACACACACACACACACACACACACACACAAGAAGAAGACTCAGAAGCAGCAGCCAAAAGCAAGAAAAGTTTGTATAGCAGATGTAGATTTACTCTTTTGTTAACCAAAAGAGCTGCTGTATGTAAAGTGTATTTGTATGTGAATGATTGCTTGTTTGTGTGCTAATAATGCTAAGCCAGGCTAATCCTGCTGCTTAAATACATGCAGACAGCATACCTTTCAAAATAAAGATTTAAGATAGACTTCTCTATGTTATCGGACAATCAGGTGTATCTATGTAATCAATATATGGACCTTTGTGAACTTGCAGCCAGGTTATCCTTGGCATTCTGGGATCTTGTAAACCAGGAAGTGGTTGAATAGCTCTCCACAAATGAGGGAAACGCTGATTTTGTCAGCCCTAGATGGAATCTGTCGAGCTTTGTGAGGGAATGCCAGCGACTCTTGTAGATCCCACTGAGTCCCTTTTCCACCAGGAACCTTGACTGCAGGCGCAACAATGGCTAGCTTTATCATCCAGCCTCTGTGCGTCCTGTCATGTGCTATAGAGAGGGCCAGGTGGTCACTAATACTGTAATAAAGCACTTTTAGAAAGGCATGGTAGCCTCTTATGAGTTGTGGGAATATTGTCGAACCATAGTTGCTTAATCCATGTGACTAACACAATAACACAAAAACACATTTCCATTGGCCTGGGTCATAAGATAAGGGCCCCTTATTAGAATGCTTCCATCTGGCGATTATTACAGTTTACCATCAACAGATATTAGGGATTTATCTGATAAGCAGAAAAAGTCAATTATAATCAGGGTTTCTCAGGCTATTTGTTATAATGTTATAATATTTTGTATTTCAGGCAAGGCAGGACACTGCCTTATTAAAATTCTGCTTTAAGCCCTGAAAGTCAGTGAGCATCAAATAATCTTTTTGATTGGATTTGAAATTGGCCTTCTATTTCTGGGTGTGCTTGATATTTCCTTAATCTGCAGTGAATTCAGTGAATATTACTCGCACCCTTTTGTGTTCTGTAGACATGGTTTTAAAAAAAAAC
Organism: Sparus aurata; assembly: GCF_900880675.1. Lineage (NCBI taxonomy): Eukaryota > Metazoa > Chordata > Actinopteri > Spariformes > Sparidae > Sparus > Sparus aurata. Next base: position 28,585,042 of record NC_044208.1, on the reverse strand, counting down.
CTGTCCTCTCTGCTTTATGTCCCTCAGACATCCCTTTTGGCTGATTTTAATTAACCTGACGTCTGTCTTTCTTCTATCTGCAGCTAAACCCTTCACTTCCAAAGTGAAGCAGATGCGCCTGCACAAGGAAGACTTTGAGATCCTGAAGGTGATTGGACGAGGAGCCTTTGGAGAGGTAATATACCCTTTAGTTTTTACTCTCAACTGAACCAGCAATCCATTACCGTCCAAGTTGAGAACCTGCAATTTGGTTTTCCCCTATTTCTCTTTTGTACAACAAACAGGTGTTATGGGAAAGTTTGGAGCATTTTCTCAAACATGCATCATCTGCAGTGTATGTTTTTTGTCATCTTAAAATCAGGAGATTATGGAGTTTGGTCTGTATACGCTTTCACCTTACACCCTTATACCTGGGTTATAAAAGGCAAGAGTGTTGTTGTGTTGGATAGTGGATTACTTTCTGCTGCATTCCAGCAGCAGTGCGTAGTATTGGTCTGTGCAGGAGCATGACTCTACTTGCAGCTTGAACAAAAACTTTAAAATTCTTCTTCACACTTAACCCGTGAACAGTAAATGAATTAGAGCACCAGTGAAAAGCCTCCAGTGTGGTATTTATTTGTGTCTATTTACTTTACTTTTCTTTTATATGTGCCTGTAGGGAAGTTGAAACACATTTGTCATTGGGTTTCAGGTAATGATGTCAAAGCTAGGGAATGTTGGAGGGACAGGTATTGTGGTCCTCAGCCAAGACTCTTACATAATGTATCCTTGAGAAAACTTCTGTTTCCATGCTGATAGTTTCATTACTATGCAGCACATGCCTCTATAATAAATGATCAGCCAGTTTGGGATTTCAACAGTGAATTGATCATCTTGAGCCACACCACAGGCTCCCAAACATCTAATCCCTGAAACTGTCATTCCAAATCTGTACAAACAAGTTAGTGGATTCCTTGTAAAGCACTCTGAAGAGAAAGAGATTGAGAGAAATCCAAAAAGTGAGAGATTGATGGATGGAGATAGATACAGACACACCTGGCAACATGTTGCTGCAGTACAACCACAAAATACTAACAAGCTCATTTGTGCCCCTGCAAGGAGTGCTGGTATGTGCATGGGTGAGTCATGTGCCCGAGTGTGTATGTGTGTTTCAGGCATGCGGTGTAATCCATGAATGGTGCGACCTTGTGGTGACATTCCAGTGCCTTTTCACTAAGTCAGCTGTGTCAGTATGGGTTTTGCATGACAGTAAAATTCAATTAGCTTGCGATACGTCATGATATCACCTGACAGAAAAACACTTGTGCAGTGTGTTGGCGTGTTGTGATGAGTCTGGTAGTGTAATGGTATAGTTGCTAGAAATGTGGTGAATGAAGAAGAACTCAGTTGGAAGAGAAGCTCGGTGGTCCAAATAGTTTACATTTTTGCACAGCTTTTGTTGTTGCTTCTGTTAACACGTTTGCAACTGGTCACTGGCACAAGACTATCTGTGATTTTTGACTGCTGAATTGCTGTTCAGAGCCGCACAATATGGATTTTTTTTCTCCATCTGATACATATAAGATGACCAATAAGATCAGATTTTTGTATTTTAAAAATAAATTCATAACCTGTAGTTTATGCACACCTGAAGGTTCAAGTGTAGTGAGTACAGATGTAGGATTTAATATTCCAAAGCTCTAATAAGATTTGTTCTATTAAAACTGATAGACTGTTTTCCTCCTCTGTAAACCCTTGGGCAAAATGTATTACAGATTTCAATCATGGTGTTTTCCTCTGAAACTGTAAATGTTTACATCATCGGCTTCCTCATTGTCATCATCTCCTTCTCCTTCTTTGTCCTCATCTGCTTTTGCTTCTTCCAGTTTCTTTCTTCATCCTCTTCCTCTGCTGCTGCTTTTTCTGCGTCTTCCTTTTCTTCTTCTTTTTTCTTTCTTTTTTGAGTATAATACATGTAGAACAGTCTGACATCACGGGTATCTGCAGGGTTGTGAGTGCTGCTACCTTAAAGCAACTGAGAGGTGTTGCAAACCTGTAAGCATATTTGCCAGTTTTTCTAAATAACTGTTGTCATCACAAAATGTTCCGGAGTCTTACTATATTACAGTTAGATGACAGCAATAATAGTCATCTGACTTGAGGTCAGACCAAGCAAACATGGAAAATGTGTATTTTGGGAAGGCCTAATAAAAACATTTATGAGGTTATGATTTATTTGTCTTCACTTTTGGAGATTTTTTAAGAGCAGTGAGCAGAGAACAGCCCTGAGATACGGGAACAGAGGGTCAGAGTGAAAAACAGACAGACAGACAGACAGACAAAGACCGAGCCAGGTGGGCAGACACAGGAAAACAAAGAAAAGAAGAAAATACATCAGTCCTTCAAGGGAGGCGAGAGAGTTTGAGTGCAGGATGTTTTGATTTCATCCTCCCATTGTCAGCAGCAGATGGAGAAATGGTGCGGGTGGGTGACGCTAAGGAGCTCTCGGATGAATGAACCAGTGTGCACGGGCCTCCTGCCTCTGAGAATGCTCCCATTACGACTCAGTTGCTTCTTCACACAAACTTAAATGGGCCAAATGGGGCTCAGTGGATGGTGTTTGTTCCAAACAATACAAGGGTCAGAGGTTCTGCTCCCAATGGCTAGCCTCTCTTAAGGTGTGCGTCATCCTTCCAAGTTGTTGTGGAGAAGCATCAGTCAGTGCTGCACTTAATTCTACAGTTTCTTTTAGCTCTGTGGCTATCAAGTGGTGTAGAGCTGATCTATTTTTGGACAATAACCTGGAAGTTGGCACCGCCCTGGTTCCCTCGTCAAAAAGCCTGGGAAATTTTTGACGAGGGAACTGGATGTGCAAAAATGCTAACTGATTTCTTGGTTTTAGGACTACAAGTGCACCACACTATTTTGGCAGATAGCTGGAATGTTTTCAGTCAGTCTCTGCCACTCAGCAAAGTACTTGGCCCGTGCAATAATTGGATTAACTGCTGAGGTTTGTTTCATGCCCATTCCAGATTTATAAAACCAAATTTGAATACTTATTTGACACCCTGCACTTACAAGTGATCTTAGTCAAAAACCCCCACAGTACATACTTTAATCCATGAATACAGACAGGAGCGTTGAAGTAAACGCTGTGCACGATCTTTCCTTGGCCCTGTGGTAGACAGCAGGCCTGACAGGGAGGACAACAAGGAGGAAGAAGCAGTGAAGAGAAGAGATGGAGGAAAGGACAAAAACAGCCCGGCATTGCCAAGAACAGTGCGCTCCCCCCTGTCCTCCTCTCTTCCTCCTCCATTCCTCCTCTCCTCTGGTGAGGGATCACTAGGGGAAATCCAAACACTGCAGGAATGTTATCATTGTATTGCATTAGCAGCATTCCCCGGCTCATTTAATAGACTACAGACCCCTCTGTTGCATAGGGCGCCTGTGTTTGTTCCACTTCTCATCTGTGTGTGCGCAGTGTGCTTACAAGTTCTTGTCCATCTGTTTACTTCCATACATTTTTCATATTTTTTAATTTATTTATGCATATTTTTGCATGCAATTAAACATTAGGCAAATTAAAAATTGACTTATTTTTGGGTGAATAGAATATTAAAGGAATTAAAGGAGGCTAGAAGAAATGAGCCAGGGTGTAAGTTTGCGTGAACGTGAGCTTTGGCTGTCGGCTTGCAGTGGTTTGTCACTGCAGCTGTTGCAGCTCCTTTTTAGGCAAAAAGTGAAGCCAGAGCTGAGGAAGCTTGTCATGGTAATGTTCAGCAATTATCAGTGAGGGGAAAGTTGGCAGTTGTTATGTTGTTAAGGCGATACAAGAGCGTATGACAAACGAAGAGAGTGTGAAAGGCCGGGCAGTGTATGATGGTAAAGGAAGTGAAATGGTTTAACTGACTAACACCTGTAGCTGAAAGGATTTTCTGTCAACTTCATTTTTCAAATATTTAAGTGTGTGAGATTGTGGACGTTACAGGTCCTCATAATCCATTTAAAAACTGTATCTCAATTAATTTAAAGCTTATTTGTTTTTTAGTTATTGTAGGTCATACGTGTGGCCCATATTGAGTGCATCCAGTTGTCGATAGGAAATATAGTGCATGTGGTGTGTGATGACTGTATGATGTGATGATCTGACATGACACAGGAATCATCTTTGAATTTAAATAGTGTTAGCTGATTTTTGACGGTTTCTTTAATAAGTTGTTTTGATATGTAATTGCATTAAAACTTTACACAGTGATTCCTATAGTGATGACCACATCAGCACTCTGTGAAAGACATTGGACACAGCGATGAGAGTGATGAGTGGAGTGGTCAGATTTTCTCACAAACTGCAGACTTCGTAGGAAGCTTGAATCATATTTAAGAGTCCAGCTGTGTGTGAGTGAGTTTGTGTCTGGGTCCGGGTCCAGGTGGATTTCATCTGTTGGCCTTTTAGGTCAGCACTTTAGTATCTTTGGTCACTTCCTGCTCTTCCCTTCCTCTCCTTGGATTCTCTCTGCTTTCCTTTCTTCTCTACATCCTGTTCTTTTTTTCACCTCAGCATCTCTTTCCTTCCAGCTCTCCATTCCCCTCCTCCTGTCCTCTTCTCAATCATCCCTTCTTTATATCTTCCCTTTCAGCTTCATCCTGTTTCGTGGCACAATAAATCTATCCTCCTCCTCCCTGCGTCTTAAGTTGTTTTTAAGTTTTGTACGTTTTGCCTTTATGATGATGCAGCGCTGAAATGATGAGATTGAGATGATCTCCCTCTTCTTTTGTTGTTCTACTCAAGCACATTTTATCAATAAAGAAAAATAATCATAACCAAGAAGACTTATAGATTTTTGTTTTTTTTATACACTCTCTAAATTGTATGGTTGTTATGGACTTGTTAAATAAGGTCACTCATGACAGTTTTATTATCCCGGAGTTGTATTTGTTTTTCCTGTTGCATCAGGGTTTGTGTTTTTAACCTACATTCTTTGACTGGTTTTCCTGTCACACAAGGTGATTTAAAACTTTTTGTTAACGCTTCCTTGTCTTCTGTCCTTCTTGCAGGTTGCAGTCGTAAAAGTAAGAAACACAGACAAGGTCTTCGCCATGAAGATTCTCAACAAGTGGGAGATGCTGAAGCGAGCTGAGGTGAGCATCTCTTACTATAGCATTTGTTTGGTAACACCAGATCTGCTACTGGTACTAAAAGAAATAATGCTGAGGATTAATGGTAAATAAAACAAAAAGCCTGCTATCCGTCATTTATGAGCCCTAAAATCAGTCCTACATTGATGAATGCTTACAGAACACGTTGCTGCACGAGCTGCATGTTTTTCTCATCGACCTCTTCCTGACAGTCTGACATTCCTGTTGGTCCCCTGAGTCTTCAATCTTCATGCCTCATACGTCACAGGCCTAAACTGGTCCCTGCTGTCTGTGTGTGTGTGTGTTTGTATGTGCAAACGCCTGGACATGGGAAACGATGTAGAGCAGCAGATGTACAGTAGACATTAGACACTAAGTATATAATTGTGGTGGAAGACAGATAACATCATTAAAGCACTATCCAAACATTTTAAATGCCTCCACCTAAAGTGCAACATTTGAGGCAATATTTGCATGTGGTGGTGATTTATTTTATAAAGTGATCAGTTTACATCACAGTATTCTGAGATCTGATTTCCTCCACCAGAGAGCCTGACATTAAATCACAGCAGCATGCAGTAGATTACCAGGGCGGTAATCTACTGCATGCTTCATAGAAATGATCTGCGTGACAGTGACATGCACGTAAGACACCAGGTCAGTGGGTCATCAAGTCAAGTCAGGAAAGCAGAAAACAACGTGCAGTATAATATCCTGCTTACTGTAAAATAATTGTTGACTTTGTTTCTCTTTTTTGCGATATATTTTTAACCAAGGCAATAATAAGCCATGAGTTATGTAAGACGTTATAGCCGGAGGAGTCGCATTCAGACATGGTTTGAGACATCACTTTATTTTTGTATTCAATCAAGCTGTGTTAATCAGGTTTCAGGTTTCATTCAATTAAGCCGTTTCCTGTTTACGTTATGTTTAAGAAATCAGGTTAAGCAGAAAGCTGACCTCACTTAAGTCATCTAAATGAATGTAAATGCACTGCCAGACAGGACCAAGCTTCAAGATTGTTGTCAATGTGTCATGTTTTTACCTCGAGTACAAACTTTATTGCATCTTTCTTTAGACGGCTTGTTTTCGGGAGGAGCGGGATGTGTTGGTAAATGGGGACTGCCAGTGGATCACCACCCTGCACTACGCCTTCCAGGACGACAACAATCTGGTAACATTCTCCTTCTTCTCTCTTATTTTTTCTATAGTCCTGAGCAGGAAATAGTTGGTTTTTTTTCCAGCAACCAGCATAAGTGTATTTTCAGAAATCCTCCTGTTTAATGTCCCTCAGGGAGATTTTAACCGTGATATATCTGATGTATCCTCGAGTAACACCCAACCATACTTCATACATTTCAGCACATTTAAACTCGGTACTTTCCAAAGTAACAACCACAGTCCTGTATTGTTTAGCTCCACCTGCGACTTTCACTGTTCACCGGCCAGTCCATATATAGAAACTGCACCACCTCCACACGATGGCTGGTGACCTGCCAGATGCTGACCAGCACATTCACTTCTTACCGCAAACACAACATGACTTAGAATTGTAGGAAATTGGGCAACAGAAGGTTACCAGAAAACATTTACACAAAAAGAAAAAACAGAAGAATGACTCTTGCACTTGCTGACAGGTTGCAAACCCGAGCTCTTCCTTGCTTTTATTGGTTGCTAGAGGCAATCGTTTGCTCTCTAACCTGACAGTCTGTCCTCTCCCTGTGACCCTGAGTTCAAATGCCAGGACTGCTTGTCATTCCATTTCCCACATTCTCACAACAAATGCTGTACTCCGGACACACCCCAAGGCTTTAGAAATATACACCGCTGCCGTCCAGCCATCTATTTTTAGGGAAAACTTCAGGAACAATTTAGGTGCTCGCTTGCTGCCTCAGTGCCTCCTGTTGTAATGATACTGTGAGAAAAAATGGAGCTCAAATTGAGGAGAGTGGGGGGAAGCAGTCTATTCTTTTACTTTCTTTTGTGACTTTCTGATTTCTTTTGCTTAATACTTTTCCACAACCCGTCATTGTCAATTAATTCTCCCTTTCTCTCCCTCTGTCCATCTCCTTGTCTCTGTAGTACCTGGTCATGGACTACTATGTGGGTGGCGATCTGCTGACTCTGCTCAGTAAGTTTGAGGACCGGCTGCCGGAGGAGATGGCCAAGTTCTACCTGGCTGAGATGGTGCTGGCCATCGACTCGGTCCACCAGCTACACTACGTCCACAGGTGAGGAGTAGGCTGTGTGTGTGTGTGTGTGTGTGTGTGTGTGTGTGTGTGTGTGTGTGTGTGTGTGTGTGTGTGTGTGTGTGTGTGTGTGTGTGTGTGTGTGTGTGTGTGTGTGTGTGTGTGTGTGTGTGTGTGTGTGTGTGTGTGTGTGTGTGTGTGTGTGTGTGTGTGTGTGTGTGTGTGTGTGTGTGTGTGTGCGTGCGTGCGTGCGTGCGTGCGTGCGTGCGTGCGTGCGTGCGTGCGTGCGTGCGTGCGTGCGTGCGTGCGTGCGTGCGTGCGTGCGTGCGTGCGTGCGTGCGCGCGTGCGCGCGCGCATGTAAGATTTTTTTATTTTTTTGAAGAGGAACAGACTGAGGAATGAGTCCTGGTGATGGATGTTCAGTGTATTTACATTATTCCTGCTGTGTGGGCGATTTTCCAGCTGTGGGGAGCCTCTGCAGCTAAATGAAAATAATTTGAAATAGTGAAGTGTGTGTGTGTGTGTGTGTGCGCGCGCACATGTCTGTCTTCAGTCATCACTGAAGCTAGTCAATACCACTGAGTAATTATACAGTATATTAGTTTGTGTTCCTGTGTGTGTTATTATTTCACTCTTGCACTCTCACGTCTGAGGTTAGGTTAGAAAATAACCACAGAGCTGGAAGAAGAGCTCAGATCTGTCAGTAGTCCTGCAATCAAAAACCTATTTAAGTAAGATGCAGTTTTATCAGCAGAATGTACTCACGGCAGCTATAATCAATATTTGTATAGTACAAATGTATGAAATACAATATTAGAACACTGAAAGAGTTTTCATAGTTTCTTTGGAAGCAGTGGGTAGATTTAGGTATTCTAGTACTGGGGGATTTATGTGATGAAGGCGTAATGAAATCCTGCTGCAGCAATTTGTTCTCCATCAACAACAATTTTGGAGATATCTTCAAATTAGACATCTTTTAACTGAAACATTTGCCCCACCATGCTCCGACCTATCCCGATGTAGTTGAAATATTTTAATGAACGACAAGGAAACATCACAGGAACTCAGAACAAGACTAATGCAGTGGGTTAATAGAGTATGCTGGTCCCAGGGTGAAATTAAGGGACAGAATTGCTGAAGTTGTGGGACGAGTGTTGGAACACTCCTGCACATGTTGTGGTCCTCCCCTGTTGCACAAAAATTCTGGTCTGCCGTGTATGAGAATATCAAAATGATCCTCAAATTAGATGTCACATTCTGCCCTAGCTTGTTTGTTTTGGGTGATACTCTCCCTCTAAAATCCTTGGCGGCATCTCACTCAGACTGGGTTCAGACATCCCTCATGTTGGGGAGAAAACTTATCGTGACAGAATGGAAGGCGATCACCTTACTGCCAGCCAGGGAGTGGTTTTCTCAGCTGGGTATTGTGGTTGCACTGGAGGACCTTAGGCTCAGCAATCAGATGGAGCAATACTACTCTAAGTGGGTGAATTACATTTCCTTCGTTAAAAGTCCCTGATGTAACTATATGACAGTTGGTAGAGACCAAAAACAGAGCTAAAAGAGGGAATATTTACCCAAGGGGTCGGCCCCCTCCGACAGGTCAGAAGATAAATCTGAGGGCTTGTGATTAATGGGGTAGAAAGAAGGAAAAAGGAGGTTCTGCTGCACAAAATTATATTCACTTTTTAGACTTTTCTTTAACCTTTTTGTGAAGCCTCTTTGGATCTCAAACAGTTGTTTAAATCTTTGGCGTACCTGCAAACAACTCAAAGACATCTGAAATGAGAGAACTAGCCCAAACTACACGCTGTCTTTCTTAATGAATCCCCTGCGATTAAAGTTGGGAACCACTGGTTAATTCTGTTGCACTGTATTCTATTTTGTAAGTTTATCATATGTTTTTCTATACAACATCGTAATTCAACAAGTAACTATATCTGTCAGATGAATATAGTGGAGTAAAAAGAACAATAATTTCTAGCTCCAGACACTTTAACTCATTCAGTCATTCCCCTGATTTAAAAACAATTAAAAACAATAATCTAAATCAGACTGTTCACACCCTGTACTTGAAACCAACAGTCTCATTCTCTAGCATACGTAAATGCCAAAAGAATTTTTCGGCTAAAAGAAGATGCCCCTGGGAGCAGGAAGTTGGTTTCTGCTAGACAGGAAGTGGTTACATCGGCATGCTATCACAATTACAGTGTTTCTTTCGCTGGAGGCTCGTCACAGCAATTTTGTTCAAGGGGGTGAACAGAGGATGGACATACTGAGGGACAGATGAGAGATGGATAGAGAACAAGGGAGGGTCAGATGAAGGGTAGGATAAAGCTCAGCTGCTCGGTGGGAGAATGTCCTGGGTGTGTCTTTACTCGCTCAGATCTCTAATACACCAAGTGGAAAGTCAGACGGAATGAGACGCACAGAGAGACGACGACAGAGTGATAGAGAGATGTAGATATAAATGTATAAGTAAAGAAAGGGAGTGAATGAGAAGAGAGCGGGGAGCCACTAATTGCATGGTGTTATCTGGGGGCCGTGGGTGGGGGTTGGCGGAGGCAGCGGAGATGGAGAAGTGGATGGAAGGGAGACAGGGAGGAGGGGACAGCACTGTTTCTCTTTAAGTCCCCTCGTGGATGCTTTGGGACAGTAATGATGGGGTATGGGAGGTGTGTGGGTGGGGGTGTGGTGCTGTTACCTCCTCCTATGCACCAACCCCCAACTCCTCCTTTGCTCTCTCTTTCTCAGTTCCACACACCATCGTGAGAGATTTGTATGCTCGCTTTGTAGAGGGTGGAGACGGCAGGCAGGTCCCCTGAGGAGGGTGTGTCCTGCTGGCCGGGCCCGTCTGATGAGTGTGCCTGCACGTGCATGAGGGTGTGTGAGTGTCTGTGTCTGTGTGTGTGTGTGCGCGTTTATCTCAGTAATGATGTGCATGTGTGTTCTGTGTCGTTCCTATTCTCATGACTAAGTTCGAGGACAATGCATTAACCCTGTAATTTAAAGGCTCTAATGTCCAATAAACTGAAAACCAGCCACCCTCTATTCATTGCTCACTTTCAGTTATAGCAAACACACACACACTCTCACACACACACACACACTCACTCACACACACACACACACACACACACACACACACACACACACACACACACACACACACACACACACACACACACACACACACATATAAATGTGCAGGTTGTGGCTACAGTGCAATCATTTTCTCACTTCTTCTCTTGGGATTTGCAGTTTTAAATGGCCCGTGTTGCCAGTTTCTTTGTAGCACTGTCCAAAAAAAAAAATAGGAGCTGCTCAAAAAAGGAAGACAACCCTCCACTACCTGATTTTAAGAAAAATACCCTTTGACGATAAGAAAAACAGTAGTCAGAAACCTTGTTTAACATATGGTGCCATTTTAATGTAAATTTGAATGATTGAGCAGTATGTTTTTTTCAGGGCCGCCACGATACAGATTATTAATAATTAAGATCAATAAAAGATCTTTTAGATTTCTTTTTTCAGTAAAATTGAAAACTTGGTGTCAAAATGTAGAATAACCAGTGATAAAAGTTTAATGTTCTTAAGAACAGTATGGAGTTGCTCGTACATAACTTGAGAATTTCCAAATTCTGCAACTTTGATACAGTCTTGAGGCAAATATTGTTCTTTTCACTCCATTAATACATTAATTTTACACCTTTAGTTTTAGTCGCCTTGCATATTCAGAAAATTCAGTGTTAATTCAGCTTCCTGGTGACGATGAACTAATCAGATGGTGTTGTTTGTGTGAGGGACATTGAGCCAGACCACAGTGAGTGATGATGACAGAAAGAGAAGACAATGTGGACAATGTAGTCAACATAAACCTGTGACATTCCTTCACGCTGTTCATCTATACACCCTCACACTCGTGGAGGCACTCTGCCTGTATTTATCAAGCATTTTTTGAGTTCCTCATCATGACATTCAGTTTCTGTTATTAATTCCTTGGAGTGTTTCGGCTGTTAAGATTTCTTTGAAATGTATTTCATCTGTGGCAGGAAGACACACTGCACAAGCCTTGAGAAGCTTCTGTGTGTTATACTGGGCTAACTAAACACTTTAAGTGCTGACGGACTCACTATAAACAGACAAGAAGTAACTCAGTAGCATAGCAACCTTAAGCTACAAACAACCCACAATGCAACACTCTGTTGAATTAACAGACTCATTCTGTAAGAACAGTACATGTAAACGTCTAGTCCTCAAAAACAATATGACCCCACTTTTCAGAAAGTTATTTTTGAGCCCGTGTGGCACATTTTATTCATCACATGTAGTGTTCATCAAGTTGTGGGTCAGGATGTAAAATGATCATGAGCTAATGTTTGGTTGGGTCCCCAGTAGGAGAGAGTAATAACATGTTGTGGGTCTCTGGATGGGGCTGGATTCTTCATGTGGTTTGCAACTTTTAGAAAAAAAAAAGAGAGAGTAAAAAGCGCTTACACACTCCTGCCGTAGAGTCAAAGGAATATTTCACTGTTCTTGTCATTGACTGCAGCTCCCCACCGAGACACTTCCTGGCTTTTAGAGGGCTCAAATGTATTAAAGTGTCATCCAAAACATAATGACCCAGACATGGTGTTTCATTATATTGACATGGCTGCTCCCTTATTTGTCCCTTTTGGCTATTAAGTTTATGGTTTCAGGTTGTGTGTATGTGTGTGTAGCTCTCCATGTGTCCATTCCAAGCTTTACTAGAAACTATGAGGAAACACAAGTGCCTATTGATGTGCAACATTGCCCTGATGACCTAAAGTCAAGTAGTGGTTTACAAATGTATATAGACTGATGTTATATGTCATCACACTCCCGTTAATTTATTTGGACAGCAAATCACGAGAGCCTTAAGTCCACATTATGGCATTTAAGCTCACCTAATGTGTGCTTTTTTCTTGTATTGTGATGTCCTCGACCTTGCCCTATATTAAATTAATATTTGCAGTCCCGTTGACACTGATGAAGTTGAAAAGAGCCCCGATGAAAGAAATGAAGAGCAGAGAGCCTTGAGGTCAACTTTCTATCCCCCCTCATCTGAGTCCCCTGAGAGACAGCGTGCGTTGGAGTGCGACCCAAAGGGAGCCGCATGTGTTCATTTATTCAGTGGTCAGTGATCTGCGTGGCCTCCCAGTGGGGCCTGACAAACCTTTCAATAGGCCAGCCCAGCATGGCTTTGTGCTGCCTAGCACCACATCTGTCTGCCACGGGACAGCGTGTGTGTGTCAGTGCCTGAAAGAGGGATTCTGAAGGGGGGTTGGTACAAAGGGACCACAAGAGTGTGTATTGATGGAGGGAGAGGGGGATATTTGTTGTGATCACGGAAAGAGGAAGATGGATAATGAAACAAGATGTCATGTGAGGGTGTGACAGTTAACATCTGTTCAGAGTGAGGTGTTATTACTGTAGAGTACTGAGTGCTTCATGTGTGGGACAGTGTGTGTCTTCTTCTATTGATTGCAGCCTTTTGTGTTGTGATATTGATCAGGACCATGTGTCTCTTCATGGCCCAGTGATCTAAGAAACAACAGGGCTCCCCCTCTGTCTCCAAGAAACACACACACACTTAACCATCCTTTATCAAATATCATGGGATGTTGGAGGTATTGTGAAAATATTTTAATAGTGAGCAGGTGCTAAGGAGTAGATATGTGTGTGTGTGAGGGAGAGTGAGAGAGAAAGTGTGTGTCGGTATCGAATGATGCCAGAATCACACAGGCAGCAGTTCCTTTGAACCATTAGTTGACAAATGCTTGGCTAAAGCCATGTGGACGTGCCTTGTCTGTGCAGTTTCCAGTGTTTGTGTGTGTGTGTGTGTGTGTGTGTGTGTGTGTGTGTGTGTGTGTGTGTGTGTGTGTGTGTGTGTGTGTGTGTGTGTGTGAGGTGGTGTCCAGATGGCCCTCACAGATGGATGCTGTGGTCTTAGAAGAGATTACCTCCCTCTATTCTCGTCTCTGCACTGCTCCTTAAGACCGCAGGAGCCCTGTGACACAGTAGCCCAATTAGCTATGCTAACTCGCGCAGCCTAGCACTAGCTTAGCACCACCACCTCTCTAGGTTTTTCAATGTGTGGGAGGCTAAATGTTGGTCAGCAGTTGTGCGGTTAGCATCCAGTGACGGGAGCTGGGAGCTTTATGTGGCTTTTCTGTCCATCACCGCAGTCAGAGAGACACAGATTGTTAAAGACAGAATGATATTAATCGAGTGGAGAAGATGTAAAGTTGACTTTAGGTGAGAGATAAAAAGAGGTCAGGCAGTTTTGGGAACGTAGGGAAGAAAGGAGGTAGAGACGGTTGCTGCTAGAAGGAGAGGGGAGTGGGCAGACAGGGGCTTTGCTAAATGGGTTATCAGAGGCAGCGCCAATACCCCTCACCTCCCTCTCCTCCCTCACCTCCCTCACCTCCCTCGCCTCCCTCACCTCCCTCTCCTCCCTCACCTCCCTCACCTCCCTCGCCTCCCTCGCCTCCCTCACCTCCCTGTCCTCCCTCACCTCCCTCTCCTCCCTCACCCCCACTGTGCTGTGTGTCTGCCACACACATTTACATACACAATGTCAGGCCAGGGTCGACACATGCTCCCTGCTTTTTGGCAAACCAGAAGACTTTCGAGCAGATTAAGGCCTTCCAGCAACTGAAGCACCTATGCACACATACACACACAGATCCACTTGCTCACAGTGTACTAAACTGTGTTGCGGTTGTCATTTATGATTTGTCTACACTTTCCATCAAGTCGATCCAGGTCCTGTGTGCAGAGGGCGTGTGCCTGACAGGGAAACAGAAAGATACACTTCCACTTGGTAAACATGTAAGATGTGAAATAGTATATCCACCTACCTGAAAATGTTAAAACTCCCCGCAGATGGAAATAAGATGGTTTAGTCATCTGTGTCTATTTTAGTACAAGCTACATTCTCAACAACACGTTTTAAAGGATGATGTTCTTTATGATATTTGAACTGTAATTGCTGGGGTCAGAGTTCACTCTGTATTTACCATTTTAATGTCCACCATGGAGAATTCTTGTGAGTTAGGTTTCTATTTACATTCAGTGTTTCTCACCTAAACACATTCTGTGTATCCTGAAGGGCTGATAAGTTCAGTTTGTGTCTTTCATTAGAGCAGACGGGCAAGTGGTCCAGAAATGTAAACGTATTTTTATGCCATCTTACTCTCAGACTTGTGTCAAACAGCACAATACATAGTTGAAGTTTCCCCCCATATCCTCTAAACCCATCCAGCTAACCTCCTGTCTCCTGGATAATTAAAATACTGTATTTCTTTTCTTATTAAACAGCTGCAAATCCGATTTATGTACAATTTTAAATCTGTCCATTTTCATGCCTACCTTTATTGGTTTATTGCTGTGTTTCCTGGCATAAAACCATCACCTGCATGTCAGAGAAAAAGTGTGAAACAGTTGGCAGAAATGTGTATGACCTCACCAGCATGCTCCTGCACAAGCATGTTTATCTGTTTAAACACATGAAACTCGACTGCAGTGTTCTATAGTGGTCTAACCCCCGGAGCCAATTGTGGCCGTTCTAGACAATACTTGTGTTTCCACCACTCAAAGTTTAATGTTATTATACCCAGGTTTGTGTCTTCTTCCTCAGGCCTTCTATGGTGGCTAGGTTTGGAGTTGATAAAGATAAGTTGAAGGTTTAGATATAACGGAGCAAAGTAGAGTCCAAGACAAATAACCTCTTAGAAACATTAAAACTATATCAGAGAATTCTTAATCTTCCGTCCTTCCAAGTTTTACACACTCTTTTATAGTGTGACCTTGAGTATTCTTTGTGTCAGTTGTTTATGTGTTTTTGTGCCTGCCAAGTTCATGTTACTCCAGCTTCTTGGGATGAATGTACGCTCTTGGGTACAGTTTGTGGTTTCCATCCAAAATGCTATGTACCGTCTCCACTTTGAGTAGTAATGTCCAATCTGGAACTCATCTGAGAGCAGTCAAGATCTTTAAAAAGACTTCTAAGTAACCTTGTGATGCAAACAGTGATTTGGCAGAAGTACGTGTCAGTTTATATACATACTATCTGGAGCACAATTTATGTGTCTATACAAGTCACATATATGCACATATTACTTTAATCCATGGTTTTATAGGTTGGTGATTTAGCGGTGTGTGTGAAGCCGGGAGATAGCCGGCCCTCCCCCTGCTGCAGCCCCATGAGATGGGACTATTAACACTACTGGAAAATGACAGAGGCTCCACATGTGGCTTTGAAGAGTTCTCCGGCTGAAGACGGACACATCAAAGGCATCTTCAAAACCAATTTATGTCTGCTCACTCTTAAAAGCAAAAAGTGTCTCAGGCTTGGGCAGCGGTCTCATGCATTTATTGAGCAGTTAACAAGCATTAAAGGAAAATTCAAAGTGGAATGTGGGAATTTCATGAGCTTTAACTGATTAGCTTCTGCTTCCTGAAGTGTTGGTATCCGGCAGACATTGATTGTTTTGGCAGCCAGCTTTAACACATTGGTTATTGTCCATCGGATGACACTGGAATTTATTTGTGACCTCACTGTAACTTTTATTAGACACAGCTCTGTTTGTGTCAGTCTGTTTGAACCCAAGTTTAAAAATGCACACAGTTTAATAGCTGACGATTAAGGGCCATTGTCATGAGCAAAGACAGGCGGCTGAGGAGTTTAACTATCTTGAATGTATTTAGACGAGTTGTTGTGTTTCTGTTTTATCTCCTTGTTGTGTTTTATTTCATACACTTGAATGGTGTGTGTGAGCATGAGCTGGGGTGAGTGAGTCTGCGTGCTTGTGTTGGACATCTGGTTTATTATTTTAAGCACAGCCATGCTCACACTGCTGCCCACAAGTAGCACCAGCTCAGCTCTTTGACCTGCGACAATAGTCTGAGTGCCTGTTTCAGACTTATTAGTTCCACATCGTTCACTGTACCGCTTTTTATTTGAGTGTATCTGCGTGATCTCGAAAGAGTATTTATGTGCCGTCTGTAGCATGTGTATTGAGGCATGTCGTGGGTCAGTGTGTTGATACGGGGGCCTCAGACGGAGGGCTCGACGGGGTCTGCCCTCCAGGGAAATCACTGGAATGGTCAGACAAGGACAGAAACTATTTTTAGCCATGTTGGTGGGATATAGTGACATCTCCATTTCATACCAGACCAGGGCAGCCATCAGTTTTAAGGTCACGATTTAAATCAGCATGTGATACGGTCGTCAACAGATCATTGGTTTCCATGCTCTGAAAACTGATTTACATTTTCAAGATGTTTCTTTAAAAACAGTGGCTACAGCTGTGATTGTCAAATTTAAATAATGTGTAAAGTAACAACATTTCACCAGCGAATTAAGGACAAACTGTCAAACACAAATGCTAAAATAAGAATTGCAGTGTGTGTGTGTGTGTGTGTGTAGAAGTGCTGCTTATCATTTCAATCATAGAAACTGATTGCTTATTTTTCGCGGCGGTACTGCTGTGCCATTATCCGTCCTTGCTGAGACTTACCCTCTGAGCAAAGGTCATCTTAACCACCATATAAGAGGGACAGTAAATTGTTGTTATTGCTTTGCTACATATGTTGTATGTCACAAGACACTGATGCTGCTGTGTTCGACAGCACGCATTTTTTTTTGCTTCCGGAGCCGTGGCATGCTATCCAAAATCACACATAGTGGCAGCTTTATGGTGCTGTTGTTTGGTTCAGTTTAGGAAGACAAAGCTGTCGTAATGAAGGAGCATAGTTGCGGCAATATAGCATGATCTCTGTGTTTAAAAGAAAAAGAAAAAAAAAAAGCCAATGATACTGACGCCAGAAGGTCATAGATAAAACAGAAGCAAGCTGTTGTTTCTGGAATTACTCATGAAGCAGAAGCTGTGAACCAGCCACCAGAGACCGGACGAGACCAGGCCTGAATGTGGATCCACGCCAGGGATATACATTAGCACTTAGACTCCCATGTAAGAGAATAGCACCAGCAGCCCAACACAAACCACCTGTCAGTGGCCACCTGTTAAACACAGGCTACTGGAGGAGCTCACAGAACTACTTCCTGACTGTAAAAATCCAGTTTACTAATGAAATAGTCAAAGTAGCTGATAAATGCTGCAACGATCCAGCTGCTAGACAGAAAAACCCTGCGTAGCATTGAACCCCATCAACTGGAATGAAGCCACAGTCTCACTATCTATATTATAAACACATCATCAGCAGTAGTAATGCAGAACAGATGCAGGTTAAGAAGGAATTCTACAGTGGCCACTGTGTACACATCTGTGAAGGAATGTGTTGTCAGTAACCCCACCGCCCCACCCAGTCTGCCTCTGCTCACAAACACAAATACTGCAGGAAAAGTGAACAGGGGAGTGAGTCTGTTTAGGACACAGGGTCTTTTTTTTTTTGTAAGTGGGAGTGTGTTTGTGTGTTGCATAATACACACACACACACACACACACACACACACACACACACACAGTCAACTCCCACAACACCAGTCCAATTATTTCCAGTGTTTATTCTTTCTTTTGGTCAATTTGGAGTTGTCACGCTGCTGATAAATGTGCAGCGGGGTAATTACACTTGATTTAATCATAAATATATTTATAAGCAAGTTAAGACAGTGAAATTTCCCCCCAGGTTATGTAATTTTAATTTTAAGATAATTGACAGTTGTATTGTAACATGAGATCAGGCCTGTGTGCGAACGTCCTATAGGTATTGTTTTGTTTGGAAGACTGTCTTGTTTTTTCTTCATCTTATTCACACTACCCTGAGGAATCGCTCTCGCAGTTTGTCTTCTTCTTCTCTTCCTCACCCCCCATCGCCTTTTTCCTCTGTTTTCTTTCAGGGACATTAAGCCCGACAACATTCTGCTGGATATGAACGGCCACATCCGCCTGGCTGACTTTGGCTCCTGCCTCAAACTCATGGAGGACGGGACGGTGAGTTTTTACCACACTGCTGCTGATGCCTCTTCTGGTCCAAAGCAAACATACCAGAGCTTTTCTGACCTCCTTGTCAACCCCCGGGGGTCTCCCAGGAGGAGTGTGTGGTTCAGCGGCTTGGCTGTGCCTGTACTTATGATTCGGACATAAAAAAAGTTTCCCTCAGGTGTTATGTAAAAGAAAAATGACAGGATGAAATAGATGATCAAAGAGGAGCCCGAGTTTGTTCCACCAATGTAAATACAGTAATGAGGATGTTGGAACATCATCGTAGACTAAAACATCTAGATTGTAGCTTTGAATCATGATGAGGGTGTATTTCTTCAGTGCTTCATCTGTACTGAAGCAGCTTCTTGAATAACAAAGAAAGAGGATGCCAACATGTGATACATCAGAATCCCAACATCTGCTTCTTCTCTTCCACTCTGGAACTTTTGGCACTTAATCCTGGCAGACGATTCTATAAATTCATATTTTAACATCATGAAATTAACAAATTCACAGCTTTGATCTAAATTCAGGGTTCAGAATCAAATGCACATTCTTAAAATTGCCTCCAAATAAGCAGAAACAGCTCTCAAAATCTGTGTAGACGAGAGGGTTTTCTTCCTGTCGTGGGGGTCTGAAAGTTCAATATGCTCTTTGTTTGGTTGTTTGCTGTTGCTGGAGTGGTTGTATATTCATCTGGAATGCTTTCCCAGACTTCAGCCTGTAACAAATCATTGTCTTTATTAGTCCCATTAGCATGCACGCTGAACTTTAATACTCAAGCTCTTGTTCTCTTCTTTGTGTGTCAGATTTTGTCTCATGTGAGACATTTTTAGGATGTTTTCTTGATGTTATTTTCCCCACTATGATAGGTCCAGTCCTCCGTGGCGGTGGGGACACCGGACTACATCTCCCCAGAAATACTCCAGGCTATGGAGGACGGGAAAGGAAAGTATGGACCTGAGTGTGACTGGTGGTCTCTGGGCGTCTGCATGTACGAAATGCTGTACGGCGAGACTCCCTTCTATGCAGAGTCCCTGGTGGAAACCTATGGGAAGATCATGAACCACAAGGTGAGCTTATAGAGATTGAAGTTGATTTTGTTTTGTGTGTATATAGAACTACTACACATTATCATCTTTTAATTGGAGTATATGACACACAGCACACTGTTGCAGAGGTCAGAAGCATAATTACAGTTGATTAAAACATTTTGCTCTATTTCTGGGAATTCAGTTCGTACTTTTGAAAAATGAACTCATCTCCAGCACCTCTCATGGATACCCTCACATCTTTTGCACAGGAGCGGTTCCAGTTCCCGCAGCAGATAACAGACGTGTCGGAGGATGCAAAGGATCTGATTCGTCGGCTCATTTGCAGTCGAGAGCACCGATTGGGCCAGAATGGCATTGAGGACTTCAAGCACCACCCTTTCTTCACTGGTACAGTCCAACGTCACACATGTTACCATGTCGTCTGTGGTTGGGATGTTTATTCGTTTCAGTGTATATTTCATTTGTAAGTGATCATATCAACATGACAAGATCAGTAATCAAAGTAGTTAAATTTGAGATGTCTTTATAAACCCTTTTGGGTTTACCCTTCTAATACATTATGTTTTTGGGGTTTTGTTACTTGTGCAAATAAATAAGATAAACTATAAAATATTACCTTACATTATAAACATTATATACTGCGTATATTGTAGTATATTAAGAAGGACAGTGGCAGCATCAGAAGATGAAAGACTCACAGATAAATCGTTTGATTTTATATGAGATTTAGATCAGATTTGTGCTTATTGATAAAGGAGTGACCGATCACTGTGTTTTAATGTCGACCTCTCTTGTTTTCAGGCATCGATTGGGAAAACGTTCTTACGTGTGAGGCCCCCTACATCCCAGAGGTCAGCAGTCCTACAGATACCTCCAACTTCGATGTGGACGATGACTGCCTAAAGAACTCGGTGAGGTTTTGTTTTAGGTATAAATTGACCAAATATGTATGTACACGTTTTATAATCACGTGTTTTAGATGTAAAAATCTCACTTTTATGTTTTTGACTAACTTTTCAGGAGACCATGCCCCCTCCCTCTCACACCGCCTTCTCTGGCCACCACCTGCCCTTTGTGGGTTTCACATACACAAGTAAATGGTAAGTGTGCTTTCACAGGATATATAAATAGATTATAAGTCAAAAAATATATATTTTATATATATATATTGATACCTCTTTAGTCATTTTGTGTCATTTTTGGAAAGTCTTCCTTTCACACTCATTGTTATTATTGTGCTCAGTGGATCTTTAGTGGCAGATTAATTGATGACATGAAGTGACAGGACTACTTTTCTGTTGCATTCTTCCAGTTGGCGAAATAAAGAATGTTGATATAACACTTTAAATAAAGCGAGATGTAATTATCTGGCCTCATGTAAACTTGGTTGACATAAATAGACGGATCTCCCAGACGAACAATCTTACTGAGTAACATTCTTATCAATCCATCTAAAGAAGCACAGAAGTATTAAATTAGCATCCTTCCCTAATAAGGGGATGTTCATGACTCTTCACACTGACAGCTAGCCGTGAGAAAGAAACAAACCCTCCACTCACTTTCTTATCTCTTTAAGGCTCAGTGATAATGGTCTTCTCCTCTCTTTCTTCCTTTCTTTCTGCTCTCTCCCCCTAAAAAATCTCTCTCTCCCCATCTTCCTTTTTGTCGCTGTCATTCTTTCTCCACGCTCCCTCTCCCCCGTTCTTCCATGACTCAACATCCTCTCATCTTTCATCTCTATCTCTCTCGTCTCCTTCTCTTTCCTGTTTCCCCTCCCCTGCTGTGCCTCTGTCATTTCCTCCTGGCCTCTTTCTCTCCCTTAACCAAACACTTCCATAATGAATGTTCTTTCACATCCCCAATTTTTTACCTGTATAAATGGTCTTTTCTTCCCTTATCATTCACTTTCCTCGCTCTTTCTATCATTGATTGTCACTGTTCTCATGCCTTATATACTGTTGTCCTACCCCGTAGTACACTATCTGACCGGGGTTGCCTGCGACAACTGGCAGCCGTGCCGGGAAAGGCAGGCCAGGACCAGGTGGACCTGGACGTCCAGCGTGGCCTGGAGGACAGCCTGGCTACAGAGGCCTACGAGAGGAGGATCCGCCGCCTGGAGCAGGAGAAACTCGAGCTGAGCCGCAAACTGCAAGGTGAGGCTGACCAAAGAGTCCGCCTGGGTGTGTGTGCAGGTGTGAATCACAAACATGCACACTAAAACACTACAATTTAAGGATGAGAGTGAAGGTAGACATTAGTGAAGCTACTGTATATAACCACAGCAGGTTCTTTACATTCAGGGGTGACAAAATGCAGAAGTCATTTTTTTACACATCTAAATGCGTTATCATATTGAGGATCCACCTTTTTATGAAGTATTTTGTCCTCATATCTGACTTTGATTCTAAAAACGTGTTGCAGAGTCGACTCAGACGGTGCAGGCCCTGCAGCACCAGGCAGGAGAAGGCCCTCTCAGTGCAAACAAGGAGGTGGAGATCAGGAGTCTGAAGAGCGAGATCGACATCCTTAAGAAGCAGATCGCTGGTCAGAATATGTTTTTGTTCACCTTTAGTGAAGCTCTGTGGTACTCGGGACAATAATCTAATCTTTTCAAACAAGCATCAAACCAAAGGGGTTGATTGTTTACTGACTCCTCAGCAACATTAAAATTTTACGATTGGGAAAACTCCAAACAGATTTTGGAGTAAACCTTTGAAACAAACTAATGCAGCCACAGTAAAATTCTATCACAAGCTTCACATTCTATTAAATCTCTAACCCTTTGTAAATGTGTGTATGTGCATGTGTGTGTGCAGACTCAGGCCAACTAGAGAAGCAGCTGGAGGACGTGTCGTCGGCCCGCAGGGACCTGGAGGACTCATCTAAACACATCAGGACTCTGGAGAAACAGATGAAGACCATTTCACAGGAGAGGGATGACCTGCACAAGGTAGAACCAGCACTGTGTCGGGATACTGTGTGTTTGCACGTCTCTGTGTTGAATTTTCTATTTGTCAGTGTAGATACTGTTTCTACAGAGTTGGCTGTAAACATGACCTATGACCTTCACTTTTAAACTTGCCATGACTTGGTCTTGAGGATAAACAGTGCTTCAGAAATGACTTCAGTATTATTTTTGACCTTGATACAGACACAGTCATTTGCCATTGCTGATGATGAGCACTAAGACCTGTGTCATGTCTCTGCATACAGACACAGTGATATCGCTGTTCGAATAAGAAAGGAGACCTTGCACACCACACTGCAACCAGATTACCCGTCTTTACTCAGAAGACAAATAAACTAATTTCTTGTATTGAGATGGCTTTTCCTCAAAGTCATACTGAGAATCTTAATATTTTTCTTCACTCTCCGTTTTGTGCCCAGGATGTTCTGGATGCCAGCGAGAAGCTGAAGTCTCAGTCGAAGGAGCTGAAGGAAGCTCACAGCCAGAGAAAACTGGCCATGCAGGAGTTTTCTGAGCTAAATGAAAGACTCACAGACCTCAGGTAGGATCGCTGCCCCAGATCATTCTCAAAACCAGACACCTGCACCTCCCAGCTTATTCAACATTACATTTAATGCTACGTTTTGTTTGTAGTTGGTATTAAGCTACGGGTCCATTTGACTTGCCCCCTTCTGTTTATTACTCACCTGTAACATTTACAACCTGTTGTGACTGTGATGTGACACCCAGGTCGGTGAAGCAGCGTCTGGCTCGTCAGTTGCGAGACAAGGAGGAGGAGATTGAAAGCCAAACTCAGAAGGTTGAGGCTCTCCGCCTTGAGGTGCGAAAGGCAGAGAGGTCCAAGAAGGAGGTAGAGTAGTCTCCCTGTGGTTGCTAGATCACCCTGTTCTGTCTCCATCCACTGGTTGGTGCACAATTCAAACTTCTACTGTGGTCTATGTATTGTGTTCTGTCACCTCTCTATAAATATTCATGGTGCTCCATGAATATTTATACAATAGATTAGAAACAGTGTTGCTGTGGCAATATTTCAGTGTATAATGTGTTTGTACATACTTGCAAGAAACTTACATGTGTTATTTGTCTCCTTCAGTTAAGAGTAATATACCACATGCTCCTTTCCAGAGGTGTTAACACAACACATTGCGCTGGAATAAGGCCACAATATGTTTATATTAGTGTTTTAAATATTGTCTATTTTTGCAGCTGTTATGATTAGCATGGTCATTGTTTGGAATATGTGTTTTCTATGTTTTATTGGTTGAAATGGCGTCTTGCATCTAATCGCTGAGGTTTATTTGTGCATCCGTCATCAGATGGAGGCGCAGGCGGAGGAGCAGGCAGCAGAGGCTCAGAAAGAGAGGAAGCTGAGAGAGCGTAACGAGCAGTACAGCCGACAGCTGGAGGAGGAGCTGGAAGGGCTTAAGGTAAGTGTGACACCACACACAACTGAACATGAACCTGTCCATCGACAGAGTCTCTGCCCATCCTGAAATGTTTAAAAGACTTGTAGATCAAACCAGATCTTAACTTCTCTTCATCTCTGCCGTGGAAACTCACGAAACCTTACTTTGCTCTATGACCCAGTTGAAGCAGGCGGGCTCCCCCGCTGGCCCGGCCTCAGCGGACCAGACCCAGGAGGTGGGACGTCTACGGGGAGACCTGGAGAAGAAGACGGTCCTCTACGAAGAGGAGTTGGCACGAAGGGAGGCGCAGCACACCAATGAGCTGAAGGCCCTGCGCAAGGAGCTGCGGGATGCTGAGAGCCAACACCTCGCTCTGCAGAAAGAGATCCTGATGCTCAAAGACAAGCTGGAGAAGACTCGACGTGAGAGGTAGTTTATCCATTTCTCTCTGCTTTGTTTTCTTGGAAAAACAGAATTAAAAATCTAGACAAATTATTATTATTATTACTTATGTACAGCTGATGTAGTTGAGTTATTGTTATGCAGCACTGTGTATGTCCAGTATCCTGGTAGTCATGATATTATCTCTGTTTTCTTCATTGTCTTTTCCAGTGATGATTGCGTGAGGTACTAAGAGTTCAATTAAAAGTAGCTCAACCGTCTCGTATGAATGTGTAGAAACTGTGAAGTGCTGTTTCTTTTGAATAGTTCATCTAACTATTATTAGTTTCCAGCATTACTAGAATTTTAATAGTTCTGTTGCCCCTAACCCAACCAGAGATAAGCTCGTATGCAGGTAACCTCCTTCCAGGGGGGTCTCAAGTACTTTCATACCTCATTCCAAAGAGGATATTCAACATTTCAAAATATTTGCTGTTTTGAGAGCTGTTGCTGTTTACCTCACCTGGTTGAAAACAAAGAAAAGTGTGGCAGTAACAATGCTGTGGAGATTACAAGTAGTTACTTCACTCACTTATGTTCACTTAATTCGGGCTTTAACTCTGAATTGAAACAACGTGAAAAAAGAAAAAAAAATCTTATTTTGACTTAAAGAGGCAAGACCTGACTTTAATACACTACAGTGTTTAATGGAAAAGGGCGAATGAGGGCGAAAAATGGTTGATTTAGAAAACAAAAGTTTCTGTTCAAATGTGCCAACTCGGATATTAATACCAAGAAAAGAAAGAAGGAACTTATTTTTCTTCTGCGGACCCCCTGGTAGGTACTCAGGGGCACCTGATCCCACTTTGAGAACCGCTGGTTTAATCGAATTTTAATAAAATCTTGTTTTTGAGGAGAAAGCTTTAGAGCTTTGTTTTTGTACCCTGTAGCCTAACCTTCCTGCCTGGCATTACTCACATGTTCTTCTCACTCCTTTCTTATTCATTTTTAAACACAGCGCTGTATCAGATTCTAACTGCATTAATGTGTTTGGGCTGAATAAATCATACCTGGTTTTGGTACCAAGCGTTTGATTCAGGTTTTGCGGAAATGTGTGGGAAAAAAGATATAAGGATGGCGGTGGACTGTGAGATTATTCAACATTTGATGACAGAGTGTTCAAAGACACAGTGTCCAGGAGGCTGGAAGCAGAAAACTGTTCCACAAAACCAAAACCTCTGAAAAAATTCCCCTTTTTGAGAGATTGATTTAGCATTCATGTTGAAATGACGACGTCAAGATTGGTTTTGCAGCTGTGAATTTTGGTTAGGGAATAAATGTAAGTTTATACAATGTCACAAGTTTAATAATCTGTGTGTGTGTGTGTGCGCATTTTTGTTCCTCCAGCCAAAGTGAGCGGGAAGAGTTTGAGGCCGAGTACAAGGAGAAGTACGAGAGGGAGAGAGTCCTGCTCACTGAGGAGAATAAGAAGCTGTCCAGTGAACTGGATAAGGTAAAATATTTGTTCACATACACTCGGAACAAAACAAAAATCTCTCTGAAAACACAGCAACAAGGTTTTCTTTCTTGCTGTCTTAGCTCTTTAGTGGTTTGTTTATCTCTCCACAACACATACACAGAAAAGCCACAATTCCCTAACCCCAGGTAACCCCTCTCGACCGGCCCGAACTCTGTCATCACATTCCTCACTCCACCCCCTCTCTCAGCGCTGCGCCAAAGAAATCACTGTTCAATATCCGCCATAAAAACACCCTGTAGCCTCCTCCGCAGTCCGATGGAATGACTCTCTGGATTACACTCTATTGACTTTGGAAATAGCTCTTGGAAGTTCAAAAAGACTCCCAATTTAAACAATGTCTCAGAAGTGGGAGGCATTCTGACATATGGAATAAAATGTCCAAGTGTTGTTTTTAAAGTCTGCAACTGATAAAAGTAGAAAACATCTCGATGAAATGGAGAGAATATGGATGTGGGTGCCACTGGAACGATAGCACACGTCACTGCAGTTATTAAGTGTATTATTCTGTTATTTCACATCCTGAAAGATTATGTTTTTAAAGCTTAAGCACTCAGGACGGATTAGATCTGTCTGTATGTGAGTCTTTGCACAAAATATTTCTTGAATGCATTTGGAGTGTGTGAAAATATTATTGTTCGACTGGTCTCATCTTTCAAAGGAGGCACCAGATTTCCTTTGTAGAAAAATCAAGCCGCTCCATCTTCAAGTATTATGTCTTCTTGTGTGTGTTTAAGGAAAGTTGAATTTTCATGGTTGTCAAGCTCAATTGCTCTCTATTGTGACAGAGGATTAGTGCAGTTGTTCAGCCAGACACGAGAAAACGTCTCATTTGGTGACTTGAATTGTTTTACTGAGTGTTCACAGACGAGCAGGAGCTTCAGACTGCAGCCTCTTACTTTTTTCTTATTCTTCACTCAATCACTTTTTTCCACATGGCTTATTCGTACTCTGCGTTCAGATTCACCGAACCCTCCTAATTCAACAACCTTGCCATAAATCGCTCATATTATCTTAAAAAATGCCACCCATTCATGAGAGATTTGTCCTCGTGAGCTGTGATCATAAGCAGAATTGACGCCCCCCAAAATTAATCTACTCAATTGGAGGCTTTTTTCCTGCATAAAAATGTCACCCGGGAGTATAAAAGAATAATTTACCACCGTGTAGCTTTAAATCCTGCTGCAGAAAAGAAACAGAAAAAATGCAGCAGTGTCAGTTAAAAAAAAAAAAAAATGAAACGTTGCTACGCTTGTCAGTGCTGAATGTTTTAAGATTAAGTTATATGCCAAAAAATATTTTAGTGAAGTGAAGCAGCACATGAATAAAATGGGAGGTACTCAGGCGCATCTGACATTCACAGAGAAATAAAAGGGATAATAAACTCCATCACAGGTGACGTCACAATGTCAGGTGGTAAAACGGAGGCTCAACACATAAAATTAAAAAAAATACAATCTAAAACTACATGAACAGGTAAAACAAAAACAATGACAACATACATTGATTGCTGTGGATACATAAAGGGATTATGTAAACTTTTCACAGTTGCACTTCTCACTATTTAGATATGATGATAATGGATTAAAGAGTCTGGAAATCTTTGATCGAGTTGCCTTCAATGTGCTTGAAAAGTGCTTAAATGTTTCTCTTAAGAACCTGAATGAACCCTGGAGACAAGTCAATGTGTCCTTGAAAACAGTTAAGAGACACTTGGCTTGGTCTCTTGTGAAAGAGATGTTTCAATTGTCAGCAGATATGACTCAAATCCTCCTTGATCCATATAATTTAAACCCCCTATTGTACAACGTGTTTGTGGTGAGGTGTGTCTCCTGTGTTCCAGACTGCTGTCACACCTAAATGTTGTCGTAAACTGAGCAGTTTCATCATGGGGTGTGTGTCTAAAGAGTTACAGTACACACCAAAAAACCCAACAAATATATTCCGTCCCTTGATTTTGACTCCACCACTTTGACCTCGACTGTCTTTACACATACTTGGGACATCATTTGTTGGCGACCAGCTCCAGGATTGGAAAGCAATTTCAAAACAATCTTAAATTACTGTCTTCTCTTGCACATTACATCACAGCTTTGACAGTTTCAAGACACCAAAAATGTGCCCACAAAGTGAGGTATTTAAACAAACACTAGGGCAGCCTGAGACTTGTAATGATGTCACCATGGTTACGTCTTTACACACACCTCTTACATTAAAGGATTCAGGAAGACTTTTTTAAATTAATCACCCTCCTCGTCTGTCTGTGTGTGTGTCCACACATCTCCTTAGAAGCGCTGTAGTTGAGCATCTGGGAGTTGAATCATAAAATCTGTCATAACCTCCAACAACACAATGATTCATTTCACATATTGAGCCAGTCGTCACGTTCAAGGCCGAACACCTTTGCTTTGAGCTGCACAGCAACTGTTAGACTCATTACACGGTAGTGCAGCTTTTCTAATGTAATGTCATGTTGTCAGGATATACAGTATATATGAATCCATCTGCCAGGTGTTTTATGGCGGCTTCACGATGCGATGAAGTTTAACATGATCTTTTTTCTTTGCCTGTGTGTGTGTGTTGTGTGTGTGTGTGTGTGTGTGTGTGTGTGTGTGTGTGTGTGCGTGTGTGTGTGTGTGTCCCCTCAGCTGACCAGCATGTTTGAGAGGGTGAGCGGCTCCAACAGGCAGCTGGAGGAGGAGATGAGGGAGCTGGCTGACAAAAAGGAGAGTGTAGCTCACTGGGAGGCCCAGATCACAGAAATCATCCAATGGTGAGACACACACACACACACACACAAACAGACACACACACACATATGCACGCAGTAGCTTTCTCAAATGTCCTCAATACGTGCTGAGGCATATACTTTTCCATTGATGCTGTAGCACAAAGTGAAAGAAGGCTATATCCAGGCTCATAGAATGCGCAAACACACACACACTCTCTCCCATGTTGTGTAGTAGTGTATTGGGTTTCTCAACACAGTATAACTGCAGCGTTTCTCACATGCCTCTGAAGATCTGGGAGCTACTTGACCCTCCCTTCCTCTCAGATCACTTCCCATTGCAGCTGACACCTCGCCAGCTGCTCGGCTTCCCTCTGTTGGACGAGACTGCAGTCCTCACATAGCACACATACCACACAGACACACACAGACACACACACAGGCGATTGATCCATTCAGACGATGCAACACACATACACCAACATACACACTCGCATTCCAAACATGCACATACAAATGTAGAGCTGGGGATGCATTTTTAGAAGAATGCGGTGACTGATGTTGCCCCCTGGTGGAAATGTTGTGCCTCTGCATGAGGGTCAGCAGGAGCCTGAGTGTTAGAGATTAGTGATGTGCTCAGAGCTTCCTGCAGTCTGAACATGTGTTACGTGTCTGTTTGTGTGTGTGAAGCTGATGATAAACCTGGTCTCAGGTTTTCTTTAAGGCAGTGTTTACATAATGTGTGTGTTTGTTCAGAGAAAGGTTGACATGCACTTGTAAAGTTAAAGCAGTTGAGGCTTGAATGTGTCTGATTCTGCTAAATGTTTAAGGCCTTTATGGGTGAATGTGACTCTTTCTAATGTCTTTAAATGTGTTGTAATGCAAAATACATGTATTTGTGTGTGTTTGCTGCAGGGTGAGCGATGAGAAGGATGCTCGGGGATACCTGCAGGCTCTGGCCACTAAGATGACAGAAGAGCTGGAGGGACTGAGAAACACCAGCCTGGGAGCCAGAGCCACAGTAAGATACACACAAATAAAACTCAGTGTTTCCAAAAACTGTAGATGCTGTTGAGTCAAATGAATCTCTGCTGTATTACTGAGATGTACTCTGTGATCGTGAACTGTTTTAATTATAGATACAACTGCCTTACGTATGTTTTATTTCTCTCAGATGATAAGATGAATATTAAATAAGATTAAGTTGTATTTTTACATTTCTATTATATTGACTAATTGAGTCTAAACTGTCCTAATAGCAGATATATTATCACAGCATTTGAACTCCATCTGTCAGTGTTTGTCATTAATGTTCTGACTTTTTCTCTCTGTTTCAGGACATGCCGTGGAAGATGCGGCGCTTTGCCAAGCTGGACATGTCGGCCCGTCTGGAGCTGCAGTCGGCCCTGGACGCTGAGATCAGAGCCAAGCAGAGCATCCAGGATGAACTGAACAAGGTCAAAGCCAACAACATCTCCACAGAATGGTAAGGACGCTTCACAGCGGGGGTTAAGAGTTTGTTTTTGTACTGGTCATCACTGAAAACAGTTTAGTAACAAAATGTTACTAAACCTGTTGACGTCGTTTGATGCACTGTTGTCTCTGATCCACCAGTAAACTGCAGGATGTGGAGAGTAAAAACCAGGAGCTCCTCACTGAAATTGACAGGCTGAAGAAAGAGACAGAGGAGATGCGGCTACGGAGGGGTACGTCTGAAAATCTGTCAAATGATCTTTCTGTTTTCTTGTCCGCCGCCAAAATGCTCAAAAGTTGTTTAACAATGTTTTTACAACATTTATACTCGACTGTTGCTCCTACAGTGCTTATTGCAGATTGATGCCAAAGAGCACACTTGCTTTAGTGAACGATACATTTTAGAAGCAATCTTTAAAACTTCCTTTGCAATTTCTTTTTTTTATTAAAAACACTCAAATTAGAAACGGTTAATTAAATGTTCTGTCTTTGTTAATACATACGTGTTGATGGTTGACCGGTCACTGCTCACTGTGAAAGCACGCGTGAGAGATAATCACTGTGAAAGAGGGATAAATACAACCAGGGAACCAAATTAGAAGGTTTTGCGTCAGCGGTCATATTTGGGAAATAAAATCATGTGCTGTGTACATGAAAACGTATTGTTTCTGAGGTCATATGAAACACCTCCCACTTCTTAGAATCAGTCCTGTGACTCATTTTGTTTAAGTCACCCTTTGATGGTTTAATATCTCGTACTTAACCACGGTTGTGCTATTTGTTCTGTGTCTGTAGGTGTCAAGCACCAGGATTCCCAGAATTCCTTCCTGGCTTTCCTCAACGCCCCCACCTCAGCACTCGACCAGTTCGATGTAAGTATGCAAGAAGAAAAAAAAATCATTGGTGATTTAAGAACAGCTGATGGGAGCAAAACATCTGAGTTGATTTCAAGATCTGAGTTTCTACAATCATGATCAACCTGGAAATCACAAGTCTGCAGCTCGTTGAGTTATTTTCTGTCTTTCTCGTCATGCTTTTTAGTATTTACTTTTTTTTCTTTACATGAATATTTATTTTTCTTTTATCTTTTTGGTTGTTTCCTTGCTTCATTCCCTGGTACATCAGGACTCTTATTCCTCATCCTCATCTTCTTTAATTGAGTTTTGGGAAGACGTAAGTTCCTCTTGGTTAGGCGGAGGTCTGTGTGTATGTGACAGTAGCTGTGTGCTGTAGGACTCCGGGCATTTTCCCGACTGAGACCGACGGTGTAGATCTGTGTACACATATTGCATCTATGCGTTCATGCCTGTGCATCAGCGTAGCTGTGAAGAAGAGCAGAACCACTGCATAATATCAGTTCTGTCCTTTAACAAGGTCTCAATCTTATTTTTATTAAAACAAATGTGAAGATAAATGGAATGAGATTCATTTAATCTGCTTGTTAAGATTAATACATTTTGCAGTGTGCTGCCCTTTTACTCAGTTGCTTGGTATTCCTTGTAGGCTAGTGGGCTATTTGAATGTCTCTACCAGAGAGACTAGAACTACGGTTGATCAGAACCACAAAGTACTTGCTACATTTTTTATAAATCCTTCATTTACCCCTTTGTCTTTTGTTTAAGGGGGGGATTATTGTTGTCACTGTGCTCCATACTGACTTTCCCAGCTGCTCCTTTTCCCATCATCATGTGTTTTCTTTCCATTTGCACCCATCCATCCTCCTCAGCCTTCGTCCACAGTTCAACTCTGGTGGACAAAGAATAGTCCAACGCAGTGATTCCCAACCAGGGCTACTTGTGAAACCAAAGTTCAGCTTATTTACTAAACTTAACTAAACTATCTCAGTAAGAATATAGAAACTGTGATTTGATTAAGGAAATACAAGTATGCTCCCCATCAACTTGAGTCAGTTGTAGCATGACTTGTAATTGAGAGTGCATGAAAACTAGTTGGTAAGCAAGTGGAAAAAATGAGTTACTAGCAAAAGACAACAATTGAAATAGTTGGCTAAAGGTAATAAAAACAGAAATGAAATGATTAGCCGAAAAAGGGAAAAGTATGTTTTAATATGACCATTCAAAAGCTGGATTGTGGTCATATATTAACAACATATTGAACAATATCCACATTCACGTATCCACGTATATAAGAACATCTCATCTGATGTTTGATGTGCAGCACAAACAGTTGGGAAGCGCTGGTTTGATGTAATTCAGGCTCATATTACCATGTCCATGTTTCTCCCTCAGTCTGTTTAACTGTGTTTTCAGCTCTGTTAGACTGCCTCTCTGATATTTACTCATCTCTATGTCTCTGCCACTCTCTGCCTCTCCTGCCATTGAAGCGCTCGCCATCCGTTGGCCCGACTAGCAAAGGCAGACGTGTAAGCACCATCACTTGCGCTCTGTGATCTCAATGAGTCTCTCTAAATATGCTGTGTTGTCCTCGTCATTGTTGATGTTTAATTTGTGTGTGTGTGTGTGTTTGCATCTCTTGCGTGTGTTTACTGTGGCTGTCTGGTTGCATGGCAGGGGTTCTGAAACATCTTTTGTCGAAGGCACTGATGTGTTGAATCTGTCATGTTTGATATCATGGGGGTGTTGCTATGTGTATTGTCTGTGTGTTCTTTATTTTACTTTTATATTCTTCATTGTGTAGTCTTGTGAATGGCCATGCATGGTGTATGGGGTATGCTTGTTGTGGTTCAAATGAGCATGGGCTGTGATGTGTTCCCATGGGTTTAACTGAGTACTTGGGTTACAGTGAGGTTGTGGTCTTTTCTCTGTAGCTTTCAAAGTCCAGTGAACATGACCACACTCCCTGTTTGTTCTGTTTTCCATCTGTACATGGCACCGGCTCTTTTCTCTCAGCATGGAAACTGCATTTTGTTCTCTGGTTTGTTTTGTTTGACATCTGTTTTTCTTTGTCTTCCTCCTCTCATCTTCCTCTTCACATCTACCTTATCACCACTTTGTTCCTCTCCATTTTTCCCATCCGCTCACGTCCACCTCCTTCTTCTTGGTCTTCTTTTCTCACTTATCTTTTCTGGCCTGTCCCTGTATCCTTCTCCCACTCCTCCATCTTGCTTTTCTCTCGTCAGGTGGACTCGATTGATAACTTCACCCCCTCCAACACTCCATCCCGGGAAGATGACCCCAAGTCCCACCTCAAGTCCCGCTCGCGTTCACCCTCCATGGCCAGTGATATGGAGCCCATAGAGGTATATAGAGATTTTGCAGCCCTGGTGAGATACAGCTGCAGAATCTGGATATTGTTGGATGTAATTTCACATCCTGTTGTCACCAGTAACAAATCCTAATCAGGAGGCTGTCTCTTAACATGACACCTGCATGTCTGGCAAGCGAAGGAACAAGAAAAGAATGATCCTAATGTTCCCCACACCAATTCAATTGACATTTTGTTACTCGGAGCAATTCACAAATCTGGAATGTCAAACAGGTCAGCCCTTGTGAAATGCAAGTAACTCAATTACAGAGGAATGCAAAGAAGAAGGGATCATTGAAGCCAGCAGTAGATTCTAATCTAAATTGAACTTGGTGTGTCGTCAGCCTGTTGTTGAATGTGATGATGCAAGTAAATACCAGCGTCTTAATTTGGAACCACATTGCGAAGCAGATAGGATGTGCAAGTTATTCAAACTTAGAAGTCATAACGAAATAATGGTAAAAAAATATACAGCTGCAGGTGATCATGTTGTTGTTCTTCTGGGTTTATTACACTTATTCTGTGGGTAAAGATCAGAAGTGACAAAGTTGGATCTGGCAATGTCTTGTCCAATTCTTTTCTTTTGTGGCAAGTTTCCTGTTCCTCTTGCGCAGCCGACATCCAGTGATGTATCCCACTGATCGATGTTTGTGTGTTCTGTCCTGCAGCTCATAGACCATCCTCCCCGTACAGTCCAGACACCCACCATGCGCTCAGGAGGGTACGGCAGTATCGGACGCTCCTCACCGAAGGTTGGAGTTTTTTTTTCCAAAGGATCATCTCAGAAGATCAGATCATGTAATAACCACTGATGATGTCTCGCTTACTCATTCATGCTTATTTGTTTATTCTCTGCAGTCCAAAGCACATCAGTTTGTGGTGAAGACATTCAACACGCCCACTAAATGTAACCGGTGCACTTCCCTCATGGTGGGGCTCATACGTCAAGGTTGTACCTGTGAAGGTAAGAGACAAAACCTGCATAATGTTTTACCTTAATGGGTTCAGTTTGTCTCATGTTGGAGTTTAACACATTTTCACAGAACTTGGAGATTCAAACTACAAAGCAAATGTTTCTTTTATTAGTTTTAAAATCAATCTGATTTGATACATGACCAGTCAAACCTCTTGTTTCTCTGTCTTCTTGTCCAGTGTGTAACTTCTCCTGCCATGTAACCTGTGCGGACAAGGCTCCGGCTGTGTGTCCGGTACCGCCTGACCAGACCAAGGGCCCGCTGGGTATCGACCCTCAGAGGGGGATCGGAACCGTGTATGAAGGGACAGTAAGGGTGAGTAAGACTGACAGTGGCCTTGTTGTCTTTAGTGAACTGATGCTCAGTTAAAAACAGTGTCAGTGTTTGGAGACTTTGAGACGAGCAAACATTTCTGAGTTGTTTACTTCCTTTCAAACCCAAATAGACTTTAGCTTTCACCGTCCCTACTTTTATTTCTGAATCCACAAAGTGGTAAACATGACATGTAGCTTTTGGGGGAACCTTGCATTTATTTTTCTGCAGGTTTATATAGTTCTGAATGGTCTTTGCTTTCTATCACTAAACCGTGTCTTTGTGTCTGCTCTAGGTGCCCAAACCGACAGGGGTGAAGAAGGGTTGGCAGAGGGCGATGGCTGTGGTGTGCGACTTCAAACTGTTCCTCTACGAGCTGGGAGAAGGAAAAGCCACACAACCAAGTGTAGTAGTCAGCCAAGTTATAGATATGAGGTAAGAGAAGCATAGAGACTCTTCTTAGTGACTACAGACATTATGACCCGCTTTCATCCGGCTTTAGACTCCAGTGAGCGTCGTCACCAGCTTCAGCTCTTCATTGTACTGCACAAACAATACACCAAGAAAACATATTGTCAATACTACTATAAGTGATTTAGTCCTGCTGGGATTGCAGCAGGTGATTATTTTTGTTATTGATAAATCTGCACATTATGGGCGGCCCCCGTTACTCACAGGCCCCAAAAAATGTCTACATATTTTTTCTTGAAAAAGGAAACTTAACCCTAACCTCTTCTCAGTGACAACAGTCTAAACGTTAAAATATTGAATTCACTGTGAGATATGATGAAAAGAAAATTTGTCACAAAACTAGAGAATGTTTTCATCTTTACTAGAAAAAATGACAAACATTTACAAAATAGTCGCAGATGAATTTTCTGTGGGGTGACTCATGAAATAAATGATGAGTCCATGCAGCTGTAGTTCCATCATGTCTAACCTTTGTTCTCACTTTGTCCTGTAGGGATGAAGAGTTTTCAGTCAGTTCTGTTCTGGCCTCTGATGTCATCCACGCCAGCCGTAAAGACATCCCCTGTATATTCAGAGTAAGTCCTCCTGATTGTATTTGCCCGAAGGAATCTGAATACTACTCAGCAGCTCATGTGACCTCTCACCCATCCTTCCCCTCTCCTCTCCTCAGGTGACGGCGTCCCAGCTTTCCCCCTCCAGCAGCCACAAGCCCTCCATCCTGATCCTGGCCGACAGCGATCAGGAGAGGAACAAATGGGTGGGCCTCCTCAACGAGCTCCACCGCATCCTCAAGAAGAACAAGCTCAAGGAGCGCTTCGTCTACGTCCCCAAAGAGGCCTACGACAGCACCCTGCCACTCATCAAGACCACACAATCTGCTGCTATCATAGGTACGCCTTCAACGCTCACTGAGCCACTGAACAGGCTACACGTGGTGTCATGAGGAGCAGTTAGTCCCTATTTATGTCGTTAGATGGAGCTATTTTCACAGACCGACAATTAGATGAGAGAAACCGCCTAAGACTGGCAGTTTGATTTTCACCACGCTATGAAAATAGAAACTAGCAGACTGGAACATTTTCTGGCCTGTCCTGTCGTGTTACTGGCTCTGAAGTGGTCGTCTCACCTTCTTCGCTCTGTCCTCAGATCATGAGCGTGTCGCCCTGGGCAACGAGGAAGGCCTTTTTGTCATCCATGTCACCAAAGATGGTAAGGTCCACTCTTAAAGATTTGTTTTGTGTCATTTACTTGTTTTATTTTCCACTGAACAGTTTTAAATATGTTGGCAGTAATAATGCAGGTGGATTGATGACCTGATTTTTAAAATGTATTTCACCGACCCTCCTTTATCCCCACATTTATTTCACTCCCTCCATCTTTAGAAATTATCCGGGTGGGGGACAACAAGAAGGTGCACCACATCGACCTGATTCTCCAGGAGCAGCTGCTGGCCGTCATCTCTGGCAGGAACCGCCATGTGCGTCTCTTCCCCACGCAGTCCCTGGACGGCCGCGAGACCGAGTCCTACAAGCTGGCAGAGACTAAAGGCTGTCAGACAATCGTGTCTGGACCCGTCCGTAACGGCTCGCTCACCTGCCTCTGTGTGGCCATGAAGAGACAGATCATATGCTACGAGGTGAGGAAACACTCGACGAAAGCTGTTTATTGACACTTACAACTTTAGTGAGATGTTACTTTTTATTTGCTGCTGTAAAAAAACACTTTGCAATTGTCCCAATGCTCTGCAGGTGAATAAGAGTAAAGGACGTCATCGTCGGCTGCGAGAGGTGCAGGCTCCGGGGCAGGTTCAGTGGATGGGTCTGCTCAGCGAGCGTCTCTATGTAGGATATCAGTCTGGCTTCACCCGCTACAGGTAATCCACATGCAAACTGATCAGAACTCCATGGAGATGTTTCTCTAATGGTCAACAGGATTGTTTCATGTCTTTTCTTGCTGAAATCACTGTAAAACATGTCAAATATGTCAAGTATCTCATTGAATATTCATCTTAATATGTTAAATCTGACTCTGTGTTCTCGATGACCTCCACAGTGTCCATGGTGACGTGTCCCCTGTCAGCCTGCTCCACCCTGAGGACCACACCCTGGCCTTCATCCCCCAGCAGGGCCTGGAGGCCCTCTGTGCCGTAGAGATTTCCAGCAAGGAGCTGCTGCTGTGCTTTAGCGCCATAGGAGTTTATGTGGACTCTCAGGGCCGCAGGTCCCGTCAGCAGGAGCTGATGTGGCCAGCTGTGCCCATCGCTGCCTGTGAGTGCATGAATGAATGTGACGATCACTATAAGAGGGTGTATGGATACTCTTTGTATATAACTAGCCACAACTGGACACATTGTATTATTTGATGCATGAAATAGAGAAAGTGCTACAGTTTACTGTATGTGACACTCACACAGTAAACTGGAATATACATCAGTACAAATATTTACACCATGATTAAGCAGAAGCTATAAAAACACAAGTACTGAGAGTAAAAGAAGACAGACCACTGATGATGTCTCCCTGTCCAGGCTACAACGCCCCCTACCTGTCAGTGTACAGTGAGAATGCTGTGGACGTGTTTGACGTCAACACCATGGAGTGGATTCAGACCATCCCTCTCAAGAAGGTCAGTGCAGTCGACTGCAGCCTGTTGTGAATATGACACGACTGGAGCGCCAGCAGCCGTCTGGCTCCACCTGCTGGATGATATGAATGACTCACCACAGTAACCTGACATCTCTGCCACATTAACAGATGAATCCTTACTCAAAAGTTACTTACGTACATTTCTATGATGATAATCAATCAATAGCTGAAAATAGCTGACTGGATGATTGCTCTGCTCCCTCTGCAGGTACGACCTCTGAATGTTGACGGCTCTCTGAACCTGCTGGGACTGGAAACAGTCCGGCTTATCTACTTTAGAAACAAGATGGCCGGTAAGAATTCACAAGTGTGGCACGTGAAGCATCACATTACTGAAAACTAAAAAAATGTTGATGATGCCGCAATAAAGTATAAGATTAATTCAGTTGTTGTCCAAAAAAGTTGTGTTTATATTCTGCTGTGGCTCTTAGTCACAGTGTCCATCCTACACAGCAGCATGTAGAGCTGCTGCTGAGTGACGCGCTCGTCATCTGCAGGACTTTAACTCTTTAACTCTTGTGTTTCATAACCTTCCACTGTCCAAAAGCAAACCTGAGTAACAGCAGGAAGTTTGATGTGCCATTCTCAGCCAGCAGTGTGAATTTGCAGCACTTTGTAGTCCGTCATGTAAACACGTCTGCTGCACCTTTTGTTGTCGTCTTCCAGAGGGTGACGAGCTGGTCGTCCCAGAGACGTCTGACAACAGCAGGAAGCAGATGGTGCGCAGCATGAACAACAAGAGGCGCTTCTCCTTCAGGGTGCCTGAGGAAGAGCGGCTTCAGCAGAGGAGGTAGTTTCCCTGCAGCATGATGCAGCTCTGTTTATATTCACTGCAACACCAGAGTAGGTTTCAGCAGATGTTAAACCACTTACAGGTCACCCTAAAGGTAGAATTCATCTTTAATGGAGGGGAGTAAAAGACGTGTTAATGTGACAGCCTGTTTCAGTCTCTGTGTTACTCTTTGTGCTTCCGCTCATCACTTGTGTGTTTGTGCTTCCAGAGAGATGCTGCGAGACCCAGAGATGCGGAACAAGCTCATCTCCAACCCCACCAACTTCAACCACGTGGCCCACATGGGACCAGGAGACGGGATCCAGATCCTGAAGGACCTGCCCATGGTACAGATATTTATATTTTTATGTAAATGTATGTATAGAGAGCGAGCCTGACAAACACAAGAGGAAACAGTTGTGAAACAGCACAAGTATTCACAGGACACAGATACAAGATAACAGCTGACACACTGTTCAAGATGTGTTTGTAGAACCAGATCCTCATTTGTCCTTTGATGTCACCTTTGCTGACACTTGGAATTGAGCAAAGAAAGGTTTTATTCCCCGTTATACTAACTAACCTTAAAAGCTTAAATGCTGGCGAACACAGGATACGACTGTACTGCGTGGCGGCTGCGCTGCTTACCTGCTCGCATGTTTGTGTTACACAGGCAGCGCCTACCTGCCCGATCTGTTTACATGGAGTTTGTCTTCGATAATCATCAATAGATAAGATGATGTGATTTTTATTTACCTACTGAAGCCCTGAGAGGCACATGAGAATTTATTCTGGGGCTCCATTTTCTAAGTTTCAGCTTTTTTTTCCATGAGTGGAAAAAAAAAATGTAATGAGATTTTTTTTCACTTGTCGAGTCGAATGAAAAAAAATCACTAGAAAAATGTTTTTGTTTGTATGTCGAGCAAAATGAAAGATACACGTTTTTTTTCATGTTTGTAAAAGTGAAAACATGAAATGAAGAAATGAATTTTGTGAGAAAAAAAATTTGAACTCAGAAAAATGAGCTTTAATTTCTGCTTGAAAAACTTTTTGTCGACTGTTTCACACACACAAAAAAATTCTCATGAAAAATGTTTTTTCCTCACTTGACTCGACATCTGAACATTTGTTAAAATACGCTTATAAAATGGAGCACCAGAAAATAAAAATCTGACTTGCTCCTCGGGGCTTCTATATTTCCTCCCATTGTGTAAGCAAGAACGAGGGAGGGACAGAAAAATGTCTGACATATTCTACAGAGACACATTAAAAGTGACTCGCTGCTATGATGGCGATACGACAGCACGTGTGAAAATAAGAGAGATTGTAGATGAAGCGCCGCTGCAGCTTTGCTTGACGCGAGCGTGAGAAGTGTTGGTCACACAGCCGCTCTAACCTGTTAACATGGACGCTGAAATGAAAAGCGAGACGTAACGCCGCTCACTCACACAGTGTCCAGCCTGTTGGGTGGATCGCATAATGAACCTCCTCGTACTCCTTTATCCTCCAAAGTTCGCTCCTCCGGCTTCTCCTGACCCGCTACATGTGTATAGAGACCGTGCCTGCATGTCTGTCTGCCCAAACCTCACTGACCAATCACACGTGAGATGTTTGAGCATGTGGTGTTTGAACCTGCACCCTCCTCACTGCTGCCCCCTGCACTGCACTCTGTGTTGTGTGCGTGTGTTTGTTCTGTTTGCGTGTTTAAACCAGAACGTCCGTGTTCAGGAGAGCCGCGCGGGCTTCAGCGGTTCAGTCAGCATCCCATCCATCACCAAGAACCGGGCCGAGCCGGGCCGCTCCATGAGTGCCAGCAGCGGACTGGGCATACGTGAGTAACAGCAGCACATCAGTCGTCTTCACTGTACTCTCTCCCTGCACTGTACGCTTCTACTCACCTCCTCCCTCTCTCCCTCTCTCCCTCCCTCCCTCCCTCCCTCTCTCTTCCTCCCTCTTTTTCTCTCTCTCTCTCCCTCCTCCCTCTTTCTCTCTCTCCCTCTCTCCCTCTCTCCCTCTCTGCAGGCTCGTCCTCTCAGAACGGCAGCGCTCTGCGCAGAGAGCTGTCAGGAGGAAGCTACGGATCCAAGCGGCAGACCATGACCTCTCCCTCTGAGAGCTCCCTGTCCTCTGGTGGAGGGATGGACTGTGGTGATGCTCCACTCTCACAGTTTGACAGAGAGGTCAGTTCATGTGAACGTTCAGCTTCATGTAAACATTTGAAACAACATACTGTAAGAGAGGACTGAGAGCTCAGTTCTGTTCAACTAAACAACTAAACTTGTGGCATATTTGAGTTTCTTCTAACTTGTTGGTTCAGATGAGGACACGTCTGATTGTGGTGTTGAACATCAACCCGACATCAGCTTTGTATGAAGTCTAAATCATGTTGTTTTCTTGCCATGCGACTGTAGAAGTTAGACATGAAGTGGATCACATTGTTCCCCAATCAAAGAACTCCTCCTCTGTCCCATTTGTCACAAGCATCCCGGCCTCATCCCATCTCTCTGACTGATTGGTTAGCTCCCTGTGATGTCAGCGCTTTGTAGTGACCTCAGTCTCCCTGCACAGACTGTTAACGCCTCCCTGTGATACCTGTGTTAGGCTCAGCTCTGGCTACATGTTCCCTCCAATACTGAAGGAAACACAGTGACAGCTGATGTGTATTATGTCCCTGTAACACGTGTTCTCTTCTGAGAGGGCAGCAGCGCTCCAACATGCTTATAAATATTTAAAACAGAGTTGATTGTGGAATTTTATAGTTCACAAGTAGCAGTAAATACAGTAGAGTTCAACTTGTACATCATCCACCCTCAAACCGCCTGCCATCCTCCCTGTGGCTCCCCATCCTCATGGCCCATAAGCCTGGACGCTGTCAGCTCCATTCTGCCCCATTCCTCGCCTCCCCTCCACCCTCACCCAGCTGCGCCTCGCCCTCCCCGCCTCCCCCCCCCACCCACCCCAGCAGCATGTTGTCTGTGGGCTGGGCGCTGAGTCTGAAC
The DNA here is from genome assembly GCF_900880675.1 of Sparus aurata. NCBI lineage: Eukaryota > Metazoa > Chordata > Actinopteri > Spariformes > Sparidae > Sparus > Sparus aurata. The sequence continues at coordinate 28,543,821 of NC_044208.1, read as the reverse complement.
TCTCCTCTGCAGTGGCAGGCAGTCTCACCGTCGGAGAAGACCCCCGATCTGAAAAGGGCTTTAAGGACCCTGCTTAGTAAGATGAAGGTAATGTCAACAGCTGCAACAGCTGCACCAAACACACAACTGAGAGCACCGTGTCACTGAACACCCACCCACAAAACAAACACATCAGCATGAGTTGCATTCAGACCACAGATATACAGTCACATGATGTCAGTGAAGCCTCCGGCCGCCCCGCAGGCTGCAGCCCCTCGCTGCTCCATCTCAGCTCCGTCATGTCAGCTGCGTCTGATGGCTGATGGCTTGTCACGTCTCTCACCGGAGCATCAGCTGCACCATCAGTCTCACCCGGCGTCTTGTCATTTTTTTTTTGGTTGCTGATGAAACGGTGCATACACTTGTTCCCACCGCTCACAGAGCATGTCTGCTTCCTCACGGCCTCCCATGTTTCTGTCAGCTCGGCCGCAGGCTGTCGTCTGGATGTTATCTGATATTCTGTGACTCTGTACGTAATGATCACATAAATCAGCTGACAAAGTGGTTGATTATAAACTGAAACACGTCACAACAGCTGCATGGTTTGAAGTGACTTCGTCTGTGCTGTAAATGATGACTGATTAGTTAATATGGCTGAGAGCTTTTTAAGATCTGTGCACAGTGTAGCTGGGCAGTGCTGCTCCCAATACACACACAAACCCTACAGAGGTTTATAATTATGGTCTGTGTGAACACTGCCCATCTACACTGAGCTGAAAGGCTGTGGTGTGTGTGTGTGTGTGTGTGTGACGTGAGAAACAGCAGGATGTTCCACATCTGGATGTTGTGTGATGTTTCTCTGTGGCTACAGATCGTAGACGACTGCGCTTGTAGGTCAGCTGTGTTTCAGAGTGGATCCACACAGGAGGTGATGTTGTAGATCACAGAAAGCTCAGTGAGAGTCAGTGAACTGTAGAGAGATGTGTAATCATAAACCATCATCACTGAACCGGACAGATCATCACACATTACGTCACGCTGTGTCCTGTGTTTGGACCAGAACTCTGCAGTTCTCATGTTGTTTTGGGTTAAATATCATCACATAAGAGCGATGCAACACATACTGTACGTGTTGTACAGTATGATGGTTGAACCCACATCCTCCTCCTCCTCCTCCTCCTCCTCTTCATCGGGCCGGCCTGCATGTTTGTGTTCCTTCAGCTGATCACTTCTGGTCAATTGAGCCGCTCATCTGCTGATGATGTGGAAGACGAGGAGGGTGGAGCGTCTGTTCTCCACCCGACAGCACGCTACTGATGAGACTTTATTTACCACTAGAGCAGAGACAGAAGCAGCCATTTTAAAATATATTGACTTAATCATGTATTTTATACCTTTGTTAGCCTCAAACAGTCACTCAGTCTCCACGTTCCTCAATATAAACCACAGATACTCTCATGTGTGTCATAAACTTCTGCTGACATCATCTAATTTCTGTTTTTTGTCCCTGTCCCTTTATTTCACTTCATCTCCATCTCTCCCCTGCTCCTCTCTCTTTCTCCTCCTCCTCCTCCTCCTCCAGGACTCGGACTCCCCCCGTCACTCCACGGCCTCCAACAGCTCCACCTTCAGCAGCCCTCCCAGTCCGGCCTCGCCACACAAGACCAAGTCCCTGTCCCTGGAGAGCACAGACCGCATGGGCTGGGACACATGAGCCCCCGCCGGCCTCTCGCCCCGCCCACCGACCAACCGACCGACCAACCGACCGACAGCACAGGACTCCAAACCCTCCTCTTCCACCGCAGCCTCTGCATCTTTTCTGAACACCTCCTCCCCCCTCACTGCCCAGAGAACTGCACCTCCTGACGAACATTTGTCCCGCTTTACAGCCTCAATTTGTCTCTCATCGTACTTCCAAGACGGGCCAGAAACACTGAGAAAGAGTGTCGTCTCTTTGAGGGAAACTCTGAGGGAGAAGCTAACAAACCTATGTGTGAGGGTGCAAATGTGTGTGTGTGTGTGTGTGTGTGTGTGTGTGTGTGTGTGTGTGTGAGAGAGGAGCTGTATGCGCCTGCCAGTGTGTGTGCATGCGTTTATCCAGAAAGGGCGTCGATGCAGGAATGAAAACCTCCCGTCTCTGCTCTTTAGTTTTTTGTTTTGCTATGAACAGACGGCGCTCTGTCCGGTCCCCCAGACTCAGAAAGCTCACCATGCAACAAAAAGAAGAGGATTATTATCGAGAGAAAATGATTTGTACTTGTACATAGGACCCTTTGGGTTTTAGGGGACGATATTTTAATTTATTTATCAATCTTAGACAAGGAAAAGGGAGGTTTGCTTCATGGCGGCGAGTCAGACGGGTGGAGTTAAACCCCACCTCACCTCCCTCCGTTGCTTTCTCTTTGGGTGCTGCAAAAATTCAAAATGTAATAAATAAAAAAGAGAGAGAGAGAGAAAGGAAAGCAATGATTTTTTTTTTCTTTTGCTCATGATACTAAGTGCAGTGACTTTATAATCTTTTTTTTATTTGACTTCTGACCATGAGAAGCAGCGTTAATAACCGCCGGCTCCTGCGACACCGTCACCGCTCCTCTGTGCTACTCTCTTCCTCATCGGACGCCATCCGACAGCCCCTGGACGTCCTCCGTTGTAGTGTAGACGTTTGCTGTACAACCAAACTGACCAACTCACAGGTTCCCATCACAATAATGTACATAGGTTCAAAGTAGAGAGTAATATATGATAAGGAAAATACTATAGAGAACTACACGGGAAAGAGAAAAATCCTCCTCGACTTTTATTTTCCTTTTTGTTTGTTTCGAGTGATTTTTTTGGGGTTGTATTCACACAAAAAGCCATTTTTAACCACTCTCCAGTTTTTCTTTTTTTATTTACCGATTGATTTTAGATTTGTTTGTTTTATATTGTATGTATGACACGCGTTGTGTTTTCTCTCCCCCACTGTGTTTGAGTGAAGACCACTCACGTATGGATCGACACTACTGCCCGTATCGTAGAGTGAACACGTGCATTTATCACAAACCTGCTACCACACATGTATCTACGCACACTGAGGTGGTGTTTTTATGCAGCAGATTGCCTTGTCCTGCTCCACCTCTTCGACTGTTCGAGGTGAAGTGGCTCTGATCATTTATTCAACAGTTATCGACACGTGTGTGTGTTTAACTTCACTGTGGTGTCTGGGTGGAGGGAGCAGTCCTCTCCGCTGAGCTTGATTTAACCAAAAAATGGACAAAAGAGGGAGACTGTGATATTATTTTGTCTTTCTGGAGAAGGTTTGGTTGATCTGTTCGTGACCAGTAGAGCTCTTGATTAAAAGAAAAAACACTAAAACCAGAATGTAGACACTTACAGGCTGAGAGAGAGTCAGCACTTGGGTTTTTCACGATGAAGCGCAGATGAGGTAACCTCAGCGTGACCTGTTGTTGTCTGTAAAATGAGCAGGGCTCCTCCTCCAGGCGGCGTTTCTTTGGCAGGGTGGAAAAAAGGCCTCTGAAAGAGCATTTTACGGTGTGAGGGCTCCTGGCTGCAGAGCAGGGCATTCCCAGCCAAAAACCTGTTACCTCTGTTCATCTCCTTCAGTTTACAGACAGATTGAAAGGCATTTTATACGAGGATTCACTCGCAGGCCAGATTAAAACTGTGAGGGAGCAGCAGCGAGCGCGCAGCTGAAAACTGTCCTGACGTTATCTGTTGAGTCGGAGGCCGAGCGCTCGCTGAGCAGCAGCGTCCTCGCTCACAATCCTCCAGTTTATTCCGCTTGTTTGTCAGAAAGGGAAACAAAAAAACTTTGGTGGTCATTCCTGCCGATTCCCCTGTTGAAACACAACAAAGTAGCTCTAAACAGCCCATTCCAAGTGTTAATTGCTATTTTTTTTAGTATTCCATTTTATATGAAGAGAGAGAGAGAGAGGGAGATGTGAGCGGCTCTTCAGTGCAACTAAGCTGGTTTTATTCCAAACAACCACCTCTTAGAAAACGTTTTAAGCTAGCGAGTCTCTTTAGTTCCTGCTGGAGTTGATCTGTAGAATGTATTAGTCGGGGGGGAGGGAGGGTTTGGGAGATCCGTCTTAGCCAGGTGTTTTATTATCGGCCGATATTGTACAGAAATATAACGGATCCTAGATATCCCAGTTTAAGGAGAGGGGAAGAGAAACTCAGGAAATGTCAGAACCAATGAATTATTTTCATTTTAGATGAAAATGGGTGTGTTTGACGGATGGATGGGCCGGAGCGAGTGAGGGAGAGATGAATCAGGCTGGTAGTGTACAGTAGCTGCGACCCGGGTGGAGACAGCGAGGAAACGAAGACGGGTGGAGTGGACTAGAAGATGTAAAGAAAAACAAAACAGAAAAAAAAGTGTTGAGGGGTGAAGGGTGAGAGGTGCTTTGTTGGCTGAGGTGCCACAGTGAGAAGGAAAAACCGAAAATTAAAAAAAACTTCAAACGCCTTTGCATTTCAGTGAGGTCTTATCTACAGTACCTTCTATATTATTTTGCTCTTTCATATCATATTACACTTTTGTTTTTGTTTTCTAGGATTGCTTTGTAATAATTTGTACAGTTTTGCATGTTATAGATGTAATCATTTGTTTTTCGGTTTGTTGTTTTATTTGGACTTTGCTCCTTTTTTTTTTTTTTTTTTTTTTTTTTTTTGAACGGTTTGGGCGTTTTACTGAGGATAACCCACTACAGGTGATGTAGATTCTTTTTTGCACAAAAAAAAAATATTTAAGGTGTAAGGTCAAAACAAAATAATGTATGGAACTGGCTGCCACACTTATGTGGAGAACTCATTATATTAACCTGACTCCGATGTATTTCAATAAAGCGGAGGGCTGTTACAAATACAATCCACGTGTGTGTTTGTGGTCATTACTTCACTCTTTTTAAAAAAAAAAACTTTATTACAAATGAACAAAAAAAGCTCAGTGTTTTTTTTTTTACATCTATACAAGTTTTCCGCCACTAGAGGAAATGTTGGTCTAACATTCGACAGCAGCTACACGAGTAAGGACACATTTTCAAACAGGACAAACTACTCAGACTTTGACTCTAAGGGCGAACTATCGTCTATTCGAACTGTAGCGGTGTGTTCAGACAGAAAGAGAAGCTCCACCTCTGTTGTTTGAACCTTTCTTCCCCTCGTTATTTACAAAGTAGATTCATCAACACATATTCTCGTGTCTTCAGTTGATTTCTGTAAGCTGAGATCTTCGCTTGCCGTTCTGTCTGAACACACGGTAGGAAGTTTGGATTCAGCTTTTTTTTCCTTCTTGTGTTTCAGCCCTTTACATCCAGACATGTTCTTCTCCTCGTTACACCGAAGCAATAACGTTCCTCAATATATATAAAAACAACAGTGTTTTAAATGAGACAAGGCTTTTGTAAAGTTCAGGGGTCGAGTGTGTGTGTTCACCTCAAAGGGGAGTTTCGAATCTGGTTGTGAGAAAATTGCCTTTTATAAATAGAAAGTCTGGACGGGTTGAGTTACTACGGGAGACATCGGTGGCTGAAGAGGTGCGAGACAGAAATGTAGCTGATAAACCTTTAAAATAAAAGACAGAAGGCTCGTAATGTATCGTCTATCACTCACATCCTGTTCAGTCCTTTATACAAACAAGTAGAAAACAATCCAGTGCAGTCAGTCAGTTTGTTTTGGCTCAGCATCGAAGGTCCAACAGCGAAGCCTCGTCCTCATTTTCCAGTGTCGGCTACCACACAGGTCACCGTCAGGACCAAATCCATCGTACTTTTGTAAACTTGAGTTTTTGGGATCAGCTAGTTGGTCGAGTAAAGCTGAGAGGACGTGTTAAGGCGTCGGTCCACACTCGGTCCTCTGCGTTTGGCTGGATGGAGCCCGGTTCTAACGTCTTCAGTCAGCTGGAGCTCAGAGCGTCTCCGCTCAGGACAGCGTTGGACTTCACAGTGGCTGCTGCTCCGTCAGGGTCACCGCTAATCCTCACATTCTTAAACCTTCTAGGAAAAGAAAGAAAAGTCGTCTTTCCTACTTTCACTTCTACTCATCATGTCACAAGTTCTTCAGAATTGATGCGTACAGCTGCTCAGGCTGTAGCTCCGTCCTCCTCCAGCACCCTGTGGATCCCGTTTCCGGGGGCGCAGTAAACGGCCTGGGCGGTGCTGCTGAGGTCTCTGACGCTGCTGTGCCGCGACTGGCTCTCCAGTCGCTGGGTGGAGCCGTGACGGGACAGGCTGTCCAGGCGGTTGGTGCTACAATGCCTGGACTGCGATTGGTCGTTGAGGCGAGGCAGGCTTCCATAGGGCAGCCGGTCGTCTGCGGCCCGGAAGCTGGAGGCTGTGTATCTGAGACAAACAGGGAACAAACATGAGCATCAGGAGCAGATTCTGGTTCTGTAGATCGCAGCAGAACATCTGAAGGATGTGACACCCACCTGCCATCTCTGGAGCGGTGCAGGCTGCCGTGGTAACTGCTCATCTTGGAGCGAGCGCTGCGTACCGAGCCGGCCCGACTGGTGCTGGCGCTGGGAGGTTCATCCAACATGGCCAGGTGGGTGGATGAGGCGTGGGTGGAGGTCCCCTGCGTTGACGTCCCTCTAGACTTCCTCACGATGGGCGTGTTGGGGTCTCTGAGCAGCAGCTGGGCGAAGTCGGGCTCCTGGAGAACCTGCCGGCTGTCGTTGACCATGGCGCTGCGGGAGGGGAAGGAGGAGGGCAGGGAGGGAGTGGAGGTGGAGGAGGAGGAAGAGGAGGGGAATGGAGGGAGAGAGGGCAGGGAGAGACGCAGGAGGGTGGGGAGGGAGAGGGGGAAGGTGGTGGGGTGGTGGGTGTGGTAGAAGAGGATGGAGGAGTGTGTGGAGCAGGCGGTGGGAGAGGGGGTTAATGCTCTGAGTTTGGAGGGGAGGGGAGTGAGCGCAGAGAAGGGCCTGTGTTCACCACCAAGCCTCACACACAACCACACACACACACACTGCTACGACTACACACACTGCTACGACTACACACACCGAGCAGGAAACCTGACTCAGTTTTACACGTCACTGACTGACGAGTGAAGCAGGAGCAGCACTGATGTGATCTGTCTCCTGATTGGACGGTGCTTGTTTGTTTGTTAGTAACAGAGAAGATTATTCTCATCTGATTTCATAATAAAGTCATATGAATGTAATAACCGCTGCAAACCTCCAACTGAAGGCAGCGAAGAGTGATTGTATTTAATTTATCTGCTGTGAGGAAACACTGCGTCTGTGCTCGCTGACATTCAGCATTTGACTGTTTTGTGTTCTTGCAGCTCGTTTAGCAGAATCTGAAAACATCTTTGTTAAATCCAAGTTTCTCTGCAAACGTTCCTCTTCTTCTTGCTTGGATTTTTCAGGGCATTGCTATATTTCCTGGTGCAGTAGCGCCACCAGCTGTCAGTCAGTGGAACAGCATGACGCCACCAGCAGGACAGCGTTTCATGGTGAACGTACAGAAAGAGGCCAAGCCGATCAGAGTCGACTGGTTTACTGAACATTCAGTTCTCACTGTGTTACTTCCTGCTGCACATGATTCCTTTCTCTTGCTATAAGATGGTTAAAACAGTTTTGTTATTCCCAACAGTGTCTGAGCTGGCTGGGGATTTGATGCAAGAATAAATTATGAGATTAAAAATCCACTGTTCTTTTTTTTTCAAATGTAATTAGCACTACAAGGAGCTCAGATGATTCTGCTTTCACCAGGGAAAAAAAACTTCTCTCAGAAAGATGATTTAAAGATAGTTTGCTGCTAAAATATTTAGCATTATATGCTTAAAACCAGTTAGTGGAAATGTGTTGACAGTGTGAGAGAGAGCGTGCTGTGGCGACGTCAGTGTGTCGGAGGTACGTACTCTTTGCGTCTCTTGCCGTGGAAGAAGCTGGCCCACTCGAAACACGTCTTCTTGCTGCCCACCCAGAACACGGAGGGGATTCCTACGATCAGCATCATCAGGTACTTGATCAGGAACAAGGCCAGGTCCGGACGACTGGTGTGCTCCACCTGCAGGACACACACACACACACACACACACACACACACACACACACACACACACACACACACACACACACACACACACACACACACACACACACAGAGCGAGTGGTTATTGTGGGATCATGTGTAGAGCCAGCGTCTTGATAACCAAAGGTTGCTAGTTTGATTCCCCTGGTCTGCATGTCAAAATGTCTTTGGGCAAGATACTGAACAAGTGTCTGATGAATGTAAATAATGGTGACGGTGTTTGAAGGAGAAACAACCCGTCAACATCTTCAGGTGGGAGAACAGCAGCAGTGATACTACAGGAGCCCTTTTTTCTGGTTCTCCATTTTCACACATGAAAATCTAATTTTCTACGGTAAGTTTTTCCTCGGGGAATTTTCCTGTGCAAAAAAACTTGTCATGATTTTTTTTATTTCACTGGAACACTTATAAACATGAAAAAAAAATGTTCTTGTGAAAAAACGTTTTTCTCGTATTTCGACGAAACATTTTGCACACTAATGTGGCACTGTTTCTGGTTTTCTCATGTGTGTCAAACCGAGAGAAGGAAATGATTTTTTCAGGAGAACATTGTGAACATTAGAGAAGGGTTAGAGTTACTACAAAAAGGCTTTTTCTACAAAAAGAAGTTTTTTTGTATCATGAGAAAAAAAAAAACATTTATTAACCAGCAAAGGGGGAGATTGCTAGAAAAAGGGTTATCTTTTTTTTACCAAGAAAAAATATTCTTTAATGTGAATGTTTTAAGTAGAGAAGGGGAGGAATGAGAAAAAAAATGTTTCACAAAAAATGTTTTTTTCACAACAAACCTATTTTTAACTAGAGAAGGAGGGTATTACTAGATCAAAATATTTTTACCACTGGAGGGGGGGAAACTAGAAAAAAAGAAAAAAATTTTTTTAAAGTATTTATTTTAACCACGAGAAAAGAGCTTTTTAACCACAAAATGTTTTAGTTTTTTTCACAGGAACATGAAAAAATGAAATGAAATTTTTTTTTTTGTAATTTTTGTACAGAAATTCTTGTACTGAACCAAATTAATTTTTTTTTTCATGTGTCAAACAGAGGAAATAAAAAAATTCACAAATGTTCTGCTGAATACATTTCTTGTGAACTGTGGCAGATTTATTCAACACGCCTCCTCTCCTGACAGGGTCAACGTTTCAACTCTATGTTCCCTGAAATATTTGTTTTCCCTGTTTGTTACATGATATGTCTAATATTTAACAAGGTTCAGTTCACGTAAACCGACACACAATGAGAACAAAACCAGTCCCACTGTAGCTTCTGGTTAAAATAGATCAATGACAGCGAGTGAGTCGACTTCAGAGGATGTTTGCAGCACACACACACACACACACACACACACACACACACACACACACACACACACACACACACACACACACACACACACACACAGTGTGAGACCTGAGGGCAGCGGTGTGTGTGTGAGGAAGACAACTGGTTCAGGAGAGGACGGACGACTTCTGCTGGGTTTACTTCCAAACCCAGATCTGACATCAAACACTGCTCATAATAAACTTAATATATTCCACATTTTATCCAGAAATATACAAAAATACAAAACATCCAACAGCACAGGATGTAAAAACTGCACAACAGGGTGTCACTTTAAGATGGTGGCCGACCCGCCCTTCAATCCCAAAGTGTCAGTTTACATTACAGTTGGAAATGAGACTCAAAAATCTACTTTTTTTCCAACACTGCAGGACGTGGTTGAACAGATGGAGGTCACACACCTTCTGATTTCTGTCTGATGGTTGATCATATTTGTGGTATTCAGTGAAATTGAGATAAAGGTTTCTGTACATCACTGTGGATAAGAATAGTATTTTAAATATAAAAACAATGTGAAGATATCTAATATATCTTAACACAGCTGGGAATTAACATAAACTTTGTTTTTGTGATCTTGGATCCTGGACATATGTATTATATTGCTTATTTTTATGCAAAGGCTTTGTTGAAACCTGAGCAACTCTTAACACAACTAACTGCATCCTTTAGACTTAATGTCTGTTTTTTGTTTTGGAGTGAACATGAACAAGCACAGACAGTGTGAAATATTGTCCAACATAATGTTTGAGAACTATAAACATAAAATGACACAAGTTCAGAGTGAGGTCATTCATTTCCAGCACGAGCACAGAAGAAGAAGCAGGACGTCACCACACTGCTGCTCTCTGCCACAGCAACAGCACCACCGCTGCCATCTCCTGCTCTCTGCCTCACACACACACACACACACACACACACACACACACACACACACACACACACTCTCACTCACACACACACACACACACACACACACACACACACACACACACACACACACACACACACACACACACACACACACACAGATGTAGTCATGATGGCCTCATTATGAGTGGGCCAGGCAGAGAGCCCTGCGGCTCATCCGTCCACAGATAGGCTCATTACAGCACCGAGATAACAGAGTGAATGAGGATGAAACATCCTCATTACCGACTGTATGTCAGCAGTCAGTCATCAGCTGCAGCTCCAACTTCAAACTCATAAAATAGCTGCATGAAGCCTAAAATGAGCTGTCAGACTGAAAACAGTCTGCGTCTCTCGTTCTTTGACCGATCTCATGTGGCGATGCCGCTCCGAGCCTCAGGAAGGCTTTTAAGATAAATATAGCGAGGCACTTTGAGTCAAAGCTACCTACTGATGCACGCTATCGACTCAGTGTGTGTGTGAATGCATACTGTACATGTGTGTTTTCATGAACAAAGTGGGGGCGGAGTGGGAAGCTGCATCTTTGTGTGATTTTACCCCTGGAAGCATCTGTACAGTTCACTGATGTGTACAGTGTGTGATAACAGATCTGCTGCAAATATGATGCGCTGTAGCTTGACCCCACTGACCCTGTGCTCAGCAGCATAAACACACACACACACACACACAGACACACACGGATTAAAGCACTGCTCTCTTACACAATGACAGATTAAGAGCACGACTCAGATCTGCAGCTCGGAATCATTCCAGTCATTTCAGCTTGTCAACTGCTTCAGGTTCCTACAGATAAAACATGTTCACCTTGTGTTTAGTGCTGCAAACACACAGAAACAAACGTCATCACCTAGTTTAGAATGCTTACAAAACACTGAATCCCTGATGAGGAACGACTGAGTCTTGACAAAACCAACACACACACACACACAAAAGCTAACAGTCTGCAACACTCAGTCACTTTCTGCTCCACCACCATAAAGAAACACTTTGAACCTGCAGCGGTGAGAGCGGATGCTCACATGGGAGGTGATACCTGGCTGAGAGGAAGGAGGACAACAGAGGGAGTGTGTGTGAATTATTAACAGCCGTATCACATGAGCTGCAGTGTGTGTGCTGATGCTGGAGGCTACAGCAGCTAACTGAGCTACTCAACACCGGCAGGATGAGCGCGAGCACTCGACTGTGTGTGTGTGTGTATGTTTAAATGCACACAGTATACAGCCACATTAAAGATCCTGGTCCCTGATGTCTCTGTGTGCAAACACATCTGGCAGTTACCAGCCTTCCTACAGATGTTACCTCCCGCTGTGTCTTTAGGCTTCCTCGCAAAAATCCCCTTTGCGCTTTTAATGTGTACAAACATCTGTGCAGACTGTGTCAGTGACTGCATCAGTATCTCAGCTACCGTCAGCGCCTCCAGGTGATAATATATGTGGTGCTAAGACTGTAGTGAGATTCATCTGGATTAAATACAGGTCAAACTTTTTAAAAGTCAAGTCTGCTTCTGTCCAACAGGAGAGATTTACACTTCACTGTTGTCATGATACTGAAACTGACGTCGACTTCAGTAGCACGAACACGTCTAAGATAAACAAAGCATCCACTTTTCTCTGCAATTACCCTTCATCATCAGGCAGGCAACTCCTCCCAAAACACATATAGGCCTGTACCAGATCTTTATATCACCACCACAAAGGAAAGAAAAAGAAAAAAAGACTTTGCGTGACAAGTTTCTGGTCCTATCACCCGTCTCTATCTCTGTGTTACACCTGCATTTGCTTTAAAGAAGATGGTGAGATGATCTGACTCCATCAGATAAGTATGCAGACAAGCTGAGCTATTATTAGCTGAAAACAAAGAAACTAAAAATATACTCTATCTTGTCAACTTGCATCTCTGTGTCCCGGTGTGGACGTAGTGAATTATATTGGGAATTATTAGTTAAGATGAGTAAAGACTGCAAATGATTTGACTGACAAAGTGAAAACATTACCAGCTGACTCTGTCGCAGCAGGCAACATGTCAGGTAGGTGCAGTATATTACCTGGTAGGGGCAGGGGATGTGGTAGTCTCGACACTTCTCCTGAACCCAGGTCGTCTCCCAGACGGCTCGGTAGTTGTTCTCGTAAAGGTAGCATCCCAGGACGGACAGCAGGGGGACCAGGTAGAGCACCGAGAACACGGCGATACGAATCATGAACTTCACCAGTTTCTCCTGGTTCTCCTTCTCCAGTGGGATCTCCATGCGGACTCGGTTCAGTGCTGCTATGCCTGCCAGCAGCAGTGCCACACCGACCTGGGATGACATGAGAGGGATGTGGTTATTGTTTACAGTCATCAGAGGGTAAAACACTTGTATTTGTTGAGCCATTATCCTTCAAAGACAACTGGGATTAACTGCTCTCATGACAGAGATAAAGTTGAAGTTGTGAGGCAGACACCACTTCATGTATTTACTACTGCTCCTCACCACTACATCCAGTCCCAGCGGGGCCAGCAGGAACCATCGCAGGGCCGTCAGGTTGTACAACCCCACAAAGCAGACGCCACTGACGCTGTCTCCCTCGATCTTGTTCATGGCGAGCAGGCTAACAGTGAGGACACCGGGGATGCCCCAGGCACACGCGTGGAAGAGCAGGGCCTTCTTCTCTATCGCCTCACTGCCCCACTTGGGAACAGCAGCGAGGAACCAGGTGATGGTCAGAATGACCCACCAGACACTGCCGGCCATGGTGAAGAAATACAACACCATGAAGAGAAGGGTGCAGGCCTGGGACAGAGAGAAGATGGACAGGTTGAGCATCAATATCTTCATCTAGACAGTAGAAAACCAGCAAAAAACAAGCAGTCAAGACTTTGTTACCTTGTTATGGGAGCCCTGGGTCACCGTGGAAGCCCTAAACCTCCCAGGACTCGCTGCGTTACAGGACACTTTGTCCTCCAACAGAAACCCCAGGAAGAACACCAGGGACACCATCATGTAGCACACAGCGTAGAATATGATTGGACGCTCCGGGTAGCGGAAGCGCGACACGTCGATGAGGAAAGTGAGGAAGGTGAAGAGGGTGGCGGACAGACAAACGATGGACACCACCCCGATGAAGTAGCGGGCGAACATCAGCTCCTCCCGTGTGAAGTACATGTTGGGACAGGGGGGAGAGCAGTCACGCACCCCCATGAAGGAGTAGCCCAGCTCAGGGTCGATTTTGAGTTCTCTGGGACACCAGAAGCCGTAGTCCCGCTGGACGGCGACGGGAGATTCAGTCGTGTCCGAGCTGGACAGGAGGTCTACAGGACGGGGGTAGGACTCGTCACAGTCTGGGAACCTGTGAGGAGGAGAGAGGTGATGATGATGTCAGGGTAATTTAAGCTGCTCATTCTTTAACAACACATAAAATACAGACATGGTGATACAAGTCACTCACATCAGGACAGCACGAAGGAGAAGAAAGTCAACTTGCAGAGACTTTAAACTTGAGAGAAATGATCCACTCGTGAGCATTTACTTTAGTCAAGCAGCTATAAACATCTTCTGTAAGGATTCTTGGGTATTTTTGTCTTTATTAAACAGACAAAAAGCAGAAGGGCTGACGGGAAATAAGCAAAGAGAGGCGGTTTGTTTCTAAGACTCATGTCATGTCTGAAGAAGAGCCTGTGCCCAAAACATCAGATGGAGGTAATAAATGTTCATGGGAGCATTCAGTAACGTGCAGACTCCATTTTTCTGTTTTAACTTGAGGTCAACTTCATTCCTCTTTATGTCCAGCTAATGCCCTTCATTAGTTTTTAACCACTCTGCTAAACCTTGTCTGAAATGTTTACAACCTTTTTAGTGAAACCCAGACACAAAAGAAACAGAGGCTGCCTGCTTTATCAAGGATATAATGTGTTTGAAACTTAGTAATAAAAATGGCTTTTCCACCCATGACAGCCTGTGGAAGTTGTTGACTGTCACAGCGTTGTTGATGCTGCTGTGCTGTGTTGGACACGTGTTGCTGCTGATGTTTCTAATTCGATGTGTGATTCACTGATTCAATTAACTGGCTGCAAACCTAATTTGTCTGACGTCTGAAATAAATGTAATTGCCGAGCTGCCAGTTTTCAAAAATGGAGACACTGGAGCTTCTCATAAACATGGTATCCGTCTAAGCCTCTTCATTTCTGTGGTCATCAAAATATATGATGCTGCTCTGCTGCTGCACTGTGACCCTGCTCACGAGAAGCTTAAATGACTGAAGCAGCAGGGTCGTTACTGCTGATGTACAACCAGGAGACGAGAGTTACTGCTGTTGTGCTAACCTGTTGCAGTCCATCTCCTGCGGCCAGCTCACACCAAACATGTCCATCAGCTTGTAGCAGTCACTCTTGGCCTGCAGGCAGAGGCGGCGACAGGGCAGAGTCATCCGGCCGTACTCGGTACACACCGGAGCGTAGAGTGCACACAGGAACATCCTGAGCTCTGGGGAGCACTGCAGGTTCACCATGGGATGGAACGGCTGCAGGTAGAAACAGAGAGAGATTCATATTAATGTGTATAAAAAAAACACATCGGCACAGAATAATGACACTAGTTTATCTAAAACAGTTGAAGAAGCCAGAATGTTACTCCAACTTCACAATGAGGGCCAAAGACGGGCACAAAGAGATCAGTGGAGCATGTCTCTGGAGACGAATCCATAAAAAACAACTCTGGCCTCTTTCCTAATAATCCCCTCCACCCCCATGATTTTAAGCTCCCCCTTCCTCCATCTCCTCTCTGCTCCTTCCCTCCAACCTCCAGATAGGAGGAGCACAACAAGCTGAGCAACCCCCACCATACACACACACACACACACACACACACACACACACACACACACACAACACACACACAACACACACACAGGGCTGCTGCTGACAGGGCCTTTGTGTTACAGGCAGGACCACGCTGTGACTGACTGACACACTGCTGTAACGTGCATACACACTCACACACACACATACGCCTGAGTACCTACGGAAGTATATTATTTACATGCTAACACACCCACGCACCAGCACAATAATGGTCTCACACATATAAACTGAGCCAAGAGGCGGTGTGAGTGCAGGAGGCATCTGTAGGGCATGTTGTTAATATGCAAATGCTTAGCAGAGAGTGTGTGTGTGTGTGTGTGTGTGAGAGAGAGACAATGAGTGAGTGGGAACGCAAAATATTCAAATCCATGTGTCCAGGAGCTCATACTTACATGTGTGTGCCTGAATTTGCATATACCTCTGTGTGTGTGTGTGTGTGTGTGTGTGTGTGTGTGTGTGTGTGTGTGTGTGTGTGTGTGTGTGTGCCTGCAGCCACACCCAAGTCAGTCAGACACTTCACTACCAGCCCTCCCCCCAAATTTAAAGACAGAAGATCTGTATGACAGACAGGGACAGGGAGGGGAGGAGGGGGAGGTGAGGGGAGGGGAGGGTGAGGAGGAGACAGGCAGGGGGCAATTTGTCTCTGTGTTTGCTTGAGGGGAGGATATGAAGGAGGACGTGACGCTGAGGTTTAAACGAGTTAAACAGCTTGTTCGGCTGCTTCAGTGTAAATTAAACAAAGAGCAGAACTTCTCCCATCTTCTGTTTATTGATGTTTTTTTTTTATAAAATATGTTGTTAACATCTAAATCCTGCACCAACAGGACAACATGTAGCTCTGTGTATTCTCTGTGACTAATAAGAGAGATGTTGTTGAATTCATTCTGCCACACTGAGAAGCTGCGACACTGAGAGAGTCCAGGAGGAGCAGCTGGGGTTTATTATCTAACTGAATCGTTTCAATGAAAACATAAAAGCCTTACTTTACTCAGATCAGTGAGTCGCTGTTGTCTTTTGACCCAGATGTAAGAATACAAAATCCAACACATCTGAGTCTACCAAAGACATTTTTTTTTATTGAAACATGAAAATAAAATGAAAATAAAAGTGGATATTTGGTTAAAAACAGATAAAACACAGTTTATTCCCTGTAATCTGATATTTAGTGTGCTGCATACAGTGAATATCTTTAAAAAATGAAACATGTCTGCAGCACCTTTCTGTCCTGGGAACATTTTCTAGCTCAGACTGCAGCAATAAATCATTTCAGAGAAGCAGCGATGTGGGATTTTCGCTCTGATTCTCTCGATTGTTTTCCACAATCAGATTTGAACAGATTAGACTATTGTGTTCCCACCTTATGTCTAAATGACGGC
Source organism: Sparus aurata (assembly GCF_900880675.1). Lineage (NCBI taxonomy): Eukaryota > Metazoa > Chordata > Actinopteri > Spariformes > Sparidae > Sparus > Sparus aurata. The sequence goes on along the minus strand of NC_044208.1, from coordinate 28,527,320 downwards.
ACATATCCTTGTTTGCCTGCCACCCACATGCAATGTCTTTATGTAAAAGGGATTATTATGGGTGTTAGGCTTGGCCCTTAAAGCACAAAGCAGCCACATCCACACAGCCTTTGTCATCACCTTGTTCATATCACTTTTCTAGGAAGATGACATTAAGCTGCTGCGGAGGAGGAGACGGAAAGCAACCATGAGACAAACAGATGAGCGTTAAGGTTCTCAGACTGGCTCGTCACCTCCACTTTGAGGGAGCGGGAATAGATGGGTGATGATGAGGATATACGATCATCACCGAGCCATAACGTGAGCTCACAGCACTTTAAAATGCAGAGGAGCAGTTTAGGTGACTTACACGCCTGTCATAACTGAGATCAATCAACCAGTCGATCGTGTAATTTCTGCACAAACGGAGTCATCACGTTTCATTGAGCACCACTGTACGATGACAGAGAGCCGCAGTTATCTCTGAAGCATTAACACAAGGAGCGCTGTGAGAGTGATCCACCTGAGAGCAGCTCAGTTACTGTCAGCGATCACACTCTGATGATTTATGGCTTTCAAAAAATTTAAAATCGCCCCAGAACGAGAGAATCAGACATTCAGTTTGATTTGCAGGATATGTGAAGAAATCTATTTATATAGCCATTACTATGACAAATATAATGATAACTATTCATGATAAGAGGAAATGATTATTATTTAATCTAAAAATTATTCAAATCATGATAATGTGACATTTGTCAGGGTCAAAACAAACATGTTGTCTTACATCCAGAGAACAAGATTTATAGGTCAGGTCATCTCTGTACTACACTACTTTATTACAATGCTGTTTTGTCACACATTATAATTGTACCTTTTTTTTTTTTAAATGCAGCTTCTTGCAGTTATGTTTTATTTTTATTATTATTATTATATATTGTATTGTGAATACTATTTTGATTAATTCTGACCTCATAATTTGAGTCTTAGATGAACTTTTAAATGTCAGTATTTGTCAGATTTCTCCCCAAATTCTCAATTCAAAGTAAGAAGACAAAGAAAAATGTGTTTTTACAAATAGCACCAATGTTTCACAGCTCTGAAACCTAAAACTTCCTCAAAGGAAACAGACATCCAGGACTGAGCCTGACAGAGCTGTAGTGAGGAGGATCCTGTGAATTCACCATTATCATAAAATCATAAGAAAAGTTCGATTATTATTATAGACACGACAATGACTCCTTTTTAAATGAATTACTTTAAGAATATTACATTACAGCTATAGAAGCACAATCAGGTCAGAGAAACGGAGAGAAAGGAAACTGGAGTAAGTTTTTGGACAGTCTCTGGGGAAATAACACAGAAAAGCAGAGAATCCTGAACGTCACCCCACCCTGCCTCCACCGGGTGCTACTGTACTGATGAGTGCACTCCTGTGTGACAACTATGACTTCATCATCAGTGGAACCCCGTCACTGTCGGTTAACCACTGAAACATGAGCTAATGCAGCTAAAGTGAGCTTGCATCTTTGCTCTTCCGGTACGTTTTGATTCCCGCAGGCTACCGATGTGCTCCACAGAGCACAATACACTCCGCTGTACTGCACTACACAGCGAGATGCCAGGGGAGACGCTTGAGTAAATATATAGGCTACAAGAAGTGATCTACTGGGGGAAAACTCATCCTATTCACCGTGCTTTTTCTATTTTTACACTCCTCCATCATCCACCCCTCCTCCATCTCTCTCTGTCTCCATTCAGCCATTTTACTACAGCCAACCCACCATGTGAGCCAGTGGGCAGGACTGAGCTGGTGGTGGACGGGACATATGGCTGCTTTACCCTCACAGTCTGCAGCCCAAACAGCTCCAAACACCAACATGTTAAGGCCCTGCGGAGCCTCAGCACTCTCCACAGGGATTTGACGTTAATGGCCACACTGGAAACAGCTGGTGAACCACTGGTCCGATGAATGGCCAGGGGTTTGTCATGGCGCTTTCCACCCCAGAGCCGGCCGTGTAAGGAGAATCAACCGTGTAATACACAACGCTGTCGAACGGTGCGGGCCTGGGAGGGGGGTATGCTAATGTAATTTCATCTTCAGTACCACTGCTAGAGTCATTACGTATTCATGGGAGTTTGTTAGAGGATTTTGATCTCTGAAAATGTGGAATATTATGCCACTCTTGAAATAACAGGCTGAGATATGACAGAGAGGCAGTGGATTGTGGGGCTCCGATGAAGGCCAACAAAGAGTCCAAACAGGGATAAATGTAGTTAATTAGCTACACTCACTTTTACATGACACAATGTTCCTCCATCTAATCTAAAATTAAGGGACAGCTTTTTCTTAAATAAGGGTTATGAGTCAAGAGATGGTAGAGATGAAACCAGAGAAAACCCAACAACGCTGTGCTATATGTGCTTAAAACAATATTGTGATGTTCTATATCTTGATATTCTGTAATCTCTTCATAAATGCCTTAATATCGATATTGTGACAATCTTGTAGTGATGACTGTTGGCACAATTTTTGGTAAAGAATCATCTGTAATGTGGATGCAAAGACAAAGTGGGTAAAGTCAGTTATTCAGTTATTCAACGTAGTAAGGTTCAATTGTCCCATTTATCTTGATAACAACAAATAAATTATAGTGATGATTCCCTGAATGAATGATGAATCCATCAACTAAAATCAAGCGTTTCTAATAAAGCTTGAGTTCTATTTGAGTATCTCAGTAAGCCGTGAGCCTCTGTGACTGTGAGTCTGCCTGAGCAATACCCTGAAACTGAAGCAGCTAACTTGAATTCGGCGGTCATGTACTTTATCATTCACACCTGTGCTTGTTTTTACTGGAACACGTCCAAATGTCTGCTGTGAGAAAAGACCTGCTGATGAGTTTGGTGCTAAAGATGTAATTCCGTGGTGCACAGTAGCAGCACGCCACTCCACGGCCTGTTTATCATAATTAATTGCATCCACATGGTGCATTCCTGCTGATGTAAATCATCTCTGATTAAATGGAAAATATCAGCGGTGCTCTGAGACTGAAAAACACTGGTGTGAATGCAGCGCAGAGAGTAATTGATGAAATCCTCACAAACTAGAATGAGGGGGAAAAAAATAGATCATTAATTAAATGATCGTAAATCATATTACCATGCGCTTCAATGAGGTCAAACTAAGTTTGTTTACTTAAACATGCGATTTTGCATATTTCTGCATATTTCTGTCTAATCTCCAAAATGTCAGCCTTTGAAGACAGAAGAAAAACAGCCATGACCTTAGTTTCACCTCCATACATTGCTCAGATTATCCAGCATGGTTTGAATCAGAGCGAGATGGTCGTGATATTAAATATTAATATAGCCCAGTCCGGTGGAGTGCATCCAAGGGGAGGCTGCATGTACCTTCCTAATGCTAAAGTAATTAGTCTTTAATGAAGGCTCCACATCAGCTGCTAAGATGCTGTGACTGATGAATTGCTGACAAAGAAGCCCACCGTGGCCAACTGGTCTGTGTTGATTTGCTCTTTTCTGAATACCTCCCAGTCACCTCTCTACCCTTCAACACCCCCATTCCTCCCTCCTCCAGACCCTCTCCCTGCTCTCCCCTCTCTCTCCCCCCCCCTTTTTCCTCTTTTCTCCTCTGCTGCCATTCCAACTCGCCAAATGTCCAAGCCCAGCGCCATGGCGACGAGTGATGCATCACCAGGGAGGAGGAGGAGGAGGAGGAGGAGGAGCAGAAGGAGGAGGAGGAAGAGGGAGGAGAGCAGGGTTCGAGGAGGTCAGGGTGCGGGGCGGAGGGGACCACCTCCCGGGAGGCAAGAAAGCCTCTGCTCCCTTTGTTAACGGCACAATTGGGACCGTTTCCTGGGCAACGGGTGAGCCCTGCGTAGGGGGAAGGGGAGGACAAAAGAGATGGGTGAGGGGAGGGGGGGAGGTTTGAGTGAGCGGGTGAGAGAGGGAGAGAGAGAGAGAGAGGAGGGATGGGTCGACCGAGTCAGCCGTGTCATTCACCGCTAAGAAATGTTTGAAAACCTCGCGCTCTGACAATGTGTAATGTCCGTGTACACACACACACACACACACACACACACACACACACACACACACACACACACACACACAGAGGGTTGTTGTGGACCAGCAACTTGCTCTCAGGATGTGCTCCTCTTTCAGTCCACTGCCAATAAACACGGTGTTGGACATTAAATAAAACAAGAGGCTCTTTTATAGCCCGGGTCACGCTGGGTAGGATTTATCAGACCATGTTGTGTGTGTGTCTGTGTGTGTCTGTGTGTGTCTGTGTGCTTAGCTGGGATACATCTCTACTATCTGACACAATAAGCATGTTAAACAGAGAACTTTTTAGTTCACTGCAGCAGTTTTAACAGACTTGCAGCCGACAGAGAGCTTCATCAGCATTTTACAAAAACTCTCTCTCTCACACACACACACCACACACACACACACACACACACACGCCTCAGCTCTCCTTTACAAATCCATTCACACAGCATGGGTGGAGTATCTGGGTTATAGTACACAGCAGCTGTAACATGACACAGTTTGTCTGAATGTGTTGTAAACCTGAGACAAGAGGCTCATTTAACGAGCTGAAAGGAGGAGGAAATGAGTGTAAGTGGGACCGAGCAGATTTAAAACAGTTCACTGATAAGTCTTTGTGTCACTGCGGAGCCTTCATGCAGAACAGAACAAAACAGGACGAATACCAGAGAAAAATCAAATCAAAATGACTGAGACTGAGAAAAAGACTTGGCAATGAATAAGTCTTGTGACGACAGATGGCGGACCTTGTGCCTTTACCACACAGTCACATCAACCTGGTCATCTTCATTCAGATCTGTGATGGCATCAAAAGAAGACGTGTCAGCTTGTTCATTTAATTACAGTCACTGAATATCCACCAAGACAACAGTTGCTTTTTTTTTTTTTATCTTGCAGCCATTAAAAATGATCCGCTGGGTTTGGCATTGGCTTCACGTAAACAAACCATCTCATCAGACTAATTTAATTAACGTCTTGGGTTGGCCCTGACCCTCATTTGTCCCATCTGGCCTTGAAAAATGTTCAAGCACTCACCGTTCTCATTAATTTTACCATGACAGTCGAACCAGTCTCCGGTCTTACTGAAAATCCCCGTCCCTCCTCATCCTGATAGCATCACTCCTTTGTCCTGCTAAATACCTGAGCGGCCTCCCAAGTTTTATACTTTTTTTGGCTGTAAAATATTATCAATGCAACTCTTTGTTCCAAAGCTCAGAACATATTTAGTAGATGTCTTCTACTCAGAACAAGGCTGCTATACAAATTTTCCACTCCACAAAAATATGATTTGATTACTGATTTCAAGATTGAATTTTCTTTCCATTCTTTTAGCCGGATACGCCACCTCAGTAAATCTGTATTGACAGTGTGGTTTTCAGTGAATTTTACACCAAACACGTGTCGAACACCAACCGTAAATGGAAAACAGTAACGAGAGCTTCACTATAGAACAGTAGAATAAATATTATTTTGGAAAAGGCAAAGCAACGGGAAAGTTTATTAAATATATCAGGAGAATTCTGTCTCCTTCACGGCAACAAAAGGAGAAAAAATCCTTGGGAATGGGACGGGATATGTTAATCCAATAGCAGAAGACTTCAGAGTAAAGAAAGAGCAGCCCTGATATCTTACTGTATTATATATCATCCTGAGTTGTGAGTCGAATGCTTTTGGCTGCCAGGGACAGTTCAGCCAGCTGAATTGATTCAGTGAGTTGAATCTTCGCAGCTTTACAATCATCCTGTAGCTACAGTGTGTGTCTACCTCTAAAAAAGGGGATTTTAGCCCGGTTCTTTTTCCTTTTTGTGATGCCACTCAAATCCGCCACGCTCCCACTTATCTTATGTGAGTGTGGCACGGTGTCATTGTGGCACAGAAATAGCCGATTCCCAGCCCCGAGGCCGCTGCCCCACTTCAGCTGCGAGGTCATTCAGCGGTCAGCGATGACAGACTGAGCGAGGATGAACGCCGTAAACATTAAACCACGTTTTCAGAAATTACACTGCTTAGACAGACGCTAAATACGTATTTGTGCAATAAAGTAATAAACCTTCTATCATTCTCCAAACAGTGCCGGTTTCGGCTGAAATACAGTAAAGTGAACATCATCAGACAATAGTTGCAGAATTATTACCAGTTTATGTCAAAAGATACAGCAGCAGGAAAGTTTTTAACGATATCAAGACAAATTGTGGCCACTTTCCCGAGGAACAAAAACCTTGAAAAGACCTTGAAAAGCAGGACAAGAAAAAAAGAAACTGAGAAAGACACCACTTCAGGGGGTTTAGACAAAAAGCGCAAGAGCGGCAGGCGTTGGTTCTCGTCCAACTCCCCGTTTCTCCACGGTGCGAGGCATTCATCATCATTATCATGGCTATTCAGCGGACCTAATTCCCTTTAAAATCAACTGTCAATTCTCATTTGGCTGCCCTCAACATCTTATAGGCTTTGAATTCTCCCATGAACTAGATCTAGGGCGGGTTATCTGGAAAACAAGAGCCAAACAGAGGCGTAGTCTCCGTTAGTTGGAAACCTTTCGGGTTTCCATGTGTTTTCTAAACCCAACGAGTATTTCTGAACACTAAAAGAGACTTAATTGTGGATCCATGACCAATCAAAGTGAACACCGTCTAAACCTCTCTCTGTTCACGGCAACCCACACACTGCGATCAGCCGTAAAAAGCTAACCTGGCCTCAAAACAACCCAGCAGTGGCAACGAGAGACTGATTCTACTCAAACCACAAACATCCGTCCGATTTAAACACTAAATTGTAAATTATTTTTCTTGAATGAATCCTCAAAAAAAAAAAAAAAGGAGATGAGAGAGTATTTCAGCAATGACAAGAAAGGATGCGGCTCGAGTTTGAGGCGGCAGGCGGAGGCAGGAGAGGCGGGAGCATTTGCATCTTATCCAAATGTGAGTGCAGCTGTGATGTGGCGCGATGTGATGCGATTCTGTGTGCTCCCACTGTCGGGCAGGGAATGTTCAGAGGTTACATAACCCTGGATTTTCGTGGCACACAGCTCCTCCCGCCCTCCATCTCTCGATCTCTCTCTCGCTCAGTATGTCTGGGGTGAGTACACTGAAGTAGAGCCGGCACAGATGGTCGGCAGCGCTCCACACATGGACCTCATCGCTGGGCAGGGCGGGGCGGGTGTCGAAGGGTAAAAGTGACAGAGAGAGCGGGAGCTGATGTGAACATGATACAGAGAATGGATAAGCTGTGATAAATATAGATGGATGGACTGACACACACAGACAGACAGACAGATAGCTCGGCCAACAGGGCATCCACTCTCATGTTTTGGGGCAGTTTGGCCGGTAATTGCTCGATAGATTGAGCTTCCAGAGGGATCAGCCTATATAAAGGATGGGATTAAGTTAACGAGGCGATGCATCTGCTCCATGATTGTGTTAAAATGCCTAACTCGATGTTTCAAAGAGGATAAGACAGCCAAAACAGTCAGATGCTGTGGCTGCTGCTAAATCTATAGATAATCCAGGGGATAAAAACAACAAAACATTGCTCCGATCTGAGTTTTAATCCGTCAGTTGGACCAAAGCGAAACACAGGACAGTTTGGTGTCTTCGCTCCCAGACTAAGTTGACTAACTACTCAAAAGCCTGTTATGTAAAATGGCTTTGGTTGGTGCACAACAAATGAATGAAGAGTCCCTACATGTTGTGCTAAACTGCCGCCTGCCAACATGCCGGACCATTTTAGGACAACACTCCCTGTTAAATCAGTGGAGTTTAATAATGCACTGATCTCATGGCCCCAAGAGACAAGTATTAAAACTTAATTTTCTGCTTAATGTTTTGGTAATACACTTCAACTCCCTGGAGCTAGAGGAGCCAGATTAAAGTAGGCTAGCACTTTGATATTACTAACTCTCAGCACATACACAGTTAGCCGTGGTGATAGCTATCTAGGCTACTGATGTCCATGGGGCAGGCAGAGCAGAGTAGACACACTGAACCACTTATCAACATGTGAGGAATAACTCATTATATCACAAACGCCTGTTCTGACCTGAGAAAACACACATGTGGATAAAAATGTCGTCTGTGTGCCTCACTCTGCACGAAAATGTGTGTGTGAGTCTGCAGGTGTGTGTCAATTTCACTTCGGTAAAGCCACAACAATGTGAGTCGCAACTAGAGCAGCATGATGAAAAAAAATAGCTTTTTTTAAAGAAAAATCTCTTAAAACCATTGACTTGTAGGCCAGGGCATCTCTGCAGCACTACATTATAAAGTTGTCACATATTCATCTTTATCCAAAAACGGCAGCTTTTGCACTTTGAATACTGCACTTGGTCATAATTTGATTTCAATATAATTTGATTTTGGGTAAAAATGCTCAAGAGGAAAAGTCAGTGACAGAGAAAAAGTGGAAGTGACCATTGAGAGGAAGTCAAGAGAAACATAAAAAAAAAGAATAAAAATTAAGATATGTAATATTTCAGACTAGTACCTGACAAAAAATCCAACATTTTCCAACTATTTTTAAGATAACTGGGATGTGAACATTTCTTAAAACAGAAAAAACTGAGCTATCTGCTCATCATGTACAGCAAGAATACATATTGCTCAGGCGTAAACCCATTTCATACAGGCCAGTACCTTTTTCTGTTGCCAATCCATGGCTTTACTAAAAATCAATCAAATCAAAAGATAATAAAATTAACACTGAGCAGAAACTTGAACTGTCATTAGATAACTTCTATGTATTTACAATCCATTAAACATTGTCTATCACAATTTCTCAAAAGGTGACACATTAAAAAAGCCAAAGATTTTTTTGTCATATTTAAAATGACAAAAAACAAGAAAAGCTAAGAATCTTTACATTTTAGTAGCTGGAACCAAAAAACAAACAGTTCTGGTTGAAAAAATTCTAAAACCATTTTTTAATTGTTGTCAACTGATCTTTGTCCATGAACTGCTTGATTGATTAGGTAATTGTTTCAGCTATAGGAAAAGGGCAGCGGGCATCGCTCAGTAAAGGGCAGGAAGGTAATGGAAAGGAAACAGAGAAAAAACAGAAAAGGTCACAGAGTAAAATAAAAGATGTAAAATGCTTTTACCTGCACAAATGTAACACAACTGTAACACTACTCAGAATATGTTTCAGATACATTGAATCTCTGTGACAAAAGCAATTAGAGAGGCACCAATCTGATACTGATATCAGATAACCATTCAATACTCAAACAGCTGCTCTGGGTATCAGTGACAGTGTGGCCAGTTTTCACGCCTACGTGTCTATGTGCAACAAACATTAACAAAGAGCTTTGGTTCCTGTTCCTTTTAAAGGGTTTGTTTTTACCAACCTGCGTGTGTGTGTGTACTTCTTTTGTGGATTGTGGTTTAATTTAAAGGTTTGTTTGCACTTGATTGTGACTTAATTGTGATTTAATGTTTACGTTCTCATTTGATGCAGGTTTGTTGTTTTATGCTGCAATTTCAATTCCTCACTACCTTCAATTTTCTACTGTATTTAAAAGGGACCCATGCTTTAATTAAAATTCCTGTTAATTTTAAATATTTTTTACCAAGATGCTTGTGCAGGATTATTATTGTTTTATAATAAATAATAATTCAGAAAATGTGTATCTATTTATTTGTTATATATATTTTTTTCTTTTTAATTAGGAAGACAATCTTTAAGTCTTTAATGTGTGTCTCTTTCACACAGTGAGGCATACAACAATAACTGTCCATAATAATAATAATAATAATAATCGCAATAGAGCTTTGTTACTCTTCCATGCAGCCCTACCAGATATCCAAACTTAGGTGTTGCAATTGGATTGTAACTGAGACTAAATGGATCAGTGAATCCCTGACAGTAATATGAAAATGGCTCGAAACAGACAGGACTTGAAATCATCCCCACACTACTCAAATATGAATTACGCCTAAAATGTGATCAGAACTAATTTGATCCAATTACTAAATTCTAAAAAAGATCCACAGCTTTAAAGAGGCAAATTAACATGAAAACATTTACAGTGGGCTTTAATGAATATAGCAGTTATCTGTGTTTTTCACATCTAATAAAGGGTTAATTCATGACTACTGTGAGGTGCAAATATATTCTAATTCATTATAATTTTTATTAAAATTGTTTAAAAAAACATTGGGATATTAAATGGCCTAATGTATCCCATATATTCCACTGAGTACGTGTTGTGGACACAAAGCTGTTATGTTTCAGTCTCACTCTGGTCTACAGGGCCTATAATGGCCTGAATGGGTTTTGAATGGTTTCTCTCTGACAACAGGGAGAAAACACTGTTCTCATTTTTAGTGGAAACATATCAGTATTGATTATCAGCAAATATCTGAACTCTCCTTAACAATCTCATTTTCCAGTAACACAAACAGCAGCTACATCTTTGACACGTCGGTGGTGTACTGTACCTCCATAGCCAGGGCGGCAGTCTGCTGGTCGTAATGGTTCAATATGTTGGGCATGAAGGTGGAGTTGTAGGGCAGCCCCTGGCACATGCGCAGGGTGATGGGCTCACAGGTGAACAGACTGTGGCTACCTGCAGCCGCATCCATGGGGATGGCAACGCACACCGTCAACATGGACACCGACAGCACCCACAGGAGATCCATGACCGGTCCGTACAGCAGGGGGAAAGAAAGACCCGGGGGTGACGTCTGGTTAGGACGAGAGACTGAGCCCGGTTTGCATCTGGCTCGTTCAACAGGAAAGGGAATTCACAAGGCTTAAGGAGCGGCCCAGGACTGTCTGGTAGTCTCTTCCTCCTCTGAGCTCACAGTGTCTGGGTTGGGCGGCATAATCCATGGTTGAAGCTGGATGCATCCATCACCGTGGGGATTCCGGTCAGCGGCAGCAGTGCGTCACCAGACCTCCATCACCTGAGGGACGCTGTGGTCCTTTAAGATGGCTCACACTCCTCCCTCTCTGCCTCGGCGGACAGCGATGATGCTTCGGAGGAATGCGGACGGCAGCCACGAATGGAGACGATGTTCAGCCTGTGATCTGTAAAATAAAGGCGTGACGTTTTAAAATGTATATTTGATATCAGGTCACCAACAGTAGGTAGTTAATCTCTAGTGTTTGTGTGTGGGTTTAAAAAAAGACAATCAGACTAATTACAGACTGCATCTGAAAAACACACAAAAGGCTGTTTGAGGAGGGGTTGGTGGGTCTAATTGCCTTTCAGGTCACTAACTGTGGTGGGTGGATTGTGTAGATGAATGATAACATTACCAGACTTTATTACCAGACAATGTGTCATAAATGCTTAATAATAACATATAACATAAACACATATCCACTACTGTTCCTAAACATGAACCTATCTGGGGATATGAGCTGTTTTTGTGGTTTTATTGAAGACACTGATGACCTTAGCGGTGTAACTCTAATTTGTTTGTGGCCTAAGGACCACCACATATGTTCACTCAGATGTTTTATATATATACACATGTATGCATACACTTGACTTAACAAATTAATCATGTGTAATAAACAAAACAACAAACAAAAACTCACAAAGAACAACTTCTCAGACAATCTTAAATGCATGTTACAATAAAGGGCGTTTCGTCGTTCTCCTAATTTGAGCATCTACACATTAAGATCATTATATTAGCCTTTAATTTAGCCATTTTTACATAATGGAAATGGCTACATTTACATGACGGCACACACCCATAACATCTTTTTATTCACTGACACGCAGAACATTAGATTTTACTGAGGCTTTAAGATGATTTGACTATTGTAAACGCGACCTCGGTGCGACCGTTAGCCCACCTGAGCGCCACTATGCCCGGGCTCCTCCTTCACTGGAGCTCCCAGCAGCGGATCCATGAATTAATAGCTGCTCATAAATGTGGACTGTTAGCTAACTGTGTAACGGCTCGTCACGGTCCGTTGGACTCGCGGTGTGACTGAGTCTCAACAGAAAAAAAACACGGTGATACTCAAACATGTAATAATGTCAAGCGACGCAGCGCAGACAAAAGATGACGGTTAGTTAAATGGTGTAACCGGGGCATATGTAGCCTGCGTACCGGTGTTACCATTCACCGCACCGAGCCGAGCCCGAGCCCGAGCCGGGCGGCAGCGGAGGTGGATGCCCGTTAAAAACGCTCCGGTTATGAATGGAAGCTAAACCGGTTTAATTGAAGCCAACTTTACCTGAATGTTGTGCCGAGAATTCACGTGTAGCGACGGGGTCTCCGCCGCTACTTCACTTGGTAACAATGAGTGATCGTCCCTCCACCAGCAGCAGAAGCAGAAGCAGCAGCAGTCCTCCACCTCCCGCCTCCTCCCCGGCTCCTCTGTCCTCCTCCTCCCCGGCTGCCGTCCCCTCCCTGAGATGGAACGTCAAGGCCGCGCCATTTTCAAGTTAGCATCCGGTCAAACCTTTCAAAATAAAAGCATCACCAACGGCCGCGCTGAAACTCGAAAAAATATATCTACATCCTATTTTAAACAATCTGCTTCTACACCTGGATCAATTGACCCTGCAGCAGATCCGGGTTTTATCACCTCGGCTAGGCTTTGATCCGGGTAAACACGCTAAATTCTGCCATTATGACGCGTTATCAACATCCGGTGGTGGCGTGTAAATAAGGAAAGAAATTTGGGATGCGGTCTATTGAGGAAGTTTTATAACTGAACATAGTGTTGGAGGTCGAGCCCCATTCATCCTATGAACACTACTCGGTGGTATTTTGAAGCTAACAAGCTCGACTTCCCGGCTAACATCCGGTTTAGCGCCCGGCTAACGTGAACGGGATACAATAATATAATCGTCCAGCCCTTTAAAATGTTGCTGAACCGAATGGCTCAGTGTCTGAAAAAACGAGTTATATCTAGGGGTTGTGAGCTAGAGTTGCCACCCGTCCCGTTTTCCCAGAAGTGTTCTCTTTTTTCATCAATTGTCACGTTACTGGGACTCGGGTTGTAACGGGCAGCAGCTGCTCTTATTTTCTCGTTCATCCGGTCATTGCGGAACTGACGTTGCTTTCAGGTGCGCTCTCAGGCAATGGGAGATGGGAGTGGTCAAACCTGGGGGGACTGTGTCAAGCAGGCGCCACCTACTGGACATTAGGGTCGATGCACTTTTCTTTGTTAGTGCACTTTAGGCCGCTCTCCTGTCAGAACCATGTGAGGTCCCGACACAAACATAATGTGATGAAATATTAGAAATACTTTCTTATTTATGACTGATTAGAATATTATGTCACTGACCTCCTCATGCAATTGCCATGGATCCTAAGGACAGTTCAATTTAACAATAAACAATAATAATAGTACAAAATAAACAATACAATAAAAAGGTAAGAAATAGATTCTTATACATAATATGTACAAGTGCCCCAACCCTTTCTGTGACATCACCCCCATGAAGTCATCAATTTTATGGTGTCTTGTTCGTTCCACGCGAAGTTAGTGCATTTCCCTCCAAAACTGTAGATGCCTATAATAACCACTGACTGATCGTCACTCTGGTTGGAGCGGCTCTTCTCTGAGGACACTAACACGGTGAGTAAACTGTTATGTACTAATCTGCTTTATGTGTGTAGTTACTAGGGGTGTCAACATCTACACGTGTAAATGGGCCCTTAGCAAAAAGTAGTTTATTCAAGTGTACTACAAGTATACTTATTTCATACTAAAACTGAGGCAGTATACTTGAAGTGTACTTTTTATATACTACATTTTATATACTTAAGAAAAGTATAGTGAAGTATACTTGGCTTATACTGAAAAGTATAAAGAATAGTCTAAGACTAAGTACATTAATACTTAGACTTATACTTTAATACTAAAGCTTATACTTGTACTTTAGTATACTGTGGACTGTGGCGCAAAGACTCTTGGGTATTCTGTTGTTGTTGGTGTAATTATGGTTTGTGAATGTGTTTGTGAATAAGATGATGTGTAAGATGGTTGCGGGTTAATTCACATCCTTGTTCTGTGGTTAAACTGTGTCGACTTAACAAAGATGATAAAATTGTTGGCACCGTGAGTGAAGGGGTGTTTTCCGGGAGAGACTTCCCGTCCGTTGAGGTGTGGGCATGTATGATAATAAATGGTGAATCTCTTGTTAGAGAGATACATTACCAATGGTAACACTTACAATATCTTGATGCAAGTATAGAAAAAGGTTGAGTTTTTGAGTTGTGCTTACATTTAATTTAGCAGCAGAAAAGGGTTTTGCACTACACACATTTGCTTTGAGGTACTACCCCTCAACTTACATGTTGATAAACTAAAATGTGGACTAAAAGTTTATACTTAGTACACTAGTGGTATATAGATGAGTGTACTTGTTGTATACTTGAAAGTGTACTTCTGTAAACTTAAAATGTCCTTATAAAGTAAACTTAAAGTATACTTTTATAAACTTAAAATGTTCCAATTTAGTCCGAAGAAGTATTAAATTAGTATACTTTCTAGTATGCTACAAGTACATGGTCCATAGTATACTTGCTACACTTACACTTATACTCAAGCATACTTAATAAAATGAACTTCAAGTATACTACTTTTTGCTAAGGGGGTACACGCATAACAAATCATAACCGTTTAGAAAAATCAATAACCGTTTACACGTCTTTTATCTTCCTCCTGCTCCTCGTTCATTTCTCATCAATATATATAGTATTCAGGGTTTCCTCTACATGTAATTGACTGTGGCGCACCGCCAAATATTTCACCGTCGTCTTCCACCGCAGTCTTTGACGTTAACTAGCATGTTGGATATTTAGCTTGATAATTGGCTAGAGGATTAAAATGGTCACTTAGACCAGAGTCCTGCACTACTGGTCACCGCATCCGACCCGTTTTCCGACAGTAGCACAGATTACATTCCATACCAGAGCCGACCCGCTAATTTATACCGACGCCCGAAAAAAAATTGGACGGACGCAATTTTTAAAAGTGAAAGTAAGATAATGTTGCCTGAAAGCTTCAGATAATAACATTAACTAACTATACACTTAAATGTTCCCACTAGTGCAGTTATCCGCATACATAATAGATGAATGGGGCACAATGTTTCGTTGATATGAAAATTTTTTTTTAAAAAACGCAGCGACAGCCAGTGTCGCGTCACTTCAATTTGACTCGGGGACGCGATGGCGGCGGTCAACAAACGGAGCACTGTGTGTTTTTCGAACAAACTGCCAGTGGAAATCAAGTTAAGTGGAGGCTATGTCAGGCAAAGTTGGCTTACAACAACAGCACGAGATCCATGCTAAACCACCTGCGATGGAAACACCCGAACAAGTTGGAGGGAGAGACTGCTGCTGGCATCGGTGCTACCGCAACTGCGATAGAAAGAGATCATAAATCTCCGACGTGTAACCGGGTACACGTCGGTTAGAAGCCCCGTTTACACGTGTAGAAAAAATTGTAAACGTTGACACCCCTAGTAGTTACCTGCTTGGTACAGGTATATTCATGTCTGTGTGTGAGGTGTACAGATCAGTTATTACATCAGTGTTTATTACATGAATATTGCACAGTTAATTAAACGTTGGTCACTATCTCCAAACAAGTCGGTAGTTTCGGTAACATCGGCATGAAACTTTCTTTAAATGTATGTATTCTTTAGTTAAGTTATGTTATGTTATGTTACATGAGCTAGCTTAGTTGTTGCAGATGCACTGCACGGTTTGGGAAACACGTTTTATTAACGGGTAAGGACACATAAACCGAGCACTGACACTATAACGAGCTTATAAAGACGTCTGACTCATTTAATGGTGTTTTTACAGACAGGTTTGCATGTGAGCTAACGTGTGTCTGTTGGAGAGTGTTAGCATGACGCCATTATCCTGCTGTGTAATGTTAGCTTGTTAATACTAGCATTAATACAGCTGAATATCAGAGTACAACACAGTTAGCTAACAGGCTCCATGTGTTTAATAATGTCAGTATGTTAGTATGTCAGCATCTAGAAGGTCATTTTGAGCAGCTCAAGTAGTTTAACACACAATATGCAGCCTCATTGTAGCTGCACAGAATGTTTTCAGTGGGTTTGTCTCAGTTCTGGTTTAATGTGTTATTTAAATGATTCCACTGACTCCCTGTGTGTCAAAAGATAGACTTTAAAATCATAGTACTCTGTATAAAGCACTAAATGTTCTCAGGACTGAACACATTTGGTTTACTTGTACGGGGGATCGCGAGGGTTATTTAAAATGTTTGTTCTGATACAGTCACTTATTTAAAACAGTAGTCAGGAACATAATCGAGGTGAAACTGTGAGCTCATCTAAACCAGAGAATAAAACATAACTGTTGACTTTGGCTTTCAAATAAGTAAATTCATTTAATGGATTTTTTCATCTGTAGCTTATTACATTGTCCTTTTCTCCATTCTGTCTTTCAGTTGCTGTTTTATTGTCTGAATGTTTTAGTTTTGATTACTTTCTATGTCTCTGAATGGATTAAATTCTATATAAATAAACTTGCCTGAGTGAGGTTTTATTTGACTGAAGGTTTTTAGATCTCAACCTTGTTTTAAACAGAGTACTTATTAATATAAAATAGATAACAGGAAATAATTGACATGGCCTGAGCTTCTGGCTGAGACTGATGAGGAAGCAGCAGCAGGGTGTTGCTGGGGGTCCGGAGGTTTTACTGGGATCAGTTGATGCAGCTTTCTGAAGAAGGATCTGATAGTGACTGACCACTGTGCGACCTGCAGGCCTGCAGCTCTGAGGAGAATCATCTGACTGGTGATGAAGTCTCAGGTTCTCTTAGCCAAGGCCCACTTTCTGTTCCGGGCAGCCGAAGGACACAAACAGGAGCAGGGATGGTTGAGAATAAGCTGCTGATGTAAACAAGACATTTTGGAAATGTTGTTTAAATCCGTATGAATATAGCCGGACCAGAACCGGACTTTTGAGGCCAATACCAATATTGAGATGTGTTTGTTTATATCAGCCATCAGTACATGTTTTAAACATTAACAAACAGTCTTGATATAAATACCTCAGACTTTATCCAGGCGAGTAGCAGGACTGTGAATGACAGTGTGAGTCTGTCAGCTGGTTGAGTGTCTTTTTCCACAAATTTGAGTTGTGACGCTAAAAAAACCCCAACATCCACTGTTTTACAGACGCTTCTTTGTTGTTGGTCTCTGTTCTGTAACAACTGTTTCCAGCACACTCGTGTTGCAGTGACGTACAACGTAATGCTTCAGATAAAAAAAAAAATGGGAATTGGGTCAATATGCAGTATCTGTGTAAACACACTCATTTTGGTGGAAAAGCTAGTTACAGGTCGACAAACTTTACAGTCAGAAGCCGTTTTCTTCCCCGTCCAAAGAATCGATATAATATCGGATCAAGATGAAACTAGTAATTATACAATGAAATGTGAATTGTGGGGAATTTTTTTTACTTTTGCTTTGATGCTTTAATTCAGTTCAATTAGTAAACTTTATTTGTCCCCAGGGGCAATTAAAGAAAGTTAATTAAGTAGCTCTACATTATGTGTACACTCATGTATCAAGTACGATCTGTAATGAAGGACCTTCGATTATTTGTTGTACCGGTACGTTATATTCTATATTGATATATAGCAAAAACACATGTTGTCTGAAAATGATTTTCTTTTAACAGATGTGACAGAATTACTTTGAAGGCCCAGTCGCTGGGGTCCGGTCCTGCTCAGTCTCTGTGACTTGATGCAGCGCTCCTCTTTTTTTCGTCCCAGCAGGTTTTCTGTCTTCGTTGCGCGCGACCGCTCATCCGAGAGCGAGCAGGCTTTCAGCTTCTGAATGAAAAACTTGTGTGACTGGTGGGACGGAGAGAAAACTGAGAAAACAGACCTTAAAAGTTTCATCAGGAGACCTACAGCAGCAGGTTTAGAATTAAATGATACAAAAGATTATTCCCTTAAAAACCTACTCTTAACAAAATAATCTCTATTGTCATCCTTATTATTTTTATTATTACTACTACTAGGGGCGTGAATCACAAGTTCTATCAGGATATGATATTATATCAATTCTTTGGCCAACAATATGATATTTGCCGATATCACAAAATCTGCCACGACACAGGGTCTTGTGATCAATATGAGATGACATCATCAATCTATTGTTTTTAATAAAAACAAAGCTCTGTTTAGATTAAGGAGCTGAGCATGGACAAAACAGGGACTTTCAAAATAAAGGTGTATCTTAACAAAGGCGGCGATATGAATCGATGTTTTCACTTTGCATCTATGTTATTGGGATTGTTGATCATAGAATCTATATATCGATCCAGATCCATGTATCGTTACACCCCTAATTATTACTTCTCCCACCACTAAAGATTAAAAAAATGCCTAAAAATGATTTAATTTTGAAAATGTCACAGTTTAAAGAATAAATACAGTAATTTAACATTTAAAATGATAAACGATACGTAAGAATATCATTTTCTGACACCATAATTTTACTCCTGGAAACGTATTTTTCTGCTGGATCAGCGTCAGAGACAGATGGTCTGTACAGCAGCGGCACTGTCAGGCCTGCTGCACTGCATTTGTCATCATTAGAGCCAGTGACGCCTGCACACACTCCACACAGCACACACTCCACTGTGGTTTGCTTTGCAGCAACCCCTACTGTGTGTGACAAGCTGTGACAGCCAGCCCATATAAGGAGAGTACACTCACTGTTACTATGGAAACAGGTAAACTGCGGAGAAGAAGAAGAAGAAGAAGAAGAAGAGTTGGCTGCAGGGACACAAAGGCCAGCAGGAGTTTGCATGTAGAGAGTTTCAGCGTGTTTAGAAGTTGGATTTATGTTCTCGTGCCAGCTGAGGAGACGTGACGGTGAGTTAAATACCAGACGAGTGTGTCGTACAGCTCTGAGCAGGAATGTTAACTCTTAAAAACACTGCAGACTTAGTTCTGTATCTTGTAAAAAGGAGAAGTTAACAGCAGAGGTTGTTTATTCAACATTATCAGCTGCCATTATTTATAAAACATTATCATTGTAGGTGAGATCAAAGCTGGTATGTTATGTAGCTCAGTACTTGAGACTGAATGAAGCTCTGCCTTGGAAATAATGAGACGACACTGTGGGCTGCACATCTATTTGAAAATGTGAATAAAGTTTTGTTGTGTGTGTTTCAGTGCATCTCCTTCACGCTGCTGTGACTCAAAGATGCCCTTTGCACCGAGGTCGTCTGCGAGCTCCTCCAAGCTGCAGACCACACTGAGCTCCTGGACTCCTCTGAACCACACGCTGTCCAACAGCAAGGTCACATCCACTCACCTCTAACCCAAACCCTACCCACCAGGAGTGATAGAGTCACCACTATCAGCCACAAACATGATGTTGATAGTAAACAGTAATCTCAGATTCTGTACTGAATCCTACGACAGCCTCAATATAACGCTGATCCCTCGACAGCAAACCGGACCATCAGAGAGAAGATTGGCTATTTCAATATTGTTATATTAGATATTCTTAATGCCTGTCACCAGGTCTGGTTTTGACTCATTCCTGGTCAGTTAAATCTTAAAATGAAAACATTGTTTTTAGCGCTGAGGTTGAATTAAGGGGTCTCTGCTCTGTAGTCTGGTGGCACGGCACTAAAACAAAATGTGCTTTCTTTCACCATTGTCATCTTTTGTCTTAAGCGGACGCCAAAATCAACAAAAAGGAGAGTTTCTGTGGTAGTTTGAAGTACAAGTGGTATTACCACAATGTAAAAATACTCAGCATCAAATAAATCTCTGAAAGGTCACAAGATAAATCTGACGGGTCATCTGATAATTAAAAAGGCAAGAAAGAAGAAACAAAAGCGTTGGTTTGTTTTTTAGGACTGTTCTGTTACTCCACACGCTCATCATCTCTTCTGACTGCAGTCTAACCTTCATCACTTCTCTTTTCTTCTTCAGGTGTTTGCAGAGAGACGCAGCCTTCTGGCAAAGTGGGTAAGTTTAAAGTAGATGGCTAAAGAAAACACTTGATGCACTGATGGTTCTTCACTGCACAGCGAGCTCGGAGTGACAAATAAATCTCTGGCGGTTGCTAGAAACCGTGCGTCCGTTCCGCTGACAGAGTGTTTGTCAGTTTGACAGGTGGTCTGACAGTCAGAGGAAGGCGGTGCTGCAGGACTTGGTGCTGAGCTGTTCCTCGGAGCAGCTGGTGTTCCTGAGCCTCAGCGTTAACAGACGGCTCCCCCTGCAGGCTGCAGACTTCACCTGCATGCTGCCCAGAGCGCTCTGCCTGTACATCTTCTCCTTCCTGGACCCACGCAGCCTCTGTCGGTGTGCTCGGGTACACACACACTCATAACTTACATATATGTTGTTAACACGGAGGACTCAGATATCACTGAGGCTGCAAGAGTCACTCACTTTTGTTTGAACCCTCTGTGGGCAGGTGAGCTGGCACTGGAGGAGCATCGTAGAACTGGACCAGCTGTGGATGCCGAAGTGTCTGCGGCTCGGCTGGTGCATCAGCTTCTCCCCCACAGCCTTTGAGCAGGGCGTCTGGAAGAGGCACTACATCCAGACTGTGCAGGAGCTGCGACTCGCCTCACTGCAGGTCAGGAGGTCACAAACAGAATCAGTTGAAACAGGATTCAGAATGTGGCAGCTACATGAAAAATGCAGTGATGAAACATCCATAAAAGAGTCCACTGTCCACCTCCAGACCTCCTCGTCCAGGCAGCTGTTTGCAGTACCACTTGTATCAACCATCAGCAGTGCACATGATGACCCGTCAGAACCGGACCTCCTCGGGGAGGAACATCCAGCATCCGGCACCCTGCCACTTAGAAACATCTCCAAGAAGAGGCAGCAGTCTGCACCGCCTCCATGGAGAGACTCTGACAGACATCCTAAAGACACGCTGCGCTTCAACTACCTGGACAACCTGGACCCGTCAGAACAAGTCCAGAGAGGGTGAGACTGCAGGAGAACCAGAACACTCAACCACAGTGACATGAACGCCCGCACTCAGAAACTGTGCTTTTAAACAAGACATCAGCCACAATGTCTGTGGTTACAAAACACCTGCAGAACACTTGGTGGGCGGGGCCTGCTCAGGCCTGTGAGAGCTGACCAATCAGAGCACACTAGGCTTTTTATCAGAGACAGGCAGTTCTTTGTTTTCAGAACAAATAATATGGGAACCTATTTTAAAAAAGTTAATCCAGTATGTTTCCATTACTGAACAACGTCAGCAGGACTGGATGAGGAACTTTGTATTAGCATCAGAATTATTGAATATTATAAATCCTCTTTTAGCTGAAAGGAGTATTTTTTGTGGAGACAGTCAGACAACCTGACCTTTTTCCCACCATCCCAGACCGAGTTTAGACATTCAGACTCAAACCTCAGTCTGTAGTCGACATCTAAAATGTGAGTGAAACAACAAATGCCTCCTCTGGAAGGTGCTGGGCTCCCAAAGACACTTACATATCATCAATATAACCACATCCTGCTGTCTAAAAAGAAAAACAGTGCAACAGAAACACTGGTGACAGCAGCAATACAGTCTGACGGAGGCTCACATCGTCTGCAGTTCTTCTCACATTTCCTTTTTTAAAGAGAAGGAAGAGAAAAACGTTTGTCTTCTGGCTCAGTCAGATTTTACCTTTACATTCCTCTCCTGCTTCTTCACTTCCATTTTTAGCAAACAACTGGTAAATATAACATTTTTCGACCAGGACTTTGTACCTGTGTATATTCTCACATATAGAACGAGCCAAGAGAAACAAGAAAACAGCTTTCTCTTCATTATTGTGATTCTTTGTATTAGATTATAGAAAAAGAAAAGAGTGACAAGTTATTAGACTCATTTGTTATTGTCTCTAAGTTATATATCCCTGATAAAGGGAAAGTAACATCTCTGAAAGTAAAAGTTTCTTCTTCTGCAGCTTTTATTTTACACCCTCATCGTGTTATCACCTTGTTTTCTTGCGTCTTCTTTCCGGCTGTTGACATTTGCCTTCCGCCATTAAGCCTGTTAATTAATCATAAGCCTGACGTTGACACTAGTGATCAGATCTTACTGTCCCACTCTAAATACAAATACTAGATTATTCGAAACAAATGGGTTTGTTTTCTTTTTTTCCACAAAGAAATAAATGTCTCTTCAAGTTAAATGTAAGCCATCTCAACAGGTGTGGATGTGGAAATAACTCAACCAAAAAAAAACTTACCCTAACCCACTTTAACCTGAAGATATACACAACAAAATAACCGTGATATTTGAATGTGTGTCCTGATGAATCACCTGCTCGCTGACTCTCTGCAGGCAGATGAACATCGGAGCCTCCACCTGCTGCAGTAACGAGGTGAAGCCAGACGACGGGAGCAGGAAGTCGCTGTCTGAGGCGCATTACAAACTACGCAAAGCCAAATCGCTGGTAAATCGCACTCCATTCATCATCGACGCCGTAACCCCGCTGTGACTGTGACCTCCTTGTCTGAATCAAAGGGGGCTGATAAACGTGCGGTCTCTCTGGAGACTGTGCAACCAGCAGGCATCATGCATTATGGAGCAGCGTTTACACAGAGATACATGTTAATGACGAGAGGGAGGTGACGGGGGGGAGGCCAAATTATGCTGATGATGAGGGTTTTAGGGGAGGAAGGGGAGGAGAGGGTGAGACAGAGGGCATTGTGGCATTTAATATTCCAGGTTTGATGAAATAATGATTTAGTTTCCTGCCTAGAAACAGGAGTGAGTTTCAGTTTTTTAAACAGTGCTTGAAGATTTTTTGTCTTTCTGATCCTCAGATGTTCCTCAGCTCCAACTCAAGACCCCAACATCCTCCTCCCCTCCTCCCCTCCTCCTCCTCCTCTTCTAGATGATACCCAGTGTCAACCCTCCTGGGCGACCTGCAGTCACGACCATCCCGTCACCAAGGAGTCAGCCAGCAGCGTGCTCCACCTGGCCCGGTGGAATGCCGGGATTCGTCCTGGACCAGCGAGGCCGGCGGTGCCTCGGCTGAGCGTGGAGGCGCTCAGGGCGTCGCAGCGTTCACACCGGAGCGCTCCCAGTAAGTAATCCCAGTCAACTCCCAGCTCCTCTGAGCTGAACATGATGTAACCCCACAGCAAGACGTGTATTCAGGACAAATCATCAGTTTAAAAGACTGATTCTGCACGAAAGTCGTGCTCTTTGTGCCGTTTGTGACCCTGTTAGACGTTTTATCTTTTGAAGATAGAAGTGAAGTGATTTACTCTGAAAACTTCTGAAAGCATTTAATGAACAGGAACTCAATTATGTAGATTTATCCAAGTTATTTAGATCCTACACTTCACCAAACTGACACAGTAAAGTGTGTTTACAGGTCTTGTTGAGTACGACTGCATATGTGGAGAAAGTAGTATAAAGCCTTTTGTGGCTCCAGAAGTAATCTGACACATTTCCTCAAGTGATGTCACTCAGTGGACGATGAGGAACTTTCAGTTTTGGTGAAGTTGTTCTGAACTATCAGCACTGTTGTGAGTGAAAAGACTCGATGATTATTTCTATCACTCACAGGTACGCCACTGTTTGAAGTTCAGCCCTGGACTGTGTCCTCGTCACACAGGTGAGACGTGGAGTGAAGAACATTGTCCACATCAGGACGACGTCAGAACCACAGATCCAGGACAAGAGTCAAGCCCCAGAACTACATATGGTGCTTTGGACATTGTGTTAAAGGTTCTGCTGAAATGAGCTTCGACCTCCTGAAGGTTTCACACCGAGAACATCACTTGTGAAACAGAAATGTGTTTTAAGCAGACAGTATTTTGCATGTTATGTTATGAATTTTGGATATTTTATCATTTCTGTTCTATTATATCCTCATTTTTAATAATTTTTCACAGATATGACTGTCTGATGGATGTTTTGAGGACTAGGTTCACATTTTGTTTGTCCTACAGACAGAAACACGCCAAGAAAAGCAGCAAATGGTTATAAAAAAGTAACTTGTATGAAGAGTAAAAGTCTTAAAAGTATCATGCATCAGTGATTACCGTGCAATAAATGTGCTTTTTAGGTAAGTAAACTACTTGCACGTAAATAAATATGCGGCCAATTATCGGATCTGATATTTAGCAGTATCAATGTTTGTAAATGTAATTGCGGATTAAATAAATCCCTTTTTAAAATGTTTTTTTGACATGTGATACTTTGGCTCTGATGCAGAAACTAGTACTATAAAAAGTAAAATATATGCCTCCAAAATTATGACTTGAGTATTTCCATTTCCTTCTACTTCTACAGTACTCGAGTCTACTATACTAGTTTTGAGTCGCGGCGCACACAGAAGAAAACGTAACAGGGTCCCGTTAAGTTTAGAATGAATAAACTCTGAGCTCAGGTGTTCATCGTACAAACGTACAAAAAGCCAAGAGGAAACATCCGTCTGTATAAGAAATGTACCACCTTTATTATCCAACTCACACGTCCCATTCAATATGCAATACAAAGCCAAAGCAATTTATATAAACAGTAAGTCTGAACTCTGAACATATTAAACAAAAACTGTCAGTTTAAGACAAAAAGAGAAACGAACTGATTCCGTCTCAGTATTCAACACACAGTAGCATCTCGGGCAGAGAGGGAGGAGCGTCGTGTACATCAGCCCTGACAGAAGACGTCAGTCAGATATGAAATATCCGTATCATACGTACACCTCGCTCCCAGTCTCGTCCATGCACAGTTTTCACTCATTGCATATAAAACATTGCATTCAATGTACGGCTCACACTCACACACACACACACACACACACGTATACATATATTACCAAATACAGGAGGATCAAAATGAACGGTAGATACCTGACTTGTTAATTTAATGCGTTAATGACTATGGTTCATTATGTTTATGGCTTGTGGATGAAATAAAAAGTATTTCTGTGCTGAAACATAAAAATACTGTCTCCACGGGTTCACAGGTTCAGGCTTTAAGACCACGTCGTGCTCCACGATGAGTGAAATTAAGGAAAGTCTTTACAGCTGATCCAAGTATTTAGTAGTCGTTTCCTCTCAGTACACACTCTCTTATCATCGGTCCTTTACAGAGTAAACACAGTAAAAAAAAGAAAAGAGCCACAATTCAACTTAAAGCCGTCGAGATTGTCTGACCTCATGAGAAAGTTAGTTTGAGTACGTTAGGAGCTGCTGAAGGATCGTCTGTGTCGTGTGTTAGCAGAATGAGGGAGGATATATTGATTATACACAACAGAGATCCATATTGGTTATAATCAAGGCTATGATAATCTGAGGCTATGAAATGATCCGGTGTGCAGTTTGATGTACAGAAGGATTCATAAACTAAAACAGTTTTAAAAACTTGTATATCATTTATTCAAAATGTGAGATTTTTTGGCCTTTTCTTCTAGAGAAACACATTTTCCGTTTAATGCCGAAGCCACGATAAAGTCACTTAAAACAGGGAGAAACACGCGACAGACAGTCCAATAAAACATTTGGCGGGTCGATTCTAATTTAGTCTTTCTTCATCGCGGCCTTTTCAAAGCTTAGGAACGACAAACTGGATCTTACCGGATGTGCAAAGTTAGTTTGATGTTCACAGTGGATTTATTTTAACAGTTGCACAATGATTGAGTCTGAAAACAATAAAGACAAATACAGAAAACATCCTAATGGTTTTAGCAATACATCATACATCAAACCAATCAATCCCTCATGTGCTCACAATATTTAGCCCTTCACTGCAACACAAAACAAAAGTCCAACTTTTAACATCGATTGATTTCATATCCTGTCATTAAAGTGAAAACACAGAAACAACTTCACTTGTTTAAACACATGTCAAACTTTCAACTGCGATATCAACAAAAAACAAACCTGTGAATTTTTAAAATGTTCAAAAAATGATTTATTGTTTCAAAAAAACAAGCTGGACTTGACTAAAAAGCTGTACACTCGACTTAATTCCATTGTCAAATAAAAGATTGAGAAGATTGATTAAAGGACATTTTTATGCTGCCTTGTTCATTTCATGTCCAAGTGCTGCTCGCAAAGCTCCGATATATATAAGGCTGATAGGTTTCCATCATTTGTGCTTTGACAGCTGTTAACAGTAGAGGCAATTCATGTGATGTGTTCAGATTCTTTGCAAAGTAGAAGAAGAAGAAGAAGGTAGATGTTCTGCAGGTTTCAATAGCTTGGAGGGAATGACTATGCAAATACACACAAGTATTAACATCGAGTCTTTTTAAATAATGTAAACATATACATCTTATTTGAGGTCAGAGCAGTGATCCTCTTCATATCTATTTATATATATAAAAAAAAAGAATTACTGGAGCATCGTCCGGATGTTCTTCGGAGTGGACTCGTCGTTCAGGTGTTTTGTGGTAAATCTGAGGAGAAACAAAGCGAATGTGAGAAACAAGGTGATCTGAGGAATCACAGCACCGATCCACCAATCACATCACATCCCGTCTGCCGGCGCTGCTCGGTTTCAGTCAGCGCGGCCGGGTTTTTCTTTTCCACCACAACTGGTCTACCTGCTCGAAGGTGTGTCTTAAACTATTGAGTCTCTTGTTCTGATCCTGCAGTACAATCGAAGAATCACTGCTAACAAAGTGGCTCCGCTAATCCAGCTACAAACACGTTTCATATCCTGTAACTCCTTCACAATAAAAGCCCCCTTTTAAAGCTTTTATTACGATGCAGCGTCACATTTCATAATTGCCAAAATTTTAACGGCCAACATAATTAATTTCTCAACATTTTGACAAAGAACAAAGCAGAATAAAAGTGTTTTCTGCAGAAATACCTCGTCAGTGTTAAAACAAAGAGTGAGAGTTCAGGCTGTTTTATATCATTTACTGAAAAACACAACAAGCCGGGCAGAATGGAAGAAATACAATGTGTTTTCCTGACTAGTGGAAGAGAGTGATGAAAGTCTAACACTGGCAGCCCAACACAGAAACACTCCTCGATTGAATGTAACCTACTTGAGGGCGTTGAGGAGGCCTTCTACGTTGTCTGCCGGCTGGTCCTTCAGGACTTTTATGCAGCCTTTCATCTGAGGAGAAAAAAAAACAGACTGCGAATGAGAACGCAGCTTCACAAAACAAAACAAAACAGATCCACAGTGACGCTGTTTCCATATGTGTGCAGCAGTGTGAGAGTGTGTGTGTGTGTGTGGGGCTCACGTCTATCTTCGAGGACTTGTTGAAGGCGCCGTTGGGGTGGACGTGGTCATAGAGAATGATGACTCCGACCATGACCCTCATGCAGAACAGGAGCGTGTCCTCGCTGCTGAAACGACTCGAATACTCCCTAAAACCACAGACAGGAGGAGAGTAAAGGGTGAAGAAAAGAAATGAGGCTTAAAATGAGGTTCTATAAGAACAAACTACATTTTTCTTGGTTTTCTGTTGAGTGAATACATGTGAGTGTGAATGTCTTCTGTAGTGTCAAAGAGTCAAGGTCTCCTTTACTGTCTCACTAAAGGTCATATGATGCTTTTGGGGTTTTTGCCTTTACTTTATTGTGTTGTGAAGCATGAAAAAGTTCTGCAAAGTGAAAAAGCCCAAAGTTACTTTCTCCCACAGAAAACTGTGCTGCTCTGCCTGAAACACCTGGTTTGTAGTCGAGCCTTTGCTTCTGTAACTTAAGTGCCGATATCGAGCGTTATTGTAGATCACACTACTTCGCTCAGCATGACCCACCATCTCTGCCTCCGATAGGCTACGTCCTGCCGCTTCGTAATGCAAGTGTGCAACTCTCACCAAAGATCGAACAGAGGCGAGATGTCTCACTCTGCAGCTAAAACAGAGCATTTAATACACAGCGTGCAAAGAGATGCTGCAGCAAAAATTTAAGTCTGTAAACCTATTCTTCTAGGACCCCAAAATAAAAGTATAAACCTGCAAGCGTGTGTGTGTGTGTGTGTGTGTGTGTGTGTGTGTGTGTGAGTGTGAGTGAGAGAGAGAGAGAGTGTGTGTGTGTGTGTGTGTGTGTGTGTGTGTGTGTGTGTGTGTGTGTGTGTGTGTGTGTGTGTGTCTCAGTACTCACGGTGTCTCCAGCATGACTTTACAGACGCTGGCCATGGTGCTGAGACAGTCTGTCGTGTTCTCCAGTGGAAGAGTCTTGTTCTACAGAGACAGGCGCATAAAACAACCACAGTTTATCGATGAATATGATTATTTAATTCTTCATTGTTCAAACATGAAGATGTGTTTTCTGTCGCAAAACAGGAAATAAGAAACAATTTACAACAACTTTACGAGGACTTTAATATATTAGAAATTTACGACACTGTAAAAACAGTTGCTGTGTGGTTTAGTCCGTCGTGTCGACGGCGATGCAGTGGAAACATTCTCACCTCTGTCACGAAGTTTGTGGTTGCGTTGCTGAGTGTTTTCAGCATGGGCGTGGCTTCGGCGTAGAACAGAGACATCCTGTTGGCCATCTCATTGTTGACTTCACTCTCAATGTCCAACTGTGGGTTCAGAAACAGAGATGAACAGATAAAAGATGTCAGTGACGGAGCTTTTTAACATCATCTCGCTCATATTCATTGGAGAGAAGCATCATGCAGACAGCTGGACAACAGTTACAACTAGTTAGAACTTGTGAACTATTACTCCATTTTAAATATGTCAGTATCAGTCGGACTTATTTCTAGACTCTGATGTCACATGTAAACACTGAATCGGTCTATGAATGTCACTCTAGTGCCAGCTAATGTAGATTCATCTAACCAACACAACAACATGCAGACAACTCCCGGGTTCCGTCTCTTTCCTAGAAATCATTTTCCAGGACTTTTCCATTGATAATCCAGCTGGTACGACAGACACGGAGCTAATATGTTCCTAAAATTAATCAATTTATAATCCCAATATCTTTTTCTCTCGTGATTTATTATCCACGGCTGCCAGTAACGGAGGGTTGATGGAAGTCAAGAACAATATTAAATATAGAAAAGAAAGAATAAGACAAGTGTCCTTAAACGATCAACTCACTGGTTTACTTTACAGAAAAATCTACGTTTTTATAAACAATATTACGTTTACTACTAATACTGTATTGTATTGTGCATTTTGGGGGAGTTTAAATAAGGTTTTCCAGGATGTGTGTAAACCCCAAACTCACGTTCATGTTGTTTATCCGGTTTCGACTGATGGTTCTTCTGTAGTAGCTGAAGTCGTTCTGGATTGCAGGAATTCTCATCTGACAGAAAAAAACAAGGCAACGATCAAAAAGTGGATGACAACATATTGTTTCATACAGTGTACTGTGTGGCAGAGTGTGTGTGTGTGTGTGTGTGTGTGTTATTGAGACAGCTCAGCAGACCTTCAGCTCGTCAAAGCGCAGAGTGAAGTGGAGGATCTCAGCAAACTGTTTGGCCAGCGCCTGCTCCCTCTCCAGGTGCTGAGTGGGCGTGAAGGGCGGACATGTCAGGCACTCCAGTAAACTCTGCAGGGCCTCCTCTGCTCACACACACAAAAGAAGTGAGCTGCTGTGTAGGAACCTTCAGAATGTATTTAAGTGTGCATATTTTGATGGATGAGAAGGAAAAATCAACCTGAATGCTTAATTTACTACTTGAACTTCCTTACCGCATGAAATCACTTCTAACGCAACAAAACTTCATATTGAAAATATCCTCTAGAGCTTGACATCGGCAAGCTGACAGTTATATTCCTTTAACACTTGACTGTATATTATTCACTTGACTTCAGCACAGAAGTGACGTTAAACATGACAAAATAAAGAAAACAACCCGAGTGATGGAAGAGATACAGTTCTTTATCTCCATGTAAGCAGGTCAGAGACACGATAAAGATTAATAAGCCGAGACTGTAATGTGACGTATTGAAATAAAAAAAAAGAACATATATTGTGCATTTCTACAGCTAAGACGAGACATTTACTTCTACACTGTGATCCCACCTAGTCTGAGAGAGAAACTGTAGAACTTCTTGAGTTTGATGACGAGCGGGCAGACGGAGTTCCAGGCTCGCTCCTGCTGCATGAAGTCATTCGGGTTTTGAATTGCCTGGAAAAGAACAAAACAAACAGAAGAACAAGTGAGACGAACATCCACCATTAAGAGCCGCGGTGATCGTCAGCATCCAGCACCGGCGTTGTTCCTCACATCTCTGATCTCCTGACCGGCGCCTTTGTACGCCTGCAGACCCAACAGGATGCTCTCAGAATCCTGGAGGACCGAGTTCACCTGGTTCCACACGTCGCGCTCCATTTCTGTCGGCTGTGCATCTGACACACAAACACCAGGACAATAGTTAGCTCATCTGCTGCGGCATTCAACGTCACAACACACATCTCAGGACTGATTATTCTCGTCTTTTCACATCAAGAATCAATTAGCAAGGGATCTTTGTTAGTTTAGCAGATTTAACTCCACATTGAGTTGATTTCTCTTGTCGTTTCACTGTCACTTGATGTGAAAAGGCTTCTTTAAATAACTAATGACTGTTTTTAATGACTGGGGCAGGTGTGCTGAGTGTTTCTGTCAATAAGAAAATTACTAAAACTTTCTACCAAAACTCTTTTTTGAGAGGACGAGTACAAAAACATTCAGCACACTGAACTGTGTCGGGGTCAAAGCTACAAGCATCACATCACTTCAGTGGATATTTATTTTTGCTTTCAGCACATCGAGCACATCCACATGAGTCCATCAACAGTCCGACACCAGAATCAGCTGCCACGTGCCTCCAGAGTGATGCCTTTAATTTGAACTGCAACCCAAACGTTGCTTAGTACTGAGGAGGAGGCTGGAACTGTCTGTAAAACAATGAAAGCACTCTGCTGCAGACCGAAAGGCTCCAGACACATAATCAAGTATCCATAATGTATCTTGACGTCTGTAACTGAATACACTGGAGCTGGGTGCATTTACTGCATCGTGCCTTCAGCTCAAAGACAAAGTTAAAACAAATCTAAATTCCAGGCAGCGATATTTGGGGACTGACTGAAGGAACTACTACAGTATGTGTGATGGATATACAGTGTGAGCTGAAAGCTTTATGTAAAATCTGCTACGTGTTTCTGCAGGTCAGGATTCGAAGCCTGCTGGAGCTCTTGGATGGACATGAAGCTACAGCAGGTCCTGTTTACAGAGATAACAATATTCAGGGTATTAAAACTAACTATATAAACTTTTTGGGAAGTCTCTGATTAAATTTAAACAGGATTCTTCTGCCTGCTGCCTACAGGGAAGTGGACCTTTGTTTCGTACTTCCTGCATGGTCTTGATAAGAACATAAGATATTTTTATTGCTCTGCAGATCCCACATATCTCACATTTACTGTACATACAACAAATAATCGTAATGTTTCTGCAGGAAGCTAAAGATTCTCAGTCCTCGGCTATCAGCTCTAACTACAGAGCATCAGTGACATTAAAAACTCTGAGCCTCGGGTCTGTTTTGAATTTCAAAAACCCTCCCACTGCCACCATTTCCTCTTTGCTGAATAAACAAAGCCTGAGGTTGGCTTGTATTGTGAGACGGGCTGAAATGCCACTGTGGAGGCGTGTTAGGTTTTTGTTGTAGAAAAAAAAAGGACAAAGCAGATTTATTTGCAGGGTTAACAATGAGCCAATTTGTCTGTTTGATGTGAGCATCAGGAAGCAGAGCAATAAAGTAGATGATTTAATATCTTTTTTCACTTAACAACAGTCGAATAAACCATGAAATGATCGCAACAAATAACAGGATTATGCAGGAAGAGAAACAAGAAGGAACTTTAATATAATGCACCTGATAATAATGTGTTAGTAGTCACATTATGGCAGGTACATATATGTGATGTATTATAAAGCAGGCAGGCATGCAGACGGGTAGTAGAGGTCAAAGGTCAGCGCTATTTTTCTTCAGCTTGGCGTGAAGTGAATGAATTTTAAAAGTTTACTGAAATCAATCATCAGTTCTGCTCAATTCAAAAAAAGGGGGATGGTTGATGATACAATAGCTGAATAGTCTGACCCCTGACCAGCCGGAGCAGCTAAAGAGACGCTCGAGGAAAAATGACTCAGAGATGCAGAGGAGGGGAGAGCAGAAGGAAAAGGCACAAGCTGAGCTCACTTTCAAAGTCAAGGAAAAAGTTTGGCCCCTGTTCAAGCTCTGTGCAAGTGAGCACTTTTAACAGGTTCCCCATTTGGTTTCTGCAAGAGAGAGAAAGAAGAGAAAGAGAAAGGAGGAGAAGTATTCATGATTGTTAAAAGTCATCAATAAGTTATTAGGCTAGATCAGAGCTGAGAGAGCAGAAGGTCGTGACCGGGTGAAAGACAAAGGAGGAGGGGAAAAAAAGAGGTGAAGAGGAGCGGAGCATGAGAAGACTCCTTCAGGGCATCGTCATCAGGAGAGCACAGACCTGCTGACAGAAAGGGAACAGCCGAGCAGGTTACCCTCCCTCCCTCCCTCCCAACATCTCTCTCCATCCATCTCCTTCTCCCTTTGTTCCACTCCGCTGCCAGACTTACTTTCAAAGTCCAGGAAAAAGTGTGGATAGTTCTCTATTTCCCTTGTTAGGACTTTTAGCAGGTTACCCATTCCAGCAAACCTGATGGTCAAAATACAGCAGTGAAAAACAGACATAAAAACAATACATGAACACATGTGTTTGCATTTAGAGGATACATTAGTGTAAGTAACTGTGCACTTGACATAAGAGAGACATTCATGGTACTTTGAAAACATGTTTTATCACCCGTATCCAACAGACATTACTTTATTTTGTCTGAGTGACGGCTGAAGATTCAAAGATATTCAACTTACATCACAGAGAGAGAGAAAAAAGGAAATTCAAGCTCTTCAATTCCCTTCAATCATGACAGCACCTCCGTTTATTTATGAACACAAGGCAAGTTAAAATCTGTTGTAGTTGTAGAGTTGTAGATGTGCACGTATGCATGCTTCACGTGTTTCTGCTGGTCAGTATAAATGGGCGAACCTACATTTTCCTCCCGAGGTTCTGATCCAATCTGAGGCCTCTCTAAACGTGGCCAAACATAAGGATGTAGTCTTAAATGGCAGTTACACTCTATAAAGGTTTTATTGGAGGCGAGAGGCAGAGGGTAAGGTAGCAATTTCATAGGGAAAAGTCTACCTCCTCAGCCGTGGAGGGTGGTCACACACTCTGTAATCACAGCAGGGCTCAAACTTACTGCAGCGAGACATGAGGCCATGATTACGGTAAAAAGGGGGGATGTCATTGTATAACGTGGGGATGAAAATGGGAATAGCATAACCTTGCAGGGTTCAGAAGACTTAACCCGAGGTTACATGGTCAGGTTGTTATCTGAAAGTCTGAGATAAATAAACTGCAGAGTTGAATCGATCAGAGTCAGTCTATCATAAAGGACATGAAGTTGCAGATCGTACTGTGTGAAGAAACTAGAAGGGCCGCAGTTTTTCTCACACAGATACGACTTCTTTAGATTTTTAGAAGTCAAAGTGTGAAGAGACAACAAAAGAGAGCCTGTGCTGCAGTGTGCACATGATAATCACACTGCATTTCTCTGCACAGCCTCCAGCAAATTGATAACTAATCTCAACCATGGCATTTATGCCTCATCTTGTACCCTTCATAAATTCATACACCAGTTACAATCAGATATAAACAGTCTGCATGTTTTTTTTGTTTTTTATCATACACCTTATAATGTATGTGGTAGTCAAGTCCCATGCAGCCATGATTGTGTCTGGTGTTCATGTACTGGGTTGCACCAGAGGGGGGCAGTGCTGGTTCACATTCAGTTTTCACCAGTACAGATTAAAGCTGCACTGTAATGGTGTCATGTTGGTACATGTGCTGCAGAAGTCTAATTTTCTACAGGAACCCTGTCCTGCGGCTATGACAACTTCCTCAACTGATTCACCTGGATTTATCTGCAGCCAACTCAGGTTATTCTACCCGCAGGCCTCCTTAATCCACTAAATCTGACAGGAAGTTTGATCAGAGGAACTATTCAACAACATGTCAGCAACATCTAAGAAGAAGGGACAGTTTCTTTCTCTGAGAGACAAAAGACCATGTGACAAAAGCTTCCCAGTGTACGCTAATGCAATGCTTGTTTTAACATGCTTTTCAGTCAGGGCATTTTCAAGTGATATTCATTTGTTACAGAAAGCGCGCCAGAGACAAAAAACCCACCATCATCTTCAAGCTTTAAAGAGGTCATATAATGCTATTTATCAGGTTCATACTTTTGTTTGGGGGTCCTAGTAGAGTAGATTTACATACTTCAATTAAAAAAAAAACACATTATTTTGTCTAATATGAAGCATCGCTGCAGCATCTCTTTACACGCTGTGTCTTGAACGCTCTGTTTTATCTACAGAGTGAGACATCTCCCTCTGTTTGATCTTTGGTGAGCGCTGCACATGCACATTACTTTACGTGCAGATCTAAAATTACTCGCTACTGAAGTAACAACTGTTTATCTGCTGACTGACTGGAGTAAATACATGTTATAATAAATCTATTTATCTAACGCCTGTTAAGGTAAAGGCTCGACTCCACACCAGGCGCTTCAGGCTGAGCAGCAGTGTTTGTCAGAGAGAGTAACTATCTTTGGCGTGGACTTTTTCACTTTTACATGCACACAATTGTTTCATAACACAATAAAGGAAAAGCAAAAACCCAAAAAGCAGAATATGACCTATTTAAAAAGAGGCCTTAAGGAATCTCTTCTTACTGTAACGCTGTTGGATATCATTCATTTGTCATTTCAAGTCGACACCAAAATCGCTTTTAACAACTTCCAGAGACCAATATTTATGACTTGGAGTTGGAGGTTTGTGTGTGTGTGTGTGTGTGTGTGTGTGTGTGTGTGTGTGTGTGTGTGTGTGTGTGTGTGTGTGTGTGTGTGTGTGTGTGAGTGTGTGTGTGAGCGTCTGGGTGTGCACATATTAACATAGTTTGCGAGCCAACTCGTTTTGTGAACACTGGGGAGTGTCTATGATTGCGGTGATGTCACTCAAAATGTAGCTGCATTGCACTCTGGTATGCTCATGGCTACTGTTCACAAAGAACGCAATGATTCAGAGCGACGCTCAGTTAGATCTGAGCAAGACGTGTGTTAACATCCGTCTCCAGATCAAGTGAAGACGAGACATTTCCTAAAAATGAGCTGCCAACTTTTCCGCTGACAAAATGTAAGAAAAGGCTCCTGACATGTATCAACCCAACACTGTGGAGGATTAACGGATTTAACGAGGAGAAAAACGAGGCACTCTAATTGTTGCTACTGCCCATCACTTCTGTGCCAGGCAAGCTGCATAAAAAACACGTTTAAACAAGCTCATTTTGAAAAAAACAGAGACCTCTACGCAAGTAAAACGTGCCAATGAGTGTGCAAATCCAGGCCTCCTGTAATATCCTGTGACAGTTAATGTAACCAGAAGCTAAGTGTGTGTTTTATTTCCCCCCCTCGAGGCAAACAAACCTGCAGCAGCTTTTTCCACAACTTCTTGTCTCTCAAGAAGCCGAGGCGGAAATGAAACAAACAAACAGCTCCATACAAGATGAAAATAAAATGGAAATGCAGTTCTACCTCTTTCGTTATTAAGACCTACAGTCTGTTCTCCTCATCATCTCCTGTTTATTTACTTGAGGCAAAGGGACGTGTATGGTTGTAACAATAGTTTCTACCTGGAGTAAGGAGTTTCTCAGTGCAGACTACAGGTGTAACTCAAACATTACCAAGGGCTACTGATCCCTGACCATCGTTACATCATCATTCAAAAGGCTTCCCACCAGAGAGCACAATTAAGTGGCATGTCCCCTCAGAGTTGCCGTAGGGTGAGAGGTGTTGTTGTTTGTGATATGTGGGGAGAGGAAATGAAAAGAAGCATGTTCCTGCTCAGTGCACTAACATTACATCTCCACGTCCCGGCTAGTCTCCTTCCTCGGCTGGTCAAGTCAGGCTGAACAAAGCTAAGTTACGGACAGAGATGAGCACGGTGCGCTTTTGATGTATGTCTGCAGGGTGACAGAGTTGGAGATTCATGTCAGAGCAGCGGTGGGAAACAGCGGCGGCTACAGTGGTGAGCTAAACGTAACTGCTGAGGAGACACGCTGCCTCAAATTCGTAAACAACTTTTCACTGTAGACATCCTCATGTGCCAAGTTGGCATCGCAGACATCGCCCAACCCTAGCAGGAACCTGGACCTGCACCACCTCAATGAAATGCAGTCAAAATGTCTCTTGAGATCTGTTGTAACCAAAAAAAGGTCACATGATAGGTTGGGCGTTTGATTTAGTGCCATTAACAGCTTTCAAAGACTGACTGGACAAAAACAGAGTGAGAGAGACCTGAAAGTGCAGGAGTGACGAAGCATGAAGAGCCTGCAGAGAGAGGAAACTTAACTTCATTTGGTGCTTATGTAATGTAATTCTGTATAACTCGATGGGTGCAGCTGCAGACTAAAGCTGGTCAGGCAGGTTGAATGCATGTTCGGCAAACCTGCAGTATCATCGTACAAACATCTTGTTCAGGCTGCTCCACATCATTAACACCGTGACTCATGGTATTTAGCGGTATGCATCTGTGCATTTCTTCTGTGCTCAATCAATCATTCACATCTCCTGCAGAGAAACCTAAACGTGCTCTCTGTTACGTGACACTTTACCGTCTGCATGCTTCAAGTCTTAATACCAGACAAGGATGGAAAAAGCACGCAGGGAATTTCCTCGTCTGCTCTGTTCCTCTTTCACAACCACTTATCTATACTGCCTGGACTGAAAGTGTGGAAACTGACTTTCCTCTTTCCCGTAGTATTTACAATCAGCTGACGGGATTTCAAATAAAGTGGAATAGCACATATAGCATACCACATAAAGGGATTTTTTTTTTGGTGACGAATGTGCTTTATAAAGTACATAAGAGTCCCCTTAATAATAATACCCTTCACTAGAAAAAAGAAGTGGTGGCTATATTTGTCACAGGGGCAAAAACTCAAAAGGAACCAGAAATAAATATTCATTACTTAAACAAAATATAAAGTTTGAAATCCCCCAAGATGTCCAAACGGTGATGAAGCAAACCTCAGACAAACTCGTCCATCGAGCTCAATGACCTGCCTTTCATTTTTACTTTCAAAGTGCCACAAGTTGTTCTCGGTGATACAGAGACAGAAAATCCCCCAACAGCCCCACTTTCCTCCTCTAAACCTCAATTTAAACATTCGCCTTGCTTCAAAAAAATGTGCTTGTGAAAGCATGCAACAGTCTCAAGGCTATTTGTACTTTATAATTAAAGCTAACTCCACGCACTTGAAGCGCCGAAATGAGTGCCACGTTTAAATTGCCTTCCCTGCCGTCTGTCTGAGACAACCTGTGTGAAGAGAGAACTCGTCCTCTGAGCAAACACAAAGACCTGATGATTTGCAGAGTGGTGAATGTGATTTAGAGTTTTGTGTATCTACAGGATTTAATATTTGTCTTTTGAATACGGGGAAAAGCTTGACAAGTACAATCAGATGTCAGCAGTTGTTCTACATCTGATTAGAGTTGTTTCAATTCCGATACCAGTCTCCAATATGCTGTCGAAAACCCATGTATCGGTATCTGCGAGTACGTGAGTCTACACACTGATGCAAAGCCTCGTAATTAACAAACGGGACCCTGCTACTTCCCAGCTAGCCCCGTTCCTCGCTCCTCTGCTGCTCTAATAGCCAAACAGGAAGCTGCGCTGCTGTTTTTAGAAGAAGTTGATTTCACGCGAGTCAGACAGAGCCAGCGACATGTCAGCCGTTTGCAAACATTTGACTCTGGATAACCCCACCAGCCGATACCCAAAGCCCAGATATCGGAATTTGCATTGGGAAGGAAAAAATGGTGTTGTAAGATCTCATTGTCTGATATCGGTGTAGTTGTGCATGCAGAGAGACAGAGACGGAGACATGGAGACGCTCGACTAATGTGAAAACCACTCTTGACCTTTAGCTCTTTCCACATATTATATTCTCAATCTAACAGCCTTTTCAGACGGCAACTGTTGCATCAAACATTAGCAGTGTGATGTGGCTGTATTTTAGTCAAATCACACACAAAGTTTGGCAGCCGCCACCTGCTCAGATTTGAGAAATTCCAGTTCATTTGCTCTTTAACAGCCCCGAGGACAAACAGTTCAGCAGCCTTCGAGGGAGAAAGTTTTGGGCTTATTACAACAAGTGCAGACTAATCCTGCTGTAATCATCTAAACCACAGCATTGTTGCTGGGCTGATGTGCCTCAGTGGCAGCTCAGAGGGTGCTATTACTCAAACATGACTGCACTAGCCCAGAAAACTGTATTTTTAAGAGTGTGTGTGTGTGTGTGTGTGTGCGTGTGAGTCAGAGAGACAGTCGCGTACCTTCTCTGGTGGAGGACCTCAGGTTGCCTTCTATATCATCCGCCTTCTCGTTGTCTCTGAAACCAGAGAAAAGAGAGAATTACTGTTAAACTCAATATGGAAAAAGATGATTTTTTGTCTTACCTCCATCACAAAACATGTGTGTGTGTGTGTGTGTGTGTGTGTGTGGGCGTGTCTCACATCAAACATCTGTGCTTCGTACAGGTACAGGATCAACTTTCCACATTAGCCAACTTTCCATTTTTCACCTGACACATACAAGCATCCAACAAACAAATGATGCCCTCGCTCATCACAAAACACACACTGAATTATTCAACAGTGAAATCTACACCCCTGTCTGTTATATACAAAATAAAGCTGATTAAGGCTCCGTCTGCTTCTCGTTCACCGGAGTATTAAATGTCCTGTGACAAGCGGCAGCTGCTGATGGTCACTGGAAAAGAACTGTGCTGCATCTCCCTGCAGCGTGAGGGCAGAAAGTAAAGAAATAGATGTCACATTACTCGTCTATTCTACTCGTCAACGTTCGGTTCACTCTCCCCCGTTTTTCAAACCATATTCCAGGAATCTCTCCACAATATTTGATCCTGGACTGAAGTCTGAGCTTCATGTCAATAAATTATTTTCACCGGTTTCTTTCCGCTGAGTGACACAGCAAAAGTCAGACCATACTGAAATATACTAATACTACGGTCTGACTAAGAACATTTCATACATGAATTCACAGCTTGATTTACGCAATTATCTTTTTAACTTGCTTTAATCACACTTCCCTGGTACGTCTTTAGTTTGTTAAAAATGAAGGACCTCAGATCTTAACGCAGACTGGTTGGAGAGCTAACGTTACACCTGTGTTAGCCTCTCTGCACTGGTTTGCCCGTCAAGTTAAGAACTGATTCTGAGATTATTTGAGTTACATTTCAGGGAATCTGACCCTGCAACTTCTGCTGCACTTTATTAATATCCACAACGTTGCCACTAAATAGTCTTCCTGCCACTCTGCCTACTGCTATACCACATGCGGGCAAAAAGGAATACATTTTCACCTAAGACATTCTCCTTTGCAAGAACACACTGTCCTTGTGCTTCAGAAACAGAATGTGCACTTTAAGAAAAACTGCCATGAAGCCTCTTTTCTTGTTTGGGCAACAGTAACAGTATCGTGTGAAAGCCTGAAGACCGAGACAGTCCCATCTGTCACTGTAAATAGTCCTCATCCATCTGTGTTGACCCCCATCCTTCCTCTGGAGAACCTGCATGGCAACAGAGC
This sequence comes from Sparus aurata, assembly GCF_900880675.1. Classification (NCBI taxonomy): domain Eukaryota; kingdom Metazoa; phylum Chordata; class Actinopteri; order Spariformes; family Sparidae; genus Sparus; species Sparus aurata. The sequence goes on along the minus strand of NC_044208.1, from coordinate 28,487,656 downwards.
AAAGGAAAGAGGTGGGATGTTGTGTATGGATGGATGGATGGATGGATGGATGGATGGAGGCTCCACAGGGACTCTAGACACTCTCCTTATAAAGGCATGGGAAGTGTGAGGTGACACACAAGTGGACTTCACCTCAGCATTTCACTACGTCTACACACAGACAGACACACAACCACACACACTTCATGTGTTCCTTCTGGACCTCTTAGACACCGACTGCCAAAACAGCATGTGGACGGCACAGACTGAGCGCAGACACTCCACCATCACACCCACTTCACTCAGCCTACAGCCAACTTCTCCTTCTCTGCACTGTAACGTCGTCATCCACGTACGTCCTAATCTCTCCTTCACTTTCGCTCTCACTTCTCTGCTTCCTCCTTCAATTAAATAAACTGGGTTTTCTGATTGTCTGACAGCTGAAAAGAAAGACAGGTGTCAGCAGCCAGTCAACTCATTTACACAATGACACCGCATACTTAATTAGCCAGGAAGTTCACAGCCTACCGACATCTTTCAGGATAAAAAACAACAAAAATCAAAACAGCCATTAGCTAGCCAGATGCATCTTCCACCCAGCAGTCCCCCAGTTAATCAGCTAGTTAACCCAATGACACATCCTTCTGTAAAACCAGCCTCACATTTAGCCAGGCAGAGGGAAGATGAGTCAGTTCTGCAGCCTTTCCGTCATTAAATCTATCAATCATCCCGGCAGGTGGTGGAGCCCGACAGTGAGGAGGGAGATGTGTGCAGACTCCTACAAAATAAACATGTTTTTCAGGAAACATCTATCGAGAGCCGGTGTGGAATTTTCCAGTGACCCCACAAGAATAACACATACATTAATAATAATTATACAGGTCCATTATGTCCCAGTGAGAGTAATTAAACTGATTTTGACCTTACAATCTATTTTGCAGAGGAGCAATGCATTTGAACATTGAAGCCAACGCTGCTACTTTTTTAAAAAATCGGAAAATCAGATGCATCTGTCACTGTTGTTCTCAGTGGATGAGAGCTTGTCGAAATCAAACGCTTCTTTTGTTCCGACAAAAAGGAACGAAGGTTTCATCGCCTATACAATCCTTTTTCCTGTAAGAAATTGCTCAGATCAATCAATTATCAAAACTAATTGACTGATCGTTGCAGCTCGAAGACACACACAAAAGATAGACACAGTCTTGCCTGCACGCCTGTGTCAAAAAGCTATCTGTTTCCATGGTGACAGGAGATATGTCCGTTAAAACAGGGGAAGCACGCGATGACAGAGTGGAACCCCCCAGGACACACACACACACACACACACACACACACACAACACACACAAACACACACGCACACACTTTGTTCCTCAATGGTTTACTGTTTAGAAAAAGGGAAGGTGTGTGATGATGAAAGCTCCTGTCACTTCTGGTTGAAAGTCTGGAGAGGAGGACGCCAAAACCTCCCGGGTGGAGAGAGGGGGGAGAGTGACAGACTATAAGCGAGGGATGAAGATGACAAGAAAACGGCAGATGCTGTCCCGGGGGGGGAAACCGCAGAAAAAAACAAATATATCCATGAGAAAAGGAGCGGGTGCATCCGAACAACATCTAAAAAAGCTAAAGAAAGAGAGCATCATTATTGTGACAGCGCCTGCGTGTTGCTGGAGGGAATTAACTGCAACTAAAAGGAAAGTAGAACAATAAAGTAGAGCACAACTAAACGGCGCAGAAATGTACTTTTAATGTGTCTGACATGGAAAGACACACATTACTTGACTGTGATGGCGGCCGGCCAGTGTTTTAGTCCAATAGTCTGTAGGCAACGTTTACACAAGATGACAAAAGACTCTATATCCCACACTTCAGTTGGTTAAATGGACCGTAACAGTAAACATTCACGAGTCGCTGTTATCTGGCTCTCATATCAGCTGTGCTTTCAGAGTGTTTACATGCTTAGCTTTATCCTCACACCACTGAGTACTCAGTTAATCAGTAAGCTACTATAATAATCTAGTGCAAACTTGTCCAACGCAGTTTAAAGTCTAATCGTCTTCCCGATAAAGCCAAAACTACAGTATGTAAATATGACGCATCTTAGGCGTGCTTCATGCAGTGTTGTAATAATCTATCCTGTGGGCTGCCGTCATTATTGCACCCATAAATACCACGACTGCCAGGCATCTGTTGAAGCCGACACTTGATATTACACCTCCAGAGTTTCTGAAGAGTCATCAACATAATGCAATATCATGACTGATTACAATGAGGCGATTACTGAGGCCTTACAGAGTGAAAATGCCTAAAAAGGATTTGTGCTGAACAAAACTTCAAAACTGGCATCGAAAGTGACCAACACCTCTGACGACAAAAACATTGAAAGCTTCATCAATTTAGATTTGACTGTATAGCTGAAATGATTAGTAGATGAATCGATAATCAAAATAGGTGGAAACTCATTTTTTAAGCCAAGAATGTCAAACATTTGCTGCTTCCAGCTTCTTAAATGTGATTTATGTGATGCTGCTTTTCTTTGTCTTTGGGTTTAGGACTGAAGACGTCAGTGTGGGCACTCACTTTGGGAAGTTAGGCAAGTTACACATTTTTCTGTCATTTACTACGGAATTGATTGATTAATTTTGAGAATAATCAGCAGATTAATCGATACTGAAAACGATTGTTAGTTGCAGCCCAAGGACTAAAACTGAGTCGCCTAAAAGAACGTGTGCTTAACAAAACTACAAATGGCGCTGAGACCAGAACTTGATACACTGAATATAGACTTAAACTCTAAATAAAAATGGTTATCAAACACAGTTATAGTTTGTAATTGTACTACAATCGGTCACTGTAGTTACATGGTGTGAAACAGAGAAACAACTTGTCAGAGAGCAATTTGTCAAGGTCGACACAACTCTACCCAGAAAACCAGCTCCAAGAAAACACACAGAGTCGGAGCCGTCACACCAGACTGGAAACACAATTGTTCCTTGAGAAGCAACCACACTGACCAACAATGGGTCCTGACTTTCACAGTGCATGTACAGATGTATACTGCTGATGTGTAGTTTTTCTTGTTTTTAGCCAGTCAAAACATTTTCCTGTCCTGAGGGGGAAACAGGCCGTGACCCACTTTGGATCAAGGCTCATTGTTTTCTTAATGCTACATTTAAGCTTCCTTATTCAAAATTAGCCATAATTCAAACATAGCCTGGGTTAGAAATATGATAAACTTCCTTTAGTACAGCAGGTCAGAGGGAAAACATGACCTTTTGGTGTAATATATATATTCTAGTAGGCAAATCATGTAAATCATTTTTACAAACCTCATGGGATTGGTTTGTAAAGTAAAAAAATAAAATAAAAAATGCTTCATTTAAAAAAACAACAGCTTTGTGAGCATAATTTATTAATTATCCAAATGTTGTTACCACTTGTAGTATCCTTAGTTTACATAACGGCTAGGGCTGCACAAAAAAATCACAAAATTATTAAAAATCGCAAGAACTGCAATTATTTTATAAAAAAGATCAAATGTGTCAAAAAAGTGTTTTAATAAAATGCTGTAGTGCTGCAGATTGATGTATTGATTATACTAGTTTCTCAATGACTGAAAATTGTAATCATCCATAATAATCATGAATTATATTATATCGCTATCGTAATATCTGTCAAAATAATTGCAATATTTTTTCTTGATCATATCGTGCAGCTCTTAAAATGTCATTTCAATCACTGAAGTCATCTGTAGTTGGATGTGAAGTTTCAACACGTGGTATTTTTCAGAAAATACTCATTTGTAGGGTTTGTGTGAGAAAGAAAAAAACACACTTCATGTCCACTCCGAGTCAACTCAGCTGTTACTGCTCCATTACATACTCCATAAAACCAACAACAGGAGACCCTGGCACAAACACTGGATAGCGTGACAGCTGTTGACGTTCAGACATCCAGGATTAAACCTATAAATCAATTATTTACGTGAATGAGCATCATCTCCAAATCCAAATCCACTTGGAAAGACACGTTTTCCGACACTGCTCCAGGTCACGCGAGCGGAGTTGGTGTGCAAATTTGTGAGGGGGGTAAAGAGAAGGTTCAAGTCCCAGGTGAGACTCACTCAGGCTAATGTGTGTCTTGGTATGTGTGTGTGTGTCTTTGTTAGCAAGAGCCTTTCCCCTACTGTAGTGTGGAAAGCAAAAGATGGAGTGAGGGAGTGAGGGAGGGAGGGCAGGGAGAGACACATCTGGCTCAGGACGATGTGCCTCCTGCAGACACCCTCTACGGGTTCAGACGAGGGTTAACCTTCAATGGAGGTTCAATGGGCTGGAAGACCGCGACCCTCCCATGGGTAAATGAATGTGTGTCTGTGTGTGTTTGTGACAACTCTGGAGCATCTTTCTTCCATTCTGCATAGCAACAGCTGATGAATAGATGATGGATTTATAACAGCCCAGTGAGCTCTGGGTTTGGGGGGATTTTAGGGAGGGGGGGCCTAAAGGGGGAGACGGAGACATCACCGAGCATTAAGATTCATTCATTTGACAGCGTTGTGCCTACATTCACTCTGTATTCATTTTACAACATCAAAACGTGGCGGTTCACAGCACTCGTCGCCTCTGCACGCAACCCTCAAAAGTACAACAAAATGAAACGCAGGACGTAGATTTCACACTACAGCGAGTACAACTTTTCATTCATCAACTGACACTCGAGTGAACAGGAAATGCATCAGCCGACCGAGTCCCTGTGCAGGCTGAACAACACTGAAACATGTGGGAACTGTGTTAAGTTCCTTCTATTCTCATGCAGGTAGAGCTGCACAGCTTCACGTGAGAAACTGCACATCACATTATTACTATTCTTGTAAACAACAGTACGCTTCCTCTGCACAAAATACTTCTTTAGTGTCTGCAGCAGCTGAGATGGTCAAGATGTGCATATAAAATGATGAAAGATCTAAAGATTATGCATGTGTCCATTTAAATCCAATTAATCCTGATTAATATTATATCTAGAAACAGAATACAGATTTTTTGTTTTACTTTACAATATAATTTAGGGTAAGAAACATTGTAACAGTCTTTTGTGACGCAGGAACTCTCAAAAACATTCTTAGACGTAACAGGAAATGCTTTTGCTTTTCTCTCCCAACTCGATTAGCTCCAAGCAGGCTGAACCTGAACTGCAGATTCAGGAATTTGGTTCCAGTTTTTCTTCCTCTCGCTCAGGTGACTATTTATGAATCTTCCGCAACAACATATCCAAACATGCGGCCTTTTTAAAAGGTCAAATGTAACAGACAGAAACAATTTCCTCCCCTGTATCTTGGCCGCACATATTTCAAAGAGCCATGCTTATAAAAATTGAAGCTGGAACACAATGAAACACAAAAAGACAGCCTTCTCAGTTTTGATTCTGAATAACACATTCCCAGGGTCAGAGCCTACTGTGTTGTCCATGCTGAGGAACAAGGAACTGCCAATAAAAAAACACATAAATCTTAAAAAGACCTGTGGTGTTGTTCAAACACAGTAAATCCCAGACGGAGGAAAATGACCATCAGCCAATTGCTTCTTTTCTGGCTGCGTCTGGGAGTTTATCTACCAGCCATGTTGGCACAGAATCTGATGTGGAGTTCTTCTGATGACAATGAAGCTCAGTAAATGGCAAAAAACGACAAAAGTAATTATGGAGTGAACAAGACACAGTTTTGTTAACACCATTTATGAAGCCTGGATTTCTGTAAACTGACTGGACAACTTAGGAAAGTGGAGAAATCTTCAGTGGAGCAACAAGCGGCCATCACAGCTGAATGTGCTCGCTTTTCTATGGGCGTGAAAACCAACACTCAGTCACTGTGTACTTTTCCAATTTTCCAGCACTGCCAGGAACAACTATGGCGGAGCTCATCAACTCTTTACAAGTGTTGCTCCTGGCCTTGAGTGCCTAAACTGGCATCCAAACGTGACTGTTCGTCGGACCACTGCCGCCTCGATTTGGCTTCCATTGTATAAATCTTTGGTTTATTCTCTCTTGGATAAGAAAGAACACACTACACTAGCTCTGGTTATTAAAAAAGGCACAGTTTTTAGTCGGTTCTTGGTCACGATAGCCCCCCTGACGCAAGCAAGCCATTTGTTTTTGACCACCAAAGTGTTGGTGATGCTCTGGAACCAGTTTTCATGGCTGAGAGTGAGTTCCAAGTAGCTTCCAAAAGACAGAACTTGCTCCAGAGGAGGCACTGGTTCTGAACCAGCACCTGAACAGCACCTTAGTCAAAAAGGGGCATGTGACAATCAAGCAAACATGCCTCTGAACTCTCAGCATTCTCATCCTCTCATTATCAGAGGCGTAACAGCACGCATAAAAGGTTTCATACCAGCACTGTCAGTCAAGCCCTCAGAAAAAGATAATTACCAGCTAATTGCCCAATAGGATCTAAATAGCAGGTACGCTGTGGCACACGCAGAACATTATACAAAAGTGTTCCCTCCTTCCAAGGACATTTAGTGGTGTGTCATTACCGACTATTATCTAAAACCTGCTATTCAAAAATAACCCTGTTTTGCCAGTGCACAACCGTAATGAACTGTGACTGTGTCTTACTGTTGAGCCATTAATCTTGATATTTTTGGTTTTCACGTTGTTGCATGACTGGATGTCTGTCTGAAATGATAATGGTAGCTTGGACATTTTATCTATAGTTAGCGTATTAAAGTCCAAACTTGTCAATGTGTAATTTCGACAGTGCTCGTACACTTGAGCGCGTTCAGAGTCTACAACGCCTGTGTCGCAGGTCTTATGTCTGTTAAATCAACTCATTTCCTCTGAGAAGGACTCTGTATAAACCAAAGGAAACCAAAATCAACACCAATGACCCAAAATAACTTCTGTTTGGGAATCTCTCGGAAAATGACTGGCAAGCACAAACCAATTGTTTAACTAGTGTGTCCCTCACTACCAAATGCCTTCACAGAACCATAACACCATACATACCGTGCTCACTGCCACTCGTTCTTAATGGTGAGCATTTGCACACTAAAATGCCCCATTGTAATGAAGCTGGCATCAACTTTTGTACTGTTGACCTCTGGCCTGGTATAATCTGTGTACCTACTACCTCAGTGCCTGCTGAGTGCAGTTATTGTTCTACTCTAGAAAGTTTTGCATCCTAAAAAAGTAATGAAAGAAGCAGAACATTATGGCAAACTAAGAACTAAGTATACCGGTTTGGTAGTCAGTAACATGACTGTAATACAATAAGTTATACCATTAATAATATGATGATGAATGTGTACATTTTGGCACCAGTCTAGCAAATATTATGGGATCTTTTGGGCCAACTAAAACTAGGGATGGCTTGATACCACTTTTTGTTGTTTGATACTGATGTCGATAAGAAAATCTTGACTATCCGCAAATACTGATATCAATCCAATACAGCCTTTCACCACCTCCTAAACAACAAAGTTACAGAAAGTATATCGGTACACTCTTCACTCTGCGCACTCTTCGCCTGTAAAAAATAAATCCACAGAACCCCTCCCCTTGTTTCTGCAAATGTGAAGTTGAATTTTCCAGCGGTGCTGCCACCCCTCGAAACACTTGCACTGCATAAATTTGCACTCAACTGTTTTGCTTTTTTCTTCCATTAGCTTAAAGTAATTCCACACAGCTGATATGATGAGAGTCTCACACAAGCTCGCTCCTGCTAGTCACATGACACATGCTGCTCTCTTTACGGCATGTATAGTTTAAGCATTTATGGGAGAGTTTAGAGAGATTTTAATAAAAATCAGATCGGATTATACATTTTCCCCTCTCAGATATCCGAGTATTAGATCGTTGTATCACTAACTAAAACTAAGGATGTTGGCAGACATGAAACTACAAGGAACTTTGGAGAAAAAGTGGTACAAAAAAGGAATTTATGGTTAGTCTCTGCTCAAGGTAAGCCATCAACAACAGGTCCTGAAAAAACTAACCCAAAAAAGAAAAACATTCAGAATACACCAGCCTGCCACTTAAAAACCAAAACAACACAATTGGCCTTGGCCCTCTGCATCCATTTTTAAAATCCTTCTGCTGTTTTGACTGGCCAGGAAAACAGGCCTTCAAATTGGGTTAGGGGAGCTGCGTCTCCCTCAGGCTCCCTTCGCTGGAGCAAATGTGACAGCAGGGCGTGTTGGGGGGGTTGAGCTCCGCTCGAGGGGAGGTTGGCTGAGTTTTGCCCTAATATGGACACAGGCCGGGGGGGTGGTGCGGGGTTCTTCTGGCGAGAGGGTGGGCTGGGTGGAGAAGGGGAAACCTGCCCAGCACCACCACAATGGCAGCCTTGCTTCCCTCTACTGTATCAGTGACACTCTTTATCCTTCCCTCTTACAGTCTACTTCACAGGGCAGCACAGGGCTCGACTGTTCCGCTCTACTCACCGTGCTCGAACTGCTCTACGCACACTGAAGAACTCTTGAGCGTCGAGCACTTGCACGTCAAGCACGGTTAATTTCTAAGCACTCAGGAATCATACATCGCATATCACACACACACACACACACACACACACACACACACACACACACTTGAGTCAGTGACACAGCAGCGCGTTACCGAGTCCGGTCCTCAGCAGCTGGCTCTGTGTACCCTGTGGTTCAGTCAGCTGGGCCTGCTGCCTAATTTTACACTTGCACATTACAAACTCCCCACTATCCCTCCTCCACATCTGGCCTCTGGTGTAGAGAGAGGGAGAGGGACACTGATAATGGCAACACACACTACAACTCACAGTGGTCATCTTTTTCTGCTCACAAGAGCTGAGGAGGGGGGTGGTTGGTGGTGGTGTGCATGTAGTAAACAACTCAGGGAAAGAAAGTGGGATAGAGAGAGAGAGACAGTCTGCCAAGGCACATGAGAGCGCATAAAGAGAACAATGGAAGGAGGAAAAGAAATCAAGGCAAAAAGCAAGTAGGAAAGTTAAGGAGGGCGTTTGGTATTTGGAGAGGAGGAGGAGGCTGTCTGGCTACGAGCAGCCATGGCCGCGTAGAGTGGGACTCCAGGCGTAGAAAATTCCTCCTACATCTTCGCTCAATGCCACTTCTGTTCTGCCAAGCCCTGCATGTCAACAGCACTGCAGATACAAAGGGAACCATGTCTGTGTGTGACTGACTCCAGTGTCAAACTAGTGTTACCGACTTTGTATGTGAGAGCATCAAGCCATCTCCACCCCTGCATGCTACGTCTCTGCTGAGCGGAGGCATCCAAGCTAGGCTAACAGAAGATACTTTGACAGCGGCAGCACGATAATCTTAATAAACTCAAACATGTGCTGCTGCCACAGATCACCGGAGAATCAAATCTTGTTGACTGCAGATGCTTTAAGACAGAAAGTCATTTGAATACAGCAACAATCAGCTTATAGGCTGTCAAATACTAATTACTATTTTTACAATTGATTAATTAGCTTGTGTTATTTAAAAAAAAAAAGCTCAGTATGTTATTTCAAGACAACAACGGATCTGATGTGGCTCAGGAAGACATATTCATGAATTAAAGTTTTATTTATGTTGTGTTAAGTTATATTCACTGACCTTCTTCCTCACTTGTTCAGTCTCTCCCAGAGGTTGTAAGGAAAAGTAACCAAATAAAAGTCATCTTTGACACCTTGATGATGAAAATCATCAGGATTTCTCTGGGTTTTAACATTGTTGGGAATATTCTGGATCATGTAAGCACACAACTCTACAAAGACGGATGTGTTGTTATTCAGCTTCTCTGTTTTTTTATTTCATCCTCCGTGACAGAAACCTGAGTATATTTGATTTGTGTACAGACATTTGAGAACGTCAACCTGGGATTCTGGAAACACTGTGAAACATTTTTCACCACGTTCTGACATTTTAAAAAGGTCAAACATCTAATAGATTAGTTGAGAAAATAATCAGCAGATTATGAAAATAGCAGCCCTCCATTTGATGAATACATTCATGCAAACTCACTGGCAATACTATGTGGATATACTTCTTGCACTATGGGGAAGTAAAACAGCTGTGCAATATATTGTCGGTTATTGCGACTGTGATTCTGTGACAGGATCATGCCTGTGATTTAGGTTATCGTACTATTGTATGAAGCTTACATTCAGGCAGTCTTTTAACAGTAACAGTAAAAAGTAAAAAGTTATCTGAACTATAGGAATAGTTTGGTATTTAGGGAAATAAGTACATTTGCTTTCTTGCAGAGAGTTAGATGAGAAGATCAGCCAAAAGACAGTTTGGCACAAAACCTCCCTTAAAACTGCAAACTGTTGTTTTTACACCTCAGCTGATCAAACTTTGGCAAAAAAGAAGAAAGCTATGAAGTACTTTTCCCAAAATGGTAACCTGCTCCTTTAACTCATTCAGTTTAATTGTATGTTTGATAGTGATATTTTCTCAGTTGTTTCTTATCTAAATCACTTATATTAAAACACATAAATCTAATTTAATTAGGGTAGATTATTTGCTATACTAATATTGTGTTGTAGAGTGAACCACTTAGTATTAATCATTTTACACACCGAGCTGGAGGCTAAAAAATGCACAGACTATTGTTCTGAGTAATTTCTGCAAAAACAGGCTATGCCAGCGCAGGGAGTGGGGCACACGGGTGTTCCTTATGAAAACAAACCTATTTATGGCTTTCCGTGAGTGGCGGCTCTACAGTGACGGATCAGTGCTAATCACTCCAGAATGGCCTCGCAGACGATACTTGACCTTTACGGATCACGGCTTTGGTCTCATGTTTGACAGAGGCCAAGATCAAGTGCACTCGATGGTTAGTCATGCAATATATCTAGGCCAAATGTTTTTTTCCTCCTCCTTGCTGTGCTCTTACTTTGTGGTAGATCTGTCTGGTAAGTGAAAGAATAGCTCACCACACACTCAGTTACAGATAGAGGAGTCTGTGCAAACCACATGCAGAACACACTGACTACTGAATCTGGTTACGGTGCTTTGTTATATGTTACACTTTGTCAAATTGAGATGTGACTAGTTTCAGGAACAACTGTCTATTCTTGTTTTCACCCACACGGGCTGTACAATTAATTTATCATGCATGTATATTGTAGTGTTTAGGACTGCAGCATGTTTGCAACTGAAAGTAAATATTAATTTATCTAACAGCACCATCTGGATATCCAAATAATTACGTAATCAAATTATCGGGACTAATAATCAACATTATAATCGTCACCATCCGATCCGAACATAAATCAGTTCTGACACACTCAGTACCGACCTCACTACAGCACCATGACTGTGTTCTTCAACATCAGGGGTCAACCGATATGGCTTTTTCAAGGCCGATGCCAGATGTTAGAAAATGAAAAGATCGATAACGATATTTGGAACCAATATTCATCATTTATTTCACAACCAGTGATGGAAAGAAAGTAAAGAACCATTCTTAATTACAATTTTGGGGTACTTCACTTGAGTATATCTCACTCTGCTACTTTACACTTCCTCTCCAAGACATTTATTTGATACATTTAGTGACTAGTTGCTGTGTAGATTCATATTTTTTTACTGTTTATAGGCTATAAGCTGTGACGGGTTACCAATCAGATAGTGTGGTGGATGTTAAATCCGAACTGACAATCGGTCAGTCCAATTCAGTCTACCCCTGCTGAGCATCCTAATGTTTGGGCACTTGCAGACTGTTAGCTTGCAATGAACAATAAACAATAAACAGCTGTAAATCTCTGGATCCCTGCACCTGCTGAGATCAGTGAGAGTGCTGCTGAATCGCAAAAAGCCAGTCGAGCAGAGGCCAAGATCCTCCTGCCAGCTGTGGAAATGCAGACGAGCAGGTGGTGTGGCAGCCAGCACGCAGTTAATCTCTGTCAAGATTAAATACTATAATGTTTGTACATTCAGTTAACGGTGCACTTTGTGATGCACACTGTTGCATATCGGCCTCACAAACCCTTTTTACAATCCAACTAAATAAGCTTTCAATAATCACATATCCGGCAGAAGCATCGTGCCAACAAATAGGAAGTAACTTCCATGTCATTTCACTTCATACAAACAAAGTGTGATTCACACAGCCGAGGTGTGAAAATGCCCTGTCGTTTGTTAAATGGCAATTAAGTCTCAAAATGAGTGATTAAGTGCATGTAACCAGACACAAACGTGACAGGTGACAACAATGAGTCATTCTGAGGAACTCTTTATCTTGTAGTTTCATAACTTTCAAACTAACTTTGTACTGGAACCAGTTTCAAAAAGGCTTTCCAATTTTCCAGTGGCCTAGAAAGTATGGTGCTTTAGGCATTTGTGCATAAATAAACTGCCAAAGCAAAGAAACCCCTTAGTTCAAAGTAGTTCGCACAAAATCGATAGGACAGATGGCGCGCATTTTAAATGACCTTGGTGTACCACTTCTCAGGTTTCAGAAACAACAGGTTCCTGATCTGACTCGATGCAGCGGGAAACCTCAGAAGATTAAGTAAGACCAACATTAAAGTCATATGGAAGAAAGAAAACAGGGAGGTATTCTCATTATAGCATAAAATACATTTTAAAAAGACATCCTTAAATATTGCCTCTGCACAAGCACGCATGAAAGTTTGAGGATTGGTTAACCAAAGAAAAGTTTCCCATCATAAAATAAAGGTTTAACATGCAAGACATCAGGAAAAAAACAAAGTAAACACCGACAGAGTTATATTGGAGCACTTGAGGGGTAATAAACACACTGAAGCTGACAGCTACGAGCACAGCCTCTGCACAATACTAGTCAGTGAGAGGATAGTGAAACTGCACAGCAAACACACTCACAGAGAGCTGTTGTCCCGCTGACAGGATGTGAGTATAAAAAGTGAAACGTGAGCGGGAAGTGTGCAGGGTCATAAAGCAGCGCAGTTCAACACACACACACTTGTTCTCACAGACAGACAGATAAATACACAGTCAGACGGGTAGTTTGGGGTAAAACAGGAACTCGGAGCAGACACTTTGATTCGCGTGGTGTTGCACCGTGACACGGCCATGGTCGAACGCACAAAGAAATTACTTATTTCCGGAGAGTAGTAAAAACAGGAGGCGATCAAGGACGGCCAACAATGAATAAAAAATGTTAGATAATTTTCACAGGAGCACATTATTCCTGTTGAACATTGAACGCTGCTGGCTTAAGTGTTAAAACACTTTAAGCTTTTAAGAGATAAGCTGTTCTACCGGCTGAGATTTATTAATCCTGCTTTGCCAAATAGAGACTGAAAAAGCACCCTGTGTAATTGGGTACGCAGTTACAGCTAAAAACTGATAACTCTGGGTCACAGGCCTCGTTAGCAGCACTCACTTGACTCGTCACTGTAGGATAGTGATTCTGAAACTTGAAACAGTTTCAACACTCGCTCTTTCACAGTATCGATACACAGGTACCAGCTGTGCATTCTCGCTTTCTCTTTGATCTGACCATGAGATGAAACACACACATCACAGCAGTGCCCGTATTGCTCCGCCTCCTCTCACTTATGCCGTTTTTCCATCACATCTGCCGGCCTGGCTCGGCACGGTTTGACTCGGCACGGCAGGTTTTTTTGCATATCCGCCACAGCTGGTCTACCTGCTTGAGGGTAAACCAATAGCGAGCTTGTCCCGATACCCCAAGTACAATCGAAGAATCACCGCTAACAAAATGGCTCCGCTAATCCAGTTCTAAACACGTTTCATTTACTGCAACTTCTTCACAATAAAAGCCCCCCGTTAAAGCTTTTATTATGAAGGAGCATTGCAGGAAATGTTGTGTTTTCAGCAGCACGACTCCTGAACCAGCTGAAAGTGAACACGATGAAACAGTAAAACACAGCAGTTGTTTGAAAGAACAAACAGGACGAGAGAAACTAAAGAGATCCAGTTAGAAGGTACAGAAGTACTGAGAGCTGAACACACTGACTTTTAAAAACTGCCTTCTCTCAGGTTTCCTGCACAGACATGATTTCAGTATCGATTTGAGGGCGAGACGGGTGTTTGTTTCTGGTTGACCTCAGTAGTGAGTCGGCCTGGTCCTACTCTGGAGCTGCTCTATCACTGGAACGGCTCGGCTCGACTCGGTAAAGTAGAACTGGTGATAGAAAAGCAAATCAGCCCAGCTCGGTGAAAATACGGCATTATTCTAAGAGCCGTCTTGTCATCACTCATCTCATTCGCACCGGTTTGTTCTGGTGTTATTTAACATGGCAAGTGCTCAGTCTCAACAGAGGGGATGCGGTTTGAAAATACTTCACATTTTAATCAAATAAACAAGGAACAGGAAGGGATGAAAACATGCAAGCTACACGGCAGTGCTAATGAAAAGGTGCTGACACAACAAATTTATCAAAGCACCTGAAGGATCAACATGACCACCTCTGTAGAGAATTTCAAGAGGTTGGTGACGGCTCCCATTTCAACAAGACTGAAGCATTAAACAAGATCTCTGAGTAAAACCGTTGTTGATAAGTGTGTTGTCCTGTTGGCACAACAGCCATTTGTAATTCTCGAAGCTAAACTAATCCCACTCAGAGCTACGAGGCCTGAGGAATCTCAGGCATCTGAGTTTCAATTCATAGGAAAAGACTCTGATTACACTTTGACGATAGACAGCAGGAAATTAACTTCGATGCCATTAAATTTCATGCGTTTGTTATGTCGATGCTTTCCGTAGTATGAAATTCCAGTGTTGTGAAAACACTATTGTAGGAAAATAGCGATAACGATATCAGGACTCTGCAACTCAAGCTAAATGGAATTTGGCCATCGTTTATTTCCAGCTGTACATGCTTTTTCTTACTGTGAGTTGTCAAAATATCTACACACAGGTTTCTTGATTAAGAGTTAAAACAATTAGACAGTTCATAGATTTGTCAGCTGAAAAAATAATAATTAATGGTTCGAACAGTTGCTGGCCTTATTTGCAAATTGGAACATAACATTTGATTATTAAACTCTATCTACCTTTTTGTCTCCACATTACACTTTAATCCTCTCCTTGACTTTTTTACTGTCACACACACTCTCACTCACACACAGTCTGTTGGATGTGCATGTGAGGCTCTAGAGCCAGTGACAAGTCTGTCGTGCTTGCTATTCCAGCCCAGATGGCAGCATTGGCTGAATCAGCGGTGGCTGGTGGTCCATGGTAAACTGGATCATTAGTCGTTGACAACAGGAGGAGAGCTGAGAACTAAGAGCCAGGAGCTGAGGAACTGAGGGACCTCTTGGCCAGTTCGTTCTGTCTGAATGAAATAATGTTTTCATAAAGAAGCATTTAGCTTCTCCTGAGAGGATGAGCACACCTCGCTGCCATGAACTAGTAACTAAAATGATATTTACATTTCAGTCATTCCTGCTTCAGCTTAAAAGTAATATTTCTGTACCATACACTGTTTTTATTTTGTATTTGTTTTATCTTGATGCAACGGTGATGTCCTTCAGCTGAATGAACACATGAGGAGGAACTGCAAAGATGGACAAAATACATTAACGAATGTGTCAGAAACAGCGCTGCGGGCTAACCTCGCTTGGCATCGACAGTAAAGTAATGATATAAGAAGGCTTCACACTGCTTGTTCAGCTAAAACCTACAAACCAGATATTAGACTTGGCACCGATGCAGTGTGCGTTGCTTCGAAGGAAATCCTTTGGGATTCTCATTTAGTGTCACAAAGCAACTTGTGATTCATTGCTGGACTCTGACAAACAAAAAACTGCTGCTGCAAGCAAGCATCTGGAGTTTGAGAACAGCTAATCTGCAAATATCGCATTACCTTTATCCGGCCGGGGGAGAGTTTAAAGCACACACTTCAGGAGCGGGATGCCTCTTTGTAAGATGACTATAATGGCTGTAGTCATCATATTTCACACATCAGAAGGCTGCATCAACATCAGCTTGCTAAGGTGGATACTCTACATCTTTGATCATGACAACACACACTCAATCGAAAAGTATGCATTGCTGTGTAGTTTTGGTTTAGGTTCCACATCAACACATATTTTGGTCTCGTTTTGATTACTGTGGTAAAACTTGATACCAGGCAGCCTTATAATGATTAAAAAAAAAAAAAACACCTTCCACATGCATGTCTGTGTTTAATATTTATGGATTCTTTTGTGTTCTCGTGTATTTTCTCAGGAGTTGTGGTAGTGTTCCTGTCGTGGCATCCTAGCAGGGCTAAATGAGTCTGAAACAAACAGCATTTGCAACACAAAGGCTCGCCCTTGTGCTAGCCTCAGGCAACCTGTAATGCAGCAGCAGGTTAAAAACCACAGTGTGAAAAACTGCCACTGTTGCAGGGTGTGCGATGCCATTTCCTGTTTTTCTGTCACAGATGCGAACACTGAACGGCGTGAGTACAAATCTTTAAAATGCAGTCTAACAGCTACTGCTCTGCCAGTGCAATCGTTGAACAGTCTCGGTCTCTCTCACACACACATACTCTTGCAAAGTCTGACATGTCTTCTGCTTTTTACTTTGCTCCACAAGCATCACAAAAACCCCAACAGGAGCCGGTCTGCAGGGACAGACGGTCCATCACTGGGACGTTCAAATCCAATTCATCGTCTGCTCACTAAAGAAACAATCTTTGCTTTTAATGTTTGTCATGTTTAAAGCCCGACCAATATACCGCTTGGCTGATATGGATCTTTCACAGGTTGTTCGATATGTGTCGATATAAAAAACTAATAATTATAATGCAGAATATGATACTTGGTAAACTTCATAACGATTAAATTATATCCTGCCTCCATTACATATCTTTGTTAAACATGTGCCATAACCACATTTTAAAAAAGGGACAATAGAAGTCATGTGTATTGAAATAGGAATTTTTTACTCTATAATAGGGCTGTAACGATACATCGATCCAGATTGATAGATCCACTCATATCGCCACCATCATTAAGATATGCCTTTATTTTGAAATTCCCATGACACATTTGAAAGAAAATGTCTGATACCTCTATAGAGTCAAACAGAACAACAACTGCTTTACATGTGGCTGTAAACCAAGTGCCACATCATATTGGACTCTTTTTATATCTTGCTGCTTATAGCAGTGACTTGGCATCTACATTTTGGGGCTATATAAAGCCCTGCGTGCCCCAACTCGTCCACCCTGTGTAGAAGTGAACAATGAGGCGCACAGTGAGACTAGGTCATGCAAAGAACATGCAAAGCATTTCAACTTCTTCCAAGAGAGATTAGGTTCACCCACAACGGCCATGTTCCCGTGTGTTTCAGTCACAGAATTCAACCAGCATTCCATTAATACTGCAGTTAGAGCCTGGCATACCGACTGAAACAAAACACATATACACACACACACACACACACTCAAACACACACACACACACACACACACACACACACACACACACACACACTGTTGTTGAGGCGTGCAGCTGCTGCTGTATGTCCTCTCCAACAAAAGAGCGCCATTTCAGTGCATTGAGAGCCACGATGAAGCACATTCCTCCCACAACCACCAAAATGCAGCATCTCAAGCTGGTTTCAGTGGCAAAGCTCGGTGAATGTGTTACAAATTTTGAGTCATGACATGTTTAAAGACCACTTTTATTGCCTACTTGACTGTGTTTCACACTTCAAGATTGATTTATTTGTCCCGAGTACATACGTCAACAGACACAAGTACATAAGACAAGTGCAAACAGTAGAGTGAGTGCCAAATACATTCCACCCCTCGCCCTTATCATACCTCTGCCTTATGGCCTCAGTTTAGGAGATTCACTGATATGGGAATGAGTGAGTTTTTGTTTCTGTATCTTCTCTTATATTAACGTTGAATGAATGGAAGCAGCTCATACTGAGAGTGTACGACATGTGAGGGGTCGACAGAAATCATCCTCATCTGTCTGACTACCGTCTCCTCAAAGAGCTGCTTCACTGCAAGATTCCCAAATCAAGCAGCCATTCCATATCTGATTATACTCTCCATCGCAGCACGACAAAACACCATCATCTCCTGCTCGACTCATAAAATAAAGATTTGGACTTTTGGACCCGTTCTTGGAAAGACCTTAGTCATGATCAACTTCTCAAACCACCACTGTTCTGAATTTGCAGGGTACCACCACATTACACCTCAGCACTGCAGTGACTCACAACAACAGACTGAATGAATGTGCTGCTGATGGCTGAACTGTAATGTAAGCATGTACTCCAGTAACAACCCCATGGGGCAGAATGAGAGTCACTTATTGGCAACCCGCGTCAAGAGAAGAGAAAGAAACAGCTGCTGCTGCTGTCTGGCATTTACAACATGCAACTGAACCGGGGATGATGTGGATCTTCTACCAGTTAGACAGGCTGAGAAATCCCCACATCAGAAGACTGGAGAGGAAACAAATCATATTCGGTTTCAAAACCACCTGCCAGTCTGAGTACAGTCCACTGATGTCAGCTTCCCTGTGTAGGATGCAGTGATTGCGGGTGAAAATAGTTGTTAAACTGTTATAACTTTAAACAAACCAGGGCTCCAGGGGATTTCAGACCGCTCAGTCACTCAAGCGATTAAGAATTGGTGGAGAAAAATGCAATATTTCAGGAAAGCGACGAGGAGAAACTCTATGAAACGTGGCTCGAGTTCGGCTGCTACTCTCGCAAGCTAAGTTTGCTGGGCTAGTCGGTCCGCCTGCTAGCCGGTACCGCCGTCAGGCGAACACCCAAAGAAAGCGTTACTTCCCCAATAAGAGAGTCCGGGAGACTAAATAAACCACAATGAGTCACATCGTCACTTTTACACCTCGTCCGCCGCCAACACGTAACTAACTCCAGCGTTTAAAAAGCGGCTAACGTTAGCTAGCGAGTTAGCGCTTCCTCCCCGGCATCTCTTCCCATGTGAACTCAACTGACAGTCTCTGATTTGACGGGGACACACAATCTGGCACAACACCAGGCGGAGTGAAAATCCAACTTTGGCGCCCACCGCACGCGCAGCAAAAAGTTAGGTGAAAACATGAAAACTCACCTGTGTGTCTCTCGGGTCGGTACTTTGTTTTGTTAGGGTTGTTCAGAACCGAAGAAGTCTTGGTCTCGACGGTACTTTCACCGACCTTGGCAGCTCTGCCTGTCCCCAGCAGCAACAGACAACAACACGCACCCCTCCCTCTGCCACCAGGAAAACTGAAGAAGAAGAAGAAGAAGGCGGGGGGGGGAAAAAAAGCGTCTGTCAAGCTCCGCCCACTCGCGTCTGTAATTGGTCAATATTAGGGACAGTGCGGAATGGGCCAATTAAATCCTCTATTGTTGTTTTGTGTGTGCAGGCACATTATTTCCTTATGATGAGAGATGCTGCATCGATCCAGAGCTTTGATTGGAAGATTACAGTGACCTCAGTGACTTTTACAGAGTTGTTTTTATGTCAAGTCATCCTTCTTCACATCTTTTATTCCTTTTAATGCTCTAAGATGACTTATATGTTTTTAATTCTGACCGCGTGATATCTTTTTTCCTCTTCTTACTGTCCTTTCTTGCTCTTATTTTCTCATTGTTATCTATTTATTGTCCCTAATTCCTTTTTACTGCTCATAATCTTTTTATCTGTTCTTAATTCCTTGGATGTGATGTCATCCTGTAATCATAAATGCATTATCTGTTTATTTATCCTTCCTTTTATGTGATCTTGAATGGTTTATCACTTTTATTCTTTTTTTTTTATTTTTTGTGTTTTTACATTTTGTATTCTGCTGTCTTGTTTTAAAATTTAAACTTTTGGCTTGATTGTCAAAGTGCTTTGTGAAGGCACTATATCAATAAAGTTTATTATTATTATTATTTTATTATTAGTATAGTAGATTCGATGTAGATATAAGTACAAATAATAACACCATAAGTCCTAAAATACCTCAAATTGCTCTGAACATTTCTCCTCTGACATTTTTTTATTTTTTTTTTACTGCTAATTATCTTGTGTGTCCTCTTCCAGGTCACCACAGTGGAGAGGAGGTCGTTTGGCCCAGGCACCACTTGATAATGCTTCGTCCTGATTAGTCGTCCTCCTGGATCCACACACGTTACATGTATTATCTAATTTTAAAAAATCTTATCTCTAAAATCAGATATTCTGTCAGTGCAACTGTAAACTTGTTGATTTTTGTTGTTCTGTACATGTGACATCAGTTGCATGTCTGTCCATCCTGGGAGAGGGATGAAGATTAATTTATTGCTTCTCTTTTAATAATAATAAACTACATATTTTGAGATTTTTGCTATCTTGAAGTTGTCACCTTGGCTCCGAATAGTTTTATTTGCCATATTTCAGTATTTTTTAAAACTTTAAAGAGAAAATGTTTAATCAGTTATTCAAGGACATCAACAACAGAATAATCAATAACAAAAGTAGCTGTTATTTGCCAAAAATAAGCGCATGCTAATTTTAATAACAACTGTCAGAGCTTGTCGTAACCTTTGCACTTGAGCTGTTTATGTTATCCAAACAAAAATGCTTTTCTCTTTGGCCTCCTAACATTCAGAACCAGGTCAGGGGTTCGTAAAGCGAACTGGAACTCACATCATAGTAAACTTCCTGTGTGTAACGGCTGGCCATGGCCCGGCATCAAGATTGATGGAGGAAGTCAAAGGCATGTTTGAACATCAGTGGCTCTGACTTGCATATTTGTCCCTGAGGGGCTGCATCGCATCGCAACGCAACAGAAACACACACAGAGCCTTTAAAAATGTCAAGGCCCTACAGTCAAAACATGTAGCTCCCTGATGCTATTCCTGTGTGTGATGCCACACTGGGTTGCCACGACGCACTCTGAAGCCCTGTGTGTGTGTGTGTGTGTGTGTGTGTGTGTGTGTGTGTGGGAAAGACTTTTGTTGTCAGCAGTGTGGTTGAAGGTATGTACAGGGTAAACACACCTCCATAGGACTATAAGAGCCAGTTAGGTTAGATGATGGGGGGGTCAGGACACGCCCACGTCCTCCAACACCACAACCGCTGGTTGTCATGGAGTTGAGTTCCCTTAGCTGCAACTTCACACACACACACACACCCACACACACGTGAATAAACACTCAGCATGTGTGTTTATTACTCTGTCCAGCTCCTGTACTACATGTTAACATATCCACTGATGTGCAGTGTCATGTGAGTTATGCAACTTCAACACATTTCTCGTGCTGGGATTATTTCGGTGACAGTGAGCATGGATCACTACTGAAGTTCTCAACGAAGGAACCACAACCACAGAAAATACATACTTCACTTAAACACAGTAATTAAAAAAGCGGAATGAAATAAACTTCTTTGATGAAGCAAACATTTTCACTATCCAGTCTCTCCAGCAAGGTCAGATAACTGGTGGAAAAAGAAACCTAAATGCATGTACTTTACTGAAGCTGTTTATCTGTGACTGTTAATTATGCTGCGAGTGCTTTGGAAAGTCTGTGCTGAAGGGGCTGACCGCTGATCTGCCTGAACTATTCCTCTGGGAAGTATTAGTTTGTCACACAGTATGTCCAAACAGATAGTACCACTGGTGTAAAACTGTCCAAAAGCGACACCTGGTGGTAAATGTTTGTACTGCACTGCATTCCCTCTAAACTGGGCAAACTGACCCTCTACATCACTTTTCCAGTCTGCTGATGACTCACAGTGCTTTTCAACACCTGATCACAAGATCAATCTGAGGTTCAGTTTCTTCTTCAGCCATGAAATCGAACCAGTGAAGTTCTGATGTCCTGAGCCAAGCACACAATCAAATATCCTCACTGTACTTCACATTTAAAGTTCTGCTAAATTCCTTTAAATTAAAAAAATAGAGAACATGTTGGCCCATTGCGTCTCTGTAGACAACCCTCATGCTAGAACATGAAACACTTAAACGACCTTCTAGGAACATTTATCTACAAGTAAAGAGAGAGAATGCAGATTCATGTTGATGCAGAAATGCGTTTACTCTCTATGGTCATACTGTTTTTATTCCTCCTGGTTCTGAATCAGATTTGTTTTAAAAATCAGGGGCATGATTGCAGCAGAGGCACAGTGACCACAAAATCACTTTGAATCGTCTCCTTAAATAATCAGATAAGAGAATAAACCAGTTCAGTTCTGTCAGAACACCAGAGATTGTTGTTTAATCCTAAAACTTTGTTCTGGTTCACTTGCTCACTATTATTTTCTTCCATCCAAACATTTGCGCTTGTTTGGGTTAGGGTTGGCTTTTTATAAAAATGACAGAGCGAAGGTACGAAACATCTCATTAAAATGAATCATTAAACCAGCAGCAGCATATTCAAACCTGATGCACCTGCAGTTTTCTGTAACAGCAAGAAGATTTACCTTTGTAGGTAATTTGATTCAAGGTAGACGGATCAACAAAACAAATGGACCAGCAAGGACAAATAAACCCAGAGTAACCTTCACTGCTGCTGGAATTCTGATTTCTGTATCCTAATATCTCTTTCTCCCCTGTCTCGAAAACACCTGCCTGAACATCCCTGACCAGACATTAAAGGAGGAGTTCACTCAAGAATTAAAATTCAGTCTTTACCTCCTCACCTCTGTGTCGATGGAAAGTCGTCTGACGTTTCATAGTCCACAAAATATTTCTGGATTTTCAGAGTGAAGCAGCATTGCAGCATTCCTCTAAACAACTGAAGCAGATGGGGACAGTGTAGTCCAAGTCTCCAGAAGTGAACAGATCCCAAACTGATTTGAAAAGATTTTATTTACATCTTTTTTAAGCTGAAATCTTTACTGTAGCTGCTTTGTTAGCGCGCCTCCCGTCTGCACAAGCTGGACCGCACATTGAGGGAGTAAATAATGCATTTTGAAATCAATTTCTGATCTCGAGGCTTCCAAAGACTTAAATCTTTTTGCCAGACAAGCTGTGAGAACATTATCCTCCATATCTTTTTTCTGTTTTAAAACAAATCCCCATCTTCCTCAGCAGTTTAGGAGAATGCTGCGACACTGTTTGACGTGAAAGCTCCAGAAATGTTCTTTCGACTTCAAAACTTCACCGGACTCTCCACCAGCAGGAGTGTGAGTTCTTTTAAATGCTAATTATGCTCACAGTCTGTAAAAAGGAGCCTATTTAAAACCTGACCTGCAACAAAGAAGTCAGGTTCAGGTTAATTGTTCATGCAAAGTGTCACTTAGGAGGAGATAACTGCTGAGCCAACACAGTACACTCATCGTCCTCTTGGTGGCAGCAGCTCTGCACCCTGCCGCCTCCGCCGGCTCTCTGGTTGAATCTGCACAGGCGTCAAGTGAATTTAATATAATGTACATCATCTTTGCTTTAGTAGATTATGCAGCTAACAGCTAATCAAACAGACGCACAATCTACAGTTTGTGCTGCTTCACTTAAAGCGCCCTCTCATCCATACAAACTGTGTATTATACTTCATGCTGCACCTGTGGGTGGAGGTTACTAGCAGTCATCCACTGTGTTATTAGGAATACAAGTGCTTTCTGTTGTATCTTATTAGCTGCTGGATGATGCAAAACACACATTGAATCCACCTCTCACATAAGCAACAAGCACAACCAGTTAGGGAGGCAGAGAGGTCCCAGCAGAGCCCCAGAGCAAGGACGGCCGAACCTTGTTATTTGTCTGCACTAATCTACTCCCAGGACAGGGACTGAAAATGAGCCTAATATGGTGACATAAGGCAATTGGCTGTCGCTACCGAGAGGGGACTACGGATGCACATTGAGAGTGTTAAAATAATATGTACACTGATATTAACATTCAGGCCCTGGAGGCGGAAACAAATACAAAAACAAACCGTGTTAGTGCTCTCCTCTCTGTCTGATCTGCTGCTGGCCAGTGCACAACACTCTCCTCTTTCATCTCCCAGCGTTCATACTTACAGCGATGCACAGGGGGCATCATTACCCCGACTGTTCAACGATACACATATAAAAAGCACACAGGGAACCACATTTAATATATGAACCAGATCCTTTTGGACACATCGGTTTAAAACAGAGGCGGGGAAATGATATGTCAACATTTCCATTTTGTGGGTCAGAATCTGAATGCTGCCAGAGCAGATGTGAGTATGCACGGATTGGAAATGTCACCACTGCTGTTTGATGACAAGGCCTTTTGTCACCCAGTGGACCGGGAGGTGCACTGAAGTGTCATCGCCACTTCCACACAACCTCCCCGAGCTGCGAAGCATCCAAATGTGAAACAGAAAGGTGACGGGAAAACACAAAAATAATTCAATCGACCTCCTTTTTTTCTTCCATTTTTTTCTGGTCTGGTGACAGTCGACTAAACTGCTCCTCCTGATTGTCAATTTTGAATAAAACCACCACAAAAGTGTGTAGTGAAGCTCACTGGACCTCCACTCGGGGGAGGCTGCTGGCTCTGCAGGACCGGTCCGGTCCGGTCTGCATGGAGCTGCCTGTTGGCTGATTTTGAAACCACCCTGTCTGCAGCAAGCCTGACCGCCTGAATAAATATTGGCAGTTTACATTTCTGCAACCCATGCATATGCTCAAACTTTGCAATTCTTCATGTTGCAAACTTTAAGTTTCTTAACTGGCAATAGAGAACTTAACGTATCATTCTGAAGTAGACACTGACTGAACAGTGTGACGGCTGTAGAAAAACGTCACCATCAGCTTCAAGAGGAAACTGTAACGTGAACGAACGGGCATTCACTCTCTGTGTCAAACTGTGTGTGTTATCTCTTACCACCAGGACACAAGACGGTTCATTCTCTCGACTAGATTAGTGAAGAACAAAATGTTTCTCTGCCCGTTTATATCACATTGATCAGTTTCCTCGGTGGAATTGGAATTCCTACAGTCGTCTTCGGACAGTAGTCAGGCTGCTCCTGGTAGCCATGTTGTAAACGCTGTTCTAGTTGACACGTCTTCTGCTTTAAAGGGATATTCTGGTGTAAGTTTAATCCATGGTCTAAATCACCATGAAACTGTGTTAGACTTCCTCTCGAGAGATCAAGTTAGCAGACCGCTAATTTACGGAGTTTTATCAACCTCAGAAACGACCGCACGACAACAATACACTGCAGTAAATGGATCCAAATATAAACCGCCACCAAAAAGCCACAAATAATGCTCAGAACAGCACCAAACTTCAGCAACAGTACAAATAGGGTCTCAGCACATAGTCCGGGGCATCTAACCTCCGCTAGCTTAGCTGGATTTCTGTTGTGAAGCTAAAAACAGATTTCAACTCTCCTCCATCAGCTTCCGGGTCGGGGAAGTCCCGACGCGACGATTACCGAGTGCGGTTAGAAATGCTCAATTCCGTTCTTTTCCCTGTCCGCTCTCGATAATAACTGTTATAAACTGGCAGGTAAGACACATATGAACTTGATTGCTTTTCCATGGAGTCATAATCATACATTTTCATCCATGAGCCGCGGAACTCTACTGCACTCGGTAATCGACTCGTCGGGACTTCCCGTCAACAGGAAGCTGCTGCAGAAGAGTGGTAAATTTAGTCAGCTTTTCAGTAGAAATCCAGCTAAGCTAGCGGAGGTTAGATGCCCCGGACTATGTGCTGAGACACTATTTGTACTGTTGCTGAAGTTTGGTGCTGTTCTGAGCATTATTTGTGGCTTTTTGGTGGCAGTTTATATTTGGATCCATTCACTGCAGTGTATTGTTGTCGTGCGGTCGTTTCTGAGGTTGATAAAACTCCGTAAATTAGCGGTCTGCTAACTTGATCTCTCGAGAGGGAGTCTAACACAGTTTCACGGTGTGTTAGACCATGGATTAAATTTACACTGGAATATCCCTTTAAGTCTGCTTTATGGTCTGGTTAAGTTTAGTCTAAGGAAGTGATGATGGTCCAGTTTTGTTACCAATGACATACCTTGAAAATCCCCCGACATGTTGTCTTGAACAGTGGTCTCTGGCTTAACAGCCGTCACGCCCAGCTGTTGTGTCACCACAAGCTTATATAAGTATACGTCCTGTGATCATGAAAGGTATAGCATATGGTATATACAGTATGGCACGTACAAATCTGAATGTTTTGTATTGCAGGAATGTAACATGCCAACATTTCTGCAGGTTAAAATGCTGTTTTGATTCCAGCGGCCCTGAAAGCAGGCGGCACCGACTGCGAGCGCTCTGCAACACCAGCGTGCCTCGCGTTGTTGTCATGCTAATTGGCCTATGTTCTGTGAGCAGTGCCATGCAGCCACACACACACACACACACACACACACACATCCTGACAGCAAACAGTAAACAGCCGTTCTCAGATCTGCCAGGCTCTCCAGACTTCGGAGCACTTGTTGGATCTTTCTGAGCATTTTGATCTAATTAACTTGGCCGTAACCTCCGTCCTCTCGTCTCCGTCTCTTTCCTTTCTGGCTGTTTCTTTGCAGCTCACTGAATCAGTATCAAAGCTGCTGCCTCCAGACCTCGGCTGCACTGATAGCCGTTTGTGGTGAGTCGTGTATGTGCATCTTTCTCTTGTTCTATTCCCCCCCCTTTGCTTCAGCTGAGGAAAACTGCATCTCGGTAAACACTGGGCTGCACTCTGCAGAGGATTCCAGAGTTATTGATGGCGGCAACGTCTCCTTTTGTGTCACAATCAATGGCTGGAGGTCCTCAGTGGAATCATTGGCGTATAGACAGAATAAGAACAAATAATAGCAGCAGTGGCAGCAGCAGCCATGGGCGTACTGACTGATTAATGCGTGCGTGTGCACTTTGTGAGACTGAAAGAATTATAGAAATCATTAATAAGAGAATAGCACCTACGTCACAGGCTTTGTCACCAGATTAGTGTCAGACATTAACGGGGGTGGTGTGGACTCAGGCGTTGTAGGTAGACGAGCATTTGTTGCTCGTTCTGAAATTGAAAAAGAGTCTGCGCTCCCCCTGGAGCTCGACTCTGAGCTTGAATATTCAAACCTCGTCTGAGTCGTACCTGCAATGGAGCCCGGCTATTATTCAGGCTTGAAGTAAAAAAAAGAAATTCTTATACTAGAAAAAAATACATGAGAAATGTGGATTGGATCTGCAACAATCCCCCGGGCTCAGCTGGATCCCCGAAGGATTTGGGCTGAACTTCAATTTCTAAAATGCTCAGGATTGTTTGTACCAGGAGGGGAACTTCACATTTCTCATTTCAGACCGGGCACATCAAGTCAGCGTCAATGAACACCAATAAAATAAGAAAATACATCATCATACAGAAAAAGGCAAAGACCTTTAATATGTAAGAGGTTATTGAGGAGAAAACACAAGTAAAGACAGAATTTTTAGACGTATTCTTGAGACATGAGACGATGAGTACAGACAAACTACAGTATATACTCTTTATCAGTTCATGAATAATAATAATAAGAGGCCTTAAAAGTCAGTGTGTTCAGCTCGCAATACGTTTGTATCTTCCACCTGAAGAGAGCTGCTTTGTTAGCGGTGATGCTTCGATTGTACTGCGAGGATCAGAACAACAGCGTCATTGGTTTAAGACTCATCTTCAAGCAGGAAGACCAGCTGCGATGGAAAAACAGCATATCACACACACAATCTTCTGTTCTGAATAATGAAATGTCCTTTATTTGCTCAGGTAAACTGATGCAAACCATTTCAGGAGCTGCATCTAAAGTCAACAGTCACAGGAATGCAAACATGCTGTTTGCTTGTGGGCAGTGGTGTTGGTGTTTCTCCTCCCCTCTCCACTGCCGGTGACTGGGCGGCCGTTTGACACCATGTTCTTATGCAATCAGCCGAGGCATCGGAGCGTGACTATCGAGGAGGCGCGAGGGACGACTGTGTGCCAACCGAGAGCCACTGAGTGCTGCTTATGTATGTTAGGAGGGTGCCGGAGAGGGACGAACAGATAGTGAGGGAGCGGTCAGCAGATATCAGAGAGACTCCTGTCAGAGCCGCGTGAGAGGAGGGACATGGATGGATGAACAAACATTTGATGAGGAGAACAGAAGGGATGAACATTGAGAAGGAGTTAGAGACGACAGACGAGAAGGGGAACGTAACACCTAATAATCAAATAAAAACAGAGAGTTGGAAGGAAAAAGAAAGACGAAGAAAGCGTGTGAGGAACGCTGCTATCTGTTCGGACTCCAGACTAACACACTGCAGCACTTCCTTCATCACTCTCGCTCCGTCCAGGCCAACAACACAGTGCCTTTTCTGATTTATCCCCTAATTAGAAGCCTATAATGATGCTAGAAACTTTATCTGAACAGGGAATTTATCTGCTCGCCGCACACGATGGATGTAACAGAACAGAATACTGATGAAATGCAACACGATATAATTTAAACGCAGCCTGACCCTACAGACTGTGAGAGCAGGAAGACTTTTACTAATGGATAAAAGTATACACTATAGAATTTCACTATATCCTCACTTTGTGCACGTTTTGCAGAATGCAGAAAATATCACGCGTCCCCTGAGTGAAGCGGTTCTGCATATTAGCACTATTAGATGTTCTGCGGTTACAAACGGGAATGATATCGTCTGCATAGTGTTTCTGATCCAGAAGAGAGACGGGAGGGGCTCAGTGTTCGTGGTCAGAGTCATTCAAACACCTTCAGACAGTCCAAAATGTGTTTTTATACTAAAGGGGAAACGTTCGTATTTAAAGAGGTGCTCAAGACAGACAGACTGAAAAAAGAACTGATTAAGCAGAGCGAAGACATCCTGACTATCTGCTGTTTGTCTGGTTTAAAGCTCCATAAAGATTGGATCCTACAATTCCCATAATGCAACTCAATTGCAGAGTCCTGCACGGGTCTTATTTTGCAAACCCGCACCCGCCCGTACCCGTCGTACTTAAAACCGCATCCGACCCGTTTCCCGACAGTGGCACAAATTACATTCCGCACCCGAGCCGACCCGCTATAAATTGATACCGACGCCCGACCCGCACCCGAAGCAAAATTAGACTGACTCAATTTTTAAAAATGAAAAATGTCCCGAATATAGGACGACCCCTCTTTTCAAGACTTCAGAAAAAGACTCTGATAACCAAAATTCGTTTCTCAATAACAAACTCACATACCCTCCTGTCAGGAGGACCACGATAAGCTTTTCTCTTACTGTTAGCGTTTTCAGACGATCTTTTTGGACCCGCCATCTTCAGACGTTACACTCCGTAACTCCATATTTCTTGGCTGGCTGACAGTTGTTTGGCGCCTCCGCTGCATTGACCACCATTATCTTAAAATCAGCATCATAGCTCCGCCTCAGATGTCTGTTAACTTGCCACACTTGATCCACTTTGCTCCGTAAAATCACAGCGTCTCTCCATTTTTCATCTCCTGTCACTTCTTCTCCGCTGTGATTGACAGATAACCGCAGCCACAGTGTCAGTGACGTCTCTACAATAAGATGGCGCCCTCTGCTGTTGTGGTCGTGTAGCGACCCAGACAACCATCAGCATTTGTCAACGTTAGACCCCGATTATAAGACGACCCCACTTTTTCACATAATTTTCATCCAAAAAAACCTCGTCCTATATTCGAGTCAATACAGTACATGCTTATCATATTGAAATGCAGGCATATTTTTGTAGATGTGTCGCTAATGATTTATTTATTTTTTTTGCACCTGACGCCATGAAAATGACAATCGCAAAACCCGACCCGCGCTCTCTAGGCGTCCGACCCGATCCGCACCCGTGTCCGACACAGGACATTATTTTTCACCCGTTTCATCCAAATTGTGCGGGTCACCCGTCGGGTACCCGAACCCGTGCAGGACTCTGCTCAATTGTTTCTTTCTTATACCCCTTTTCCACTGGTCAAAAATCTAACGTATACCCACTAAAATCAGGCTCTTGTGTGCAGTGGGAATGTGTAAACTCTGCATTCACACCCGGGTCAGTCGACTCTGCAGTGGACGCAGGTTTTTATCACCTCGGCTCGGCGTTAAACGCACTAAATTCCACCGTGTGAAGCGATGACTCGTTGTCAACATCTGGTGGTGGTAATTTGAGCAGGCCCTCGAGTATAACCATAAAAATGAAAGCAGTGGAAGCACCTCCGGGCAACTTGTTTCAAAGCAAAGCGAGACCTGCCTTCAGTTTGACTGCAGCCCTGAACTAGCACGGCTAACTCTGATTATCTATAAGAGGCTAACAGCCATCCATCACAGCCAGCTCCACTGTGTGCTGCTAGACGGCTCTCCTCTCCTTTTTTATCATCTCAGCGGTGTCACTGCTCGGTTTACTGGCTGCCGCTGCTGCCGGTAATGATGCTGAGAATCTATATATAGATGTATGCTTTGAAAGTATAGAGGGGGGATGAAGAGAATGACAGATGAGACAGACAGAGGGAGACAAGAAGCGATGAGGTGAAGGAAGTCAGAAAACTTAAATATGGAGGCAGATGGAGATGGAAGGAGAGGAGAGGCTGACGGGAGCCTCACGATGTGTGAAGGAAGAGAAACCGTGAGACATCCACTCATCTTCAAGCAGCCAATTAACCACGTACTCACATTCAGCAAATTAAAAAAGACGTTAGAGAAGGAATCAGCACAAAGTCAACATCGACGTCATCGGCTTCAGCAGTAACATATGTGAGTTAGCAAACACACGTCCTGTCGAGTCTGGAGGCGTGTTTCTGGTTTCCTGTTGGATTTAAATTCAGTATTCATGCTGCTTTAGAGTGAAATTCTTCTTCTGACAGATGAAAACAATAAAGACGACACTTGTTCCGGTCAGTACGCTCAGAGTGACCCCCGGCTTATGGTGCCTAATGTTAGCGAACTTTATGTTTCTACTTCTCTGTAACTAGTGACTGGTCTTCTTTAGCATCTAATTAGCAGATGGAGACGCTGTTGGCGGTGATTCAAACCAAACCGCGCTGATTTGTGTTTCCATCACCAGTTTTACTGCGCTGAGTCGAGCCGAGCCGGTGATGAAGCACCCGTCTACAATCAACACTGTACTCATGTCTGTGCAGGCAACCTGACAGAACGATGTTTTTAAAGTCATCGTGTTCACTTTCAGCTGTTTCAGGAGTGAAAGGTACAGAAGCATATTGCATTCACTTGAAATTTTTTGTTTTTTAAATCCGTTTTTTCTGAGTAATTTATTTTTTGGTTTGTTTTTTGAATAATTTTTTTCATTTTTTCTGGGCATTTTTTTTCTGTTTTTCGTGGTAATTTTTTATCCCCCGTTTTTTGGAGTAATTTTTTTTCGGAATCATCGCGATACTTCGAACTCCCGCAAGAACCTCTATCCTGCAAGTGACGCCCATGGGCCCATAGTGACTCCTGCCCGCACATTCATGCCCGTGGAGCATGCCATATCTGTCCAACTGATCCTGGAGAAACATCGCTACGTCTAGCAGATCTGAATGGGCTTTCCTTCTGAACAACCGCAAAGTCCTCAGGTGCCTGCGTAGAGTCGACAAACTAATGGTAATACCATGGATATGATTTAAAGACAGGACTGTCTCCCAGTGTGTTAAACCCAGCTCAAAGTAAATCTTGATTCAACTAAACAAGTCGGTCATGATTGTTTCCATCGAGCTCTCAATAAAGAAATGAATATGGCTACTGTTTCAAATGCAAAAATAATTATTCAGAAAACCAGAAAAAAATTACTGAGAAAAACCAACCATAAAATAAATCACTCTGAAAAACAGAAGAAAAAAAAATACTCCGAAAGACACACCAAAATATAAATGACTCAGAAAAACTAACCAAAAAAAAAAATTATTCAAGTGAATGCAATACGCTTCCGTAGAAAGGAGCTGTGACGCTGCTTCATGATAAAAGCTTTTAAGTGACTAAATAACAGGGGTGCTTTTATTGTGAAGGAGTTATAGGCCGGTGGAAGGGTGGGATGGGTGCCCGCTGGGATGCAGGGTGATGGAAAAGCGAATCAGTGCAGGTTGAGTTCCCCCGAGCTTCTTACTGTACTGTGTTTCCAGTCTCGCCTCCCTTTGACTTCTTCCTTTGTGGTGGGTAGGTGTGCCTCTCTGACTCACACTGCTCGCTCACATTTGTATTTTAAAGGAAGACATAAACAAGTAATTTGCATCCTGGAACATTTTTCTTGGAGTTTTACATTAACACACAGCGTGAAGTGCGTACCAGCTTGTTTTTTTACAGATGCTTTCCCCTCACTGTGATCTCCGACTTCAGCTCAGTAAGTGGTGAACGACTTCCTCCCTCACAGGCATTTTTCTTTTTTGGATCTCTCGTCCCTTTCACTCTTTCATGGCTCTGGATTTAATTCAGCGGTGTCGGCCCCTCGGGAGCCGGACCGCTCCCTCAGTGTGTTAGAACTCAAGCGTGACACTACAAAAAAAAAAAGAAAAAGAGAAGCAGTAAAAAATGGATTTCTCTTGTGGGCGTGTGCGGATGCTGCTGCTTTGTAGCAGTGACCTCACCATTTTTCGTGTTTCTCTTCTTCATCAGAGCGTGTTTGCACTGCTGATTAGCTGTTTGCTCTGATCTCCTGACAGCTGTTACGCGTCTTCACGTCGCCACAACGCGTCTTTCATGACGAGTGATGCTCTCAGAGCGTCATTCCTGTAATGCCATGGGGAAATTTCTGCTGGAGAAGATGTTCTCCTCATTAGGGGGAAGAGAAGAGAAAGAAAGAAACTTCCTTTGGTAAATAATGGATCATCTCCAAAATATACATGAAAGCCTCGATCCTGCACTTGACTTATGTAATCCGGAGCTCCGCGAATCAAACGTATCCCGATCCCAGTCAGGGTTTGGATGTTGCGTAACACCGAGGAAGTCAAACAGCTCGGGGCCTCATCGTTACTTCTTCTTCAAACAAACGGATTTCCTCTGCTCTCAACAATGGCAGCTGTTACCGTATTATATAAAAGAAACAGATAATTACAATTCCCTGTCTCTGTTCTCTCGGTTGTTCTTTTCTCTTCCTGCTCGCCCCCACGCGCACTCATGCACACAGACTGCTTAGCAAAATGAGACAGCCGCCGCTGATTGCCATGATTTTTTTTTTTGCCTGACAGGGACCGACGTGCAATCAGCGGTTCTGAAGCCTCGGGTTTTTCTTTTGCTTGCTGATGGCACACGGAGGGGCCTCGGCACAATTTGCATCAAGATAAACACATAATTAAGCGCATGTTTTTGATTTTTAACTGTTTTCGATTCATTCGCCCGCCTGTGCTTCTAACGTCGTGCAGCATCCTGATTTCTCTACTTCCAAAGTGTTCTGTGGCCTTTCGAGGCCTGATTTAAAAAACATATATAGAAAAGTAAAACATAAAAATTCACCTCGTGCTTTGGATTGCAGAATTGCTGAGAATAACTCAAGACGGAGCTCACAAAGCCTGAAGTAATGATTTGAGTTACGGCTCTCAGCAATTCAATCAATAAGACAAATTAACCTTTTTTTCTCCTGAGTGACTCACTTTAATAGCACCACCAACACATTTCATCTCCTCAGACGGTGGTTTCCCACAATCCTCTCCGTAACAATGATTCACCCTCCTGGTGCCGAGTGAGGATGACCGTTTTCACAGGATGATCTCGGTGGCGACGCAGTTTAAATCACGCACCACCTCCCAGCTGCGGACGTTGAATTATCCGAGGGTGACGGGCCAAATGGATTGGAACCCTACATTTTTTTTTTTTATCTCACCTCATTTTCTCCTTCGTTGTCTAACATGACAGTGTTATCTACTATCAGAGAGGATCCCCCCCCCCTCCCGCTGATTTACCGCCTTATTCCAAGGGCAGACGCATGATTGGCAAAGGGTGAAAACACCACGCGTGGACGCTTTGTGCTGCGCCACACCCAGTTTCCATCTCACAGGGACGGGTGACAGGCAAGAGATAATGCTTTCGTTACACCCCCCTTTTTTTTTTTCCATTTGCAGCACTTACAATGGAAAACACAGCGGATGTGTTTCCACTCTGCATGCAAAGCGACGTCAGTGGTCCAGTATTTTACAGGCAGAGAGGAGAGAGACTGCAGCCGCACTGCAGAAACACGTCTGTCGGTGACGGCTGTGTGTTCAGATTGGTTGTCCCGTTATCTCAACCTCAGAGAAAACCTGAGCACGGACCCACAACCAGAGAGGAAAAGAAGAGATCCCTCCTCGGATGTCACAGTTGTGTTTATATCGTCATGTGCTCTGAAAGTGGCGCATGTTATGATCATATAGCAGGAGAAAATATACAGTTTATACCACAACGGCTATTACTTCAATCCAAATGCTGAAGTCGGTCCATTACTTCGTCTTCTACTTTGGTTGAGATGAAAAAATCCTCACAACTAT
Source organism: Sparus aurata (assembly GCF_900880675.1). Lineage (NCBI taxonomy): Eukaryota > Metazoa > Chordata > Actinopteri > Spariformes > Sparidae > Sparus > Sparus aurata. The sequence goes on along the minus strand of NC_044208.1, from coordinate 28,453,433 downwards.
CTGATCGACTGCTGTGAAGTTCAGTCCAAACATTCGACAGGGAACGACTCGTTCTGGTTCTGGTGATCCCTCGACTTTTCTTCACGCGCCACCATGAGACCGTCTCCACAACTACTTAGCTGCTTGCTATGAAATGCATTGCTTTAACTTATGACCAAATACCTACAGAAACCCAATCCAATCATCATGAATGAATAAATGCTGGGACATGTTTGTTTCTTCATGTTGAGATTTCAATCTTACGTTGTGTCGCTCTGCTGATGGTCCGGCTCTGTTCAGGCAACAAAATCCACTTTATAGCGTTAAGAGAAGTTTCAGTCTGCTTGGATCTGTCGCCACCAACAAAGCTAAAATTGAAGATTAAAAAAACATGTGTTTGTCACCAAAAAAACTGTCGTGAAAATGTCAAAATGATCCTCTGGTGTCACTCTTACAAAAGTTGAAACTCTAACATTGGTCTCTCGCTGGCCGGCCGCCGTGTCAGCACATGTAATCTGATATCTGTGATATCTTTTGTAGAAATTCTGGCGACTAAGCTGATCTAAATTCTTACATACTGAGCAGTTAGTTAATGTTTTTGCCAGTGAAGCAAACGGCTGCCAGTTATTCTGATTCTATTCCTGGAGAGCATGTTTCCATCTTCCCTCCCTCACATTCAGATCTTTGTTCGGCTGTGAAATGTTCAACTGGCACCAAACAATCATCGTCACGTCTTTTTTGGAGTCCTTTGTAGAAGAAGGGTCGTTCTACTGCTGAACTTCACTTTTATTATTACTGACTTGACAAAGTGTGATTGCCCAATTCAGCCATCTTTGAAAAGGCTCTCGATCTCCCCCGCTGACGAAAAACACGTCCTGAAAAGAGCAAACGCTTCTTTTTCTCTGCAGGCAGGTTTAACAGTCAGGGACGAATCTTTACTTGATATTTGACTGATGCAGATTTTATTTTGAGTTGTGTTACATCTGAATGTGTTTTATGAATCAGTGGCACAACCAAAACAATCTGGGGTTGTTTTCTTTTTACATTTTCATTTTCCTAAAAATTCCATCAAGCAGAAATGTTCTCTGTTGCATTAAAAGAAACTGCAGAGCACCTTCAGCCGCTGCCCCTCGACATCACGGCCCGACAGAAGCACATCTCGTCCCTCGCTTCTTTAAAAACGTGTCGGAGCGCGAGGACACGCCGCGCAGCTCTCTCCTTTTCATGAGATGCTTCAGCACCTCTTCGCTGGGAAATGTCTCCACATGGAAATCACTCTGTGTTTGCTCTCAAGGTTAAATCTAAAAGACTGCTGCGCTGCGCTGTGCAGGCCGGCGAATAGTGATGAGTCTGAAGTGAGAATCTGGATCTTACCGGAACATAAAAGCAGTTTTTTGCAGTAAGAATGAAAATCACAGGTTTTGATTTAAAGTAATAACCTTGAAGATTTCCATGTAAATAAATATCTGTTAAGAAAAAAAGGTGCAACTCTCTTTTGGACTTGCAGGTTCCACTAAAGTTTATAATAACGTCAGTCAGCACACAGATTGAGTTCGTTACGTCCACCAATATTTTCTCTGTTATCGCCATCGGTGTCGCCAAAGAGATCGACATAGAAATCTTCGAGATGACCACTTTAAATGTTCTCTTGTTACCCGACTGATGTTTGTTAAGAGTCTGGTCCAGTTCAGCTGTTTGCACGGCGCTGATCTGGTCGGGGAAACACCATTTGGCTTCGGGGAACACCATCATCGGGAGGTGGCGAGTACGACACGCTGTCATCTGGTACCAGACTGAGATTCTGTTGACAGTGACATTTGTTATGCGGTCCTGCCAACTGGAGATGTCAAGAAAGTGACTACATATTTAGTAATGTTGTTGTCGACCAAACTGATGCTGCTGACAGTTGGTCAGTGGCCGACTTGCTCCTTGTGAATAATTATCAAGTTAAGAAAGTTAGAAATATGGGCAGTAGTTCCCAAAACTGTTGGCGTGTGATCCCTGAAACAAAGAGAAGTCTGCCTGTCAGCTGCGCCCAGTAAAAAATATGGATTATTTAAATCATTTTTAGAGCTATAATTAGCCAGACATCTACAAGAACAAGAGTAGGAATTAAAGGGAACGGCTGAAAAATAGAATAAACAGAATTATGTTTATATCAGCTTTCCTCTCAGCCCATTAGATTCTGATCTGGGGCCCGTTTAAAGGAGTCCGAACACCCAGGATGGGTTGTATGAATGCAGTAAAGCACTCGTACCTGCCAGTATAAGAAAATACTGGACAACGAAGAAGAGGGAGACATTTTTGTATGTTGCTTATAAACAACAACTCTCAAAATACATATTCATCAGAACCGATTCTGGTCACCCGTCATCCGATCTGACAGCTGTGGTCCAAACAGAACCTCAGCTCAGCATGATGGACAGGTTTCCACTTTGTGTGTTTTCATACCAAATACAGATGCAGAAATATCTGCTGCAGTCCAGACTGCAGTTTCCCCATGACTGATTACTGTTCGAGGCTCTCCGAGCGTGAATAACTGCTGGCTATCAAATGTCAACATCCATCTCCTTCATGCAGGGGAAACCTCGAGTCGGGTCGAGTTTACGAGTTCACTTCCTAACTCTCCTTAAAGACCGCATTTCTCAGGTGTTTGGTGCCGCCCGCGTGTTTGTTCTCAACCAGTCAAATAAAGTGAATTAAGCCAATTATTGTTCCAGCTCGGCTCCGTGTGTGCTGTGTGTCCCTCGGGCCTCCACAGGAGACGCGCTCCCCGAGCTGCGATCGATGCGTCTTCCATTTTTAGAAGCAGTCAATACGGTTATCAAGACAAAGTGGAAAAAGCCTCTGCTGCACCACCTGACTGCCAGCCAGGCGTCTGTAGCTACCTGCCTCCTCTCCCTCCTCCCTCCCTTCAGCAGGGAAAGCCTAGGAAGGAGAATCCCTTTGTATGAACTGCAGAGCCGTAACGCACTCGGCCAGGCGGCGTGACGAGCTGACTGCAGAGGTGAGACGGGAGGAGAGACGGGAGGAGAGACAGGAGGAGAGACGGGAGGAGAGACGAGAGGAGAGACGGGAGGAGAGGGGCTTCTCGTCTTTCATCTCTGGCTCTTTGCATCTCTGTGTTCCCCACCTCTCTCTCTCTCTCTCTGTCTGTCTCCCTCTCTGTCTCTCTCTCTGTCTGTCTCTCTCTCTGTCTGTCTCTCTCTGTCTGTCTGTCTGTCTCTCTGTCTGTCTCTCTCTCTGTCTGTCTGTCTCTCTCTCTGTCTGTCTCTCTCTCTGTCTGTCTGTCTCTCTGTCTGTCTCTCTCTCTGTCTGTCTTGCTCTCTCGCTCTCTCTCTGTCTGTCTGTCTCTCTGTCTCTGTCTCTCTCTCTGTCTGTCTGTCTCTCTCGCTCTCTCTCTGTCTGTCTCTCTCTCTGTCCGTCTGTCTCTCTGTCTGTCTGTCTCTCTCTCTGTCTGTCTGTCTCTCTCTCTGTCTGTCTCTCTCTCTGTCTGTCTTGCTCTCTCGCTCTCTCTCTGTCTGTCTCTCTCTCTGTCTGTCTTGCTCTCTCGCTCTCTTGCTGTCTGTCTCTCTCCTCGTCTCATTAGTATGCAGAGCCAGGCCCGCTCTGTTCTGCAGTGTGGGTTTGTGAACGCTGCTGCATGTCAGGGAGGGAAGGGAATCGCACTGCAGTGGCGGGTGGGGTGAGCACACACACACACACACACACATGCGCACACACACACACACACGCACGCACACACACACACACACACACACACACACACACACACACATATCAAACCCCTCCTGTGCTGCACCAGGACACCCTTTTTGGATTGACTGTGTCGCGCTCCTCTTATATATTGACGGCTATATTTCAGAGGAAATCTTCAGGTTATACAACATATATATCACAGCGTAAATATCACAAGACAGATTAGCTTAGATTGGACTATAGATTACTTTGGCACCTGATTTACAAGTTGAACTGAACAAAAAACAGTCCAACTTCTACTTCCCGATTTATCCGACTGTCTTTTTGCGTCAGGATACAAAGACGAATCTCTGCACGTTTAAAATGTGTCAACTCCAAGTTGGGAAATTTGCAGCTACTGCGGTTTTTACGATTTGACTTCATAAAAGTGCGGCAGACAAACTCCCACAGACACAGACAGGGTTGCTGTTTGCGGCACATGATGGATGGACGTGAATGAAGCGCGGCGGACGCTCCTGTTGCTTCTCTCTCTCCGACCACACCTCGAGGAGAGAGAGATGCAGCGTGCAGCTGAATCAGGCGCTTCTCTGTTCTTGGACAGCACATTTGGAGGGGGAAAAAAAAGGGACTAAAGCACGATGATTGATCTGCAGCCTTTCTCACACTTTATCAAGTCACCGCGCTGCAGGAAGGGCCACTGGGTTCACACTCTGAACACCTCCACTGAATTAAGAGTGTGAAACCTTTTAGCTTATACGACTTCCCTCTAATTTACTACATTTGATGGATGCAGCACTTTATAACTTCGATGTGATGATCGTGCGTGGACGTGGCTCTCGGACACCGACTATGGCAACCTGATGGACTTCTGTTCTGGTTGACTATGAATCAGTTACCTAATGTCTGTGTCTAGTTTGATTCTGACGAGATAAAAGAGAAATGATTATGAATTTGTTCGCTCCAATCCTTTTTTTTCTTTTTTTCTTGTACTTATTTTCCCCAAAGTAGTTTAAAGCAGCTGATCACAACACAGAACAAAAACAAAGTGCAGCCTGGACTCAAATTTGGTCAAAACATTTAGGTTTTGGAAATTTAAACTTAATTTCATGGCATCAACATCAATGAATTCTACAGGATCTGCTGCACAAAAAATCTCTGCAAAGTCACTCCAGTGTTACATGCAGGTTAAAGGATAAGTTCACTCAAACATGGTGAATTCAGGTGAAGTGTCGTAGTCCACAAAACATTTCTGGAGCTTCGCAGCAGAACAGCGTTGCAGCATTCGTCCTAAACAACTGAAGTAGATTAAAAACAAGTAGAATAATGTTCCTACCGTCTGTCTGGTGAAGTCTTTGAAAGCCCTGAGATCAGAAATTGAATTCAAAATGCATTATTTACTCCCTCAATGTGCAGTCCAGCTCGTGCAGACGGGAGGCGCGCTAACACTTAACTCAAACAGCTACTGTGAAGATTTCAGCTTATAAAGGATGTAAATAAAATCTTTTCAGATCAGTGTGTGATCTGTTCTCTTCTGGAGACTTGGACTACACCGTCCCCGTCTGCTGCAGCTGTTGAGGAAGATGCTGCGACGCTGTTTTCACTGTGAGGCTCCAGAAATGTTTTGTAGACTGCAAAACTTCTTTAACTTATCTTCAAATAATGAGGCGCCAGCGTGGTAATTGCTGCATTATCTGCTTCCACCTCCGAGCTGGATATTCGTCTACAGCAGACAAACTGAATAAGACTTCAGAAACAATGTGCTTCAACAATGGATCATATTACAGCCTGTAACACCAGAATGCACTCGGGTGGAATCACCATCAGAGACAAAGCAGCTCAGAGTCGATCGGGGAGGATAGATAGCGAGCCGAGCTGCTAAGTATCTGAAATTATGGGGCTTCTTTATTAGCGCCCCTCCTGCTATTATGCTATTTAGGTGTGTTCATTTGGGGGCAGATGATTGGGCTGCTGCAGCTGTGCGGTAATGCCTCGCTCTGCAGCAGCAGCAGTGGGGATGTGGAAGTCGAGCAGATCAACAACCTGCTCTCCGCTGCACAGGAGAGGAGACTTCAATGGATTTTCTCTCCTGGCGCTGGTTGAACCCAATTACACTTGAAGCAATAAATCCTTAGCAATGCAATTTCCCCTCCAGACAAGATCTGCCGGGCTTCCCCCCTCGCTCTCTCTCTCCTCCCGCTGCCACACACATACATAGTCTCTCTCCCCGTCTGTCTCTCCCCTCGCTGGCTCTTTATCCCTCTCTTTGTCTTCCCCGTCTCTCAGTTTATATATATGTCGCTCCTCCTGTCTCCTACTCCTTCATCTCCAATTCCTCCTGCTCTTTATCCATCCTCTCTCTCTCTCTTATTACACCGCTCTCTCCGTGACCTTCATCCCCCTCCCCTGCTTCCTCCACCCTGCACGTCTTACCCACTTCTCCTCCCGTTCGCCATGCCACCTTCCTGCCGCCATCGTCTCATCACAGCCCCCTTGTTGTTCTTCATCACGCTGCTTCTTCCTCAGATTCCCCGCCCATCATTCGTCTTTGTCTCAACGGCTTTCCTGCACACATCTCTCTCTTCGTGCACCCTCCCTCCCTCCTCTGCAGGCTGGTGTTTTCCCGCCTGCTCAGATTATTACAGAGAACATGTGCGGCGCTTTTTTGCCTGCTGTGATGATGTAGCGCCCGGCCTGCAGAGTCCATCACATACGAAGGGCATGTCAGGTTCACGTGGTCGTTACAAGGACAGTCGCTAATGAACTAACTGAATGTTTCCAGCTTTATGTATCAAATACTAGTGACCTGATGTTGCATGTTTTATGGGATTTTCTTCTGTTTTGCTTGTAGCACTAGGAATTATACTATTATAAGAAATAGTGGGAGGCAGTAGGAGTATTAGGGGAAGCAACAAGAGAGGTATTAGCATAAATTAACCTAATTAGAGCCAGAGAAGCGTACATGTATGAGGGACTAACCAGTGAGTCACTGCACATTGCTGCAGATGCAGAATGAACCGTACGTATGTGCAACATGTGAGGTTAAGTAGCACGATCATTATCATGAATGCATCCATCCACTGAACACAACTGTTGAGGTGTTTCAGCAGCAGAGCAGACTAAGTACATTTTTAGTAAGTTGCACCACAAACAAATGAAAGTGATAAAGACGTCACGATGTAGACTGTCTTCCAATTTCATGCCACTTGTCAAATAATGGGTGGGAGATGTAGATAATGTCAAAATGTTCAACAAGACATGAAAATATGAAAAAATGATGAGTTAAAGTTGCTGCAGGGACGAAGTATTTCAGTGGGCTAACCCGGAAGACGATAAAAAGCAGATTTTTCGACTAGATTTCAGATTACTGCAGAAAATAACTCTGTGGCAAACACATGTTTATGACACTAACGTGTTTTGTTGCAGAAGTAAAAATCTAATGTTGTGTTATTGTACCAAATTCCCCCGTCAGGCGCAGAGATGCAGCCGACCTTCGTTGTGCACACGCCCCGTACGATTATGACCTCATTGTGCAGCAGGCCGCCAGGAAGAGCGCCAAAGCGTGTTGCCAAACTGCGTAACTACATCGTCAAGACTTTGTCCCATGAGCTTACATCCTCTAAAACGTTGGATCTTTTTTTTTTTGGATGGTGCTGCACTGCACCTTCTTGTGACTGAAATATGAAATGATAAGATCTCACTGAGTCGAAGCAGAAACTCTGCAGCAGTTCAGCAGCGACTCCATCTGTGTGATACGAGAGCAAATTTAAAGATTGTACGGAGGCATTTGGAGAAACACCCCAGTGGTCTTGAAGCAACTTGCACATATGCACACGGCTGAAGTGCAGAGTTTGTTTGTATCCCGCGGTGTGATTCTGCCTCACAGCGTTAGCTCTGTTGTTACTGGGCCTGTGTGACATGTCAGTGAAGCTGTGGGTGTTGTTAGTTCAAAGAAAGTACAGTAGCTTTCTTCTCTCTGCGGCTGCTTCTTGCCCCGAGGCGAGAGCTTTGTTTTATCTTACTGATTATTCTCTTCAGATGCAAACAGAGACCTGGGTTTGTTTTTCTGATCCTGCAGCAGAATGAGCCACAGCACAGCGGGCACCAAGGTGATATCAAAAGTTAATGTTTGAGCGAAGAAAAGCCCACATTTCTGTCAGTACTCTGCATGAATCATTTACCAACCAATGTCTTATCCCCTTATGCTCATTTACAATATGTTTTTAACCTGTAGGCTCATGTAAATATACCTGAAACACCTGATCAGGGATGTGTCAGCTGTGCACACCTGCACCAAACCCCTGATTATAGCAGTGCAGAGTCGCTGCAGCCATCTTGTCCAGTTTCTGCTTGTTTTAAACACGTCCCAGTTGCTGATCGCTGTCTAGACGAGCTGCATGATTAAATCATTTTAGTTATCCGGCTCGGTCAGCAGAGGTCTCTGGTTCGTTCGCTCTGTGGTCCTGGTGGTTTTATACCAAGTGATCGAGCTTTTTTTGGCTTCATGCGCCTCTGAGCAGCTTTCATATCGATGCCCGGGGGCCATTTTATCCAGGTATCCAGTTTAATTGTTAGGTCCAAGGTTTTAAAAGGACAAAAAGGCGAGTGTCCCCTCAGAGTTGCCGTAAGCCGGGAGTTGTTGGTGTTTGTGACATGTTGAAGGGAAAATGAAAGGGAGTTTGTTGCTGCTCGGTGGACTAATGCATCCAATGTCCCATTTATTATATCCTTAATAAACCTGCCCAGTGAGGCAAACCCACAGACGATGACAGTGAAGTTTATTTTCTGCAGGCTGCTGTTAGCATGTCTCTCTCAATCGTGTCCTCGTTTCTTCACTTTAGACAGCTGACTAACTTTGTTTGAAGCCTCTGAGGCTGCACACAGCTGAGTTACAGACACGTGGTGGAGATGGAGACCCGCTTGAACCCGGAACAGAGAGAAACGCTGGACGCTCACCGGGCAGGGGCGTAAGAGTTGATCTGACTTCCTTCGCTGGTGACAGAGGACAGTTTTCTCTGCTGGGAGAGTCTTTTGAGGGTTGTTGTCAGACTTAGAGTGGGAAACAAGGGTGACGACATCCAATTCAGTGGCCATCTTCCTACCTTAAATGTTGCTGTGTCTCAATTCAGGGTCCTTCAGAGGAGCATTTGAGCGTCACAACGCTGTGCGAAGGCTGTCCCAGTCTGAAGGCTCCTCCAGATGCTCCTTCTTCTCCCTGTTTTTGGATGCACCGCTACAATCCTTTGTGGCCTCACATATCCCAAGATTCTTGCACGAAAAAGAAGAAAAAAGAGAGAAAATGGCGACATCGCGTGGCGCAGATCGTCACTTTCGTGGGCATCAGCGGCAGAAATCGTGACGTAAGGGTAAAACATCTGGTGACGCAACCAGGAAATGCTCCAAAGGCTAGACCGTCACATTTAACAACGGCTGACGAGGTTAACAAGGTCTCTCTGAAGGACTCGCCTTCAAAGACCACAAAGGCCGAGTCCTTCAGAGGATGCAGACCCTGAACTGAGACTCAGCAGGTGTCTCCTAGTGTGCAGGGACGTTTATGCTTGGTAGCTTTAAACGGCTGATTGCTTGTGATTGCAGAGCGCTACAGTTGTTGTCTTGCAACTGATTTATAGATGACGCTCTCTGCTGGCTAATATATCTATTACGTGTTAATGATCCAGCCGAATTTAATACATCATGAGTTTGAAACTAGCTTATTAGCACTAAGAGCTAACTCACTTTACACACGGCGATGATAAACGCAGTCCTCGTAGTGTAATAGTCTTGATGAACAGTAATACATCTCACAAACTTGGTGTCAGCAGTGGAGGGTTAGTCTGAAATCTTGAGTTTGCTTCAGTGGATATACTGTGTGCTGATGAGACAGATGCCCGGCTCTCCGCTTGCTCTTTTCCCCCACGTTGTCTTCAGGGTCGGAGCTGTCAGCTGTGGGTCAGGTCCCGGAGTGTGAGGAGGGGGACACTGATATAATTGATCTGACATTTCCAAAGATTACTCATTTTTGTTCACACTAATGTCACGCAAACGAGGTTAAGTCATTACAAATCTGAGTGTGTTGGTTGATGGTCAATACATCTGATTAGTTGAGCTCCTCTGGTGTGTGAAACCAGGCTGAGGAAAGGATTTCTAGAAACACAATCCTCTCCTGTGGTGGGAGTGAATGGTGGATCGCGGCTACGTTACTGTATGTGTCAGTTTTACTGTAAGTAGTCTGAGCTGTTGCTGCATAATCAGGTCACAACATCGGCCCTGCAGCAGCGTGAACAACCCAGACTTCTGCTCGCGTTAGACGATGTGTCATGTATTGACCCTGAACACATATCGTGCAGAACACCATCGTTCACGCTCGGCTTTTTGAGCCCAGCATATAGTTGTAATATAATGCATATAACTGATCGACTGTATCTGTGTACAAGTAGTGAGTGAATGAACCTTTACAGAGCGAAGCAGAGCACGAGTTTACCTGCTGTACCATCACGACCTTGACATTAAATCTGATTAGAGAATTAGTTGAAGAGGGACAGCTTTGTTTTTAAAGCCCTGAAAAGATATTTATCTATAAACTTCCTCAGTGAGCAATAAATGAATGAATACAACATGTTTTCATAGAAGAAAAGGTGCCAAAATAGTTAGAATGAGATATTTCTGTGTTTCTTCGTTCTGTCTGGGCTTTTCTCGTCGGTTTGATGTGGAGCGGGATGATGCAGAACCACCGACTGCTGCTCACTAACCCGGAAACTCCACCGGTTGCACGTTCACCCTTCGGCTCTGTTTAGCACCGCCGGACAGCTGGACTGGCGAGACTGAGGAGTTCCCGCGATAATTAAAGAATCACGCGCAACTGAAGTTAAACATATGTGTTATAAACACTAGGGCTGGGTATCACCAGGTACCTCGCGATACGATACTATCACGATATTTTGCCCACGATAACGATAATATCACGATACAGCGATTCTGCGATAATCGATATATTGCAAGGAATTTCATCCACGATACATCACGATATCTGTGTCGCTGAAGAAATTCAGAATTTATTGACTGCACTGAATCCATTTCACAGGAATTACAAAACATTGTCAGTCAATTTCACATGAATAACAGCCAAGTAACAAAGAGTGTATTGCACAGTGTCTCTTCTTAACACACACACTGACTACAACTATCATTAAATATCTATATGTGTGGGTTTCAGAGCTACTTAAACCATTTTTTTTAATTCTATTTGGTTGTATACCTATGTTTGAATAAAGTTAAAGCTGACCTCCGAAGAGGGGTGGTGGTGGGCCATTTGTGGTGGTACATTTTTAAATATCGATATTTGGCACCAGTGTATCGATAACGTACCTCAAGATGAAATATCGCGATATATCGTAGTATCGATATTTTGGCACACCCCTAATAAACACAACAACAAACAGACAAAAGGTTTGTGTTGTGCTTGGATTTGTCTCTAATCAAAACCTCACACATTTCCCCTTTAAATATAATATTCTGAATACTCTCACTAAAATCTTGCACCGAGAAGAACATATAATATATAATATTCTGAATACTCTCACAAAAATCGTGCACCGAGAAGAACATAATATAATATATAGTAGGATGTTAAAAGTTGTGCGTTAATCAACTTTAAATACATTACTTTATTGTAATACCAGTCGTTTCACTTGTTATGTAACTGTGCTGCTTTGGAGGAATATGAAGTTTTAAAGAAATACTGTTTGTCTCTAAACATTATAACTTTATGAACTCATATTTATGTAGATGAACGGCGTGTTTGCTGTAATCAGCGAGCAAAACACACAATCAAAACCCACCAGCTCTCTTTATTTATGTACATTCTGAATCGAACGCAGACGCTCAAACAACCAACTTAAATGTTTGTTTCTGTTTTGGTCCGCGGTGTAACAGCTTCTCATTTTGGGCTAAAAACATTACGAAACATAACTTTAATGTAAATGTTATTCCTCCTGAGGGGGGGGGGCTCTATAATCAGCCTGATGCACAGGAGCTGCTCTCCACTATCTGCCACGGATTGCTTAAGATACCTCTGAATATTTAATGAGGATTCTTTTCAATGCCTATTTTTATCAGCTGGGCTCAATAATTCAAAGCGCACTTCTTCTGTTCTCATCTGCAGTGTGTGTGTGTGTGTGTGTGTGTGTGTGTCATTGCACAGTACATGTATGCATGTCTGTCTTGATGTGAAAGCGACAGTGAGTGAGAGCAGATAGAGACAGAAGCGACCAGCTGGGAGTGAAAGTCTTGGTTTGCTCTGTGTCACTCGCTGGCTAATGCGTTTGAGCCCCACACTGAGCTTTCAAAGACGCCGAGCCGAGGAAACAATTTCAACTTTTTCACGTGGTCCCGAGCAGCTTGTCGTCCCGTCACACTCTGCGGGAGGAATAAATGATTTTTCTTCTTCTGGATCTGTAATATTCACCGCTGAGATGAGAGGGAAAGTATAAATCGCCAAGTTTTACCACAAGCTCCTCCGACTCCCAACTTCAAATGATGTCATCTCCTCCTCGAGTCTTCAATCTGTTCATGAAAAGGTCTGTTTTTGAATAATGAAACTCTAATCAAGCTCAGACACGGACAAACGCCCCGTACTTGACCTACAATCAAACAAGCCAAGCGAGCAATCAAAGTCCACGCTCCCCTTTTTTTACCCCCCAATCAGGATGAACGGCAGGTTTGGATCGGGAGTCAAATCTAACAACGCCTTCTTCACAATGTTGCCACGGAGCAGATTTAGATTGATTTAATTAAGCTGCATTTATGAGCGCCCCGAGTCCGGTGAGGAGAAATGACGCGAGGACGCGAGTCGTGATAACGAGGCCTGTGGGCTCCGTCGTTCGGAGGAGTAATAACTTCAGTTAGTAAAGATCTGAAGAAAACCCGCTTCTCCTGTTCCTCTGGTTATTAATGTCAGCGTCGGGCTACAACATGAATATAAAACTGGAGCTTTTCAAGTTCTCATCTAATTCAATGAGATGACGAAAAACCAACATTGCATTAATCAATACGTAACAAATGTCTTCTAGGAATGACTCATGAAGGAAACATAATGTCAGCCGGAGAAACCAGTCCTGTGTTTTTAAAGGTACGAGGACGTGTTGATGTTATTTGTAGGAGACAGGATTTGTTAGATAGCAGAGGTGGATTTCATCGCTCGATGTGGAGATTCAGTTCCCGTCAGTCAGTTCTGCAGGAAGAATCGTTCATATTGTTCGTTCGTTTGTTTGTTCAGTCGCGTTTCCAGTACAACGCTGTTTAGCGGTGAATCATGAAACACACAGTTCTCAGCTCCTCGTTCTCAAACGATCGTGCTAACGGTCAACATAACACTGTAGTTCAAGGCAAACACAAAGCTGCAACTTCATGATTATGTGCACTTTTAGACAACAAAACAGTGGATAATGTGAATATTCACCCTGACATTAAACTGACATGTATTGAAGCAAAGCCGAGAGTGACTGACTGACTGAACGAGAACGATAAGCTACGAATGAAATTAGATGTTTTTTCTTCATGGAAACGGTTGCTATGCTTTCCTGTTTCTCATTGGCTAAAATTCGACAACTGTGCCCCAGACTCAGCATACGATTGGCCGGCTGTCAGTCCTCTTCACCACTGAACAACACAACGACTCGTCTGTGAGAACGAAAGAACGAACAAGAGAGAAGTGAAATGTGGAATCACATAATTTCGTTTGCGTTAAAGAGTCGTTCCTTCAAACTGATTCTTTCGCAAACGAGCCGTCTTTACTAGATATTGTATAATTCACAAAAATGTAATTTAAGTAGTTGTTTTTTAAGCAACTATTACTCAAGCAGACAAACAACATAAAGGTGTGTTTGTTGAGAGACGATCTCAGCAGCTGATTCTGTGTTCAGCACTGTACTGACGTGTGTTGGTCATCATGAACGTGTCATCCAGCGGCTCATTGGTGTTTTGTTAATAGTTTGTTAGTCGGATCAATTCATTATTTTGGTTCTCGTTGTCTTTTTCTTAAACATAATACATGCAGTCGCATCCTTTCACCGATTGGCTGTTTTAATTCATGCCCGACACTCACTGGCTCATTCATAACTCAGCTGACTAGTAACATCCAATCATCTTCAAACAGGCCGATATGACCTGATCCTCTCCTTTTCTTTTCTTTTCTTTTTTTTACCTTTATGGCTCTAACGCACTCGTGCCAACACAGTTTGCTGCAGCAGCTCCGTCCACCTCCACCCGACCTCCTCCTCTGATTCTGGGATTTAAGAAGAGCGAGTTCAAAACATTTCCTATAAATACCTCCACTTGTCTGCAACATGCTCGTTTAACCTTTCTCCACACTTTACTACGTCTTGATGTATGTGTGTCTCCATTATATTGAATTGTCTCGTGCGTGTGTTTCCTGCATTTGCATTAAACTGTATATGTGTGCAGACGAGTGTGTATCTTTGATGCATGTGCACGCCTGTGTGCGACAGATGGCTCGGGTGCCCTCCACGCCCATGTTCGAGCGGCGCTCATGCCGGCGGATTGCGTCGCTCGCCCTGCGTGTGTGTTCTGTTCGCGGGTGTGTTTCCTCCCTGCGTGTGTGTGCTGTGGCAGCGTGTTTTCTCTCCGCGGCGACCGGGAATCAATGCTGCGGCCCTGATGGCAGCAGACGGAGAGCTCTGAGGCTCACGTGGGAACCTCCCAGACGAGCACACGAGGAGAAAGACGAAGCACTTTGAGATTTTATGGTGTTTTTTTTTTTAATCCAAGGTTACAGCTGAGCTGAAAGTGATTCACGGGCTGACTCACTGCTGCTTTTACTGCCTAATCAAAGACAACTTAGTCTTCCCGAAGGTGCTTTATTACATTCTGTGGGTGTGTTTGAAAACTACACTCACTCAGTGCGTTTACATGACACTTAAGAAAACCGAATTACTGTGTTAGTCCGACTATGATTGGCTCTTTAAGATGCATGTATACACCTTAGTCTGACTCAAATTGGACCGGATCGGATTTCTCATAGTCGAATTAAAGCACCTAGATTATTTGATTGATAGTCGCATTACTCCTGCATGTATACGTTCCATCAGATCGGATCGGATTTTGCGTTCTGCGCAGGCGCGAGATTTCTTTCCCGGGGCTGTGAGCCGGAAGTAGAAGGACGGCGGCGTCTTTTCTCTGAAATCACCGCGAGCAAGAGCGCCACTGTGCACCTAGTTTGTGTAATTATCATGTACACCATATACGAAATGTACAAAGATGTAGCTTCGTCTCGCTCTTCGTACGCCATCTTTCTCAAATGCCGAGGCAGCTGGTGACGTAAAGAGGTCAGCCGGAGGTGTTTCTGTTGCCACTAGCTGAAATGGGTACAGCGCCACCTATCATACCGGGTATGACATGCTGACAGGACAATAATCCGATTTTCTCACCGGCATGTATACTCGGATAATTGTAGTTGTCTGATTGAGCAGCAGAGTCGAACTATGGCTGTAATCTGACTAAGCTGTGCATGTAAACATACTGACTTATAACTGATCATTTGGTACAATTGTGATCATTTCGGGAGGAGTCGCTAAAGATCTGTCGTCATTTTATAATCAACCATTTCTGGACTCTTAACGAAAACTGTCGATAACATCCGTCTCACCTGTGCTTTTCCTACTCTGACATGTCAAAATGTCTGCTGTGAAAAGTGTCTATCGTCTGAAGAACGTGTTGGTTCACAGAGAAAACGACAAAGATGTGACTGGTTGAGAAAAGTGTGTCTCTCATCAGCGGGAAGCTCCAGTTTTGTGGAAACTCCTGCTAAAATAATAATTACCTCAGTTTTGCAGGGAAGCTTCTGTTTAGGTTAGAGCACACACACACACACACACACACACACACACACTGCACTGTTACATAACAGCAGACGGGGGTTTGGCAGAGCAAAGCAGATGGAGCATCTTATTAATGGGGGGTGACAGCGAAATTTTTAAGATTGGAGACAACAGCTCACTGAAGAGACGTGCTGAGTGGAGTTTACTCGTGTTTTCTCACCTTTCTGTCAGGCGCACACAGGTGAGGCTTCACAACAAGGTCATCTTCAGCATTTAAAGCCCCAAACACACCCACAGAGCATCCACACAGGGGTTTCCTGTTAGCATGTGTTTGTTTTTTTGGCTTGCCACTTCAGCAGGCAACTGTCAGCCCGGCACAAAATGGCTGATAGATGCAGTTAGCAGCTAGCTACCTATTATTACACCTTACACGAACAAAACGTAGGTGGAAATACTGTACAACAATGGAAAAGAAAAATAAATTAAATAATAGCAACCATAACAACCTTACATGTAAGCTTATGAGAAAATAACCCATCTTCTCACTTGCTTTATTAGCTCAGTAACAGTTTCCTGATTGGTTTATGGTCCCAATCACTAATGTCAGGTCTTTTTTTAAAAAACAGAGGATAAAGCAGGGTATGTCTTAAGACATGGCTACCTTGTGATAGAGACGTTATAGATCCAATCAGGATATCCACCTCAGCTCCACCCTATCGTCCAAATATGGTCACTTCTGGCTCCAAAGACACAAGATGGCGACAATAACAATGTCAGACTCAATGCAGAAGCATTAAAACTTCTTTCTGCTTTAATGCAGAAGCATTTAAGCGTTGGATGACGTTACAAGTGAGAGCAGCCGATCACTTTATGCAGGTTTGAAGCTCGTATTTTACAGTTTACAGCCATTTATGTATTCGGATTTCACACATCGTTTGAACCACTTATTAAAGGGATATTCCGGTGTAAATTTAATCCATGGTCTAAATCACCGTGAAACTGTGTTAGACTCCCTCTCGAGAGATCAAGTTAGCAGACCGCTAATTTACGGAGTTTTATCAACCTCAGAAACGACCGCACGACAACAATACACTGCAGTAAATGGATCCAAATATAAACCGCCACCAAAAAGCCACAAATAATGCTCAGAACAGCACCAAACTTCAGCAACAGTATAAATAGGGTCTCAGCACATAGTCCGGGGCATCTAACCTCCGCTAGCTTAGCTGGATTTCTATTGTGAAGCTAAAAACAGATTTCAACTCTCCTCCATCAGCTTCCGGGTCGGGGAAGTCCCGACGCGACGATTACCGAGTGCGGTTAGAAATGCTCAATTCCGTTCTTTTCCCTGTCCGCTCTCGATAATAACTGTTATAAACTGGCAGGTAAGACACATATGAACTTTGATTGCTTTTCCATGGAGTCATAATCATACATTTTCATCCATGAGCCGCGGAACTCTACTGCACTCGGTAATCGACTCGTCGGGACTTCCCGTCAACAGGAAGCTGCTGCAGAAGAGTGGTAAATTTAGTCAGCTTCCCAATAGAAATCCAGCTAACAGGTCTGCTAACTTGATCTCTCGAGAGGGAGTCTAACACAGTTTCACAGTGATTTAGACCATGGATTAAACTTACACCGGAATATCCCTTTAACTGCAGCGTGGTCAGATGAATATGTCCGTATTACTCCCTTGGTGTAATGCTGCGTGACAAATCTGCACAAACTGGACACAAACAGTCTGGTGGAGCCCTCCGATACAGCCTGACGTACACAACATTTAAATATAATGAACATGCAAAGAGAGGAACACGCTGAAATAAACATATGAATCTAAATGCTAATGCAGGAGGAGGCTGAACAGATGGAAGAGTTAGATTACAGCATATGGAATCCTTCACTGTAAAACGATTTCAAACCCTCTCCAGGATCCAAACACACGACCACACACACACACACACACACACACACCTCCCACATTTGTCTGTCTTTCTTAATGACACAACAGCACAGACAGATATCATTTCTGCCTGTATTTACATGTGTGGGCATTTCTGTGAGCAACAAGCACACGCATGAGTTTCCCTCGCTGGTTAAGGATGGATGGGGATGTTAACGGTTCACAGAGCGATCCGTCCTCCATCTCCATCCTCCCTCCTCTGCCATCCATCCATCTACCCATCCATTCATCACTCCTTTCATCCCTCCCCCTTTGCAAAAGCTGCATTTATGTAAGACACACTAACACTAAAAGCCAAATGGAGTGAAGTGGATCTACATTATGGCCTCTGCTGCGTGAGGACTTCAAATGGCAACACCGCTCGCTCGGAATTAATGGAGTCAGTTTCAAAGACGGGAGGGAGGATTTATGTTGGTGGATAAAAAAGACTGCAGCGTGCTCACAGCGTCGTATTTTCATCATCGGATCAAACTTGCAAGTTCCTCGAGCGTCTGAACTTCTGCACTGCATATAAGCACTTACAGAATAACTGGTAACTGGTCACAGTACCAGAACCAGAAGTCTGGATGGTTTAGTGACGCAGCAGTTTGAGGCACATAAAGGAATTTCTCTCGATTGAATCAAAAGAGAAAACCTAACTGGGTGACTGCCTCTCTGTGGTTTTATCTCTTTCTCTCTCTTTTTGTGACGTTTTTTAAATCTTGTAGCTCACTGAGCTGAGACTCCATACAGCGGCTCGGAGCTATCGACATGAAATGGAGCTCGGTTCTGCAGGAGCACCGGCAAGAATGTGCAAATTATTATTTTTTGCGTGATAATATCGGCTCGTCATCAAAACAGCTGATAAAAAGGGTTTAAATTGAAATATTGGCATCAGCCAGAAATGAACATTTTTGCCAACATGACCAGACGATACGAGGATGTTTTATATTTGTACATTTTGAAGGGCGCCGTATATCCACAACTTCTAGTGGACCAACACAGTAAGAGCAGAGATAATTATATGTTGATTCCCTACAGAAGAGAGCTGTTATTTTCTTCACAGGTGGATAAAATATGTGTTTAAATCTGTGTCAGCGTCTGCAATTGCGTGAAATGAGTTGAAAAATATGAGCATATTGTGTGTTGGAAGATATTCCAGTTCAGACAGTTACACACAATCATGGTTCCCAGTTTATGAATCTGCCTGATTTGTCCTTCAGGGCCGACAGCAGGTTGACATTTTGTACTTTTATTCTATATTGATACAGCGAGCAAAGTAAAAAAATGGCAGATGTGACATTTACGTTGTTGCCAAGTCACCGTTCAAAGTTGAGGCAAGCTCGACTTTGATTGGTTGCTTGTCACAACCGTCAAAAACAAAATCGATTTGCTGGCTGTCACTGACGATGACGGGTGGCCTGTTGCTGAGGTTGACATTTGTGGTTCTTGACGTCGTTTAGGTTTCTTGGTTCATAACTCACGGTTTTATTTTGTAGTCATATCCTCTTTCATCTCTTGTTGTCACTTTGTACTTCCTGCTCACCTGTGCTCCTCCTGAGTCTGTTCCCCTCCTCCACACCTGTCTCACATCAGCATCATCGGCACCGCCTCGTTCGCAGCGTCTCTCCACCTGCACTTTATTATAGTTCATTTGTTTTTTAAGCCGGTGTTGTTCCGCCTGCTCTCGTCCTCCCGTCCTGTTTCTGTTTCTCCTCTCCTGTGCCTGTTTCCCGGTCATGTCTGTTCCCTGTGCTCCTAATTTGCTCTTCATGTTTATCTGGTTCGTCTTCGGTTTTGTTCTTCTGGATGTTGGACATCGGCTCATTATCTGACTTTTTGTTTCCAACCTGCCGGCCTCTCTGTGTGCCTTTTCTGTTTGCCTTCCTTTTGTGTAAAGTGAGACAGTTTGGATTAAAATGTCGAGGTTCCTGCTCCCCTGAGGATGAGCTGTGCACACTTTGGTGATTCTAACAGGCCTTCCTCACCATCATCAGGTAGAAATCCACAGACCCACCTCCACCTTCACTCGATATCCTCACAGTCTTGTCTCCAGGGTCATACACAGTATCATGTGTGCCAGAGTCAGCACATTACAGCACACATACACATTGGAGATCCACTGAACATTAATGCAGATCGAATGACTCCAGCTGTGAAAACTCAAAACTTGAGCGGCTATAAACTGGGAGCAGTAATTAAGTAATGAATAGGAGTGATAAGTGCCATTAAGTTCGAGCGCTTCCCAAAGGGTGTCGCTCATTAAAAATACGATCTGACCTTTTTCAACAGTATCTATATGAGAACACACACACGGCCGCTTTGTGTTTGATTTGGCAGCATTAGTGCAGATTGTCCTCATAACCCAGGAGCCACTGATTAATAAAAGGCGAGCTCCCATCATTTTTCTTTTTGCTTTATCTTCTTTTGCTTTTTCATGACTTTCCATCACTCTCTCTTCGATTAAGCGTTCCCTTTATTCTCAACACCGCAGAAGCTTTTGTAGCTTCTCCCATTCGCTGCTTCATACACAGCCATTAAACACATGTGATGTTTGGGAAAAAGATCTTATATCTGATTTTTCTTACTGCAAAGCTAATTGCCTGTTCTGGGACTTCACGAGTAGGAAGACATTCTTCTTCTTCTTCTTCCTTTTGGACAACCACGGGAGACCATGTGAGGATAATCTACAATCATCTCTTTCCTTTCAAACTCCCATAACCCATAAATCAGAAAATCATTATGCAAATTAAATTAAGAGTGTTATTGTCCTCATCTTTCATAGGAGGGAGAACGCAGCGTGAGCGAGGCTCTGACTTAAACGCTGACTTTCTGAAAAACAGTTTCTACAAAATGTGGTGGACAATCTGTTAATGAGAGAGAGAGAGGAACAGTTCAGCGGCTGCTATGAAGCATTTAATTACACGACTATGCACGTGTGGCTCTGACACACGGTCAGTGAGTGATATATTTCACTCTCTGATTGATCAAAACCTCTTAAGTTAATTTGCCTACACAGGAAACGGGCTTCAATCATCACCAGTCGGTTTGCGACAGTTAGTTTCGATTGTCTAGATCCGCATTTAGAGCGATAACTTAACCGTGACATGACTGACAATCAATGCCGTCAACTCACGTGACGGATGTTTGGGAGTGAATACAGTGAACAATGTTGTCACGGAAAACATGTGTGAGAGGGAGACTGGCAAACATGCAGGGAAACCCGGACCTAAAGCAGCGAGTACGTACAGTATCCTCCATTTACATAATCACACACGCGCACACACACACACACACACACACACACACACACACACACACACACACACACACACACACACACACACAATCTTCCAGGACAACCTGTTCCGGTGAATTTGCAGCTTTATTTGTTTCAGTGCAGCTGGCCGAGGGCCCGGCTTCCAGGGCCACCAGGGCCTGCACGCGGCCACGCGATCCCAGGGACGGGGAGGCTGGCCGGGCCACAGAAAGAGACGAGATGTCCGCGCCAGCTCCCGACTCAGATCAAACAACAAGCAGAGACGTGCACGCTTACAAATTCAAATTCACCTGTAGACCCTCGACATGAACTCAGGCTGTCGCTCATCAGCAGTGAAACGTGAACGGACGATGTAAATGTAATAAACAGCTTCTGTATGGGAGAAATTCTCAGCCCAGCTTCTTCATCCAGACAAATATCGTTTATTTCCTCGAGCTTAAAGTAGCATAATTTCAGCTGACCTGTGAGAGCTTTTTATTTTGCCACATATTGATTTTTTTCTCCTGTTGAATTCAGATGAAACTCACATCGAGACGGCAGCACAACAGCCTGTTTTAAACTGTGTCCCTGCTGTTCAGCTGCTGACAGACAGCAGGTCGACTACAGCTTTGTGTCAGTACAAAGAGAGGGACGCTATTGATTTCTCTGTTAGATCTTATTACACATGTCCGGTTCATCCCTGCTTACATGTTTGTTTGCTTGTGTTGAAGTGTTTAGTCGTGCTACTGCAGCCCGAGTAAACAAGTATCAAATGCAGGAAGCTCAGATGGCGGAGCGTGCGACCTGAAGACGTCCTGAAGCTGTCGTGTCAATAAAGCCAGGAAAAGGCCAAAAATGTTAAATGTAAATGAGAGAGGAGGAACGTGAACAAAGTCTCTCCATGTGTCTGCTTTTAACTTTTCAGAAAAACAAATAACGGCATTTCTGACTTGATCCAAACTCTCAACTTCACTCCTTAATTGCCTCTTTTTCAAGGTTTTGGTGAAGAGAAACATTTCATAAGTTAATAGCGAGTGTGAGAAAAAACTTCATACCGTAATACCGCAAATCAATATCAACACGGAAACGCTTTCATCTCGACTTGTTAGAGCCGAGGGAGCCTTGAAGTAGAACTCTGTGCACAGCAACATTATGGATCGAGTGTGACGGAAAAGAGGAAAAAGCAGAGCGAGTGAGTGAGTAGTTGTACTGATGGATTGTTGCAGTGAAAATGTATTTTATCCTGAATTTATTCAGACGACAGGGAAACATGGAGGACGTCTTTTAAATACAGAAATGTCAGCATAGAGCAGCAACAGCTAATTAGAACAGTTGCAGGTCTTAAAGTAGCTCTATGTAACAATTTGTAGCAATTTACTCTCCCGTCTC
This sequence comes from Sparus aurata, assembly GCF_900880675.1. Lineage (NCBI taxonomy): Eukaryota > Metazoa > Chordata > Actinopteri > Spariformes > Sparidae > Sparus > Sparus aurata. The sequence continues at coordinate 28,431,337 of NC_044208.1, read as the reverse complement.
TCTCGCTGCCTAAACGAGCCTGTGGGTAATTAGTTTAATTTGTTTGATGCTGCTGGACTGTGGATTTATTTGAGAAGGAAACAGATTTTTCAGATTTGTCTCAACAGTCCAAAGGATGTGACTTTTCGCACGCTCTCAAATGCATCGTCTCGCTAAAAATGGTCAAGAGCGTTAATCTATGCACAGAGTTGCTCCTCTGGAGATTATTAAACTCATTCTGAGTTCGTTCATCATTTTAAAAAAGTGGGTCCCCAGTGGAAAGGACGGGAAACACTGCACATGTCACCAAAGTATTACTGTAATACCGAAGATGTACACTGGGGGTCGTGGCGATTTTCCTGGAAAATATCACAAGCGATCACCCAACAGAGGTCGTCAGCCAGAGAGAGTCGGTGGTTCACACGGGACGTAACAGTTGTTTGTACTGGTCTCTGCTGGCGTTGGGAGCAAACAGTCAAAGTGAAACTCTCACCAAAATGCAACTTAGGCTTTTTTTGTGAATGTACCCGAGTCAAACCTTCGTGTAAAAGCATAATAACAACAAAAGAGGCACTTTTAAGATTTACCGTATTTTAGTTTTCGGGTCAAACTCATTTTCAATGGGAGTGCTATGGGCACTTTAGCGAACATTTGTGTACACAGAGTTACTAAAAAGAAAGTTTTTGAACAACTCACGTTAGCAGTAGCTTGTTCCGCTCGCCGCCGTCCTGCCAGTGGAGAAGTGTCGATCTCAGAATGTGACGTAACCTGGAGGACAGTTAAGGTGGAACGCTCCTAAAGCTCACCCCCAATTTCAAACTACTGCTAACATGAGTTGTTCAAAAACCTTCTTTTTAGTAAACTCTGTGTACACAAACAATGTTCTCAATGCTCGTGTTCATGTGTAGAGACCCTGGTGATACTACCAGCAAAGTTTCATGTTGTGTCGAGACTTCTTACTGTTTTAAAAATAGAGATTTTGATGCTATCGTAAAAGTGCCCGTAGCACTCCCATTGAAAATGAGTTTGACCCGAAAACTAAAATACGGCAAATCTTAAAAGTGCCTCTTTTGTCGTAATTATGCTTTTATATGAAGGTTTGACTCAGGTACATTCACAAAAGAAGCCTTGGTTACATTTTGGGGAGAGTTTCGCTTGAACAGTCATGGCCAAACAAACAAAGAAAAAACAGGTAACAGCAGACGAGAAATGGAGGAATGAAATGTTACGAAAGCAAAGCTGCTAACTGACAACTGACTGACGTCACAGAGGCGACACTGGATCTCTGGGAAGCAGTGAAGTCCAAAAATACGTCTGCAATCTCTGCTTCAGGAAGTCTTCGAGATTGCCTCTTTAATATGTGCACAAATCTGACCGCGGATGTGATCACAATCATGAATAATGAAAAAAATGTTGACCTTCAAGATTTCACAAAGCATTTTCATTCTCCCTTACAGTAAAAAACAAAAAAGCCTCATCTCTTGTGTTGTCAGCGAGCGATTCAGTGAATGAGTTCTGCAGTGAATGACTCGTGCCGAGTGAATGACAAGTGACCGAACAATTAAGAGAGTGAGTCAGAGAGGCAACGAGAAGAATAGCAGAGGAAGTGAGTGGGTGAGCGAGCGAGTGGGTGAGAGAGGGAGCACACTGTGGTACGAACCAGCGAGCGAAGCAGGAGTGAATCATAGACGACCAACAAGCTGTGGAAATGAAACTCCACTGTCGACCCGTAGAGCATCACCCCGCTGCAAGTCACCACCTGCTGAGGTCACAGCGGGCCCATCCAGCTGTGTCATCCAGCTGCCAATACAGCTCCTCATCTTCATGTTTGAAATAAAAACATTAAAAATCGAAATTAGGGATGAGATGAGACCAACACACAGAGGCATTGTCATGGATAATGAAGCGAAACGCACCCTGTCGTCTCTTTTCAAAGGCAATCTCCTGCATCCATGTATCAACTGGTGGTAATGAAGGAGCAAATGAGACGATAAAAAGCCGAGAAAGCGAGAATGACAGAAAGAATGATAGACAGGATGTTGAAAGAGAGACTGAGAAGGTCGGAGAGAACGAGAAAAAGTTCAATAAAAAATAGAGCGCTCGGCTACTTTTGATGTTTTGTAGACGGAGAGCAGAAGCGGCTCCAGTCGACTGCACAGCGGAGAATAATAATACGGCACTAAAGTAGCTGCAGCATCAGAACGGAGTTACGTAAGACTCCGTCACTACTCTTCCATTCAGGCCGAAGCCTCGGGAAAAGCACATTCATATTTCTGCTGTCAGTGAACAGTCAGACGCTGCCACTCACCGAAGAAATGCTATTAAATCATTAAAAAAATGTTCCGCTGCACAGCTGTGGTGTCACACGAGTCACCCAGGAGAAGTGCTGAAATAAATCTGCAACGCTGCGACTATAAACTAACTAATGAAGCCGAGATCTGGATGTGAAACTCAGCTGTGTGTGAGTGAGTCTTGGCAGAGGAATGTGCTCGACTGAGTGCTGTTCTAGTTCCTTTCTTGTTTTTACCAGAGTTGATTTGTTTCTTGGTAGTCTCACTTAGATTAGAGTTGCATTCAACAGTCTCCTTGTGCGCTCACTCGTAGATACCAACAATATCAGTTCGTTATTCACTGAGAGAAGCAAAATCTTGCAATATTAATATAAAATAAGAGACAATTCCAGGATTAGTTTCTTCGTCCGGATCCTGGGATCCTGAATCCTGCATCCAAGTTTTGTGGAAATCTGTTCAACAACAGTCAAATAAACTTTTAGCTCTATTTTTTTATTCTCAGAGGAATAATCAGAGTCTCTAGGAGCTTCATGTTGAACTTGGTAGTTATTAACATATTACAAATATGAGGGTGTAAGATCAGAGTTTGTGGACTGTACAACCAAAACACCAGCTGAAAGAGAACTCAAAGGCTCTGAGCTGAGGGGCAATAAATCATCGTTAATGCAGCTGTTAATTCGCCTTAACTGTTAAATTCAACTGTATTTAAAGTAATGCAGTTCTGAAATATGTTTATTTTTGCTTTCTGCTCCCTGCAGCAGTTTCAGAAAGCATCTGTGCACTGATGCACCCAGAGAGGAGTGACACACTCTGCATATTCACTCCTTCTTCCCAGAAGACACCAGGGGAATTCGACTGACTTGTAAATGAGCAACAGTACCTGCCTGCACCCAACACACTCTGTGGAGCTGCAGCGCCAGATCACAGGAGGGCCTCCCACACACACACACACACACACACACACACACACACACACACACACACACACACACACACACGGATAAACGCTACAACATTAGCATAAAGGAAAAAAACACAAACGACTGGCATATAGAAGCTGCACAACAGATATGAAACATTTCCAATTACATTCGTGCAGAGAAAGAACACTTTGTATTGAGGTGCATTGTGCAAATCAAAAATACCAGTTGGCGGTGTTGCTGTGTGCACGTAGAAGTGTATCTGCACCGTCGTGAGGTTTAGCACAAACACTGTGTCTATACGGGTTGTGCAGTCGATCAAGTTAGCAGCTTCAGTGCTCAATATCTGTGTCGATCGTCCACTTTTTGGCAGCACTTAGAGCCCAAAACACAATCACTGTAGTTGAACTTTAGCCTGTTCATAACCTTCACAACTCTAACCTGTCACCAGGCTCCCTCCTGCACTGCACTAACCCTGTTTTTATTGAGAAACGCCTGCCTGCCCACCTTTTTTGATGTTTCCCTTCGAGGGACGACCACAACACAGTAAAAAAAGAAGAATGTTGGAGAGAAATGGCGGCGGCACATCAGCAGCCCGGTGAGCAACTTGCTTGTTAGATAAAAAATTCCTTTCCCGCCTTCCTGATGACCTATGAACTCACGGAGAGTCGTGAACGGTGATTGGTCGGAGGGTCATACTCTGGTGTTGCCAGACTCTCGACCGAGACACAGAATTTATGCCTCTGTGATCGCCTAATCTGACATGGTGACGACCGTTAACCACATGAATATCATGTAGTCTGATCCCGGTGGAAGGAAAAATGACTCGGGGCTTTCTTGAGACCTGAACCAAACGACTGGAGTCACATGTCTGGAAACAGTTACATCATATTATCCACTGAAACTGCACACTGTCATTCTTACTTGTGTTTGGATTACACAAAGAAACACACGTTAATCAGTGAGCTTATCCCAGCTTCCTGTCTTTATGCTAAACTAGGCTGATTGCATTCTGCTCTGCTACCCTAAACTGTGTGTGCATCGTGGTGACACTGCAATTCATCTTCATCTTACTCCAAGCTAAAAAACCTGTGTTGTGATAATGAAGATTGCTTTTTTACTTTATTTTTGTTCTCCTCTGGTGGCTGACTTGCCAGACAGACATGTGCTGTCAGTTCACTTTGACGTGAAGATATCTGTTCAGCATCAAACCATCGATCACGATACTGACGGCCATCAGAAACCAAGAAGGACTTCTGTCCGCTTCCTATGAGCTCGATGATGATGGCAGGAGAGTCAGAGACGCCGGTTTCTCCTCCGACAGAGGTTGAAATGGATATAAATGCTCTGCAGCCAGCGTTTGTTGCACTCTTCAGCAAAGGGCAGGACTTGTTTTCCCAACAAGAAAATCGAATGTAATGTTTGTTACTATGCCACCGCCAGCTCTGCTTCCACCTACACTCACAGCCAGCAGCTGAAATGCAAAGCAAGTCCTGAAATTAATTGAGCATCACAGACTGCTGAAACACCGCAGTTAACAGCATTTAAAAGGTGATTACTTCCATTAAATACATCGCTGTAACGCTAAAGAGGCACGTGTACGTAGAAATGCGTCATCAAGGCCTGTTTTATTAGCAGGAACGCGCCTGTCGAGGTTTATCCCACAAAAACACATTTTATCCATCGGATTTCTGTGAAGGCAGCCGTCATGTCCCTCCGCTTTGCCGAGACTAGAGTGACAAAGATTTTCTTTCTGGCATTTCACTTTGACGTTAAGCAACCAAACAAGCCGCTGTGTCGAAGAACATGCTGGGTTTTTGTTTTGTTTCTCTTTTCGTTGAGTGTGTGTGTGTGTGTGTGTGTGTGTGTGCCCTTCTGCTCCTGTGCTGAAAATAAACCATCGCCAACGAGGCTCGCTCATGATTTTAATATGAGCAGCAAAGAAGGACAAAAGAGGGAGAGAACGGAAAAGATGCAACCCTCGCTCTGCTGTGGGATATATTATTATGCGGTATTCGATTTCTTTGTTATCGTCACACTACTCAGTAAACAAAAGGAAGAAATATTCCTTGTGTAGAGCGAGGGAGTGTGTGTGTGTGTGTGATGTAACGGAGGGAGGGAGGTCATGGACAGGAGCACCGCTGGAGAGATGGAGGTCGGGCAATCAAACTGTGACGCTGGTGGCTAAACACTCTGCTGTTCTGAGCCGTGGTCACTCGGGTTCTTCTCCAGTTACTGCACACACACACATCCGCTGGGTAATAGATGCATGAACACACACACACACACACACAGAGGCAATGAGAATAAATGGCACACCGGTCTGAAGCCTGAGGGGCTGAATTGTTATTGGAGAGACGGAATAGAAGGCAGGCGAGGTTTGATAGGCTGCGTTCTTGCATTATAATGTTGATCTATTAGATCCATTAAAGAGCACAGCGCAGCGTTTGGCTTCCTCTGAGCAGTTTCTAATGCCGGCCCCGAGGAAGACTTAAAGGGGGATATCATTTATTTTGTCAGTGCATGCAGACTGATATTCATACGGCTTGTGGCAGCCCAATTAGGACTGTATGATCAATAACGACTCTATCTAAATAACAACTTCCTTCTCAAAGGTGCAAAATGCTGCAGAATTTTAAAAAAGCAACAACTGTATCAGCAAACGTCTACGAGGGAGGATTTCCAACAATGTTCAAACCCAGAGGAATCCTATTTTCATTCAAGCTAATGAATCTTGTGTTTCAATATGCTGCCTGTCGATATAAGAGTGTGAGGAGGGAAGTTGTTGAACGCAGCCCAGTCGCCAGAATATAATGTCAAGCTACGAACCATACCAGTGAGGAGGCTGCAAAACAGACGACCACAGCTCCAGCCTGCGTTTCAAGATTTGTAAGTGTGACACTAGTGGATATTTTTGAGGAGAACGCAGAAGAACCTCCAGCTGTATTTGTTTTTTAGGGAGACCTTGTAACATTTCCCGCTGTGTTATATTATAAGCACATGGTCATGACAAGAGAGAACAGAAAACTGAACCTAAACAAACGTAAAGCTGCAACATAAAGAAACGTTCAGGTTTAACTTCTGCAGAAACTTACTTTGCTGACATTTATTCTTGTAATTGGGTTGGCGTACATATATAAACAACTTCTGCCTGAGTAACGACGAAGACAAAAACTCCCATGATCCCTCACTTTTAGAGACTCCTGGTGGTAGAAATTTCACTCTGTGGTCATGTAAATTAGATGTAAGTGTACAAATTGAACGCTGTCATGCAATTTGCCTCAAAGGACATCATTTCTTCCCAGTAAGAGAATCTCGCCCCGTCTCTCACACTGCAGTCTGAACGGGAGTGACATCTCTGAAATGAGTACTGGCTCGTGACTCATGTACACAGTCCCAGGGCAACATGAGAAATTACAACCACTGTAAATCAAAGATTTATGACAAGAAGGTCACAATCAATTCACATCAATGTGACGAGATGAGACGCCGTTGAATGTTCACATGACAGCGTGTCGGTCGGCTTTGTTGGAGGTTTTTTTAGCTGATTCGGTCAAAAGGCAAACTGGATCATGACATTGAAACTGTAAAACACTGGATGGTTTCAAAATATCCAAAACCTCTGAGTTCTTCAGGTTCAGGTCTGTTTCAGTCCCTGGAGTCAAAACTGAACACGTAGAAGCAGCGCTCAGTTCTTCAGCACCAACATACTCCCAGAAAACTGCAGGTTCGCTCCAACTCTCACTTCTTTTAAATCAAGACTGAAGACCTTTTGTTTGCCACCATCTTTTATTGAAGACATTTAAATTTATTCTTTAGTGTTGTCTGTTTTAAACCTTGTCTATTTCAGCTTAATTTCCTGTTTCCTGATGTCTTCCTACTTGTTTTTAATGTATTTTAATGTCTTTAAATGTAATTTTACGCCCCTGTAAAGCACTTTGAGTTGCCTTGTGTCTGAACTGTGTTGTACAAATAAACCCGCCTTACCTGAAGATGTGAAATTATCATTTAGTTTTGTGTGAACGACATCGTCTTGCTTAATATACGTCACCAACACCAACAGGGCGGTCAGCTCAGACAAGAGAAAGTATTAAAGACATTCAGAACAATCAGAGTTAGCTCATACTAGATGATGCTGATTGTTAAATGAGACTGTTGGGTAAATAAATATCTGTAATTCAGGGCACAATTCAAAAAGGTGCCAAAACATTATTTGTCTCTCGCCGTTTACGACCATGTTTATTTTTCTAAGGTCCTGTGATTCCTTCGCCTCTCTACACAGCTAACTTTCCAATACAGCATCCTAAAAATGTTTCGAGTGGCTGTGAAACTTTCATCAACAGAGGTAATAAAACAGGCTTTATTCTGCGCTGAATGAACAGGAAGCACCATCAGCAAACTGAATGATGGGTAAATTGTGCCACTGGATAAAGAGCCAATCTCCCCAACCTGTGTCCTTCTCATTATGAAGTCTACAATTCACCAGCCACTTCTTTCTCTCGCTCTTGTTTCTCAGCGTCTCGGTATAATCACAGCAGCTGTTCCCTCGGTGCATCGACTCTCGTGAGAGCTCTCATTCACATTTCCTCGTCAAATTAGACGTGTGTGTGATTAGATCTGGCAACGCGGTGGCGTGGTGCCGGGCGCATTAGCTGTCAGGATCGATCAGAGTGACGTCTGGCCTTCTCAACACGCACGGCTGTGTTTTCCCAACACCGAGTGTGTGTTTGACGGCTTGTGTGGCGAGCGTTTGACACACAGAGAGATAAAGATAGGGAGAAAGTATTTGTGTTGTGAATTGTCCAGATCTCTTGTTAAAGCCGTCTGGGCTCGGCGAGACAATGAGGGTGGAGAGTCCCCCGCTGAATGACTTTAATTAGCTCGTTGCAGTTCTTGCCAGAGTCGTCAACAGAAGAACTGCAACTGTCCTGTCCTGCCTTTTTGCCTGAGCATGTGAGCCAAATCTGCTCTGACCATATTGCGTTTTTCTGTGCCAGCAAGCCGAAAGAACCTTTATGCATGATTTTCCAATCTATTATGGAAAATCAAGAACTCTGTATTTTAAAATTCTGCAGAAAGTTTGGGGTCATTATGTTTTTTCTTTTAGTCCATGAATGAATGCAGTGGAGGTTTTTTCCATGCTCACACAACCAGCTGCTTGTGCTGTTATGTAACTCTTCAAGAACTGTTTTACTGATTTATGAAATATGAAATTTGTTAGTTATGTGGAAATGTCTGCAAACTGAAGTTCACTGCATGTTAATTATAAACCAGGCTGGGAATGTCTTATTGCACAACCAAGGACAAGCCAAAGAGGTAATCAATACAAGACTAGTTTTGTGTTTGAGCTTGAGAAAGTTCAAGACGTTCAAACGAATTACACGAAAAGGATCAACTCAGCGAATCACCCAAAGTATCTCTTTGATCCGAGAAAAGATATTCATGCCAAACTTTTCACACAAACTCCACTAATGAAAACTGATCTGGCGTACTGGAGCGTGATGATGTTAACGCAGCGTGAAGTCTTTCTAAAGGGAGGTCTGTCTTTGTTCTTGATGAGTTGCCATATTAAAACGAGCGAGGGTCAGCAGCAGACGGCTGCATGGATGAGTGGAACACTCTGAGAACTGAAGACGGATTAGTTGATCGCCAAGTTCAGAAGAAACGCTCTTCGTTTTGACAGAGATAGAGATTTTTAATGTTTATATTCTTGTCCATTTGGATGTTATCGCCTATCTTTATAAAAATCTCTATTTACCTACAGATCACAGTGGATGCATTGAAAGCAGCCTGTAACTTCTCACTCACGTAAATATAGCGAGTGCTGCAACTTACACGTCTGTTTTATTCAGTTTTACGAGAATCATTCATCACTGACGCTGTGTGTGATGTATTGACGTAAAGCGTAACGCACTGTTGTCCTCATATTACAAGTCACTATATCATCAAAGTGATTTTGAAGGTAAAACAGTCACATAATGTCGCTTCTACTCAGATATTATTCCAGTGACGGTGAGCCATAAACATCCACAGGCTTTTCTGCTCCAAAGAATAATATCTAACCTTTACCTGAAGGCCACACTGTTGGTTTATCTTCCAAACAAGACATATTTAGAATAGCTCTTATTGATTTGACCCCTTTAATGATGCACACTTCATTCTGGGCCAGCAGTCGCAGACACCCGGGAAGCTGGAACCGCTGATGAAAGAGCTCAGCAGTGGGTGGCACTTTTATAGTTGATTTAAGTTACTTACACAGATGAGTCACTGGTGAAGACGCTGTTACCGGCGGTTTGGGATTTGTTTTCTGTGTTTTTTAGACCCGTAGCTGCAGCACCAGAGGAGAAATACTGGAAGTGACATTTAACAGAAAAATCTATACAGTGATGACTCAATGCTGCTGGGAAGGAGACGCAGTCTGTGTGCGTGATGTGAACATTCGTCTGGTGATATTAGAGATGTTAAATTAGTTTTTTTACACCATATAACTGTCATTTCTTGACAAGTTAAAGATAAATATGCTTCTGCACTTTAAATACGACGGGACTTGTTACTACACAGGCAGTATTTTACTCATTCATAGCAGCTGCTGTTGTGTGTATAAAGCTAATTTATTTAGTTTTCCCTCTAATCTCCCCGATGATCAGTCTTCCTTTCATTTTGCTCATAACTTATTGAAAGCACATTACGAAGCCATTACCGGAGCATTATTTGAATTGTAGTAAGAACAAGAGTTAATACAACAATAACACCTGCGACGGTGTCTTTGTGTTGTGATTACAGGCACAACGATGAGGCCGTCAGCAGCTCACTGCGTCTCCGTGCGTCCTCTTTGGTTTCAGCTACGTTTCGTAAACCATGTGGGAGCAGCTGTGCACCCCCACCCCCAACTTCTCCTGCAAGTCTCCCTCTGCGTGCGTCTTCATCGCTTCATTTTGCCTCGAGTACTTTCTCAAAATGTCACAGTCTCATTTCCAGAGTGTCCAATGACGCAAGAAACAGACAGCACACAGCTCGCTACGATGGAGGATGCTGGGAAAAACAAAAGGCCATTACCGTCCTTTGTTTTTCCTCCTACATTACAAAGTGCTTTACTCTTTCATCATCTGAGGTAATAATCCATAACATATAAACACATAAACAAATGTGTATTGGTTATTGACAGTGTAACTGCATCACACTGGGTCAGCCTGGTTATTAGTTCATCTCTGTCTAAGTGTTTTTATCACTTATGTCCTGCTCCATTTTTCAGTTTAACTTCCTGGAAAATCATTTAAAATGTTGTTGACTCATCCTGCACTTGTGGGCGTATATTAATTATTTATCTGATAAACACTTTCTTTATTTTATGATGCTGTCACGGATGTATAATAAGAAGAACGCCACCAGAGCAGAGAGTCGTACGATTACTGTACAATACTGAGACTTCATAACACAACCACATGACTTTATCCTCTGATTTGGGAGAAACTGTGTCGACGCTCTGGACCGGGCCTGTGTGTGGCCTCACAGTACTGAGGTGATGTACGGAGTTTCCTGTTAGACAGATACCGGTAGTTTTAAAGTAAGTGCTACACTGCTGCTAAATATAGTTCGCTGCTGTTAACTTGGTAAGCGCTCCTATTCGCTGACTCAACCGTCCGATTCAAGTACTGTCATCAAACTGCTCTCCGTCTTCTCAGAGGCTTTAATCCATGGTCTAACACACCGTGAAACTGTGTTAGACTCCCTCTCGAGAGATCAAGTTAGCAGACCGCTAATTTACGGAGTTTTATCAACCTCAGAAACGACCGCACGACAACAATACACTGCAGTAAATGGATCCAAATATAAACCGCCACCAAAAAGCCACAAATAATGCTCAGAACAGCACCAAACTTCAGCAACAGTACAAATAGGGTCTCAGCACATAGTCCGGGGCATCTAACCTCCGCTAGCTTAGCTGGATTTCTATTGGGAAGCTAAAAACAGAGTTCAACTCTCCTCCATCAGCTTCCGGGTCGGGGAAGTCCCGACACGACGATTACCGAGTGCGGTTAGAAATGCTCAATTCCGTTCTTTTCCCTGTCCGCTCTCGATAATAACTGTTATAAACTGGCAGGTAAGACACATATGAACTTTGATTGCTTTTCCATGGAGTCATAATCATACATTTTCATCCATGAGCCGCGGAACTCTACTGCACTCGGTAATCGACTCGTCGGGACTTCCCGTCAACAGGAAGCTGCTGCAGAAGAGTGGTAAATTTAGTCAGCTTTTCAGTAGAAATCCAGCTAAGCTAGCGGAGGTTAGATGCCCCGGACTATGTGCTGAGACCCTATTTGTACTGTTGCTGAAGTTTGGTGCTGTTCTGAGCATTATTTGTGGCTTTTTGGTGGCGGTTTATATTTGGATCCATTTACTGCAGTGTATTGTTGTCGTGCGGTCGTTTCTGAGGTTGATAAAACTCCGTAAATTACACGGTGTGTTAGACCATGGATTAAACTTACACCGGAATATCCCTTTAAACAAGGAAAAAAATGTAGAAAACACACCAAATCATATATTTTAAGCCAAAACATGATCTTTTCTGAACGCTTACCAAGTGTTTTTTGTGCCTAATCTAAACCAGAACTTAAACTCATCATTTTCACAAGATGAAATTGAAAATTGAACCTCAAGAAACATAAAGTTTTAACCAAAAGTAAGCTTCAGGTTGGTTTGTGACCAGCGTTCGACCAACAGTCAGAGCTGTTCACTTTTAATCACGAAGGCATCTTATCACAACCATCATCATATCTCAGATATATTTTTAGAATACTGCCATCACCACTCATTCAGCCCACATCACCACTCGAGTCCAAATGCCGAAGCAAATCAATCTTTAGGACGGCTGAATAATAAGTGTGAACGCTCTGTGGTTATCTGCATCCAAGTCACATGTTACCGCCAGGTGTCCAAAAATACCAAAACACATCTTCAAAACTAAATGTCAGTTTTCAAACTCCTGTTGGTGGATGATTGAAGTTACACAATCATGATTCATCCCACTGTATCCTGAGTTCATTAAAGCTTGAACATTTGCTATTCCAAGCACGAAGCTTCACAATCCTCCACAGAACAAGCAGTGACGTGATCGTTCATGCTTACATCGATGTTTCCTTTCTTAAATTGCAAAGATATATTTATACTGTCAGCATCCAAATGCACCTGAAGTGGTCCAACCTAAGAAGAGGCTGACTTATGCCGTTTTTCCATCTCATCTGCGTGCCTGGCTCAACTCGTCTTGACTCGGCACAGCAGGGATTTGCATTTCCACCACAAGGGACAGTTTCAGTAGTTGCTGCACGTGAGCTTCATTCTGTTTCAGATGCCCCATCTGTCACGATAACATCGTTATCAGACCAATACTTAGCAGTCTGATCTCAGTTTTCCTCTTATCTAATCGAAAGACAGTGACTGATAACTTTCTCAACGCACATATCTCATGTGATAGAGATGGACGTACAAATGTGGCTTAATCAATATCCTTGAAGTTAGGCTGACATCACAGTTTGAGTAAAAACGTAAAGATCTGCCGAGGGAGCCGGCTGCACCGAAGCAGACTGTGTGGCCCTATTTTCTTTTCACATTAATGTGATTCATTACTTCTGTCAAAGGCATAGACTCTGTCCATTTACACATTACTGAAAGCCAAAAGAAAATTCTCCCCTGCAGCACCTTCTAATAGACTTTTTAGTCAAGACACGATACAGACGAAAAAGAACGATCCAGGGGGTTTTCACACACCGAAATAAAAACAAATGCAGAACTTCTTCATGCATTTTTTATATCACGTCTGCACCGGGATTATTTGAAGAGGTGCATCCTCTCTATAAAACATTGTTTGTTTGTGCATCTCCTCTCTGTTTTCTCCAAGATGCCCTTGTATGTAATTGGCAGGGCGCTCTGATTTTTATTACTTGTAAGGCTGTAATGGGGGTAGTGGGTGGGCAGCGGCGGCGGAGAGGTGTCCGAGAGGGCTGCTGATGTCAGCCAGGGGATGGAAATTACCTCGCCTAACAGCAGCGATCGCTACGAGATCTCCAGGAGATCATTAATATTCATTGGACACATCACATACAAAACACAACACTGAGTGCAGCTGGAAAAAAAAGAAGAAGAGTTAATTTACATGCACACAGGTGGTGGGAGTAGATCCATACTGGAGGTAAAGGACGTGGTGTTTTTATTCTGAAAGGCTACAGGCTCACGAGCTACAGCGGAGGCCCAGGAGCAACACAGGACAACAGACTACATTTTACTCTTCAGTGCTCAGATTTATGTGACTGAATCCAGCAGGGGGGCTCAGATTGTGATTCCAGAACAAGGAAGGCAGGGAGGGAATTCAATGAGACAGTTCTTTAGAAAAACACCTCATGGCCTTGATATCATACTGAACAATTTCCTCTTTTTCCTCAACATTTAGGTCTCGTGGACGCGTGAAACATCTGAAGGCACAGATCAGATACGGTCCAAATCTGAAGTCTGCTTTTTAGCAAAGCATGGTTCTGATACCAGGAAGTGTAGAACACATCCAATCACCGGACCCTTGCTGAGCTGACGATGTTACCAAGAGTCTGTCAATGTTGTGTTGTTGTATCATACACAAAACAGTAAGACGGCTCTTCTTCGCCAAGGTTTTTTGCTTGCATGAATTTAAAATAACTATACGAGAAAGATGTACAGTGCCGAGATGGTTCCCTGGATGCATGTCCGACACCACTTGGACAAACACAACAGACCAAAAACAAACAATACAATAAAGAACAAATCATCAAAAATGAAAATGTGCACGTTTTGCTTTTCCTAAAGGTTTTTATGTATTTTGTGCTTCAACATTATTCTGCAGCCACATCCACATTTTCTTTGTAAGTCCACACCCGGTGTGTCCGAAACCACTTCTCCACCAACTCGAGCAATTACAACCTCTAATGATGAATGCTGTCCCATTGTGCCTGCGAATCAAGCAGGTGTCAGTTCACGGTCCTGCTCCTTCGCTTCACACGTCTCCGGAGTCATTTCAGATGCGGATGTGATTGCCGGTACTTCACCTTCATTACGCCACTTACTGCGCCCAGCGAGGCTCCTCCCTCACGGCAGCGTCGCATTCGCATTTTGGCCATCGGAAAGAAAGATTCAGATTCACTGCTGGGTAATGATATAAAAGGATTTTTTAGACATTAATACTGTAATTTTATTGACGAGTGATAACCTTCAAAAGATGTGATCTGACTCAGCCATTTACATCAAGAACTTGAGAACACTTTAAAGATGGAATATGGAATATGAGCTGAATGCCGCCATCTAGTGTCTCAAGATCGTAGTCGTGACAACAAAAAGGTAATTCCAGCAGATTGAGCCGCCTCCGTTTCCTCCGTTTACTGGGTGTGGAGGTCGATGGGTCACGATCAGTATTCTCATATCTAGGATCAACGTGATATAATGAAGATAAGTATAGCAGAGGAGTTTGACCGACAGGTAACGTTAGCTAAGTTAGCAAGCGAGTTAGCTTACTGATCCAGGAGAAAGTTCGCCATTTCCGTGTGTTTTGATGCCGTGGAAATCCTTCACCTGAGTCCATCGAGCGTATGCTTCACCGATATTTATTCTGGTTTTTGCTCTTCTCCGGTCACTCAGCTGCTGGGACAGATAACGCACCGTTCGCTGGGGCTCTGAGGAGCTTGCAGACTCCGCCATTTTACCCAGTGTCAGCCTAGCTGTGCCTAGCTGTGCCGAGCTGTGCCGAGCTGTGCCGAGCTTTGCCGAGGTTGCGAAATTGGCAACCCGCAATGCCGGCCGCTATTTGGCTGGTACGATGTAAACAGGAAGTCATTGTCGAACCCGTCAAAATTTCTTAAATTATTTATTTCAGACTAAATATAATTTTTCAACGAAATGCATTACTTTTAATCTGCGCCCCTCTAAACGGCCCGTGGATGTATTATTTTTGAAAAAATGTAGCTTTTAATAAGCATATTACATATTCAACCTTTAATTATCTTCTCACTGGCTGAGAAGTGCTTTCTCAAAGCATCATAGCAGAAATATCTTCCTGATAGGAAACCTAGTGCTTGTAGTTCACGAAACTTGTTTAAACTGCTGCACAATTTCAGCTTTTTTGACGTATACTTTGAAACTTTGAGAGCAGTGTTGATTTTATAAACCAAAACAACTTATTTCCACGACAAAGATGAGACGACGACGAGCTAAAAACAGAACTTTTACGATAAAAGCTTTGAAGAAATGTTTTGTTTTTTACTGATTCATTTTCACAGCTGTGCATCAAGTCTGTCCATCAAAATATAATCATTACATCCCTGTCATTGATTGACGTATTCAGATTTCCTGCATCTTGGTGATGTTGTCTCCAACTGACAGCGATTTAGTGACAACAACATGACGGCTTCTGGTTGGGAAAGTAATAGAAATATAAGTTCAGCTGCACTCCTGTCTGCTTCTCCAAGCTCGGGCTGCGCTGACCAACAATCTACTGTCTACACTGACTCTGGATAATAAGCACCTCATAGAACCACACTTCTAAATATCCAAATATCACTTTTAATTATATATTTTCTAATGTGACATTGTTTGTTTTTGCCTCTCCCTGAAACATTCAACAGTTTTGCCAGCCAAAGACAACTTTTTCTCTCCAGATGTCTCTTAAACTTATCTGGCATCATTGCAGCATCTGACAGTTTGTTTTCTGACTGCTATTCATCTGGAACACCGGCATGTTGCGTTCCTACACCATCTGCAATCCTGAGCCGTCATCACGAGTCGTAACTTTGGTATTTAACAGGATTTAGATTCAGAAGTTAAATCATTCTTCTTCTTCTTCTTGATACAATCAGAAATGTAATGTGAGAATTATAGGTAATGTAAATGTTGCCTCATTTAATCATGTAGTGAAGCTTTGTAATTCACAGAATAAAGGTTGCTTTTCTTTCTGCTCACAACTGCTACAACAGTAGTAACAACCGATATCCCCCTCCGTGATCATGCAACCTTAAAGTAAAACTCTCGCCAAAAAGCAACCGAGGCTTTATGTGTGATTGAATATAATTCAATCCGTGTAAATGTATAATTACGAAGTAAAAGGCACTTTTAAGATTTACCGTAGGTTCGTTTTTCGGGCAAGTTTATTTTCAATGGGAGTGCTACGGGCACCTTTACGATAGCATCAACATCTCTATTTTTAAAACAGTAAGAAGTCTCGACACAACATGAAACTTTGCTGGTAGCATCACCAGGGTCTCTACACATGAACACGAGCATTGAGAACATTGTTTGTGTACACAGAGTTTACTAAAAAGAACGTTTCTGGACAACTAACATTAACAGTCGCACCCCTGGCGCATCGCCTTCATTGCAGACAAAAAGTGTCGATCCCCGAGTGCGACCTAACAGGCAGGAGGTCCAACATCACTCTCCTGCCTGTCAGGTCGCACTCGGGGATCGACACTTTTTGTCTGCCATGACGGCGGCGCAGCGGAGCTCCAGCTCCAATGGTGAGTTGTTCAAAAAGCTTCTTTTTAGTAAACTCTGTGTACACAAACAATGTTCTCAATGCTCGTGTTCATGAGTAGAGACCCTGGTGATACTACAGCAAAGTTTCATGTTGTGTCGAGACTTCTTACTGTTTTAAAAATAGAGATTTTGATGCTAGCGTAAAAGTAAAAGCACTCCACCGAAAATTAGCTTGCCCAAAAACAAAACTACGGTAAATCTTAAAAGTGCCTCTTTCATCGTAATTATGCATTTACACAAAGGTTTGACTCATATTCATTCACAAAAAAGCCTCGGTTGCTTTTTGGCGAGAGTTTCCCTTTAATATACATGCTGGGATGTTGAGCGTACGACACACTAAAACCCCTTAGAATCAGTGTTGCAACACAATATTTGTTGTTATTCCCTCACTGCAGAGTATCAGCTCGGCTTCTCGGCGCCTTTCTGCTCAAACTGCAATAACTCAGCCGAGCAGGGAGCGGCTGCACCGCGTAGCCGGAGAGATTCTTCACTTCAAAGTCTCGTCCGCTTAGCTCAGCACTCCAGCACCTGGTGCACCGCCGAGCCCTGCTGCTGCTCATCAGAGAGGACACTTTCTCCACTGTGGGTGCGTACTTGTGTGTCTGCCGTCTGATAAAATATCCAAACCACAGCTGGATCGTCTCTGCAGAGTTCTGAGGAGCGCTCGATTCTCCGCAGTCACACAACAGAGCAGACACACAACAGAGCAGACACACAACAGAGCAGACACACAACAGAGCAGTCGCACAACAGAGGAGTCAGACAACAGAGGAGTCAGACAACAGAGCAGACACACAACAGAGCAGACACACAACAGAGCAGTCACACAACAGAGCAGACGCACAACAGAGCAGTCACACAACAGAGCAGTCGCACAACAGAGCAGACACACAACAGAGCAGTCACACAACAGAGCAGACGCACAACAGAGCAGTCACACAACAGAGGAGTCAGACAACAGAGCAGACAGACAACAGAGCAGACGCACAACAGAGCAGTCACACAACAGAGCAGTCACACAACAGAGCAGTCACACAACAGAGCAGTCAGACAACAGAGCAGTCACACAACAGAGCAGACACACAACAGAGCAGACACACAACAGAGCAGACACACAACAGAGCAGTCGCACAACAGAGCAGTCACACAACAGAGCAGTCGCACAACAGAGCAGTCAGACAACAGAGCAGACACACAACAGAGCAGACACACAACAGAGCAGTCACACAACAGAGCAGTCAGACAACAGAGCAGACGCACAACAGAGCAGTCACACAACAGAGCAGACACACAACAGAGCAGTCGCACAACAGAGCAGTCGCACAACAGAGCAGTCGCACAACAGAGCAGACACACAACAGAACAGTCACACAACAGAACAGACGCACAACAGAGCAGACGCACAACAGAGCAGACACACAACAGAACAGTCGCACAACAGAACAGTCACACAACAGAGCAGACACACAACAGAACAGTCACACAACAGAACAGACAGACAACAGAGCAGACACACAACAGAGCAGACGCACAACAGAGCAGTCACACAACAGAGCAGACGCACAACAGAGCAGACGCACAACAGAGCAGTCAGACAACAGAGCAGTCAGACAACAGAGCAGTCACACAACAGAGCAGACACACAACAGAGCAGACGCACAACAGAGCAGTCAGACAACAGAGCAGACACACAACAGAGCAGTCAGACAACAGAGCAGTCACACAACAGAGCAGACACACAACAGAGCAGTCGCACAACAGAGCAGTCAGACAACAGAGCAGTCAGACAACAGAGCAGACACACAACAGAGCAGACACACAACAGAGCAGACAGACAACAGAGCAGACACACAACAGTCACAGCAGCAGCTCTGCTGTACAACACACACTGATGTTGATTATGTGAAAGCTGGTGTTTCCAGTTTTGCCGTCTCGTGTTCGTGCTGTAATTGCACTCGATGTGACGAGCTGGAAGCACCGAAATCCTTCTAAACCCCATTTTTGTTATTGCAATTATGACTGTACTTGGCACTGAGCCTCCCGTCTTTATTCCAGAAAATGCGACTTAATTTAGCGGCATTGTTTTCATCTATCATCCGTTAAACGCTTTTTATGTTTCATCCCTCTGCTTTGTGTTCGCTGTCATGGGGCCAAATCTAAAATGTCTGCTTTTATTGAGAAAATGGGCTGCAAATCTTTTTCCATGCTGAATTGTTATTGGACTCTAACATGATTTCCCTTAAGAAGAAAAAAGACTCTTATGCTGCAATATTCAGCGAAGCGGCTCAGAATGTAAATGACTGGTGAATCCGTGTCAAGGTATTATCCTAAGCCTGTTCAATACCCCTCGAGAGGAGCACATGAGACCAGGCTGAGATAGTGAAGTCGAGTCTATCAGCCGGCGGAGTCCAAAGACAAGAACGAGGCTTTGGTGCCAACCAGACAGCAGGAACGCTGAGGCGGGGAAGGTATCAGAAATGTTTTCAAACTTTCTATTCCCGATTGCTCACCACACAACAAACTTATTTTCACATAGACTTCCAGTGATATCAAGCTGTGCCTGAATACAATGTGGATGAAAGGAACTTGGTTTGCCGGGCTCACAACTCGTTTTATTCCAGAAAATGAATTCCTGCTTTCCGCACCAAGCCATGGTCACTGATCTCATGTTTGTAAGAATCTGTGGTGATGTAGTGCCCAAAAAATCTGTTTTATTTTATCCCAGATTTCGTTTTTTCCGTTTTAATTTTTGGGAATCACGTTTTTCTTACCTTATACTCTTATTATACTACCAAAACAGTGTGTTTTTAATGTAAATGACCAAAATGTGCACAAATTAAATGGAAACTACCTTAAATTTATTGAGTTGACAAACACATTTCCTCAATACGGTACCGTACAGTACATTAAAGTGCATCAAAAACATTTGACTTCATCATGTCTTCATCGGCCGGGCAGATCCAGTATATTTTTGCATACCAAAATTGTTCTGAAAGTTTTAGTTTAAATTAGCAAAGATGACCAACAAAATGAGAAATTATATTGGTGACATTAGCTAGCATACTAACCAGCTAGCAGTGAAAACACCAACCCTCCCCCTGTCCTCTGAGCCAGAGTCCTGCACGGGTCTTACTTTGCAAACCCGCACTCGCCCGTACCCGTCGTACTTAAAACCGCATCCGACCCGTTTCCCGTCGGTAGTACAAATTACATTCCGCACCCGAGCCAACCCGCTATAAATTGATACCGACGCCCGACCCGCACCCGAAGCAAAATTAGACTGACGCAATTTTAAAAAATGAAAGTAAGCCAGCGTGGGGAATGGGAGTTCTGGGAGGGCGCAAGCACGCATGAATGAGCTCATATGAAATATACATGCTTATCATTTTGAAATGCAGGCATATTTTTGTAGATGTGTAGATTTTTGTTTTTGTTTTTTTGTTTTTTTTGCACGTGACACCATGAAAATGACAATCGCAAAATCCGACTCGCGCTCTCTAGGCGTCCGACCCGATCTGCACCCGTGTCCGACACAGGACATTATTTTTCACCCGTTTCATCCAAATTGTGCGGGTCACCCGTCGGGTACCCGAACCTGTGCAGGACTCTGCTCTGAGCTCCCAGCCCAAGCAGAGTCAGCTAAAAGGGCTGTGGCAAACGGGGCTAACTAGCTAACAGCAGCTACTGTTAGCAGCAGTTAGCAGTCACTCTGGTGATATGCCGATAATATGAATCGGACAGGTGGCTAACTCTCACGCATTACACCTTTAATTATGATTTCTCAGGTCTGCTTCTTTGCAATACAACAGTTCACCTGCTCGGCTCTGTACTGAGGGGTTAATGTCGAGTTTCTCAGTTTTTTCGCCGACGAAGACGTAGCCGCGGGAAGCCGCTTCGCCATGCTTACATTGTTTTGACAGGGAAGCACAGTCTGTGTGCTTGTTGTGCCACCCAGATTTGCTTCCCTCCGTGCAGTTTTCCTCAGACATACGTTCCTCTTCCACACGAAAACAGCATTTCAGTGAACTTATGTCAAATTCCGCGTTAAAAATAGATTCCGTTTTAATCGGCCAATTCCGCAATTCCGTCCGCAATTCCGTGATCGCGGAAATCACAGGGCCCTAGTGATGTAGGTGTTCACAAATGATTTATATACACGTCATGTATATCTAATTATAAGTATACACAGTAGTGATGGGTTAAACGTTAATTTTGGTGTACTGAATCACTAGAATCTGTTCATTCAAAAGGTACAACAACTGAGCAGACACGACTGAAAGGAGTTACTGATGACATTCAGCCGCTTCCATCGTTTTCACGTCACAACACGGCAGGTTTTTTTTAATCATCCTTCCTCAAGGACATTAAAATTATACCTGGACTCAGCCATGGAAGCGAAGTTCTATTCAGTTCAGCTTCTTTAGCTGGTAAATACTCAACTTTGTTCACAAGCTATTTTCCTCCCTTGCCTGTCTGCTGTTTGGGGCTGAGCAGGTCGTGTTCAGGAGGTTGTTAGAGTTTTGTTTTCGGTGATAGCAGCTGCCTGATGCTTCTGGAAATGAGGCTGATAATAGCTGTGAGACTGAACCAGCACCGTCTTTATGGGTTTGCCACTGTGAGCTACTCCTTCCAGGCTACAGATGGTTATTTTCTCAACTGTTAATACAAAGAATATTGATTATTTACAGTAAATAAAAGGACCTGCAGCTCATTTGGTCGAGCGTGTGAGTACAGACACCCTGTCCTCACTGCAGCAGTTCAGGGTTCGAGCCCCACCTGCGGCCCTCTGCTGCATGTCATCCCTCCCATCCCATCTCATGTCATCTCTCTCAAGCTGACCTGTCAATAAAACCATGACAAGGCCCAAATAAATAAAAAAAAAAGAGGAAAGGACCTTCAGGGTCTCACACAATGGATTTGCACAGTATAGTAGACCCAGTAAAGATTGATCACAGTGGCGTTTATGGATCATCCAGAGTAACCAGGACACTAAAATATTTGCTAATCAGCACACTAATTTGTGCAATTAAGGGTCTCATCAGCCCAACCAATTATGTTTAATATATCATAGTGATTATGATGAACATTAGGCAGCTGCAGCTAAAGATTTCTCAGCATCAGTCTTTGACATTCATCCAGTTTTAACTCGTTTCAGGAGACGATCGCAGCACCGATCAAAACATTCATGTGAGCTTTAGTTATCAGCATCCAACATGTAGTGTTTGAACATTCGACATCCTCGAGCATAGCCAGTATTTCCAACAACATCGTTACTGATCATTAAAAGCTCATCAGGCGAGGATGTGAGCTTGTAACTAAAAGGAAATGTATGAGCGCGACAGATGAGCTCGTTCCTAATGAAGTTTGTCGTAAAGTATGCAGGCATTAGCCATTGATGGAAATTGCACTTGGGGCCTTTTTAGCGGGCCTGAATGACTAATCGATTCTTCACACAAATCCCTCCCATGCTATTGATTAGCATTAGTGCACTTTTAATTTAGTGGTCCCTGGGAGATACTCCTGCCTTCATTTGCATGAGTGACATGGGATCAGATCTGTTTCTAATCTCTGCTCACTTTTTTATCCGGATTAATGATATTCCCAGAAACACGCATCAGATCCAGTTTGCTCTCTGTAACACAAAAGAATGTGAAAGTCTTGATCGACCATGTCAGAATAAACCTGCATAGCGATGATGCCTGAGTTGAAAATTGTAGAAGCGTATTTGTATCCAGTTAAATTCTGTCAGCTTCCTGTTTTATTGATCCTTAATGTGAGGCTATAACTCAGGCAAGATGCTAAGCTTAGGCTAGCAGACTACCACCCACAACAGCAGCCACCGATTCACTGCACAATGTGATGAAACGCTGGTCAGGGCAAATTCACCTGCTGCCAAAAGCTGTGAACAACTACCAGAGGGATTTTATGCTTTGAGAGGAAAACAGAAGGCAAGAGAAGAAGTTTGCCCACTTGGCTGTCATAAATCTTCACTGGCAGTGTGAATGCCGGCTGACTCATAATGTGCTTTGGGGCCATCCTGTCTCTGCAACGAAGTCTGTACATCTGCGCTGTATGGGAAGTCTGTGTGAGCATTTCAGTATGCACAAATGTGCGATTGTGTGCGGTTATTCACTGGAAATACACTGTGAAGGAGCTGCTTCTCTTATTTGTCTCTGTCTTTCAGGGCACTCAAATGTGGTTTGCTCCACTGAACACTGCAAAGCTTATACGGGCTTATTAAATTACGGCACGCTTCCTAAAACAATGAGGCACAGCGTCTCTGGAAATCTGACTGGGAGGCATGTTCGTCTCATATTGTAAACAAATCAAAAGCTAAAAGAAAATTCCAGTTTACTGCAACTATGTATGCCCGGCAAACATCTGAGGGACGGTGACATTTTGTCCCTGGCCAAAAAAATTGTTCCGGTCGGAGAGAGTTGCTGCGTGGTTATGAGGCGGATTTGCCAGATGGTGATGTTGTTTCTTTTGTCTTCTAAAGGTCCAGTCAGGTCTTCACTAACAAACCAGGAAATATTTGCTGTGTCTCAGTTCAGGGTCTGCATCCTTCGAAGGACCCGGACTTTGCGGTCTTTGAAGGCGAGTCCTTCGGAGAGACCTTGTTAACCTCGTCAGCCGTTGTTAAATGTGACGGTCTAGCCTTTGGAGCATTTCCTGGTTGCGTCACCAGATGTTTTACCCTTTCATCACGATTTCTGCCGCCCAGGCCCGCGAAAGTTTTCTCTCTTTCTGGGATATGTGAGGTCACGAAGGATCGTAGCGGTGCATTCTCCAAAAACAGGTGGTGGTTAGTCATGCCTGGAGAACATCCAGAGGTGGTGCCCCAGCTGCCTCCTTTTGACGTGAAGGGGCAGCGTCTTTACTCTGAGCTTCACCCGAATGTCCAAGGTCCTCACCCTGTCCCTCAGGCCGAGCCCAGTCACTACACGGGGGAAAAAACTCCGTAGCCAAAGCTCACGACCATAGCTGCGGGTTAGAAGACATCTCGACCGGCAAATCAAATGCTTTGCCTTCCAGCTCAGCTCAGGTCGTTACTGCTGATGCCACAACAAACCACCAATCCATCTCACGCTCCATTTTCCCGTGCAAGATACATAAACTCCTGCACTTGGATCATAAACTCCCCCCTCGTCCAGTTTGGCTGACACGATCTACAGCAGGAGGTGTAGCAGTTGATCGTGTTGTCTAGCTCTTAATCACATATGCATCGCTACGTAACTTCTCTGGACTTTGCCTCGGGGAGCTGTATGTAGGAAAGCAATTGCCAGAATCAGTTGAACCAGACATTAACCAGCCAGCTGCCTAGTATAAAGTCTGTGTGATGTCCAGTTCAGCCCCTGACAGAGTAAATCAGGACACTGTGAAGAGAATTCACAGCGCACGTGGGTGTGTTGATAACATGCTGCTTCGTACTAGTTGATATTACGGTTGTCCAAATACATGTAGTACTTATATAAATGCAAAAACAGTCATCAATACAGATTTATCCTCCTCCTTGTCAGGAGAAACTAAAGTGAGTATTTGCAGTAGGTGAGCACACATCTAACAATCTCTATATGTATGAACAGAGACCTTCAGACCTCGTGAGAAAATGGCTTTACTTGTTCCTTTAGGTGAGAAAAGATGGCTCAGAAAGAACAAACATGCCTGCAGATAAGACGTATCATTATTTACACAGGCTAAATCACTCCCTCTCTCCTCCTACATAGGTGTTGTCCAGTTCACGGTGAGTCATCCGAATATCAAACTGACGCATGCAGGAAAAACACGTGTGACAGACAAAAACGCAAAAGCCACATCGTCCAACGTGCGTCATCGACAAAACAAAGCTTTAAATGTGACGTTGGAAAGAATCCTTCAACTATGAGATGCATCACTTTCACCAGCGTGCGTCATATTCAAATCAGCAAGTCACAGGTGTTCTCAGGCTGTCATGATTCTAAATCAAAATTTTCCCTGTAATTATATTCAACTTCCAGGAAAAGCCAGTTCATAAGAGCCAGCAGTTGGGTTGTCGACACCTTCTTGACACCTACAGCCTCCTTTAACTGGTTTGAGTAGTTTAATATGTGCAACTTTTTACTGAACTAACCTCAAACAAGGCAGAAGTGATAATTGTCGGCCCTAAATACACACCGAAGGGTTAGATCACACAGAGGTTGTACGGAGGTTGTCAGGGTGGAAGGTCGGCGTACGAAGCACAACATTTCGACACCCACAGCACCGAGTCAGATCTGAGGTTACGGCACTTCAGGTTCAGGATCGTTCAGATTGTGATTTGAAGTTTTTGAGTATTTGGTGTTGCACGTTTTTCAGAAACAATAACACAAGGCACAGTTACATGAAAAGAACAATTGATTATCCCTCTGCATTATTAAAGGGATATTCCGGTGTAAGTTTAATCCATGGTCTAAATCATCGTGAAACTGTGTTAGACTCCCTCTCAAGAGATCAAGTTAGCAGACCGCTAATTTACGGAGTTTTATCAACCTCAGAAACGACCGCACGACAACAATACACTGCAGTAAATGGATCCAAATATAAACCGCCACCAAAAAGCCACAAATAATGCTCAGAACAGTACCAAACTTCAGCAACAGTACAAATAGGGTCTCAGCACATAGTCCGGGGCATCTAACCTCCGCTAGCTTAGCTGGATTTCTACTGAAAAATTGACTAAATTTACCACTCTTCTGCAGCAGCTTCCTGTTGACGGGAAGTCCCGACGAGTCGATTACCGAGTGCAGTAGAGTTCTGCGGCTCAAGGATGAAAATGTATGATTATGACTCCATGGAAAAGCAATCAAAGTTCATATGTGTCTTACCTGCCAGTTTATAACAGTTATTATCGAGAGCGGACAGGGAAAAGAATGGAATTGAGCATTTCTAACCGCACTCGGTAATCGTCGCGTCGGGACTTCCCCGACCCGGAAGCTGATGGAGGAGAGTTGAAATCTGTTTTTAGCTTCACAATAGAAATCCAGCTAAGCTAGCGGAGGTTAGATGCCCCGGACTATGTGCTGAGACCCTGTTTGTACTGTTGCTGAAGTTTGGTGCTGTTCTGAGCATTATTTGTGGCTTTTTGGTGCCGGTTTATATTTGGATCCATTTACTGCAGTGTATTGTTGTCGTGCGGTCGTTTCTGAGGTTGATAAAACTCCGTAAATTAGCGGTCTGCTAACTTGATCTCTCGAGAGGGAGTCTAACACAGTTTCACAGTGATTTAGACCATGGATTAAACTTACACCGGAATATCCCTTTAAGCTTATATGTGTTTAACCTTATTTTACTCTGTGGTGTGCTGTGACACTACCGACACTACTCACAAGCTGCCAGTACTCTTTTCTCCCCACGTTACAGCAGAGAGACGCGGGAGGTGGATGCACCACAAAGCAAACTGAAGCACTGCCGGCTTCCTTTTAGTTCCCATGTCAACCAATTACAGTTCAAGGAACACATAAAAGGATGTATGTTATACATCATCTGCACTATATGCGACTACAAGACCAGTGTGGAGAAGTGCATGTGAAAAACAGTGAGTAAAAGGAGTACTAGCACTTGTTTTCCACTTTACATCTAACTGTTTCCTGGAGGCAGCACGTATCGGTGTATACGTGCTATGAATCAAACTCTAGAATATTTCAAGGCCACATGGAAAATTCATATATCTGTTTACCGTGTACTCTGACTTCAGTCTAATCCATGACTCCCATCCATCTTTACTCTTCCTCCTCGGTGTACAAGGCCTCAAAAATCAGTGATAACAACCTGTAAATAGCGCACACGGATCTTAAATACAGCCACCGCACAAACAGTTTGTGCCTCCCTAACAACTGTCAGCCCTCCAAGATGAATGGCTGCCTTGTGGAGTCCATGGCAACAGCACTACCACTTTTTAAAAATGCTGTTGTGTTTTTTGGGTATGATTGACTCATCTTGGCTCAGATGTCCTGCTATTCACTGTAATTAGGCTCTAAAAAAATCTAAACAAAACAAAACATGTCCTATCCAGCTGTACTGCTGCCAATGGGCATGTCATTTCCTCGACCCTGGATTAATATGGACTTAAACCGAATGCAGCTGTAAAACAAACCACTCTAAATCTTTCACAGATGACTTTTAAGGCAGGAACACACCGGCCCAACCGTTGGACGTCTGAAGCGCTTGGAGAGACTCGGGCAAGATCAGGAACAAATCTGTTCGGTGTGTTCAGCTGCGTTGGAAGCTTTAGGAGACACGCGGACGTTGTCTGATCCGATTCAACATGCGAAGTCTGAGGAGGAGGGCTGTTGGACGTCTGAGCCATTGGATTCTCTGACTGATTGTGTGCCAGCTGAATGGCAGTTCTGATTGGCGTTGTGCTAGCGAATCAGCGCAGTGTGTGGGAGGGACGGAATACTGTGTGCGCTTTGTTTTTCTATTCACTCCTTTCCGTCATTCCCTGTTTTCATGTTTGCAGTACTGGCATGAGACTAGCTGTTATTATGTCCGTTCAGGACGAATTAATCTGTGTGCGTTTGGTAATGCCTCGCTGCATGTTTAGTATGCAGCTGTTTTTAGCGGAAATAGTTAAGGTTCGTTTTGATTGAAACTAAAGAGAGTTGCGTGCATAAACCTCTCGTTTACAACTCACAACACAAGCGCCACCTGCTTATTGCATCTCGCGCAAGTGCAGAACGTACACGCTACTGTGGAGTAGGCAGCACGTCGAAGCGGTGTGTTCAATGCACCCTTCTGCTGAACGGGTCAGACAAGAGGCAACGGAGTGGTCGGAGAAGGCAGCTGGAGGTCTGGGCAGTGTGTGGGGGCCTTTACTCTCACTATTAACTCCATACCAAAGCTGTAATGTGCAGGCTTAAGTTAAAAATGTCGCTCAAGTAGTATTATGTTGTATTGTAAATAAAAGCTGCTGCTTTCATCATTATGAAAAGATATTTGTTTGTCTCAATTATGTCATGTGGTTACTCCCTCCATGATCTGCGGTCTCTGTCCAGGCTACTGAGCCATGAGATAATTAGCTAACGGGCAGCTAGCTGAAGCCAAGGATAGCGAGCAGAGCGGCAGTTGATGGTTACCACAGTTTCTTTGATACATAAACCAAGTAATCCACCAGCATCACTTTGGAACTTTGAACAGATCCAAAGTAGCGTCTCTCTGCTTCCAGTCTTTAAGCGAAACAAAGCTGCTCCAGGATCCAGATCTGTACTTGATGCACAGACATGAAAGTGGTATCGATGTTTTCTTGGCAAGTAACATGAAAAAGTTTCCTTTCCCTTCTTCAAACATGCAATACTTGCATCTTTCTTGGACTGTCCTGCCATGTTTGTTATCACTTGTTATGGGCTCAAAATTCAATAAACTAAATTTTTCCATCTCAGCATCCTAAAGTCAACCAAGCACAATATGACAGAGTGATAGCGGCAGCTGGGAGTGTAAACCTGTGAACTGTGGCTCTAAATCTTTTCATGGCAGCGACTGTGGTCGGCAGAAAAGCCTATTATCTGGAGATTCCAGCTTGGCAAGCTCTGCTGTGAAATATGCTCAGTGTATCATTATAACCTGACCATCCAATCAGAGATTCATCAGTGTGTTTTGATGTTATATTCTTGGTTTTGAGTGGTGTTGAAGTGAATAAAGTGAATGTAATTGTATGCATTTCTCTGTGTGTTCGGGCTCTCGGTTGTAAAATACGTTTAAAACAAAAAGAAATGCATGATGCCAAGCAAATTGGCCATGAAATAACGTCACGTCAAATGCTGATTGTTTTCATTTTTTTTTCATAGAAGGGAGTAGAAAAGACAAATGAGTTACAACGGCTTCATTTGTAGGATTTCCAGAGGTTTGTAAACTCTTTTTTTTAGCTAGTCACTCATGCGATCGACAGATGCCTCAATCAGGGTTTTCTGGTATAAAACATTCACACAGACACAGAAAAGACAGTTTGCTTTCTGTAACCATCCAGCTCGTTCCTTACAGAGCGAACCTCTATAGTCTACTGGAAACCCCTATATGGCCCATACTAAACCCAGAAATGTTGTTTCCTATAAACCTTTATTATTAAAATGTCATCTATAGGTCGAGCAGATGAGATTAAGCTTGGTTGCTAAAAGTTGCATGGTTGGCAATTTGCGTAATTATTATAATGATATATAGATTTCTTATACAATACATATCTTTAAAGGACGTTTTCTCAAAATGAGTTTTTTCTCATACTCTGAGCCAAAAATCTCCACTTCAGTAGAACTTATATACACCAAACTTTCCAATTTTATTTCTATCTATATTCTGAAGGTTTTAACAGAGGGGTTTGTTAATATATCATTCATAGCCTGATTTATTTAACATTTTATTCCTAAAAACAGGGCGAATATTGTTTTTTTATGGCTGTTGACAGTATTTTCTGATTTGTGGAGTGATAAAAAGAGATATCCAACATTCCCTCTGTAAAAACCTTTGGCTATAATATGTCAACAAAATGAAACAAGAATTTTGAACCTGGCTTTATCCAATATTTATATAAATTAGTGCATATTTAATTAGATAATGCCTCATTTGCATATTTAAACATACAATTTCAGAAAACTCATAATACAAAAAATAATTGTCTTAATGTAAGTTATCAACTGGGGAAGTTTCATGGTGATACACATTAGTTAAAAAAAATGTCCCTATTCTTCACCTGTAGTGTCTCCCCTTTATTAGCTAATTATGCTGATTACTCAAATTGCCCAACATGCAACTCTTAGCAACCAAGTTAAATTTCATCCACTAGGCCTATAGACTACATTTCAATCATAAAAGTTTATAGGAAACATGATTACTGGGTGCAAGAAATTTCCAGTAGACTACTAAGACTCTCCGGTAAGTGAAAAAGCTCATTTGCCCGACTTCTTCTGGCCGAAGATCAGAGCGTCAAGATGCAAGGTGATTGTGTTTCTTTGAGATTGGCTGTGGGCTGACTGACAATCTCAGAGGGATTGATGGAAGACGGAGGGAGAAGGAGGGGGACAGATCGATGGTTAGTCGACCCTAAGAAACAGATCAAGAGGTGACCTCTGAGTAGAAGCCAAGAATACCTCTACAGAAAGACAAAAGACAGAGCTAAGAGAGTGGAAGAAAGGTGAGTACAAAGGGGGGAAGTAATGGAGAGGAGAAAAGGGCTGACAAAGACCTTTAGACACTACAATCAGTCTCAACATCTCTCCAAGTGTACCTGGTTAAAACACTGGTCCAACACTTAGTCAAGATCCTTCAATGGTTTTATTTCATGGCAGCAATAATGTGGAGGATTAAACAGTCAAAATGCTGATGATTGACACGTGCCTGAAATATCAATGTCCTGCTAATTATACAGCAAACTACTGATAGTCGTCTTTACAAGGACGTGATTTTGGACATCTGTAACATGCTAGTCTGTTGGGAAACCGCTACCGTTGTTGGTCACAAGAGCTAGCTGGCTTGCTAACTGTCATTTAGCTCTGAGTCAAACCAAATTAATAAGTTGACTCGGTTTATTCAGCATGCTCAACCTGTTGTACGTCTTGTAGGTGATGGTAGTTTCCTCTATTTTGTTTTTGGAACTCTTCTCCTGGTCAAAATTGAATTCGGGACGGGATTCAATTGGCATCATATCAAGTTAAAATCCAGTTGTCCAACTGAAACTGAATTCAGATCTCTCGTAGCATCCTTTTAGGTGTACCTTTCGACAGTTACATGTAACTGAAGTTTAATGTTACTACAACTCTAATTACCTCGGCTGCGAAGGTAGAAAGAGCTTAATTAGAGTTCAAAAACCGTACCTGCAACCTGAAGATTAGAGAAGTTGCGCAGTGTGTAGGAATGTTAATTAAACGTGTCTGACACACTCAGATAACAGATGTACTCGACTGTACCTCGCCTGGTACAAATTCTGAAGGTCCTCATATTGTCTTTACGAGCTGAGAATGTTTATACGTCTAATTGGGATTCTGCAGAGGAGTGAGGAGAGAAACAAAGGTTGGAGAAGAGATCCGTTTGCACCGGAGCCGAACAAATCTGATTCACGCAAGAGATTGCTTTCCAGGGAAACGTTGAACATATGTTGTTCCAACTGTTTGAAAAATTGACCAGTGATCCGTGACTTTTCTCATGAAAACCGTCTGCTGAACAGTATTTCCCCTTCTTGGATAGACAAAATTTAACTGTATATATCTTTACCCATCTCATTGCATTCTCTTGCATTGCTTCTCTCTCGCTCTGTTGGCTCAAAGCTCCAGGAGCTTTCAGAGGACAGAGGTTAACAGTGCACTGCCCCTCCTCTCTCCTCCCTCACTAAATTATTCAACCATCGACTGACAAGCTCATCACTTACATCAGAACGGGGACAAATCATGACATGACACCTTTCTTCATCTTCAGCTCGACCCGGAAACAAAACATCAGTCTAAACTTGGACTTAACGTGCCGCTCAAGGCAACACCTTTAAATGGTTTGACCTGGGCTCACGTCTCTACTGTTGAGTGACAGTAGAAACACTCTCCTCCAGGCCTGCTGCAGCCAGCCCCTACCTCAGAGGCCCCTGAGACTCAGCATTACCATGCGGCAGCAGCACAACTTCATTAAAGTTTCATTGTGTCTTGGAGCAAGCTTGACTGGAGCTCTGAGCTGCCTGCCTGCCTGCCACCTCTGACTCAACGTACAAACATTCCTCCTCCTCTCTTCCTCACTCTCTCTCAGTCTATTTCTCTTCATCTACTCCTCTGGTCAAGCCGAGCGCTTGTTAAATAACAGTCAGGCCCCCTGAGAACTGCCTATAGGCCTGCTGTTGAGCAGATGGGCCGGAGGACTCTCTTAACTCATGTGTAAATGTCTCTTCTGGTATTTGAGTTGTCATTAAAGACTCGGGACAGAAATGTAAGGATCACAGGAAGCAGGCAGTAATCTCAATTCTGCCAACCTTTCTGCATTTGCCTTGAGAAATCCAGCTGAGGAAATGTACAAGTGAAGAGCCACATTTTAGATTTAAAAATGTCATCTGATTTCATCTGATGCTTTTATCGAGTGTGACTCTCCCTGTGAGTGCAACATTAGCACCACTGCAGCTTCTTCTGCAGCTTCCCAGCAGTGGGTGTGTATGCACCAAGCCAATCTGTCGATGGACTTGAAAGGATCCTTTGGTAAATGCAATCTGGAATCAATTTGACTTGCTTGTGGCTGAATTTGTAGCAAAAGATTTATATAGCTGCTCGCTCTCTGTGTGCATTTGCTGCGAACGGGGTTTTGTTTCAGCTGTCGAGTCTTCACTGAGTCAACAGCAGCTACTGGGGAGATTTTCAGGCGACGGCGCAGGACAATATCCTCATCCATATTTCAGCAAATATTTCTATGAGCTCATGTTTATTGTTTGCAGTAATTTTGAAGCAGGTGTCAATATTTCCCTCGGCTGGTAATGGTATCGTTTTACTTGCTCAGTGTAGCTCAGCTTTTGAAACTGCAATAAGTCGAGGATCAAGAGATTCGCAGCTCTATTTTTAAGTGCTGATAGATCACACGCTGCTCAGTGTGGGGTCATTATTCTTTATGTGCTGTCAGTGTAAGTCTTTAATTAATCATATACTGGATTGTTAGGTTGTTTTTGATTCTTTTTACATGCATTTTAAAATTACCTTTGGCGCAAATTCCACTACAGTAATGTTTGTGTGCATTTAGCCATTTTTGTGTGTGATATTGTACTTCTCTCAGGCAGCTGTAGCCCTGCAGGGAAAATTACAGTGAAGCCCTGCAGATGGTAAAGAAACCATTAAATTCATACGTCTCTGCTCAACAGCCCACTGTGACCGGGGCTGCGAGAGTGATGTGACACAAGTATCATTTTATGGTGTTTCTGAAATAACTGTAATAACAGTGGAATGGTTTTCAAACACGTTGTGACTGTTGGAAAACTTTTTCTCCCACAGTAGAACACAAAGTTGTACCTTTCCCTTAAAGGAGAACTGACTGGTTTTACACATTAGGATCAGTTTGTACGCCATCAGAAGCACAAGTTGTGTAATAATTTCTGAATAAACCTGATGAAGTCAGGATTTCATGGCCTCTGCTCGACCGTATATGCAGGTTTTTTAAAACAGGAGAGTGTTTCCTTTCCAGCTGTCAGGAGTTAACCTGTCTGTTTTCATTTCCTTGTGTGTCCTGTGAACCGCAGAAAGCAGCAGATCATCCGACTCAACGTCACTGTTTTTACCGGAGATGATAAAAGGCGCCACTTTAAGAGTGAGACACCTCGCTTCTTTCCCATCTCTGTTCAGAGCTGCACATGTGCAGTACTGATCAGGCAGCTGACAAGGCTGCTAGTGAAACTGAAGCCACTAACAAACGGTTACTATTTAAATATATTTTTCTTCAGTGTCTCTTTCAATGTCAGCACCAGCTGAACAACGTTAGATGCCGCTTAAACAGAGACGGACAGAAAAATACTGGACATCCAGCGTCTTTAACATCTTCACACGTTACAGCAACGAGCCTGTAAAGGGGAGAAAATCAGCGTGTTGGCCCGGGTGTTGTGTTTTCATCACAGCTAATCAGAGCTGGAGCCGATGAAACACCTGTGACTACTGCAGAATCATTTGAGCTGGGATTTTATACCAATTAAACACATTTAAATTAAAGGCAGAAGCCAGATGTTAGCGGCTGTTAGTGGGTTTTTGTCCAGTGTTAAAGGGGAACAAATTGCTGGAATATCCATTTAAGTTTTTCTGATCAACTCACATTCAAACCAGCTCTTTCTCAGCATACAGTACATATTTGTCTACATCCACAAAGACTGATTCCAACGTCACTAGCCTTGAAATATGAGCATACACATTCTACTGTCAACACTTAAACAGGCTTTCAAATGCCTTAAACCACATCAGGTATGCCTGTGTTACCTACTGTGTAACCATCTTGCTGGAATTTGCCTCTATATAAATGAATACAGTACATAAGTGGATGGAATTTTTCATCATCTGTTCTCTTTTTGAATAAAACATCAATATCAGGATTGGAACTGGGTTGCTTACAGGAGCCATAGGGGGCAGATCAAAGTGTCAGTGCCTTCAAAGCTCTCACAGCTCTGTTGAAACACCGTCCATACATCCAAGAGTTTGATCGCTTCAAGGTTGTTGCATGTAATGTCTAGTTAACACCCGAGACACAATGTGAAAATTTATATCATTATTGTTATGACTGGTGATTACTCTGAGCCCACATGAGCTGGTCAGTAAACTGCATCCCATTAAATCCATCGTGTCGAAATTAGAGGTTCTCCCTGTTGAAGGTTTTATAAGAGATAAACAGGCCAAATAATCAGCAGACCACACTGTGATCATTCAGGTACTCAGCGGGGAAATAAGCATCTGGCGCTGGGCTGCACTTCAGCTCGGCCCCGTTTCCTCCCCGTGTCCACACGTAGTTTGTTTTTTGCTGAGAGATGTTGAGAACGAAGGAGATACCGCGGTGGATAACGAGTGAGAGATGGGTAGAAAGTGAGACCAACAGAGAGACGGAGGGACTGTTAATTAGAGGGTGTCGCGTCTCCCCTGGATGTCGTGGTGGGTGGTGAATATTCAACATCCAGTGGGGGTTAATTCACAGACAGCAGCGGTGACAGAGAGAAGAAATCAGTGTCATCTCCCTGAAACGAGTGATGGCTGTGGGAGGGGAGGGGACGGGGAGGAGGTGGAGATGGAGATGGAAGGTGGTGTGGCACATGGCCTGTTACCATGGCGATGAGTCCCATGTCGACCTGCAGAACATAAATTAATTCCAGTTTTTTGTACAGTTTGACATGAAAAGTCCTCTCTCCGTCGCTCTCTGCAGCTCGCCTCAGTCGCTCAACTTTGTCACCCCGGACGTCTCGCTCGCTTTGTGAGGCAGATTTGTGCTGCTAAAAAATAAGAAACGCATTATTTTGAGATCTGATGTTCACTGTGTGTGCTCATTTATAATCACACTGCTGTAACCTATGATCACGCACAAAGTAGCATCCTCTGTACTGTTGAACGGACTGTTAAAAACATGCTGACGCGGTTTCCACTGCATAATGCGCCCTGATGTGTCTGACAGGTCGGTGGCTGTGATTTATGGCGGTGAAAATGTTTTAATTGATTGCGATGTTTAGGATATGAAAGATCCCTGCCGGTGGCGAGGAACAGAGGAGAGGAAGACGGAGGGACAGAGAGGCAAACCAGGACACTGAGTTGTATACAGATAGTTCCTCTGCCTTCAGTCTTGTCAGATCCAGTCACTTTGTTGATAAGCTCACCGTATCAATACACGTACAGAACAACAACTGAGCTGCTGCATAACATTGAGCAAATGCTCAGAA
The DNA here is from genome assembly GCF_900880675.1 of Sparus aurata. Lineage (NCBI taxonomy): Eukaryota > Metazoa > Chordata > Actinopteri > Spariformes > Sparidae > Sparus > Sparus aurata. The sequence goes on along the minus strand of NC_044208.1, from coordinate 28,396,238 downwards.
CGATACCATACAACCTCTCAATGTGTTGTTGGATACATTGTTCAATGAAAAGATAAATAATCACATCTATTAGTGCTTTCTATCCAAGCATTAACCCACGGTAACTCAGACAAACCACAAAGAACATCAGGCAACTTGGTAAGAAGAGCAACAAAGTTTGCATAACGTCTTATTGTACTCTAAAAATAGGACCATAATTAATAAAATGATCTTTCTTCATTGTAGAAGACTTGAAATGAGTGATTGAGACTATAAACTCATTAAGTGAGTAGTAAAGGTCATTTAAGCTTACAAACAATCATATTTCTTTTTGAACCAGTGTAGTCCTCTCAGCTGGCCATTAAAACAAACACAGGTTTAAAGTGAAACTCTCGCCAAAAAGCAACCGAGGCTTTTTTGTGATTGAATATGAGTCAAACCTTTGTGTAAATGCATAATTACGACGAAAAAGGCACTTTTAAGATTTACTGTAGTTTAGTTTTTTCGGGCAAGCTAATTTTTAACAGTGTGCAGGGGCACTCTGACGCTAGCATCAAAATCTCTATTTTTAAAACAGTAAGAAGGCTCAACACAACATGAAACTTTGCTGGTAGTATCACCAGGGTCTCTACACATGAACACGAGCATTGAGAAAATTGTTTGTGTACACAGAGTTTACAAAAAAGAAGGTTTTTGAACTACTTACCGTAGTAGCACCACCGGCATGCCGCCGTCATGGCAGACAAAAAGTGTCGATCCCCGAGAGCTACCTGACAGGCAGGAGGTCCACCATTCCTCTCCTCAATGCTCGTGTTCATGTGTAGAGACCCTGGTGATACTACCAGCAACGTTTCATGTTGTGTCGAGCCTTCTTACTGTTTTAAAAATAGAGGTTTTCATGCTATCGTAAAAGTGCCCGTAGCACTCCCATTGAAAATTAGCTTGCCCAAAAAAAACTACGGTAAATCTTAAATGTGCCTCTTCCATCGTATTTTGATGCTAGTGTGCCAGTGCCCCCTGTACTCCATTAAAATGAGCTTGCCCGAAAACGAAACTACAGTAAATCTTAAAAGTGCCTCTTTCGTCGTAATTATGCTTTTACACGAAGGTTTGACTCATTTTCAATCACAAGTAAAGCCTCGGTCGCTTTTTGGCGAGAGTTTCACTTTAATGTACTTCTGGACTGCCTGGCTCTGGAAGATGGACACTGACACATAAAGGTACAGTATCGCTATTTTTCAGTAAGTATACAGTAAATCCCCCTGGCCAGAGATGTGTTCACTCTGGGTGTTTCTCATTTCCGCTCTCCATCACTGTGTGGATTGGTGCCACGTCGAGCACTGAGCAGAGAGAAGACAAGAGAGAAATATTGAATGTCTTTGCGTAGCTGCCAGAAGCTTAGTCGGGGAGGAAAGAGCAATTTATTTTTACATGTAGCCTCATGCTCCTGCCCTCCTCAACGATGTAAATTTCCACCTAGCTTAGGAGGACGACGTTGTTTGGAATTGTCACGGTAGCAAGCAAAAATGTGTTGGTAATGACGGATGAGGAGAAGAACGCAGGCTTTATTTGTCTGAATCAGTGATTGACAATGTCATTGCAGATTATAATTCTGTTTTTCTTATTTAAAAAAGACAAAAAGGCATCGTCTCGAGTAGACTTTCTAAGGTGGAAAATAAAGAAGTGAGGTGGGAAAGCTCTGCAAGTAAAGGTCTGGTATTTATTCAGAAAAAGAATTTCATGAATCTGCTTAATGCTTCTTATCATTAAAAGACTGAGGGGGTGATGTACGTCACAAGCTTTTTATGTTGGCCTGCAGATAAAGAAAACTATGGTGTTCACTGTATATGTTCTTCAGCTTCTAGCTTCTAGTTTCTAATGTACTGAAAATCTTTGGATGAGTGTGGTTGTACAATACCTTTGCCAGTGAACACTGAAGGTGGGAGAAGTAAAGCTTGAAGGGGAATAAAAGACAACCTTGATGCATCTTAGGTTGTACTTTACGTGATTTGAAATGGTGTCCAGGTCAGGTCTATCATTGTCATTGTGTGTTTCTCTAATCAGTTCCTTATATAAAAGAAAAAAACAAGATACAAAGATATGTGATTGCAAAAAGCTGATTTTCTAAATAAATTACAATCTACAGGTCCTCAAAATATATGGACATGTATTGTTTTCCTCCAGTCTTGTTATTCAGCATGAGTGTTCGTTTGTTTTACGGTCTGACCACAGAGAGCCAACCAGAGAGATAGCAAAGTGAAAATGAGAAACAAGGGAGAGGCTCACAATCACAAACACTTAATAGATTCTCATGATTTGTTTTGCTGCATTGCAGTAGTGGTTCCCTCATGGCCATCTCTCTGGAAAGGAGGGAGGGTAAAAGAAAAAAAAAAGAGAGAAGAAAGGAAAACATGGCAGTCGAAATCTCAGTTCAACTCCTCGCATTAAAAACAGCGACTCACAGCATCGCTCTCTTAGCTGGATTGATCTGTTGCACTAGTTCTGAAGAAACACACGTGCTGAGAAGATCCCGGAGATTTTGTTTTTCTCCTATTTCTTGCTCTCATCTGTTGTTTTTTTTATCTTCCATATTTTCTAATCCATAATACTTTCATTTATATATTCCCCTAATTCACAGTATTATTTAATCAGCAGCATTAATACCCCGCCCGTCTTCACTGGAGTTTCATTTCTCTGACCAGATCAATGCAATTTATTAGCCTCTGTGCCAACACAGACATCAATTCCAAAAACATCAATATTATTCCGTGGAAGGTGTTGCCTGCTCCTCCTGATTTAGACAAATAGTCCGCTATTTTTTTCTGTGACAAATCAGCTAATCCCTTTGGGGGTGTGTGAGACGGCTGATTGAGGAGGTGTGATCCTGGGTCACGGTATCGACAAAACCTCCTGCAGAGGTCAAAGCTTTTCACACTTGTACAGTCGTTATGACAGGAAAGCCTGCAGGGAACCATGGTGAAAATACAAAACACAAAGGAGGAAGCAACACAACAAAGTAAACCGGCCCAAATTACCACAAAAACTAGACTCCATGGTACCAAAACAGTCAACTTGTTCCCCAGGAGTTCCCATTTTGTTACAACCTCCTGTAGGTCATAACAGAAGAGAGTGTAGTTTACTCTTCCTCTACCAATTTGTACTAGATGGATATTTCTACACAGCTGGTCATTTCACGTTCACATTATATGTTTATTACTTGACTGCTCAATGGGATGTGGAGGCGAAGATGGTGGAGTTACAGGCGACAAAATCAAAAGTTTGGGTCCAAATTTTGGCATTTGCAAGTGAGAAGCGACTGGATAAGATCGACGAGGGACGACAGTGTTTCAACATTTTTAAATGTGACCACCATGGATATTTTTTAAGGAGACCTCAAAAAAATGTCCATCCATGTTTGTGGCAACAAACCCAGATATTTTATGATGGGAAGTTGGGCCATATACAGCTGTGTTCGAGACAACAAAGCATAACCCGAACTATTTCCCTCAATAAGTAAAGGAGCTGAGATTTTAACTGTTGGTTTTATCGCGGTCAACAGTAGCATGCTAGCTAACATTCAGCTCAAGGGCTCAGGGTTGTTTGCTGTTGCTTCACAGAACCGTCAGCATCACCTCTGAGTCTGACTAAACAGTCTCCTGGCTCTACAATAGCTTCACATTTAGCTTACACCTAATTGTTGCTTCTGTGGTTCATTTTTTCTAATGAAATTGTTAATTAGTGAGTTTAAGAGATGTTTGTTGGTGCATTTTTCAACTTTGGGCAGAGCTAGGCTAATTACTTTCTCCTTCCCTTAGTAATAGTGCTAATGTAAGCTAATCGGTTCCAGGCTCCTGCTCCATACCTGAGGGTGGTTTCAAAAATATATCAAAAACAATATGACTACTGTTAACTCTACTACTGTCAAATGGTAAGTTTTATCACAATATAATATCATTGATTCTTTGGACGACGATACGATATTTGCCAATATCACAAAATCTGCCTGGATATGATTTCAATCAGTTACAAAAAGTATCTTTACAATGGCGGCATTATGAATCAATGTTCTCACTTTGCATTGATGCTATTGGCTGATTACTGTATCGCTAAATTGATGCAGACTGATTTATTGTTACCTCTGCTGAACCCTTGTGTATGATCATTATTTTGTATCATTTAATACTGTAAATAGTTCAAAATACATACAAGAAAAATCATTAATTTGATGCAGCTGTGCAGATAATTGTCAGCCTCAGTCTGTGAACGAAGGGCCCAGATGTCTTGATGTTGATTCTGGGCTGTCACTGTGCTGTGCAGTGCTTTATCATTAACCAAGAGACAGACTGGGTCAGACCCTTCGCTGCATTTAACGGACCTTTGAGATTTTAGTGAAAATTGCTGGATTATGTTGCAGAAAATTGTTTCCCAGCTGGGGTGGCCACATCAGTCTCTGCAGTGGCCAGAGGTAACACTTCAGTGATAAATTCTGAAGTGCAAATGTTAAATTATCCACTTAGTGTAAAGATTTATTCCTGGTGTGCCACAAAAAGAAGCAGCTATAGATTTTCAGGACTGATGCAATAACACAGCAGCAATGTTCCTATTCTTGCATGCCATCAGTCATTTCCACCCCTCCGTTCTTTCTCCTCTGTCTCTGCCTGCCACCACCAATCACCAGACAGCTTATTGGAAGCGTTTCAATCTATCATTTCTATTTGGTATCACATGTATAAAAAAAAATCAGTCAGCAGCAGCAGAAACAAGTGCAGCAGCGTCCGGAGCTGTTTCGTCATGACTGTTGTGGAACAGCACCCAGGGGATCAATGCTGGAATCAGGGGGGCCCGTGTGGAATGAGAATTAGCCTGGAGGATCAATGCACTATAAACAATTTCACTGACAACTCTCCTCACCCCCTCTCTCCCACAGCTGAAATAAATACACCTAATTAAGCACCCGGGCGAATGCTGACTCCAGGATCCCCAACCAGACACAAGCAGAGCAACAGACATGGTACAGTGTAGCTCTGAACAAATCAAACATCATTGATCATGATCAATACTGCTTTGTGCATGATTCTCACTTGTGCCATCTCAGCACTGATGTAAGAAACAATCAGAGACGGTAACTTCTCGTTGATGTGACTCATGCCGGGACGCTAATGGCACCAAGTAAATCCATTCAGTTTCTCTACTGTTGAATATAAGCAGCGTGTCCTGTCAGCCAATCAGCAGAGGCCTCATCTAGACACATTATGAAATACTTTTACAGTCAATCACCCCTCGAATACCTGTTAAATGTCTTTCCCTCTGGGTTTTAAGATGAGAGGTCATTTTTCTACTTGTGTGGCCTTTTTGTCAAAGGAGGAAAAGCTCAGGTGCTGCTAGTTACACTAAAAATGTCTCCTTTGTATTCAAATGTCATGACAGTGCGAGTGATCTTTAACAATATCAGGACCTGAAACTGAAGCAACTAAAGAGAATTCAGACATCATTAACTGCATTTTTCACACCTGTGCTTTCCCTGCAGTGTGTGGCTTTGTACTAACCCACCAAAACAAACCTTTGATCAACATATTTAATCTATCATTCAATCCACTCTCCAGCCTCATATTCCTACCAAACTTTAATGTTTAATAAAAACTGTATGTTTAAAATGACATTTGTCATCATGGATCAAGGTTTCCATCTGAATTGCTAATAAGCAATAAACAAAAAAGTACCAGTGAGGCTGGAGGGAATGTCATCATTGGGAAAATATTCTGGTTGCAAAACAAAATGATTCACAGTCTCACCAGAGGAAAAAAAAATAAACAAATGTTATTACAATCTATCCTGAAGGGAACAAAACCAAAAATGTCAACCATATTTTGATGCTGGAAGAAGTTCACTACAATCATAACAATTCATTGTTAAGAAATCAGGAATATTTGGACAAAAAGAAAATCAGAAAATTGTCAAGATATTTACCTCTGGACCAAAGTGGTAGACCATCTACCCACTCAATCCCTCGCTTGGCTAAAAATGCTGCATATGTGTTTTTAAATTTGGGGTTCTTTTATGTGTTTCTTGCTGAATATTACCATTTGTTGCCGTAATGCCAGACCAAATACTATAATTTCCTCCACCAAAGAGCTTACAGCACAGAGTTGTGTGCTGCCTCAGAGTGCTGTCGGGGTCACAAACAAAAAGCTTGAACATCATTCACCAGAAATGAGGAGCGTGCCTGACATATTTAGGAGGAGAGTGCCAAGCCATTTCAAAGATTATCCACATGGAAAAATAATGCTTCAGTGTCTGAGGAGAAAAAAAAATTCATAAATCTGATTAACTGCTGAAAGAAAATAACACGTCTTCGGTCTTTGCTTGCAATGTTAAGCTGCTGCCGCTCTGCAGCCTCTTCTCACTGGTGAACCGACTCTCAGAACTACAAAAAAACAGATTAATAGCCATTTGACTGGTACAGCAAAACGGCAGCCATGGGATATTTTGATAAAACTGCCTTGGAAATGTTCATTGCTATGGCGCACCACAATCAAAAAGCTGGCATATCTTCTTAGAAAAAGAAAAAATGTTCTGTTCAATTCAGTCACAGTTGTACCAAACATTCCAGCTTTACCAAGCAGTTTCTACAGAAAGCTCATCCCATTTAAAACATGAACACATTTCTATGGCAGTCAGTCCACAGGAGCGGTTCTTAATGGACTGCCTCTCCAGGACGGTACCGGCAGTAAAATACTTACAAACCAGCCCCAACCTTCATAAAAACATAAACAAATCATGTGTATATCTACAGGAAATGCCAAACGTGAACTACCTGGACAATAAACAAATGTCTCTTCTGGGATCATGAAATTGAAATGTGCTTTTACAAGCTCTCAAGTGCCCAAAGAAATCAAATGGGAAAACTTGAAGGTGTATAGAGGCTTTAGTTTCAGGGGGTTTAGATAAGATAAACTAAAGCCACATTTACACATAGCCGGGTATTTAGAGAAACGAATATTTCCCCCCCTCCGTTTTCAATAATAACATTGTGCACACAACATCGTTTTCACAAAAGTTGTCATTTACATCAACCCAAATGAATACGCTGTCGAGCGCCATTATAACTATGCCAACAACAACAACGAATAACACGAGCGACTTCCTCGTTTTCAAACAAACTGTAAACATAGGGTGCTCACATGACGTTAAGCATTTTCTGGCGCATAATGTGACGTTTGAGAACCTAAAACCCTGTTTCTCCCAGTTGACACAGCAACACATATCCGGCGTTATCAGAAATCTCCACTTTGGCTGGAGTTTTTAGAAATAATCGTTTTCTGTGATAAAAACAGGGTTTTCGTGTAAATGAGAGGCCAAACCGCAGGGAAATATCTGCGTCTTCCCTTGGTGTAAACTGGGCCTTAAGATAAACAAAATAAAACCTGCAGACGTCCGGGTATTTGTAAGGAAACAAGAAACCCCTGCACAAATGAGGACGGTCCGGATGCAGGTAGCCTCGTTGACAGGTGACTTTTGTGGTCACTCAACTGTGATGAAGAACAAACACAATTTCCATCAAACTAAAAGGAAATGTGGCAACAAAAAAATCTTAATGGGGGTCTAAACAGACCAGAGTTTGGCTGGTAAGATCTCAGGATGAGGTCTGCAGTGAGTCAGGGACAGATTCAGAATGAGTCAAACCTCAAGCTGCTTCCATTCATTAATTAGGAGTCAGTCTCCACAACCTGCACACAGGTAATTTGAATCCACTGCAATCAGCCCAGAGGGATTTTGAAATTCTGCCCAAAACCAAAAAAAGATTGCAAGTCTTACACAACCGGACTGCTACAACCTTCTCTGTTTTATTTACTCGAGGGTGACTTCCCTTTTAATATCCTTTAATATGAGCGGCTCATTAAAGCAGTTGCTGTTTTAGAAACAGGTTAACAGCACAAAGTGCAGCCATCAGACAGGGAACAAATTCCCCAGCGAGTCCTCTGCAGATTAATGCCCTTTCCCATCATGCTCATGGGGTTAGCTGAGAGGCAGACAGCGATTAGTCACCGGGAGCAGTGAATTCATGACAGCTCTTCATTTTCACGTCAGCTCAGTGGCTGTACTTTAGCACTAACGCACACTTTGAATATCTTCTTGTTTAATCGGCCCAATGTGAACATGTCATAAAATCTGTGTTGAACTTGCAGACCCTTGTGCGCCAGTCAAATTCCCTTTCAAACCTAACACGTTCAAACGTATACCAGCATGATTATTTTTACATTTTGCATATCTGCATAACAATGTACAATATTTAGCTTCAAGCGTGAACTCTGGAGACAGCTGGGATACAAAAGGCCAGCGTTGAGAGTGTGGGTGGATTAAAATGGTACGGCAGCATGTACGTAATGAAGTACCATAATGGAATTATGAGAGATTTTGGCACTTGTTAATTCAGGCCATTACTAAATGGCCCCACCTACGTTCTTTTAGCTGATAGGCCCTGGCCCTGTTTCAGGCTCCACACACTCATCTGGACTTCGCCTCACTAAAATAACCATCCGCCTCATCGCTCAGCAGCAGATTTCACTGATGCCCACAACAACATTTGATGTTAAGGACCCTAATGATGATTTATTGTATGGTGGGAGCTGTCTAGTTCTGACCTACAAAGCCAAAACAGCCAGTATCTGTGAGAAAGAAGTCATGATTTACCTCCATCCATCCATCCATCCATCCATCCAGAACCACCTCTTAAATATGACTCTAGAATCTTAACTCTAGTCATAACCTTTGACATTTAAACCACTCAAGCGGTAAGCTGCCATTAGAAGCACTACTCTAATAGATGATTGATGATGATAAAGCTGCAGCCTTTTGATATAACTAGGTTAATTATTTGTGTGTGTGTGTAATCATCTGCAACTGTCTGAATGACTGGAAACCTTTTCACCAAAGAAATAAAATTATACGCTCTATTTTGCACGAGTGAAATGCAGATATTTAAATTTTCAAGGATAAATTAAATAAGTGAAGAAAACAACAAATGGAAAGGCCCACTTAATAGTCTGAGTGAATAAATTACATGTGGCCTTCTATTCTCCTTATATCTGGATCATCATTTCCAGTTTCTACCTTATCAATAGTGTTAAAAAATCCAAGACTAGGAAACTGATATATCTGAGTTTGGACTTAATAATCAAGCCAATAATCAAGCCAATTTAATGCGTATAGATACAATGTTAGACAGTACACAGTTAGAGAGGTTTTTATATGAATCATGGGTATAAAGATAGAGGATGTCGTCTATCCAGTTTTAAAGAAACTTTTGGAATGGACAATTTTTCTGTGCCCCGTTTTCTTTTGTTGAAGTAAACTCTCTAAGTTCATCGAGAGGTCCGATGGATTTTTTTATGTGAGTGAAGATGAAGGGAATCGTCAGAGCGCTTCAGGCTTCATTCATTGTAAACTTATATAATATTATGTACTGTTTTAAGTTAAACATTTGGCCACCAAGGTTGAATTTTTCCTCAATGTTTCAGACAGAACCTAACATTTCTATTTGTTATGATGAACAATGTGTTAAATGTATCCACAATCAAAAAATCTAAATGTAATGGAAAGGTTTTGTTTGTGCTGGATGCACACTACTACAGTCTCACAATGCAGTGAGTCAGATTTCTGCTGTGTGTCTTAACATCTGTCCACATTATTAAAGAGTGAGTCTTTTCTACAGAGTACTGATCTGCCAGACTTAACTAAGAGTTACAGTAATCTCTTTAATCTTAAATCTTGAGCCACCATGTTGTGTGAAGTGTAAACAAACAAATCTGTTCGATGTTTTACTTTATCGCAGGCCTTCGTCGAGCGACTGACCTCCTACCGCCCTGTGACTCTCGGCTCTGCCACAAGGCAGCGAGGATCCTGTTTCTTCAAACAATGAAGCCGTTTGCTGCACTCAGACAGGTCTTCTGTCTCGTCAATGCCAATTTAATTAGAGCTTTTCAGAAGCACGCAAAAATAATAATGCAAAGTTGTGTCATAACACTCGACTGTGAAATCCTCTTATTGTCCTTTCTACGCTCCCCTTCATTCTGTCCTGCACCAAAGTAGAGATTACTGCGCAGGCTGACCTGAGCGAAACAGCAGTGGGATATTTTTCTAGTGTTCACAAATTGTCCACTTTTGAGACTATTTAGATGATGCGCGGGATAAATCAAGTGTGATTCAACAACTTTAAATTGATGAAAGCTCCACCTAACACTATTTTTGTCCTGGCCCACAACAGGCTCTCTATCAGAGCTGCTTTTCAATGCGATCCCATCGTGATTAAAAATGAAGTGCATCATGCACTCATGATAAAAGAATCCATGAAATGATGTTTGTAGATTCAAAAGTGTTTAGTTCTGGTCACTGTCATGGGATTACAGTCCACTACAGTGAGCTCAGCAGTGTAGAGAGCCGATAGATATTCCAGTGTATTTTTAGTCTCGAGTCGATCATCTGATTCTGCTGCTGTGGCACGGTGATTGCTATTGATCTGAAAAAGGCAGCAAATACATTCAGGCTTAGATTATGTGACTGAGTGTGTCTGTGAGTGAGTATACATCCAGTGCTGTAATGTGTGTGAAATACAAACTCTTAGCTAAAGCCCTGCTCGTTTGCTTTGGAAAGTTGCTGTGATCTGGTGCAGACAGTTTGACGCCACTGCTTTGATAATAATGCAAAGAAGCATCTGCTACTGTACTGAAACAACCTTCTGATGCAGACAGATACCTTTAGTCTCTAGTGTGTATTCGTTACAACAGTTGAAATAAAAAGATAAAGCATTTGTGTTTTCTCTGCACGGGAGAAACAAGCCATTATTTTCATATATGATGGACATTTCTTGCTTGTTAATCGTTGCTTCGCTCACAGTTGCTCTTTAATCTCAACCTGCAGGAAGCCTGGGTCAAAGCAGAAGTAGCAATTCAAAGCCATATAACAACCGCTCCTGCTAGCCGTTTAAATATTGAAGGCATATCGGCTGATGCCCAATTATTATCCTCCAGCTTTCCAGTAATAAGCTTCTAAGTATAGACCTCTGTGGTTCTTCCCACATGGAGGAACAATGTAAATGATTCGAGGGGCATAAAGGGAGACGAATGTGTGTGTTTTCTGCATCTTCAAGGTCTCTACACCAACATAATATCATTACTTGGACTCTCACACTGGGATAATGTCTGTCCCCCGTTCTGCCTAATGAAAATAAACAAATGTGTGCATGCCTAATCCCTTTAATTTTGGTGGTGGGGAGGAAATTAAAAACACAGGAATGCAAATCCATGCCAAGTTTAATTTCTAGTATTGTTGTGCGTGCTGGATCCCCGGGTTATGCTAGGAGATCATAATGTGTGGCAGGTTCATTAAGAAGGGAAGCTTTTGTTGGAAGGGGAGGAGCGATTTTGTAAGCGCTAAAGAGTTTAAAAAAAGAGATAACTTCGGGCTTGACTGCAGCCTTTGAAGCCTCTTTTCTTAAGCTCTAATGTCTCTTTCATGTTACACAGACAGGCAGCAGATACAAGTTTAATGAAACCTAATATCACATCTCACATTAGAGAGAATCTTCTGCTGCATGAACTATGTTTGGGGGATTTGTTGAGTTTTTGCTCCTTTTAGACCATAACATATATCTGTTTACATGACTTCTAGTAAGACAGCTACAACATGGACCAGGGTCATCATTTTACATCATAATACATCTCCATTATTGAGCCCAGTATTATCCCAATAAGACTTTATGCCAACTGTGCAATGTAACAAATAGAAAAAATGGTTGGCCCACGACTTTCGGCCCTGACTTGAATTTTCCTCTGGAGCTACTTAAGGATAATTAGCTAAATTTAGCATAAAGAAAATGGATTAAGATTGAGAAGATGATTAACATAACACCTACTAACCATCACTATTATTAGGACTTCCACTGTGAGTATGTTCACATGCAAGAGGCATTGAAAGGACACATGATATTAACTGGTAGTAATATGTTATAAAACATAAAGCATCCTGCAATGGCGTCCCCTTTTGTACCCACTCACGGATGCCAGCCACATTCATACACCTGATTTTTTTCATCAAGTTCATCAGTGTAATTTCCTGAGAAAAAGTAATATTGAAAAATGCAACGTCAAAGAAAGGGACCCATCCTCCAATTCAATCTGCTGTTCTTGTATAATCCTGCCGACAAACCAACCAACCAACCAACCAACCAACAGACACGGGTGAAAACTTAACTTCTACTGTGGCGGTAAAAAAATCACATGTGTAATTTATTATGAAATCTATTAAGACAAACGTTTAACCCACGAGCTGCAGCAGGTGTGTTTAAAAATTCTTCTACCTTCAAATGTGCCTACAGTATGTAGGCCACACACATTTTTAGAACAGAACAGACTTACTAATAATAATAATAGTCTGGTTCATTAACTGTAAAATTGTCTGGAATTAATTCCCCACCCTCATTACAATGCATGCGGTAATGCCTCATCGTGCTTTATTTCTAAAATGACAATTATGTAAGAATAGTGCATTGGTAACACACTCCACTGCACTTCAAGTGAAGTGTAACTAAAACCAGAGGATTACCGGCCGTGTGTCATCAATAAGGAACAGCGAGAGATGAAACACCGTTCTAGTGGCTGCAGATGAAAATTCTGATCTCATTAACGAGCATGAACGGAGCATTAAGTTGTTCGAATAATAGAAATTGATATATCAATAATTTATGAAGTTTGTATGTATAACACACCGTCATTATGAACAACCGAATACATTATACACACAAGCCCTGCAACACATCAGCTAACACTCAGCGAATACAGCTCGAACACAAACGAGCACTGACAAAGTTTTTATCAATCGAAAAAAAATAAAAATAAAAAATGTAATTCATCTCGATCAGCCTTCACGGACTGTGCCAGATTAAACAGGCAGATTGAATGTGTAGCGTCTGAATCCAATTATTTTTTGGAAAGCCATACCGTGGCGTTGTTTCCTTTTGATTTGCACTTGCCTGTCTGCCAGCTGAGACACCTTGCTCACTGACACAAAATGCTCTCCCCCCCAAAAAAAACTCTTCTTATATTTACTGAAGAAAAAAAAAAACATTTGATGCAGAGATGTGATCGGGACATGAAAACAACGTTATTCCCAAGTACTGAAAAACATCAGTGGATACAACATTGGTCAAATTGCTTTGATAAAATACACTGAGGGAGTCCTGCTGACACAAAAAGGAACGATTGGAGCTACATTCAAGAGAAAACAAAAATCCTAATCACTCTTTTCAAAACAAAGTGTGTCATATTATTTCTACTTTTTCATTCTGATCCATTACAAAGGCATAATTAAGCCAATCAAGGTAGGTGGGAAAAGTGAGTTTCAGATCACTAAATAGTTAAGAGTGCAGGTTAATTGGCGAGGTTTTAACATTTTGGATTATGTCACATTTAATAGTGCTAAATGAAGGAAAATACACAAATGCAAAGCGGCTACTGTATTCATTATAAATAGTCAAGTTGTCATTGTTTCCTCGCCTCTGCCCACTGGACCTCTCTCCATATGTCTCCAACATGCACCACCTGTCCTAAAAACACAGCCTGACTAAAGAATAAAAACAAACCTTTTCATTTCACATTTCAGGAGCTGTGGCTGCCAAGTAAACAAACCCAAACAGCCCTCCTGATACCATCGTTATAACTTGAGCTGAGGTGTCGCTTCCGCAGCCTACAGCCACTACAGCAAGTGCTGAGTCTGAATCAACTCAGCATCGCTCTGCCAGTTGTATCTTGAAGCACTGAGCATTAAATGAGGTAAACTGCATTTCTATGACACTCGCAGCTTTTCAGCAACCACTTTAATTCATCACAATATTCTTATCAGAGTTTAATGACATGGAGGAATGAATTTATGATCAGCTCATTAATATTTATTGTTGTGTTGTGCTCCAGGAGTTAAAGAGTGAATGTGATCGTGAGTTATAAACTATGTCTTTAATATTTAAGTTGTTCTGTGGAAGGCGGCCCACAGCTCACAAACAAACCAGACACAAACATACAGAATGCAGAAGTGTCACAGTGTTTCTTATGTGACGGAACAGAAAATACGTAAATGTTCTTGTTCGTCACAATAACAGGCACTGAACTATGTTTTGCCTAAAGGTTCCGTCATGTAGTAGTACATACATGAAAAACACATTTGATATGCATTTATATTAGATTAAATCAGTAGCTAACAGGCTGTTTTATAATTCAACTCCAGCTAACCTCCCACAGAACTGCTCAAGGATATGTTGCATACTGCACATGTGAACACAACAAGTGAAGATACTCATTTACTGAAAAAACACCCACACAGAACAGGAACACGTAGCATGCATCAATACACCTACAGTGAAACACATCGGGGCCAATTATGGAACAGCGCTCAATAAAACATCAGTGTATTTAAAACAAAACAATAACATAGTTGTATTACTGTGTAGTTATTTTAATATATTACTATAAACTTCTGAGTATATAAATAAGACTAATTTTCTAAACCACAATCAGGGAAGCAAACAAGCAAATAAATAAATAAATAAATATTGGGTAAAATACCTTTTAAAACTAGAATGTATTACCTGCAGGGCAAATGTGGACAGAAAGTTTTTCTTTTATCAACAATTACTGTCAGAGTGTCCTTGTGCCAGGCACTTTACTCCCCAGCTGCAGCAGCAGCAGCAGACTGTGATTATAGAGAAACCTTCCATGAAATGATGCAGGTCGATGTGTTTATGAGACATTTTGTGGATTCAATCTTCACTGAGTAAAAGACATTTAAATGTACGGGAGACGGGAACTGCTCACAAAAACCAAACAAGAGCGAACGCACAAGACAACCATGAACAATCCTGCAACTCAGAGAACAACATGGCAACAAAGACGGCTTTTAAAAGTGGACATGAAGCAATCAATCAAGTTTAACGATTCATGTCCTCTTTAAGAGCTTCTTTAAGACTTGTGGACATCACCTGGCCGAGGTTATGGTGTTCATTTGTAGGGGTGGTGATGGTGTAGTTGTTTGGTCCTGGCTCTCTTTGAAAGTCCAACCCGGATTGGCCGTGTGCACGTTCTCAGAGGCTCCAGTCTCCTGTGCAGCTCTGGTGGCCCTGTACACAGAAACACAAAAAAATATACAACCCAGTAAGCTCCAGTCCAGCTGCTTGTTCACCAACATAATCTATACTGAGCATCAGCTGTGCATGTGTTTCAGCCCACAGGTCATTCTGAGGTTTGTTTTTGTTAATGAAACTACAGATGATGAACATACTGCTTTCAGAGTCTTTACCAAAGCTGACAAGTTGCACAGTCCTTCTCAATGTGCAGGGAGAGTAGTCGTGTTGTTAGACTGAACGTTTTTCCTCAAACTGACAAGGTGAACACATTGCGTCTCTACGTAGGCAGGTTGTTAGACTGACTCTCCTCTTAAATATTCAGAGACCAGCCCACTTAGATCCCAGCAGACACGCTCTGGTTCTTAATGCAGTGCAATTTTGCAAAAATGACATTACGAGGCTGATCAATACTGTTTTGCGCCAGACATTGAAAACCTTTTAAATGGGACTTTCTTAATCTTCAAACAAACACGACTCGTATCCAAAAAGAACCCCCGGCATTTTTATGAATTAAAAGCTCGAGGGTGTTTCTTTTATCTGTTATCACAATATGAAACTCACTTTGGCTCAGTTGTTCCAAGAATGGCCGACACATGAAGGACGGAGACCACATTTTCTTTTTCTGCTCCGTCTCCTGGGGCTCTGAAAGAAACACATCGTCAGTCAGTACAGGCAGGCTAATTGTGTCCTATTTGCTGCACTGCTTACCCTTAAACTGTGTTTTTTTGCATTTATGGAGGTGTTATCATTTCACTGCAGCTTATTAGAGAAGAGAAATTAATATTTTTTTGAACATTCATGAGAGGAAGCTCAGTCAATTTGAAAAGGCGAATCAATAGAAAGTAATTGTGTTTCCTCGCTGAATTAACCCAGCTGACCTGTTGACAGTCTATCACCCAACACTCTGGAAAAACATTGTGACCACGCATGGTTAATGAACAGAAGAACAGCTGGCACTAATTAAACTATTTCCATAATAATGTTTTTAGACTTGTCAGACATTTTAATTTTGCGATTTACTTTGTTGACATTCGGATCTTTTGTAGCTGAAGATAAAAAAAGCTTTTTGCTGTCGTCTTTTACTTATTAAACTGAAACTACAAACCTCTGTGTTTCTCTGCAGTATACACGGATGCTTCCTGGTCCAGACGGCTGCCAACTGGCACCTCCTGCTCGCCATCACGGCTGCCAGCGGTACAAGAAACCACTGGATCACCTCCGCACATGTCCAGGCAGCTTTCTTCATCAGCATCATCTTGACAATCGACGTGCAACACACAGTGCAGGCAGAATATTTTAGGACACGTAGCAGTTTGGTCTGATGGTTTTTTCTGGAATCACTGTTTGAACATGATCATGGTGTCAATAAAGATGATTAAATAACCGAAAGCCTGCTCTTCGTGGTAATTTTGAATGTGAGATATTAAATATTATACAAGGCTGACTCGAGTGTTTGTCCTTACTACGCTCTAAATCATTGACACAGGGTTATATATTCAATCTAAACATGAGAGCTTAAATTTTCACTTCACTTGGGAGAAAACTGAAGAAAAGATCCTACATACTGAGCTTGAAGTGCATTTCTTTCCTCAGCTACATGTTGAAAAGATGCAGCAGTTTACATAACTCAACCCTGCTCCAACAGACCTGATTCAAATGGATGGGTCGTTATCAGGCTTTAGCAGAGTGTGATGACGAGTTGATCATTTGAATCAGGGTGTGTTGGAGCAGAGAAACATCTAAAGCATACAAAGGAAGATGGTGGTAAAACACTGGTGTATAGAACCGTTTGCAATATTTGGAAATTAACCTTATACACCTTATTATCCACCTCAGAGTTAGAGGAGAGGATTGATAACACTCTCCTATCTGTTTGCTATTGAGATTATTATCAACATAGGCTATTAATAGTGATGTGCTACCAATAAGATACTGTTGTGGGCGGGACATGGTGTGAGAGGATGCTGTATCTGAGCCAAAGTACCACATTTTATATTTGTTTATTTCATCTAGCAAATTAAAAGATACTGATAATTGGAAAAAATGCTGAATATTGGCCCGATAATCTACCAGGGATGATCAGTACAACCCTTAAAACTACAGACTAAATGTATTTATTGTGTGCTGTTCAGTAAAACTGCAGTCTGTTGTTTGTTGTGTGTCACTTGTTACCTGATGATATGTGGCATCCCACCTCTGGGCTGCTGAGCTGTTCTTTGCAGTTTGAAGTGTCGTCTTCCCCTGAGACTTCAGTTACATCACTACGCTGCTGAGGTGCTGCCGCTTTACTGTCACTCGCAAAATCACTCATACTGATATCAAAATACAAGTGCAGCTCTTTCAAGACCATGTCAAAATGTTTTTTCATCTCAAACTGAGGTTGGTGGTTCACATCTGCAGCTGGACTGTCGCTCTCAGAGGAAACGTTGGAGGACATCGTGTGCGGGTTTGACTCATCCTGGAAGCACTCAGTGGAATTACAGGTTGATTCACTGTTATTCTGTTGCTCCGGCCATTCGAGAGCAGTAACATCTGCTGCTGAGATAAAGTTTGGGAGTTCATTACAACTGTAATCACTGCTTAAAAATCTATTTGCCATGTTCTCAGTGTGACACTGGAAACCTTCCACTTCCTCCTCACCCACACCCGCCTCTTCTGGTGCCTCCTCGTGCTCATTGCTCTCTGCCTCTGGCATGGAGTGTTGAAGTTGTGGCTGGGGTGATTTCAACAGCTGCCTGGGCAGGCTGCTGATGAGAGGGCTGGTACTCGGGCCAGCGTCATCATCGTCATCATCATCCAGTGAGAGCTGGATCTTTTCGAAAGTGTCAAACCCCTCTGGCACACGGTCACAGAAAGTGAAGGCAGATGGTACTGAGGAAAATCTGTCATGACCATTTAGGGCTGTGGGGCTGCTGTCAGCGTTTTGCGAAGGGATTAATTCATGCGGACCTGGCACAACTGCATCACTAGTTGCAGGGGAAGAGACAACCATGAATGTCTCAGCTTTGTGTTGGTGATCAGAGAAACAACTGAGCTTGTCTGCTGGTTCATGTTGACTAGCTGAGGTTAGTTTGTTTGCACAGTTACTCATGTTGCCCTCTGTCCATTCACTGACACAGTCATCAGGTGACGCCTCAGCCACGTCTCCTCTCTGTTCACCTCGTTGTTGATGACCGTCTGAAGCCACCGATATCTCTGAGTTATGTTGCCCATCAGTTTTTTCTCCAACACTGGCCTCTTCTGTTCTTTCCTTTCTCTCTGTTTCCCCTTCCATCATTTGAATCAGAGCACTGTAAGCGTGATCAGTCAAGCATTCAAGGATACTTTCAAACTCCTCACATGTTAATTTGTCACCATATTCACTTGTTCCACCCTCTGTCCAGTCCATGCACACATCAGCTGATACTTCAGTCTTGTCTTCTTTGTATATCTCATTTTCTTTCATTAGTCTTTCCTCTAAGTCCACCGAGTTTTCTGACTTCCCGTGTTCATCAGTTTGTATTTCTTCTCTCTCTGTAATCTCAGTTGCCTCGTCCATTCTAACAATTTCAGTCTGTATGTATTCAACCTCCTGTGTCTTCTGGGCGTCAAGACTGACAGGAAAACAGCCAGCCTCATCCTGCTCTTTTAACTGATGTCTTACGGTATCGTGACTTTCTTGTCTTGCATCCCCAGCAGGAGGCGGCTCTGGACTGCTGCTGGGACTGGATTTACACAGACAGCTGCCTTCATTACCAGTCTCTTTGTGTTTTTTGTTTGTGGTGATGGCACAAGTCTGTTGTTCTGCATATGACTGATATAAGTCCTCTTTTTCATCGTTGCACTGCTGTGTTCTGCTTTGGTGATTAAACTGCCGGCTCTGGTCGGGAGCTGAAGCCTCCTGTGACGGCCCAACGCCTGAACAGAGTGGAAGAGGCATTTCCATCTCGCAGACTTTTACTGATGGAGATAATTTTGCACCTGCAGAGCTCTCTGAGTTACAGTGTTCCTCTCCAGCCTCCCTGTCAGTTTCACTCCAGATTGTGGGGTCAATTACACTGAAAGGCCCTGCATCATTATCTCCTTCAGCAGGCTCTTGACTGATTCTTGCCGGCATTGGAGTCTCTGTTGTGTGATCAGCTGTTTCACTCTGAGCTTTGGCTATCATCTCGCCAGCAGCATGCTCTTCTTTTACCCCACAGAAGTCATCAGCGTCAAGACTCACAGTCTCAGTTGCAATATTTCTGTCTAATACCAGATCATATAAAACAATTGAACCCTCGGCACATTCAGCAGCAGAAGGGATGGAGTTCTTGTTCAGGCCGTTCTCATTAACTCGGCTCTTTGTTTCCCCATCACAGAAGGCAACATTTTCATTTTCACATATCTGCAATTCTAATATTTTTCGCTCATTTCTTACACCTTCAGCCAGGTTCCCAGAGGGATCCTCTTCAGGGTTTGAGAAGAATGATTTTGTATCTGCATAATCACTGGAAGAGATGGGACTGTCACGCTCTTCCTGTTCTCTGTTCTCACTAAATCCATGCCAGTACTTCTTCTGATTACTCTTTTCAACTTCACCAGATTGGCTCCATGTATCACAGAAACCTGTGTCATGAAGTGTATTTTCACAAGTGCAATCAGACTGACATCGGACCTCCTCATCACCTGAACTATGTGTGAACACTTGGATTTGACTGACACTATCTAGCACCTGTCTCTCGTCTTCATCATTTCCAGTGGAAGAATTGCAACCACCAGGGGGCTCGACTTCAAGTGATTCCCCGAGCCATTTGCAATCAGGATGACTGGACGGGTCAGCGCTGGTGTCTTCCCCAGAGTCAGTTTCTGCTAATGGCCCGCCTGCATCATCTACTGGGTTTGAGCTGAGCTTGTCACTTTCAGTAACGGGGGGCTGCTCATCTTCCACCAGAGGTAGGAAGCGTCTCTCAGCAGAGATAAAATAGGCGTTAGATGATCCTGTGTGTGCACCGTCACCGTGTAGAGTAGTCAACTTCGTAATAGGGCTGAGAATTAATTTAGCGTCACGTTGCTCATCTTGGACAACTCCACATTCTGCTGCGCACACAATGTCCTTCAACTTACTTGGGGATGATGGGAAACTGATGGTTTTCCGAAATCTCACAAGTGCTGGAAAGTCAAACCTGCTTTTCCCACCGTGGTTGGTAGTCGGTGTAGAATCTGAATCTGTCCTCGGTCGTTTGGGGGAGAGTGGTGACATAAGCTCTCTCTCGGTTTGCGGCCTGATATCTTCCTGCATGGTTTCATCCATTTTTTCTCCCATTAACTGAACCTAAAATAGAAACAGCTTGAGTGTGAACACTGCATCAGAAAGCCACACTGCTCAGATCAATAACTGTAACTCTATCAAAAGAATGCAATCACGTCCATAGTTTACTTCCGTAGATCCTAGAGAAGCTATTCCACATTAAAGAGAGACTTTTCAGATGCTCAAACAGACTATGGAGTCTTGTGTTTCTAAAATGGCTGCTTAAAAGTCTTGTGAACCTCCTAAAAAAGTAACTCACCTTAAACCAAACCTTCAGGCATATAACATGGAGGTAATCCCAAAACAAACCCACGAAGAAAATAAATAAAAGACAACGTGACGTTCAGGGAGTGGATGTCCTATACCAGAACAGATTGTAACACAGCGTGATGCTGATTCATTGCACAGAATACAGAGATGGCACTACAGCACTGTCGTTGAGCTGTTGCCTCCCTATTCTAACACCCCAATCTGGAACTGCCGTGCATCAGTTTCATCAGACAATGCGAGCTTTGTTATAATGAACACAAAAGGCCTTTTGCACATCAGACATACTGCCTTGTCATAGCAGGGTAAAAAACAGGTGTTACTAATAACATTAACTATGGCTCTGTTTTATTGAAATGCCCCAGTAAGCTCTGACACAATGAGGCAGCATTCACAATACCTGAAACGAAACCAGCTAAACAGACTTCTGTCAGCTTTTATTTTATAATTTACCCTTGTGCTTTTACCCCCATGACATGTCTAAAATGCAGTCAAACTGCATTACTTGGTGAGATGGCTAGCTCATGTTAACGACACAAACCTTAATATTTAACTTTATTTATAGCCATTAGCTAAACTTATATGTTACTTTCTGCTTTTGACTTTGACGTTGGCTGACATTCTAAGCTACATTATGAGTCAGGTATTTATCTAGCTAGTATCAGTTGTCCCAAAAAGTTACTAATCTCATAAATTAATTTATACATAACCAGCTAAATGACCTGGTGAGTTGGCGAGCTAATATCTGACTTTATCTATAGCCATTAGCTAATTTTACATCTAACTTGAAGCTACTCATATATTTTACTTATTTATCCAGCTAGCATGAGTTGTTGCAAAAAGTTACTCATACCTAACTGCATTACTTGGTTAGTTGGCTGGCAAATGTTACTAACACAGACCTTGATATTTGATTAATTTATAGCCATTAGCAAACCTTACATGTTACTTTCTGCTTTTGACTTTGACCTTAGCGTTAGCTGACATTCTAATCTACTTGGTAAGTTGGATAGCTCATATTTGACTTTATTAGCTAACCTTATATCTAACTTGATGTTAGCTGACATTTTAAGCTACTCATATATTTTCCCATTTTTATCCAGCTGGCATTAGTTATTCCAAAAAGTCACTCACCTTATAAATTAGTTAGTTTAGAATGAAGCCTAGCATGACTCAGCTAGCCAGTTTACTCAGCTAGCTAAGTTAGCTAGCACAGAACGTAACTTATGGCGCGAAACTACCGCCGCTGAACAAAGCAGGTAGGTTTTCTCTATCGTTCTGCTTCAGCTAGCTAACAAATTGTAGCCTGAATTTACCTATTGTCTTTAAACAAATTATTGTCGTGTTTACAGGCAGGTCGGATACAGATTGTGTTTTCTTGCTGTCTTTACGTGTGTTCAGCCTGCTGTCGGCCACACAGCGGGGGTGGAGAGAGGCAGAGAGGCAGCGCTCCTTCTCTCTCTCTCTCCCCGCCTGCCTGTCTGTCTGTCTCCGGCTCTCAGGACGGCAGCAGCGGCTTCAGTGTGCGTTCAGCAGCAGCATCCTACGGACCCGCAGCTCGAGGCTGACTTTTTAAGAAAACACAATAAAAACAACGCTAGAATAGAACAATACTCACGGCAGATATCTTTAACTACTAGTGGCTCGACACCTTTTTGAATTAGCTCTTTTTTCCTCCACCGTCCTCGCAGGTTTTTCCCCCCGCAGCTCCAGACATCAGACCGGACTTCTCTCCCGTTGGTCGGCTCCGCACTCTCGCAAGGTAGGCTGGATGTTATATTAAATATTAGACATAAACCTGCATGATGTGTCCTTTTTTATTGTGCTTTCCACGAGACTGATTTATAGATTTATAGATAGATTTATCTGCGTCCATGTTAATGAGGGAATAAACACACATATCAGCTGTTTTTTAATCAACTCCTGCTCCAAATGCACGTTTTTGGGAAGCAAACTAACATGTCTGTGTCATGCATGGGTTTTTTACACACCAGGGATTTTTGTTCCAACAACAACAAAAGTGTAAAAAAGACACATCAGCCTCGGTCACAGCTGATTTATCCTGATCAGAGAGGCAGACTGTGTGTGTTTTTCAAGTTTGCGAGGGAGATGTCTTTTTAGCTTTTGGCACGACATGGCACGATTTGTGTGAGTGATGTATCCCGGTGTTAGTTTGGCACTGGTGCTGATGTTGTTAGTGTGTGTGTGTGTGTGTGTGTGTGTGTGTGCAGGAGGAAGGTGGGTGTGTGTTCTTAACCCACAACATGCTGCACACTCCCCATGAGGCTTACTTTTGCAAATCAATGCAGCCATGAAAACACATCTCATCCAACTGCGCCTGTATCTCCTGCACACACACACACACACACACACACACACACACATATAGCTACACAATGAAGGCAGCAGAATTACATCAAAATCTACATATTTCCCCAGAATCAGTTTTTCTGGTGTTGCCTCTCTTGGCTGTGGGTCTCTGCCAGGCTCTCAAGGTCATCCCCCCTGTTGGCAAACGATGGTAAAGGGACAGTGTTACGTAATAGCTCGCCGCCCGGCTGAGGGGCAGGTCTGCTGGTTGCTACAGGACTGTAAAATGTACTCATCTGACAGTACATCTTTGTGTCAGTCCACACCTGCCTGCTGTCTGATTTTTTAGATTATATTTGGCTCTGACGAGGCCCCGGCGGACTAAAGACAAAGGGCTATGACTCAGGTTTGCTCTGCAATGCACTTGCAAACTGACCCAGAGAGTCTCGTCCCAGACCCGGTTTCCCCCCCATCGTTTCTCCGGCGCTGACATCTGCTGATTATGCAGCACGCTGTCTGTTTTGTTCCTCATGTATATGTGAGAAGCTGGTGAGAAGCATTACCATGCGTAAGAGCTAAGAGGGGAGGGGAGGGTGTGTGTTCAGTGCTCGTGCTAATGAGAGTGTCATGCCACCGCATCTGTCTGGGATCACACCCCTTGTTACGCGCAAATAACTTTCATTTGCATGTATGTCTTTGTTCATATTTTCACTGCTGGTGCACTTCTCTGTGAGAGATGGTGAAGATGTATGCGCGAGCTGCAGAACGTGGAAGGAATTTCATCATTGTCACATTTGTAGGCTGCTGACTATATAGCAAAGGCTGAGTGGAGAGATTTTTGTTCAGTTATCGAACGTTTAAAAAATGGTTTTCGTTCCATTCCTCATTTCGTGCAGTACAAGGCTGAGGGTAAACATTAAGCGGGCAGAGGAGAGGATGGAAAGGCTCTTACATCATTCTGAAAATATGACAGCTGAGATGTAAGACGAGAAGAATTAAAGATATGGAAGACAGATGTTTCTTTCTGGACTTCCTGTGGTGCCATGGGAAGAAACACAAAGTCACAATGTCTTCACATTTGGAAAGATCGACAGCACGAATGGACAAAATCATCCATAATTCCACCTTCACAAAAATTTAGAAGAGAGGGGCCAAACAGAAGCGGGAGAAATTCTACGACTGAAAACTGAAATCAACTGTACGCTGGAAACCATTCAGGCCGCCTTAACCACTTGAGGGTAGAGTTAGCTTATAGTTAGCTACGATGCTACAGACGAGTTGAAAAGTGCAGCTTGGTGTTAAAATTATCAGATAATGTGCAGATCTGGAGGGGCATTCAAAGCATCAACATTTGAGGATAGCAGGAGTGGAATGCAAAGACCATGTGCAGAATTTAATAGCCAAACTACTCAAAGACAAACAGAGCAGACACACAACACCGCCACATCCTGGAAGAAAATAAAAGTCATCCTACCAAGGACGGCAGAAACAGCTCATTCAGGCAGAAGTCATTACTCAAAGGGATATTTCTTCCAAGACAAGAAGAAGAAACCTGAGACACACCAGGCATCTGATTTGGATTCCAAATGCCAGATACCAGGTCACACACAAGGGTGTTCACACAATCTTCACTGACCTTAAATAAGCATTACAGTGTGCACAGAGCGTCGCCAGAGCTGCTGGGTATACGTATTAAAAAGACGAGGACTGTAACGTGAGTCACACGTTACTAAAATACTACAGGTGGGAAATCTTTGGAAGCCTCATGATTCGATTCAATTCTGATTCCTTGATGTCTGATTCAGTTGTGAATCTATTCTCACCTGATCAGAGACAGACGGTTCAGTCTGCTCCAGTACACTGTGTGCCAAACCATTCATCAGTGTCCTTTTTCCACTCAAATACAACATGAAACACAACTGGCAATTAAGATGAATGGTTTTTCAGTCTTTTCATTTAAAAAAAAAAAAAACGTTAATGACTTTAATTAATTTGAAAGCATTTTACAATCTCCTGCCCTCGATGAGAAAAACAAAAACGCGGGGGCGGTGGAGCTGCTCTGCTCTGTTGTGATTAACGTCGTGTCTTTTAGCGGTGGAGAGCTGCAGCTTCTCTGATGCGCCGACATCACCGTCCGAGACACTGAACAGGCTCAGAAACAGACTCAGCTCCGAGTTTTCTTCTTCGGTTGTTTGCTGCAGCGTGTGTCGGTCAGCCGGGTCTCATTTGATGGTCTCTGGGCGATTGTGTAGAAAATCTTCACGATGTACATGAAATTGGGGATGTACCAGAAGTGTGTTATGTAATTTAACTTTTGATAACAATGTCTAGATGATCAGGAAGAATCTGTGCAACAACTTTGGGAAAAAGATGGCTGACAGAGAGACAAGGAGAAAACAGTGACATGTATGTAGAACTGATGGATACAGTGATCAATTACTTCAAATGAATGCGGGCCAGAGACGTAAAGTGTGAAACCAGTGGCCCTCTTTCCTACTTCCTACCTCCCTATTCTGGCCTCCTCGCTCAGGCTCAACCCATTTTCAAATTCAGCTACCCACCTGTTAAATTTCAGGACTATATCTTGCAGTCAGGCGATCTTTCAACACCTGGCAAAATACTCAGATTGCTTCTGTCTTAGTTCCCCTGCAAGAAAAGTCGTCACCAGAAACACATTTTGCTGTGATGACACAAACAACCCTGAAGAAAACATTACCAGCTGATGCTGTGAGGGATGGTAATTAAAAGAAGTACTTTCTCTACAAGCCATGTTGTTAAAATGGGGTAAAAAATGAAGCATTTCCATCTTCTGTATAATTCTTTCAACGAAATAATCCGTAAATGTGTGTTTTCTTAAAGCCCAACTGAACATCAAATAGCTCAAACACATAACACAAGCAGCAGGTGAAGATCTTCAAAAAGGAGTACGATGTTTTGAAAATGCTCTTAACACACCATGTTGCTACTTGCGTCACATTTACGGTTGTGCGTTTGCAGGTTTTACATAAAATGAGCTGTGGGGGATGTGTGATTTATTTAAGTGTTGCCTTTTTGTACACCATGAATTAGACACTCCAGATGAATTCTTTCTCAAGGACTAAATGTTATTACATATTATGATATAAGCTATTTTTAAAAACGAATTAATAAGGCCCAGGTATATTACTGTTCAACATAAAGCTGTGCCGGCGGCGACACACTGACACGATACAGATGCAGATTCAGCTCTGCCGCTTGTTGCATGAATCAAGGAAGACGGAGTCATGAGTAACATTATGATGCAGAGCTACGCTACCACTTTGTGAACATGTTAGAAGTCAATAAACATAAAGCACCACATCATAATCCATTTAATCCCTCTGAGCATCATATATGCAGACAGCGTGCTCGTGGCGTGCCTGACATGCAGAATTTAAGCTTAATTCTTAATGACTTCTGTAGGTCTAAGATGCAAAGTGGTTTATTTTCTATAAGCAAATGTGACAGACGTGCATTCTTGAATACATGTTGCAGACACTGACATGTGTGACTGGTGGAAGATATACCATATATACTGTAAGCATGAACACATGCACCAGTTCACATACTGTACATACATGCTGTATCAATATAAATGCATTTCCTTTCTATTATACAAGTGCCCACACACACACACACACACCGGCCTACACACACACACACCGGCCTGCACACACACACACGCACACACACACACACACACACACACACACACACACACACACATCTACACAGTCCCATGATGCAGCGGCTGTCATGTGTCTTGTGCTCACATCTCTCCCGGGACACATCTGTCTCCCGCTGCAGCTGCCGTCTTCAGCCTCAGCCCATCTTGTCTGACAGCTCATATTGTAACAGGAAAGTGTTTTGCAACCTGCTGTCGGAGTGCACTGCCTCCTCAGTCTCAACGCAGT
Source organism: Sparus aurata (assembly GCF_900880675.1). Classification (NCBI taxonomy): domain Eukaryota; kingdom Metazoa; phylum Chordata; class Actinopteri; order Spariformes; family Sparidae; genus Sparus; species Sparus aurata. The sequence continues at coordinate 28,369,312 of NC_044208.1, read as the reverse complement.
ACTGACAGACTTTTGGCTCGTTCCCGGGGATGTTTCTGATCGTCTGACATAGAAGAACAGGCTGGTCTGTAGTTGTCTTTAGACAGTGTTGTTTAACCCGTCATCACATGTATATACACATGAGAAAGTGTCTCGTCACCAATGAAGAAGTCACATCAGCTCTCACATCCCTGCCTAGTGAGTGTCACTAGGTACATGAGTTATAGAGGGTTTTTAAATCCACCTCATGTCCGTAACTTAGGTGTGTGCAGCCTCAGAGGCTGGCGAGCTATACTGAGGAAAAACGCAAATTACATGATTGAGACAAACACACTTAAAGCGACCACAAGAAAAGAAACGCCGCTGCCACCAGTGTAACTGAGTGTCTTGAGTTCACAAATGATAAAGGAGAGACAAAGACGCAACGTTAGCGCATTAAACAGCACCAAACTTTTTTTCATTTTCCCTCCACACCAGTAACCATTCCCTTATTCACACTGTGAGGAGGCACACTAGTTTTTTGTGCTCTCTAAATCACGATATCACAACGATACAGGACTCTGCAGACGATGACTGTCAGCCATCAGCGTTGGCTTTGTCCAACAGTTCAACCCTGCACCAAACTAACATTCAGCAGCAGCACATTACAGATACTCGTGTAGCTCTTTACCCCTAAATACCTCCAACAACACGCTGTCTGCCTGCAACTGCTCCGTCTCTTGTTCCCTCTTCTGTATCACCACCACCTTCTGTCAATCAAACAGACGGGGACACGCCCCTCCAGACAGCTGAGATGAAAGTATCCCACCGATACATCCCCAAAGACACCTTTTCTTTTATTTGATGGTAAAAAAAAAGCTATCCAGTACATTTAAAACATTATTTTTGATCAGATAGAGAGATGACTCTATGTGATTTCAGTTGGTGTAACAGATGTAAATCCCTGATTATGTCACATTGATGTCATTGGGGTTTCCTGGGCTTTGTGGAGTTGAAAAGATGAGCGTGTTTACAATACAGGGAGGTTCTAACAAAAGATTATGTGACTTTGCGTTGTGGCAAATATAGGTTAAAATGTTTCTTGACCCATATGTCAGGATACTTTGGCCTTTAATGCTTCAATTCCATTTTTAAATCTGTCTGCCCTTCTTGCACAATCAAATCACTGAATTACCACTTCAACTGATGACCGCTTTTTCAGCAGGTCCTTTACCACCGAATCCAAAATGTAACCTCTACGAAATGCTGAAATCATGTGTTTGTCATCCATTGTAAGAATCAGAAAAATTCAGAGTCTGTTTTGACATGTTAATATCCCCTTAGTGAATGCTGTATGGTTAGTTTAACATATTAGAGAGACATTCTGAATGCCAGATGAGTCAGACGGCTACGCGCCTGTATTATACAGAAAAAATCAGTTGTTTAACAAAAGAGACTCTATTGCACATTTTGTCTTCTTGGCAGTTTTGCCGTTGGCCTGCTAAATAGTTGCTTTTGAAAATCTCAGAACACCAATTTAGTAAAATGTTCCCATTGAAGCTGCAGTTGAAAAAACCACAGGGTCAGTTGTGAGTCAGAAAATTGTAGAGCCTCCATTAACCAGCTTCTGTCCTTTTCTAAAACACCTGAATGCCTTTACAATATCCACCAGGACACTATGCAATATTACTTAAAAGATGAAAGATTTTTATACATATTGCATAATCTGTGTCGACCCACAGAAAGTACGACCTCCTCACCCACAGGTATTGAATGTCATTACTAGTCCAGGAGTATAAATGTAAGGGAAGAGTCTGGCTGAATGGGATGTTATGTTGCTTTGTCTCACCTCAATAAATGACCCATAACTCTTACCTGATACCTGTGATATCCACAGTACTTGAATCAAGCGTCCCTTTGTGATCAAGGCTTTCTAAGTGGCCTTTAGAAAACTAGTGATGAGTAGCTGAGATGATATTCAGCCGTTATCAAACCCCCAAATTATGCTTTTCCCACACGTGTCAGAGAGATTCAGCCCAGTCGAGGTGCTGAATGAGCTCAGCTGGTAGAAAAGTCGTCCATCTCACCATCAAATTGTAGATCATTATCTTTATGGATTAAATTTCTTATTCTTATTCGATTGTTTAGCCCATAAAATGTTGAAAGATTCATCAGAATTTCACAGCTCTAGTGAACCTCCCAAAAGTTGTTAAACCTAATAGGATTGTTTCTTCTTTCCATATAAAATAATTTCATTGTGTCACTGACTAAATTGCATTTTCTGTTTATTATTATTATGATTATCCAATTAACCAACTTCATGTTCTATCACCATGGGGACAGCTTAGCCTTTGTGATACCTGCAGTGATTTCATTAGTAATGAATTAATGTATTTGTTGCATTGTTCATTTGGTTTACAGGCAGTGTGGAAGCATGATTAGTCACAACTTAATTTTAAGAGTTGCACATCATGAATCCCGTGCTCCTCACAGAGCGCGGGTTCATGCTGAGCCCGGCTGAAATCATTCTTCAAAATTGGATTTCAGGGCAAAGTATATCTATCTTCCTGAGACTAATAGTTTCCAAATTGTGGTGCAGGAACACAGGGAGGTTCCTAGAGATGAGGAATTGTTTATTAAACTTTGAGAATAACTTTTCTGATAGATGTGTCTGTCCCTCCACCTTTTCTCCCTCTTCATCAACAACGTAGACGACCAAAATAGATCAACTAACTGTCAGCGAACACACACACAGATACACACAGGCGTTCGTCAGTCCTTTATTTCACAACTTTTTGAAATAATTCGACCCCTGTGTATATCAGTGCCTGTATTAAAGAAGACACACACCTCTCTAGATGTAATGAAAAGGAGTAAAACATATTTTTGGCCCAATTCCAGTTTGATAAAGGCTGAAAGAAATTGTTGTGCATTTCAGGAAATTAAAAAGATTGATGGCACCTTAATGTCTGGACTATATCAAGCTACTGCAGCCAGCTAGTTAGCTTAGCCCCCTGTAAAGCTGCCAATTCTGGTGTTTACTTTTACGCAGAGCTAGACTACTGTGACAACTAACTATGGGTATTTCCCAAAACCCATTTATTACTGTAGTGCACTGTATGACTACTGTTGCTATTCCTATATTAGTTTCAGTTAACAAATGAGAAATCCTTCCTACTTCAACTAACAATGTACAAAGGGTACTATGTATTTTCTTGTTAATTTCATTTTGACATGATGCATTTCTTCTGTCCTTGGAACCAGTGGTTTCTGTTTCATTTTACTTAATTTCATTTCACTATCATCCATGAACTTGCAGAGACTCTCTTAACATAACCTAGCTGTCACAGATGGCCTTTCTACTTTATTGTTTTGGTGCAGCTATTATTGAACTGTGGTAATGTACTTGTGAGCAGGAACAATTTGGAAACTTGCCTTGGTTGTATGTTCAACACAATCTGGCATCACGTATGACAGTTGGCTGCTGAAATACGGTACCGAGCTGTGCTGTGACATAATCAAGCCCTGAGAGTGGACAATCAGCTAACGTGACTGCTATGAAAGATTTAATCATTTTTTTGCAGTAAAAAGGTTGCCGTTTGGCAGCCAGCTTCATTATCAGCAGTGAAGTGATGCCTAAGTCCTAAGTGAGCTTCACATCACTGCATTGTTGATTTGTAGTGTATTTAAATAAATAGAAGCCAGTAGCAGCCTGAGACGTGCGAGATCAATCTCCAAACTTACGGCATGCTTTTGAAAAATGGTCAGTTTGAAGTTGCTCGCTTGAACGGTGCTTTGCAAAAACCAATGCAGCATGGCAGGCCTCAGTGTATATATATTACTGCAGCAGCACTTCTTGGATGCTTGCCTGAGTCTCCTGTTCTCACTCCTGGGCACGAAGAGACAGATTGGCACCACACACACTGATTCGTGTCTCGCTCGGTCTTTTTGAAGGTAAAGAGGTCTAATAAAACATCTCAGCAGAGAGTACGAGAAGGAATGTTCCAAAACTCTTACCATCTTTTTTGGAAATTATAATAATTACGTGTTGGTTAATGAACTAATCAAGGCTATAAAATGACTTCCCACAGAGGCAGCTGGGTGCTAACAGCTCCAGTGGAGAAATTAATGGACATTAAATACCAAAAACACACTTGAGTTCCTCTTAAAAGTCACAGCGGACCAGTGACTTTTAAGATGTCATAATTACCCTTTTGAAAAATCCACGGGGTGTCACTCCAAAGTGAGATATTGAAAGTAAATAGCTTAAAACCTGTTATTTCTTCACACTTTGTTGATAATTTAAGTGTTTTTTTTTAAATTTTATACATTACTCCTCATGTAGCAGGACTTAAACAATGATTCATTTGTTTTTAAACCCTTGTGATGTACCTTTACCTTTTCACCTTTTACCACAAAAGTGTTACATATTGCACCTTTAATAGGGTAGAGTCAGGAGGGTTAGGGTTGAAGTTGGGAATTGTTGTAGTTTTGTGGAGGAAGTGGGTTTTTTTTTCAGCTTTAACAGGGTGAAACCCAACTAGAGTGGTTCCCTCAATCCATATGTTTATATAATACAGTTTATCATTGTAAAGAAAACGCTCTGGACGGATTTTAAGGGTTCAGAACTCTAACAACAAACAAACAAAACTAGGACAAGCAGCTGCTCAAAGGAAGAGAGAACATAAAAGCTGCATGTCTTACAAACTGACCCATTTATACAAGAAGAAATAACCGTTGAGGACTATTTCCCAACATGTGACACTGTTTCAGTTTGTTATTTTACACTCCATTGGTTTTTAAAGCTTATTTTTAGATGAATCTGTGGTTTGCACTTTATTAGAAATCTCTGTTTTTCTCCCAAAGGGCCTCCAGACTTTTAGGTTCATAACATTGACGTCATTAAAAAGGCATTTCTTTGCATTCTGCATTAAATGAAAAATGCTTAAGATCATTCATTTACTATACGTGTGTGTCTGTTTGTGTGTGTACGTGCTGCTTTTCTCAGGCAAAATGGGGAAACAGAACAGCAAGCTGACCCCTGAAGTGATGGAGGACCTGGTGAAGAACACAGAGTTTAACGAACACGAGCTGAAGCAGTGGTACAAGGGTTTCCTGAAGGACTGTCCCACCGGCCGACTCAACCTGGACGAGTTCCAGCAGCTCTATGTCAAGGTGAGACTCCACTGACTCACTGTCAGTCGATGCATCGTACATGTATCGTACGTTTCAGCACTCATTTGTTTGTGCTCGCCACACACACAAACTCAGTAAACACACACCTCTGAGCAAGTTTGACCAGAGTTCTGTAAAGCAGTAGATGTTTAGCAGCTAGCCAAAGATAGCTAGCAAAGAGCAGTAGTTGTTGTTTACTCTGATGATCTGCTGCCCCGTATGTTTTTGGAGCTACCTTCAAATTCTGGCCACAAATAATTCTACAAATTACACCTTTAAATCATTTCCTCGTCTTTCCATAATGATGTACTCGCGAAATTCTTTTGGCACGATAATTCTGCAGTTAAAATCTGATACCATGATCGCCCCAGCATTGATCTAAACAAAATCATACTATAGTTGGTAATTGAAGTAAATGTGTTTGAAGCTGATTTTATTGCTACTTAATTTGGTTAGCGTGTTAGCAAACACATCCAGCAGAGAACACAGAGAAACCTTCAGTCCAGTTTTTTCACTCTCCTTTTTTCTTTCTTTGTTTCTACACAAATATTCAGCTCTGTCATGGCTACATGCTAAGCTATGATCACTAGCGACATGCTAGCTGCACCCGTCCTCTGTCTGGTGCAGGACAGGTAGTACACAGTTCAGAACAAAACAATGTTGATGAGCAAAATGGATAATTGAACCAACATGTCATATCAGTCTGTGTTAATATAAAAACATTGAATTTGTAGCTTTAGATCCAGGTGAGTGTGTAGTTTGTTATGTTTATGGCAGGATATTGGTGATAGTGTAGCTGAAATATTAACAGTGTTGTTTGGGGTCACATGAATATATTCTGAGTCACCACCAAAAACCACGGAGGGACTCCCAGTATAAACCCTGTAAGATTTTAGCAGGCATCCTGCCATGTTCCCATTGGCCACTCTTGTATCTGGGCAGAAAACCAACAGAGAGGCAGGATCAGATGATTATCTTCTCATGCTAATAAGTAGCCCTACGGTATCTCATTACCTCAGACAGAAGAGTGTGAATTCATTCCGTGATTTATTCATTTGGTCGTATAAAATCAGGCGGGAACACATTCATTGAAACAGTGATCTCATAATGGAAGAGAATTTACGGTTAAATAGCACAATAAGTAGCTATAAATGTAGACTCACTACGTCTGGGAGTGTTTCTACTATACTATCATCTGCTGCTGCTATAAAAAGTGGATGAAATGGGTTATTTCCTGGCTCGAAATGAGACTAATGTGAGCTGCGACCTACCGATCCTTTTACAGAAAGATAAATGTACTAGAACTGAGCAATATATCAGTATATATCATTACTTATTTATTTGGTTTATATCTTTTATTAATAAAATGAAACTATGTATCATCTTACAGCCGGGATCATTATATCATGATTTGGCAGAAGTGTCCTCTTTTCCTGGTTTTAAATGCTGCGTTACAGTGAAGTAAGTTGTTTAAAATTGAGATGTACATCATGTATTGTGATGTAATTTAAAACATATTGAGATATAGTTTGAAGCCCACATCGCCCAGCCAAAGATCCTCAGCACCTCGAGGAAACACTGTCTTTGAAAGTCTAAAACTGTAACATTATTGAGTAAATATCGAGCCTAAACTCGTCTGGAAGTTTATTCTTGTTTACTTTATTCAAAATACTCTCAGTCCCTGTTTTAGCTGTTACGTCAGGCATCTTGTGTCCTCTTGTCCTCTATTCCTTTAATGTCCTCAGAGTTCATTAAAGAAGCGAGTAGTGTAAGAATAGGCCTTTTATCAATGGTGCCAGGAAATGCCTCATAACCAGAGGGGGTGGGCTGCCGTTATATAAGACACGCCTGGGCACCGGGGTCACGGGTGCACTTCCTCTAAATGCCATCGGAGCTCATGCATCAGCTGAGACCTGAAGAAATAAAATGGTGAAAAACATCAGACGTGAGCGAACGCACGTCTGCCAGGATCAGAACGAAGCACATCTGTCACCGTCGGGAGTGACATTTTTTTTTCCATTTGGACCAATTTGTCCCGTTAAAACCTACTAAAAAGCATCAAAATCCTTTTAAAATTGAACTATAAAAATAACCCCGACCCCTGGGAAATAATAGAGAGTTTGGCAGCTCTGATAGACGGATACAAACACAAGAGAAATCAGATGGAATATCCCTTAAAATCCCTTCACAGCACAATACGACGGCTCAAAGGGTGGCAACATTGCTCCCATGTTGAAGGGTCTTGTAGGCTTCTGGGTAAATCCTATTATTGATGCATCCTATTGTGTTTCTAGGCAACAGCGTATCAGTGATAGCGCTTTATTTAAATCCAGAGGGCTGATAAGTGGAAAAACGTTCTGCTGCGACCTCACATTAACGGGACAAATTGTTCCTGTGAAGAGTGACTCTGCATGTGTGTGTGTGTGTGTGTGTGTGTGTGTGTAGTGTGTGTGTGATAAGGGGGGGTCATATGTTTAGTGGGAGGAAGGGGGAGAAAGAAAAGTGTGTTTTTTTTGCGTCAGTTGAAAGCGAGAAGATAACAAAAGAAGGGAAGGGAAAGTCTGTGTTCATTATTCATTAGTTATCAGTTAATTAGAATAAGGAATGTACAGGAATATGTGTGTGTGTGTGTTTGTGTGTGTGTGTGTGTGTTTGTGAGTCATCCCTGTGCATGCATGCGTGAGATTGGCAGGGTTCGACGTACACCTGTGCACCGAGATCTTTATATCTCTGCACTCCCACACCATTTGCACAGATCTGCACCTGTGACAGTCGGCCAGCCGCTCCCCCCCGCCAGGGTGCTAACTGCAGTGTTACCTCCACTCGGCTGCCTGCCCGGACTCAATGTACTGTTATGGTTGGAAGTCGAAAACGCTGTTCTCTTGCTTCTTCTTTTGTGTATATTTTTTTCTTTCTTTCTTTGTTCTGTCTCGTTCAGCCTGGCACCTTTGTGGTGGTGATCATCCTTTAGGCTGTGAAAAGGAAGAGTGAGGAAGAGGAAGTGATAAAGAGGGAGAGTTGAGAAGTAGAGCCATGAAAGGACGGGAAGAGAGAAAGCAGGTGTAGCATGTCGGCTGGAAATAATAGGTTTGTGTATCTCAGGGCAGTCCGTGATATTCAGAGTTGACGCCGCGGTGTATCGTACAGTCGACAGTACGTATTTCTCTGAACACCAGAACCAGTGTTATCACTCTGGATGGTTTCATTTGATCAGGACGAGAGCTCATGAATAACTCATCACAAAAGAACTCATTAAAAGTAATGAATGTCAGTCAGATTTCTTCTATAAAGTTTAAGAATTCATCTTTATCAATTGCTGTATTCAAAAGTCCGGCTGAATGGATGTGGAAATTTAGATTGTGAAATTAGAAGTAGATGAAACGGTTTTCCAGGAGATAATAACGTAATTTAAATGTCCATCGGTAATGTCAGCTCAAATGAAACAACTTATTGAAATGCATATTTAACATTTGAAATATCAGTTAACTCTCACTGTGGGGACGAGGCTGAAGAGACGATTTAGTCTTTTGAATAATAAAAATCTAGCAAAGCATCAAAGTGCTTGACACTGATCAGTTGATGGAAAGAAAATTAAAAGATAAAGAAAGAAAACTATTTTGATATTTGATGAATGGTTTCTTTTCTGAAAATAGATTTTCTGTTTTCTTTATTTATGATAGTAAATGAATCGGTGAAGATTTGGACTGGTGGTTGGACAAAATAAAAAATTGAGGACATTACTTTGAGCTCTTGGAATTTGTGATTTTTTAAATTTTTCTAAAGTAATATTCGATCAATTGTGAAAATCATCGTCAGAGTAAAAATCATTATTTGATATATTACAGTCCTGAAATAGATTAAACCAAATCTTAGAAACACAATTTAGAGTTAATTTTCTGCAAATCGACTGACTGATTGATTGATTGATTGATGGACCAGTCGTTTTGCCATGAATCCGTAAGCTCCCTGTCGTGAGACGCCGGCGGTCAACGTCAGGACCGTCTGTGCGCATCTGTTGCCTTAGTTTTCGCAGTGTGTTCACGCCATTGGCACGATACAATCATAATATTGTCCGACTCAAATATCACGATAGTCAATATTATCGTTGCTCTAACTGTGCTGGGTGATGTACAGCATGTAGCCTCATTTAAATCCCTCGGCTGGCCTTTTTGTCACACTTTAAACCCCATATATTATAAAAACTGCCGCTCTTAGAAACTAAGTCCTCCACGTCTGTATGTTGAAGCGCTGCGTGCAGGCATACAGATTAACTGCTGTCAGGCCAATTAATCTGTAATAAACTCCCAAATATCGTGCACATCGCCTTTGTTGCCACGATATTCCACAACTGGTATCTGTATTCTGTATTCCACTTCCTTATTTTTTTGCCTCCACACTCTCTCTAATACCACTTACAACTGTTTGTCAGACATATTCTCAATTAGAGATGGATATAATAGCAGGAGTGTTGCAAAAATGATCAACAATCACTCCAGTTTGTATATTTGCAGTCCTGAGTCTTCGGCTCCCTTATGAGGGAACGTACATTGGCTGAAGTCTTCATGGTGGGTTGAAGTGCAGTCAGCTTTTCCTCTTTCATCCTCATCTTTTCCTTCAGTCATCGCTGTTTGTGTGTCTGGGCCCCAGTGTAATAAAGAAAATGCCTCTGAGAAATGAACCGGTAGCTCAGGTTTTAGTCTCACTTTGTTTGTCAGGTGTAATTTTATTATACAACGAAGGTTTTAACAAGATGTTCAATCACTTAACACTCCCAGTATCCACGTCTTGTCTGTCTTGTTTCTTCACTTTCCCAGCGGAGCGTCGCTGTCATAAATCCTGGTCAACCGCGCCGGATCATCAATTGACCTCCCGCATGTTTTTGTTTCCCAGTGGATTTTCACTTTTAGTGGCATCGCCAATGCCAGACAGCGACATAAAAATGGAAGTGAGGCCTCTGCGACGATTCACACTCAAGTGCTTGTATGCCACGGTGTGTGAAATTTCTCATCTCTGACACACCAGCCGCCGCGGGAGCCATTCGTAACAAGATAACGACACTCACTGAGATGTTAAGGTGATAGATTTTGTCACTTGAATTTTTCCCTTCCTGCGATTGATGCATGCAGAGACAGCACATCCATTTAACAGATCCATACACGTCCACAACAACAACATTAGTCTTTCGTTTAAAACAGGGAAATACTATTGTTGCCCTGCTGTTGTCGTATCTGTCTATTCAGAGTTTTAGTGTGTTGGTTGACAGTAACATGAAATGAGCATTAGTGTTGTTGGTCGCCTGCCAGTCGGTGTTCTGTTGATGTTATTGTGATTGGATGGATGTCAGCATAATGGACTTCATTATGGTTTCTGCTACACGCAGCAACTCTCCATCTCTGTCTCTGCCGCTCATATTACTCTCTGATTGTTTCTATGGAGAGAACACGCACCGAAGTACAGGAAAACACAAACACAAAGAGTTTGATAGTTCAACTGTTGTATTTTCACCTTTTCGCGGTTTCTGTGCAGCTCCGGAAAGCCGCGGAGAAAGATTCAGTAGTTGTAGTGTAGCATCAAAAAGTCTGACGGTTTGAAACGAAGAATGTCAACAGTGAACTTCTGCTTTGGTGCTTCAGATGAGAAGCGTTGTGAAGGGGAGAGACGGCCCTGCTGTAGATTGGAAGCAGTGCTGTAATACTGGCACACACACACACACACACACACACACACACACACACACACACACTCACACACACACACACACACAGATGCATGCTGACCTGAATATAGATGCACTGTATGGATGGATTCCGCTCTGTTGCGTCTCGCTTGCATAGCCTCAAGGCTTCTGCTGCTGACGGGTGTGCGCTGTGTGTGTTTCTCTGTGTGTGTGTGTGTGCACCACTGACCGCTCAGCAACACTGTGATAGTGTTTATCGCCTCCCCAGACAGACACACAGACACACAGAGAGTAAATGGAGCGACAGACGGACAATGACATCATCTGGCCGACAGCCTGCTTTCTGTGAGGGAACATATGTCACCTGATCACAGAAGACAAACCACAGATAGAAAAGATAGAGGTGCAGCTGTAGATCAACGTGGGAATCAGCTGTAAAAGCCCACCGGGAAGTGTTACCTGGAAAATCCTTTTGTAATAATTTGGATGTGTGAGACACATATTGGGGTTTGGTCTCTGCAGTGGCGTCGACATGACATGTAAAACAAAAAGGTAATCCAACTGTGTTCCACTTCTATTCATCACGTCAAACAGACCTCTCAACGTTACTGCCAAGCCAGGTGTGAGTTTTTAGGCTGATGCTTATACAGATTGTAAAAAAAACTCTGAAGTGTGATTGTGATTTGTGATATTAATGGATTCTTATAATAATAGTTGATTTCCTTCTTGAATTAAAAACAACCTTAATTGCATAAAGCTGTAGTCACAGTGAGCAGAACATTCAAGCACCACACTGTTCTTTAACAGCCTATCATAAAACATTTTAAAAGTGTATCGGTACACATATTTTAACAATTCAAGAAAGACAAATAAATAAAAACTATAATTTCCTCTTTTAGATAAATATGCAACTATTATATTAACGTTTACAACATCTGAACTAAATACAAATATGTGCTCAACTCACTATCATGATGCGATTTTACTGAAAGGACAAGTTCACCCAGAAATAGGCATTCAGTCATTATCTAATCACCCTCGCGCTGATGGAAAGTCACATGAAGTTTCGTGGTCCACAAAATATTTCTGGAGCGTCACAGCAAAACAGTGTTGCAGCATTCTGCTAAACAACTGAAGGAGCTGGAGACTTGATTTAAAATGCAGAAAAACAACTGAGGAAACAAACATAAAATGAATCCATACAGTCCGTCTAGCATAATTCAGGTCTGCAGACCCCCAGAGATCCAAGATTGATTTAAAAATACATTATTTATAACCTTGATGTTTGGTATAGTATCTCCTGTATCCACTCCAGACGGGGATGCACACTAATGCTTTTAGCTTTGCAACTAAAGTGAAGAATTTGGCTTTCTAAAGGATATAAAAACATCTTTTTAAGTCAGTTTGGACACCGGTTATATATGTGTACTCCTTTAATTCTGACGTGATTAAAAGCTTAAGCCAAAGATATGTTGCCAAAAAAATAATGGGGTGTCCCCTCTTGCATGAATACAGTGCAGCTGGTGGTGTGGGTGTATTTATGTAGCTTTTCATAACATTGCATAACATGAATTATTCCTCTCCATCTCCTCCGTTTCACTACACGGCACTCTTTCCATCCTTCTCTCTCATCCCTTGGTGTTTTTTTTCCCCGTCTCTGTCTTTACCCACCTCCTCTCTCACCTCCCTTCCTCTCTGTCCAAGTAGGCTTGTGGCTGCCATACACTAAAAATAGCTTTTGCCATCTCAGAAGCTCTCATGCCCGTCTCCATCGCTGTCACAACACAGGCACACACACAAACTCAGGGAAATTCTGTTCGGCAGTATGAAACAATACGTGTTCACTTGAGAAGACCTCATTTTGCACATTGCACTGTGCTCGAATATAGAAACAGTCTTTGTTTAGAGCTCAGAGAATTTGAGTCATGCAAACGCTAATGATAAACTCTGGACTAAGTGACTCACTCATTATGACAGTCAGTCGTTTACAATGTTTAGAAAGCACGGAGGGAGGAGAATCTGACACTGAATTAGTAGACTGTAATTTCATGAAGACAAACAGTGTTTTTATTTTCAATTTTGTGCGGTCTTTCAGAACAGTAATTTGATTGTTGGTGTCCAAAAATCACTGAAACGGAGACAAACAACACATAAATACACTCAGAGCGGCAGAAAAGGACGACAGGATGATGGACAGGTAGAGACAGAGAGGGGGAAGAAAATGGACAGATGGGCGGATATGTGGTGATGAATTTCTTTTGAACCTATCAGCTGCTCTCTGGCCCAGCTGTTGTGTCTCACTTTGAACCTTGAAGTTGTAATTGAATTATCCAGCGAGCTTCAGCCTGTGTCACTGCTTCTGCTGCTGCAGTGTGAGAAGCAGAAAATGGAAGATAGTGAGTACCTTTAGATGCTTCTAGTAAGATAATGGGGCCTTTTCTGGGTGGGGGAATGATTTTCAGATTGAGCTGTGTGTAACCATTAGCACACCCTCCGTAAGAACAACCCATTTATCGTGGTCGATCTGAGAAGGCGACAGGCCACAGAGCTTTTAGCCTGCGGTGCAGTTGGGTGGTCGTGGGAAATTACCTTCAGCTGGTTAACAAGTGTTCAAGCCGCTGAGTCAGCAAGTATCCACCCTTGAGAAAGGATGCTGGACCATGCAGTAATCTGATTACTGCTCATACATTATTTTCCATTTGTATTGTGCATTAAAAGAAAGATTATGAGAAATAAACATTACATTCTTGCCCAAATCGTGTTAGAAAACACTGTAATCACATCAGATAGTACATAAAGAAAATCTGCCAAGACAATGGCGTGGATTAATATGCCCTCAATGTCAAGTCAGGTCATCTTGCATTTGTCAAAGTACTCTGTAAATAAAATGGGTCTTGCTAATCAGTGGAGTAGCCCTCCTCTTCCTAGCTTGTAGTGCTTTAGAGTAGGACATTATTAGGTTAGTATCCTGGCTCCCCTCCTTCTTTCTTTCCTGCTCTCTTTATCTTGTTTTAGATTTTCACTCTCTCGGTTTCTCTGGCTGTCCTGCCGTATGTAATAATTCTTTTTTATAGTTTTGTTCAGTCTGTTAAGTCTCCCTGTTACTGATCAATAGCCCAACATAATGACAGTTCAAGTAGTAGGTTGACATTTTAGGGAATACACTTCTTTCACCGTCTTGCCAAGACTGAGAGAATGTCAATACCAATCTTGTGTCTTTATGATGAATATCAATCAAGAAGCCGCCAAGGAGATGGTTAACAGAGGGAAACGGCTTGCCTGGCTCTTTTATAGTAAAAATAAAACCACATCAGTGTATTTTTATTAGAATACGTGTTAAATAGCTCCGTAAAGAGGCCGTACTGTGTGCTCCTGAATGTGCAGAGAGCAGGATGCTCCTGCTATGGCATATAGAGAGGAAGGAGTGGATTGCTAACGGCAAAATGGACAGGAAGTCAGCTTAACGATGACAACGTAACAGCAGCTAATATATACACAAAATGAGCTTGTCGAGCTGTAATGAAGTTTGAACAAGTGACTGATAAATTAGTAAAACTCATTTCATATTCAGCACACAGACGAGAGGGGTGTCCATCTTTTCATTTACCTCTCAGCAAGAATTAATTAAGAGTAATTCTTTAACTGTAGCCCCAAAGTTTCAATGTTAAAAGTCTCCCTCTGAAGGACATTTGTGGTCAAAGCTAACTGAAGCTCACGTCATATTAAAATAATTCAAAGACAATTAAAGTTAAAGGTAGAATCAGTAGGATTTGTCCCAGCTGCTCCTGAACGCACCACAAAGACAGTTGATTGTTGAGTCTCATTCCCAGGACGTCAAATAGACACATGTTGGGTTGGTAAAGCGTCCCGAGCAGCAACAAAGAGAGAAAATCAGAAACTCTCTGCAGATACGAGACACTAACACGCCTTTTCTCCACATTCCAGTCTCCCTCTCTGTCTGTTTTCGTCTTCTTGCGTCTATTTTTCTCACTACTTCTGCCAGGCGTGATGTGCTCTGATAGGTCAACATCAGTCTGTTGGGAAGGCGGTGTGCGGTGAGGCCAAATAAGAATAATTTATAATTCCCCTCGAATGCATTAAAACTAAAGCAACAAGCCTGTTTTGAAAATGTGAGGAGGAGAAAGTTCAGATATTTGTGTTCAGATGTAGGGTGGTAGAGTAAATAAATAATGTTGTTATTTGTAGTTGTACTGCGTTTACTCTTATATGTAGGTGTTCCTCAGGGTTCAGCACTCGGTCCACTCTTGTTTGCTGTCACACTAACCAACCACTTCTCTAAGTATCGCTCATGAAGTCCAGAGTTTCTGCGATGATTTGGTTCAGATTGTGTTCAGACATTCTGTTCTTTGCAGTCTTGCCATTCACCGTCACTGACCCAGCTGTCCAATCAGCATAACTTAAATAAATTAACTGATTGAAAGAGTGACACTGTTCTCCAAACTAAAGGACAGGAAGTAAAACTATTAAACCAATGAGAGCCAAAAGATATGCGTGTGGAATATCCACACTTGTTATAGTTCAGATGGGATTTGAAATTGCATCTACATGGTTGAAACAGTTTGATAAACACATCAGTAAATTTGTGATAAATCCATTTGTGGTTCTGTGGACTTCTGATCAGTATCGTCTGAGTTTCACTGCTCATGAGCAAATTAAGTTTAATAGCTTATAGAGCTTGTTTCCCTGAATACAGCTGATCAACAGGGTTTAACTGCAGATATAAATCTGAGCACATGGAAACAGTTGTTACATTTTATGTACTGCATTTGTTTTTACTTTGGTTGGGATGAATATTTCAGCAGTATTATTATTCACTTAACACTAATGAAGACCAGAGAACGTAAACTTACCCTCCATGTACCGAGAAAAACATTTACCTTGTTTGAGTGTGGAGGAAACGAGGAAGAGACAGAAGCTTTTTCAGTTTCTCTCTGTTGACCTGATCAACAACTGAACATTTAAGATGTTCGGAGAGATTGATGGGACATTTTTTCCCATGTTGTAAATGCAAGAACGCTCCTTTTTAATGCACAGATGGACACATCAATGTACGAGTGTAGCACTTGTTATTCTGCCAATCAGACGAGAACTGTGTGTAATGACAAACAGAAAGATTTATATTCTGAATTGTCAAACGTCTTTTTTTCACTGCCAATATCTTGGAGATGAACTGCACTTGCTTTGTGTAGGCAGAGAAAGTAAGTATTCATATTCAGGGTTAGGAACAGTTTGGTTTGAGAAAATTACGGTTAAAACATTTTGTACCGTCTCTCATTATTTAGTTAAGCTTGGACTGGTTAGTGGGATGTTAGATAACATGGCTGTGAGTCAGCAACCAACCTTGTAGTTCTGTGGCTCTGTACTTTAGCTTCAAGCTAACATCAGCATGCTAACATGTTCACAGTGACAGTTTTGCATATTGGAATGCTAACATTAATTAATTAGCAGATCTGAGTTTGATATGTACATCGAATACCAAAGTATTGGATGAACTGACCTGCTTGTGGTACGAGAGGAAAAGTCAGGAGATCATCATTGTTATGAGGGTTCATCCTCCGTGGATGATGAACGTCTGTACAAAATGTTAAGATCAGACCAAAGTGATCCATTCATTGAACGGCCGTCATCACCATCTCTAGAGCCGCGCAGCCAGCATGCCTCAAAATATATAAACTGTCACTATTCAGACAGTGAATGTATAAATGATTTAGTGCAGGAGAGAAACAGTTTAACTGCACTTCAAGCACCAAAAAACAATAAATCTGAAGTGAGGTGTAGATAAAAAGAAATGAGGTGAGTGTTTTGTACCAGACAGACCCAGTTACCCCTCAGGTAAACTCACACAGACACCAGAGTGTGGGGAAAAGCACTGATACCTGGGAAAAGTAGATGCAGAGAAAGGGAAAGCGAGGGGTTGCAGATGAACTCAGAGCATTACAATACTAAAAACTACAAAGTGTTTATAACGCAGGTGTTCACAGGTGAGTCAGTTACCTATTAAGTCCCCTGCTGTGAGAAGAAGTGCACATTAAATTCAGATCTCTGACTTTGATAAATGGACTCAAATATGAGGCAGATAAACCCTGAAGACATGTTGTGGGTGTTTCAGCTCTCTGTAAGTCAATTGGAAGTAATGTTGAGGCAGCAGAGAGTACAAACACATAAATGTTTGCATGCAGATTCAGAATCCTGAGGTGCTTCTGCACAAACGCACAGACTGAGTCCTGATTGAGGAGCCATGAATGATGAATTCATGCTTGAGGAGGAGTATCCAACGAGGTTTGATGAGTCATGTCGTATAATGGAGGCACGATATATAAATAATGAACCGTACTGTAGACACCGAGAGGAAATGGGAAAGAGGTTGTGTGTTGTGTTTTGCTGGGTGGTGTTCTCTCTCTGTTCTCTCTCTGGGTGGTGTTCCCTTTCTTCCCTCGCCTCCTCCTCCTTCTTCTTCTTCTTCTTCCTCTCCTCTCTGGTGCCGTCTCTTGGCCCTGCTGAGCTGGAGAAGCTCGCAGGCTGATTATGAGCTTTTTTAAAGGTGGCTTCAAACCGCACAAGCTGCTGTGGATTTATCATGCCAAGCACTTTAGAGACTAGCCATTCTGGAAACACCACTGGCGAGTGAAGATAAAGCGAGCGAGTCCTCCCCCCTTTTTTTTCCTCTGATACTCTGCCGCGCTTTGAATTGCGTCACAAGGAGCAGAGGGTAGCCCTCAGGTCTACCTGGCAGTGAGTCACACTCCGCTTGCTGCCTGGCTTGGCTGCTCCTCTGTATCTTATTTGGATCAGAGTCGGTATCAACAAGGCATTGGTGGAATGCAGACAACAGTATTATGTACCGCTGATAAATATCTTCTTTTTTCAGCACTAGAATGGAAAGTTACTGATGTGGATTAATGCTTTGTATGTATTCTGATGTATTCACCTCTCGCTGCAGCCTTCCCACTCTTTCTATCCCTCAATGCCGATACAGATTCCCCTCGCCGTCCCCAGAGGCTTGAAATACGTTCCGCACTCAATAGTGCCATCTGCTGTCATCTACGCAGAGTTAGTGCTGCCAGATGGGTGTTTTGTAACCACAGATAAACCCGGGTCAGAGACAGGTCTGCTCCAAATTCCTCTTAAATCACAAGCTGAATTATCGTGTGCAGTCCAGGAATCAGGCTCGTTCCTGGAATGCACACAATCAGTCATAATGGACACCATAATGGATCTAGTCAGCCGTTTAAAGCGGGGTAAATATCCTTTCGGTCATTCTGTTGTAGGGTAGGGCGTGCATGTAATGTCAGAGAAGAGCACCGCCGACCTTCAGTGTCTGCTGCCTCCACATAACCAGTCGCGGTTATACTTATCATTTCGCGGTTTATGTTTTAATCAAGTGGCCCCTCTTCTTGGAAGCCTGTTGTCTCTCTGACTGAAAGGCTCATCCCTCAGTACCAAAGCAATCTTACAGACCTTGACCATAAACAAAGGTCACACGTGCGTTAATGCAGTCTGGCTCGAGCGAAGGCAGAGATTGATGCCTGCCGCCTCATCGTAGCACCTTTGATTGTTCAGGTCATGCTGCATTCAGGTCTCAGTTTTCAAATTATGAGAAGAAGAAAAAAAACTGATGTCAGACTTCAACTTGTAATCTGAGTCAAAGACACTGACACTGATGATTTCTTCCATTTGGTTAAAACAACCACAGATGTGCCAGCAAACTGTCGGCATGATGGCAACGATGACGATGTAGAATAATGATGAAATAAAACCAATATTTATACAAAAATAATTTATTCAGCTGTCTTCAATGAGCAATATATAAGAATTGGCTATCTTAAATGTATAATCCAAACAAATATGACACAGAATACCACCAGAGCTCAGTTAGCTATGCAGCTAGCGGTCCTGTTAGCTCACTCTGCCTGGACTGGGAGTGTCGGTGTTTACATCACAAGCACAGGAGCTTTGGACCACAGAGCAGGAGGTCCGGAACAGACCGGGGGAACCAGAGGGTAACGCTCGATCAACTAGCTGTTAGCATGCTGAGTGAGGATGAAACTTTAATGCATTACTTTGTCCAAGAACATGTCTTCCTGAGTCACACTGCCAGATTTTAATTAGCTGGTTTGGTTGTTTAACAATAAATCTATCTGGTTTCACTCTCACTCAAGCTGCTACAAACACGTAACACAACAAAAGTGGCTATTTTTCAGTTGTGTCTACAAGTCAGCAGCACCTTCGGTCAGGAACAGGGGAGTGTTTCTCCTGTTCTTCCCGATCTGCTGACTTTGCATACCTGAGCTGATCTCGACAGATTCGCTGAGAAAATTCAAACTGCAACTGAACACCTCATTCTAACATGAACATGCAGCCTTAAAAGGAAACATTTGTACACATACACGCAGGCTCAGACAGAATTACTAGACTTTCTCTGAAAAAGGTAAAAAAAAAAAAAATAGCGTGTGTTTCTGCTGAACTCGTGACTCCACGTGGAAGCTACTGACCCAAGAGAGTGGATTTAATGTTAAGACGGACTTTTAAGATCTCAGTCTGGTTCATTTGGCAACACCCGCGGTTACCACGGCAACGGCGAGTGCACTTTTAAGCCAACAGGCAAAAAACTCATCAGCTGCATCGTCAGAAATACAACAGAAGAGCAACTGCATATCCGTTTACAGCGCAGCCAAATATATTCACGTAGTTTTAATAAAAAAAGTCACTCATCTGTCTTTTTTTCCATCAAGTCATGAGCACCTGGAATCGGACTTTCGAACAATGTAGTGCGCTTGTTTTAGCAGTTAATGTTGGAATCATTCTCAGGAGTAAATTACTGCTCACTTGTTTACACCCGGTGACACTGATATCACAGCAGACACCCGTCTGAGACTAACAAGAGGATGATTAGAAATGCATTTTTACAGAGCGGAGGGGATTGCATGTGTGTGTTTTCTATCCGTGCAGACCCTGGAGACTTGGAAGCGGTAGCATGGCTAAGTTTCTGTTGCTGCCTGGCATGTCACTGAGGGTTTATGTAAGAGCACACGCGGGCTCCATCTCTCTCACGCAGACACACACACTCTGTAAATACCCGGGCAATGGATTATGCATGTATTCCCGCTCGCTCTTCCTTCTGCTCAGTGAAGAGGCAGCTAAGCGGTTCTTTGACAAAGTGATGCACACGGCCATATGCAGCGACAGCTAGTGCTGTCAAGTCAAGGTCCTGCTCGTGTGTTCCTCCAAACGGGCTTGACTGCTTCTGACAATGTTAGCAAAAGGGATGCATGAAACATAAGGCATTATTTACACAGCCCTCTGGTGCTGCAGTGGAATGACAGAAACCGTAGCAAACAAGTCAAAACTAAAGCCTCAGTTTTAAACATGTTGCTAAGGGGGGAATGCAGACCCCTAATGCTTTGAAGGGCAAATTACTGTCTCAGTCTGACCTCTAAAACCAGATTCTGTATGCTGGGGAGACGAACAGCCAATGGCAGACGTGCTACATATTGTTGATAACATTAGAGGCCGTGCCTGTAGGACCCTCATGCGGGGAGAGATGACCTTGTGGGCTTCATGAAAGCTGACTGGAAATATTAGCAGGCTTTTTGATCTATTGTATTCTATTTTATTCTCTGGTGGGTCTAGTTCTGGTGGCCACTGAGCAGCAACATGTACAATGAGGATTCATTTTTCATTTGGCAGCAGTCCTGCAGGTAATGATAACATTTATCCACGGGGAGAAACCACACTGAACCGTCCATATTGCATAAATGAGCCCCGAGGCTCCCAAAAGTGTGTGTGTGTGTGTGTGTGTCCAGACTTTGGAAGCAGCAAGGAGAACTGAAAGATATACAGAGGGACGGATTTGGAATCGGTCACTTATCAGTGGAAAATAGAGGTGCATGCTACAAAGCGTGGTATCGCCGTGGCGCCGGTCCAAAGCGTGCATCAGGGGACAGTGAGTGCGTGAATGATCTCCCACTGGGTCATCTTCTGGGAGATAAGGTGGACAGGGAGGGATCTGTTTTGGCTGGTGTCTGATTTCCTGTCTGTTGGCCTAATTACAGCAGGCGGAGACGATACTGAGTCTTAATTTGATTATTATTTAATCAAGATAGAATCAATGGATAAAAACTTTAGTGATATTATAGAACTTAATGATCTCAGATACTATTTTTTGATACTATTCATGTTCAAAGAAATGTAAATATATATATATATATATATATATATGACACAAATATTTACATTTACAATACCTCTTTTCAAAGCAGTTTTTATTGCTGCTGGCGGAGTCCGCCTTTCCCGTGTGATAAAAACAAGGGATTCACATCAAGTCATCGTTTTATTGAACTTAGTACACACCAACTAGAAATCTGTATTTTGTCCATTGAAAAAAAAGAAAGATAAGCGGCTTAAAGTGTAAATAAAATAGTTGTGGCCGCTGGCGGAGTCCGCCTTTCCCGTGTGGTAATAACAAGGGATTCACAGGAAATGATGCAGAATATTGCCGTTTTAGACATAACAAAGACGGCATTTTGTCATTTAAAAAAGAAAAGATAAGCTGCTTACAATATAAATAAAGGTTAAGCTAAGCTACCAAAAAGTAGCCTCCTCTCCTCCTTCGAATAAAACGATTCTTTTAAACCTAAAACTAAAAATCTAAAGGTCCATTTCTAGAGCTTTCAGCCGTGTCTTGTGATCCTCCTCAGTGGACAGTTTACTCAGTTAGCATTGAGATAACGATCATCGTTAGGGAAGACGTGGTTTAAAGCTTAAAACGCAGTCAGCACACCGTACAAGTTGTGACACCGACATTGTATAACTAAATATCAAATATTTAACTGATAAGACAAACAGCAGCTCAAACGGCAGATTCATTCATTCATACTTCTTCTACATCGATCATGTTTCTGCAGAGTCAGAACGATCCCTAACTTCTCCCTGCAGTCTGCCTTAGATCAGTCACCAATATACTTTTAAATCTTTTTTTTTTTTTTTACTATTTTGTGAGTACACAGATAACAATAATCCAGTTACATGCAATCTGCAAGCTTCCCCAAACCTCGACAGAATGTGCATATAGTAAATAAATCTTCATCTCGTTTAAATCCTGACCCTCGCGAGCTCATCACTGCGAAGCTTTTAAGCTACAAGATGTCTGTCCGGCTTAGCTGTTATCTGAAGAGCTGGCAGCGCAGGCGGGCCGACTGAACACAAAATCTGGATCGAACGCCGCTGTTACCTAACTCTTGAAGTTATTTTAAAACCAAACACCAGTCATTTGTTACTGATGAGCCTGTCGTTTGAGGGTTAGCTGTTGATTCACTGTGTTTCGATCTGTGTTATTCATCTGTTATATGATCTTGTCACTGTTTCGTCAGCGTGAAACAGCCTTCATGTAAGTATGGCTGCTCTCTCTCTCTTTTTCCACCTATCTTCTTTTTTCCCCGTCCTGCATAATTTTTACCCCCTTCTCTGGCTCTCCCTCTCTCGGTTTTTGGATCAGCACCAGCGCCAGCTTGCAGGCTGATTACGAAGGCTTTAATGTTCCATTTAACAGCAGCATGTTAGGGGTCGTGTGTGTGTGTGTGTGTGTGTGTGTGTGCAGAGGTTGAGTGTTGGGGTTGGATTGTTGTTTGACAGAATAGGCCTCGTCACACACACTCATTCACACACACACACACACACAGACACGGCAACATTAGCCTTTATTAAGCCAGCTGTGCCCGTCCGCCTGGCTCTTCCCTGAGTGGATGGAAGCGTCTGGCGTTCAGCCTGTCCTTTGATGGCCGACTCCAAACAGCCGTATCAAACAGCCATAACAGCAAACGGGAGCCAAATCAGGAGCGAAGTAAGACTTAATGGAAATGTTAACAGCCTAACATCCGTAGCTGTAAAGGCGAGAGGACGGTGGCGTCGGGTCCTGACTGTGTCACTTCTGTTGTTACGTGGTTATTGTGTGTCATCAAGTGAAGGTTTTGGTTTTGATCCCCGACAGCTGCCGTCTGTGAAGACTTCTCCATGTGACAAAGACAGAAAAGACCAACCAAAGACACTCAGATGGAGGAATCTCACAGTCTGCCCCACTTTCTGTCGTTCCTCTCTCTGTTTTTACATAACAAAGTGTTTCATAACTTGCCAGATTGTCGAGGAGCCGCAGTGGCTTTTCTCCCCCCTCCCTCCCGCCATCGACATCGCTCCCGCATCACTTCCCTGACACCTTTTCCTCCTCCCTCTCATTTTTTCCCCTCTCCCTCCCTCCCTCTCAAAAACTCCTACATTGTCCCGTCCATCCACGTGTCTCCTCCTCCTCCTCCTCCTCCTCCAAGGCTCGGACAGATGAGCCGAGGCGAGGCCAGACGGGGGCAGGAGGCAGCGCTCGTGGGAGAAAAAACCATGTCGCATTCGTGCAGAAAGTGTCAGGCGGCGTCCTGTTTCCTCCTGGCAGCAGCCATCCCCCGGAGACGTACTCCTTTTAAATGAGTTCAGCTTCTCCTGAGCAGGAGAGCAGATAGAGACCTGGATCTCTGTCACACCCATTTCAGCCTCCTCCTTCATCTTTTCTCTGCCCCCCTCCCTCTCCTCTGTCTGTTAACTTCTCACTGCAGTCTGATCGGTTTTGCTGCTGCAGCACAATTTACATGGGTGGGACCTCATTGCAGATGGGCAGCTTTGCAACCCAAACTGACTCTCAGCATCTCACCTTGTCTTATTTATCCACCTCCTCATCTGTTTCTCTTCCTCTCTCCTTCTATCTCCCATCCCCTGCACTCTCTCCCCTCCCATTAGGATTCATGGCCTTAACTCCCCCCCCCTGTTGTGACTGCAGACAGTTTGTTCGTGCTGTGGCGGTTACTCTTCAGAGCGGCTAAGGCAGCGTCCTCGCCTTTTTTTATCCGCTCCTGGATGACAGGACGGTCTGCTTTGCACACGGGCAAGGACACGATGTAGAACAGTCTCGCACCGCCTGAAACAAAAGTCCACGTGCCTCGGATCTGCTTGCTGCCTGAAACTGCTACAGATTTCGATGTTCTGGCTTCTTTTTTGGGACTTTAAAGCCACAATAATTAGGCTGCCCACGTACTGAAGCCGTGTCAAGGATTCAAATCAACCTGTGGCTCTTTGCTGCATTTCACACCCCTTCTCTCTCTCTCTTCCTGTTTCCTGTTACTCTCCAGTAGGGGTGCAACGATACATCGATCCAGATCGATAGATTGATTCAACGATCCAATAGCATCAATGCAAACTGAAAACATTGATTCATATCACCACATACGCCTTTATTTTGAAATTCCCATGAGACATCTATGTCACCGTTTCCAAACAGAGAGAGCTAAACAGCTCAACAGAGCTTTGTTTTTATTAAAGACAACAGATTGTTTTTCAGCCGTCTTTACATGTCTGGAACTATTGATACAATAACATTTCCAACTGTCAAATCATATTTTAGTTGCTTTTTGTGAGTTTATATGAATGTAACTGTGTTAAAAGGACATATGACATCATCTCTTACCAATCACAGTCTCGTGTATCCAATCCAATCGAAATCGTATTGTGGCAGACTTTGTGATATCAGCAGCTTTGTCCAAAGAATCAATATAATATCATATCGTGATGAAACTTCACTTCACCTACATTATCAAATACCAGTGAATAATTGAAAAAAAGCTGCTACCGACTCTGCAGTTCCTCCCCTCGGCTTTACAAAAGTTTTCCGTGTCTCATTGAGTTGGTCTTATTTTCTCCACTTTCGTCAATTCTAGCTCTGAAAACTCACTCTGTTTCCTGTTCAGCGCTAAACAGGTTTTGTGTGCACGATGCGTCGGCTCACATTGGCTGTCTCATCGTCACATCAACATCAAACAGAAGTCATTTTTATTTTCTGTGATGATTCACTGACTTTATCTTCAGCTGTTCCTTTGTTTAACTCTGTTATTTATAGTTTATGTACATAGAAAATAAACTACAAGACTTTCTCTCTACTGATTAAACAAAATGATGTTTCCCTTCTGGTTTGCTGCATTCCAGTGATGAAGGCTGTTACAAGTCCTCAGAGAGGATCCCCGCTTAGCTTAGATTACCCATCGGCTCTGAGAGTGTTTACCAGAGAGGTCAAGTGGACGTTTGTATCTAATGAATCGTTCAGCTTCTCCCGGCTGTCCACGGGTGTTCGTGGTGCTCAGGAGATGAGGAGCAGAGCAGTGGGCTCAGCGGTCATCGACAGAGTTTCTGCATTAACCTCTGACCTTGTGTACGAGTGGCGCAGTTCTGCAGTGATGACATGGATGGCTCAGACTGCCGACTTGGAGAAGGGCTTTAAGTTTGAACTAACACCGAGAACACAGCTGATTCCTCGTATTTGTAATCTATATCTGAGTTACAGGACAGAAGACTGTGGCGTCATCGCACACAAATAGATTACGGTCGATTAAAATCAATTTGTCTGCTGTGCAAACAACATAAAATGTAATTGTTTTATCTATTTCACCGTTACTGTGCGATCCAGTGCTCTTGTCCTATTAAATGCTGTACCATCACATCAAAGGGGAATAATGATGTACAAGATTAAGAGTCTGTTGTGTTGCTTTGAGCTCAAAGCTAAAGTTAGCATGCTAACATGCTCAAAATGTGACAGTACTAAGATTTCTAGCAGGTATGTTTGAATCACTCACCATCCTGGTTTAGCATGCTAGCATGGGCTAATTAGCATTAACACACACACACACACACACACACACACACACACACAAAGCAGAGTTGAGACGTTAATTTGCCTGTTTGGTCAAAAATAAACAGCACAAATCTTGGAATAATGTACATTTTGACCTGATGATGGTGCTACATGAGGGCAGACGTCTCACCAAAGTGATTACAAACAGTCAAAATTAAGTTTGATTAGCTGCAGTTAGAATTTTACCGGCTGCTAAAACCCACAGGACCCATGAAAGCTGAGAGTTTAACCTTGAAGTGTCTTACTTACTCCACACAGCAGAAGAATACTTCAAAAGTTGAGTTGCGAGGCAGGAGGTCCTTCAACTGGTGGACTTATATTCAAGGTGAATGTGTCAACTGGTGTGTGAAGGTTTAAAGTGAGTGAACAAACAAATGGATCCACCGGCTCCTGGTCCCTCAAGCCTGAAGGAGAAAAGACAACATCCCTCCAGGAATCAAAAAGAACTTTAGTGTTATCACTTATTTGAGAACAAGAATTCCCGATAAATCTCGTAGGATGTGTTGCAGGTTGTTGATAGTTTGAAAAGACGGGCTAGAAACTATACAGCATATATGTGAGACTCCTGTAAGCCACCACATGAATACATTTGCAAAGGTAGAACATAAAAGCACTGGATGAGAATAGGAAATCAAAGTTTACTTAATGACTCCACTGATTTAAATGCAAATAGTTCTCTGTCTTTCGGCGAATCCGGTGCATTTCTTTCTTTCACTCAATCCTGTTTCCTGTTTTTCCATTCCAGTTCTTCCCTTACGGAGACGCGTCCAAGTTCGCCCAGCACGCCTTCAGGACCTTCGACAAGAACGGCGACGGCACCATCGACTTCAGAGAGTTCATCTGCGCCCTGTCCATCACATCACGAGGCAGCTTCGAGCAGAAACTCAACTGGGCCTTCAACATGTACGACCTGGACGGAGACGGCAAGATCACACGGGTGGAGATGCTGGAGATCATCGAGGTATCGCAGTAAAGAATAATCTCAGAATTATCTTTTTAAGAGAGCTTAATTGACTTTGTTTTATTAGTTTACTCAGGTTAGAAGAATTAGTAATACTTTGCATACTTGGGTATCGACTGGTTCTTAAACGTTCTCCTGCTTTGCTTCATGGCTTCTACGTTTTTAACCTGCTGACTCACAGGGATGCAGCGCTTTTGATTTTTTATTTTTTCTGGTTAAAGGTTATGCAGCAGAGGGCTGAGCCTGCAGGGTCTGACAAGACATGAATTATTCATAAACACAAATAACATAAAACAAGCAAAGAGAGGTAAAAGTGCATTTTTAGAGCCGAGTCATGTAGAATTTGGGGCACTTTGTCTGGTGGATGATATAATACTCAGAGGAGGAGATCTGGTGTTCTGCAGTAAAAACATTATCATGGTGATTTTGACTCGTGTTTTGTTAAAATCACTACACCTCAATAATTATATCTGTATGTGAGATATATTACATAGGGAATTATTTCTCTTAAATATTTAGATTGAAATAAAAACAGAACTGTCCGATCGGAGCTGTGAAGTCCAACAACAAACTGTGGTTCTGATCTGTACATAGTACAAATATAGAATAAATTTATTCATGCATGTGTGGATGTAATCTTTCACATTCTGTTCTCTCATGTGGGAGGATGTCAGTAAAAAAAAAACAAAACTAATAGCACAGGCTGTCATTTCTGAACATCGTGTTATCTGTGCGAACACAAACTCAGCGCTGACTGACAGGTGAGCCAGAATAACTGTTGGCAGCGTTGGTCTCTGCATGTTTTATGTGCACTTTACATTTCTTTATGTTGCAACAGTTTTCAGTTTCATCTTGTTGCAATGTTTTACTCGTGCTCTGATTACAATAATTGTGTGTTTTGGGGTCAGAAAAGATGTTTCGGCTTAAAATACCTGTTTTTGTCGCCACAAACACGGCTGGAACATTTTCCCGAGGTCTCTTTGAAAACTTCCAGTGATGTCACGCTTACAAATGTTTTAGAAAACGCCATCTTGGTGACCTGTGGCCACATCCACCTCTGATGTAATGTGCTCTTGATATGACACATTTTGCAGAAATGTCAATACGGTACGCAGCGTGTGACAAATGTGAATGTATCTGTGGTGAGCTGCAAAAATTGTATCCTGCCAGCTGGGCTCCATCTGTGCTGCTGTCAGATGCTGGTCACCTAAACACACCAACATGTTTCCTTGGTTCCTTGCTTCCTCTCCTCACACGTCTTTTCCTTGCACCACTCAGGAAAAGACACAAGCGGAGGAAACATGGGTGCATTAAGAGGCTTGAGATGCACCCAATCTCGTCTAAAGATCTGCTGCTCTCTTTCTCCCCCTGCAGGCGATCTACAAGATGGTCGGCACTGTGATCATGATGAAAATGAACGAGGACGGCCTGACGCCCGAGCAGAGGGTGGACAAGATCTTCTCCAAGATGGATAAGAACAACGACGACCAGATCTCACTGGAGGAGTTCAAAGAGGCGGCCAAGAGCGACCCGTCCATCGTATTACTGCTGCAGTGTGACCTCCAGAAATAGGCCGGAGGGCGAGCGCAGCGCTCCACCAGCCGCCACGGACTGCACAGAAAGAAATTTCATGTTCCATTCAGTTTGCAGCTATTTCCACTGAAAAAAAAAATATATGCTTGGACTACCTTTCAATGGATCTGCTTCTTGTGTTTGAAACACTCGTGTGCATGAGAATGTTATTTGCTATAAAAAGATCTACACACAACATACAAACAGTGTGCGGGTTCAAGAGTGCAGGTGCACACTCACAGTACACACACACACACACACACACACACACAGCTCACTACATAAGAACACCACGCACAAATAATATATATATAGATCTATAAATATGAATATATATTTAAATTATTCAAAGATCAACTGCCAAAATGTGAAGTGTGCAAAGTATTTTCCATAAAGTTTCATTCGACTGGAGCTTGCGCATCAGTGATGTGCTACGTTGAATTTGCCGCTACTCTATTTATCGTTACCGAGTTTACTGACGCTAGCTGTATGTGTTTCATAATACCGAGTAATGTCGACTGAACCAAATTCCTATGATGATGTATCTGCCTCCAGTAAGACACTCTTATCCATCGTCTCGAAAAACGTTAGCTCTAGAAGAGATGGATCAGCGTTTGTCCAACTTTTTTCCTTCCGAAACATGCTTGTACTGTCAGTAAAGAGAAATGTAAACGTAGTTAATTTGCATGCCTTTAGGTTCTGCCTTAAAAATCTCCTCATTTTGCATCCTGTAATTGCAGACAGAAAGCCTTATCACGTGACACTCGGGAGAAGCCCTGAGAAAAGATTTTAACTGAATAGGGAGAAGAAAAAAATAAACCACCTTGCAGTAGGTCCTTCTACAAGTATCGTCGTATGGGATGTAACTTTTTGTGATCTGTCGAGACGTTTTCTTTTGACTGCTTTTAACTGTGGGAGCATGTTTCCTCGTAGATTAACCGTAGTGTATGTTCCCCCTCCCTCGTGCATCTCAAACACACTTATCTCGTTACAACTGAGTAGACGTTGAATGTGGAGGAATCCATCGTTTTGGACGCGGAGATAAATTGATGCATTATTGAAGCAATCAGACAAGTGAGATTAAGCATTCTAAGATCAGGATTCCCCCCCCCTCCCCCTCCTCCGGAGAATGAATGACGCTTCCTTTAGCTGGATTTCAAGAAGTATTCATCTAAACTGTCATCGGTTAGTTATGTGTCACCATCACATCCACTGTTTTACTATGTTTAGCCTGCAGGTTGCATATCAACTACGATAAATTCAGAGGAGATTCGCTGAGGAGAAGACAATACTGTAAGGCCCCGCGCAGCATTTTAACTCTCTTGTTTGTTGTTTTTCAGTGGAAGTAAACGAATGCTAGTTAGTGAGAGGAGCAAGTGAATGGCGTTTCATTATTATACACTGTAACTAGTAGAGGACGGCCCTTACTGTGAAGCCATGTTTTTTCGTAGGTTGGACTATTCGCCCTCCCTGACCCTCGAAGTATTTCTCTCTTACCGATCAGTCAATCTTTTTGTACTTTTTTACTCCCCTCTCTCACACGTTGTACACGTACTGATGCATACGAAATGTAGAGAAGTTCAGCGTGGTTACCTCCTGGAATAAAAAACAAAAAGAAAAACGATTTGGAAATAGCCTGTAAACCACCTTGTACCTTCTTCTTCTTCAGTAAGTTTACCTGGCCCCCGGCTGAAAGCACCGACACCACCAGTGCTTTGTAAGAGCTGAAGGAGGTCAGAGGAGACAGGTGACGTGTCACAACGTACAGTACTGCAATAAAGATCTAACATTGCCAGTCCATCGTCATCTCGCCGCAGTGTGGCTTGCCAACCCCGCCCCCCCCGCCCCACCTGTCAGTTTCTAATCTGAACTTCTTTACATGAACATCTTTGGGCCAGACAATGTTTCTAACTCCAACTCTGTTAATTGCTATCAAGATACCAAATGTAAGCAAAGGCAAACGTGTACAAGGATTCTTTTGTAGCATGTATTGTGTCCCTGACGACATGGCTGCACTACTCCCTGTGTTGTGATTTAATCTAATAAAAGGAACTCTATGGGCTCTCGTCTCGTCTGCTGACTTAACGAACCGCCTCCTGCACAATATTTAGTAGACGTTCACCTAGAGCAGCGGTTTTAACTATCTCCACTGTTCGAGTAAAAGCTCATTCAAGATTTCATCCAGTTGTTTAACATAATTTAAGTGTTTATCTGTCACAAAGTGTTTCTGCACTAACCTACTGTCAGCTGTTTCTGTCCAGCCAGTAATTTAAGATGCCTGTTGAGATATTTTATCCACTTCTTTAAGCTAATTTACATACAAATAGAATTCTAAACATTTAAATAGGCTACATTCATTTAACTGAAAGCTAACTGTTTAAACTGCTTATCTAGTAATAAATGCTACATATTAAGAGATACTATTCAGTTCATGAAGACATGATGCCATAATGTCCCTGTGCAACCACTAGATGTCACTTTTGAAACAAACACATTACAGAGGAAACCACTGCTGTGTCTCAGTTCAGGGTCTGCATCCTCTGAAGGACTCGGTCTTTGTGGTCTTTAAAGGCGAGTCCTTCAGAGAGACCTTGTTAACCTCGTCAGCTGTTGTTAAATGTGACGGTCTAGCCTTTGGAGCATTTCCTGGTTGCGTCACCAGATGTTTTACCCTTACATCACGATTTCTGTCACCCAGGCCCACAAAAGTGACGATCTACGCCACACGATGTCGCCATTTTCTCTCTTTCTTTCTTCTTTTTCGGGCGCTCAAAGAATCTTGGGATATGTGAGGCCGCGAAAGATCGTAGCCGTGAATTATGCAGACCCTGAATTAAGACACAGCACATGTCTGTTTGCCCAGGACTCTGTGGTCCAATGACACCAATTGCAACGGGTTCATTTGGAGGCTCGTGTCCTCACACATATGAAGCAAACTGCATCATCACATGTATAAATCTTATTGGTCTATAAGGGTTCACACAGATGACAGCGCTTCTGCTATGTTACCTGTACAGTGTGTGTACGGAGAGAGGAGGAGACGGGAGCTTTTAGAAAAGGAACATTTATTTTACAGAAACCATTTACATTTATGGTCGGCGCTGATCAACACAATGTGGCATCACACACAGTTTAATGCAGGTCGGCTTTAAATTAAAAAGGTGGATGAAATAGTCAAACTTAAAACAAAAAGACTGAAAAACAATCTGCCCTTTTAGATTTCAACATCTTTCACAGGGTAAATATTGTTTCTTCCTGTTGATTGTTCCAACAGAAACAGAAACCCAAGTTCTTTTCTGGAAATCTAACTGAAGGGTTAATTTTGAGAAACAATATTTAATATGAATGGCACACAACAGCTCCCGGCCCTGATGTTAACTCACTTGATGGAAATGATACATAATATTTCAAACTCATTTAACAAAATCATTAAAAAAAAAACATTTTCAACATCGGTATCAGTCATTCAATACCAGCGTAGACTTGTGATTTTTGTACAGATAGAAAAGGAAAGACTGTAGACGTGGAGGTGTACGAGGCGACGGTGGTGGATCGGGTTTCCAGACTGTTACTTTGGAGGGTCTGTGTTGATGCCATATTTCTCTTTTAGAAGTTTCAACTGTTCCTCCTTCTTCTTTGTATCCATCTTCTGGAAAGCCTGCAAAGTCGAGACGAGAAAACAGAGAAAAGAGATAAAGATCAGAGCCTTTATTCTGAAAACCGTGTTTTTGTTAGACATTTACTGAAGCATATTTGATGACTGCCCTTTGACCGCACGACGCCTACAGACACGGTAACACTCATACGTACTCTGTTTGCGTTGTAGTAGAGGACCACCAGGTAACGGTTGCAGACATTGAAGCCTGACAGATGGTCACAGGCGTTCTTGGCATCAAAGATGTCTTCATAAACCACGTAGGCTGTTCCTCTTGTTTCAGGTGTGTTCCCCCTGAGAGGCAAGGAAGAGAGAAACACACAGGAAGTGACTACAAGACCCACAACTGCGATGCCCCACAGGACGGTTCAGTGTAAATGCAACCTAAAAGGACATTTAAATATCACTGAAGCAGTTTAGAGACCATTTTTTCAGAGAATATTTTGATTAAATATACACGGACATTACTGATATGTATTTCCTGGTGAGCTGCCTAAATAGTAGGGGTGTACCAAAATTTCGATACTATATCGCTTTATTTCGTCTTGGGGTACGTTATCGATACACTGACGCCAAATATCGATATTTAATAATATTTAAGTTGCGGTCAGTGTGTGTGTCAAGAAGAGCCACTGTGCAGTAAACACTTGGTTTACTTGGCTGTCATTCATGTGAAATTGATTGACAGTGTTTTGTAATTCCTGTGAAATGGATTCAGTACAGTCAATCAATTCTAGATTTCTTCAGTGACACAGATATCGTGATGTATCGTGGATGACATTTCTTGCAATATATCGATTATCGCTGTACCATGATATTATCGTGGGCAAAATATTGTGATAGTATCATATGGCGAGGTACCTGGTGATACCCAGCCCTACAAAATAGAGGGAGATGCTCTAAAACATTCTGACCATCCTCTTTCAGGTGATGTTTTCCTGCTATCTCACAAAAAGTCTAAACTTTTGAGGGAAACCTGCATCAGTGCTGATGAACCCACCTCCCTACTTGGGAACTCAAGCAGGGATACAAATTGTAAATGATTTCTTTAAGCTACAGTCAGCTGCACTCAATTCATCATTAAAAATGTATCAAATATGCTGGACATTTTTCCTTTAGCAAACTGTTTGAGCTACTGACATGATCTGTGTTTAATGTAAAATCCGAGTACGCTACATTGAGTTAAAAGAACACAAAGCGAATTATAAAGTAACTGAAATAACACAAAACAATGTCAATTTTCAACAACTGGCAACAAAATCCAGCATCCTGCTACACAAGCGTTTATTATTTTTCCTGAACTTCAGTCTAGTCTTGGCTTTTTTGTTAAATATTTCAGAGCTTTACCTCTCAGAGCCTGAAATGTTTATTTAGATTCAACAATATCAGGAGCTAAGAGGGAAAATGTCTGGTAACAACACACACAATGATTAAATTCAGGCAGATCTGCCTGATTGCTAACTATCATTAATGAAAATGATCAAACCAAGTTTTCTTTTAAAAGATGTGACAGCTGAAAACCCTCCAGCTGTGTACAAATACTCACGTTCTGATTTGCCGTATTGGGCCATATTTCCCAAAGATGTCATACATTTCCTCGGCAGTGATCTTGTAAGGAAGATTCCTGACGTACAGGATCCTGTTCACCTCTGGAGGTAATCGGATCTGCAGAACACAGCAGGTAAAAAACACGGTTTTCGGTTAAACCACAGAGAAGTCAATGTCACAACGTAAAGGCTACTCGATTACAGCTAACAGTTGATGGAAACACGCTTCAGATAAACTTCCTCATACTAACAGCTACAAATTTCTTTTACTATTTGACTGACTTATATTTGAAATGACTATCAGTTAAGTTATCTTCTTGACCAGCAATGAAACAGAGACCATATAACCCTCTTCTAGACTAACTAAAGTGAAGTTACTCTGTTGAACCGATAACCGTCTTAGCTAACACAATATTAGCCGATGTAGCAGTGTTTACGTAAGCAGATATGTTGCCACGTTTATCAAACAAAACTACAGACGGCATAAAACCCCAAAGAAAGTCACCTAAATTAGTGAAATGTTGTATTCTTAAAATAAATATGAAAAATTGCGACAGATTTCAGCACCAGCGGTGTGATTGTTTTCAAAACGTTAGCATGCTAACCGACTAGCTGTATGCTAACGCTGGCTGACGAGGAGCTGGTAGCCTAACCAAGCTAATATCATCGTTAACTTTGATCACAGAATATTCCCGCCGACCCGCTCGGACTTACATTAGCGCGTTTCGCCGCTTGCATAGCCATAGTGACGGATTTTTATGTGTTAATATGACCGCTGAACAACTAAACACGCAGTTCCAGAGAGCTTCACTCCTCCAGTCAAAATGGCTGCTGTCGTCAACTGGTGACGGACTTCCTGTTTCCGGTTGTCGGAGCTTGACGGCGCGGTGCCGCCCTCTGCGGCTCCGGAGGGAAACACTCACCCGGATCCTCTAATAAAGAGCCTCTGAAGAGTCTGTTCCCAGGGCAGGACATGTGTTATGTGTTTTTAATTGTATAACTAATATTTTATAGTATATAACTTATAACTTGCTATTCTAGCTTGAACGTTTACTGAAGTAGTAGCAGAATTAAAAATTTTAAAAAACCCCATAAGGAAGAATGGGAAAAAAATTGCAGAAAAAGCTAAACATTTCCCAAGGTATGATAGATAGAAATGAAAGACACCACCGTGTCCTTAAAAAGCTGAACATTTTGATAACTGAGTGGTTTCTGTTGCTCAAAATGTGTATAATAATGTATTCATAATAATAAATGGCATTACTAATGATGAATTCAGTTTATAGAAGATGTAAGTTTTGTCTTTGAGGTTTCGTCCCCTGAATGCCAGTTCTCATCACTTCTCAGGGTAGTTTTAATTTCCACAAGCTCTCATGTAGTTATTTTTACAGCACATAACCTTGGCTACATTTCATAATTCTGTTTCTATGACTTAAGATAAAAAATGGCGATAAAAGATTAGATAAATGTGGTACACCAAATAAGCATTTTGTGCGACATGTTTAGTGCTGATTGCACATCCAGCCACCTGTGTGAGAAGCAGGTTTCTGCACATTAAGCTGACAAACATTATTACACAATGGTTTGGTCGGACAACTGTCAGGTGTCACTGACTTCACTGCATTATCCATAAAATTATTAGATGGTCTGTTTTAAAATATTTTTGTGTACTTATGTAGCCAAGTTTTCTGAACAGTCATCCAGTGAAAAAGATCACCCGATGTTACAGTCTGACAGTAGAAATCTGACTCACAGGATGAACAGTACTTTGTGCAAGAGTTACTTCATTATGGTTCATTAGCTCCCCCCTCTGGTGTGATTCAGCCATGTCAACCACAGAGATGCACCAATGACAGTATCACTTTCCTTCATTTTTGCATAGAACCAAACATGCACATAAAATAATTTGCATGTCATTTTCATAAATTCAACCACATGTAAGAATAAACATGACCAAAATAGATA
This sequence comes from Sparus aurata, assembly GCF_900880675.1. Classification (NCBI taxonomy): domain Eukaryota; kingdom Metazoa; phylum Chordata; class Actinopteri; order Spariformes; family Sparidae; genus Sparus; species Sparus aurata. The sequence continues at coordinate 28,334,062 of NC_044208.1, read as the reverse complement.
ACCACATCGTTAGAGACTGCAGTTTGGGCAATATGAGTTATAAATACAAGACTTTCTGAAAGCAGGCTCGCTGATTCTTGTGGTTGCAGGAGAGTGTGTGCAGCAGGTCTGCAGCTTGATGAAATGACAGACGCTTTACTTCTCATGGTAAAGTGACGGACAGAAGGTTCATTGTGTAAATCAATCTGTGTTCAAATCAAACTTGATTAACATAATCAAAATCTATGGTAACATTTATCTACTGCTCTTCTCCACATATCCTGTTTAACTTAACAGATGATTAAACACACTTCCTGTGGTGTTTCGACTTTACTTATCTATACATGCTGTGAGCTTCCTTTTGCTTTCGTCGTGTCTGTGGAGAGGAAGGTGCCTGTGAAGTAACTCCTGAGGCAACACTTTCCTCATCACCCCTGCAAAAGTGTTTCTTTGAACCACAACATGTTTCCTGAAAAATTTAACAGACAAGACATTAGTGACACTAACCAGGTAACTCGCAGTACTGCCAGTTATCACAGTCATTTGTCAGTTCACCAAAGTAATATAAAAAAAACTTTTGAGCTAGTTCAATTCAGTAATTCAACATTCTCCTACTTCATAAATGAAAAGAAACATGAAGGAATGAATCCATGTGGTTGAACTGCCTGCACCATGCTGTGAATGGTAGCTTTCAAAGAGGAGGAAGTAGTCGCCTTTGACCTTTAAACATTTAAACAGGACTTTGATTGTTGTGTTCATGAACTGCAGTGTGAAATAATATCATGACAAAATACAGTGAGAATCTTTTACGTGATGTGTCGAGCAGCTTTCATCTGGTGGTGGGAAAAGACAAAGCACTCTGAGGATCAGAGCCAGGCTTTTACATTAATCTGTCATTTCTCCTTAAAAAAAATATATATTTTTATGAAAAAAAAAAAAATTGCTTAATTTTTGTGTCATTTGTAGTATGTCCCCTTGCACCTTAGTTTCACTTACCTGAACATTTAATTTTATCTACCTCAATATTTTTATTGTATTTTATCTCATAAGTACTAAGCATTTTATCTATCTATCTAGATTAGTTTATTTTTGGTCATTTTCCAACTTATAAAAGACAAATACCCTGGTAGTTACATTAACGTAATGCTTTATAGCTTTAGAAAACAAATCACTTAAACAAACAATAAAACATTTTGTCAGCTGCAGCACATTTTAAATACAAAATCCCCAAACTCATTTTATGTAAAGATGTTCATGTTCATTTTATATGTGTTAATCATCTTGTGTTTAAACATTTTATATTACACACTATGTAATGTGTGATACAATATGTGTAATATTCAGAATAATCAACGTGTAATTTTATTAATTAGTTTGACGTGTTGACGTCCACGTGTGACGCGGCAGCAGCGTTAGTTCCGGGTCAGAAAAAAAAACCGTTTAGCGTCTTCGGCACGCGCTCGATCCTGCCCTGCGTGACGTTAGCCGCTAACTGACAGCTAACGTCGGTTTGTGCGCAGTTTGTTGAAGTCGTAGCTACACTGAAACATTTTGTGGCAGTTTATCGGATCATCTATCACAACAGCAGAAAAAAAAACAACGGACCAACATCGGTGGAGCAAAATCTGCAAAGTCTGGGCGGTCGGGTTAACGTTAGCGCCACCGGTTGCTGTGTGTGTGTGTTTTGGCTAGGTTAGCTAACATTTTGTAGAAACTCGGCCGCCATCGTCGTCTTGACTTTGAGGAGATTCAGCAGCAGCTCCTGTGATAAAACAGGTGAGTTGTCGTGTTACAAGTCTGTCTGAGCTGATGTGAATGTATAAATCTAAACTGCCATGCTAATTTGTCCATCATTCGTTTGGCACAGTCAATGTCAACTGCCGAGCCATGTTCACGTTAAAATGGCGTCATGGTCGAAGTACGTTAACGTCAACTTTGTTGCTAATAATGAAAGTGACTAACGTTAGCGTTTTTATTATTATTTTTTTTTTTTGCCAGCTAACTACATCTGGATACAATCGTAGCTCACATGAAACAAATTCCTTGCCTTTGTTGTAAAAACTGATTTAGCTAATGCACGACTGTAGTGCGGATTTCAAAATTCAGTTCAAACCGGCCCGCTCGCTTGCAAATGTTGAATTTGCCTCATCTGCTTACTCTTAATTTCCAATTTTCTCGGTCTTCAGAGATTTCAGACCAGTTTTATTCATTATTTTTTCTTATAAATGTATTTTGTGTTGTTAAAGATTGTAAGTATAACATTAAGTCAATTGTAAAGATATTCCTTTTATATGTGATTTCTACAAATTAAATTTTAAGAAGTGAAAACGGCTTAAAAATGCCTGATGTTTTTCTCCAGATTGTTATATTGTGTTGGGGTATGTAACCTGAGAGTAGTGTGCTGGAGTGACGGCGAGATCGAAAAGTGGCTAAAGGTATGTCGATTGCGGCTAAACGGCATATACCGATCCCTAGAATGCCATACCGATCCCCAGACTGACATACATATTCTCGGAGTGGTATATACCGATCCCCAGACTGACATACAGATTCTCGGAGTGGTATAAACCGATCCCCAGACTGACATACAGATTCTCGGAGTGGTATGCTGCTATTATGCCGCTGTTATTCCACCGACACATGACGGTATATGCCACTTGAGATTGTTATGGCACTGAGAGACTGTTGGATGGGTACCGCTCCCTGATGAATATGCAAATGTAATGCCACTGGGCTGGTTTGACGACAAGTGTAGCCGTAAACATAAACTTTTTTTTTTTTTTTTTTGTCTTTATTGACAATGCTAACATGACACTTTATCGCAAGTAATGTTATGTTGTTGGGATTGTAGGCATATAGACAGTAATTACACGTGGAACTCTTACGATATGATAGTAAAGTAATATGTGTAAATGTCCGCCTATAAACTACTTAAAGCTAATGAAAGCGCTAACCTTAGCTAACATGGCTAATATTAGCCCAGCCACCTTATAGCCAGTCTGACTAATCGATAGCAGAACTTTTGAGCCTGCCAACAAAACAATACTTAGTGATGGGTTTTCATTATTATGGTGGCTGGGCTAATATTAGCCATGTTAGCTAAGGTTAGCGCTTTCATTAGCTTTAGGTAGTTTATAGGCGGACATTTAGACATATTGCTTTTCTATCATATCGTAAGAGTCCCACGTGTAATTACTGTCTATATGCCTACAATCCCAACAACATAACATTACTTGCGGTAAAGTGTTAAGTTAGCATTGTCAATAAAGACAAAAAAAAAGAAAAGTATATGTTTACAGCTGTACTTGTCGTCAAACCAGCCCAGTGGCATTACATTTGCACATTCATCAGGGAGCGGTACCCATTCAACAGTCTCTCAGTGCCATAACAATCTCAAGCTGCACATACCGTCATGTGTCGGTGGAATAACAGCGGCATAATAGCAGCATACCACTCCGAGAATCTGTATGTCAGTCTGAGGATCGGTTTATACCACTCTGAGGATCTGTATGTCAGTCTGGGGATCGGTATGCCATTCTAGGGATCGCTATATGCCTTTAAGCAGCAATCGACATACCTTAAGCCACTTTTCGATCTCGGCGCTATTGGTCTGTTTTTCAAGATAGTCAAAGTAGCAAGTGTTAGGTGTTTTCCAATGATGGTGTGGCTTGTTTTGCGTCATAGTGAAAGTTTGGAGTATAAAGCTGTTCCTTAATGTGAACCTACTGTCGGACAAAAACAAATGGCCTACTCTTACTATTGACATGGGTCAATACATTATGGACTTGAATGATTAACTGAGTTGAAAATTAAAATTTTTCAGATGCTCAGAATCTATACATTTCTATTTGAAAAAAAAAAAAAAAAAGATCGCTGACAAATTAATAAAAAAAAAGAAGTGCTACTTTGGCTGTGATGCTGTATGTCATCTGCAAAATAATTAGTAACTAAAGTTATCAAACAAATGTAGTGCCAATATATTTTTAACATTACACTATTAAACAAATCATTCTCGGGCTTGTATAGGCACTCGAGAAAAATGGTGAAGGTGTTCACTCTTTTTTCACTTCACGTTGTTACTGTAGAAAATAGTCCAACATGGAAGCACACAGTGGAGGATGCTACAAAAATAAAAAAGTTGTATACACTAATAAAATCACACATCAAGTGTTTACATTTAAATGATTAGTAACTTTAGCTTGTGTCTAAAACTTATCCTTAAAAGATGGGAGGAGGTTAATTTCTGTAGTTTTACATGTATTCAGACTATTGTAATGCCTTCAGCAGTGTATCTTGTTTGGCCAAAATAAGCAATTTAAAGTCAGCATCTTGGGCTTAATGTAAGATTTATTGATCATATTTATTAAGGAGATATTGGCAAATGAATCTGTAATAAAAAGTGTTGCAGCCCTAATCATGATCAGTCTTCTAGAGTTTCTGGAAGTGAGGGGCATTGTTGTGTTTAAAGCCCCCCTTCAGTCAGTTTTTCTTCCTGTCTAACAGGCAGCAGTGTTTTAACCAGTGGGGGCTTGGTTAATAGTCATATGTCATGATTACCATTGCAACTAGGGGTGTCAACGTCTACACGTGTAAACGGATACACGCATAACAAATCATAACCGTTTAGAAAAATCAATAACCGTTTACACGTCTTTTTTTCTTCCTCCTCCTCCTCCTCGTTCATTTCTCATCAATATATATAGTATTCAGGGTTTCCCCTACATGTAATTGACTGTGGCGCACCGCCACGGCAAAAAATAAAAGCCGCCACACCTTAAAAATTCAGGCATAAATAAATCCAGTGGAAATATTTTACCGTCTTCCACCGCAGTCTTTGACGTTAACTAGCATGTTGGATATTTAGCTTGATAATTGGCTAGAGGATTAAAATGGTCACTTAGAGCAGAGTCCTGCACGGGTCACCGCATCCGACCTGTTTTCCGACAGTAGCACAGATTACATTCCGTACCAGAGCCGACCCGCTATAAATTGATACCAACGCCCGAAGGAAAATTGGACGTGCGCAATTTTTAAAACTGAAAGTAAGATAATGTTGCCTGAAAGCTTCAGATAATAACTATACACTTAAATGTTCCCACTAGTGCAGTTATCCGCATACATAGTAGATGAATGGGGCACAATGTTACGTTGATATAAAAAAAAAAACCCACAGCCAGTGTCGCGTCACATCACTTCAAGTTGACTGGGGGACACGATGGCGGCGGTCAACAAGCGGAGCACTGTGTGTTTTTTGAACAAACTGCCAGTGGAAATCAAGTTGAGTGTAGGCTATGTCAGGCAAAGTTGGCTTACAACAACAGCACGAGATCCATGCTAAACCACCTGTGATGGAAACACCCAAACAATTTGGAGGGAGAGACTGCTGCTGGCATCGGTGCTACCACAACTGCGATAGAAAGAGATCATAAATCTCTGACGTGTAACCGGGTACACGTCGGTTAGAAGCCCCGTTTACACGTGTAGAACAAATTGTAAACGTTGACACCCCTAATTGCAACCACACTGGCGTTTTAGCAAGGTAAAGCGATTATGATAACATTGATATTGGTATGGATAAGCAGCATGAATATTAGCAGGGATGTGATGAAAATGTGACCTGAACTGTACGTTTACAGCCACGTCAGAACTTATGCTAAACTGTCCCTAACACCGGTCTGCTATGAACACGGTCACTGCAGCTATCTGTGCTTCTCTTGCTTCCTCTTTCCTGACCACCCACACAATACGCACTGCCCTGTTTCTTAAAGGAGCTTAAATTTTGTGGCTTTGAGCGCAAAGCTACATTTTTGTCAAAAAACTATATGGCAAATGGCATTGCTCATCAACATTGCCTTTTAAAGAAAAATAATGAAATTTCATGAGAATACCAAAATACATTGGAGTAGGACTTAAATGTTTTCTTGTGTGTGTGTTGTTTGTTTTTTTTCCAGATAACATCCATGTGTTGATGAGGGATGATACCTCATAGGTAGCTTGACTTCATGAAACTGCCAAAATGTCCTCAATCCAAGGATTGCCTACACGAGGATCAGATGTAACTATTCTCATAACCAAGGTTAACTTGCATCCCCTTTGTGTCCTTGTGGAGTTCTGGGGAAAATTTAGCCAGGAGAGGACAGCAGATTATGAGTCGTTGGCCAAAGACATTCAATCTCCTGGAAATGCATTTCAAGAACTTGAAGGAAATCCTGGTGATGAGTGCTTGGTCCAGATAGATGGTACGTGGTACCGGTCTCGCATTGTCTCAAGGAATGGCTCAAAATACAGTGTGTTCCTCATTGACAAAGGGGTGTCAAATACTACCACCACAAGTAAGTTGTCATGGGGTGAGAAGAAGCATTTCCTACTGCCACCTGAGGTGGAATTCTGTGTACTAGCCAACGTGTTACCCCTGTCAGCTGAGAACAGATGGTCTCCTGTGGCTCTTGAGTTTCTGAGATCTCTCTCTGGAAAATCTGTGAAGGCACATGTGCAAGATGTACTGGTACCACACAGAACATTTATCCTGCACATACCTTGCATATCTAAACAAATGTATGAGATGGGAATTGCCAAGATGTCTCCAAACATGTTTCAGGACTTTGTTCTCAAGTCGCTGCAGTCACAAAGTGGAGCCGAAATGTCTCAAGACGGAGGTGGTGAGCGACTGCAGAAGAAGGAGCTCTTCTTGTACCCAGAGCTGCCAGCAGGAACCGTCGAGAAAGTCATCATCACAGATGTGACAAACCCACAGAGGATTTTTTGCCAGTTGAAGGTGTTCTCACAAGAGTTGAAGAAACTCTCAGAGCAAATCACACAGTGCTGTGAGGGCAGAATTACCAGTTGTATTGTTGGTCCAGAAATGATTGGGTTTCCTTGTGCTGCAAGAGGAAGTGATGGCAGGTGGTACCGCTCTGTACTACAACAGATTCTCCCAACTAACAAAATGGTGGAAGTGTTGAACGTTGACTATGGAACCAAACAGTTTGTTCTAGTGGAGCATATTAGACCACTGGCTGCAGAGTTCTTCAGGCTGCCTGTTGTGACTTACGTCTGCTCCCTCCATGGAATCATTGACAAAGGGGTTGGATGGACAAGCAGTCAGATTGACTATCTCAGGACCCTTCTTCTGCACAAGACGGTGATTGCCAAATTTGAGTACCAAAGCATCTCTGAGGGTGTTCAGTATGTCACGCTGTACAGTGATGATATCAAAAACATTAACAACTTGTTTGGGTCCAAGGAGAGCTGTTCGTTGGAGTGTGAAAAAACACTTGCAGATTATGCTATCTGTAACACTGCATACAGCCATCAGCGTCCAGCACAGCAGGAGGCAAACCAAAGAAAGATGTTAACTCCTGGACAGGCTGTAGGGGAAGAAGGAGGGCAAGGAAGAGGGAAGACGTTGCCATCTGAAGACCTCTCTCTCAGCTCCTCTCATGTGGCGGCTGTTCAGCATGTTTCTGATCCATCAGAGTTTTGGATCCAAACAGAGAACTATGCAAACAAATTGGATGAACTTATGGATAGTATCTACCATTTGTACAAAGACTCAGAGAATAAACATTTGGTGAAAAATCCAACAGTTGGGCTCTACTGTGCTGCCAATTCAGAAGATGGTAATTTCTACAGAGCAACTGTGGCTGAGGTTTGTAAGACACAAATCAAGGTGTTCTTTGTCGATTATGGAAACACTGAAGTGGTTGACAAAAATAACATCAAGGCCCTTCCTGACGAGTTCAAAAAGTTGCCATGTCTTGCACTGAAATGCTCCCTGGCTGGTATCAGGCCAAAAGATGGAAGATGGAGTCAAAGTGCCTGTGACTTTTTCATCAAAGCAGTCACAGATAAAACACTAAATGTACATGTGACAGCCAAACATGAGGAGGGCTATGTTGTCCAACTAACAGATCCTAAAGCACAGGGAGATAAAGATCTCAGTATGCTGATGTGTAGTTCTGGCTTTGCTGAACGGGCTGAAACACAAAGACAACCTAAAGCCAAAATTGCCACACAACCAGCTTTTCTGCCTCCCATACAGCTTCCTGGTGCCAGATTATCAGGTGTATCTAGGAACAAAGGAGTGTGCCAGATCCTAAACACAGTTGGCCCTGCCAGTAATGAAAGGAGAACTCCTACATTCAAGGAGCAGATGTTTTCCATTGGAAGTGTCCTTGATGTTAGTGTCTCCTACATTGAAAGCCCAAATGATTTTTGGTGCCAACTAGTTCAGAATACAGGACACTACAAGTTGCTCATGCATAGAATACAGGCTCATTACGCAGGCAGCGAGTTTCAACCTCTTGTTGAAACAGCTTGTGTTGCTCGCCACCCGAATAACGGAATGTGGTACAGAGCCCTTGTAATTCACAGACATGAAACACCTCATGTGGATGTGTTGTTTGTTGACTATGGCCAGATGGAGACAGTCTCCATCTATGAACTGAGGAGAATTCACCCTGAATTCCTCGATCTGCAAGGCCAAGCTTTTCGATGCAGTCTGTTAAACCCCACTGACCCCTCGTCTGCCAAAAATAAGTGGAATGACGAAGCAACATCAAGGTTCCACAGCTTTGTGCAAACTGCCGCATCCAACCTTGTGATTTTGAAGTGCACCATATATGCTGTTATGTACAGTGAGCAGAAGATTGTTTTCAACATTGTGGATCTAGAGACTCCCTTTGAGAGCATCTCTGCCAGTTTAGTCAGCCTGGTCAAAAGTGCACCTCCCAAGATAGGCGCTGGGCCATCTTTCCGTTTGGACACATACTACTATTCAACGCACAACGTCAAAACTGGAACAGAGGAACAGGTCATGGTGACATGTGTAAACAATGTCAATCAGTTCTACTGCCACCTGGAGAGGAACGCTGATGTGACAAAAGATCTGAGAATCAAAGTGAACAATCTCTGCCTTCAGCTTGAGAATGTTAAGCTCCCAACAGTCCTTGGAACTTTGTGTTTTGCAAGGTACACTGATGGTCAGTGGTACAGGGGACAGATCAAGGCCACAAAGCCAGCTATTCTGGTTCATTTTGTGGATTATGGTGACACTCTTGAGGTGGAAAAATCTGACTTGCTTCCAGTTCCCAGAGAGGCTAATGACATAATGTCTGTGCCTGTACAAGCACTTGTGTGTGGTCTCTCTGATGTCCCTGCCAATGTTCAGAGTGAGGTCAACAGCTGGTTTGAGACAAATGCTACAGAGTGTAAATTCCGAGCCCTCGTAGTGGCTCGAGAACCAGATGGGAAACTCTTGGTTGAGCTATACAATGGAAAAACTCAGATTAATTCAAAAATCAAGAAGATGTTCCAGATTGAGATGCCCTCAGAAGAGCAGGTTGTCTGCCAGAGTTGGAAAAGACCTGAAGCATCTGAAAGCCATGCAAAAAAGACTCCAAAAACTACTGTGGCAAAACAAGCTGTAGAGATAGAAGATCAAACTCAAACCATCAAAAAAAATGTCCCTGCTCCGAAACCAAGACATCAAGTCAGGGATGCCAGCGTGAATCTGCAGTCTGCACAGAAGCCTTTGCGGCAAGTTTGTGAAAATGGTCAGAGGGCCAAAGGTGCTTGGTTACCGCTGTACAGACCTCCACACCAAAGGCAGTCATGTGAAAGCAAACCAAGTAATGTGGGAAATGGTTCTGAGCTGGCAGGTGCCTCTATCAAACCAAAAAAAGAGAGCCCTCCTTCAGAAACTAAACAAATCATAAAGCCCAAATCAACTGGCAAAGAATGTGTAGAGAACAATGATGCTGGTAAACTCCCTCAACTGGCAGACCTGCCCTCAAAATCTATCACATCAGGTATGGTAGCAGATGTTTATGTCTCGCATTGCAACAGCCCACTGAGTTTCTACGTCCAGCTTGTCAAAGAGGAGGATGAACTATTCTCCCTTGCTGAAAAACTCAATGACCCCCAATCCACCCCCAAAGAAGACATCAAAGATGTGCATCAAGGTGACCTTGTTCAAGCAGAGTTCCTAGATGATTCCTCATGGTACCGAGCAGTTGTAAGAGAAATTCACAGCAATGCAATGACTCTTGTTGAGTTTATTGATTTTGGAAATACAGCAGTGGTGCCAATTTCCAAGATAGCCAGACTCGATTTGGATTTCTTGAAACTTCGCATGTACAGCACACACTGTATGCTGAGTGATGCTGCAGCTCTTGGAAAAGGGAAAGTGCTTGATCCAGAAGTGATGTCAGCTTTCAGAGAAGACATTGGTGGTAATGGAGAGAAGGTGCTCAAATGCCAGTTCATCAGGCAGACAGGATCTGTGTGGGAAGTAAGTGTAGAAGACAATGGTGTGAAAATCAAGTGTAAAGTTCCTGCTAGATGTTCCACTGATGAGTCTGAAATCACTTTAGGGAAACTTGGACAAGTTAAGGAAACACCTGCCCAGCACTCTGACATCAGGCAAGTACCAGAGAACTCACAGTCATCACTCTTGAGCTCATGTTCTCTACGTTACCACCAGCGAGAGTTTTCAGAGGGACAAAAGTTAGAGGTCTACATCACAACTGTCAATGATGCTCAGACATTTTGGTGTCAGCTTGCAGACTCAGAAGAGCTTGATAAGATAACATCAAGTGTCTCAGAAGTTGGGGGCGCAGTTGATCACAAACCTATCATCCCAGGCTCTCTATCCCCTGGCTGCCCATGTATTGCTCTTTTTGCAGATGATCATCTGTGGTACCGTGCAGAGGTCATCGACAAAGATGGAGACAAGTTGTCAGTTCTCTTTGTAGACTATGGAAACCAATCCCAAGTCAGTGTTACAGATGTGAGGGAAATGCCTACCGACCTGATGGAAACTCCTCAACAGGCTTTTTTGTGTGAGCTTGAAGGCTTTGGTGCTTCGCATGGATCCTGGGACAGTGGTGCAGTAGATGAGTTGTCAGCACTTACAACAGACAAAGTGTTGCAGCTGACTGTCACTAGAGTGACAAGGGAAGAAAGACAAACCAAATGCCTTGTTCAGATGCAGTGTGAGGGCCAGGTGATAAATGAGGCACTGAAAACCTGGTGGAAGAGCTCTGTGATAGAAAACCAACCTGGCGATGTTGGACCTACTGCTTCATGCGAAACACCACTGCAGTGTGACCCATCTTTGAAAGAGACTGCAACACCCAAGGATCAGCCAGACTCTCATGAATGTCAAGAAAAGGACACTGCTGTTGTTGACGATCACCCTCAGGGACACAGCAGTGAAAAGCAGGGCGATGACGAACTTGTTGACACTCAAACAGCAGATGACATCCACAGACCAGCAAGTAGTTTAGAGCACAGTAAAAGCTCTGAAGAGAATCTTCATTCTGAATCTTCTGTGGAGTCCCACGAAGGAAAGAAGGATCAGATTTTGTCAGAATGTGTGACAACTGAACCTCAAATACTGAGAAAGACGGAGAGCCTAAGAGAAAATGTTTATAATGAAGGGGAGAAAAAAGTTGGCACTACAGAGGTCCCTCAAACCAAACCTGAAGACATTGTGCCTTGTGATAGTGATGAAACCAAGCTACCACCACCCAGTAACCAAAGTGACCAAGTTATTTTGACCTTAAGTTGTGACACGAATGAGGTGGAAACTGAGAAAAGCACTGAAGAGGAAGGTGCCTCAGGGATGGACACTATTGGGCCAGATGCCTTAAGTTCTCCTTTAGATGAGAACCCTACAGAAGCCAAAGATGAGTCCAAGGTTGCAATTACTGGCTTGGAGTCTGTGCTCGAAGAGATAAATACCTACAGCATGGATACCAGCTTTGACAACATGACTACTACTGGTAAGCAACATATTTAATTTTCTTCTTTTATCTTTGTTACTAATGAGTAGAAAATATGATGCATTTCCTCTTCATCAAATGAGAAGAGTCTTATAAATATGGAAATTAAAATTGTATCACAACTGATGGTCACCTGTTAAGTTGTGGTCAGTAATATAGCGAGCTAATAATGTTGTGTTTGTTGTTGTTTTTTCTTTGCATAGATCCACATAAGCAGAGAGATGACAGCGAGGTTGCCCTTGTAAGGGATAATCCTCCTGGCAGGACGACAACAGCGAAAATGGTAAATTTGGTTCAGTGACTTTATGCCAGAAAATAACAACGCACATCTACACACATACTACCACTGACGTGAGTACAAATGGGTAGACTTGATGAATTCTGATACAGTATTTTGTTCTTCTCAAGGTTCCCCGTGAAGTTGTCTGTCCCAGGGAAAGCTTGGATCTGGAAACGACTGAAACCAAATCTGAAGACTTGTACATGTATATGTACAAGGTACATGTTTTTTGCAATCTTACCTAAGAAGAAGTACTTGATGAATGCATGTGATCAAGGTTTTGGAGGTGTTTTGTCATGATTTTAGTTGTATGGAGATGAGAGCTGTACCTCATCTCAATATGAAACATGTATTGACATTTGGCCTTTTTGTGCTCCATGTTTCAGATCATATATGATCTCACGGAACAGGAAACTGAAGCTGGAGATGGTGTCCCAAAGGAAGAGGTGCCATGTGTTACTGCACACCTGGAGGTAAGCTTATGGAAATGTAGTATCTCCATAGGAGACAATTGAATAAAACCTGTAATGGAGAAAAATACTTGCAATGACATAATATTTTAGTTCCCTGATTTCACTTTTATATTTTGTCACATTTTAGATTACGACTAAATTGGAGCTGCCCTTCTCTGAGCTTTCGGCATCTGGTGAGGAATTCTTACTTTTAACCACACAACACACATGTACTTTGGCTACAGAATGCTCTGTAAAAGGGAATTATGTTTAAGGATAAGGTTTAGAAAAATTAGTTTGTTTATGTATGTTATGTAAATGATGTCCCACTCCACAAATGTTGGTGGAAATACATTTGTTGGGTAAAATAAGTGTAAAATGTCATGCTGTGTGTTTTTCAGTGACTGTATTTTGATGATGGAGTGTGATTGTCTTCGTAGATACTGTGACACAGCCGGGAATCGAAGCTGGAGATACTGTCCCAAGGGAAGAGGTGCTGTGTGCTACCACACATGTTGAGGTGATGTTATGGAAATGTTGTATTTTGTGCGGTGGATTTGCCAATAGTGAAGTAAAAGTGAACAGGGTGTAAAACTGTGTGTGACACTTTCACATCATTCATTCAGTGACACTCTGCATTAGGCTAAGCCCTCAGGTCAGTGATGGATAATCTGCTCTGTTATAGAATGACGTGACGGATGAAGGGGACACCTTGGCTCGTCATGAGGATACATATTCAGGTTTGATGACATCATCTTGTTGTCTGAGTTGTTGATCTAACGTATAATGTGAAATATTTTAATCTCATTCTCTTGTGCCATCAAAGAGGCTTCTTGGTCATCAGGGAAACTCTTAGTGTATCTACATGATCTGTCCTTGTGTTTCTGCAGCCCTGCATGCTGACACTGACACAACACACAGTGAGCTACACACCTGCACAACTCCCTCTAAAGAATCGGTAAAGAATTTAAATTCACAGAAATCTCAACCTTGAACTGCAGAGCTTGTCATGTCTGACATGTGAATTTTGTCTTTATTGCTGCTCAGGTTGACAAGGATGAAGATTTGGCCTGTTTGACGGATGTCTGCACAGGTATGATACTCCAGTGACCAGGCGTGTGCCAGGCATGTTAATCTCTCTCATCACAGCTCATATTGTGTTATCAATTACTTCTGTTTTGTGCGTGCAGATGTAAACGAGCCAAGTGAAGACAGCAAATTCACCAGTGCAAGAGATGATGGTCCCAGCAGTGAGACTTCAGAGGAAATGGTAAATTGCTTCACATTGAGTTTCTACATATGAGGACATGCATCTGCGGGGTCTTTATAGTGTGATGCAGGCTTTGTGATGTTATTGAAGTGTAGCTCAGGGCGGGTAAAACGCAGACCTCTTTTAAACATATGAGGCTATTCAGAGGTGAACACTTTATGATCTTCAAATAATAAACGTGGCCAGTTACAGAAACACTGAGAGGCAGGTTATATTTCATTTAACCAACCACGACTGACGGTCCTCTTGGTCCTCCCTGCCTGTGTGCTGGTTTTGTTTGTAAAGTGCTACACATACAGAGCTGTTATTTTTAATGTGTCTAAATTTGTTTTTCTTTCCATTAAAGTGGTGCAATGTCTGAAATTTTCAGGGCCAAAATGAATCGCTGCTTCCTGACGTGGAGCTTCCTCATGAACAGTTAGATGGTGAGTTGTTTCTAATAAAACATACTTGACATAATATGCCAATGGCTGTGCAATAATAAATATCACAAGGAAGTTATTCTCAAAGAAAGTGTTATTAACCCCTGGACATTTCCACAGACCAGTTCTTACTCATATTAACTGTTAAGCTTTTCATCAGCCTGGTCTACAGATCGGTCCGTGATTGGTCTTGACGAGTCTCTTGTTTATGTTTATTTATCCCATTGTGTTCTCACATTATGTTCAAGGATGTGCAACAGATGTGGAGCTTCCCCACAGAAGCTCCATCAGAGCCATATCATTTAACTGAACATACTCTACTCCCATGGTCCATGTGAATCCTTTGCATTGATTATAGTCTATTTAGAAACATGCCAACATACAGTGTGATATTTGTGTCACCTGCCTCTGTGTATGCAGCTCTGCCATCTGACGCTGAGCCACAAGCCTGCACAGTTTGCTGTCCAGATTTGGTAATGAGATCAATCAACACGGTGTTAAAATGAAACACCAGAACATCACGTCACTGATGAGTGAATGCTGTCTTTGTTGCGTTTCAGGATAACCTGGTTGAAGAGGTCACCTGTCTTGTCAGACAGATCAGTCTGACGGACTCGTGCAAAGGTAACAACTTAATAAGCCAGCCATGCATGGCAATTGATGTTCTAACTAAATTAATTTGGTTTGTAAGCCTGCTCGTACTGATTCCTCCTTATGCTTTCAGACCCACAACAAGAATCTGAGACGGAGGACAGTGAGCAGCTGGTGCACACAGACGAGGTAATTGTGCGAGGAAAGTGTCTTTTGATGGTTGAGTTCATTCTAGTATAACCGCAGGGTTAAAATGGCCACGTGTGTCTCGATAACTTTGATACTTTAAGGTTTAAATGGATAAGTGTTTGTAGCTCTAGATTGTAGACATTACATGGTGTTAACAAGGCACTCAGGATGTACTAGGCCTATGTCGGATGCTTGCAGTGCACCTTCCTAAGGAGGTATATGCACTTTATTAGTTGTGTTAGACCTCAAGTGTCCCCAAAAGAGAAACACAGTGTGTTTACATGGCCAGCAGAGAACAGGAGATGTCAAATAAATGCCAGAAAACAACCTGTCTGAGTTCTCTAAATGTGTTTACAGGATTCCAGCGATGGTGAGCTTGGTGAAGAAATATCATTTTCTGCTGATGACAGTTTTGGTAAGTGATATTAATGAATGATGTTATAATTATGTCAGTGTAGTTAAAATAAATAAACTTGATGCTTACAATAGTAGCATGAAGCAGTTGTGGTATATGTCGGAGTTGAAGACTGTCTTATCAGTCTTTAGCACATCTTTAACTTTGATCACTCAGCTGACATGGAAATGTTCAGATTTCCTGTCAGCTGATCTAAAGCAGTTTCCTCTTGTTTGTTCTAATCTTCATCACTTGTTTTCTTTCCTTTGCAGAATTGTATCCACACTGTGATATGTGTTGCGTGCAAAACCAAGTTACCAAAACAGTATTTTTTTGTTCTTCCTTTTTAGAGGCTCAGCTGACGAAGATAACTCATCTCTCTCTGATCATTAATGATGATTCTGCTGACATCCTGCCTGTTGAGCAGCAGCCAGAGGAGTAAACACTTCTCTGTTTCCTTCGTGTGTCTTTATCTGATACATCACATTGAAATGTATCAGCTTCATTTGCTTTAGTTAAATCAAACAGGCTTCAGTTCAGTTTGTTTCTCTTTGTGTTTGTTCTCAAAGTCCGCAGTGGCAGTTTTGTTTGATTGGATTGGACCTGCAGGTCATCATTATCTTTTGACCCAATAATTTAATTGTTCTACAAGCATCTTGTTAAAAGTGCTCTCATACAGTGATGCTTGTCAGTGTGTGCTTGCCCAGTGTTACTCAGGGCACTGTTGTGTTACAGATGATCTGTAGTGATGAAACGCCTGATAGTTCTTTTAGAAGTACTGAATCTTTTATTTCAGAGTAACGCTGATTTGTGCAGTTGTCAGGCGACATTCAGCAGTTTTCAAGAAATCTTTCTGTATTTTGTGTGGATACATGCATGTGTTGAAGATATCTTTATGTTGGCAAAATAAATATTGTTGCAGATCTGTAAAGATGTGTTATGGTTTGTTGTTACACTTATTAAAGGTCTTGGGGAGTACTACTGCATATGGATAAAACATAATAAAGCCTTTTGTGACTGCAGAAAAAGCTGCATGTGATCTTTTAATTGCCTCCAGTTGCATTGTGGGTAATAAATAGGTGCCAGGTTTTGAAAAGCAGTCCACTGGTCTAACTACCACTGTACTCCTGTAACACTTGTGTACTCATTGTGAACAAATACACAGTCGATACAGCAGAACCAGATATCACCCATATATTCCACATATTCTCTCTTTTCAAAATCGAGTGCCTTCATTACCCATAATGCATCCCTGGATCCACAAAAAGCTCAATACTACTTTTCAGCATAATGTCAAATGGCTGATGGCAGTCTACCTCTGAAGTTTACACAGGTATGTCCAGGAGCTTCACTTTTAGCCTTTATAATCCGTTTCTAAGCTCCCAGCATTAAAGGATCAGTTCATGAGTCATTATCTACTCAACCTCATGCAAATAGGAAGACTGGAGAATTCCATAAATATTTTTGGATCTTTACAACAAAACAGCGTCTCAGCGCTCTGCTAAGTAACCACAGAAGATGCAGACTTGTTTTAAGATATTTCAAAAAATAAAGCAAATCCACACAGCTCAGACAGCTTTATCTAGTCTCTTTAACCCCCGAGATCCCAAATTGATTTGAAAAGATGTAACTTAAACTTGCACGCTAACGCTTACGAAGGTAAGTAGTAGAGTAGAATTTTGGGTGAACTGTTCCTTTTAAGGGGTTTATGACTTGGAAAACAGAACCTGGAGGTCACCGGAAGTCAGCTGAAGAAATTGGGACACACTGAACTTGTATACAAACCCGATTTATTGGATTTCTGTTGTGTATAAATGGCAGATGTGTATAAAAGTGGAAGGCTGTAACATGATACTGACCCTGGAGGAACAGAGCTGTGAGTTATGGCATGTTAGAACATTTTAGTGTTTGTATTCTTTTAAAGACACTGATTTGCTTATGTACTCTGTTCAATCAGGATGGATACATTTAGTTCACTATCTCAGCTAATAATTAACTAAAATCAGGGGTCTTCAATGCAGAACCAGTCGGTTGGATATGATTCTCATTACAGGCCTCATCGCATAATAACACTGCAATCATAGTGGAGCTCACGTCTGCTGGAAAGCTCATATATATCCAAAGATACGTACAGTATTTGTGAAATAACATTATCATCTCAGCTGGCTTTATATACACTCAAAGAGGAAAATGATTAAAAGAGCGTCTTGAAGAAATTGCTGATAATAGTGAAGATTTCACTAACAGTGAAAAGAGGAAGTGTTCAACTGCTCGTACGCAACATTCAGGCCTCATGAAACAAACGCTGGTCCACTGAGAGCGCTTTCGCTGTCGAGAAAAACAAATCCTTCCTGCTGGTGAGGTAGAGATTATCTTCGATCTATTAATACACCAAAATGATATCCTGAAGGGCCAGCTGGCCCTGGCTTCACATTTTGGGACCGTTCCACCGAGTCCCGTGCATCAGGTGGAACCATGCAGCTGACGGCCAGACAGTCACAGGGAAGTTTCTGCAGCATGAGGCAGTTCAGATGGCCGACTGAAGCACGGTAACATTAGTTCCTGGAATGAGGTTTTCATCTTGTCCATCAATCAGAGGGTCCCATTGGTTAAAGTTCGCCTCCAGACCTGCAAAATCCAAACAAGATTTATGATCACTCGGTACACAGAATATTAAGAAAGTCAAAGAAATGACTGGCAGGGATGGTGAAAGCTTCTCACCGAGGTGACGCTGCAGAAAGGCTAGTGTTGCTTTGTTGGAGAGGTCTATGGCGATCTCAGGGTCGATCTCTCCCTTCAGCTTCATCAGCTTCCCGATCCAGTTGCCCGTCAGGAAGGTGAAGTCTGGGAAACTCTGGTGGACTGTCCCTCTGATGAAGGACCGCAGTTCAAAGAAAACAACACAGATTTGTACACAACCCACAAAACTACGCCGACTTCATTTTCACCTAACGTCAGCGCTGCCTGTACCTGATGGTGATCATTTTCCTCTGTATGCTGGCAGAGTCCAGCTTCTTCATGCGGCTGATGTTCCCCGCCCACTGGAACTTCTCTGAGTTGATGAAGAAGATCGGCTGCTTCACCCGTGCAAAGATCTCGTCGTCTAAAGGGAACATCCAGGCGTCCAACGCCACACCACACCTGATTGAAGAGATTTCAGGTGATGTTATTACAAAATACACGTTACTTGGTATAGCTGCTTAAAATCTTGCTGAGCTTTCATGCTTGATGTGTTTCTGTTAGATTGCAAGTCCTCACTTTTAATTTATGATAAAAAATAACACACGGTACTTGTTCTTGTATCATATCCCTGCTTCTACTCAACAAGCAGACACGCTGTTTGATGGATGTACATTATAAATCCTTACGTACTTGAATTTAACCTCTTTGCACAGAGCTTCAACCACAGTTGCTCCCCCGAAGGAATGTCCCATGGCTGCTATCCGACACAGATCCATGGAGTTCTGTTAGCCAGGAGACAAGAGGAAGAGACGTTAAAGAAGAGAAAACTGTTTAATGCACGGTGTGACATTTCTGCTGCTCGGCGTCTTTCAGTCAAAACAATGAAAACAAGAGATGTAACTTGATGAGGATGTGAAGCAGCGTGGGATCATGGGAGTTGTTGTCTGTTGAGTCAGTGTATTTCAGTGCGACTCCACAGACTGTGTTGGTTCAAACCACTTCAAAAATGCTGTTTGTGTTTTCATTTGGGATTTTGCTGTCCACACCCCCTATAATCAATCTGGATATGTAAAAACTGGATTTGGGCTTGTTGTAACATATTGTCTGTCATTCCCCCGTCAATAACAGCAACATGTGACCACATGAAAAGCACCGTTACCTTGATTAAATTAGGATTAAGATGCTTCATCAGCACCCACAACCCCCGGATAGTAGAGTCTTTTGCCGAGGCAGGGAATGCCCAGGCACATACAGTGAAATAATATCTTAGTCATACCTGTTAAGTATAACATGTTATGTTCAGACATCCAGCTAATACAGTCAGCCCACTGAAACTTATCTAAATAAATTATATTAATAAAACTGCAAAAATATTCTACCTCAAACCTGAGACATGAAAATGGTTGGCTATAATAACCTTTTTGTCAAACTGTAAAACGTACAGGATTCCTGTATGTTGGCTTCAATACTTTGGTATTTCACTGAGGAGATTCCTAAAGAACATTTTTGTTATTTGCCTTAAAAAGCGGTCCACCCACCCCTATGAGACGACTTCGATTCATTTACGAGTTGTTTCTTCTTTGCTTGTGCAACAATATCTAAATGAAAGAACTTAAACATGCTGACTCTTGTGACACATGTATTTCATGTTCCAGCTTGTATTACCAGCGGTATCTGTGGGGCACAGACTTCCTGTAATGTTGACATTTCTTTTTCTTTTTCATTGTTTTGTTAAAGCTTGTGTGCTGCTGCTTTGTTTCATTTCAAAAGAAACCCACAAATTCTATAAAACTGATCAAAGAAAAACAACAAAGTCCATGAAAAGGTCACCTCCAACGTCGTGCAGTCAAACTTTGTCTGCAGAACATTTTGCACTGGTCTCCCTGAGTTGATCTGAGTGAGTCTGTCCAAAGCCAGAATGCATTCATCTGCTCTCTGCTTCACCTGGGGGTGAAACCAAACATTCACACAGGTTAGAAGAAAATGAAAAAGCATACAGCAAATGCTGCTACAGCTTCACATAAAACCAAACCTGATAACAGAGGAAAAGATCGACTGTTACATGTATCACATAAAATATCAAAGAGGAGGTTGAAGGAGCGAGGATGTGGTTTGATTCGATAAGGTCACGCAACACTTTGGTTATTGTGTGTAAAGTTCAGATGTTGTGCAATCCAGCTGCTGGAAGACTTCCAAACACGCAGACAAGTGGAAAATTTGCCTTGTAACAGTGAGAAGCAAGTCACGCACGTAAAGACCTCCTACCTGTTTATTGCGGAGGGGGAACTCACTCTCCCCGTGCTGCAACACTCTGTAGTAAATCCACTCTCTGATCATGCTGTCTTGGGCCGAGGCCGATGTTTTAGGCACGTTATCATTCGCCATCTCTGACTCCGTCTTCTCCCGAAAATAATATGTAGCTGAGGCTGACTGGTCTCTGCATAGAAAAGATGTATACATAATTATGAAAACGGTCACAGGAAAAATCTTCAATATTTAGATCTTTTTAACATTTTTCCTTAAAACTTTTTTACTCTCCAAATTTTCGCTCCAAACTTTCTTTAGTCAACTTTGGATGTGTTTGGAAGTTAAGTTCACCTCATAAAAAAACAACATATTTGTCCTCCTGTAGTGCTCGTGGCTAGCTGACTGAGCATATTAAGATGGCTAACGTCACAGCTCATCTGAGGACGACAGCACTTATGTTTACATCCCACGTGGACACGAGCCTCTCGTCCATCAGGAGGTTTCATCAGGCTTCCTCCTGAGCAGTAATACAGTCTGCAGGTGGTTTTCATTAGAAAGAAAATGAAATGAAACTGCTCACAACAAAGTCTGTGGATTATCTTAAATAACTGAGTCATGATTCTCTAAAAAGAGATGTTGCTGACGAGTTTTTCCACTGTATTCCTTTTTATTCTTTCTTTAGGCACCACAAGCCAAGTGAAGGCAGACTCTACGGCCAACATCTCCAAAACTCAGCCGCTCACACAAAAACTATCTGGATGGATAAAAAGCCCTACAGGTAAGACGAAACGTGTGTATTTTGATTTTGGGTTTCACTGTCTCTTTAAACAAAACTGAATCAAAGTTTAAATTAAACTAAAAGATGAATATAACTATAATGTAGCTTACTATACGTCTTCTTTCACATGATTAAGAAATACGGAAAGTTTCTAGGTTGCAGATCAATGATAGATTCTTTTCTCTGACTGCGTTGGTTTGTTTATGCTCAAAGGCTTAGCAAACTAATTTGGCAGTGTGACAAAAGCAGTGTGAGCGGAGGGACTGACCTCTGACCGCCAGTGCAGGCATGTGAAACAACGTCACAGCACACGCTCAGGCTTTTTTTCTGTGGCTTCAGCCGTTAACCAGCCGCTAAAACTGAGTGAAATACCACTTTAGTCCACATGAGTGACGGACTAACTGTGGCCATTATGTTCATCTCCATATGGTCCCCCTATGGTCTCTATACTGAAAAGAAATGTGATGACCTGGTTCGTACTATTGTCTGCACACCCTTTCCACTCCTACTCCACAGATAAACAGACAGCCGCCTGCAGAAGAGACTGCCTGGTGGTTTTGTTTGCTTGACTCACGTTCAACTAGAATTTCCTCCGACTGACACGCGGCCTGAGTTTCACATTTCCAGCGTGCGTATCGTCAGTCCAACTGTCTGAATATAGTTCAAATACCTAAAGAATCCATACATTAAAACTTCCAACATGTGGCCTGTTTGAATTACTGACTGATAATACATCTATTATCAGAGTCCCTTCACATTGTCTACAGTCAAATTCAAGCACTTTTCAAGCATTTTCAGCAACTTGTGGCTGATCACATAATAGTACACATACATACATACACTCAAATGATTATTTCACTTCCTCAAATTAAAACCAATATATTTCACGATAACCTTCTAAGGGTGACAAACAAAAGGGAAAGGGAAAGTTTCGTGTTTGAATGTGTCACCTGTCTCTAAGTAGACTTGGCGTTGAATACAACCTGAGCCAATATAAAACATCTTCTCATTTAAAAGCTGTGAAGTTTCAATTCCAAACACTGTATCTAAAATTTCAGCACTTTTCAAACATCTCTCTGAAGCCCGTACTACCTTTATTTATGTGGTGTGAGTTGATGAAATAAATCCCGACATCATCATGACGATATCAGCTGTAAGTATATTTAGTAAATAAATAAAATCTTGCACACATACCTGTGTTCCACAGACGCCACAATGAATCCCCGAGAGGCCAATTCTGCACATATAGCTGAATACAAAGTCCTAGAAAACACCAAGAATAAATAAATGAGCCCATGTATAGTGACAGATAAGAATGAGTAAATGGTTTAGCAGCGCTCAGATAGAGTGTGCACCTACCTAAAGGCTCCGAGGCCATGAGAGAAGATAACTACAGGACATTTTCCATTTGATTTAAACGGAGCATCCAAGTAGGCTGGGATCTTAAAGGACCCTGAAATAAACAAATGATACAAGCACAAGCTTTTTTTTTAAAAAAGGCAAGGACAGCATTAACCTGCAGAGTTGAAACTTAGCAGAGGAAGATCATTTATAATGATACTAATAATAAAGGACATGATTTCTGCTTTTAATAGATTATTCTTGCTAGGTAATGAAGCGAAAGTACGCATTTATATGCAACAATAACACAACTTATACTACACTATGTGGCGCAACATTTTAGTGAAAAATTCATATTTTGAGCAGTATCATAAACATGCAAAAACAACACTTGCTTCCTGAAAAGAGACACAGTGGACATACACGTGTTTAAAAGAGTTGTGAAGTGTTTGCATACTGTTTGACTGATTTAAGTTAAATTACCAAAGAGGTAGTTGAAAATCTTTTCACTAAGAGTCCTGTTGATTTTCATGAAGTCTGCCAGACCGTTAAAATACTCCTTGCACGGGACCCAGTCTGGTTTTTCTGCCTTCTCAGTCTCTTGGCAGGGATAGTACAGCCGGAAGAAGCTTCCCTGTGAACAAGAAGCTCACACAAGTCAGCACCTCTGTCTTTTTCCTTGTTGTCCTAACATACAAGACATATACTGTATTTTACACACAGACAACGTGCTCATATCCTCTGTTCTGCTGGTACCTGTGCAGTGTGGTCCATCATGAAGTCAGTGCACCCCACAGCATAGGGGCCCTTGGCGGGAGGGATCCCAAGGTGATTACTGCAGGCGTTCCCCATGGTTAAGAAACCGAGCGTGTACCTCCTCTGGTCTGTTCAACACAAGGACACTTACTGGATGAAGCACTCAAGTCAGCATAAACAGGAAGCAGTGACGGGTGACTAACGTGGTTGACAGTCATGACACAGACAACATGACTAGACACAAAAAAATAGACACTCAGACTTTGTGTGCACAACTTAATGTGACCAAGTTATGAATACAGACATGGAAAGTTTTGTTGAGCAGTATAAAAAAAAGCCAAATGCATTGTTTTCCTTTACAATATGAATATTCTACCTATTAAATATGTAAGAATTGATGTAATGTAAATGTAAATAAGACCTATACTTGTCTTTGACTCCTGTTTTGAGTGTTTAAGAACAGAGTAGCAGATGTTTCATAGAGCAGAGGGCGACATTGACTCAGCTCGAGCAGTTATTACGATATGTGACCGTTGGCTAACTTCCCCAGACGTCACCTGGGTCCGAGCCAAGCTTCACTTTTCCATTAAGCCACCATCACTAAACTTTCCAGGTGTTTTGTCCTCACATTAACCTTTAGCTGTAGAAGACGTATGTGTGTGTCTATATCAACCATGTCGGTGGTAACCGCGGTGTCTCAGCCCCTACCTGTCCTTGCCCACTCGTAAATCCTTTTGACTAACAATTGTACAAATCCTCCATGAGAAAACATCGACCTCAGCTGTTGGAAAGGCGAGCTAACCTCGGTATCCTCTGGTTAGCCGTTAGCCACAAAAACACCCAAATAACTTTATATGAAGAAAACGAGGCCTACCGGAGATACAGACGGAGCCGTGTGCCAACGTCACTACATCAGTTTCGCAACATTACCGCGTTACTTATTTAACTTTGTCGAGATTAATCTCCCGGCATGAGTCACTCGGGAGTGGTTTGACAGGTCGTTAGTTCTGTTGGAGTTAGTTAGCCGCTGCTAGCATGGGAGGCGGCTAAACCAGAGTGGTGGATGGGGACGGTTGCCTTACGGTCCTGTAGCAGTCACCCCGCTCTCCTAAAACTGAATTAAACTAAACACAATGTCATTAAACAGTTACAATAATACGTAATGTTGAGCTTTTATTACCACAATAATAACATTCATGATAATAATTACACAAAAGCCCCCTGATGAAATTGCGTGAACTCAAATATCTACGGCTCTTGTTCGGTTCAGCGAATCCGAGCTTCCTGTGTGCACGTGCATTTGTTGACAGCGACTATCTTTGCTCTGATTTGTATTTAATGGACGTTGTGTGAGGCGCTGTGTGTTTCTCGGGACAGTCGCTGACACTCTGATACATGTTTTTCTGCTCAGTGTTCGGCTCGTTCGACGCGCCTGTTAACTTTTTAACCGGCACTTAAGAAACACTCCGCGTCAGCAGGGGGCGCTGTGGACAGGAAGTGACGTAGCCACAACCACCGGAGTCCCCACAAACACTGTTGCAGGATGCAGCGTTAGCAAAGCCGGCTAACTACAGCTAGCGCATCACTCGTTAACTATTGTTGAAAATGAAATTGGTGAGTAACAGACTGTTAGCATTAGTAATATAACCAAGTCTTCTCCAGCTGACTATAATAACGCATTATATTAACGTCCAGGGAACGTGTAGCTATAGCTTCTCTGTTAGCTTAGCAGCTAATATGTGTCTGCTCCTGTCTGGACCCCTGTTGCTAACGTTACCTAGTCAGCTAACTGCTAACTTGTGCAAACTATTTGATATATAACGTCCATAAAGTTTATACAACGCTGAGTTAATTGGTTGATATCATAAATTAATCACTCTATTCTTATAGTGAGACTGTGCGTGCCTTTATACACACCTATAGACTGACAGCATCTCTTGCCTGGACTGAATATAATGTCATGATATAAAATTATTAATAAACTTAATTAATAGAGCACCTTTCAAAAAGAGAGTTTACAAATTGCTTTGACAATCAAGTAAAGCAGGAAAGTCAGGAAGACAGTATACTATTGAATAAGCACTCAAAAGTAAAGACAAACACAAGGAAGTCTAGTCTGAAGTGAGTTAAAACAAGAAAAGTTATTACAGTAAAAGGAGTAAAAATGATTTTTAAAAAAAGGCAAAATCACATAAAGGGAATAAGGAGAAGACAGAAAAGAGACACAAAATAAATAAGATAAAATACATGATGATTTATCTGCTTCTGCTGCATCTGTCATGTATTCTGTTGTTGTCACAGTTGTTGTTTTATTTCTACGTTTGTCTCTGGTGACTCCTTCGTGTCTTTCAGTACTGTCTGTCTGGCCATCCAACATTGCCTTGCAATGTCCTCAAATTCAAATCCACCACTATCATGTTGGACTGTGGGCTGGACACCACCTCGGTCCTCAACTTCCTGCCCCTTCCTCTGGTGCACAGGTGAGTCACTGACATTAGTGACTTCTTTCAGTCCATCATTTCATTAGTGGTAGAGTTCTCATTGTTCTGAATCATGATGCATGTTTCTATTTCTGTGCTGTTTCAGCCCAAGACTCTCTAAGTTACCTGGTTGGGTCTCTAAGGATGGAACGTTAAACTTGGAAAAGGTACAGCACACAATTTGTGTTACAGGTCAAGTCTGGTTTTCTGTCTATGTCATTAAAGTGCAACTGTATTACGGTTTATCTGTGACATAAAGCTACAAAAGGAAAATAAAACTGTCAGTTTCTATCTTTTCAGGAGCTGAAGGAATGTGCAGGACGTGTGTTTGTGGACTCGCAGCCAGAGTTCTGTCTCCCTGAGGTAAACCACGCAGCCCCAACACAAACAGTGGATTTAATTAAGACACAACCAATCACATGCTTCAAACAAGTGACTTTGCTCTACTTGGAGAACAATACAATTTTGATCTGAATAAACTATATTTCACTTTAATTTTGGTCACAGAAAGAGCTGCTGGATCTGTCTACCATTGATGTCATCCTGATCTCTAACTACCACTGTATGATGGCCCTGCCCTACATCACTGAACACACAGGCTTCACTGGGACAGTGTATGCTACAGAGCCCACCCTGCAGATTGGCAGGTAGGAAGATTCAAAGGATGAAAAATTCACCATATTGTTTTTATTATAATTTAGTAAAAAAAATATGCAGTAATTTTAACACTGCATGTGTCATTTTTATCATGGTTACGTAAGAAGAAATAGAGGTCGAAAAACAACCTTGCTTTGTCGTGTTTGAATAATAATATGTCATCTCAGAACAATAAATACAGCTGATGCTGTATTTTGAATCTGAAGACGTTGGTTTGAGATATGTGAGAAGTGCTGAGATGTTTTGCTGTTATTTTCCTCAGACTGTTGATGGAGGAATTGGTGAACTTCATGGAGAGAGTTCCCAAAGCCCAGTCTGCCACCTGCTGGAAGAATAAAGAAATACAAAGGTAGATAAACTGAACAGTGACTGTAGGTGATTGTTGACATCTCGTACAATCTTTTTGAAGTTGAATGTCATGTTTTTCATTCTTGCTTACATACATAATACATACTTACACAACATAATACTAACATAGTATGATATGAATGAAACCCTGATTGTATTATGTCAGGATGCTCCCTGGGCCACTGAAGGATGCAGTAGAGGTGTGGACGTGGAAGCGGTGCTACAGCATGCAGGAGGTCAACTCTGCCCTAAGCAAAGTTCAGCTTGTGGGATACTCACAGAAAGTGGTAAGAGCCTCTTTCCTCCTACACTGTCTGCATAGTCATACACCAGTGTACCATGAGGACAGGAGGAATTATTCTGCCTGTACAAAGTAAGAAAATAAATGTACTTGTCCACTTTTTTCTTCCTCCAGGAGTTGTTTGGAGCTGTGCAGGTCTCCCCCTTAAGCTCTGGTTACTCACTGGGCAGCTCCAACTGGATCATCCAGTCTCATTATGAGAAAGTGTCCTATGTGTCAGGTTCATCCCTCCTCACCACACATCCACAGGTGGGTCAACAGTCCTAATGCGTAAATTACACACTGGCCCGAGAAAACCGTGCAGTGATCAAGAGTTTGATATTTGTGTTTCACTTAACATTATGAATGTAAAATGCTTTGACATGAACAAGTCAGATCCTTAATGGCTCTCCGAACTGAAACTTTATCAAACCCTCTTATTGTATTTCTGTTTTCATCTATCAGTTTTTGTCAGTTATGATTGTAGAAAATAGGAAAAACAAACTCTTGTTCTTTCCAAAATATAACGTACAGTGAACAAATTGATCTTTTTCTTTAACTTTTGAGTAATTGAGAAGGTATTGCAGTGTTGTTAAGGTTTGTCCAGCCTCCTTGCTATAGAAGATCAGGACAAGCCCTGAAGAAAAAGCTTTATATAATCTGTTGTTGTTCTTCTTCTTCTCTCAGCCGATGGACCAAAGCTCCCTGAAGAACAGTGATGTTCTGATTCTGACAGGCCTCACCCAGATGCCAACCGCCAACCCAGACGGCATGCTGGGAGAATTCTGCAGCAACCTCGGTAGGTTTACTGGACAACATTAAGTTTCATAATGTTGAAATATTTGTCATACTTCTGTTCTGTCTCTGGAGTCTTTGTTAATTCTGAGTGTTTTAATCTCGGTTGTTTATTGAACCCGTGCCTTTAGCCATGACGATCCGAGCCGGAGGCAACGTGCTGGTGCCATGCTACTCCTCTGGGGTGATATATGATCTGCTGGAGTGTCTGTACCAGTTCATAGAGAGCGCCAACCTGGGGACCACGCCCTTCTACTTCATCTCACCTGTCGCCAACAGCTCGCTGGAGTTCTCTCAGATCTTCGCCGAGTGGTGAGGAGCGCCTGTTTTACAAGAACAAAAGCAGCAATGAAATAGCAGGAAATTATAAAACTGAAATATTTGTAACAGTGATGTTTTTCCTCAGCATGATGTTGGGATATTCTGATTAGATTTGTGATTTTAATTAATTTTTCTGGTTGTAGGCTTTGCCATAACAAGCAATCAAAGGTGTATCTTCCAGAGCCTCCATTCCCTCATGCAGAGGTGAGTTCTGCTGCTGTGTCTCAGAGAAAGTCGATACAGAAGTTATTTATCTGCTGAGGGCTGAAGTGACCTTGTAAGTCTGTAAAAAGCTTGGAGAGGGTTTCTGTAATGAAGTTAGGGCTGCAATGAATAATTTAGTTGTATTCTGCACATGTGTACCGTTCATCTGGTTTCTTTTCTTGGTCTGAGAATTTCCTTGAGCTCCAGTCTCTCCCACGGGTCTCTGCTCCGAAGATAGAAACAGTTTTGTTGACATTTCTCTTCCTGTGTTGTTGTTTCAGCTGATCCAGACCAACAAGCTGAAGCACTACCCCAGTATTCACGGAGACTTCAGCAGTGAGTTCCGTCAGCCATGTGTGGTATTCACTGGTCACCCGTCTCTGCGCTTTGGTGATGTGGTTCACTTCATGGAGCTGTGGGGCAAGTCCAGTCTCAACACCATCATCTTCACCGGTAACTTCAGCTGTATTACGAGCTTCTTATTTTACACTCTGGCCAGGAATGCAAAAGATGTTTTCCAGCTAAAGTGATGTTTCTAAAAGTCTCCATGACTTTTCTTTATCGCCACCAGAGCCAGACTTTTCTTACCTGGATGCTCTGGCTCCCTACCAGCCGCTGGCGATGAAGTGTGTTTACTGTCCCATTGACACACGGCTCAATTTCCACCAGGTGTCAAAGCTGCTCAAGGAAGTCCAGGTACGGTCTTACTGTTAGCACTATATACGAGAAATAAGGGATTACACCTACCTGACCTGATTTTTATAACCGTAATGTGGTTTAAAGTGGGACTGTGCTGGTTTTTATTGGCAAATAGAGCAAGATAAATACTGGAACTCCATCAGTTTGTCGAGTGCAGAAACTGCTGCCTCACAGGTTTTTTGTTCCCATGTGGAGAATTTTGCAATAAGCCAATAAACACTGAGTCAGGAGGAATCCTGTGGGTAAAAACCAGAGGATGGAAACAATTTGACAAGCTAAAAGGCGAAGGCACATACAGAAAAACAGAACTGCGTTAGATCAGCATGTCGGGCAAAGTTGCAGGGAATACACAACAAATCCTAGAGTGCTACAGGGACCGCAAACTGATGGTTTGGCTGTACTGTTAAGTAGCATGATGTCCACCATCTCTCTCCTGATGTGATGCAGGCTTTCAGTTCCATTTCCAAAACACTGACATTCGCTATTAAAGGCAACCACAAATCAAGTGACAGCAGAGGTCATGGGACTGTACAGTTTCACGAGCTGCATCAGCCACACACTTTAGTTTAAACCCTCCTTCAGTCATACCTGCTGTATCTTCAATAAACGACAGGCTCCGCCCACAACATGGTGTAGCTAAAAGCTTCTCAAAGGACTGTTTCACCCACCGGGAGTTGACCCCTGTCTCTCGTCTCCCCCCTCCTGCAGCCCCTCCATGTGGTGTGTCCAGAGCAGTACACCCAGCCTCCCCTGACCCAGTCCCACCGCTCGGATCTGATGCTGGAGCTGCAGCCTCCTCCCATGCCCTACAGACGCTGCTCTGTACTCAACTTGCCCTTCAGACGCTGCTACGAGCGCGTCTACATACTGCCTGAGGTGAGCTCCAGCTCATGTGGCTATGAATATATATTCTTCAACTTGTCGGGTTAAAAGCAACCTGACAGACTCCGCTGACAGTGCTGAGTGAAAGATAAACTCTGTCCCTGAGGTAACAGATGGTGAGCGCAGACTTTAAACTCTCTGGTGTGTGGGTAGACGACAGTGGCATATGGTGTAGAAAAAGCTGTCACAGTTACGGAGAGGAATGCATTATGGTGATAGTCCAACTCCTCAGAAACCAGGTGGCTAATTTTCATGTCTAAGAGCCACATTCTTGTGTTCCTAGCTGGCCAACTCCCTGGTGCCCTCCGAGATTAAACCCGGCGTCTCCCTTGCAACAGTGTCGGCAGTGCTGCACTCCAAAGACAACAAACACACGCTGCAGGTGAGTGTGTGTCTGTCACGTGTATTTGCAGCTTTGTATATTTGGACACGATTGGCATAACTTTGCCAGACATCGATGGTTTTTCCTCTCCTGTGTTGCCAGTCGGTTCCCAAACCCCCTCCAGTGCCCCCCAGCAAGAAGAGGAAGCGGGTGATGGAGGAGCCTCCAGTAGTGCTGGCCCCCAAACCCCTGCTGAGTGGAGCGGTGCCGCTGGATGCTTTCCTGGCCACTCTGCAGAAGGTGAGACATCTGTGTGTTTTTATAACAGCCAGCAGTTTAAATTAATTTCTGTACTTGACACCGCGCCCTCGTTTAACTGTGGCTTTAGTATTCCCAGAGGAGATGATGGCACCCTTGAATCTCATCGTATCTGATGTTACAGTCTCCTCACGCATAATGTTATTGGGATTAGTAGGTTTTTTTTTTTTTTATAGCGGAGACCGGGGATTTAAAATAATAAATCTAAAGTACGACATTTTAGATTGAATTTAAAGCATGGGCAAACATTGTAATAAGAAGCAATAACACACAGAGTTGAACTAGTTCCAACAGAGACCAGGACATTTTACCTGTGCCCTAAATAAAGAGAATCCCCCTCTTTCTGCATCCACACCTGAATGACATGCAGAGAAACACACCTGTACGACCTTGACTGTGCGTTTCTCTCCTCCTCCTGCAGCACGGCATCACAGAGGTGAAGGTGGAGGAGACGGCAGACGGACACATCCTCCACCTGCAGGCCGAGGACACGCTGATTCAGCTGGAGGAGGACGGGACGCACATCGTCTGTGACAACAACGAGCCGCTGCGCACCACACTGAGAGACCTGGTGCTCCGCTTCCTGCAGAAGCTCTGACCTGAATCCTCTCCACGCCTCCTTATTGTTTTTCTAACAGTATTCTGCTTTACTGGACTGCGGATAGCAACTGAGATGATGGTGGAGGGGGAGGACGTGACACAGAGCTGTGAACTGGACTGTCTCCATGTATTTAACACTGCAACTTTTACAGTCGTTATACTGTAAAGACCAGTTATATTTTGTAAAAAAAAAGAAAGTATTTTGTATTAAAAGTTTTTTCAAACATGTTAAGGATGATCTCATCACTGCAACCTCTTTAATAAGGAAACTAATACAGTAAAATGTACAAGAAAAAAAACAAAGATCATCAGTCATGAGTTGGGTTTTCCAAACGAGGAAGTGAGAAAAGAAATTCAACAAAAAATGTCAAAGCCGTTAAACTGTAACGTCGTCTGGGTCAATTCTGCTGAGTCTTTTGATTTTTGCGTAATCTAATTTTTTTTTTTTTTTTTTTTTTTTTTAAAGGGTCTTAACTGGCTTTTAGCAATCCAGACATAACAAATGGAATCAAATGTCAGTTTTTGATCAACTTATTTGCTAAAGATGTCGCAGGTGTCCAGATGTCATGATATTGGTACAAAAATGTTTATCTGTATCTGACACAGTAAGAGAAGCACAGGTGCATGACGTCAGTTTCAGGATCCTGGTCCAACGTTCATATTGGCTTGTTGATGAGATTCCTGAAACTGCTTTTCCTGCCATCAGCTCATCATGTCTGCTGCATCCATCCAACCACACGTCTGCAGAGGTTTTATGATCGATAGCTTGGAAAAGTTGTAAAGAGCTGCAACAACGCAAAAATCAGTTGTCAACTATTAGAATTATTAGGCAACTACTTTAATAATTTTTAAGGGGAATGATTTAAACTTTATAAATGTGTTCTGTTTCTTTTCTCTGACAGTTAACTGAATGTGTTTGGTTTGTGGACAAGACAAAGCAAAATAATTAATATAGTAATAGTTAAGAGAAGTTTTCAGGATTTAAACTTGGTTATATCGACCAAAAATAAAGAAATTTTTGGTAGTTATACCTTAAATTTAATGAAACACTTGTGTAAAAGATGTAGCAGGCAGGATATTTAACAAAACGTTGTCTAAAATTACACTAATGCACTTAAACAACATTGTATACACAACACAATGTATACATTGTATACACTGACTGTATTAGTTATCACTAAATCATCTTTCTCTACATCATAATACCTGAAAAAATATTGTTTTATCAGTGTTGGGGAGTAACGAATTACATGTAACGACGTTACGTAATTTAATTACAAAATTTACGTAATTGTAATCCGTTACATTACTGGGAGAAAATATGTAATTAAATTACAGTTGCTTTTGGAAATTTCAATGATTACAACTTAAGTTACATTTGAAAAATCGCCGCAAAAGCTCGGATTTATCAAATAGTTTTTCGCCCCCCTGGATTCATGTTTGTTTTTAGTTTTTTTCATATCAACATCCTCCCGCCAAAACTGACGCTTGTGATTGGCTCTCTCTGGTCATGTGCCATTCGACTCAACCTACAAACTGTACGGCGGCAGCAACAGTGTCAGCGGCACACAAGATGTTCCTGGGCTGGAAATACAAAAAACACTTCATACAGACAGAAGCCAGGCTTCCCTGTATTACAAAGGTGGCTCTCTTTTAACCCGACTACATCACCATGGTAACTTATGCTTAGCTCATAACCTGATCCCGACCAGGTTCTGTTCAGAGTTTAATCATAAAATCGGCTATAAAAGCGCCGCTGTTTCACTATTTAACTCATTTACAACTGGCGTCACCTTTACTTTGAAAGTCCAGTGGAGCTGGATCAGAACAGAGCATTTGTACGGAGGGAGAGATCGCGCTGATCCGCTGCTGGTTACTTTCTCTCTGAGCGTCTCCGCCTACAGATGTTCAGCTGAGGGGATACGCTGCTCAGCTGATGAGCCGACTCATGTCAGGAGGTCATTTATTAGGCTATAGCCTATTTACTTTTATATACAGTCAGTCACCACTGAAAGAAGTTGTGCGCTCGCAGCAGGACAGATCATTTAACTTAATGTGGCCATGAATAAATTAATTGTATCGCCTGTTATGTGTTGCCCAAACGCAAATCTTGAGTAGTCTACTGTTTTCTCACATTTAAAAAGGTCTTTGTACAGAGACAACATGTGATTTGCTTGTAGCTACAGCACCTAAAAAACCCACTGTAACCTATTTTCATACGCACACCAGCCTCGCTTTCAATAAAACACACACTGGCATTTTATTATTGTGATCAGTGAAATATTTGAAAACAATATAAAACACAGTTTAAAACAACAGTTGTTGTTGCTCTAAAGCTTCATATTTAAAAGCAGCTCAATGTAGAGCTGTCAGAAATTAAAATCAGCCTCCTCTTGTCATATTTGCAGCAACACTGTTGCTTCAGGCTGTGATCAGGCTTTTTTGTATCACTCATACTCTCTCCATTAAAACAACCTGCTCCTCTTGGCTGAAATCAGCCTGTTGTCGCTCCATTTAGTGAGGAAGTGAGCCTCCTTCGCAGTACAGGCCTAAGGTCAGACTCATAATATATGGTGAAACCTTTGAACTGAAAGGTTTATCACACTATAGGTCTTAAAATGTGAAAATGGTTAGCAGTTGAGAGATTTCATTCAAAATTAAGAAAAGTAATCATAATGTAATCAAATGTAATTAGTTACATTACTTTGAGAAAGTAATTGAAATAGTTACACTACTATTACATTTTCAACAGGGTAACTTGTAATTGTAACCAACTACATTTCCAAAGTAATCTTCCCAACACTGTGTTTTATATAGTCTCATATCAGATCATACATACGCCAATACCAACATATCTCTGCTTTTAACGGGTGTCAGAAAAGAAGCTGAGTCGCTTGTTGTGTCTCACACAAAATATTTAATGGGTGCAGGGTTTACGTGCAGCTAAAATACATTTAATAATATGCTTTCAATGTACAATATCTTACAGTGTACTACGTGACCATTGCTTTGATAATACAACTGTGTGCAGCAGGAAGAACATGTGGGATTGATAAACGTCAGAGGGCTCAGTGAGAACAGTTCACACAGACACACTCCCCCACCCCTCCAAAAACAAAACACTTCCCTCAGTGACACATTAAATATCGCACGTTTGGACCAACACAACATGGTTTTAAATAGAACTGCCTCTGTCGGCCCAGATGTGCTGTACAGCGGTCATCTTCAGGGAAAAAAAAGGTATCCAGGTATGTTTGTTGCGTTTCAGCGGGTGTACACATTAAAACAGAGAGGACACATACAGAGTGAAACGTGGTTTCTGGTAGAACAAAGAGGGGCCGATCAAAGAAGTATTGACAGTGCATGTGTGTCACATCGACATGAGACATGTAATGGGCCAGACATTAGACTAAAACATTTCATTAAACCATCAGTGTGTTCCCCTCTTTGTTCTTCCGTCTTGTATACTGTAGTAACAGGCAGCACAACTAGAAGCTTGATGATGTCATGTTCTCCATGTGTGACCAGGCAGCAAAATAAAGATCTTAATTAGCGTCAGTGCACCTTGAGGCTCATGTGGTCAACAGGCTGTAATTTGGAGAAAAAGGTGGGCAGTAGAGGTAGCAGGGCTTTTTTTATTTTAAACATAGGAAGGGAACTTGACAGTCTCCCTCTGGCAGTAGAAGTTCAACTGTGCTGTGACTCGATGTTCATTACTGTATTTATCAGAAAAAGCTTGTGATTCCAACAACCATGCTGGTAATAATATTGTATTTTTCCTGTATGTTTATAAGGATCAAGATTATAGAAAAGTACTCAAAGCGTAGAAACTAGAGGGTGAAGAGCAAACTTTTAGAGATATTAAAGTAATGATCAGTGGATCAAATGATGACGTGTGTGATGGGACAGACGTTGCTCGTACTGACGAACACACTTCACTGTTTTGGTTCAGTTGTTTTTTGCTACAGGAGGCAGCTGTTGTCTGAGTGTGTGTGTGTGTGTGTGTGATACCTGGACCAGACAGACAAAGTCTGCGACTAGCAGGTGAGCTGCTGGAGACCGAGAGAGAGCTGGAAGAAGTCTCATGTGTCCAGAAACAACTCTTATTGAGGCTAAGCTGCTGATGAGTTTGTCATATCGCCAAGGCATATAGGTCAGTGTTGTTTTTGCAACTGGTTTGCGCTGCCCCTGCATGGACAAATATCGTCATTGCAGCTTTAAAGAGAGGATGAGAAATGTGGGTGGAGGGTTAGGTGGAACTGTTTTTCCTTCATTAAAGCCCTCACTTGTTAGGCACGTGATTTTGCAAACTCTGAGGACCTGAATGGAGTATTAGCAGTGCAGCAGAAGCTCTGTGTCGCTCTTCAAGCTGCTTAAGATATGAGACATAAATATCCGTGGCTCAGGATACAGTGCTGCCACCAAAACTGCCTACACCTGTCACTTTCATCAGCCTTGTCGGCCAGCCGGAAGGGCGAATCAATTTTGCAAAAAGTCTGCCTGGAGAGTTGAGTTGCCTGTGATCGTCTGAGTGGGGGTTCAACCTGATAAATGTGTCCTCTGTCTCGTCAGCTGTTGTGAAGTTTATCGTGTTCCTCTACTTGGACTCTTTCTCAGCGTCCAGCAGTGCAGAGCTGATGCCTAGCTTCTTTAATTCGTCCACCAGATCTCCGTTCTGATGCATCTGGAGCAGGATGTCACAGCCTCCAACGAACTCGCCGTTGAAGTACACCTGAGGGATCGTGGGCCAGTTGGAGAACTCCTTGACTCCTGTTGAAGACAGATAGCGTCGGTGTCAGAATCAGATTTAAACTAATGCCAATACTTTATCAATTAAGTTCAAGTAATTTCAGGTTAAAGCCAGTTAGAAGTCACATACAACTGATGGCAAATTCAAAGAAACCACAACAGCACCAACTGTAATTTAATCATCAAGTGATCTCAGATTGGTACTCCAGAACAACAACCAATCAGTAAAGACATCACCAGAGTAAAAACATGTACATGGTAAAATATGGTTGCTTTATATTCGCAGTATCACGTACAAGTTTTAATTGATATAACCAATAAATAAAGTATTAGTGGACAGACAGTCCTTTTAAGAGGCTGTGTAGTAGACTGACCTGGACAAAGGTGTGCAGAGTGAGGCTGTCACAATAACACAACCTTGATACAAGGGGTGTAATAATATATAGATCAGGATCGATACGTTGACTAGATCATCCATTAGCATTAATGCAAAGTGAAAACATTGATTCATATCGCCAGCCCCGAGGCTTTATGGGGCCCTAAGCAGAATTTGATTTGGGGTTGATTCACTGGTGAGCTGGAAAGTAACAAAATAAACCTGCAGACAATAAATTTACAGTGAACAAGTTAACTGTTTTAATATGAACTGTGCAAGAGTGCAAAACAGTCAACTACAAATACATTGTTACTTACATAAAAGTAAGAAATGTTAGGTACGTCAAATGTAAATAGGATACAAATGTAAAAAGAAAAATATACAACATGAAATGAATCAAATAGAAACTTAAAATGAACTGGGTGCAGTGGAACTTGGTCAAACCAGTAATACAGACTCGGTCAGTGTGTTAAAACAATAACAAAATCTTCATCAGCCTCTCCTGTGTGACATTTTGAGAGCTCTTCCTCCTGTTAGCGCTCAGTTCACTTACTGTTGTGTGAAACTACAAGAAGGAATGTGGTGTTTTTCCTGCTCTTCTCACTCTGCAGACACTAAATCAATGCAGCATCGTTGTAATTAATCCAACTAAGGTAAAATATCTGGATTGCTGTTCTTTGACAACACTACACCTGGTCCCAAACTAAATTGGATCCTGGGTGAATTAAACTGAGTCGGTCTGTCCCTCCTCAGCATGACGTGTGTCATGATGACTTGGCATTATTTCACTGCTGTTGCAACATAAATCTCAATTAAGAAAATCCCCGTAAAAAGGTCAGAGCTGACGTAACAGCACCACAGACCGTTTCCTTCTTCCTTAACGCCTTTATTGAAAACAATGTTGGTGTTAGCTGTGTGACAGACAGGCTGATGGGGGAACGTTGGACCACACCCTCCGGTCCTGCTGCTGGGAGCTGATAAACTCTCCTCTGAGAACTGGACCCGGCCGTTAAAGAACGGCTGATATACGAGTCTGAATGTGCCAATAACACAAAGTGTGTCAGCTGAGCGAAGCTAACGAATGCTACAAGCTAGCAGTGTCCTAACTGCCGCTGTCAGTCATGAAGAAGTTTACAAAGTTAGATTGAGAGGTGCCCACTTGTTGTTGTCATGAGCAGGTTTTATCTCGGCTTACTGACCCTGTCTGAGGTCCTGGTCCTCCAACACGTTGTACGCAGCATAATCGTCCACGCCGTGCATCCGCAAGATCTGAACCACGGCGTTACTGAAGCCACACATGGGCTGAGCCGGCGTCCCCTTCATGAACACCACCACCTTGTCCTTCTTCACCATCTCACCAAGGTCTTTATGGACGCCCGCCGCCGCGCACAGGAGCCGGGCCGAGGCCGAGCACACGCGTCCGTCGGCTTGTCTCGGCAGATACACCGCCACCCCCGACCGTAAACAGCTCGCAGTCGATCTAATTAGAGTGTTCATGGTCTTTGGTAAGCTTTAACTTGATATGAAGGAAAAGAGAAGTGTCGTAGAAGTGAACAAGCCTGCTCCTTTACGACCCGGAGTCAAACTAGTCCGATAACACACGCTACGCTGCCGGGAAGGGGGCGGGATCTAGACTGCGATTGGACAGCTGCGCGCGCACACATTCTAGTCTGGTTTGCTATTGGTCGACGACAAACATCAATTACATTAGTTACACAAGGACTTGTAATCAAACAGACGAATTAAAACATATGACTATTTACTTATATTGCAGTTATACGTATTAAAATTATAAACTATTATAGAAATTGTGAAAAACTAAAACTAAAAAATCTTTCCAGCTTCAAGAAGCCGTTAACAACTTCCGGGTCAACTTGAACAAAGCGGAAATAGGTCCAGGGGAAAAAGACGACGACCGTTTGAAAGATGGCGGCGCACACGCAAAAGAATAACAAGCCGGGGAAACCTGGAGGAAAAGAGGCTCAGCCTCTAATAATCGCCAAAACTCCGGCGGAGGAACAACGTCTGAAGCTGGAGAGGTTGATGCGGAACCCGGATAAACCCGCTCCCATCCCGGACCGGCCCAAAGAATGGAACCCGCGGGCTCCGCCGGAGTTCGTCCGAGATGTGATGGGGTCCAGCGCCGGAGCAGGCAGCGGCGAGTTCCACGTTTACCGGCACCTCCGCCGCAGAGAGTACCAGAGGCAGGACTTTCTCGACAAGATCGCAGACAAACAAAACGAGGACCTGACATATCTGGACAAGGTGGAGCAAAACAGACAGGACGCCGAGGAGAGGACGGCAAAACGCAGGAAGAAGCGGGAAAAGTTGAAGCAGAAGAAGCAGCAGGCGAAGAAGGCAAAGATGGAGGCCAAAAAGGATAAAGAAGACGACACGAGCTCCGACAGCAGCGATGAAAAAGAGGACGACGACGAGGAGAGAGAGGCTGATGATGACGCCGAGGCTCCGAGCTTCATCATGGGGAGGAAATGACGCCCTCTGTCTCCTGCAGGGCGACGGACACACTGCCAGGGCTGAGTGCTGGCTTCTTACTGCTGGGGACAAAATGGGGGTCAGATCATGGGGCCTTTGGGGACATGGACACCAGAATCACAGAACAACCTCTGGGTAAAACACTTGGCCCCACACAAAGACAAACGTCCTCTATTCCTTTTTTAAAATATCAGAATAACACAGTCATCTTAGTTTAATAGGCAGGAAACCAGCTTTGGGTGTACGCAGATATTGGTGGTCAGTGTCCCAGATGGAAAGAAGACATGTTGAGGCCGTCCAGTGTTTTCATTGTGCTTTCCTCAATCCTTTAAGATTTTCAGAATTTTCACTTGATAAAATTCCTGGGAACGTTCTCTATTTCATGTAATCTTTTAAATGTTTTAATAAAAGCGAGAACATACACGGACAGTCAGGTGTTAATGCGGTTTGTTCACATTTAGATTGTGATTTTCGTGTTCATTCATTGAGAGCGCGTGTGTGTGTGTGTGTGTGTGTGTGTGTGTGTTTCCATCAGCCTTTGCAGCCTTGTGAAGCTGCTCCCTGCAAGGACTGTTGCATGCGAGCACAACAAGGTGGCAGAAAGCAACTCAAAGAATGAAAAGGCGTGACTTCTGGAGGCTCAGGAGTGTCACGTGCGATGTTCCTTGGACAGATTCCTGCCTCCCACGGCGGTGATGGCCTCGCTCTGTAGCCATCACCTTTCTTGAGGCAGGCAGAGTAAAAACCTTTGACAGCCTGATATTGTTTGAAACAGGTGAAGCTCTTCCTGTCAGACACTTTCAGCTGTCACAAACAATAAGGCACATAATGTTTCACCTACTTGGATCAATTTTTGTAATAAATGAACTTTTTTAAAATGACTTTCACTCTTTTATCTTTTTTTGTAATTGTGATAAGGTTCCCTCAAGAACAAACGAGACCTCGGCTTCAGTTATTGAGTCTGTCAGTCTTGGTTCTTGTGCTAATTTAATTTTATGATTGTTTAATGTCTGCCTCCCGCAGCTGGTGCTGATATAATTTATAAATGACACGTGTTATACACTTTTCTGTTCACTGATGGAAGAATTCACTCATTAAAGATTCATGGAGGTTGCCTGCTGAGGTCTGATGAGCAGAACTCTTCATAAAATGTGGGTCGCTGCATAAAGCGCGGACTGTCTTCACGGCTTCATCGCCCCATATTGAGATTCAAGATGAGGGTTTAGCTCCCCACAGATATTCACAAGTGATTAAAAAACTTTGCCCTGCGTGTTCTTTAATAAATGTTACATTTTGTAAAGTGAGTCAATTACATGTCATACATTTTTCAAAATAAAGAAAAGGTTAGAGATACTGTAAGCGGTTTTTAAAGCTGCAGAAGAAGAAAAAAGCATCAAACATAATTTCACCATTGAGAAATCTTCATTAACACATTGCGTATTATCGCAATACAGCATTTTATTAAACCCACCTCCAGACAAGACAGAGAAAATGTGTGTTAAGATGCCAGCAGCTGATGGAGGACTAAAGGATTTAAAGGATAATTCTCAATTTTTCAATGTTTATGAGTCACCAAACTGAAAAAAGCACAATCTCACTCTTCAAATATATTAAAACTGATTCAAATTAGCGTCATCAGCGGCCATGTTGGCCCAGAAGGGCTTTTTAAATGCATTGAAACATGCATTATTTTCCTCTTTGCTTTGTTTATTAGTTTTCACAATTAGAAAAGAAGCATTACACACAACTGTACAGGGAATACACCTTTTTAAATCTCCAAAGTAGGCTGTCAGGTTGATTCTCACACATTTCCTCTGCAGCAGAGAAAACTAATGAAGGGGCTCATTGTGCAGCGAGGATGCTAACACAGAGGAATCAACACACATTTCTGTTCATCACAGTCGAGTTGAAAGATAAAGTAATTGTGTATTTGAGTCGTAAAATCCAGTTTTGTGCAGCGTTTTGGCTTCAGATTGTATTGTGAAAATTCAGTCGAGAGCTATTCACGCCCATCCTGATTGAAAGTCAGATTAAGTTTCATCGTTCACAAATCATTTCTGGAGCTTCACAACAAAACAACGCTGCAGCATTCTTTCAGACAGCTGAAGCAGCCGGGACTTGTTCTAATAAGATAACAACGGAAAAAAACAAAACGTGAAATGCCTCAATGCAGCTCGTCCAACATTATCAGAGTCTCCAGAAGCCCTGAGATCCTAAATTGATTTTAAACAGACATTATTTACATCCACTTCAGACGAGTTGCATGCTAGTGCTTTTAGCTTAGCAGGTACCCTCAAGATTCTGACTTTAAGAAGGGCGTGAATAACCTCTTTTTCAAATCACTTTAGGATCTCAGGAGTTCTGGAGACATAGATTTGCCTTGTTTCTTTCAGTCGTCTCATCTGCTTCAGTCATTTAGGAGCATGCTGCAACCCAGTTTTGCTGTGAAGCTCCAGAAATGACATGGTGGACAGCAGATCATGAGTACATTTTCATTTTTGGGGTGACTTTATCTTTGGCTGACTGAAGTCTGGTTTTCTGTCCCTTCATGTCCTGTGATTTCTCTGCTGTCACTATTTAATAAAAGCATAAAATACAAGTTAAAACGAGTCTGTCTCTTAAACCCCTGCTGTAGATAACACACATGTGGTTTTTTATGTGCAGATGCTGTAAAGTACCCTCAGTAAAACCTTTGCACCATCTGCTCATTCCTGTGTGGGTCAGACTTTTCATTCCTGGAGTCTGAGCTGAAACTGCTGCAGTCAGTGAATCACTCTGATGAGATTTATTACAGGCCTCTGCAGAAAAAAGCCATTCAACCTGTAACCTAACACAGCGATCCGGGCTGGTTCCTCCGTTTGAACGGTTGAGGACTCCATGCGACGGCCCCCTCTGACAGGACCTCATGAACCGCAGCCTGCCAATAGGATTCAGGTTGAGTTGCGTTGAGGGAGTGGAAGAGCTGATCAACACCTCAGAGGGAGGTTTCAGCGTGTTCAGGCAAGACACGCTGCTTCCACTTTGCATTTTCTTCGTCCTCATTCTGCAAGGAAAGCTCAGCGCGCCACTCATTACTTCAAGTGTTTGACATTTTGAATTGTTCTCCTATCTGATCTCCACAATGTCTCAGTGGAAGTGAGACGGAAGTTAAATGAGAATGCCAGACGAGGCCAACGGGGACTCACAAAAGAAATCAGTGGGAGAGATCAGTGATCAACATGAGCAGCCTCAAGGTACTGTTACAAGAAACACGTTCTCATGCTGATGGCTATCACTGACCTGCAGTGTGATAATGATGTTAAATAACTCTTCAAGGACTCTTGAACACAGAAACTCTGTGAAGGACAACATTTGTCTGTCTTTTCCTCTCAACCCAGTTTCTTTTCAGTCGTTCTCCAGGTGGGCGTCTCTGGGACTTGGCACCGTCGCGCCTGATTGCCCAATCAAACACAATTTCCTCAGTAGTTGATGATTAAGTTCTGAAATATCCTCGAACGTGAAACATGTTGGATCTAAAATGTCTTAAAAAACAGGTTTGCTAAACTTCTTCTAATGCAGTCTTTTTGGGATTAACACATACAACATTTCCCCACGTTCTGTCTCACTCCTCCTGCTTATCGTACTCCAAACAAACCTCCCATGTGCCTTTTCTTTACAGGCATGTGCAAGCTTACAATAATATTCAGTGTTCAATTGTGAAACTGCTGCATTTTCTGTGCCAAGTCCCTGTTTTCTTTCTCCCCAGACGAGAGGAAAGCAGCGCAGACGAGGACCTTCACCAGATGGATGAATGTGTTCCTGCAGAGAGTGAGGCACAAATCGATACGGTCTCACCCAAACTTTTTATTCTTTAGCTCATAAACGCAATCACCGATAAGCTCTCCGATTTGTTATCCTCCCAGAGAGATCCTCCAGTCGCGGTGCACGACCTGTTCACAGACATTCAGGACGGCAGAATACTCATGGCTCTGCTGGAGGAGCTGTCTGGCTGCAAACTGGTAAGATCAACGATGCCACCGAGAAGTTTACAACACTGCTCAGTTATCTAAATGTCTCTGGTGTGTTTCAGTTCAGTTCATTCACTTTGCACCATATTTTTGAGCCTATAGGATGCAGGAAATGTATCCAAAAAGTCTGATGTCTGATGAAGTTTGATATCACTCTCACGTCTGTGCAGTATGCATGAAGTGAGTTAGCTTAGCTTAGCAAATAGACTGGAGGAAAGGAGGTTTTCCTTTGAGGGAGGGTCTACCTACATGCATCCGTAAAGCTCAGCCAATAAAAATCAAGAGTTTCTTTTTTGGAAGGAGCCGAGCTGGTGGTTTTGTTTTTTTTTTTTCCGTTTCCTGTCTTTACTCAAGGTCAAGCTAATCGGCTGCTGGCTGTAGCTTCAGTTGTATCGTACATGAGAGTTGTATCAATCTTCTCATCCAACACTCAGCATGTTTCCTTAAAAGTCAAACTTTTCCCTTCAAACATTCCTTTTGTAATGTCTGAATTAGCTTTACAGGTTCAGGTCGTCTTCTCACCGCCTCTTCAGACTCAACAACATTTCCAAGGCTCTGTCCTTCCTGGATGACAGACATGTGAGTCTGTTAGTTTTTACGTTAATAAAGTGATGTTGTTTGGACATGCAGCACATTTGTGTACCTCCAAATCAGGAAAAACTTGATTTCCGATGACGTCTTCTCCCCGTGCTCACTCAGGTGAAGCTGCTTGGCATCGATGCCTCTGGTATTGCTGATGGCGTCCCTTCTGTTGTTCTGAATCTCATCTGGAACATCATCCTCTATTTCCAGGCAGGTTTTCTTTTCCCCTATCATCCATCACACTCACGTGTCAGGGTATTATTTCAGTTCATGCCCAGTTGATTGTCTTCGTCACTGACCTTACAAACACTCCTGCTGTTTTACCCTGATCCAGGTAAAGGCTGCGACGAGAGGCCTCCAGAGGCATTTGTCTTGTAGCCTTTCTTCCTTATCAATGAGCAGTTACCCCTCCTCTACTGACCTCTCACCCCTGCCAAATGACATTGGCAGCTTCTCCTGCAGCACCCTGCCAAGCAAAGGCCGGAAGGCTGCCAGGAAGCCAAAGTACCATGGGAAAGCAATCAAGACTCTGCTGCAGTGGGTCCAAAGATGCACATCAAAGTGAGTCCGAAAAAAGATCCAAACGCTTACAAAATAACTGTCGTCCATGAATCATCACTAACCTAATCATGCACTCGCAAAACCACGACGAGTGAAGCAAACTGTTTGAGTTGGCTGTGTTGAGGTCATGGTTTTTTGTTTTTTTTTCTTCTTTAATTTGCAGGTTTGGGGTGGATATGCATGACTTTGGGAAGAGCTGGAGGAGTGGGCTGGCATTCTTGGCCATGATTAAGTCCATAAATCCAGCCCTGGTTGACCTGAGGGAGAGCATGCATAGAGAGCCAAGTGAAAACCTCCAGCTGGCTTTCTCGATAGCCCATCATAGTTTGGATATAGCACCTCTGCTGGAGCCTGAAGGTAAAAGCTTACAGAATACAAAGTGTCTTTCGCCTCTTGACCTGAACAGTAGAAACCACTGCACCCATGCAAAGCAGGTGCTGGAATCCCAGCATGGGGTAAAGATTTAATCTATCACAGGGTTGTCGGAGTAAATCGAAGCACCGCTGACCGACTTAGTTGCTGATCTGGCCAGAAACAGGCAGCAAAGGTGGTTTTTTGTGTGTGTAATGCCAGTTCAGTTGTGTCTTGGTTATCACATGGTGTTTTATCCGGCTCGTCCAACAGCAGGACGTTCTCCTTAACAACATTTTACTCTGAAAACTGTTGTTTCTTCTTTCCACAGATGTGTCATGCACAACGCCAGACGAGCAGTCCATCATCACCTATGTGTCAATGTTCCTCAGGCATTGTTCTGGGATAGATGAGGTTAGTATCAGTGTTGTTGCTTTTTCTAGTGGAGTTG
The DNA here is from genome assembly GCF_900880675.1 of Sparus aurata. Taxonomy (NCBI): domain Eukaryota; kingdom Metazoa; phylum Chordata; class Actinopteri; order Spariformes; family Sparidae; genus Sparus; species Sparus aurata. The sequence continues at coordinate 28,289,419 of NC_044208.1, read as the reverse complement.
CATGAAAAAGTTGATTCCACTCTCACATCTGTAGAAACTGCATGTGTAAAAACAGCTGTTCTCTGAGGTTCTGTGCAGGACTACTTCTTGGGTTGGTGCAGTAATGATGGAAGGTTTAGTCCCGATTAAAACAATATCTTGATTTGAAGGTCCAATTTGTAAGATTGATTTCTGACTGAAACCCTACTCATCAAATTTGGCTGACAGGTGTAACGATCTTCTCATCAAAACAATTCTTGAATCACACATATTTCTTCCTGGGCTTTATTTGCGGACATATCAAGTGACTTCCTCTCAAAAAACCTTTAAATTACAGGATCGCACAGACATCGATGTTCCTTATATCCCAAATTTTGGATCACTTGAGTCGGTGAACTTCGGGCAGACCTCTACAGATGACCCGGAAGCACAAGCTTTGCTAAAAGGCTTTGAGAAGAGCAGCGAGCAGCTCCTGTGGAAGCAGTGGGCCAGAAGACCGTCAGGGAGCCTCCGAGCCACCTCGCCTCACACAAGTTCCTCTGACCTCTCCTCCAGCGGCAGTGACATCTTTTCATCCTGTCGTAGCCAAAGCATGACGGAACTATCTGTGGGCAGCGCTGCCATCTCACCGTTTAACAAAAAGAAAAGCGGGTCTCGAGGCATTTTAAAGCCACCCAGTCCGCTGGACGCGACGGTCGTCAGCCAGGATATTCGATCATGGTTGGAGAAAGCGTCTGCGGATCAGAGCTACAGCAAGCCAAGAGTAGATGAAAGTCGCTTTTCTCTGAGCTCCGAGGAAGGAATCTACAGCCTGTCAGCGCTGGACTCAGATGAGGAGGAGGCCTACAGCTACATCCTGGATCTGAATAAAGAGGTTTGCCAACCGTATAATCAGCCGAAAAGACAAGTACCCAGGGTTGAAGAGGAAACAGCGGAGGAAATGTTCCTGAATGGACAGCAGACGGATGAGTCCAAACATCTGGAAGTATTTGAGATGTTAAACAGCAATGGATGTAAACATCGAGATGGCTCACTCGCACAACATGTTGAATCAGACGGCGGCGCTCAGTCAGCGGTTCACATGAAGTCTGATTGGGACGAGGATGAAATCAGTTCCAGAGAGATGGCAAACACCGGAGCTGTGTTTGACTCGGAGCCAGAGGGACAGGAAGAGGAGAGAGTTGTCAGCGGACAGAGTAATGATGAGGGTGATTACAGTGAGGAAGAGAGGAAGACGGAGAAGACAGAAAGTGCCAAATTGGTGACACATGGATTCGATGAAACGGAGGCTCGGGTGGATGAATCCGAGGAAACAAAGCTTTTTGAAGTGGCTAGTTGGGAGGAAGAAACAGAAAGAGGGCTGTTCGAAAAATGTGGACAAGCGAGAGAAAAGCGAGTGACAGGCGGAGAGGAAGAGGAAGCCAATTTGACGATGTTTGGGGAAGGGCAGGAAAGAAAGTTTGGAAAAGAAAGAGATGAAGAGGATAACGTAGCGGAGGAAGAGATGGAGAGTGTCAGCGAGGCTGTATATGGAGTGAGAGGAGCCGGAGCAACGAGAACTAACACAGGAGGAGAAGACGAGAGCAAAGTCAGTGACAACAAAATGGAAGATTTCAATTGCACAGGTGAAGACGAAGAAGAATACGATGATGAAGTCATGAATTCAGTGGACGTCGAGGCGGCAGAGAAGAAAGATGGAGATGTTGAGACGAAGAGACGCGAACTGACCGACAAGGAGGCAACAACGTCAGACCGTCCCGGTGAAACGACCTCCAGAAATGAGTCGACCGGAGGTGTGAACGTCCACGGTGGAGACGCCAGTTTCACACCTGGCCGCAGTGCAACTTCTCAGTCATTCAGGTAGGTCATATAATCTGTGATTTATGAGTTACAGAGACGATTGACTGTTGAAATAATGATTGATTCTAGCAGACACGATCAGGTTAGGTTGGTTTATGCACCAACCTCCAGACATAAATAAATGTGTGAGGGACCGGACCTGATGAACGGAGCCACAAAAACACAAATCAGGTCAAGATTTTAACCTGTGAAGAACCATCCAGTGTGTATCTCTGCAACTACAACTTCTGTTTGAATAATCAAAGTATCATAATCAAGGTAACAACTTAAAATGCTCGTTCAGATGTGTAACTGGGTCCGAGTAGCACACAGCATTAAATAAATTACAATTTCAGAATGAATCTCCCGAAGGAATGATGCAGCTGCAGCTCCAAATCGCCAAACATGCAAAAAAACATTACCTCTGTCAAATATAGGCTAATTAAAATGAATCAGAACAAAATCTATTCTCTATTCTCAGAAGCTAATGTACTAAATAATGTGGTTATATAGCTAAAAGTTAGTCATCATTATTATATTCTGCTCGTCTTGAAACAACTCTGGCTTCCTCTTGGAGATCGTTTGCAGCGAACATCAGAGTGGAAACACACTGTTTTAATACATTTCCTACACAGTGTTCAACTTCAACTGATCAAAGAGTAAATCATCATAGATAATGACTTTGTATCTGCTTGGTTCCATTGCTTTAACCCATCCTCTGTTTCCTCACAGTAACTCTGGATGTAAAGCGTCTGAATCTGACGCTCTCGTGTTTTATCTTCCCTCCAGCAGAGCGGAGGGATTCGGCGCTCCGTCTCCGGCAGCCTCTTGTGTCGTCACCCCGTCAGAGCTGGAAACGCTGCTGTTGCTGTGGATTCTGCTCTACTGCTACTTCATCCTCCCTCAGATGAACCTCTGAGTCCAGCTCCCCCTCCTGCACATCGCCCCGCTCTTTCTTAATAAGAAACACTTATTAGCTCCGTTTCCCACAAAATGAGCCGAGCAGGGACACTTAGCGCCGGCTTGACTCTTTATCTGTGTCACAATAATTTCCCTCAAGGCAACTTTTAATGATGCTGTTTGCTTTTTTTGCTGCCAGCAGAAATATTTTGTTTCAGACAAACACCTCCTGCTGTTGTTCTCATTAATATGCATTTTATTCAGCCGCTTGGTCTCTTACAGAACACATTATTATTAGAGATGGGGAGAGTGAGGTGTGTTTTGCTGAATGCACGTCCGTAATGCTTCTTTCAGTCGGAGGGTAACAACCACATGGTGGCATCGCAGCATCACAACAGCAGCTGTCTCCACTGCTTTCTGTTGACTGCTGGGAAAAATCCCACATGACCTGCTGTTTTAGTCAGAAGCTGTATTGACATGGGGGAGATTAAGCCGAGAGTATTTAATGAGCACTTTTGACATTTCGTGGCTTCTCGCTGTGTCACTTGTGGCCGAGAATGTGCACCGCTTCATTGTTCCCCTCGCAGATACGATCAAGTTCAAGCTAATCAACAGTGCAGTCGTTTTCATGATATTTTGTCGACTGTGATGTAAATAATAAATCAAATACTTGTTCTGTGATTCGTCTCGTGCTTTCCATGAGAGGTGTCGGCCTAAATATTGAATTCTACATGAGATGTTGGGAAAAAAACTAATGAGCGTGCGGTGAAACTACTGCAGAACTGAAGTATGCATCAGTTGCGTAAGTGTTCAAAATCCATGTTGACCAGAAGGTGTATTAAGGGGGGGAATGAGAATACGCTGTCCTCCGTACACACACACACACGCTGCTGCTGGATTTCTGTGAAACTCAACATGCTGCCATTGTTTGCGTGGAACTCGACCCACGGGTCAGAAAGCTCGGCCCTGGAGATCGATATATACTTTCAACACCCCCGCCGCCCCCGCACAAAGCCACAAGAACAACACTTCCCCAAAGCTGGAGTTTGGCCGGTCCTACGTGAGATCAACCTGCGGCATCTCTGAATCAGGCCAAGCCAGCGTGGAGCGAGAAGGAGCGATGGCGTCTGTTGCGTACAGCTTTGCGTGTCTAACGGTGCTGGCGTCGCTGGCGGCTCGCGCAGCAGATGGGTTGGCTCTGCCACGGCCTGAGAAACGCTTCGGCCGGATGGAACGAGAGGTCATTCAGCAGCGGCGGCTCAACACATCAGCCCTAAACACAGCCTTGGCCTTTGAACCTTACCATGACCTGGCCACCAGAACCACTGCGGCGCCTGGGGTCCAGCAGCCGAGGCAGAGCAACATCTTGTTCTCGCCCTTGGGCCTGGCATCAGCCCTGGCCCTGCTGTCCCGCGTTTCTGGGTCCGAGAGTCGGATCCAGGCCCTGGAGGCGCTGGGGCTGGGAGCCAACTCGACAGAGCGGAGCGTGGAGGCCACAATATCTGCTCTTACAGACCTGCAACACAGACTCGCTCTCCAGGAGGGTGGGGGTGGCGGTGCTGGGGTGCAAAGGGCAGAGTCTGATGCCGGAGCAGGAACTGAGGCTGGGACCGGGGCTGCAGCAGGGGTGGGACCTGGAGATGCTGGAAACAGAGCTGATGTTGATGATGCAGCAGAGAATAAGACCAAGGATCAGCTGAGAATGTGGAGCGACCTTCATATTAATGGAAAATCTTCTCTAGACTATGACAGTTTTTTATCCAGGCCTCAGCAGACTGGACCTGCCGCCGCCAACACCAGCTTTAAGACGCTGATGAAAGACTTGGAAGGCTCTGACAAACTTGAACTTAACAATTTTGTGTATTTCAAAGGTAGCTTCTCGTTGTTCGGGTGATAAAAGTTGCTGTTTTTTCGGTGCACGAATATTCAGAGTCCCTGTGAGGGAGAACGCTCAGACAGACGTTACTTTCACTGCTTTGCAAAAGAGAGAGAAACATCCACCTTCAAAAACACGTTTAAGCGAAAGCTCAAATGAAAATGAATTGTGGCTTAATTAGAAGAAGTAAAGTCTGCACACTTTGGATATGTGCAGCACCACCCGCTGCACAGCACACTGAGCACCTGCTCCTTCATCAGTCATCCTTTATGAAGAGCAGATGCTCACTTGTGAAAGTTGGTGGTGTGACTTAACACAGCGGCTGCTTTCAGTCGGTGTTCGACCTTTTTACAATCAGTTTTATTTCATATTTCACCCGTAACCTTTCCCTTTTTATCGATGACACATTAATCAGGTCGTCAGCCGTTCGAGCGGCGCCACACGGTGCCACGGAGCTTCCAGCTGAACGCTACGACCAGCGTGGAGGTGGCCATGATGTTCAGGGACGACTCCTCCGAGGCCATGATGCTGTACGACACCAACTGCTCGGCCACGGTGGTGCGGCTGGCCCAGTCAGAGCGCCTGGCCTCGCTGCTCCTGCTTCCTAAGGCCGAGCTGCAGCCTCTGGAGGACTGCCTCTCCCACAGCCGCATGAGCTTCTGGCTGAGCAACCTGAAGCCGGGGTAGGTGGGAAATCTGAACTGCTGAACACAAATGAGGTGCAGAACGCGTCACGCTTCCCTCTCGCTCGCATATCTCCCCGACTACTCACACAGACTTCTTGTGAATATGAAAAGCTTCAACTTCTGTCATTTTGCAGCCCTATTTGAATTTCATCGAGTTCTTTTACAGAAGTGAATTCATGAAGAAGCCAGAAGGAACTGTGTGGAAAAACACAGTGATTGTAAAGCTAGAGAGACAAAATTATAACGAGAGGTTCGCATTAAAAACAATTAATTACACCCAAATATTGGATTCACTCCCCCGGAGGCTTCCAGCGATGCAGATTGTGTTTTTGTGTCCAGTTTATGAGACATCTGTCTTTGAGATTTCTGTTCCCGATGCCTGAGTTAATGGAGTCTGATGGAATTTAATTCATAGAGCTCACAGCAATGAACATTTTCACATTTTTTAAAAGGCAGTAAATACTTTTATATCCATCAGAGTCAGAAACCTTCCTTAAAAATATAATACGTGAGGGAAATGTAAATATTCTCATCATGTTTCCAACGCCGTCTTCTTCTGCAGTGGATTTAATGGTACCTTAAATAGAACACATTCACATGGTGGCCATTTTCCTCTGACATCATCACAGAGAGGGACATTAGCTCATATTTCAAGGTTAAACAGTATGTTGCTAAATCATTAGCTTCCCTTAGATCACAGCTAACGTTAGCCTTCAGCTACTTCCCAGTTAGCATCACCGTGATATTGTGGAGACAATTCTGAGGCGGTGAAATAGTTCAAATTTGTCACTAAGTTTACAAGACTTGCAACCTGGAATGTTATTCAAGCATACATTTACATTTTAGGGCATTTATCAGACGCTTTTGTCCAGAGTGAATACAGTAATTCATACATACATCCATGCAAGGTGCAGTTTGGAGTTCAGTATCTTGCTGTGTGACACCTCGATATGCAGACCAGAGGAATCAAACCAGCAACCTTCCAATAACAAGATGTTGGCTCTACCCCTGAGCCACAGCCGCCCTAAAGGCTTCACACCCTCAGAGAAAAATGGCCGCCGTGTGAATGTGTGTGTGTCTGTTTACTAAAAACATACGTTAGTTCACTTTTTCACAACAACAATGATGATCAGGATGAAGTAAAATAATATGAATCACTGTTTGGGCTCTGAGGACGACAGAGAGGGAAGTGGAAACAATAAGGAACGTCCGCAGATTATCCTGAGAGAAAAACATGTTTTTCTTTAATTTCCAGTCATAAATCATAAACAGAGGAGAGAAAACTTAGATCAGGAGTAGAAAATGGATCACTGGAATAGTTTTTTCTACTTCTGCACAGTTACATTTTGCATCCCAACGATACAAAGCAACACGTGTTAGTTTCTAATCTGTGGTCCATTATTAAGAAGCAGTTTTGGCCCTCGAAGTGAAAAAGTTTGGGAATTTTTGGAACTACTTGGTTCAAACCTTCGTGTTATTTCAACAGCATGTAAGACAGAATCGCTCCCACTGAATCGGGTTTAACAATAAACGGTACAGAACTGAAGAAGCCTCTGTGGATGAAAAGTGAAGCTGAAGTCCAGTTGCAGTGAGAGGTCGTATTTATTGCCGGGCGTTCTTTATTTGGGGCGAGGCGTGTGTTTATGTGCATATGTGAGGTTAGCGTGTACAGTATCTGCCCTGTTTACAGTGTGTTTGCTCGACCCTGAGCGTACAGAACAGCGTATTGATCCGTGTCGTGGCGCAGAGCGACAGCCTCTCACCGGTTCGCCCTGCAGTCACGCTGCCTTCTGCTGTTTGTGATGAATGATGCTGAGCAGCTCCTAAGTCAGCAGTAATTACCGCTCTCTATACATCAGCGAGTGAAGGCCTGTAGGACGGCTCGCACGAGTCGTAACAAGACAACTTTTCGAGCAAATCCATTCACACATTGATTGTTGTTTTTCGCAGGCGGGCAGAAATCCTTTTCCCCAAGTTCCAGCTAAGGAAATCCTACAGTTTAGAAGGCCTCCTGAGGACCGCCGGGGTGTCATCCCTTTTCTCCGACTCAGCAGACTTCTCAGCGATATCGGCGAAGAAGACGCTGAAGCTTGTCAAGGTTCAGAGAGAACGAGAGTATTCTGTTTTTCTTTGTTAGATTGGAAAAGTACAAAAACTACCTGAAGATGTGAGCACTTGGTTGAGACCTTTGAGGAGCACACTTCACATCAGAAATTCACTTTCAATGGATGTGCTGACTCTACTTTTTTCCTTGTCTGTAAAGGGATATTCTGGTGTAAGTTTAATCCATGGTCTAACACACAGTGAAACTGTGTTAGACTCCCTCTCCAGAGATCAAGTTAGCAGACCGCTAATTTACGGAGTTTTATCAACCTCAGAAACGACCGCACGACAACAATACACTGCAGTAAATGGATCCAAATATAAACCGCCACCAAAAAGCCACAAATAATGCTCAGGACAGCACCAAACTTCAGCAACAGTACAAATAGGGTCTCAGCACATAGTCCGGGGCATCTAACCTCCGCTAGCTTAGCTGGATTTCTACTGAAAAGCTGACTAAATTTACCACTCTTCTGCAGCAGCTTCCTGTTGACGGGAAGTCCCGACGAGTCGATTACCGAGTGCAGTAGAGTTCCGCGGCTCATGGATGAAAATGTATGATTATGACTCCATGGAAAAGCAATCAAAGTTCATATGTGTCTTACCTGCCAGTTTATAACAGTTATTATCGAGAGCGGACAGGGAAAAGAACGGAATTGAGCATTTCTAACCGCACTCGGTAATCGTCGCGTCCGGACTTCCCCGACCCGGAAGCTGATGGAGGAGAGTTGAAGTCTGTTTTTAGCTTCACAATAGAAATCCAGCTAAGCTAGCGGAGGTTAGATGCCCCGGACTATGTGCTGAGACCTTATTTGTACTGTTGCTGAAGTTTGGTGCTGTTCTGAGCATTATTTGTGGCTTTTTGGTGGCGGTTTATATTTGGATCCATTTACTGCAGTGTATTGTTGTCGTGCGGTCGTTTCTGAGGTTGATAAAACTCTGTAAATTAGCGGTCTGCTAACTTGATCTCTCGAGAGGGAGTCTAACACAGTTTCACGGTGATTTAGACCATGGATTAAATTTACACCGGAATATCCCTTTAACATGTGCATTCACTCTTTTATTCAGTGTGTCTCTGTTTTCTCACGACTCCTGTGTTTTTCTGTCTTTACACTCGTTAGGCTCGTCATGAAGTCAAACTGGAGGTGGAGGAGACTAAGTCAGAGGACGGGGGGAGACCCGACATCATGCTGGACTTCTCCGTCCCCCCGAGAATTACCTTCAACAGACCGTTCGTGTTCATAATCTACGACGATGTTACGGGGCTCGTTCTGCTCATCGGGAGGATGATGGATCCCACAGACGTGTAGACGACAGCGTCGCGCTCGCCTCGCTGCTGCAGAGTGTGTTTTTGTTTCACCTCCACTTCTTACAAACATCGCAGGATGATTTATACTTCGTTCCTCCATCCTCACAGAAATGATGAAAAGACATTTAAATGGCAGTAATTTGTCCGTGTGACTGAATCGCTGCTATTCTCCCAAAAAAACCCAACATAAAACACTTTTCTCTTCCATTACAAAAGCATTTTCTCCTTTGTCATTTTTTTTTTTCCACCCAGCAACCCATTTCCTCCTGTTACATCTCTTTATCGTCTTATGCAATTTTCGGAAATGGCTTTTTGCGAGAACATCCAGGCTTATTCGCCGAGACAACAAAGAGAAACTCATCAAACTGTGTTACATTTTCACACTGCGCTGGAGTTTAGTGGCGCCTTGAGATTAGCTCGTTCTTACCTCAGCGTCAGACGGCCTCGTGGAGATGTCGCCGTGATATTTAGCACAATGAGGAGATGATGAATGGAGGAGAGTTTGATGAATAGGACAACAGATCTATCACAAGTAACAGAAATGTCAGCCTATTAATCAAGAAGTGTCCGGCTGCTTTTTCAAAATCTCCAACAGGAGAAGAGGAGGGTCCCCGGAGGTGAGGTGCATTACTGCTGTTTTATTTATTTATTTTCTATAGATCTGGTGATTCTGAAACTGACATTTCAAAAGTCACGGCCACCAGACGGAGCGACTGGAAAACATGCACACAGTTAATTCACACATGACAAAGAAAGGGTGGTGAGAGTGATCGCACACTTCACATCCAGGGTGAACAAACTGCCACAGGAACGACTGCTGACATTATTTTCTTACGGCTTTTCAGCTGCACGCCTGAAATAAGGTGGCTGACGCGAGCTAGAAGAGGCTGGGCGGACTGAAACATTAGCTACCGTTGGAGAGGAGAGCGCCACCTTCGACTTGTCTTAAAACATTTGAACCCGAAACCTTCGCGAAGAACTTCAACACATCGTCCACGTGCTCGTAGCGGCGACTGGTGAAAGACTCCTGCGTGTCACGTTACAATCCGCTCATATACGGCCAATAAAAAAAGATTTTAATACAAGTACATTCTTACAAAATCTTAAAAAGAGCCCCGTAAGAGACTAAAATGAGCCGAACACAAAGACTCATCTGCTCTCTCGTTTATTTGCAAACTATTCCAGCTAAAACGTTCCGACTTGTAGATCAGCGGTTCGTTTACAGCCGAACGTTCGCTTCTCGTCTTTGCCGATTGCATTTACGCCTCAAAAACAAAGCAGTGTTTATTTGTGAAGTTAATCTTATTAAAGTATCAAACTCATTTTACCCACAGAGCTTATTCATTTCTGCTAACATTAGCCTACAGAAACACATCGTCCCCGCTGCTCTCTGTACAGATTCCTGCTGCGGCTCCAGGTGATGTGATGTGAGATTAAATAAACGATGAGACACGTCGTAATAAAACACTGTATTTGAGATATTCCCTGATTGTCTCATTATTCCTGCAATCAAAGACGAATTTACGAGCTGCATTTGAATCGTCGTGTCAACTCGATTGTTTACGAGCGACTCCTTCCATCGCTTTCGTCTGAACTCCGGGTTAATGATCTTTTAATCGTATCCTCAGTTGTGAGGCACTTGGTTTCTGTTCCAACCTGAGCTCTATCTGTATTAATCACCGCTCATCTCATCCTGACGTTTAATAATGACGACTGCCGTATCGCTGCCAATGATAGCTTACAGGTACACGTCGTGAATTAATGGTGCGGGTGCTATAAATACCCACGGCTGTCAGCTGCTCTGCGCTCCGATGCAACGCTCCGTTCTTCTTCGCTGTTTCTCTCTGTGAAACGTCTAACGAGTGGTGGAGCACGCAGGAACATCATTACGTTGTTCAAGGGGGTTTCTGCATCAATTTATAGATAATGTGCCGACGATGATTGAGAGTTTTGGATGCTTTTTTTTTGTGTCAACCGAGCTCAGCATTAGGAATGGCTCGTGCTCCTCCAGTATTGAGATTATCTTTGTGGCTCGCCGCTCTACGATGGCCAGCTTTTCATCAGCGGACATCCTGAACAAGCTGAACACTTTCCGATTGTGTTTGGTTGAAAAGTTGCGCGAGCTTTGCAAACACATCGAAGCAGAATTAACGTAAAAGGTGCTCAAAACAAAAGCTCACTAAACAAATCGACCTTCTGCTGCACGTATGTGTTTCATAAAAAGAACAAATCTCACTCTTATTTTCTGATAAGTGAAATACATTAGTTTACTTTTTTATATAGTATTTGTTCAGAAAGTTGCATTAGCACAGTTTCAGTCACGCTCTCTGCACAGTGGGGATAAGTTTGATTTGATGGTTGTATAATAAGACGAAGGACATCTGCCGAGAAAAACGCCTTGAAGCACTCGAGTGGGGGCATACTGACATACATTATGTTTTCTCTCGCCATACAAGATATGAATGGATGCTAGCATTATGGGATGTCCTTTGTGGTAGCTAAAGAACAACCTGTAGTGGACCGAGGTCGGTTTGATTACTTTCAACCAGTTCATCCTTGGACGATGCAGCCGCTGCTTCAGAGAGAAAACATCTTTGTGTTTGTGTCCTTATTTCTGGCCTTGGTTGCAATATGCTGTTTCAAATGGATCTTTTATACTGTCAGATGTAGAATATACTACATATATATATAGTACTATATCATTCTTGGGTGTAGCAGCAGAGATGCCTGCAGACGTAGAGGCTGAAAGATGCTTCCTTTTAAATTCCAGCTACGGTTTTAAAGTTTTTTTTCCTGAACTGCCAAAAACTTTCCAAAATGATCTCTCAGATATGTTTTAGTATAGAGGTTTACTTTCGAGGTTTCTCAATGCAAACATGCAGAAGAATGACATGTTACGGCCTCCATTATGATAACCTAAGCACTAGGCTCAAAGGGGTCGGAGGAAGCAACATATTAAGGACGCCACACTCAATGTAAACCGTTTAACAAACTTTATTGTACATTTCTCAAAAGAAAACCCAACAGCAAACAAAAGAGGGCTGAAGATGCCGGCCAAAAAGAACAAAAGATGAGATGTGGGACCAGCTGCGCAGTGAGCTGTCGTTCCCACACCCTCCCCTAAACTACCGAAAGGAAAACTAAACCTAAAACAAAAGAGACGAGATAACTGAACTACCGGCAATCTCCAGCCCAAAAAGGAACACAACAAACTAACCCAACAAAACCCCAGCACCAGAGGAGCATGGAGGTTTCCACCAAACCCGTCCAGAATAACGGGGCAAAAGAGTGAGGGGAGAAACCCTCCTCAACCGTGTGCTGCTGCTCCTGCACTCTCTGCCATTTTATCACCTCCCCCACTCTAGAGCACCAATTAATTTCAGGTGTGCTCAGGTGAAGAGGGAGGAGGGTGTTACCTGAAACAGGGGGAGAGCAAGAGAGAGGTAGAGAGAAAAGCAGCACAGCAGAACACACGTAACAACTAACACAAACTTTCCGCAGTGATTTCTGGTGTGTCATTTGTTTTCTTGATGCAAAACAAACAGATTTTTCACAGCGGCTCATTATCTCACAGCGGCTCTTCAGCCGGGTTATTCTGAGGGAGCTGGTTGCATCAGTAAAGATAGCGCGGCCAGATACCTCAGGACAGAGAATCGGGGCTGGTCTTAGTTAATGTTTCACCAAACTGTCAGCTGACTCTCAGAGCTCCTGTATATAATGAGGAAGCTTCTGTGCACACTGTCTGCAGCAAAGAGGACTTTGGAGGTAAGTGTAGCTCTTTATTGAAATACACAATTATTTCTTGGATTAGACTTTTACTCAGGTTTAAATTTGAAGCTTTGAAGACATGAAGACATGATATATAACAGTCTGGAAGTTATGGAGTCATCAGCTACTGTCAACTTTGCATTCTGTGAAAATAAGTGGGTTTTATAAAATATCATCTTCTGTAGCTGAGCCCAGCTGACTCCTCTTGTTTCCTGGACAGGCTGTAAAGATGCGTAGTATCTTTGCTAGTTGTGCACTCGCAGCGCTGCTGCTGGCTGCAGCCTGGGCAGATCACCACATCGGGCACGACGGCCATGACCACGGCCATGACCACGGTCACGGTCACGACCACGACCACAGCCACGAGGGAGAAATGAGCTGCCACATGTTGTCCCCTCCCAATGCCGACTTCGCCTTCGCCCTCTACAAAAGTCTGAGTGCCAAAGCTGCTGCTGGGAAGAACATCTTCTACTCGCCGCTGGGCATCTCCACCGCTCTGTCCATGCTGTCTGCGGGGGCCAGCGGTGAAACCCACCGGCAGCTGTTCTCCAGCTTGGGCTACAGCGCTCAAACCCAGGCAAAGGTCAACGAAGCTTACCAGCATCTTTTCCACATGCTTGGCCACAGCCAGCAGGAGCAGAAGCTGGATGTCGGTAACGCCGCCGCGGTGCGTACGGGCTTCACTCCTCTGGCAACGTTCCTGAAGGATGTCAAGGACTACTACTCCGGTGAGATCCTCAACGTCGACTTTACCAAACCGACCGAGGCCGCAGCAGAGATCAACAGATTGATTGCAAGCAAAACACAGGACAAGATTCAAGATATGGTGAAGGACCTGGACCCTGAAATGGCCATGGTGCTGATCAACTACGTCTACTTCAGAGGTAGGACACATACGAATACAGAGAAACCTGTTCACCCTGGGTTGTTTAAGGGAACAGAGCATGCAACACATGTTAAACAGATAAATCTGATAATTTCAGCCCCTAACACAACATTTTAAATCAAGATGATTTGAGCTGACGTGCTGTAACTACATTGCATTTCTCCCACCGTCGTTGCGTCACACAGGACAGTGGGAGAAACCCTTCGACGGGAACCAGACACACAAAGCCGAGTTCACCGTGGACGAAACCACCAAGGTTCAGGTGGACATGATGAAGAGGACCGGCCGCTACGACTTCTACCGGGACGGAGAAAACCACACCTCCGTCATCAGGCTGCCCTACAAGGGTAACACCTCCATGGTGATCATCCTGCCCGAGGAAGGCAAGATGGCCGAGGTGGAGAGCAGCATCAACAAGGAGCAGATCATGCACTGGCACGACTCGCTCTCTAGGAAGTAAGATGACTTTGGTTTTCTTTTCAACCTTTCCACCTCCTGGTTGTAAAGTGGAGTGCTAAAGTATCTCCAGATTCGAGTGAGTCTGACCTTGTTGTTCTTCTCTTTCTCAGTTCTGTGGATCTGTTCCTGCCCAAGTTCTCCATCTCTGCTGAAGCCGCTCTGGACAGCACACTGAAAGAAATGGGGATAACTGACGCTTTCGGAGACACCGCCGATTTCTCTGGCATGTCTAGTGAGGTCAAGCTCAAAGTCTCAAAGGTAGGATTAAAGCAAACACGCCTCCACACGCTCGCGAATACACAGAGCGGATGTTTCACAGAGCTAACGAGACTCCCTCCTCCTGGTTTCCTCCGCAGGTTTCCCACCAGGCCGTGCTGAGCGTGGATGAAACAGGAACAGAGGCGGCGGCGGTCACCACCATGGAGATCATGCCAATGAGCATGCCTGAGATCATGAGACTCGACCGACCCTTCCTGGTCGTCATCTGCGAGCACTCGACCAAGAGCATCCTCTTCATGGGCAAGATCAACAACCCGGCAGCCATGTAAACGATGCGGAGGGAAATGAATGTTACATGTGCACACTGCAGCTTCAGTAGCTTCAGGACATTCAGATGCTGAGGTAATTTCTTTTTACCTCAGCATCTGAAAACCTAACCCGAGCCTGTCCAGGTGTTTAAATGTCTTAATGCATCATTTTATATGGTTTCCAGCCGACTGCAGTGCATCATACAAACATGAGCAGGTAGAAGCATCTGTTAACGCTTCGAGCAGACGTGTTGTTTTTTTTCCATTGCTGTCTCAACATTGTGAAATAAAAGATTGTCGTGAACAACCGGCATCTGATGTTTTCATTTTCATGAGCTCATTTCTAGCTAATCTTCTGTTTAGTTCACAGGATGGAGTTGAATGTGAGTTGTTAATGAGTCTATATAGTGTTTCCCATTGTGTGGAGGAGAGTGGATCAAAAGTTGCAGAGAAACTCCGTCACATTGTCTAACTTGGAAAAATACATTAATTTACGACGTTTCAGTCCGAGAACTTCATCATACAAAACCTTTTTTTTCATAACAGCGTTAAAGATCTCTGACATTGTTGTGTTTTGACACTTCAGCAAAATTATGACGTTGGTTATTATGTTTTATAAATGTTAACAGGAAGTGTGTGTGATCATCTTCCAGGAGTAATTTAAAAACAAGACGATGACTGTCGAGTCTTTCAGTGATGGTTTGGTTAGATAGAGAGCGCTGGTTTGGTATTGATGAGTGATTACAGCCTCTGGACCGACTGCAGGTGATTCAGATCACCTGTGTGCAGGTGAGGAGAGACTGACTCCTGATGGAGGAGTGGAGGCCGCTTGGGGCGTTTCCTTCTCAGCCAATCAGGGTGTGATGACGCCCTTTTTGTGAAGGCTTAAAGGGATATTCCGGTGTAAATTTAATCCATGGTCTTAATCACCGTGAAACTGTGTTAGACTCCCTCTCGAGAGATCAAGTTAGCAGACCGCTAATTTACGGAGTTTTATCAACCTCAGAAACGACCGCACGACAACAATACACTGCAGTAAATGGATCCAAATATAAACCGCCACCAAAAAGCCACAAATAATGCTCAGAACAGCACCAAACTTCAGCAACAGTACAAATAGGGTCTCAGCACATAGTCCGGGGCATCTAACCTCCGCTAGCTTAGCTGGATTTCTACTGAAAAGCTGACTAAATTTACCACTCTTCTGCAGCAGCTTCCTGTTGACGGGAAGTCCCGACGAGTCGATTAGCCGAGTGCAGTAGAGTTCCGCGGCTCATGGATGAAAATGTATGATTATGACTCCATGGAAAAGCAATCAAAGTTCATATGTGTCTTACCTGCCAGTTTATAACAGTTATTATCGAGAGCGGACAGGGAAAAGAATGGAATTGAGCATTTCTAACCGCACTCGGTAATCGTCGCGTCGGGACTTCCCCGACCCGGAAGCTGATGGAGGAGAGTTGAAGTCTGTTTTTAGCGGAGGTTAGATGCCCCGGACTATGTAATGAGACCCTATTTGTACTGTTGCTGAAGTTTGGTGCTGTTCTGAGCATTATTTGTGGCTTTTTGGTGGCGGTTTATATTTGGATCCATTTACTGCAGTGTATTGTTGTCGTGCGGTCGTTTCTGAGGTTGATAAAACTCCGTAAATTAGCGGTCTGCTAACTTGATCTCTCGAGAGGGAGTCTAACACAGTTTCACGATGTGTTAGACCATGGATTAAACTTACACCGGAATATCCCTTTAAGAAAGGTTGGGAACAGACACCAGGTGGTTCTGGTACTGATTCTGAATCTGTCCCTGGCTCACTGAGAACCTCGTCTCATCCAGAAGCTCTGGTCTGTTTGGGTCCTGTTGTGTTTTCTTGGCTGCTCCACATCAGTTTGATTATCGTAGCTGACACTGAGCGTCCCCTTTAGATTAACATGTGTTTTGTTTATGTTTTCATGTAGGTTGTTCTGGTCTGCAGGCATTTTACCGCCACACAGTTGTGCACCGCACTGATGCATTTAACTTTAAAATGAGCTCCGTTTTCTTCCAGACCCACAAACCACTGCGTTACAAAACCCTGATGGAAACACTCGAGTGTTTGTTTCCCTCCATGGCCGCTGATTTCTGGTGCATCATTGGATTTCTGCGTTTGTGGGATGATTACTGTACGCTCATGCACATTTAATGCAACTCCCCGACCGCACCAGTGGTTCTTTTGTGTCAAGCGAGCTGTGTTGCATCAGTAAAGAAAGTCTTGCCAGAAATCTCTTGGCACAGGACAGAAAAAATAAAGAGGACGGTCCTCGTGAATATTTAATAGACGTGTCCGCTCTCGGTGGAATGTGATGGTGAAGTTTCTGCCGAATGCAGCCAAGAAGAAATTAATGATAATATTTTGAATGCTTCATATAATATTTGCGAATTTTTAGACTTTAAATTGGAATTATGTTTCTATAAGTGGGGATTACATAGTGTGATAACACAGAAGTGTACTGCTGTTTAGAAGGTATCAATATACATTTATGAAGGTGTTTTGTTGTCAGATACTGCATCCTCGGGTTGTTCCTGTCGTGTAGACGGGCTGTAAAGACGCCCGTGATCTTTGCTGTTTGTGATCGTGCTGCTGGCTGCAGCCGGGCAGCACCAGCAGCACCAGCAGAACCAGCACCACCCAGAACAAAGCCAAGAGGGAGAGTTGATCTGCCACATGCTCTCCTTTCCAAGAACTGACTTTTCTTTTGCCTAAATGCCAAAGGTTATGTTGGAGAGAACATCTTGTACCTGCCACTGGGCATCTGAACCGTCCCGTCTGTGCCTGAAACTCCTTTAAACCAGGTTCAGGTCCATGAAACATGCTGAGCTGCAGCCAGGAGCATCAACGTTTGAATCTTAGGGACTCTGCAGGCGACATAAACTCTGGCTTCAATTCATTGGAGAATTTCCTGAAGGAAATCAGGCACGAGTCACTCTGAGATCTTCACCATCAAGTGCAGCACGTTAACGCGACAGAGCATGCAACGAATATGTAAAATAGACAAATCTGAGCATCATATTCTTTGGTCTGGGTTTTTATCTGCCAGGGCCGTCCTGTGCACGTTGTGCCTGACAAGTGTGAGACTGAAATGCAGCTCAAATTGTTTATTTTGTTTGATGAATGCTGACTGGCAGCAGTATTTATGAACTGCATTTTGGAAAAGATAACGTTGCTGTGTGAAAACACATTCACATGCACAAAAACGATGAAATGTACTTTTTCCAGCGGTCCTTTTCAAACAACACGCTGATGAACTTGTCTCTCTGTTCAGGTTTAGTTACAACTCTGGACTAAAACAAGATGGAGAGCCGTGGATCGGTATCGACTGAAGGCTGTAACCTTGTGCAAACATTGTAAAGCCACAGCCATAAAATATTGTGGGAACTGAACAAACTACCAGGCAGCAGAGCCGAAACTCAGTGTTACATTAGTTCTGACACTGACATGTTCTGCAGTCGTGCAACACGTCGATGCATTTACCTTTTTTTTAAAAAACCACGGTGTCTCGACTGTTCCCCTTTCCCTCAGTGACAACTGATTCCTGCTGCATCACTTGATTTCTGCAACATGTAATAATTACTGTAAGATCATACACATTTAATGCACCTCCTCTTCAACACCAGTGGGTCTTTACCAACATTGCGTCGAGTGTTGCATCAGTAAAGATCGTCAAAAAGAGGACGGTCCTCGTGAATCTTTAATAGAACTGTCTGATCGAAGTTTCTGCCAAATGCAGCGAAGAAGACATTGATGATGAGCATGACAACAGATTTGTATGCATTTTGTCGCTGTCAAATGCTGTTTAATAGTAACATGGTATCAGTACAGCACTCTGTTTTAACTCATCGCAGGGTCACCAACCAATCTGAGACTCTTTCCCTCTCATTTCTTTTTCCCTGCCAGCAATGTTACCAGCTAAAACCACACCGCGACCACCAGGTGCGCTTACAAGCTCGTACAAAACAACGATACACGCAGGCCGACGTGATATAGAAGAGGTTGCATCAAGAAATCTTTGTGTTTACAGGACGTAACGCCAGAGAAGAGCCAGCAAGACAGTGTCCAGGTCAACACCAGTATATTTACACATCACTTTCAATTTGTTTATTCTTTATTTGGATATCTATTAACCTACGTATCAACCCTCCTGAGTAGTGGCTCTGTGATTTGCGATGCTCGATGCCCCCATGTGTGGAAAAACCCCTCAAACGTGCCTCCTTGAATGCCGCTGTCATAGACGAAACATGATAAAGTGCTCTTCTCCTTCCAGTGGACGAAAAAACGTTGTGAAGTGCCGCGCTGCCGACCGCAAACAGCTGCCGAGTCCGCCTCCGACCCGATCGAGTGTCGAGTGAGCTGTGTTACAGTGAAGTGAAGAGACAGAAACGTCTACAGCACAAGACGGGAAAAGCTGCTTCTTGTAAATTTTTAATAAATCTGTCAGCCGCCTCTCGTCAATCCGCCGGATATATATCGGTGGAAATTGTGTCAAACTGCAGCAAAGAGGGCCGTTAATGGTTAAAACAAACAAGTAATGAGTTCATGATGAGTTTAACTCAGACGGGCTGTAGCTGAGTCTGACACCGATGCTGATCTCTTCCTGCCAAGATCCTCCATCTCTGCCTCCCTGGACAGCAAACCAAAAGAAATGGACAAAAGCAAGTTTTTTTTGCGGATGACTGATTTGTTTGGCAGGTCTGACGAGGTCAAACTCAGTCTCAGAGGGTAGGAGAGGCAGGAATATCTTCTCGGGTTTGTTTTGGGGAATGTGAGTCGGTATGAACAACGCAGGAATACGCCAACTCCACTGACAGAGCGCCGACTGCAGAGTAGTGACACACACCTCCGGAGGATGCTGAGAAAACTGAAAACTCCCTTCAGCTTCCACATTTTTCAAACTGACTGACTGCCACCTCCTCTTTCCCTCCGCAGGCGTCCCACAAGGCCGCGCTCAGTGTCACCGAGAGGGGAGCGGCAGCGGCACCCCGTCAGCCTGCTGCAGGTTGGATCCCTCAGTCCACCATCCACCATTAAATCTGACAGACGCTGCCTGGTTTTCATCCTGAGAACTCCACTGGGAGCATCTTCTTCACGGGGGAACGACAAACCTGCAGGCGGCAAAATCACATAACAATGTGTTTTGTGGAAGCAGAGCGACGATCCACCGCTTCATCGATTTACGTTGATAGACGATTGATTAATCAGGCTGGAAGGCATTAAATCTCAAAACATTTGATCGTAATTTTGTGCTTTTTAAATACATTTTAAGACGTAAAGAAGTTGTTTACTAATCTCACACGACAAAGTATACTCACCCTTTTAAATGAGCTTTTACTTGATTAATTCCTTTATTGTTTTATTATGTCTCCTGTCCTTTTTGATTATTCTGCATTCTATATTAATGATTTTATTTCTATATTATTGATAAACTAAAATGTGGGTATATGTATCCAGTACTTATACACTTATTGTATAGCTCAGTGTGTGTGGTTGCAGTACAAAATAAAACTTTGATGTAAAGTAGTTGTTTACTACTTAGAATACGTGTATAAACTGAAAAAGTGGGCCAAGAAGTATTGACGTAGTACACTCGCAAGTAAACTACTGGTACATCATTTTAATATCCTTACTATCTGGGAAATACTACTAGATAAAATGAAGTAACAGTACTCATCTCAGCGTTAAATGTGTGTACTATCTTTGAGTTTTGTCTCCAGATTGTTGGGAGCATTTTTCAGTTTTCTGATGTTTTACAGCCCAAAGAATCAGATCTATGATGAGAATAATGATGAGTGGCAGCCTGGTGAGAAACAGTTTGAGTGTTTCTGCTTGTAAGAATGTGAACTCTTGTCTTTTACACTGAGGAGAAAATACAGAGAGACCCTGAAAGATAAAGTGATTTCATTTCTCAACTCATCGGGCAACGTTACAGCGAGTACACGAGAGGCTCTCAGATCTAATGCTTCCTTATCAGTGTTACCTGACCGACGCAGCGGCTGATATCTGCTACCAGTGGTCAGCTGGAGGAAGACGGCCGGTGTCAGACAGCAGAGAGACGATGTGCGACCTGGTGGTCATCGGCCTCACATGACACTTCGGCCCTTTGACCTGTCAACAGAAGAGTTGCTGCAGGAGCGTTTACACAATCGGTACACATACACTTTGTCTCCCCGTCCACACACAAACCCACACACACAAGCTGAGTGTGCAGCTCTTTAGAAGTGTTAACATCGTACCGTTGAGCAGCAGTGAAGTCTGTCAGTAACTCAGTTCACACGATCATTTTTGAGCCCATTCCTGTTTTTATTTATGAATAATGGCCAATTTGACATTTTAGAGGACTGTACAAGTTTTTAGTAAACTCCTATGTTTCAAAGAATCAACACTACAGTGAACACCAGGTTATATTTTTTGTTTTTTTAGCAATACAGCTGAAGTTCACAGCCACTGCACCGCCCTGCAGAAGCTGCCCGTCATCCAGGACCTTTACAGCCAGTGTGACCGGTGAAGGCACAGCGGACGGCCTCAGTCCTGATCCGACCCAGCGAGAGCCTTTTCACACTCTTTTCACCTGGCAGGTGGCTCAGGATCATCCAAATCTGAACCATCAGCTTCAGAGAGTTTTATCTGCAAGTAATCAGGCTGCTGCTGACGCCGACACGTTCAATCACATCACACACACACAAACTGCAGGCAGTAAATGGCTCTTTATTCCAACAGTAATCTTGTTATTATGTGTCTCAGTTCAGGGTCTGCATCCTTCCAAGGACTCGGTCTTTGTGGTCTTTGAAGGCGAGTCCTTCAGAGAGACCTTTAACCTCGTCAGCTGTTGTTAAATGTGACGGTCTACTTTGGAGCATTTCCTGGTTGCGTCACCAGATGTTTTACCCTTACGTCATGATTTCTGCCGCCCAGGCCCGCGAAAGTGACGATATACGCCACGTGACGCCGCCGTTTTCTCTCTTTCTTTCTTCTTTTTCGGGCGCGCAAAGAATCTTGGGATATGTGAGGCCACGAAGGATCGTAGTGGTGCATCCTCCAAAAACAGGGAGAAGAAGGAGCATCTGGAGGAGCCTTCAGACTGGGACAGCCTTCGCGCGGCGTTGTGACGTAATTGGCCTTTAAATGCTCCTCAGAAGGATGCAGATCCTGAATTGAGACACAGCACATGTTTCTGATCTGCAGTCAAAGAGAGAAGACATTTCCTGGTATCCCTGCCCACTTTATCCAATCAGGGCAAAGAACAGTCTGCTGCACATTCACGTGGTGATGTTGAGCGGATGTGGGAGGATCGCTAACAGCTAACAGCTTCCAAAACAACTCTAAATTCTGTTTCTAAAACCAGCATGTAACCAAAGCCTCAGACACGTCTTGCCACTCAGCTCCCGTCTTGGTCCAACGAGACCAGGTTCTGTCTAATTTAACGGGACGAGAGAGACTTTAAACAGTCAAATCAGATTTTAAAAACTGTTAAAGTTTGGTGACAGGTGATGCTTCCACCTCTCACCTGTCTCTGTAATCCTGTGTCGGTGTGATATTTTTCTCTTCCCCTCTTATGAGAAGTCCAAATGGGTTGAAACTGTTGTGAATCTCACTCTGTCGTCCGCGGCTGATTTGTTTCTCAGTTCGGCTGTGATGAAAACAGATGACTGAGCATCAGCTGGCTCCGGAGGTTACAGACTGCTCTTTTCAAAAAAGCACTTTAAGAGGATTTTGCTTCCTCTCTTATAACTCTTGCAACTTTATTTTTTGTTGGCATGCAAGAAAAATCGCAGCTGTGCTCTAAGTCCAACCTCAGAGAGGGTCTTTATCGGGCTTATGTGCCGGTTCACTCTCGCTGTCAACTGGCTGATAATACTTTAATAAATTAAAAGTAATCAGCAGAGAGCAGATTTGACCTTAAGCAGCATTCAGTCAGATCTGCAACAGACTCAAACATGCGCTAACATCATCATCATCTCTCGCAGTTTAACCTCAGTTACACACGGCAGCTAATTGTATAAAAGCAGAGAGTGTGGCAGCAGCAGCAGAGACCTGGTAGATACACGATGTATAACACAGCAGCCCTGGAGCATGCTGGGAGGCTTTCCTACACAAGCACCTCCCACGACGCTGCAAAACAAAGTGTTGCTGTGGAGGAAACAGACGGCTCGGGCGTATTTACAAAGGTGTAGACGTTCAGAGTCACCAGTGAGAAAGTCGAATGCTCCTCTCTGCATTTCATTACAGTTTCACTACAGCAAATGTAACTTACAAAAGTACTTTTTTCATCACAAAGTATCTCTTTGACTTCAGTTATATAGGCAAAGTTGAATCTGCACAGCAGTGAGGCCTCCTCGCTCCGCAAAACATCACAAACCCAACGTGGTTTCTGAGCCTCGGCACAAAGACGCGTTCATTAGTGTCGAGCTCGTGAGAATCTCTCAGATCTCTTCATTGGTTATTACTCCTGCATAAAGAAGATCAAATGCAGCGTACGCATGCAAATCGAGACATGATGTGACACGTTGTGAAGTGGGCATCTATAATGCATACGCCATGGAGGCGAGGGCGTGCCCGACGCTGTTTCTGTTCGACTGTTCTCGCGCGGCTCATTCGGTCGGAGGTGGCGGGAGGAGAAGCGGCGCCTCACCGCTGCGACGATGACTGACAGGCGGGGCAGCAGGGAGAGGGCATTAAAAATGAACCGATGACCAGGACGTCTCAGGTTTTTGTCATCACGCGCTGCATATTCCAGTGTTTAACACACGTGTGGGATTCTGAACAGGAACAGCTGCAAACTGTAAGAGGAACTAGAGAGTAAGTTCACATAGCAGCTGCTGTACGGTGTGATATCTGCGGGATGGTGCAGGCCTCAAAACAAAGTTGATCACAGCCGTTGCAACTTCCCTTAAAACTGCTATAATCAATATTTTTGCATTAACAGAAGTTCAGACGGCACGAAAACGCTTCTGAAAGTGATAATCAGCACCTTAACTCTGCATTTCTCCTCAGCACTGAGGTGCATTTTAGCATCTTTCAGTTCATTGTTTTGGAATCTTGTCTCTTTTGGTTCACAGTCAGTCTCCAGATGCAAACAGCTGTTTGTGTGCAGCTATCAAAGGCCTCAAAACAAATACAGATACAGATACCAGCCGGGTGACTTGACCAGTATGATATGATCAATACTGTTTATATTAGGTGAGTGATTAGGTTTACATAAAAAGAGAGATGCCCAGATAATCCTCCTCTTTTAGCTCATTGTTTTGGTTGCTGTTTTAGGCCACAGGCAGCGTTTTCTTTTTGTTTTCAGACTCTTGTCTGAGTTAAAGGAAAGTTCCCACCAAAATGAAAATCCAGAGAACCCAAACTGATCTGAAAACATGCGGGTTGAGCAGATGATGATGCCAGAACTTTCAGTTTTGGGTGAACTTTTTCGTTTATGCCACTTTCAGACTTTGGACCTCATGAAGAAATAACTAAATATGAGGATTATTTTCAGAGTAAGGCCTTGACCTCCTGCACTCAGATCAATTTATGTGCTTAACTTTTGTGTTTTTTATGTAGCTGCTGGCGATCGGATGTCAATAAAAACCCTGAGACGGATCCTGCTGCGTGGTCACCGTGTGGCGTGACCTTGTGCCCACATGTTGCAAACAGCACAACATTTCATTTGGAAAAGGATCAGACGTGCATTTACATATTTTCCCTGTGTGGTTATTTGCACACTGTGATGAATTTATTCAGTTTCACAAGCAAAGAAGGCCAAAAAAAACCCACGAGGTGTCACAGCAGACAGTGAGGAGATACTGTGTGCCGACCGCAGCAGCATTCTGTAGGTTTTCAATCAATATGTGATAAGATACAGTGAAAACAGCTGAGTGTGATTATTCAATCTCATTTTATCAGGAGTCCTGGGAACAATGAGACAAGATGCAAATGAATTCTCGCCGGCTCGATGTTTTGCATGCACTCCTGGTGTCACTGAAACAGTGATAATGGAACTACAGTCCAATGTGAGTCGCCGGCTGCTCAACCAGAAATGTTTCTGAGTTTTCTCCTCATGATTCTCTGTTTTCATCCCGTATTACAGATTAATTTACAGACATGACACCTCAGACAGCTGGAGGTTGAACTCTTAAACCCTGAATCAGTTTGAATAAGAAAAGACAAGTTTGACCTCGTTGATCCAGCACGAGACCAGATCCATGATATCTCCGTGTGATTTACTCTCCTCCTGCTCAGTCATCTCCTGGATCCTCAAACTTTACATATATTATTTAATTTGCATCAGATATTCTGTCAGTGCAACTTGTAATCTGTGATTTTGTCGTTCTGTTCTGTAAATGCGACATCTGTTGCATGTCAGTCCGTCCTGGGAGAGGGATCCTCCTCCGTGGCTCCTCCTGAAGTTTCCTCCATCTTTTTTCAACATGGCGAGTTTTTCCTGTCTTGATTTGAGGGACTAAGGACAGAGGATGATTTTCACTGATGCTGATTTTGGGCTATATAAATAAAATTGATTTGATTGACCTCAAAGACAACTAGAATATCAAACACATTGTGAATATGTGTTACACACAAGAAGAATCACTGAAAACTTGAAATAACAGATAATAGATACTACAAAGAAGCAAACAATGAGACACAACATATCTAAAATAAGTAAAAGGGGACACTATTCGATAACTTAGTAACAGTAAAGTAGGGACTTAAAGATAGAGGTTCGAAATGTAGTAAATAAATAAGATTTACTCGTCTCACAGAGTTTGTACACTCAGTGCTTTTTCAGACTGACATGTTCTGTAACACACCTCCTCCAAAAGTAAAGAAATGTGAAACGAAAACATCAAAGTCAACTTACTGACTTCTGTGTTTATTCTTATAGGGCGTGCTAACTTTAGCCAACAGTTAGCCTACGCTGTAGCCTATTTATTTCTATTATATATCCTGTGCAATAAATCTGATCTTCTTACCAAGATTACTGCAGTACATTTTAATTATATACTTTTTTATGATTATTCTCCATTTTACATACTTACTTGCTTTTATACTTTGTGTGTTTTGAGTCGTCTGTCCTGGTGTTTTATTCCTAAAGTGTGAACGTTAGCTGACAGGACACAGCTTCTGGGTGAGTGCAGTCACAAGTCGAGGCTAATGCTAAGCTAGCTGTTGATGGTCAGTAAGCATCTGCAGTCCTCCAGCAGTGTTCTGACAGGAGAGTCTTATTTTATAACATCACATCCTGGTTCCAGAAGCTGTTTCTTGTCCAATAAGATGCTTGCGTTTGTGGAAACTTCACGCACAAATACTCTGACGTCCTGCGTCCAGGAGTCAAATCTTTAAAATGTAGAATTATTGTCACAGAGTCTGAAGGATGAAGAGAGAACAGGAAAAATAAGTGTTTCTGCTTTATATTTTAATTTGCTATCAAAGTATCACAGGCAGCATCTGTTGAGACTGTGGAAAAAAAATGGTATCACACACACACACACACACACACACACACACACACACACACACACACACACACACACACACACACACACAGTACCAGCAGGTGGCACTGTGGTGTCACAGGAACAGACGGGGGGTCCTCTGCACCTTGCCATTGTTCACTTGGCGCTCTGCTCATTTGAGTTTGTAATTTAGACGAGAATTAAAGCGCAGCCGCTCACCGCTCTGCTTTACACATCAAAGTCAAACGAGCTGAGTGCTCGGAAGGTCGTGGAAAGGCTCTGTCTCCTATCATCTGCTATCATCTGTGTGCTAGCTGCGCCGCCGCCTCGCCCATTAAAGGGGGAATCCACCCAAAAACAGAGCTGCTTTTATTTATTTATTTTTTTCACTCAGCTTGGAAAGCCGAAGCTCGGGCTGCTATCAGACGAGCACCTAAATTACTGCAATCTCGCTGCAATAAATAACAGTGAGGCCGGGTAGTTTATTCTCTCATATCTAGCGTTAAGATCTGAGATCACAGCAGGGATAGTTTTAAAATTCTGTGTTTGGGTCTCTCATTAAGAGGCCTCCTAGACTTCTTCTGCACACAGGCTGTGGCATTGTTATCAGCCAAGAGGACACAATAAGAACAAAACCCCCGTGGTTTCCTTTTTTACGCAAGTGTCAATGATGAAACCCACTGAGTACACAAGTACGACAGACCCGACGCACCGAAACGTCGGCGTTATAACCTCGTTAAATGTGCATGAAAGCCGGCGGAGGAGAAGAAGAGGAGGCAGGAGCGAGGCTGACAGAAGGAGGCTGCTCCTGCATCAAAGACGAACAATAAGGAAACCGATAATGTTTATTATTTATGCCCGCCTTGCCACGAGCATGACGAGATGTACAGTGAGCGACGCAACACCTTTCATGTCGAGGCCTCTGTGGCGGCGGGGAGATAAACTCGCGGGAAAAATTGAGCGAAAAATGTTTGTATGCACAGCGCGCCCAGCTTGTGATGTTTTATTACAGTAACTCGTGCTGACAGTCCAAAGCACATCACTCACTAACTGCGCTGACCTATGCATCTGTGCCCACACACACACACACACACACACGTACACACTGTGACTGTGTAAAGCCGTTCTCTGAGCGGCGTCGGCTGCCATCTCGACGCGTTTGAAAGTGTTGTTCGACGCCACGACCCTAAAAAAAAATTCGAGCGTGCCTCCGCCGCTGACAAATGGGATTAGACGTGGAGAGAACCCGCTGTGTTTGGGAGGATTGACTGCCTCTGTATCACAGTTGTTCTATATCAATCCAGGTCAGCGGTGAGACAGCAGCTGCGATTCATTATTATTCCCCTGTCATATTGCATCAGCCCTCCAGAATCACACACCGCTCCCCTCGTGTCTCCATACATGTGTCGGCTGTTTCTTTACACCTGCAGCTGGAAGGTGTGTGGCAGCGTGCGGCTGATCCATCACGGCTAATGCGTGGTGAAATTGCTGCTGGCCTGTTAGGGTCATCCACACACACACACACACACACACACACACCACTCCACCTCCTACGACCTGTCGGATGGAGGCCATCAGTAAACATTTACAGGATCATAAAAGATGCACTGCAGGTGTTGACATGAGCAGCCAAAGTAAACTCCCCGGAGCAGGAATGCAGAGCGGACAGTTTTCCTCTTGAGTTATCTGGCGAGAGTTCACTTTAAAGAACAAATCGAGTCGCGGGAGCAGCGAGCTGACGGACCACGGCGAGGAGAATCACTGTACAACATTGATCTGTTGTTTTGTTTGATCCTCACAAAGAGCCCGGCGCCCCAGCAGACACCAGGAAGAAGCTCACCTGCAGCAGGCGAACCGTTTATTACATTTCATTTCATTACGAAGTTACCGGATATTTTGCGGCTTCGCCTTTAAACAAGATCTTCTGCCTTTTTCTTGGCAAACTCTCAAAACCTGCCACAAGAAAAAGGTTCTCTTCCTGAAACACAACTCAAGATTTATTGTAATCTGTCAACCAGAAGAAATCAGCGTAACTGGGACGTATTAAAAAAAAACGCCTTAAAGCGGCACTGGTTTCAAAAAGGAGTCTGAGTGTATGTAAGCTTATTAGAAAACTTTAAGTTGTCTAGAAACTACAGCAGGATGTTCATTTTTATTTATTTTTTGATTGCAGTGATGATTAAAAGATGAAGAAATTCAATTAATTGTTTTGGGCGTCTTTAAAGCACAAAAGGTACAAATTTGCTTCTTGTTCGCTGAATCTTTCTTTAAAAATTTGATATTTTCTAACGAGCTGAACAGAATAATAACAATAACACCGAGTATCCAAAAGTCGTGTTGATGTTAATGATAACAGTGTTTTAATTCAGCTTCAGCATCAAGAGGTTAAACTCCACTGGTTTCAAAAAGTATGTAAGCTTATGAGAAAATGATGCTACTTGTCGCTACATTCATCACCTCAGCAAACAGATTCCTCACAGTTATTGTACTCAATCACTTGTTTCAAGTCTTCTTCAATACAGCATGATGTTCATTTTGTAAATTATGGTCCCATGTGGAGTAAAATAGAAGATAAAGCAGTGATGATCAGTGATGGCGAGGCTAAGTTGTGATTGACAAGGTGCAACAGCAGCAGGGCCTCAGGATAAACCTTCCCAAGCTCCTCTCTCGTCCAAATATGGTCAAAAAACAACAAAAAAAACAATGCTAAACTCAAAAGTCCACAAACTAACAGCTGACGTCATGCTAGGTTTAAAGCTGAGGTGAGAAATTTGCTGCTATCCGAGTAAAACCGTGTTAAAAACACACAAGACAGCTGGAACGCGGAAGATGATCAGTGTTGAGAAGATGGAGACAAATCAGGAACTTACTTTGAATCAACAGACCGTTCTCCAAGTCAAGAGGTATAAAATTATGATAAAGTTACTTGTTTGTTTCTTATTTCCTCCACATGTTTAAATTTGCACTCTCTGATGTGTTCCTGCATCCGGAGCTAAATGGCACGCAAACAATTCAAACTTCTGTCCTTTTTATGCATATTTTATTCCATAACACGCTTTTATTTCCACACTATTATATATTGGCCACAATTATCAAGTCCAACCTACATGATTAATGCATGAGAAACACAAGCTGGAGACACCAAACGCACATTAATAATCAACTCTGAGCATGTTTACATGATATTCACATCCATATGCCACATTGGCAGCCAACACTGATGCCGACCCGATATACGTTTTTGCATTACATATGTATTCGTTAAGTGATATCGGCGAGCTACGCGTCCATTACTTAAACATCGACATGCTAATGTCCTCCTTCATTCTCAAAAGTTGTTTCTCACACTCTGCACAGCAACTAATGTGACATATGGGTGTGAATATTAATGTAAATGTGCTCCGAATTAAAATGATTCAAGTGTGATATTTTTTGAGAAATCTGTTGTCTCCGTGCAGCGACGAGCTGAAAAGGTTTGGCAGGACGACGCTCTGCTCCGAGGGAACATAAACACCGTAATTAATGGAACCGTAATCAAGGAATTATGAAGCAGCAAAACATTTTTTAAAAGGAGAGACGACGTCAGTAACTAATGTGTGAAACAAGTTGTGATTGATAATTGTGCACGTGTCGTTTCACACCTGATTCACGGTTAAATATAAGTCAGGTGTTGATGTGCAGACGGATGTCAGTTAATGAGACGGAGTGGATGTTAACGAGCCAGCGTCACTACTCACAATATGTAGGTGTTTTCAAGTCGCTTATTATGATTCAGTAAATTATTGTGATAATTTAACATGACTTACTGATATACAGTAGTTCTCTACACGTTCCTGTTGAAGCCGTCCTGTGTGGAGTGTTTTCAGGTGTTATTAATGTTGTGTTTCTTTCCTTTTTTATAGATCTTTATTTTTCTTTTTTGAGTTAACAACATGTACAAGACACAGGACAATCACATGTATGACACACAGAAGTATTGAATCTGACAGGAGTTCAAAGTCGATGAGCGACCTGTTAAAAAAAAAAGTAATTCAATGAAAAAATGTCATAGAAGTAATAAAACACGTCAAAGTTGTTTGTCGAACCGATGTGATAACTCACCCTTCTCTCCAGGAACGAGGTGATGAGGTGGATCCGACTGTCACAGCTGTCTGTTAACTACGATGTGAGAGCTAGCATCTAGTTAGCTTAGCATAACATAATGACCGGAAACAACAAAGGAAGGATTAGATTCCTTGGAGAATGAGAAGAAAGGATCTCCTGAAGGTCCACTCTGCATTTACTCGCGGGTCAGCTGACTCTGCAGTAGACCCGGTTCTTATCACATCGGCTTGGCTTTGATCCAAACGTAAGAACCAGGTGAACACACTTAATTCTGCTTTGTCAAGTAACGACGCGTTGTCAACATCTGGTGCTGTTTCAAGCATATTTCATAGATGCACAACGTAAATCAAAGATGGCTGGCCTGCAGGAACCTTCTGAGGAGGTCGGGATGGATCGTCGGGTTAAAAAAGCACAGATTTTGCTGCTTGCGCCTTAACTTCAACATAATAAAGTCATATCAACAACCTAAGTTAAGTTGGGTACCTCCGATCGTAGCTGAAGTGATGTAACGCAGCATTTCAACCCAAACTGACCTAAATCTCACCAGACTTTGAAAGTATAACGATGGTACGATACGCCTGTCGATGCTACGCTGCCTCTTCAGTCATCGTTAAGCTCATTATTTAACATGTTGTATCTTGTTTATCAGATCTGTGTAAAACCAAACTGACACGTCTGTAGTTTCCCCACTCGAGGACGTCAGTGCACCGCGTGAAGACGAGATAAAAACAAACTATGATTCTACAGGAGTCATTTTTACACTTCAGTTTTGTTATGAGTTGTTTGACATGTGAGTTAGTGAACTCTAGAGATCCAGAGAGGTTTTTCCACCACATTTGGACGGAGCGTTGTTGGCTGTTCTTCTCTGTATCCAGTCCTGACAGCAGTCTTGGCTTTAGCCGTGGTGGATTCTGCCTCCTGGTCCCACCTCAGCTCCGCTCTGAGCTTCAGTGCAGCCCCTCATAAACTCAAAAGGTAAGGTCAGGTCACATCCGCGCTCTTATTTTCCTGCTGTCAACAGTGTGCCCCCTAGTGGCTGTTATATAGAGCCTACAAATCCAAATAATCATAAAAGACTCGCTTCGCTCTGCACCTGCAGTAAAATGTTACAAGTGTGCTGTTGTGTCCTGAGGCACGCCGAGGCTCAATGCACCGCCATCCAGAGCTGTAAAAGACTTCAGCTCCTGGTTTGACCCCTCAGCACTCTGAATGGAAGCGAGCGCAGATTTAACCCTGCGCTGTATCCACAACGCAGGAAAAATCTCAGCTCTGGAGACGCAGCTGAAATGTAGAAACAGTCGGCGTCAAACAGGGAGGTGTCATCAACGAGCTGACAGACTGCTGCGGGGCAAAAAGCTCCATCACATCCTCTCCTTCACCTCTCACCTCCTCACCCTCACCTGAAAGCTGATGTCACTCCTCACTCACAACTCCTGCACGAAAACAGAATCTGAACTGCGAGTTCTGAAAAATAAAAAGCTGCTGCAGTCGAGCGCGGCGGCTCCTACCGGGGCGAGGCGGGCGACGTGACGAATAGACAAAAACGATCTTTCTTTCCCGTTGCAGCTCGGAGTGGAAAATAATAAAGACGAATGTTTGTTTTTGATTGCTCCCGACTGTCGGAAAACTCTGAGACGTGGCGGATTCTTTTCGACAGAAAGTCTGGTGGACGGAGAGGGAATCAATGCATCATCTATTACGTCCAGTGCTTAATGAAAAGGCTCCGCTGCAGATGAATTAAGTGCTGCCAAAGGGAAGTCTTCAGAGGCCTTTCTCTGCCTTTAGCTTGATGTCATGATCGGTTTAATACTCGGCCTGCTTGTCCACCGCTATTGATCCCCCGCTTAATGGCTTTTCTTACACAAGCATCATTCAAACTGCACTTTATAGCGGTTGTTCTTTTACTCTGCGATTCTGTCTAACATCGCTTATCCATTAATGTTGCAGAGTGTCTTTCTATCTGTCCATCTAGACCTTTTGTGTAAGTGCAGGACTTTTAAAAGCAGATCCAGGGTCAGAGGCTCCGGCCCTGCATGTGTGAGTAGTGAAGAAGATAGTAAAGTAGCATTGGTTTATGATTTGAACTGAAACATGTTCAGTCTTGTGCTTGAATGGTTCTGATTCTGACAGTTTTTCTGTGTCATCTTCCTGCAAGAACACAGAATTTTCCGCCAAAGTCAAATCTGTGATATTGTCTCTCATGTTTTCTCTCTCATCTTCTTGCAGCTTTGATATCTTTTCATTAATGAAGTAAAGAAACCTCTTCACACGCAGTCGACGGCCTTTTCTGTGCGTTTTTATATCTAAAGCGTCGGGCGTTGTAGCATCAGGAGAAGCAGCAAACTTTTCTTTAAGGACTAATGCTTCGACACCGTGCGCCTCTTCATTAGAGCCTAACAATACAGATCCTCACTTCCTCTTTATAAACTTCCACTAATTGGGACTACATTCAGGAAGGAAGGCTGGAGAGGCAATCAGCTGCATGCAGGCAGCGCTCACAATTACAAAAGTAAACTTCTACAAGTAAGTAAAAATAATAACATTAAATACAAAGAACTCACGTCGTCTTAGACAACCTGCAAAAACAGGGAGGAGGCCGTGAACTCTGCATGTAGGAAGAGTTTACAGAATTATTTAAAGTTAATTATGTTACTTTTTAAATTTAAAATAGCAGCTTTGAAATCATTTTGATGGTTCAGTGTCTTGTAACAGGTTGAACGGCGTCTGTCGCCTGTTTCTGCTTGATGTAACTTGATTAAGTTTTTGGGTGAACTGTTCCTTTAACAATCTGCATGAAGACATTTGTGACTCTTCTCATGTTGTATTAAACTATAAATATTGTTCTTTGTGAAGCTGGTTTCTCCATAGTTTCATTTTTAATGCTACAACACAGAACGATTAGACAACGCTGTCAATTTTTGCAGAAACAGTTTTTGCACAGAGAGCTCTGACCTCAAACTCCAACCGAGGTCTTTGGGTTGAATCAGAACATCGACTGCACGCCGGGCCTCGTTGCTCAACACCAGCGCCTGCAGCCAGGGTCCAAAATCAACAACGGAGGCTGCTGTCAGAGTGTGCAGTGTACGTGCACGTGGATTTAATTAGATATTCAACGAGCACATCGTTTTATCTCTCGACCTATCTTGAATTAGATTTATATGTTGTACAGTAAATGCAGATGTCTGTTGCCTGCAGCCCGGGCCCATAAATCAGTCATGGAGTGGCCTCAGCGGATCAGCCCAGAAGTCTCAGCGGGACAGCAGAGTGCAGCGCCACAGCAGCGTGCCCTTGTTAAAGTGCCCTCGGCGGTTTATGTATCTGCTGGCACTGTGAACCATGGCCCTGGGATTTATAACACCTCATTACCGAGCCATCATAAAACCCTCATGTTTATAAATGTTAATGCTCCTGATTTATATTTAAATGTCATCTATATGTCGCAGTTGAAAGGTGTGTTAATGAGGGGGGACGCCGAGGGGAGGCGAGGCGGGGGGAGAGACTTACGGACGGACGGACAGACGGAGATGTCAGATGAGAGGAATGAAAAATGAATTTCCTGCGACGACTTTTACACCTCGCGTCTTTTTGTTCTTCACTTTGTGCTCGGCAATTTGTCAGGAAAGCTGCTCGTCCCGTGTGGCGTATCTGCAATCAATTAATCATGGATGTCGCTCCTTTAGCCACCGACACAACTGCCACTTTCCTTTGTGCCAGTTTGCTGATGATTCTTTGTTATGCTGATTAATAATTTGAGGTACAGAACAGCATGCGTGTGTGTGTGTAGCTCATTTCAGATGACATCTCACACACACACACACACTGATATTATCTGTCTTTGGAGGAGATAAAAAAAAAAAGAAATCCGAGCGAGCGAGGGAGAGTCCCTCCCTCTGCTCCTCTCCTCAGGAGGTGACATACTTCCACATCAAAGCTGGAATTGTAGCTTATTAGTGTGGCAGAGTGAGACCGGTGGTGTGGTTCAAACGCTCGCGCTCACTTTCAATTACACTTCTGGAGACAGACTCGTATTTATATCTGGGAGAAAATGTGATCATCAAAGCAAACAAAGCGCCGCACGCTCGCCCTCCTCGCCTTCTCTCGCTAAGACGAAAGTTAAAGTTCCCGATTTGAGCCAAAACGATCGAGTTTCAGCGCCGCACGTATAAATGCAATTCTTATCCACTTACGCCGGATAAAGTCTGATATTTTTTTTTTCACGCATCGCTTCTGGTTTTAATGACGATAGTTTCCATGACCAAAGTGAAGGTTGCTGAGACTTTTGGATCAGATGGACTTCGATAGCCAGGCAACATGTTGGAAACCAATCCACGGGTAAAACAAGTTCATCTCCCCGAAGCGAAACAGGTAATATGTTCCAGATCTCTGGTAATAGATGTCATTTCAACAGTTTCTACAAAGATACGACCTTCTGGGTTGCCAGCTTTTTTTTTTTTTACTTCCTCCAAATTCGCCTTGACCGACAGGAATTGCATTCCCCCGCTTTGGCGTAGAATCACACGGCGCTGATTGATCGCCATCGCTCCCCCTCTGACACATCTTGCTGTTTCTATCGGCCATCCAACATTCAAAATGTGGGCAGCGGAGCAGAGGCTGGGTCGAGATGAGGCGAGATGAGCGAGCAGAAACCACCACGGCAGAGACGCCTGTCAGTGGAAGCACGCACGGCCCAAAACGCTCGTCGATGATTTTACATTAACGTTGGTTCAAATGAGAGTCAGATGGTGGAAGTCTCTACGCACGTCACACGAGCGTGTAGCATCTCTCAGCTCATTGCTGTGATTTTGATCAAATTCACCTCACATAAGGCCGGTTAGTAGCAGCAGCAGAAAGCCCTTTTAGCAAAGAAGCTAGAAATAGAGCTTAGATCGGGCCCAAAATATTGTGTCTGAGCCCGGCCCGACACATTAACCGTAATTATGAGCCCAATTTAAACCCGACATTTTTTTAACTGACGTTCTCAAGCTCCTTGTTGCACTTAATAAACAATCAGTGACGCCGGTAACTAATCTGACCACTTTTTTCAGTAATGAGTAATCTTTAAAGTCTAACACTGCATCCCTAGAGGGTTTTGAAAGGGAAATGCAAGGTTTTATGAAATGGTGTACAGACAATTTCCTTGTGGTTAATGCGAAGAAAACAAAAGAGATGGTCTTAGATTTTAACAAAAAAGGAATTATAGTTCCGCCCTCAAATATTAGTGGTGAAGTGGTAGAGCAGGTCTCAACACATATTGGGATGTTGAAATCGATAACAAACTGACATTCAAAGAATGTGCACAAAATAAGACCAAAAAAATTGCAGAAGAGGATGTTTTTTCTTAGGAAACTGAAACATTTTCAGATAGATAGCTGCCTTTCGTCAGATGTTTTACAAAACTCTCTTGCAGAGTGTCTTATCCTTCGGCCTTATTTGTGCCTTTGGAAACATGTATATTCAGGATCAAAAGAAACTGCAATGAATAGTCAAAATAGCCAGTAGGATCATTGGAGTTGACCTCAGTTTAAATAAGATAGATCAAATCCTAAATGACTCAACCCACCCTCTTCACCTGAGTTTTCTAAGAAGTAGCAGGTCAAGTGGCAGAATCCTGCAGAGGAAAATCAGGACCACAAGGTACAACAAGTCTTTCGTGCCTACAGAAATTAGACTGTACAACAATAGACTAAAACATTCCTAAGTATTTTAAACTATTTCAAATGAACATTCAGTTATTTTATTCATTCACACATGCCTGTCATGTCTTTTCATGTTCTTGTTGTTTGGTCTGTCCTGTTGTTGTTTGTAATGTGCAATGGTGACCACATGAGTTTCCCACCTGTGGGATAATAAAGTTTACCTTGACCTTGACCTCTAACGCAGTAATATTTCCAAACCAGTAATCAGATTAAAGTTACTTATTCAAGTCACTGTGTGTTACTATTATTTTTGTCATTTTCCGTAGTAAAAATATATATTTTTCTTTCTTCTTGCGTCTCGAGGAGTGACGTCATGTACGTGAGAAGTCACGTTTTCAGCACGAGGACAACTCATGTGTAAAACCACGCAGCGACACAAGCAACTTGGAGGGAGGAGAGAGATGTGCGTTTTCTAGCTGGAAATACAGTCATTATTTTGAGTTATTAAAAAACACACACACACAAATGCTTGATCAAGGGCCGTGGGTCGGGTCTGGGTCTGGGTCGGGCTCGGGCAGAGAATCTAAACTCTAGCTAGAAACCCTGAAGCTGTTCAGGACGGATAGAGCTAGCAGCTAGCTGCTGAACACACCGTAGAAGTTGTTGTTAAGCAGCTAAAGATCCAGATGTTTATTTCACAATTTGGTGGAAAGCAAAACAGAGCAGAAACACGACCTAATATGAATGCTAATGTTTCTTTGCATCTGCTGGACGTGCACATGTGTCATTTGTTTGCAAAAAACATCATTATAAGGCGATAAATCAGCATTTCGGCGCTGTGTGCGCCTTTAGCTACAAAATGCTTCGCTACGTTCACCGGCTACTTGCTAATATCTAACGCCTGTTGTTTGGTATCGGGCTCGTAGCGTAGCTCAGCTTTGTTATCAGAGCGTTTTTACTAAAAACATCTGTTTGCTACGACTGGAAATGAAGTTAGTGCGAGCTGGGGCCAAAACAATTAGCTGACAAAAAGATCTATAGACTCGAGGGGAGCTGCAGAGGTGGGCGACTCTCCGCGGACCTCGTCACTTAGTGGCACCTTTTCATAGTCATTTGATTGATAAAAGAAAATTGATCGGTGCTGCTTTAAATTACTTCCACATTTGGCTCCCACACTCAGCCGTGGTCGGTTGCCACTTGGGTGAACCTGCCCAGTCTTTCACTCAAAGTTATTTCAGAGTGATTTTCTCCTCTCAGTGAAGCGTCGCCATCCAAAAATCTCCCACAGCGACTGCGTTCACATTTATACGTTCCCACTTTCCAACTGCTTATCGAGTTAAATGGAGATTGAGACACCTACAGTTTCACCCTGTAAAATCTGGTACGCTTCCAGAAAAAACGCAAACGTCATCACCAAACTTTGCCAGACGGTGTGTTTTCTCACACGGTTCCTGTTAGAATCTGACAGAACAGTTCTGTAACCGTCCTCCTGTCGTCTGCTTCTCATTAAGAACCCAGTAAAAGGCCCCAGTCTGTGATATATTTGCTAAAACGGAGAAATCCAGACAGACCTCTGCGATGAGCTGACTGTGTTCGGTAATGAGAATACTGTGTGTTGTGTGTTGATCCTCAGCAGTGTTTTCCTGTTGTATTCCCGAGACGATGCGGCTCTTTGTTTACCCCCCTCCACCTCTCCACAGCGGCCCTGCAGACTGTTGTTCCGGCCCTGCGAGGCGTCTGCGTCTGTGTCTTCATGTGTTTCGGTGATAAAGCGGCCCAGGCCCGGTGGTCCTGTTGTGAGGTATTGGGCGAGCAGCAGGATAAACCGCGGCGTGAACGGGCTGCGAATGTGTCAGCACAGACAACCACCTACGGTCTCCGGAGGGGCTCCTTACGTGATTGCCGGCGGCGTTGCTCTATTCTCTCTGATGCAAAACCTTTGTCACCTGACAGCCGTTTGCTACTTCACTCCATATTTTTTTTTTTTAGGAACATCTTGATTCAAACAGGGAAGCAGATTTAGTTGGAACAAACATGCGTGGCTTTTGTAGAACTGGATTATTTTGGAGAAGCAGATTTTTTTTTTTTTTTTTTTTGTGAAGTGGTAAATCATGAATTAAAGATGAGGCTGGAGTTTTGCTATCGCAGTGCGGTGCTGGCGCTGAATAACAAAAAGCTGGATCACTTCACATTTCTGCGCATGCCATTCACATCACATCCCACTGCATTTCACAAAAAAAAAAAAAAAACACAGCACAACTTATTTTTGGCTTGTGTTTATATTTTTTAAAGCACTTTAAATTCTCCTCCCCAGCGGGTATAAATAGAACAATGGGACCAATCTATAGCATGAGAGAGCAAAACTTCCCACCGGTGGCTGGTGTCCCTGCTGTTGTCATGGCAACTGTGACCGGCGGCACACCAGTCTGCACTGTGAACGAGCCGGGGAACAGACCAATAAGAGCCAACAAACAATTTACCATCAGCTGCTTAATTAAAGACAAAAAAACGACAAACAAGGTGAAAATGAAAGCGGGGGGGCCCTCACATCCAGCCTGCTCGGTCGTGTTGTTGTTGTTTTTAATCACTCGGCATCCTGGATCTTCATGCGTAGCTGAAAAGCACAACCAGAGAGTCATTCTCGACATAATGCGCCATCAGAGGACGCGTGCGGGAGAATATTTCATGGATAATTGAGCTGGTGTGATGCTGGGCAGTGTCATCGTCGGGGGAGAGATAGGTGAAGGGCTCCGGAGGAGAACAATCAGAGAGGCTTAACAAGCTCTCACTGGCTTCTCACATCAGTGTAATTAAACCAAGTTGGTGGAACAGGCAGCCCTCCTGAACCTTTCGGGGAGAAGACGAGAGCGGGTGCAGTTTCACGTGGCTGCGCTCCCCAATTTGATTTCTAAATATTAGGGCACGCTTGTTTTCCAAACGTATAATGAGGTTTATCGGTGTTGGGACGAGGCTGCTGGAAATATCAATATGAACATCAGACATATTGTGTTCAGACTGAGCTGTTTTGTGTGGATCACTTAGGATTGATCATAAATACTGATTCTACAGGAGTCCTGGATACCCGGTCGAGAACGTGCCGTGACCAGCCCGTCCACGTCAGAATAAACCACCATAAGCATGAGGTTGATTATGAAAGCAGGTTTTTATGAACCACATTTTTGTTTCTTGTTATGTCGGCAACCTCTTGTGGCTGTAGGCAAATATTACAGCTGCAAAGGAGGAAGTGAAGGGCAGTAGTATTGAGAGGTTGGAGGTCGGGG
The DNA here is from genome assembly GCF_900880675.1 of Sparus aurata. Lineage (NCBI taxonomy): Eukaryota > Metazoa > Chordata > Actinopteri > Spariformes > Sparidae > Sparus > Sparus aurata. Next base: position 28,250,603 of record NC_044208.1, on the reverse strand, counting down.
ACAGACGGTTGGGGAACAAAGGTTAAGTACGCCTGTTTTTGGAGTCACTGGCAAACAACTTATTCAGGAGTTTTGGTACGAGGATGTGTTGGTCACATGTTGCGTCTCAGTTCAGGGTCTGCATCCTCTGAAAGACTCGACCTTTTCGGTCTTCGAAGGCGAGTCCTTCCGAGAGACCTTGTTAACCTCATCAGCCGTTGTTAAATGTGACGGTCTAGCCTTTGGAGCATTTCCTTATGTCACCATTTCTGCCGCCCAGGCCCGCGACAGTGATGATCTACGCCATTTTCTTTCTTTCTTTCTTTTTTTCTTTCTTCTTTTTTGGGCGCGCAAAGAATCTTGTGATACGAGAGGCCACGAAGGATCGTAGCGGTGCATCCTCCAAAAACAGTTGGTCATGGTAGTGAACATTTCTTCAGGGCTCGTCAGTAAAATACTGTAGCTCGTATGCTAGCTGCCGCCATGCTAGCGCTGCTCAGTTACAATAGCGTCAGCTCCCTCCGAGCTCGCCGACTGTCACTCAGTAGCCGGTAGCTCGGTTGATAATGGGACAGACTGTTGTCACACTGACTGCGGTCTGCAAACCGTTGCTCTTCAGGACCAGACAGAAGAGGTTAAAAGGAAGTGGACTGTGCAATATAGCTAATAATTCACACCAGCCGCCCCCTTAAACACACTTTATAACCTCTGCTGCTCGGTGTCTCTCTTTCACAATAAAACACAAAAGACATAGTTAGACGGGGTTGTGAAGAAGTGTGGGATCATGGGAGTTTTTATCTGTTAAACAACCACCATTGCTGCAGAGTCATCTGCTTTGCAGAGATATGCATAGATGAGGTAATATGAATATAATAATATGTCATGGTATTTAGGTTCATGTTACATTTACAATGTTCACATCTTCTGATATTTTCCTGGAAGTTAGCAACATGTGACCAAATGAAACACACTGTTACCTTAAATAACATCATGGCTTTCTCTGGGTTTGAGCATTAAAATGTCAGCACACAACTCTTCAGGAATCAGCGCTGTCACAGCCGTTTACCATTCGGTCAACAATGCAAATTTGCAATTTAAAGTCCAGCTACAGCGCTGTCTGTGACCTGAACCCTGCACTAATCTGCCACGTCACTAAACATGCGAGGTCATGGGATCATGTTAGTCCTGCACAGAGCAGCATGTTGGTGATTTGGGGTTTTCTTTCTTTTTAAACGCCTGTTTCATGCAACTGAACGATTACACTCAGTCGACTGATGACAGGGAGGGTTATGAACGTGTATTTACACGTGTAACACATGCATGAAGTGGGCAAATTAACCCTGAACTATATCGATAATGTGGCTGCTGAGGAACATCTGAAACATTGATATCATGCGGAGCCGTGACATCATATCAGGAGATAATTTGAGTAATATACAGACTTTCCTACACCTGTGAGTGCGCCACACAAACCCTGATGTAGGGCGGTCGTTTCTAACACACATGCGGTCGCCTGCTGACACCGGTTCTGTGTGACGCCAGCGAGTGTTGTGGGTCCACTGAAATGAAGTGATTCATTGTGAAATGTTGCCCTTTTTTAAACGTGTGAGCTGAGGTGTGAGCGGTCAGACGGAGGTCATCCTGCCGGGTTCACTGAAGATTAGAGGATCGGACGCAGCGTCAGAGACACGACGCTGGTGTTTCAACTTTGGGTCTGAACGGTTCTGACTCCAAACTGTGTTAAACTTTCTTTAATGTCCGACTGACTCTCTGGTTTCCTGGAGATCAGGAACATAAACGAGATGCCTGTGTGTGTGTGTGTGTGTGTGGCCCTGCTCTGCTCCTGTCAATCTTAATTTTGCTGATTATTTTTCTTTGGTGTTAATTCAACATGACGGCTGGTAATTTGATTACATTCTTATTTGTTGACGAGGTTTTCTTCCTCTCACTGGTAAACCGATCGGCCGAGTGTTACGTGATAATACAATAAACTGCATTTGTGCCGTTTGTAGGCTTCATGTTTTGATTTATATATTTCAGAGGAGAAGATTTGGTTTTACATGGACTGAAAATAATACATTTGTTTGCAGGGATTGTGTAATCACACAGCCTACACAAACTGATGGGTGACAGAGTGAACAATTAATAAACAATACGCGATTGTCTGCGTTAAAGAAACGAGGGACGGATGAGTGAATATATGAAATATAATAAACAAGACAAACAGCGAGAGAGAATACATCACATGTCAGAGGCTTAATTGTTCGCGTAGACAAAGCCAATAAATCCATCTTTGAATGCGCGAGGAGAACAATAATCACAAAAGCATGAATTTTGAAATCTAGTCAAGTCCCTGAATTTAATTTATCGCCTCCTCTGAGAAATAAGTGAGCTTACTTTGTGAAATCAGAAGTCTGGCTCGTTCGGAGCAGCACAGACGCTGCAAATTGCTCCGGAGAGAACTTCTAGAAACTTTATTGATAACAAGCTGGTGTTCTGTAACGAGGCTGATCGCCGCCGACAGCTGCTCATCTTCCATCTGCAGAAACCCTGACAGGTCTGCAGGAGGAGGACGTGAGGAGTCCAGCGTGGAGGCCGGAGTCGGTGGAACCGGGGTCGACGTGACGAGTGAGAAGACGATGATGTTTATTAATACGGATGATATTACTGACGTGTCTCAGGAGGGAATCGATACCGAACCCCTGATTCACGTACTCGGATTTGTTTCCACAGGATGTCTTTTACACTCACATGCCTGGGGATGTGATTTTTAAAGGGGATCCTTGACAGTTTGATTTTTTTAAAGTTGGCAACAAGCTTCAGACTTTCCCACTGTGAGAAAGCGATGCTTTGGCCCTTCGTCTTCTGGACCAGATTATTTATTTCCTACAGCCTGCGGTGTCCACCGAGAGCCGTCCGATACGTGAACGTCAACAAGCTGAGAAAAAGTTGGCCGTGGCTGAAACTTATACGCTTTCCTTCCATCAACACTCAGTTAAATTTCTGTACCTCCATGTTTCTCTCGAGATGTGATTTTCATGGACAATAGTTTTTTTGCCTGGCGGGCGAAAAAAAATAACGACAGTTTGATTACAGACATTCAGAGCGTCCCAGTTTTCTGCAGCTCTTAATGAAAGGCTGCAGGGTTTAACCTGTAACTATGAAGAATAATAGAGCAGAACTGCTTTCAGGGGGGTCGATGGTGAATTTTACATATTTTTGTCACTTTCTGCGAATGATCCTGACTCGCTAGTCTTGGTTTAAGTTCAAACTGCAAAACAACTGGTACAAGAAATATGACAGGACTGTTATGACTGTGTTTGTGTGACCTGCCCCTTTAATCCACGCTGATACGCATCGTCAGCAACTGCAAAGTTTTGACTGAGGAAAATGTTTCCGTGACATTTGTTCCTGTAAACCCATTGACAGTGTTGAATGGTTCACTCAGAGGAACAGAGTTTATTTTCTAAGAGTTTCCATGAAGTCAAAAAGGATGTTTGAGTGTTTCCATCACACTTTAACACAAGTTCAGGTATTTTTAATTGTGTTTTTAGAGCTTGTAACTTCCTGGAGAGGATAAAAAAACATTGATGACTCATTCTGCACTTGGGGGCGTGTACTAATTTTGCATCCAATAAACACTTTCTTCATTTTTATGATCGTGCCATGTATAAAAAGAAGGACACTGCAGTGATTTGGGTGAAACTAGATCATATTTTTAGGAAGAACGTATTTTCTGCTGTCCACCAGCTGTTTTGCTTCAACTCTGAACAGTTAGCTTTACTGCACATGACGCTAAAGTAACTGCTAATTAGCGTTATTGCTAACCAGCAGCCTCCTGATTAACCGTCTGGCTTGAGGCTGTGCAGAACCAAGGTATAGAACTTCCTTTTGGTGCTGAAGTCCTATTTGGAGCACAAACACGGCAAGAAGAACCCGTCTGTACCGTGATCCCTGTCGTCCAGCCTCCGTCTTCTCCGTGTCAGTCCGTCACTTAGAGTCGCCACCACGACAAGAGTCGACCCGGCAGGACTGCGAGCTCCGTCAGAGTCAGCGTTAATGCACATGAAGCGCTATTGGCCTTTGTAATCACCGACCCGACCCGATCAATATCCACAACACGCCGCCTGTTCTTACAGGAACAGATGATATGTGGGAGCAAACAGTCGTCTGCTATTTTTAATTAACATTAAGTGCCTGACTATTTCTTGCCTTGAAGCGCCTGAATCTTTATGAAACAGTTTTTTTAACGGACTGCAGTGATCAGTGAGCTGTGCTGGTGCTGGTGGACAGAACCGGGCTTCACCCTGCGTCAGTGGTGTGGCCCAATTGTTGAAAAACACGTGCTAAATTGCCCTCTTGGGAGCCAAAACGCACGCTAAAGTGCCCTCGTGGGATCCAAAACGCATACTAAAGTGCCCTCTTGGGAGCCAAAACGCGCGCTAAAGTGCCCACGTGGGATCCAAAACGCATACTAAAGTGCCCTCTTGGGAGCCAAAACGCACGCTGAAGTGCCCTCCTGGGATCCAAAACACATACTAAAGTGCCCTCTTGAGCCAAAACGCGCGCTTAAGTGCCATCTTGGTTGGCAAAACACACTAAACTGCCCCCTTGGCTGGTTAAAACATGATAAACTGCCCTCTTGGGTGGCAAAAACGCTTGCTAAAGTGCCTTCATGAAAGCCAAAACACGTGCTAGTGCCCTTCTTTTCGCCCCTGCCCTTCAAAAAGTCTGTGCACGCCACTGCCCTGCGTTCACTCTTTGTGCTAAGCTAAGCTAAGCTAGGCTAAACTAAGCTAAGCTAAGTTTCTCCTGTATCCATTGCTCTCATATAACTCTCAAGAAAGCAAACAACCCTCGGCAGACTCGCTGGGCTTTTTCCTTTTAGAGACGACAAACTGATAAAGATGAGAAACTGCCATAATCGCAATTTCAACAAATCAATGGTGGGAATAATTCGGTTTATCCCTCCATTTCTGCTCTATAGAGTAGAAGAGAGGAGAGTAAAAATGGTGTCCTCACACAGATCTGAGGCAACACACACAAACAGCTGAGGAAACCTTCAGCCTGAATGCTGCGGTCTTTCTTGTCAGCCGGTCCATGATAAGGCATTGGATAGAGGCAGAGACCGGAAGGATGACTTTCTCCTTTTTCAGGATTCAAAAGGAAAAGGTCCTGGACCCTGACTACCTGAGATGCTCCCCTTCAAAGAAACTCAATTTTCACTTTAAGAGGCAGACTGATCTGCCACCCGCTCGCTCTCGTTCCCTTTTCTCTCCTCCTGCGTCCACCGAGTTGTTCCCCTCGGCCCGGACGAAGGACGATTACACAAATCTGTCACCCAGGAAATCCCGACACTTTATTTCCTCCCAGACAAAGAGTCAGTGATGGGTGATGAGTTTGTAGCTGCTGGGGGATTTGACAGACTCTGGGGGAATAATAAAGCAATTTCAGCCTGCCAGGAAAGTCAGAGTGGAAGGAGAAGGAGAAAAAAAACACACACGAGGAAGATATAAATCACTCGTGTGATGGCTGCAGTTTTTAGGTGGAGAAATGAGACAGTTAAATTGTAGAGAGAGATGAGTGGCTTGACCAGAGCATAGCTGCGGTGTAGAAATTACACGGTGGCCAAATAAAGATGAATTGTGAAGGGTGAGCCGTCAGAAACACAGGTGTCACATGATCGATGGGCGAGGGGCGACTTTAACAACCTGCGCCGGTGTTATTTTTACGTCTCCCACACTGACGCATCATAAAGTGACACGCAGATTTATAGATAGTACATAAAAAATAATAGAATAGATAAAAATGTAATGCATGCTTTTATTTATAGAATGAAAGGCTGAGGCGATATGGACTTAAAATAATTTGGGGGGTGTTTTTGAGGCTTTATCTCAAAACACATTTTATATCTTGATGTTTTAAAATCTCCTCTCAGGCATTTTATAAACACAAGGACCGAGCTTGTATGTACAAATATTTATATCCATATGAATATAAACTTTTACTGGAGGTTCGGATTAGAATTTTGAGTTTGAATTTTTTAATCTTGTTTCATAGTGTCTGACTTTCATTGTTCAAACTGGATTTGAACGATTTGAATACAGCTGATGTAAATAATTGGTCTACTTGAATTTGTGAGACTGTTCAGGTTTAAAAAAATTTGCTTTACAAGACTTGAAATTGACTTGGAATTTCAAAGAGACGACGTCAATTCACGATTACTTATTTAATCACCATAAACTGGCTGAAATTTCAATATTCAGCTGTGATAAATGTCAAAATGTATTCTGTTGCTTCAGTTGCAGTTTGTGTGTTCGTACATGTGCCAGTACGACTCTGATGAAAACGCTAAATTCAGAAGGATGACACTAAGTTACACAACAATGACCCGGCCAGCAGCATCCTGGTGAACATGTACTGGAAACAGCTGGAACAATAACAGAGCCATTGTGAAATCATTCATTTGAGCATCTCAACCCTCCTGACGTGATTCATTTCACTGTCAGAATTTGAGCCGTTCTGTCCGACAACATTTGGAAAGTCTAGAAGAGCCACACGATTAAATGATCTCATCCAAATTCAAGTTAGACGACGGCTAAGCGGATTTGAGCTTTTTTAGTTACGGGCACTTTTACGCTAGCATCAAAATCTCTATTTTTAAAACAGTAAGAAGTCTCGACACAACATGAAACTTTGCTGGTAGTATCACCAGGGTCTCTACACATGAACACGAGCATTGAGAACATTGTTGTGTACACAGAGTTTACTAAAAAGAAGGTTTTTGAACAACTCACGTTAGCAGTAGCTTGTTCCGCTCACCGCCGTCCTGCCAGTGGAGAAGTGTCGATCTCAGAATGTGACGTAACCTGGAGGACAGTTAAGGTGGAACGCTCCTAAAGCTTAGTTCCATATAAATGCAGGATAATTTGTTGTTTTGTCGTTAGTGAAAAACAATATTGACCTTGAAGTTGAAAAAGGAGCCTCATATAAGAAACAATACTAAAATAAAAAGCCAGAAAAGTCACGTGAGATATCGCGTTGCGTTGTTGCTGGAAGTCAGTAGTTCCACCTTAACTGTCCTCCAGGTTACGTCACATTCTGAGATCGACACTTCTCCACTGGCAGGAGGCGGCGAGCGGAACAAGCTACTGCTAACGTGAGTTGTTCAAAAACCTTCTTTTTAGTAAACTCTGTGTACACAAACAATGTTCTCAATGCTCGTGTTCATGTGTAGAGACCCTGGTGATACTACCAGCAAAGTTTCATGTTGTGTCGAGCCTTCTTACTGTTTTAAAAATAGAGATTTTGATGCTATCGTAAAAGTGCCCGTAGCACTCCCATTGAAAATGAGTTTGACCCTAAAACGAAAATACTTTAAATCTTTCGTTGTAATGATGCTTTTACACGAAGGTTTGACTCGGGCACATTCACAAAAAAAGCCTCGGTTGCATTTTAGCGAGAGTTTTGCTTTAATGCTTCATCACTTCACACATTCCCACTGCACACAAAAACTTGATCTTAGTGGGATTTTCGGCCAGTGGACAAGCGGTGTTAGTGTGTGAGTTAGGACACAACTGTAGGTTTGTATCTGAAATACAAAACACAGAAATAACACCTATATTGCAGCAACAATCACAGAGCATCACGTGGTTACAGATTGAATTACTCTCTCATGGATTTTGGTCTGAGTAGGAAAGATAAACCCATATGTATTTGAATATAATTACACAGTGATTGCTGCATATATTTAAAATAGCATCAATGCCAAATGATTCACAGCATTTGCTCACTCTGGAAATGCCTCTCGGCGTGCATGTGGTCCAGCAGCAGATGCTGCGCTGCTCAGATGAGTAAACCGAGTGAGGCATCATGTCTTTGTGCAGTCGGGACGGTTGAAAGAAAATGTTAGAACAACAACATTTCTGACTCCACATAACAAAACATGGCGTCATTATCATATATCACTGTAGACAAAACCAAACAACATCTCTCATTACAGCGCGGCGCTCACAGTGTGGCTGAAGGGAGCATCCAGCAGACGACTCTCTCTCTTCACACTTTAAACCCACAGATACGGAGGGAGGGTGTTTTTTTTTTGGAGATTGGTCGCCTCACAGCGATATTTCACGATGACAGCAGCAGCTACGATCAACCGTCCCTTAGCTTTTCATGTCGTTTGTTTCTAATGACATCCCATCCATCAGTAGCTGTCACTTTCATGAAGTTCCAGCGGGAAGAAAAGTGTTTTTCTTAACCGCTCATCAATCGACATTACAGAAAATTCTCAAGTTCAGCTCAAACTGCTCAAATTACCTGCTGCGTGGCGTTCGAGGGCCGCGCGGCGACAGCAGGCCTGTTTGATTACAGAAATTGTGTGCTCTTTATTATGGTAATGGGCGCCTTTTCAAAAACAGCCCCCTCGTAACCTTTGTACTCCAAGTGCATTAAATCCTTTTGAGATGCTGCTTAATGGAAAAAAAGCAGACTGCATAATCAACTGCAGGTTGACATTTAAAACAAGAAAATTGCAAATTGGAGCGCCGTGTGTGTGTCCACTGGGTAAATGGTGGAAGTGGCTGTCCCCCGCCTTTTTATTTTTTTTTAGACAGCGGCACTTTAGCTTTTATTTGTCAGTTCGCAGCGAGGGGAGGCAGAAAGTGGCGAGAGAATAGAGCGAGTTCAGCCGTTCAGCCTCCTCTCGTGATAATTTGAGACGATGCAGCTTCATGGATTAAGAGGAGGCTCGCTCCTGATTTCTATGCGATGCAGGTTTGTACTTACAAATTGAAGGACGCATGGGGATAGTGACGGTTTGATTAAAAGTGCTGCAGTGAGTAACACACACACACACACACACACACATATATATATACACGTCCACACATAAACAATCCCTCCTTCACACACACAGTCTCACATTTACGATTCCACTCTGCTGCAGCTCACCACACAGTGCAGCACCGGTTCAACAACTCCCTCTGTGGGGAGCGAGGGAGGCTGCTTCAGCCCAGCCAACCATTGGAAACTCATTATTACAGTACTAAGTGATGGATCATTTCCAAATGATCTCCACGTACACCTCAACAATTAAGCCACCAGCCAGGCAATTACAGATCGGCAATATAGCGCTGGGACGCTGATATATTGCGAGGCTTCAACCTTTGGGCTGGCGGACAGATTACACTTATTAAGCCCCGGCGTTATTGGACCTATAAAAATCATTGCGTGGCCGTATCAGCCCACATAAGTGCAGTGCGGACATTGTTCCTGCTGGAGGATGTGATGGTGGAGGTGATGGAGGAGGTGATGGTGGAGGTGATGGAGGAGGTGGTGGTGGAGGTGATGGTGGAGGTGATGGAGGAGGTGATGGTGGAGGTGATGGAGGAGGTGATGGTGGAGGTGATGGAGGAGGTGGTGGTGGAGGTGATGGTGGAGGTGATGGTGGATGTGATGGTGGAGGTGATGGTGGAGGTGATGGTGGAGGTGATGGAGGAGGTGATGGAGGATGTGATGGTGGAGGTGATGGTGGATGTGATGGAGGATGTGATGGTGGAGGTGGTGGTGGAGGTGGTGGTGGAGGTGATGGTGGAGGAGATGGAGGATGTGATGGTGGAGGCGATGGTGGAGGTGGTGGTGGAGGTGATGGTGGAGGAGATGGAGGAGGTGCTGGTGGAGGTGATGGAGGATGTGATGGTGGAGGTGATGGTGGAGGTGCTGGTGGAGGGTGATGGAGGATGTGATGGTGGAGGCGATGGTGGATGTGATGTGGAGGTGATGGTGGATGTGCTGGTGGAGGCGATGGTGGAGGAGATGGAGGATGTGATGGTGGAGGAGATGGAGGATGTGATGGTGGAGGCGATGGTGGAGGTGGTGGTGGAGGTGATGGTGGAGGAGATGGAGGATGTGATGGTGGAGGAGATGGAGGATGTGATGGTGGAGGCGATGGTGGAGGTGGTGGTGGAGGTGATGGTGGAGGAGATGGAGGAGGTGCTGGTGGAGGTGATGGAGGATGTGATGGTGGAGGTGATGGTGGAGGTGATGGTGGAGGTGATGGAGGATGTGATGGTGGAGGTGATGGTGGAGGAGATGGAGGATGTGATGGTGGAGGAGATGGAGGATGTGATGGTGGAGGCGATGGTGGAGGTGGTGGTGGAGGTGATGGTGGAGGAGATGGAGGAGGTGCTGGTGGAGGTGATGGAGGATGTGATGGTGGAGGTGATGGTGGAGGTGCTGGTGGAGGTGATGGAGGATGTGATGGTGGAGGCGATGGTGGAGGTGATGTGGAGGTGATGGTGGATGTGCTGGTGGAGGTGATGGTGGATGTGCTGGTGGAGGCGATGGTGGAGGTGATGGTGGATGTGATGGTGGAGGTGCTGGTAGATGTGCTGGTGGAGGTGATGGTGGAGGTGATGGTGGATGTGCTGGTGGAGGCGATGGTGGAGGTGATGGTGGATGTGATGGTGGAGGTGCTGGTAGATGTGCTGGTGGAGGTGATGGTGGAGGCGATGGTGGAGGTGATGGTGGAGGTGATGGTGGAGGTGATGGTGGATGTGCTGGTGGAGGCGATGATGGAGGTGATGGTGGATGTGATGGTGGAGGTGCTGGTAGATGTGCTGGTGGAGGTGATGGAGGATGTGATGGTGGAGGTGATGGTGGAGGTGATGGTGGAGGTGATGGAGGATGTGATGGTGGAGGTGATGGAGGATGTGATGGTGGAGGTGATGGTGGAGGTGATGGAGGAGGTGCTGGTGGAGGTGATGGTGGAGGTGATGGAGGATGTGATGGTGGAGGTGATGGTGGAGGTGATGGTGGAGGTGATGGAGGATGTGATGGTGGAGGCGATGGTGGAGGTGATGGAGGATGTGCTGGTGGAGGTGATGGAGGATGTGCTGGTGGAGGTGATGGAGGATGTGATGGTGGAGGCGATGGTGGAGGTGATGGTGGAGGTGATGGTGGAGGTGATGGAGGATGTGATGGTGGAGGCGATGGTGGAGGCGATGGTGGATGTGATGGTGGAGGTGATGGTGGAGGTGCTGGTAGATGTGCTGGTGGAGGTGCTGGTAGATGTGATGGTGGAGGCGATGGTGGAGGCGATGGTGGATGTGATGGTGGAGGTGCTGGTAGATGTGCTGGTGGAGGTGATGGAGGATGTGATGGTGGAGGTGATGGTGGAGGTGATGGTGGAGGTGATGGTGGAGGTGATGGAGGATGTGATGGTGGAGGCGATGGTGGAGGCGATGGTGGAGGTGATGTGGAGGTGATGGAGGATGTGATGGTGGAGGCGATGGTGGAGGTGATGGTGGAGGTGATGTGGAGGTGATGGTGGATGTGCTGGTGGAGGCGATGGTGGAGGTGATGGTGGATGTGATGGTGGAGGTGCTGGTAGATGTGCTGGTGGAGGTGATGGTGGAGGTGATGGTGGAGGTGATGGAGGATGTGATGGTGGAGGCGATGGTGGAGGCGATGGTGGAGGTGATGGAGGATGTGCTGGTGGAGGTGATGGAGGATGTGCTGGTGGAGGTGATGGAGGATGTGACTGAAACGGAACCAGTTTCCCCCGCAGGATTGATCGTGATGACATCGGTGATCCGCTCTGAGGCAGAACTTTGGTTAATCACCCAAACTAATGACATGCCCGTCAGCCTCCACTGTACTTTGTGTTTCGTGTTTTATTTAAAAATAAATACCTGCAACTCATCAGAATGTTCGAGCTGACATAGAGGTGAAGAGTGTGACGACTAGCCGACTTTGAATCCTCAGAAATTGGAAGGATTTTTAAAAAATAAGAGTTTCAGAGACATTTAAAGAATGAAAATAACAAAATAACAAAATAACTTTGCACTTTTAATCCTCAAACAATGCCGCCCCTTCCATACAGTCATCAGTGTATCTGTTCACGCCTTCGCCCTCCAGCCTCTCGATGATGACTGACATCGTTGGACCTCCGTGATTAACAGGATGCACGCCTTCTTCCTTTAAAGCTTTACGTTTAACAGGAATTCTTCTTCCTCTCACTCGCTGAGGAGGACGAGATGCAAACAGAACAACAGACATTACAGGCGAGTTGTGACCCCGGAAGGATGAATGAAGAAGAACAAGAGTCGCTGGAGGAAAACCGTGAGGGATGGCAGGTATGATATGTGGAGTCCCTGAGGACAAATAAATCAGGAGCTCCTCAAAGTTTTGACGACTGAGAGACAACTTGGGGAGCCTGCGATGATTGACGGCTGCGTAAGACAAAACCTGTGAACTTTTATGATTTATGATTCCTCTCATGGTGGCGCTTAACATTACAGTCACCTGTTCACAGATACAGATCAATTTATCTGTCCCTCGAGGTCCAACGGAGGAGGAGGAGGAGGAGGAGGAGGAGGAGGAGGAGTTGATCTGTTTCTCTTGAACCCTCCTTCTTTCTCTCCTCAACCAGAGCGCCCGTTTTCTCTGCTGCCTAACAAGAAACGTAAATTTGGGTTGTGAGGAGCTTCGAACGATCTGCTCATCTTTCTGAGGAGGACGGGCTGTTACATAAACACATTTCAGAAAGAAAACATCCAAACACAGAACTTCAAACTGTGTTCTGTGCATTAATAATTACTGGTGGAAGCTCAAGATTACAGTGCTGGAGTCTTGGATGAGAAATTAACAATATTTGTTGAAGCTTCTCCTCCGTGGAGAAGTCGGTTGAGGCTCTTGAAGTATTTCTACGACCTGTCTCGGACACAAAAGCCTGAACTGGCTCAAAAAATCTTCACGTTGACTCGCAAAGTCCGCTGTTCAAATTACGCACTATTTTTTCCCACTTTACACATAATCACTTATATTTCTGTTGGTTTAAGATGTTAGTACAGGTGACTTTTCTGTTCAAAATCAGACAAAGACTCAAGACAAGACACTGCGAATCATTGCGGCCTCGCTCAAATAATTATTTTGTAATAAACTCTGAAAAACAGTTTGCTTTCTGTCTTCAAATAACAATCAGAAGTCAGATCTGCTTTACATCTCGCACGCCGCCACACCACCAGCTTCAGCTCCAGTTTATCGGCTGTGACATCACCTTGTGGGCTAACGCACATGAAGCCATCAGCAGAGAGCGGAGGTGACGGGAGGATGGGAGAGGAAACGAATGTAGGACGATGAGAAACAGATTAAAAGAGAAAGGATGAAAATAAACTAACAAGTCTTTCTTCCGGCGGTAATGAGGACAGATTAATTCAAAGCCACGTGCCGTCGCTAAGGTCCTTAATTAACTGCCTCTGTGTCGAGGCGAAGTTCTGAGTTTGACAAGCGGCTCTTTTCTTTTCCTCCTTCTTACTGATATTTCATTAAAACACCCACACATGCTCCCTCGTATCTAAAGAATATATATAAAGAATGTAATATACGAGATATCTGGGGAACAGGTGGGAACGTCGGTCCTATACATACAAAAAAAAAAAGAGAAAACACTGCGCCGTCTTGTTCTCAGTTGCATCATTGTGCAGAGTGTGTTTTACTCAGATAACATTCCCGGGTCGTTCACAGGCTGCTGCCACTTTGTTCTCCGTCAAAAGGAGAGATAATTAGAATATTAATGCCGTTCTGTTCTGAAAGACGCTTACGTAAGACATCATTCTGGAGACGTCGTTTATCCCGCGCTCGTACAATGTACACGTCCGACTTAAAATTTTTCGGGGGGTTCATTAACAAGTTTCTATGAGATAATTCCAATCAATTTCCCCCAGACTGATCATTAAAGTTTCATTGTGTTTAATTTTCTTGCAAACTCAGGAAGACGAATGCTCGAACACCAGAGACGAATCTGGAGAGGAGAGCGGAGCAAAACTAACTCGGAGGAAACTGGAATTGCTTTAAATCAAAGATGAGTTTGACACCTGCGGAGCAAGGCATTAAAAGTGTTATTCAATCCAACTTTATCGACAGACAAGGAAGTGACGGACACAGATGATGATGATGACTCTAAGTAACTTTCTAGTCAGTACGCAGTGTGACTCAGACGGTTGTGATACATTCATAATGAAACAATTAAAATGTTTAATTATGTGATTATAACTATTCCACCTCTTCAACAAAACACACACAGGATTATTATTATGTTTTATCTACCACAGGGAACTCCAGGACGGCACTTAAGCAGTGTTTCTTCAAACATGAGAGTGATCATCGTTAGAAAACTAGGAAGTGTGTTGAGTCATCACAAAAATATCCTCTTAACTCTCAGTCAGTTTCCTCAGACGTCACGTTTGTGGTGGGAAGCTCGAGTGCTGTGATAAAGTCATGCTGCGTATTAGTTTATTATTGTTTCACCACTTCAGATTGATCAGCAACTTTAACGATGATGAATTGTTAAAATCAGGATGTATTTCAAGGTAAAACATTTTTGATACATTAGCTAATGTTAGCAGTGAGGTGTGGTGATATTTAAGAATCAATCTAAAACTTTCCTCTCGTATCGTGTAATGTAACTGTTATTTTAGTTTAGTTACCTGGTTTGTTTTCACAGATCGATCTGGGAAGGAGACGCTGGAAACTGTCAGGCTCTGTCATAAAAAAACTTGGAAGTTGATTGGACGAGCCATCACAGGTTAACGTCAGCTGATCAGATCAACAGTAGAAGAACTCAACCAGCTGCTAAATCTAACTCTGATCTTAACCGGTTGCAGAAAGAATGAAAGCCTTCAGTGCCATTCTTTGCTCTTCTTTAAATTAAAAAATGTTGTCCAGCTCTGATAAAACATCCACATTAATGTCTTCGGAGACCGCCATTGTTTACAAGTTAGCGACCGCTTCCCGCCATCGTCACATCTTAAACCACGCCCCCGTAACGACCACCTTTCCTGAAAAGGACGTCCGACTGCTCTGAGCATTTTCTGACTAACCACACGCGTAAATAGAATGAAGCCTGGCGAGATGGATTTGTGACATCACACGCCTCGCAAGAAAAATGTAAACCAGGAAGTCGTTGAATGCTATCGTTCGCTAACGTGTTGTACAAAATGTTGTTTTCATTTTGAAATACGTCCCTCCACATTTTTTAACTGTCCATTTTCTTTTCTGGGATGCAGCTGAACGACATTTTGATTTCCCGCCCTGAGGATGATGTCAGAGCAGAACGGCCTCCATGTGAACACAGTTCAGCCCACAGACTTACTTATTGTTTATATAATGAAGTATGAGGTCACCTGTGCTGCTTTTTAGCGTGCTCGGTCGTGTTATTCTATCTGTGGCTAATGCAGCTTCAGATGTCTGTTGAGCTCAGTTATTTTTTGACTTCACACTCACAGATTTTTGTTTCATATTCAAACTAGTAGTCTGCAGCTCCAGCTGCCCTCGAGTGATGGCACTGTAGCCTCCGGTGACATCACTCGAGGGCATTTATCTGCCTTGACTGAGCTCCCTCTGGAGACACAAAAGGCTTCATACATGCAGCAGCACTTCAAAAGACCTGCAAACACACTTTGATGTGTAAAAATTGAGGAGTTGCCCTTTAAGATGCATTTCACGACGCTGCTGCCTCCCCGTGTTTCCTGTCTCTCTCCACGCCGACTGTCAGATAAGGTCACACACCTTTTTCAAACGTTGTGCTGTAGAAATGACCACATTGAGCGGAAATTATCTTCAGGTTGTTTCTCCAGTCGGACACTGTGAGCAGCCTCGGGGGTCCAGCTCAAACACACACACATCCTCACATGTGTAGATGAAACCTTCACCCACAGGAACGACGCTGTTAGACGTGCAAGAGCAGCACTTATCTGCTAAAAAGCCATCTGAGCACAGGTAGTCATTTTAATTTATAGAATATTCTTGCAAATGACGACGCAGCGTCTCGATGCTGCAAATAAAAATACAGCGACACAGAGGCGACGGAGGAAAATGGACCTTCATCTGCAGCTTTAAAGGGCAATAAACAAAACAAAACAGGCAGTTTTTTGTTGGCCAACGTATACGTGAACTGGATAAACTCCTGAAACATCACCATCACCACCGCTTCATAACGGCTCTTTCAGCAGAGACCTCTCTGGATTTGAGCCCATTCAGTTTAAGAGAAAGCTGAGAAGTCACTTCTCACGGAGAGACGCTGTAAAGTCGATAAACTATAAAGTCCTTTATGACGACCAGTTTTAAAAAGTTTCTCTTATGGTTTGGAAAAACTTTCAGAAACAAACTATAGAGCGATTTGAACCCAGCGGTCATGTAAACGCCACTGAGGAGACTTTTTTTTTGTATCATTTGTTGTTTCAGCTCTTTGTTTGTTTCCCGTCAAGGACTGGAGATGACATTCAGCCGGCAGCAGGAGCGACAGAGTCAGAGAGGCACAAAACGAGTGAATAAACAGGACTGATTGTGTTGGATGAGGACTGAATAAAGGTTCAGTACAGTTGTATGAAGCACTTCCTTCCTTGTGATTCTTGCTGTGACTTTCCATTTCCTTTGTCCTTTTTTTCTTTGTGTGTGTGTCAATCGTTCATCAGTCATTATGTTTTACAAGTGACGCAACGCTTCCTCGCTTTGACAGATAAAAAACTACACCCTCCGTCCACCATGCTTACAAAACTCAACGGCTGAACCTGATTGGACGAGCGCCACTCTGCTCTGAGATTCCTGGTGATCTGCCAACGTGACACAGACGATGAACGGGAAGTGTGAAGACGTCTTTTCCCCTCATGTTTCCGGCGCCTGTTCTCCCGTCCTTGTGTTCCCACTTTGTCCTGGTTTAACTTCAGTCTCTTTAGTTTCTTTCCTTGAACTTTCCTTTGCCTGCCTTTCATTGTTTGGATTATGATTTTCATCATTAGAGCTTGCTTGTTTGCTGTCTGACCTGCCTGCCTCCGTGTGTCTCTGCACAATATTGCAAAATCAGTAGCTGTTTTTATGCAGCTAGGTCCGCAGATTTAGACAGAAGGTGATATATTGGGGGTCTGTTTTGGACACCTCAGAGGGTACACTTTTTTCCACCTCCACTGCTATGTCAGTCCGAGCCATAGATGCCGACAACTGCGTGAGATGTGCGGAGGTGTTGATGACGTGTGCAGTTGTGCGACACACAGCCGGGGAGTTTTAAAACCAGGAAACAGCTGATCACAGCAGTCAGTCCATCACTTCATCCGCGGACGTTAAGATGATTAACTGGACAGCCGCTGAGATCCAGGAGATGCTAGCGTCTCTGTAGCTGTCTTCGTTGTCCACTTGTTGTTGTTGTAGCTGCTAGCTACTAACGGTCGCTACTTTCAAATTAAAAGCCCCCCGCTAAGAGCCCAGTTCTAAACTCCAATGGGGTGCAATGTAAAGCCCTTATTTTGAAGACAAATTCGACCTGCTTCCTGTCTGGTGCTTCACGTCACATGTTTACGCCCACACCAGTGGCGTTTTTTAGAAAAGAAGGAAGGAATACTACACCACCTTTTCACATGGACAAGACGGCACATTGCAGCCTTTACCTGGCTGCAAATGTGGAGCATTTTCTATTTAAAAGGGCCTTGTGACAATTAGCAAACAGTAGCATGTTAAACTGAAGTGGTGAACATCCTCAGCATGTTGGCATTCTCATTGTAAACATATTGGAATGTTAACGTTAGCATTTAGCTCAAAGCTGCAGCTGTTTGACATGATGACGTTGTTTTAAATGTGGTAGCAAATACTTCAACTTCTTCATGGCTAATTTAGAGCAGGTGTAGTTTACCTCCAACATCTGTTAATGATCCTTCCCTGTACTATGTGAATTAAATATTATATTAAAACTGAATATCATAGTTAGAAAATCTAAACCTGATGCCACAGTGATGTGTGCAGAAGCAACATGTCGTCGTCATTAGTCATAAAATTAGTGCCTAACAATATTTAGTGCTTTGTGACAAACAATTCATATTCCAATCTTTTTCTGAGCGTTGCTTTTTAAATCTAAGAACCAGCATGTCTGTACAAAACCAGCTCATCTACCTATTTAACACCCTGGCTGCGCTGGAAATAACAGTAAAAGCTTTGGTCAATCAAAATGTAAAAAAACCATCACGGAAGAATAGAACTGTCACAATCTCGGATAATGAAAGAAGCTCCCCGCCGCTCTCTCTCGGCTCCACGTGGAAGCCGAGCTATTGATTACAGCTCTGTGGGAGAGCATTGATTTTTATCTCCGAGTGAGTGAGAGGACCGAATCCACTCATCAGAGGGAGGGACCGCTCAACTTCAACAGCTGAGGGGGACTGTGGATGGGGAAATAGGGTCGGGCTTGACTAAGTGAGTTAGGAAGTGACTCGCTGTTCCTGAACCAAATACCACCATAACACTTCTTTTTAAGGCTCCCATGTAATGATGCTTCCCTAATGGGTGATGGTAATGGAAGCACTTCATCCTGCAAACAGTTCCAGAGTGGTTTAGTCTCAATTTTTTAGCTTCCAGTCTCTCAGAGAAGGAAATCTGTCACATGTGAAGTGGACAAAATGTGTGGAAACAAAACACGGAGCATGAAATCTAAAACTTTAATGTGCGGCGTTTTCACAACCGCCGACCTGCAGGAGCAAAGCGTTCTTACCGCTGTGGTCCGACAAAAGCGTCCAAGCGTTGGTGCAACTTTAAAGGGATATTCCGGTGTAAATTTAATCCATGGTCTAACACACCGTGAAACTGTGTTAGACTCCCTCTGGAGAGTTTAAGTTAGCAGACCGCTAATTTACGGAGTTTTATCAACTTCAGAAACGACCGCACGACAACAATACACTGCAGTAAATGGATCCAAATATAAACCGCCACCAAAAAGCCACAAATAATGCTCAGAACAGCACCAAACTTCAGCAACAGTACAAATAGGGTCTCAGCACATAGTCCGGGGCATCTAACCTCCGCTAGCTTAGCTGGATTTCTACTGAAAAGCTGACTAAATTTACCACTCTTCTGCAGCAGCTTCCTGTTGACGGGAAGTCCCGACGAGTCGATTACCGAGTGCAGTAGAGTTCCGCGGCTCATGGATGAAAATGTATGATTATGACTCCATGGAAAAGCAATCAAAGTTCATATGTGTCTTACCTGCCAGTTTATAGCAGTTATTATCGAGAGCGGACAGGGAAAAGAACGGAATTGAGCATTTCTAACCGCACTCGGTAATCGTCGCGTCGGGACTTCCCCGACCCGGAAGCTGATGGAGGAGAGTTGAAATCTGTTTTTAGCTTCACAATAGAAATCCAGCTAAGCTAGCGGAGGTTAGATGCCCCGGACTATGTGCTGAGACCCTATTTGTACTGCTGCTGAAGTTTGGTGCTGTTCTGAGCATTATTTGTGGCTTTTTGGTGGCGGTTTATATTTGGATCCATTTACTGCAGTGTATTGTTGTTGTGCGGTCGTTTCTGAGGTTGATGAAACTCCGTAAATTAGCGGTCTGCTAACTTGATCTCTGGAGAGGGAGTCTAACACAGTTTCACGGTGATTTAGACCATGGATTAAACTTACACCGGAATATCCCTTTAAGATTTCATGAATTATAAGAGAAGTGTCCTTCATCTTCTGCTGTTTTTGCCGCTTCAGGTTGATTTTGCTTCTTGCGTCTTCTTTCTAAAAGCTTTTTGTGTTGGACAATGTGAATGTGCATCTTGGCTACACATACCTGACACTTCTCCTGGAATGAGCCTGATCTCAACCGTGTCAGACTTTCCCTATTTTGAAAATGTTTTATTCAGTTTACCTGAGCTGAACGAATATTCAACACAACGCACAAGGACATCTCCAGCAGGGCAGACACTCACCGACACCGGAGCTGAGACTGATTAAAGACCGTCTCTTCACACACATCTAACCTTCTACTCTGCACCAACAAAAAACCACGATTTAAAAAAAGCAGACATAACGCTGCAACACGTCATGAAGTAATAACATGTTTCGCCCTAAAAGAGGCACTTTTGCTTCTGACTGATCGCCTCTTTTAAATGTGTCATCCAGAGTGAGCGTGAGCCGGCGAGATGGATGGACTGATGGAGGGAGCGGAGAGATAACTGAGAGAAATATTGTCTGATGACCCTGGAGTAGATAAGCGCAGCTCAGGAGCTATCAAATGATGACTGTCTGAGCTGCAAACCAACGTCCTGCATGCTGAGCTGGAGAGAGCGAGACCGACAGAGAGAGAGAGAGTAAGTAGATCAGGAAGCTAAACAAGGGGCCGGATGTCGACGGCAAGCCAGCTAACTGGATTAGCATGTGTAATAATACCAGCAGAGGTTAATGTTTACAGATGCAGGGAGGCTAATGCAGGGCAGCGCTCCATAATAGAAAGGACAGGTCAATGGGAACGGTTAATCGTCAAACTAAATGGCTCGTGATTACAGCCCGGGATATTCTGTAATGGACGAGAGCGTCTCTCAAAGAGCACGAACGGCGAG
Organism: Sparus aurata; assembly: GCF_900880675.1. Classification (NCBI taxonomy): domain Eukaryota; kingdom Metazoa; phylum Chordata; class Actinopteri; order Spariformes; family Sparidae; genus Sparus; species Sparus aurata. The sequence continues at coordinate 28,230,261 of NC_044208.1, read as the reverse complement.
TACGAACGCACACACACAGGAACAAAAACTGTCTGCTTAAAGGGTCGCTGTGTAGTTTTGGAGAAGAAATTCAAACTCTTTATTTACAATATTAAAGAGGTGCTAAAACAAGCTCCGACACATTCTGTTTCTTTTATTTTCTCCATCACTGAATAAACAAGCTGCTCTCAGAGGGAAATAAGGTGCACAGATCAGCGTTTGAAGCTGGAAAGGTGGCAGAGTCCGCCACATATAAACAAAGTCAAGCAGAATGAAAGTGCTCATTGATTGCTTATTCAGTTATGAGAACAAAGAGCATAAAGCATAAACAAAGAATTCAGTCAGTGAAGATCTTTATTCTCTTCTGATTAAAAACTCAAAACTACAAAGTTCAGAAGTGATTCTGCACTTTTTCCAAACGTTAAGGATTCATAATGAGTCGTCCAAACCTTCCTAATCCTGCGGTGTTGCTCTCATTTTGTTAATTCGCTCAATAACGTAACAGAGTATCTGTCAGAGGAAATAATCACAGTCACAGAAGGTCTTGTGGTTGCTGTTGTTTGGGTCTAAGAAATGGATGATGTGGCTCGAGCCAATCTCATCGACCGCGGAGCTATTACAGGCCACCTATTTCCCTCCCGGTGCGCCTTTATACTCTATGTCTCCGGCATTGATGTAGCGCCGCTGTGATTACCCCGGGCTGCACCGCGCCGTGTCAGATGTGTGACATATCACCCAGAGCTGACTGCTGCGGTTGAACCGAAGCGTAAATAAGACATGAAAAATAAATAATTTAAAGATCGTCTCTCGTGACACTTTTTTTCTTTCTTTCCCATCATCAATAATTTATCGGTGCGTTTGAGTGACGGCATAATACGAGGCAACCGAGCTGTCGAATGTCTGTTGGGCGTGAGATGTTCTGGTCACAGAGGCCACGAGAATTCGATCGAGACGCAAGTGTGAGAACTCTTTTTGTCTGTCCGGGTGTCTCCAGTCCTGCTAGCGTCCCCTCGAGGCAGCAGCTCCACATGTCAGTCAGCTGACGTCCACCGGATCAGTACATGGAGGATTTCAGTCGCACCGCCTCATCACGTCCAGATCCTCCTTCCTGAGATCCACTCTGTTTACCTGCCGGTTCTGTTTAGGCTGGAGGCAGCTCACGACTCCGAAGAGTGAAATTCCCGTGTGATTCTATGGAAATGCCTTGTATTTGTTGACAATTGACATGAAATTACTTCCTGACGATGCGTCTCATTTTTAATTGGCTTTGTCTTTATGTAGAGAGAATGAGTCTTTTTTTATTCCCCAAGGAGAAAAAGAAGAAGAAGAAGTGCTAATTTTCTTTGTGCTACAAACTAAGAAATACAAATCCAAAATTAACATCACATAATGTTTACAGTAACACATTTCTATGGGCGGACTCATAATGAGAGAGTGTAGCTCGACCACAACACAATATTAATTCAATAGAGCGTTAATGTCGAGGGGAATGAAGCCCTGTTGGAATATCTTGACACCTAACGAGCTTGTTTAGCAAACCTGTTGGCTCGTTAGCTTCAAATGTGCTAAAAAGCTAGCTTAGCTTAGCTTAGCACAATAAGTTCACACAGTTCATTCAAAAGAGACAGGCTACGATAGCTTTGTCTATTTTGGACATCCGCAGCGTGAAGACGACTTGCTAGCATTCAACGGCGCAAATTCAACTGTCAAAGTTCTGCTATGTCCAAAAACAGGATTTAAAATGTCTAAAAACGCCCAAAACTTTGATGCAAACTTGGTTAAATCGCGTTCTTCGGCTATATCGTTCCAAATTAGAGCCTGACTGAACCATCAAATGGCCGATATCATCAGCTGATATAAAAATATTGGCGTATACGTCCAAACTTCCCGACACCAACACCTCCAGCAACACTAATATATTACAATTATATTGTTTTAATAACCCCAGTACCTCCCTCCATCACATCCACTCTGACTATTATAGTCGCCAGCTTTGTAAACAGCCATTAAAGTTGAACCGATATCATATTGTTCATTGTCATTATAAGTAATTATTGGGTGTGAAGGTTTATTAACACAAAAGCGTCCTTTCCTTTTAATATACACGATTACTTTGGCTCCGAGGCGCTCCCCCTCCATTTCTCAGGCTGTGTGAACGAGGCCATTGTTGAACTTAATCAATGTGGCGCAGAGCTTTCAGGAGATGATGGGGGGGGGCGGTCAAGACGAATAGGCCTGACACACTCAATTTAGACCCCATCAGCAAGTCATAAGTGTTAAGCAGGGTGAGAATTATTCCAGAGCGCCGTCTTTTAAAATCCCACTTGTTCATTAGGTGTTTCCGAATCATTTAGCCTAAATAAGTAATCAGGTTTCCGAGCAAATAATTGAAGGTCTTACAGAACATTTTTCTCTTTGCACTTGAGGTTATTTGTGTTTCTTTGGACTGCATCTTTGCCAAATATTGACGAGGGCTATGCAACACTTTCGCTTTATTATTTGTGGTAAACAACGCCAACGTCTGAGTTTTATATCTTTCCTCTGGATAATTGACCCTTGAGCGACCGCTCAGTGAAGCTTTAGAGTCTGAGATTAAGCTCTTTCACGCTGGGCGACAATCTCCTCGCTAAAGAATTACTTTAGTGAGCATCAGAGATAAAAATCAAATATTTGCTCTCTTTTGAAGAGAAGGGAAGGAATGGCCACTTTTATATGAAGAGCAGAGGTTCACAGGTTTGCTGTAATGAGATTATTTGAGATTACCTCGGATGTTCTGGGTTTAGAAGCAGGTCTCATTATCACCCAAGAGATGTATTTTTATTTTTTGTGTCACAAAGCTGCAGCCTGTGCACCTTTACATAATTAATGAGCAGCTAAGGAGGAGAATTAACTCTCAGGGTTATGCATTCAGTTTTTAAGATCGGTTTTTGGTCTTAAACAAAACGTCCTCTTCAACAACAAGTTCACAACTCACAGCACACCGCTGCCTGATGCATCTCTGCAGGTTAATTACTACAAGCATGACACATACTCATTATACCCATTGCTAATATAAAAACAGTTATTATAGCAGCTTTAAAATGGACTGAGGAGAGCGTGCTGACCGCCGGCTGTGGAGCCAGAAGTGGATGCAGATGCAGATCCAGCAGCTCTGAAGCCGACCGACTCTGACTCATGATTTTTGGTGAAAGTTAAGAAGGAATTTCATTTACTGCCTCCTACACCAGCTCGGACCAAAGTTGGCTTCACCGTGAGGTATAATTAAGGCTGCCAGATGTTTCTAATGACGAGAATAATGTGAAAGAAACAAAATAAAAATCACTGATTATTATTTTTGTGGGGTGAAATCATCTCTAAATATACGCAGATGATTTTCCAGGACGTTTCCAGTGGCGGTCTGGCTGGTGTGACAGACAGGGAGCGCATCCATCCACTAATATGTTCCTTAATTAAACAATTTATAACCCCAGTGCTTCTCTCTCCTGTGAATTACAGTGTATTATCCACGGCTGCATGAACACCAATAACCGCGCAGCATGAACGCCAGTAACCACGGTTACAAGTCTCTTAAAAAGCACAACTCAAGAAAAAATTATTACTGTATTGTGTCGTTTCGGGGGTTTTAAATAATGTTTCCGGACGACACAAGATGCTCCAGGAAGCGTTGATATCTTCAGATCGTCGTACGATTATTTATTATATTTAGCATTTTATCGACACAATGCATTGTTACGCACCGTTACGTCACACCTTCACATTTCTTCCTCTAATCTAAGTTGCTCATTTACGATCTATTCATCAGCTGCGACCGTCTATGCATATTAGCCTCGAGCTAAGCTTACACGGCTATTAAGTGTAAACTGATATTTGGAAAGAAGTCTTCAGTAATTATAGTCACGCCTTTTTATTGTTGGAATTATTATAATGACTCCAGCCTGCTGTGCCGGTATATAAAACTATAAATGTCTGAGTAATAGACTCGCTCCAGTCTCGTTTAAGAGGAATGTGGTAATTGCAGTTGGCTAAAGTCGACGTGGCTCCGCCGCTGCACGTTTATCCTTTAAAGAGAGAAAGAACGGAGGACGGCGACTCTGTAATATCAGCTGTTCTGTCAGGCTTTTGTTAACATATGAGTGGTTTTATGGTCCGTAAAACCTGTTCTGTGTCGTGTATAACCTGACGTGTAGCCTACAGTATTTGGTATTTTAAACGTACATGTGGAATTCAGATTCATGGTTGACGCTCACAAGTGTGTGTGTGTGTGTGCATTATTTTATATAGCGCAGTGTGCCAACTCCAGGATGAGGGCTGGCAGGAACAATCCTCCTAATCCTATTAGGGACAAAGACAAATATGTGGATGTGAATTTTTATCAGCTCATTGTTTTAGCTCCTGTTTTCATTAAATACCTCCTTAAAACACACGACACACTCCGGCTGCTGCGATTCCACATTCAGCTTCAAGACCATTTATTATTAAGTACACCGCACACCGTACAGTTCCAATATATACTCAGCGTATTGAAAAATTTTAGAAATTACACTTGAAACCAAACAATGGTGGAAATTGTGTACACGGAGCGTGACAGCACAGGAAGGATGAAATTGCTTTTAGAAGTCTGGCATGGTGACTTAGACAGACGACGAAGAGGAAGAAGAAGACGAAGAAGAGAAAGAAAGAAAGACAGATTGAAAGACAGACTGAGAGAGAAAGAAAATAAACCAAGACGGAGAAAAGACACCCCGTGACAGTAAACTGGTGAGTGAGCGACAGTGTGTGTGTGTGTGTGTGTGTGTGTTCTCCGCTGAGGCTCGGCGTCAGGCAGCCGGCGCCGCTTGACGGATGGAGCTTTTAATTGACTCCATCGACGTGGGACGAGCGTCGGCCAATCATCGGAGGAGCTGATGCAAAACAACCCAGGGCTTTTGTTTCTAACAGAAGGGCCTCCATTAGACCAGATAATAGGCCGAGCTGTTGATACCTCCCTGCCCTCTATCGTGTCTGCAGAAGGTAGACGCACCATCTCTCACACCCATCCAGATGTTTTTCAGTCGGCTCGCCCGTCTTTCCTCTTGATGTATATCTGCTGCCGCGGCGCTACAGTGCAGCTCAGTCTCCTCTCATGCGTCTCCGGTCATTTGCGCAACGGCAATGACGTCAAAACAATCGGTAAAAATGTTAAAGGCGGTTTAAATCCTGTGTTTCTGCTGCGTTCGCACGTGTACTGTACTTACACAGGCTTCTCCTCAGAATGAACAGAATATAAAAACTATCTTTACCATCTGAAGCTTTTACTTTAAAGGAACACTACATAAAAATATCAAAGCAACGCTCTGATGCCCTGAATTCTCAAGTAATGTCCGTTGCGTCCTCAAGCTGATGAAAGAAGCGGGCCAACATCTGAAAGCGGCTTTTGTTGGAGACGTTCCTTTATGTAAACCGGGCCTGTTTGAGCCCCCTGCTGAGACGCCCGCATCATGTTTTAGTTAGAAGCTTTGATTTTCTGATCCTCCTCACTTTGTTCATTTATTCAACACAATGGTGGAAAAAGGGGCCATAAAACTTATTTTCTTTTCAACAGAGGACGTTTAGAGGTTATCAGCTGAACGGCGCACCAGTCATCACATGACAGCACATCCTCTGCTGTGTGAGACACGGATCAAACAGCGTTCACTGAAGCTGCAGTAATAACAGCCAATCAGATGATTTTATGTAACGAAACAACAGACAAGAATTTACGTAACTCCTTCGCTTTGAGCCGTTCCGTGGTGCTGATTGTGTCCTGAAGAGCTCGGCTGCAGGAAGATCCAGGAAAATAAGAGCTGATGTGTGAAACAGTCGCAAAGAAAAGCTCTCAAACAGCCACGATGATCGATTTCACACGTCAAAATGTATTTACAGGTGTTGCGAAGTGCTCGTGCATTTGTGAAAAGTTGGAAATAAATTGAGGGTTTGGTGTTGGAAAGAATTCGACCTCTGTAAGCCTGCGCCTCAGCTCTGCTGGAGGCTAACAGCTCAAGGCTACATTAGCTGCTACTAGCATAACAAAAATCTGCAAACAAACTGTCAGATTTCAGGTTGCATTGTGGGTAATGTAGGTGCCAGTTGTCTACATTTGTCTCACTTTATGTACATGTCAGGATCTTCACAGCAGACGTCTCTCCTGACTCATTTTTCTTTTTCCATCTTGTCGCAGCTCCAGTTTCTAACTTTGGCATTTTACTTCAGGATGTGCGAAACAACTCTTCAGTGTTTGTCTTCAGTCACTGCCAGTGAACCCTTTCAAAAGCCTGGTCGTTGATTCCCTTAGCAACAAACCAAAGCGAGCGAGAGATGTTGCTAACTTTCTACCGTGTGATTTGTTTTTGGCTGATGTCGGAGTGCAGATGACTTTCACTCAACGTTCATCAAGGAGTCTGACCATTGACCATCTCGCACATAACTGATGGTTATATTAGCACGATGCACTTTTATAGATCCGACCCGGTCCCTCTGAACCGACTGGTATCAGGCCACGTCCTAGTTAAGATTTGGGGACAGTGACGTTGCTGGCTGATGGATTAACGTTAGCTACCTGGCTAATAACAGCCGAGCCGAATAGTTTACCTCCAAGTCCTCTCTAACGATCGTATTTACTGGAGTAGGGAAGGTTTCTATTGCATTAGAACCTTATGGAATTGTGAATATTGCTCCAGGTATTAATCAAACCACCAAGGCTAACAAAAAGAAAGAGAAAAACTTTAGATTTTACAAGCTAAGCGTCTCCATGTCGTCCATGAATTCCCAATAACAGACACCTTGTCAGATATTCTACCAATATTAACAAAAGTTCAATGCACAATCCTGTTTTTGAGCAGTGGCTTGTTAGGTGATTTTCCACAACAGACCCAAAACACTACAATCCCCCTTTTTTGTCCCCAAAGATCCAAACCCATCTCTCCAACAGAAATATGCATACAGTCCTTAAAACTGTGGAACAGTGTGAATGTGCTGCAGTCGTTGACAGCTGCTGCTCCCGTGTGTTGTACAGACACCACAACCATCATGCTTCAGTTTAACATAAAATGAAATCACACGAGGTTTCTTGCGGGGGCGTCTGAGTACAATCTTTTGTTACCCTCTGATTACAGCAATTTCAACACTGATAGTTTTGACAAATCACTTCCACATGTGCCTTGTGGAGTACTACAAGTCGAGATTAAATGTGGGAAAAAGAACCGGATGTATTGGTTATGACATTTAAATCAATGTTACAGAAAAGACCCTGAGGGTATTTTGAGGAGAAATTACCAAAGGAACAAAGAGAATTATTCTGTTAATAATGTGTAGAGTGAATCACAAGATATGAAGGAAAAGAAAAAAAAAGAGAGAGATGTTCGGCATCAATTAAGAATGTGCTGGTGCCGAGTGACAGCGTGTTAGAGCGAGTCGGATAAACTCTCCAGAGCTCGTCTCCTCGGGCGGCGGCTGGATCTCTGCGACGCACCGCCTTCATCATCTCCCAGTCAGATGTGTTCGCTTATTGTCAGCTGTTAAATGAATTGTGAATGAACACATTTACATACTCTACCAGTGTAAGTTCACAGTATATCAGCTGTGGAAGACCGTGATAACACACGCATCGCTGGAGCCGTGGTAGCTCGTAGTTTAGACGAGTGTGGACGTACTGAAATTCCATGCTAACATGCTATTGAGTATGTTAAAACAGTATGTGAGATTTTTTAGTATGTCCGAAACCTTAGTATGAACCTAATAGTACGTGAGGTGCATACTATTTCTGGTAAATATTACAGTATGCAACAGTGATGTGGCCCAATTGTTGAAAAACGCGCGCTAAAGTGCCCTCCTGAGAGCCAAAACGCACGCTAAAGTGCCCTCCTGAGAGCCAAAACGCATGCTAAAGTGCCCTCCTGAGAGCCAAAACACGTGCTAAAATGCCCTCCTGAGAGCCAAAAAAGCATGCCAAAGTGCCCTCTTGGTTGGCAAAACACACTAAACTGCCCCCTTGGCTGGTTAAAACATGATAAACTGCCCTCTTGGGAGCCAAAGCACGCGCTAAAGTGCCCTCTTGGGAGCCAAAACACGCGCTAAAGTGCCCTCTTGGGAGCCAAAACGCGCGCTAAAGTGCCCTCTTGGGAGCCAAAACGCGTGCTTAAGTGCCCTTCTTTTCGCCCCTGCCCTTCAAAAAGTCTGCGCACGCCACTGGTATGCAAGCACTGGACACTACGCCGGCATAAATATCCCACAATGCAATGCAGCGGTGACGACAACAACACAACAGACAACGGCGGACAGCGACCAGTGCAGCTCTGGTTTAACGTCTAACGTTATAATGCTTCAATTTTAGTTTCTAACGGTAGCTGTTTAATTAACGTAAGCTCCTTAGTCAACTCAGTTAACATTACATCCACAACAGTGTGTCATCATAAGTGAAACCTTATACTTAAGTAAAAGCCAAATAAAACATGTTTTACACAAGTATTATTGCAGATTGCCGGTAGAGGTGAGGTTGACGGTTGACACGGGTTACCACGGTTACGCATCTCCAATCCAACCGGCAACAGGCTCTCAGGAATTGCGTCACTTGCGGAAGGAACATCTGGAGCCTGAGAATAAAGACGACACACGTCTGTCTCCACAAGCTGCAAGCTGTGTCGCTCTCTCACTCTCTCCTCCTCCTCTGGATGGACCGCCGGCCTCTGGGACCATCTACCTCTCCTGGCTCCTGCTGCCTCACATATTGCTGCTTATGGATCGTCACATCCTGTTCTGGATCTGGATCATTGCTCTCCTCTGCTCTTATATCTGTATTTCTGTTAAACTGACGCCTCTTCACTCTGATCTTCTCTGTTTTATTACTCATTATCTTGTGCGTCCTCCTCCAGGTCACCACGGTGGAGATTCTGAGCGTCGTCCTGCTCAGTCATGTGTCACAAACAGATATTCAGTTGATGCAACTTGTAAACTGTGATTTTTGCTGTTCTGTTCTGTACGTACGACATCTTTTGCATGTCTGTCCGTCCTGAGAGAGAGATCCTCGTCCTCTGTCGTTCCATCTTCTTATTTTTCTCCTGATAATAGTTATTTTTGTTTCTCAATATTTAAGGTTTTCCCTCAGGCGATATGATTCTCGTGATTTCTTTCTTCCGATAATATAAATATCTTTATCAGTATTTCAGCTTAAAGCAAAAGAAAAAAGTCAAAACTAATTTACAGCTGTGATACTCAAACAACCGTTCTATTATTGTACCCGAGTCAGATTGTATTATATACAGGTGAAGTTGTTTACTTCTGGTTATATTGACAAACTGCTGGTGTGTCACTTATCTCACGTATGACAATTAAAGCTGACGTGATCCTGTCGACGGCGCCGTCCCTCTCCTGTCGCTCCTGTGCTAATATTAACTGATGTCATGATTTCACTGATTGGCCACTCACTCCTGGATGTCCAAACACATCGATCGAGGTGAAGAGCTGATGCAATTAAAAGTATGGAGGAGGAAATCCTGGCTAATCACGCCGAGTCCGAGCTGTCAGCCGCCGTCGGTACCTGACGTCGAAACACCGAACTGTCGTTTTTAGTCACCAGTCGCTTTTATTTTGCACACTGCAATGTATCTCCCGTGACCTCGCACAGTCCAGCTCAAAAGTTTAAGAGGTTTATAATTTTATTTTGTGTTACCAGCAGAATAAGTTTACAGACTTCAGTTGTCTAATAATCTCGTCTCAGTCTGCTCGCCGCGCCTCCTGTCGGGCTCTGCGCCGTCCTCAGCTTCCACTTAGCTTCACTCCCACCGTGAACAGACGCATGTGTGATGTCAAAGAAGCCACGGCATCAAAAGGCGAGACGACTGATGAGGCGTGTTTCAGGCGCCACAGGAGCAGCGACAGAGAGAGGAGCTCCTGCTGGCACAGACACTGGGCTTTTTAACCTTCAAGATCTTTTACATGCACAAGAACCAAAAAAAAAAGCACACTGGGTCTCCATTTTGTTCTGTCGTGTAAACAGACTACCGATCAGCTGCTGTGCACTGGAGATCAAATCCTGCGTTTGTGGGTTTTAAAACAGAATATACTGTGATATTTAGATGTTTCCTGTACAGACAACAGCAAGTAGAGATGGACACTCCAGCCACATGGTTCCTTTTTCTGAGGTTTGTCTGGTAAAAAAGGCGATGCCATCGTATGAATTACTCCTTATTCAAACTTCACGACTGAAGCGCTCTTTGTGGAGTGACGGGAAGACACATGAGTGTTGGTTTCTTACCGCTTCACCACTTCCTGATTGATCAGTGCCTGCAGAGACAGTCGAATGTGAGATCTGGAGAGACGAATTGATGGGTAAGGTTCTTAAATATCAACACAAACATGTCAGACACATTTATTTAAGCCTGAACGGGAAAAACACAGATGTAACCGACAGTGGCGTGCGCAGACTGTTTGAAAAGGCGAAAAGAAGGGCACTTTAGCGTGTGTTTTGGCTCCCAAGAGGGCACTTTAGCGTGTATTTTGGCTCCCAAGAAGGCACTTTAGCGCATTATGGCTCCCAAGAGGGCACTTTAGCGCGTTTTGGCTCCCAAGAGGGCACTTTAGCGCGTTTTGGCTCCCAAGAAGGCACTTTAGCGCGTTTTGGCTCCCAAGAGAGCAGTTTAGCACGTATTTTGACTCCCAAGAGGGCACTTTAGCGCGTTTTGGGTTCCCAAGAGGGCAGTTTGTCATATTTTAACCAGCCAAGGGGGCAGTTTAGTGTGTTTTGCCAACCAAGAGGGCATTTTTAGCACGTGTTTTGGCTCCCAAGAGGGCACTTTAGCGCGTTTTGGCTCCCAAGAAGGCACTTTAGCGCGTTTTGGCTCCCAAGAGGACAGTTTAGCACGTATTTTGGCTCCCAAGAAGGCACTTTAACGCGTTTTGGCTCCCAAGAAGGCACTTTAGCGCGTTTTGGCTCCCAAGAGGGCAGTTTATCATATTTTAACCAGCCAAGGGGGCAGTTTAGTGTGTTTTGCCAACCAGGAGGGCACTTTAGTGTACGTTTTTCAACAATTGGGCCACAATGTTTTGTGCACATCACTGGTAATTGAACAGTAAGTTGAGCTAGGAGGTTGTTGAATGCTAACTTTAGCTAGTGGCCGATCAAACACCGTCTGTTATCCTCTAAATGATCACAATTTGTCAGATTTCCTACGTTTATTAGACTGTAATCATCTCTGGTGTACAGACAACAGACAGCTGATGAATATTGTAGTTTAGCCAACAGGAAATAAATGCTACACCTTATAAAATGTAAAAATTAGAAGCCAGACATTAACATTGATCGTGCCTGTGTGCTGAGGAGAATCAGGACACACATCCTGCAGGCATACATCAACTTTTTCTTAAAAATCGAACATGGCTCGTTGTTTTTTTGTTTTGTTTAATGTACATCCAGCTGCCTGATTCTATACGTGCTAATACATTTAGTACACAAATGCAATTATAGCTTTCTTGACATTGCCAGGTCATGGAAAAAAGCAATTCTGGAGAATTAACCCAGCGACAGAAACACAGCGGAGAACAGAGCGGAGCAGAGAGGGGGGATGTTTTAAGCCAGCATCATGCAATCACACTCACACAAGAGATGGTGCACAGTCAAGGAATTAGTCCCTCAAATTTATTTATTCATTTCCTTCAAAGAGGCAATTTAACGCATGACTTAATCCATCTTTGTGATGTCGCTGGAATGCCTGCTGCCCCGCGTGACACGAGCTGCATATTTGGGCCACAGCTAAATACCCAGAAGAGCCAGAACTATTGGATCGCTGCGGAACAGACAAGAGGAGCAGCAGAGGGAGGAAGAGGAGGAGGAGGAGGAGGAGAGGGAGGAGATGGAGGAGGAGGGCCGCAGATGCTAAGCCTGGCAATCTCTCTTTCAATCTGCAGCCGTATATTGGCCACTTTAAAGACAGACACATTTTATTCGCACATGACCCGCGCGTGAGTAAAAAAAAAAGTGTAAGTGGGTTTGAAACTCGGCCCGGAGGAGCGGAGAGATTTTTTTTCTTGCGGTTGCTCAACCTGCACTGATCCACTGAAGGGGTCTGATAGGCCAGACGGACCAATCAGGCTGCCAAAATCAGAGGAATGTTCATAGCTTATCGGGCCCTGTTGTCGCCGGGCCCAGTGGCACGGCTCGCTGTGAGCTGACTGTAATGGGCTGCTAGGACAACTTAGCTGGAAGCAGATTAGCTTGTCGCGGCACTCGCTGAGAGGGAAAAAAGAAACTCGCTTCACACAGATTGTAATGGTGCACTGGTGAGCCGAGCATCTGCGGGGTGTTACATGAAGGTTAAATAAAAAACAGAGAGATACACAGAAGCCGTCCTCCTCAACTCGGCGCCGGAAACCTCGTTATTGTGGCTGCGCAGGCATGCAAATGGGATTACACTCGTCTGATAACGAGAGTGTCGCTAATAATTCTAGTTTGCGAGCAGAACAAAAACCCCCCAAATCTCTGCCTCGTCATTTGTCATAATCAAACAGACATTTTTACAATTACAATGCTCGTAGAGATGATGACAGAGGTGATGATGATGATGATGATGATGATGGTAATGATAATGATGATGGCTGTGATTGCGGCGATAAAATATTTCAGACTCATGCTGGCTCATCAGCGCGTTCATTTTATCCTCCTCCAGTTGAACGAGGGGGAAGAAAGAAGAAGAAGAAGAAGAAGAAGAGGAGGAAGAAGAAGAGGAAGCAGGATCTGGTGGAGGAACGGTAGCAGCAGCTGCAACATTAAGTAAACACCGGCGGATGCACCACGTCGTGTTTACGAGCCTTTCCTAAATTAACCCTCCTCCTCCTCTTCCTCCTCCTCCTCCTCCTCCTCCTCCTCCTCACCGCCGCTCTGATCTGCACCTCCTCCCTCCACTAACCACCACAGGACAAGAGGGAGAACATTGTTCTGTAAAAGTTTTGTCTGAACATCCTCCCTCTTAATGGGCAAATAAAATGTTTGTGTGCTCGGAGCTCCCTGGGTACTGCTTGTCTGCTAAAACCCATATCAAGACACAGTTTTGACTGCTCGGATGACCCAATTATGCGAAGAGAACGCCTCGTGAATTAACTCCTCCGCCATCTGCGATGACAGAACCGGCTTTTTACGAGTCGTGTGCGGGGGAGAGCCTCCGCACTCCGAGCTTAATTATTTCCTCCAGACCTACAGGATCGAGCCGTAAAAGTTTTCATTGCTCTTCATTAGCAGGTTTTTTCGTCGCCAATGAACGTAGACGCGTTGGCTAATTGGACGAGGCCGTCGGAAGCAGTTATCTGACTCGCGAAACGAGGTTCTGAGGAGAACGGACTCGTGTCACAGGAGCGCCAGTAAAGTTCTCCTCGGGTTGTTTGCGGTAGAAACACATGCTCGCGAATATTACATGCGTCACAAATTAGGAGAATTATTGTAGAAACATTTGAAATCTGGAATGACTCTCGTGAAAATGTTATTAGTCATGCCGTTGCCCTAGAAAGCAGTAAATCCTCTGGGATTTGGCATATTTTTGCAAATTATATAATGTCCTAATAATAATGATGCTAATGCCCTCATTATGTTCTTATCGTCTGCTCGTGATGTGTTATAATCCCTTATCACCTCAAGCCGAGTGTTACTGATGTGTTCATTAGTTCGTCGCTTAATTCGACCTCGAAGACCAGACAAAATGAGGCTGCGTGAGCTAAAATGACTGTATTAATAACTGATTGATCTGCTGCAGTTTTCTTTTCCCTCTCCCGGAGCCCCGAGGACAGCCGCGGCTCGTCTCCGCTCGTTTCCCCAACATCTCTAATGAATTCCCGAGCTCTCCGTCACTGCGTGGTGAAAACACATTCTCGCCACATCTTCCCGGCGGACCAGTAAAGTCAACGGTGAGGAATGCACACGGCAGCCAGGTTGCTTCTCCTTCCTCTCTCCCTCCCTCTCTCTCTTTCTCTTTCTCTCTCTCTCTGCACAGTAAAAATTTAATGGCTCCAAACATGCCATCCATCCATTGCAGCGACTGAGGAGCGAGCAAATTGCAATCACCCCTGTCTGTGCCTCGCTCTCTCCGAAGAGACTGGAAGCTACAGCGAAAAACACACTTTCATCTTATGAAACACACAAAACAACACGCGGCGCTTCATAAAAAACACAGCGGATCATCTGATTTAATGTAGCTCGTGGCACATCGCCACCTGCTTCCTCTGAAATGTTGTTGGACTAGATTTCTTGGTGATTCAAAAGACAAAAAAAACCCACGATAGCGAGTGTACACGCTCGCGTCTGCATCGGCGGCGAGCTGTGAAAAAAAGGATTCAAGCGCTGCGAAGAAGAAACACAAATTTTGACAGAAAAGTTTTAGGCACATTCTTGTAACCGCTCGCAGACATGACTCAGGGGTCTGCAGTGCATTGTTAAAATCTCAGCTCGCTCTGCATCCCATCTGCCTCCATGTTCCACTGGAAACGTCAGTCTGATGTTCACTTTGGATCACAGAGCTGCACTGGATCCATTTGTCTCCATGCAGGGAGACTATCACAGGAATCACTAGACACTGGCTCAAAAAACTTTAATAGCTCGTGGCCGGATGGATTGATGTGTTCTTCCGAAGCAACATTACTCTCTCGACTCTCTGAAGACTGCGAGAAGTTTGTAATATATATTTCCTTCCGCTAATGTCTCCCTTGACTGACTAAACGTCACAGGAGGAGACGAGAGAACGAGGCGAGAGCTGCACTGAAGCACTTCCACAGGCGCTCTCTCTCTCTCCAAATCCCTTCCAGCTGTATTAACAGCGGCGCAGTTCAGTAACAGCGATGGGCTAAGTAAGCACTTCTTAGAGTCGGCTGATTGCTTGTCGATCTATCGCGCTTGCACTTGAGCCCCGGCCTCTCCTCCGGGAGACGGATGGTGTTTATGAAAATGTACAGAGAGCATCTCCTTTGTTAGGATGTGCATTTACTTGTCATGCGCTAACAGGAGAAGTTTCAGGAGCTATTAAAATGCAAAATATAGACGTGCGGCGTGTCGTGAGAGTGGGTCAAGGGGAAAGCATTAGCGGTGAATGTATTTCCTGCACTCCTCATCCATCATGTTCCACAAAGAGGGGATTCTCTGAACGTATTCATTGCAGAATCTGTCGGGCAGACGGGGCGAGCTGCAGCCGGCAGGGCTGAACAAAGGCGGGGGGCAACACAGGAATAGAAGAATGAGAAAAAAGTAGAGTAATACACCACCTGAGCGCCGGACCGACCGCCGGGCGGCTGCCTGCTCACTCACATCATCCCTCCGATGCCTTTTCAATGTCACACTTCATGCTTTCGTACATTCCTCGCCAACAAAGAGCCGGCGTCACGTCCGTCAAACACGCACAAAGTGGTGCTTCACACAGCTGCTCATTTACATCGCCGTCTATTGTGTTCGCTTTTGAATGCGCGGTACAATAAAAGGGATCTTTGCCAATCGCAGGTAACATATTTAGCATCAGGCGTGAATACGATTAACGAGTAACGAGCAGGAGAAGTGAACGCCAAAGCTTTGTTACACGCACGTGTAGCTACGTCTCTATCAAAGGCTGCAAACAGACGATTCAGTCGCTTCCTCCTCCGCGAACACATAGACGCAAAGTCAAGAAGGGAGAGGACAATCTGAAACTGTAAAAACAACTATGTGCATTCATTAAGAGCTGAAGTAACCAGCTCACGTGTGTGAAAGCCACAGAAACGTCGACACGTCATTTTATTCCCAGGAAGTCGAGCTCTTTTGGATCCACGCACCACTGAGCAGCTTTCAATGAAGTTTTATAACTAGGTTCGGGAACAAAGACCACGCCTCGAACTCATCTCATTTCCGCCCGAAATATATTTAAGCACACCCCATCCGTTCACTCCCTCTTTGACTGATTCTCTACATCCCTCCCTCCCATTCCCCTTCTTTCCTTGTGTTTTCTCTCTCTCATCCACATACAGGAACCAGGGGGCTAACGAAGAGATCGGAGGCGGCTCCCCCACTCAGCGTCTCCACACCCGCTCCGTTCCTCCTGTTCCTCTCGCCAAACCTCCCCTTCCATCCTCTCATCCCACCAGCTTCTTTCCCTTCCTGTCAACCCTCACCCGTCCTTCCTAAACCCCCTCATCCCCCATCCCTCGACCCCTACCCCATCATCCCTTCATCCTTCCATCCCTCGACCCTTTCCTTCCCAGCATCTAACATGCGTCATTATGCGTAATAAATTCCTGTTTTCATTCCATACAGCTTTTGGCGTGGTCTTTGTTAGTGAATCAGATATTAATTGTTGGATCCATGCTAGCGATCAGCAACATCAGCCAGTGTTTGCGACGTGTCTCAATTCAAATCAATGAGACCAGCTGGTAATTGCACTGTAGTTAGCTCAGGGTGACAGAGCGTCTGTTAGCAGAGTTACAGGACTCAGGAGCCGCTCTGGAGAAGAGTTCGCCTCATTTCTTCTCCCTCTGTAGCAGACGTCAGATCTTCACCCCAGCAGACTCCATGCAGAGCCACAACACCAGATTCAGCTGCGATGCCACTTGAATGCAGCGCTGGTAATTGCATTTATTGTCTCCAGACATGTAGAATGGGACCTGCGAGAGCTGGAAATGCTGTTTGGTTTTTGTCTCAGCTGAAATATACCGAGGCTCTAATGGCTCCCTAAATGTGCTGGTGGTTAACAATTCTTGTTCTTTTTAAAAAACACAGTCACTCTTTAGCTCTTTTCACAAAAAAAACCCCCCCTGTCTGCATTTGTGCATTATTTCTGACGGGCTGTAATAGCTCGCCTGAGCGGCACAGCTCCGCTCATCTGACGCCCTGCTGATCAAACGGCTGCACTCTGCGTCTGGACTCCTGCTGCTGTGATGGACTCCTGAGTCAGAGACCTTAAAAACTGCCAGATGATTGAATATTTATAAGAGGATTCAGATTTGTCAGTGTACTGAGAATGCTAATAGCCTGTGCTGCGCGGACCAGAGGCACATGGGCTGTTATGGATGTGTGATATTGAGTCGATGTGCGATTACGTCACACTTGAAAGGGCCCCGATTGAATGTAGCTGACTTTGTACTGTATGTTGATTCGAAGACAAAAAAGGCTTATCTGTCTGCGTGTGTGAATTCACATCTGCTGCAGCCTGATCGCTCACTTTCCCTTCTCACCGTCCCTCTCCGTCTCTTTCCCCCAAACCTCCGAGGACTCGCTTCCAATCAGAGAGCGAAGGACTGCCGGTTCCTAAAGCTCCAAACCTGATGGGATTTACAGTCGCCACACAATCGCGCTGCACGGGGGGCTGCTGCCTTAATAACGCTCTTATTTTTTCCTCCTTTTGCTCGTCGGCTAATTCCAGAATATGTTCAGTCACGGGCGCAGTCGCTTTTATTTGGAAAGCGGCATTAGCGCGAATACCCCTGCAGGTATCGAGTTTTAAAAGACAACATCAAATGCATGGGTAGTCAGGCAGGCACAGCTGACTCCACACACACACACACACACACACACACACACACACACACACAGTCCCTCCAATCCTCATCAGCCACACAGCTGTGTGATTTGATAAAATACTTGGCAGGACCCCGCGGCTGACCTTTCCATCCGTGCTTAACACTGCTGCTCTGTGAGCAACCTGCCGCACGTAACCAGGCAACGCTGCCTCTGATGAGATCTGAGGTCCGACCAGCGGGTTTCTCACAAGCTTAGGGATGTGATGAGTGTGTGTGTGTGTGTGTGTGTGTGTGTGTGTGTGTCACTGATGTTGCTGTTTTGGTGGGTTGTGGACGGTGCCTGCTGGGGGACTCGGGCCATTTGAGGCTCCAGAAACAAAATCAGCACAGAATCAACTTTAGTAAAAGTTTTGTAGAAACTAAAAAAAAAAAAGGCCGATGTCATTGCGGCGTTAAATGAATCCGTGTGTGTGATTGTGTTCTTTTGATTTCTGCATCTTTGATGTTGTTAAAAACAGGCTGATTGCTCAGATGAATTCAGGTCCCACTGCTCCCCCCCCCTCTTCATCGAGCTGAACTTTCCGCCCCGCCGGTGCTCTTGCCAGGTTTTTTTTCCTCCCTTTTACCCACGCTCGCTCTCGTCTGCTCTGTGATTTTTAAGAGCTTTACAGTTTCCAGAACTTTGTGAAGAAGGAGCGGATTAGGAGGAAGATGGCAAGTCTTTCCAGACGTGAAAGATGGAGATTTAGACAGTTCGACGGAGGCACATCGTTCCAATTCCGCCTTTAAATTTTAATACCTTTAAGCAATATGTACAATGTGACTGATGCAGGCAGTGTCTTTCTACTTTTAAAACTCTTAAAATGAAGCTAGATGGCAACGCTGTGCCAGCTGGAGGCATTAATCTTCTTTAGCACCAGAATATTACGTCTATATTACATGAGTACTTTTTGAAATAGCAGCCTCTGGGAATTTGTCACATTTTTAACTTCTTCTTCAGCCGTTTCATTCAGACAGTAAAGGGAGTCGTAACCCACAATTCCCGTAAAAGAAACGTAGTACAAAAACTGATGGGACAGAATCAACACCCAGACAATTAGAGTGCGTGACGGCGTGTGGGCGGACGATCAGGTCGCTGATATGTCTGCAGAGTGGGACGTGCCGACGCGACGCCGAGGCATTAAGAGGAGACACGAAATGTAAGTGACAAATCTGCTCTCGACCCGATGACGACCGACCGCGATGCCTCATGCAGCATTTGTTCTGAGTGTGTGTTTGTTTGTGTGTTTGTGTGAGTTTTGATCCACAAATCCAACTCTCACCGTTGAAGAGTCTTTCTCTTCTTGCTCGACATCACCCAGGAGGTTTATTTATATTCCCTCAGAGATGGAAATGCAATCAAGCAGCTCGCAGTGAAAACAGCAAAACCTCTAATTTTTTTTTTCTTTTTTTTTTAAATTACCTTGATTGCAAGCTGATAGAAGAGACACAGCTGAGAGAAGCAGGCTCTATTAAACCCGGTCAATAACAAAAGCACAATCACCGCTGCGCTGTAATGATTGGACCGTCGATACCGCGGTTCTATTTTTTATACCTTGTGATGCAGACAACACAACACATTGCCATATTTACTGTTTACACTGACTCACTGGCTCTTGGCTGTGGCGATATCGGAGAAATAACAGTGCTCACAGATTGTATTTGTGATTAGCACTTGACTGAGGATCATATTTACGGATAATTGAATATGCAGTGAATGCAGCATGCAGCCGGCAGGATGTGCTCCCACATGCTCCATACACCGGCTCATCTGAATTTCAAACAGGGAGGATTCAGGCCCGGGTTTTTGGTTTATTTTTTTTACAAATGGTACACTCATTCAATACACCTGCCAATATAAGGCTGTTGGAAATGAATGGGATTTTCTCTGGTGTCTGGATTTGGCGCCTGTTCCCTTTTTACCCACAGAATAATGAAGTAAAAGGATGGGAAAGTAAAATGGCTGGAAGGATAAAAGGATGCGGGGCTCGGTCTGCAGAGCGGAGGCGGCAGGACCGCTGAGAGTGAGCGAGGAGGGGAATGTCAATAAAAAGGTGAAAGTCTCACGCCGAGCTCACTGAAAATTTGGGAGTGTATTTCTTCTTTACGTGACCTCCATTTTCAGCGGCAAACTGAGTGCGGCGGGCGGCGAGAGCAGCGAGGGTGACCCTCGTCAAGTCAGGGTCGTTTACGAGTGCACACCTCTGCCTCTGGGTTGGGTTGCCAGGTAACACCACACATACTCCACACAGAAGCCGAGGAACACACATTTGATTTGGATCACTAGGAAATAATAAACAATCACTCGAAATGACTGAAAATTGGGAGAATCGGCAGGTACGTACACCATCCGACCGGGCTGGTGCTGCTACATGGACCACAGGTAGATCATCAGAACACAAAAAGACTACTTTTAGGAGCAATAACAATTCATACGCACTCGCACACCGATGAAAGAGTCATTGAGAGCAGTTTGGGGTTTGTCCACACATACTTACAGAGGCAGGTAGCCGGGAATCAAACTAACGACTGTTTCTGGCCACCGGATAACTGCGACTCCAATTTTCAAGTCTCCTTTCAGCTCCGTCTTCACCAAGTGGCTCTTTAGCAGAATGGAAAATGCCACATCCAGTCTGAAGCACATGATCAGTGTGACAACACCTGATTATGATTCACATAAGTTAGCGACCTCTACTGGTCAAGACAGCAAAGGAGGAAGTCAGACAAAGTAGTATAAACAGATGGTCAGATCGAACAAGCACAAGACTTTCCCCCCAGCAGACGGCTGGTCGAGTCAACGGTGGCTTGACTTGTGTAGTTCAGTTACGTCACATGTTCGCCTGAACCTAACTTCGTAGATTTCTTGACTTAACATGACAAACAAGCGTGTGAAGGTCCGGTATGCCTGTCGCTGTTACTAGAGGTGGATTTCATCGTTCGATGTGCAGATTCAGTTCCCGTCGGTCAGTTCGGCAGGAAGAATCGTTCATGTAGTTCGTTCGTTCGTTCGTTCAGTCGCGTTAGCAGTACAACGTCATTTAGCGGTGAATCACGTAATGCACAGTTCGATCGTACTAACGGTCAACATAACACTGTAGTTGAAGGCAAATACATAGCTGCAACTTCATGATTATATGCACTTTTAGACAACACTACAGTTAGCAGCTAACAGCTAAAGCCGGCTAGCCAAGAACGAGTGACTGACTGAACGAGAACGCCAGGAGAGGAATCAGTGAACGAACAAGAACGATGAGCTATGAAGAAAATGTTTTTTTTTTTTCATGGAAACGGTTGCTATGCTTTGCTGTTTCTCATTGGCTAAAATTTGACAACAGTGTCCTAGACTCAGCATACGATTGGCTGGCTCTCAGTCCTCCTCTTCACCACCACTGATAACTAAACAGTGAACAACACAGCGACTCATCTGTGAGAATGAACGAACGAGAGAGAAGTGAAACAGGGCATCAGTTCAGTTCGTTCGCTCTTAAGAGTCGTTCGTTTGAACTGATTCGTTCGCGACCGAGCCATCACTAGCTGGTACACAACGATGTTCATGTTCTTTTGAGAGTTAACGACCTTTAATAAGGTTCTTTACGTACGAGGGTTTGTTGGCTGCACTGAGCTAAATGCTCAATCATGTTCCACTGCTAGCTGCTAACTTTAGCAGGCGGTGAAACCAAAACAACGAGCTGAAAGACTCTACAACTCTGCAAATCTGAGGTGAGCTGGGAAGTTGACGACGCAACAGAAAACCACTTTCACATCACACACAGGTTTTACTTAAAAAAAAAAAAGTTTCCATTGGTAATCTCAAATATTGATGAGTGCAGCTTTGACAGAATTACATTTTTAAACACTCCATGTCAGACTGAATCCTCAACCTTGTATTATTCCTGCTCTGGTTGGCCTCAATGCCGGATCTCATGGCTGTGCATGGAGAGCGAACTCATTAAGTTTTCTGGCTCCGACTCTGTTTTGGAAACAAAACCTCAACTTATTGCATTTTCAGCTGCTCAAACACGGAGAATAGTGCTCCGAGTAAGTAGCTTTAACTAATGCCAGTCTGAATAATGCCAGGTTAGAACAAGAGTTTGCAAAGTAACAGTATTGAATACACACACACACACACACTCGACGTATGTTGAGATGCCAAAAAGAATTAATTATGCATTCATTCTTTTGGTTTTTCCCAACAAATTGGACTTTTTCACAGTCTGGTTTTCAAATGCCAACCAGAAATAGATGAGATGGTGCAGCGAGTTCTGCTGAGCGGAGGCCAGACTCACTTTCTCTCGTTTCCATATCAAATAACTTCTTAAGTCTGCAGACAGATGTACAATAGTTATGATCTTCTTAATCCTGCGACTTTATTTGAGGGACCAGATAATTACTAGATGTGACAGAACTACAATAACACAACACAGAACCAGAATTTGGTTGCATGAAAGTAAAAAAACAAGTGGAGATTTTTGAAAATGACGGATTCCTTTCGCAGCATATTTTGCGAGGTCCTGGCAGCGAGCTGTTTGTGGCTGAGGGGATAGGTGGACCGGTACCACAGAACAAATCATCATCCTCGTTTGTTTCTTAGTTCTGGAGCCGAGCAGCCGGGGCTTGTGATTAGTGCAGACACGATGCCGTGGAGAGGAACTGTTGTCACTACTTCAACTTCAACTTTTTCTTTTCAGGTCACCGTCTCGAGCCCGCCGTAGCTTTTCAGCACGACTCACTGGAATCAATCAGAGCGCCCTCAGAATAAGCGTTATTTGTTTAAGTTATTGGTCGCTGCCATGTTGAATCTCTCCTCTGATTTGTGACTGCCATCCTCGCAGCATGTCTGAAATGTCCCTCTTAATTTAACCCACTCTGTGATCCGCCACAGTTCTCAGCCTCATCAACCTGCGCTCCTGCTTTTAACACCGTTCCCCCTTTTTTTTCCCTGTTACAGATGTCCTCTGGGTGAATTATACAACCAAATGAGGGCCAGAGGAGCACTCATCTAAATTCTCTCCTCTTGATTGCAGCACCTCGATGCACAAGCAGAGCGACTTAGAATTTAATGAGACTGAACTGTGTGTTTGGCACCAGGACTACCTTCGATCTCCTCCTTTGATGGTGCGCAGACACGTCCTCGTGTTCAAGGATTTGCTGACCTACATCCTCAAAGTCAAATTTACACTTAGAAGTGCTATCAGGGAATTTGACATTTCTTTAAAAATGTACGAGTTTTGCAGGAAACCTTTCCACCCAGGCTTCCTCTGTGAAGCGGTCCTGCTTCTCGCCCCCCTGCTGCAGAGAGCCACTGCAGGGCTCGGGATTACAGGAAGGAGTGACACAATCATTTTGCAGAGTAACTGACACAATCAGCGCCTACATAAATCATATCGGCACAGCCAGGCCCCCGGGCGCCCGCTGAGGTGACAGTTTCATGGCTCACCTCCAGAATGCTACCTGCCAATCAGCAGAGAGTGACAGATACAGAGAGCAGGTCCTCCACACTGTCACACCGATCGCTCGTGTTGTGGGGGATTATTTTCCAAAAGGAAAACTGTAATGATTTACAGATTACCTGCTCCAAACTGCAGTTACACCGCTGGATTACAACTGTACGAGATCGGAATAATAAGCAGATGTCTTTCAGCTGGCGGAGCATTTGTTGCATGATGACATCAAGCACTGTCGGCTCTTCTTTTTCAACTATAGCCATTAAATGTATTTAATCACTTTTCTATATTGTAGACTTCCCGTTCTCATGTGGGATCAGATTTCCTCCCTGCTCACGAGGGATTAACAGCAAACGATGCCACGTAACTGATCGTGATTCTCCGTCATTGATATCAGATTCACTGTCTTCTGCTGAATCTCCGACAGCCGCGGCAGAGCTGGATTATAATCCCTGAAAAACTTTCTGCGATGAACAAGTATTTGAGACTTTAACAATAAACTCATCTTATTGGCTTCATCAGGAATGTGTGGGAGTTGCAGCTGCATCGCTGTAAACGAGAACAGGCGATCATGTTTCAATATGCAACTGATGAACCAGGGGGAAACCCTCTGCCACGCTCGCTCGCTGAGTTACACCTGCACACTGACACGACACACCTGAACACACACACCTGAGGGTTGGCTGCGTGCTCCCTGCCAAGGAGTACGAGAGAGAGAAACACCAACTGTGACAAAGCATCTGGAATTTTTATATTTTTGTGGCGATAAAAAGAAAAAAAACAAGTGAAATTCATCAATAAGATCGTTCAGCTAGCCCCGCCCACTTCCACAATAAGCCACGCCCACCCCATTTATTTTATATACATATTATGACACACTGTACTGTTCGACTCATTTGCAGGCCAGCTTATAACTTTCAGTGGGTTGAGGAGGGCGGCGGAGGCGGACTTTAAAACACTTCAGCTGCTCGTATGTTCCACCATGTTGGCTCTGCCTGCTGTTCCGAGTGACTAACGGAGACGAGCGTCAGCGCCCACTGGAGCGACACTTTTATTGCTCGCCTTCAGCCCACAAGTCTGCGTGTCAGTGCCTTCAGTTCTGAGAACCGACTCAGACGTCTGGAGGAAATAATTTTGTCTGCAGCGTGAAGCTCTGTTACAGCAATTACTGTATATCTCTACTCACAGTACGACTGCTTGGAAATCATGAAATGCTCCTGATGTCCCTGTAGATCGTGTTTGTGCTCCTGCCTCCTTTATGTACCAACCTGCACGCTGCTCAACTCTGTTTCATGCAGATGATTCGCTCGTCGTGGCTTAGTTATAAGCGGGTTCTTATTTATAGACTCTACATGTCACTGACATTTGAAGTGAACATCTGCATGAACTCATCATATGTGTGAAACCAAACTGCCACTCAGAATAATGTATGTTGTGTCATTTTAAAGATCATTTGCATGAGTTCAGCAGTGGAGGATGTTTTTCATCTCTTACTCAATGCAGCTTCGAGGACCTTTTGTTTTTAGAGGATGCCGACAGTCATGTAGACTTTGTTTCAGTGCCGTTCCACCAGACTGCAGAGCAGCTTCTCTCCTCAGGCTGTGGGACACTTCAGTTCCTCCTCAGCGTTACGCAATAAACGACACATCTCGCACTGAAATGACTGAATAAAATTATGTCCCAAAACAACACATCATCCCCAAACGTGGACGAATCAGCGGACAAGGTCTCATCATACTTGACCTGATCGTACACTCGAAAATAAGGCAAGAAAACTATTTTGTTATACACACAAACACTTGAGTCAATACACTTACTGATCGGCGTTACATTGAAGGGATCGTGAGGTATCTGGAGGGCAACACATTCTGATCTACTTAGGTTAGATTCAGTCATGACTGATCTACTTAGTTCAATCATGACTCATTGATATTCATTGTGTGAGTGAAGGTCCAGGGGTTGGCTTCCAACTGTGAGGGGTCAAAGGTTAACAGACGATAAAGTGCTTAGCTAAGTTTGACCTGCATGCCAAATGGTGAGAGATGCCTAACACAGGTCAAACTCTTCTTTTAGTCTATTGGATAATTTGGCAAGGGGACCAATCAGAAGACATGGGTGTACTTGAGAAGGGACTCTAAAAAGGCCCTCACAGGAACAACGAGAGCGTGGCACTTGGTAGATCTCCTAAGATTCGAAGGCTGATAGGAGTTCTGAAGCATTTTGGCATTGCTTTTTCCATAGATTTGAAAATATCAGAAAGCGGCCGCTTCTGATCCGGACACAGGGCTCCAGATTCTGTTTCAATAAAGATTGCTCTATCATTCCACCCAGCCTTGCCTCAGCAGAATTCTTTTATCATCAAACTACACGCCGACACCTTTTAGGAGGAAAGCCCAGAAACTACTACTGAAACTACTAATTGCATGCTGGTATACTTCAATCAGTGGAAGAAAAAACTACGAGTATTTATTCCAAACATTATCCGACTGTTACACTTTCTATCCGCGTGATTACAAAATGTGAGGAGTGAGAATCGAGATGGTTTCCAATCGAACTCTGCAGCGACCGACAGGAGCCAGCGCGTCAACTGGAGTGACAATTTTGTAGCACTCCTCCGAGACACTCGCCTGCCAATCAACCCGCTCACAGGTAACGTATCGCACACACACACACACCTTCTCAACCTGCCAATCCATTGTGACAGGCAGTTTTGAAACACACTCCCTGTCAGAGCGGAGACAGCAGCACGGGTAGATACCAGCAGGAGTGAGGACGGGCTGAAACAATTGGGACGATTTCTTTGTCCTCGGCAGCACCCCGTGATGATTGCAATGTTTAACAAAATGGCTGTGCACCGGAGAGAAGCAGAGCGGTCCATCACGTCTGTTTTTCCCCGCTGCTCGCAGAGTGTTCTCGCTGTAGGACCCTGCTCTCACTTACCCTATGGAGAACGCTGTCAGCGTAAACACAATGCATTATTTATGCTCAGGCAGCCTCTGAGACTCGCTCTCGTTGCTATAGACAATAGCCGGCTCTCCATCCGAGTGTATGTTGCAAATGAGAGAGGTAGAGAGGGAATATTTTAGCAATAACTCAAACATGGTGATGTTTTCATGTTTGTTTGAGTGGCTACATCTGAGAGAAAAGGCTTTTATTGTTGGAGAGTTTAGAGTAAAGACGTCTGAGCTTTAGCTCCCAAAAGTGCTACGTGTCCCGACACTTTGATGGATGAACAGCGTGGTGTAGGATACTATGGTGTGCGGTCCTGACATGGGCAGCACCATAAATATATGATGTAGGAGACACTGCTCACACACTACTTTGATATATATATGATTATTAATCACTAGCAATTAATATTACACTCGTTAAAGGGGGCACCACCTCCGTGTTTAGTTATTGGAATAATCCGGAGGACATTATTCCAAACACCTAACTGTACCAGTTGGCTTGGACAGTTAGAGTCCATTCAAAATCAATTTATTCAATATCAATCAATATTCAGTCTCAATATTCTGAAGTAGTGAATTCTTTGCACGTATCCATCGGTTCTCCATATTAAAATTAAGTTCCAGACAAAGACAAACGATTATATGTTTATTGACTAAATAATTTGGGTAAAATAAAAGACATGACAATTTTAGACGAACAACAGATAACAGAAAATGTAAAGACTGCAATTAGGAAAGTAATAAAGTCGTGTGACCGTCGGTAGATGGTAAAGTTAAAGGGTCGGGTTTTTATATATTAAATATTACGGGAGTAATCTTTTAATACTAACGAGACCCTAATCTTAATTCTTTTAAGTTCATAAGATAGAAGTTAGAACTTTGACAGAAGTCAGAACTTTAGACAGAAGTCAGAACTTTAGACAGAAGTCAGAACTTTAGACACCACTCATTCTCACGTGTGTGGATCCAGCTGTATGAAGACGTTCAGCCTGTTTTGTCTGGGCGTCAGGAGGCACTGAAGCTTGGTCTCTTTGAGAGTTCTGGGTTGAACCACGGCACGGCGCGTCGGTCCAGTAGCCAGAGGGAAGGCCGGTACTCTGTTGAGGGACTCTTGGTCCGAAGGCCCAGCGGGTTTCCGCCTTGGGAGCGCTGGGGGCAGAGTTGATCTCGGCTGGGAGCACACAAAGGCTCTATTTACGGAGACTCCTTGCACGGCTTCTGAGGCAGACGATGGACTGCAACGTTCTTCATCAGATGATTACAGTCTTGAAAAAGACTTTTGTTGGTGGTTTCAAATAGTGGTAGTCAAGTTCTGGTTCTGAAACTAATTCAACTTCTTCTGGACCAGGCGGTGATACTTTAACAGTATAAAATCAAAAAGAAAAGAATTTGTCCTATTAAAAACTTGAATAAAAGTGAATACTTAAAGTAGGGATTCAATTCGCTTGTCTTAGCTTGTTGCAAAAATAAAAGTAAAGATTACTTTAAAAATAAAAATAAAATAAAAATGAAAACAAAGAAGAGAAGAAAGAAGAAGAGGGAGAAGAAGCAGGGGGAGAAGAGGACAGGGGGAGAGCGTGTACGGAGAAGAAGAGCAGAAGAGCAGGAAGAGAAGAGGAATGAGAGAGCGTCTCTTTTTATGACCTGTAGCAGGGGCTGGCTGACAGTGTCACACCTCCTGTGATCTGAGTTGAGGCTCCCAAAAACTTAATCTAACTATACTATTGTATTTAATGTTTTGAAATCATGTGTTAACCTTCCCAAAACTTCACCATCTTAAAAGTCGAATGTTTGCCTTTGTGAAAAGATGCAACATGATAATGATCATTTGTCATTCAAAAGAATTATAACCTGATTAAAACATGAAGCACTTAAGTATACAACATATGACAATAAAGTATACAATACACAGTAGAACCAAGGACTTATACATATTCCTTGTAGTTCTATCTTTAACAAAACATATCAGACATTTAACTGGTAAATAATACAAGTATTACACAAGGAATGGTGATCTTCAAATCTCTCCTCCATCGACAAAGGGGAGGGGGTTTCTGTTGACCTCAAACTTATTGAGTAATAAACTTCATTTGGGCTTCACAATAACATAAGAAAGATCTTGTTGAATGACCTTCTTAACTCTATTTCGGGATCCGTTAAATTTAAGAAATTGAGATGTAGTTTATTTGTTATTTAAGACTTATTTGAATTAGGGTGAGAACAGAAGACTGCAAAAGGGCGAATGGTATGTCAGACCCAGGAACAACAACGATCGTAAATAACAGTTGGACATGTGAGGAGAAGAACACACAGATAAGGTTCCCCATTAAGCCTTCCCCCACTGGAGAATGTTCCAGAGGAAGAGAAACGTAGATTTGAAAAACATCTTAAATCACCACATCTATGTTAGAAACCAGTCCTTCTTCCTTTTGGTGTGACCAAAGAAAACTCTATCAGGCTTGACCTTGTTTGACCTGAGGAACAGGGGTTCATCTTCTTTGGAGGAAGAGGAACAGACCAGATGTGCTTTAGTCGTTGTAAATTACAAAGAAGATCTCTGGTGATCTGTTTATTGCAAGAAAAACAACATCTTCCCACTCTTTGGAGAGGAGAGGAATTTGCCAGGCCAGGATATGGGGGCTTTCAGTCCCAAATGCTGGAAAAAGGAGTTGATTTGGGTTAAAGGTAATCATGGCCAAAATGAGACCACTTTAAGATGCAGAGACAACGGCTTGTGTTCCTACATATTCCCCCACTTCGATCCAATGTCCGTGGTAGCAGGAACTTTGGATCGATGAAGTCACACTGTCCGTCGTTGAGGCATCTTCGTGGCACACTTCAAGATCAGAGTTGGTGTCTGTCTCTATCATATGCTAAGGTCTAATCATATAGCAAAGGAAAAGGGAGGAGGAAACAATATTGATAACCCTAACTTCTTCTGAGGGTTAGTAAGAAGTACTAGTCTTATAGTGTTAGTGACTATCATGACTAGCTGTAAGACTCATTGGAGTCACGACCTTCAGATTATTTCAGATAATACATTTGTGCATTTATCAAGTTTACACCGTATTCTTCCTTTATTTTTGTTTCATTCTTGGTCCAAAGTAGGCTTCATGAGGCCTCTTGTAGGACTCTTAAGGGATTTCTGTCTTCCCTGTTTGACAGTTATATCGGTAGTTAGACCTGTCTTTAGCGTGTACTTTTAAATTATTTCATCAGTACTTTGCTTATTTTATTTATCTAATATGATTTTTTTTTTTTTTTTTTGAATTAAAAGTGGAGTTTGTTTGGTTAATTGACTTGAGGTTTGATTTAAACTGCAATCATCTAAGTTTTAAAGGGTCTGAGAGCTAGTGTGTTAACACAAAAGCTAAGTATTGAATCTAATCGTAAAGCCACTTGGATACTAGTTAACAGTTTAATTGTTTGACTTGCATATGCGAAGCATATATAAAAATCAAATTCCAAATATTTTTGAAGGAAACTAAAGTTTTGATTAAATTTGGGTTAAATTATCGGATGTAGGATTCTACAATTAAATTATTTGATTTACCTGCGTAATTAGACACATCAATTTCCTATGTTAAGGTTGGTAGTATTACAAGTTTCATTATTAACAATTGATCAACTCAATGTTTGGGATTTCAACCTATTAAAGGTGAAAAGATCATAATTCCATTTACCAAGTCAATCCTCAAAGCAGGTTATTTTAAAAGTATTTGTTGTTAACACAATCAGCCACTTACGAGTAATTTTACAAATTCAATTTAATAGAGCCGAGCACAGATAGGTGCTATTCACAAATTTGGGATGTCTTACTACAGTTTGAGCAACAGATCAAGGAGTCAAGAGGAGGGGCTTTTTTAGCTCCACCCACTTATATACCCCCACTTGTTTTAGCAGAATTTGGCTCAATGGTGGTTTGACCACTGAGGGAGTAACTTCTAAGCTGTGGAATTCACAGCAGTTGAGTTCACTTTTCACTCAACAGCAACTTCTGGGCGACGGCGGCCAGAAGTGATCTCTTTTTCACAGACAGTTTTCCAATGCTTCAGAAAACTTTTAATCAGCATAAGTATTTCATTCTTTTACTTCTGATTTCACAATTTAAACTGATCGAGGGATTTCTTCGCCTCTTTTACACAGTCTAAACTTTTCTTTTAATCCGCAGTAAGCATTTTATCCATTTACTTCGGATTTCACAATTTAAACCGGTAGGAGGATTTCTTCGCCCCTTTTTCACGGCCTAAACTTTTTCTTTTAACCAGCTACAAGCATTGCTTTTCTTTACTGGTATTTTCGCAATATGGACTTGAGAAAGGGATTTCGTCGCCTTTACACAGTCAAAATACACTGCCTTCTTGACAGGATTGTTGCCACGGCAACCGATCTTGGTATTACACTACACAGAGTGATACCTTAACGAACAACCTCTGACTGCTTTCACAGCTGTGGCCCTCCTTAGTTAGCTACGCTAATTTAGGACACGCGAGGGTCTAAGCAAATTAAACATATCGCTGGAGTCTCGCAGCCGATTGCAATTTAACTTAGGAATAAGATCAATTCCCTGTCGTCGCGCAGCAGAAATGACTTATCCAAATCGATTATTAAAAAGTGTACAGTGACACTTCTGCATGCAAATTAGGTCACGGATCTGGAACTCGCAGCATCCGGCCAAAAGAATAACGCGCGGTGGCTCTAAACAGCCTCTAACTCACAGATCTGATTACAACGCAGAATCTGGGTACATTACTTTCAACATAAGGGTGGTGGAAAGCTCTCTTATTTCTCATAAATCTTGTTACAATGCAGCATTTGTACTCATTAATTTTATCTTAAGCAACTCTTAAAGCTCAGCGAAATTTTATGTTCATGCACAATTCAAGGTGTGTGCAGGCAAGAATATAAAGTTAAGTATCACACTAATCACTCGGTGGACAGTCAGACGATATTTAAACAGCTTGGTTTTGATTATTACAATCGATGTTTGTCTGTAGTTAATTTAATGCAGAGAACCGTGGTTTTGAGGTGGCCTCACACGGCGGCACCATAATAATAATGTAGGATACTATGGTGTGCGGTCCTGACATGGGCAGCACCATAAATATATGATGTAGGAGACACTGCTCACACACTACTTTGATATATATATGATTATTAATCACTAGCAATTAATATTACACTCGTTAAAGGGGGCACCACCTCCGTGTTTAGTTATTGGAATAATCCGGAGGACATTATTCCAAACACCTAACTGTACCAGTTGGCTTGGACAGTTAGAGTCCATTCAAAATCAATTTATTCAATATCAATCAATATTCAGTCTCAATATTCTGAAGTAGTGAATTCTTTGCACGTATCCATCGGTTCTCCATATTAAAATTAAGTTCCAGACAAAGACAAACGATTATATGTTTATTGACTAAATAATTTGGGTAAAATAAAAGACATGACAATTTTAGACGAACAACAGATAACAGAAAATGTAAAGACTGCAATTAGGAAAGTAATAAAGTCGTGTGACCGTCGGTAGATGGTAAAGTTAAAGGGTCGGGTTTTTATATATTAAATATTACGGGAGTAATCTTTTAATACTAACGAGACCCTAATCTTAATTCTTTTAAGTTCATAAGATAGAAGTTAGAACTTTGACAGAAGTCAGAACTTTAGACAGAAGTCAGAACTTTAGACAGAAGTCAGAACTTTAGACACCACTCATTCTCACGTGTGTGGATCCAGCTGTATGAAGACGTTCAGCCTGTTTTGTCTGGGCGTCAGGAGGCACTGAAGCTTGGTCTCTTTGAGAGTTCTGGGTTGAACCACGGCACGGCGCGTCGGTCCAGTAGCCAGAGGGAAGGCCGGTACTCTGTTGAGGGACTCTTGGTCCGAAGGCCCAGCGGGTTTCCGCCTTGGGAGCGCTGGGGGCAGAGTTGATCTCGGCTGGGAGCACACAAAGGCTCTATTTACGGAGACTCCTTGCACGGCTTCTGAGGCAGACGATGGACTGCAACGTTCTTCATCAGATGATTACAGTCTTGAAAAAGACTTTTGTTGGTGGTTTCAAATAGTGGTAGTCAAGTTCTGGTTCTGAAACTAATTCAACTTCTTCTGGACCAGGCGGTGATACTTTAACAGTATAAAATCAAAAGAAAAGAATTTGTCCTATTAAAAACTTGAATAAAAGTGAATACTTAAAGTAGGGATTCAATTCGCTTGTCTTAGCTTGTTGCAAAAATAAAAGTAAAGATTACTTTAAAAATAAAAATAAAATAAAAATGAAAAACAAAGAAGAGAAGAAAGAAGAAGAGGGAGAAGAAGCAGGGGGAGAAGAGGACAGGGGGAGAGCGTGTACGGAGAAGAAGAGCAGAAGAGCAGGAAGAGAAGAGGAATGAGAGAGCGTCTCTTTTTATGACCTGTAGCAGGGGCTGGCTGACAGTGTCACACCTCCTGTGATCTGAGTTGAGGCTCCCAAAAACTTAATCTAACTATACTATTGTATTTAATGTTTTGAAATCATGTGTTAACCTTCCCAAAACTTCACCATCTTAAAAGTCGAATGTTTGCCTTTGTGAAAAGATGCAACATGATAATGATCATTTGTCATTCAAAAGAATTATAACCTGATTAAAACATGAAGCACTTAAGTATACAACATATGACAATAAAGTATACAATACACAGTAGAACCAAGGACTTATACATATTCCTTGTAGTTCTATCTTTAACAAAACATATCAGACATTTAACTGGTAAATAATACAAGTATTACACAAGGAATGGTGATCTTCAAATCTCTCCTCCATCGACAAAGGGGAGGGGGTTTCTGTTGACCTCAAACTTATTGAGTAATAAACTTCATTTGGGCTTCACAATAACATAAGAAAGATCTTGTTGAATGACCTTCTTAACTCTATTTCGGGATCCGTTAAATTTAAGAAATTGAGATGTAGTTTATTTGTTATTTAAGACTTATTTGAATTAGGGTGAGAACAGAAGACTGCAAAAGGGCGAATGGTATGTCAGACCCAGGAACAACAACGATCGTAAATAACAGTTGGACATGTGAGGAGAAGAACACACAGATAAGGTTCCCCATTAAGCCTTCCCCCACTGGAGAATGTTCCAGAGGAAGAGAAACGTAGATTTGAAAAACATCTTAAATCACCACATCTATGTTAGAAACCAGTCCTTCTTCCTTTTGGTGTGACCAAAGAAAACTCTATCAGGCTTGACCTTGTTTGACCTGAGGAACAGGGGTTCATCTTCTTTGGAGGAAGAGGAACAGACCAGATGTGCTTTAGTCGTTGTAAATTACAAAGAAGATCTCTGGTGATCTGTTTATTGCAAGAAAAACAACATCTTCCCACTCTTTGGAGAGGAGAGGAATTTGCCAGGCCAGGATATGGGGGCTTTCAGTCCCAAATGCTGGAAAAAGGAGTTGATTTGGGTTAAAGGTAATCATGGCCAAAATGAGACCACTTTAAGATGCAGAGACAACGGCTTGTGTTCCTACAGTGGTGCTATATTCATTCATCCTTAAAAACCAGCATAGACCAGCACCAAAACCAGCACCAATACACAACATATGCTGGGCTGGCTGGGTCACCAGCCAGCCCAGCATATGTTGTGTATTGGTGCTGGTTTTGGTGCCAAATTCTGTGAAAAAGCAAACATTAAATCTGATGGTAACTTGATGTTTTCACGCCATGTGACTAAATACACAGTTAGCACTGCAGCTAGCAACATCTGAGGTTAAATTTAGCCTCTCACTAATTAACTTGCTACCTATTAAGCTACAAGTGTACAGAGCACAAGACTTCCCAGTTTCCCTACGTCCTTAGCAGACTGAATTAAGGCCACTGAATGTCTGGAGGGTGCCGTGATGTTAAACTGGCCCTACAGGACCGGCTTTAATTAACCGCTCGAAAACCAGTCGGACTTTATGAGCTCACTGGATCAAAGACAAGAAGAGCTGAGATGTGACGGCGCGACTACACGAACAGATTGGACTGTTTGGACGGGCGATTAAGTTCTTGTTCAGAGATCAGGAGCGCAATTTCATTTAAATTTTGATAATAATAGGAGGAGCGACGGGTGGAGAGGGAGATATGTACCTGACTGTCAGGAGAGGTTCCTGCGTCAGATGTGTGCTAACGAGCTGATCCTCAGCAGACAAATGAAAATGTTAAACAGTTAAAATGAACGATCTTTACATTTTTCCGTCCTTGAACCCATCAGCTGCCATCAGACGACACTTAATCCTCTCAGGATCACAGATAACGTTTGAGGCTTTCTGTGTAGCCTGCAGATATCTGTCAGTGTTTACAGTACGATTTGCAACTAGAGACTAGAGAATTAAGTTGGAAGACGACCACTAATCTGTATATGAATGCAGATAACTCCAAAAAAAGCAACTAAAATGATGTACCTGCCACCAATTTGTCAGTCTTGTAAGTTTCGTGTTTTAATTCTTCACCTTTTTTCCACTTTTTAATGTTTACATTGTAAAAACACATCGATGGAAACTCACTTCATGGTTCATTGTGGCTTCTTTGAACTACGAACGTGATTCTTCCTGAAGAAAGTAAGAACATTTTTACCTTTAACTGCATCTCACAGTTCGGTCAGCAAATGTACATTTTGTCCGTTCACCAAATGATTTAAGCTAACTATCACACGAACCACAGAGGCAGCAAAGACAGGAAACAGTTATCCAAGACATTTTTTTAAGGTTGTTTTGGACTTCTGTGCTGATTATCTAGACGCTGTTGTGTACAAATCTAGAACGGAAATCAGATTGAGCAATCAAACATTGGGAATCCACTTGTAGCTGTAGAATACATCTTAGTGTGACTTTAGAAGTGTTGCAGGAAACGTAAAGCACACTCTGAGGCTGCACTCCAAGTTCAAACATCCCTCAGAGAACAAACACAAGCAGCATCATAAAAACGCTGATGGCTGAAGCTGAATGCCCGGCTGGATCTGACCTTGTGACTGGACAATAGGCTCCTCTGCCACTTCTCATTACTGTACTTCCTCTTGCCTCTCTTTAGAACTCATCGTACTATCTCCCGCTCCATCAGCGTGGCCTCGGAGGCAGCGCGGCTGAGGTTAGTACCTACGTACTGCTCTGCAAGATGCACTCTGGGGCTGCATATCTGTGTAATTAAAGCTCGTCCCTGCGCCAGATGAAGATATGAAAAATATC
Organism: Sparus aurata; assembly: GCF_900880675.1. NCBI lineage: Eukaryota > Metazoa > Chordata > Actinopteri > Spariformes > Sparidae > Sparus > Sparus aurata. The sequence goes on along the minus strand of NC_044208.1, from coordinate 28,195,171 downwards.
ATTATTGCTTCTCAGATGAAGAGATATAAAAAAAATACAGCTTCTTGCTTCTTCCTCCTGGGCAAGAGCTCATTTGTAAGCAGGGGGGAGAAATAAAACTGAGCTTAAATACATCCAAATAGGATTTCAGATATTTCAATCGCTCGGGGTGTTCTTAATTTATTTGGGGGCCAGTTTTGAAAAGGAATTTATGAACATTTGACTTTGATAAAAAAGTAAGTTTGAAGGAATCTGGCTGGATAATTTATGCCTTCAAAACAACAAACTGTTGCGTGTATGAGCCACGCTTGCAACATGCCGATGCTAACACTAACGAACGTTGAGAAACTCTCCCTCAAGCTCGAGCTGAACACACCTCAGGCAGCGTTAGCTTAAACTGCGTGAATCACATCAAATGTACCCAGACGTGCATTAATGTCCCAAAGGATAAACTGTGCATATATTTAATGAGGCATCCCGCTTTCTGTCAGCCAGATACTTAATGAATGTATAAACTATACTTTCTCCTGAAGGAGGCCGCACAAGTATCCCTCAGCCGGCTAATGAGCATCATCGCTTAACGGCTAACGGCAACTTAGCTTCAGGAGCTAAATACATACTGACAGTGGGCGAGGCGGCACGGCTTGTTCGGAGAAGTTCTCAACATTAAACAGCCTGGAGGTCAGAAGTGTGTTGTTTTTAACAAAGGTTGAAGCTGAAACTTGTCAGGGTTTTCTTTCTGTGTGGTTGTAACAATAAGAAATAGAAATAGAAGTGTATTACTATGATGATAAAATAGATGACCAACAGCATGCATTTGAAGAATGGTATGCAAAAACAGAGGTAACATACTGACGCTGGCTCGTCTCTTTAAAGGGATATTCCGGTGTAAGTTTAATCCATGGTCTAACACACAGTGAAACTGTGTTAGACTCCCTCTCAAGAGATCAAGTTAGCAGACCGCTAATTTACGGAGTTTTATCAACCTCAGAAACGACCGCACGACAACAATACACTGCAGTAAATGGATCCAAATATAAACCGCCACCAAAAAGCCACAAATAATGCTCAGAACAGCACCAAACTTCAGCAACAGTACAAATAGGGTCTCAGCACATAGTCCGGGGCATCTAACCTCCGCTAGCTTAGCTGGATTTCTATTGGGAAGCTAAAAACAGATTTCAACTCTCCTCCATCAGCTTCCGGGTCGGGGAAGTCCCGACGCGACGATTACCGAGTGCGGTTAGAAATGCTCAATTCCGTTCTTTTCCCTGTCCGCTCTCGATAATGACTGTTATAAACTGGCAGGTAAGACACATATGAACTTTGATTGCTTTTCCATGGAGTCATAATCATACATTTTCATCTATGAGCCGCGGAACTCTACTGCACTCGGTAATCGACTCGTCGGGACTTCCCGTCAACAGGAAGCTGCTGCAGAAGAGAGGTAAATTTAGTCAGCTTTTCAGTAGAAATCCAGCTAAGCTAGCGGAGGTTAGATGCCCCGGACTATGTGCTGAGACCCTATTTGTACTGTTGCTGAAGTTTGGTGCTGTTCTGAGCATTATTTGTGGCTTTTGGTGGCGGTTTATATTTGGATCCATTTACTGCAGTGTATTGTTGTCGTGCGGTCGTTTCTGAGGTTGATAAAACTCCGTAAATTAGCGGTCTGCTAACTTGATCTCTCGAGAGGGAGTCTAACACAGTTTCACGGTGATTTAGACCATGGATTAAACTTACACCGGAATATCCCTTTAACGCGAGACTCATCCTGCAGCCAACAGAACCGAGCCTTGTTCCTGAATCACATTATTCCTCCACTGACTCACCTCTCTCCCCCCCGCACCGGTTCTGACAGCAGACAAACGACAGCCCGACTCAACCCCATCGTTCAGAAAACAGCAAACAACTGTTCACAGAAAATTGTCCATCCTTTAAATACGAGCGCCTTTGATTCATGCACCTGTGCTCCGTGGATTAATATGATTACAGATATTAAAACCTTGCAGGATAATGACTTATGGAAATTCCGAGCTCATGAAAGCTTTATCAGACTCCCAATTAAACATCATTCATAATCAGCTCCTTAGTACACAGATAGGATGGATTTGTACCCCCTCGCAGCGCCGCACCAGATGGCTAATATTTGGGTTAGCGGAGTGACAGGAGGTCTATTAGAGCACCGACATATTGACATTAATATTAGCGAGTAATTGCAAACCTATGGCTTAAACGGTAATCAGAATAATACCGCACATGAAGAAGGTTAAACAGGCCCGTCGTACATGACGCTGATGTAATACGATCCACAGCAGCCGGAGAAAAACAAACCTGTGTTCATCAGGCGTTCAACTCAGTGTCGTACTGACATTTAAGAGGCCGGCAGACGATCACAACCTGCACACAAGACACGCAGTCCAGTTCTAGATAATGTCGATATGGACGTAGAAACACGAGGATGTCGAGCTGCAACTAACAAACAGATGCAGAAAGTTCATGCTCGAATTTTATATCCTGACATTTTAGCATTTAGCAAAATAAAGGTTCCACTTTTCTCGTAGATCGCGGCGACGGTTCACTGCAAACTGTTTAACAACGCTTTCTTATTTTGCTTTTAAGAAGTCGCAGTTATCATTCAGGCTTAAGGTTGAGATTTCTTTCAACATGAGGCGTCGTCAGTGTTACCACACCGGTCCGCCGAGTTATTGCTGAGAAAGTTTTAAAGGCTGTGTGTCTTAAAATACACATTAAAATCAATAAAAAATATTAGGAAGACTCATTTCCTCATGGTAGCCTAACTTTTAACAACTCTCGCACCTACACGACTGAATAAGTTGATTGACAGGAGCTCCCAGAAGGTCGTGTTTTGAATCCTAAAACATCTGGACGAGTCTGTCGCTGTCACAGCTCGGTTAGGTTCAGACAATAAAACTATTACTAGTTTTAAGAAAACATCTAGTTTGGGTTCAAACAACTACGTTACTTTTGTGAATTCAGTTGTGAATCTACGCACGTTTAACTCAAGTTACATCTGACAGTTAACTTCACTGTGGGTCATTTTAATGTGTTTTCACAGTCGATCTGTGTCTGAGTCGGTTTCCTTAAACACATCTGGATAATATACACAACCTTGACACAGCTGCACACACTTTATTTTAGACGTATCACTTCATTTTCTCTTTTGAAGGCGTCATTAAAACTACACATGTCGTCTTTAAATGAGATGTTTGGACATTTTGTGAGCAGCTATGCTTAAATCTCGTTGGGATGAGGAGTACAGACGACGGCAGGAAACAAACACATGTTTAGGAATGAATCAGAACACTGGATATTTCTGTACATGCTGCTTTATGTCCCGTCACATGACATGGATCTGCGTTCTTGTAACATTGCTCACGTTTATACATCAGACGACCATCTTCGTCTCATCATCTGAGAGATGAGAAGCACAGTTCTGTTTCCCCGACCTGCGATAAAAAAGAAAAAGCAAAAATATTTTTACCTCGACGTGCACAAAAATAGATATACTGAAGACAAAACAATCATTTTCTGAACATCCACAGCCGCGTGTAACGTCTGTATGCAAATACGACTTCATTAGTTGTGGAGATCAGCAGATTGAGGTGAGGGGACGACGTGTTATAATAGAATGGAAGGCGGATGACAGTCCTATTTCCTTTGAGACTTCCCTGTTCGCCATCCTCTATTATATTAAACCAAATCAATTATCCCAAAAGGCAGCATGCTATAATAATAGAGAGCTGGGTGGGCATTTTTTAACAGAGGAGGCCGGCTGCAAAAACCCAAACATGCCTTGTGCGATTACAGCGATGAGGGCACTGAAATCCTGTAATTGAGACACGCAACATTATGATTGCAAACTGATTGAATATAATTAGCCGTGGCTTTTACTTTGTTTGCTTGCTTCCTTTAATTAAAAGATTTTTTTTTTTCTTCCTGTTCTGTTCACTTCGTCAGAGTGGATTCACATTATGCAGGGATGTTTGATAAGTGATTAGCCCGGTGAGACCCGCTCGGATAATTAACCGTCGAATCGTCCTAAAGTGCGATGCGGTTGCCGCGCGGCTCTCCTGCTGTTAATAACTCACCGCTGTCCGTGTTTGATTTATGAACGAGTCGATGATGATGTTCACGTTTACCTGCAAAAGGCTAATGTGATGACGGGTTAATATTTACGACAGCTTCCTGATGTGGTTTGTTGTAAATACATGCTGTAGTTCCACCTCTGTGTGTGATTACAGTCGTTCTTTACTCGGCTACAGAGTTGTGTCTTGACACGTCTCTTGTATTTCCACAGCCAGCTCCCGAACACACCGCCTGCCTGCCTGCCTGCTGTGAATATTAAGTCCATTCTCCTCTAGTGTCTCTGTGGGTGTGAGGCCTTGTCCTTGCAGAGCAGAGCACACTCCATCCCTGACAAGGGCTTCGCTTTTATCACCTGATGCTGTGAGAGCCAAATGAGGGTTCGGCCATGTTCAGCCATTTATCATCCTCGATCAGCGAGCAGCCACGGGGGCAGAAAGGACCTTGGCTGCGTGTTGGCGCTCTCCTCCTGCCATTTGTTCTTAGAGTCGACCAGGTTTAGTGTCACTGTGGTCCGCTGCGTTCTCTGCAGGGAGAAACAAACATCAGCGCGGCGCCGGCTTTGTTTGCACTCGGCGGCGCTCGTGTCGCGGGCCTCTGTGCACACATGCTGCATCTCGCAACAAAATACTCGCTTCAAGGTAAAAGTAGATGATGATGATGAATGTGGCAAATATGGTTAGAGGTGCGTTAAATGGGGTGCTTATTTATTTTTTCTTCCCCCGACATCCATTCTGTTGTTCTCCGGCTGCAGTGCGAGAGCGTTGAGCTGAGGAAACGTCTGCAACTTGTAATGAATTACGGAATTTGTATACGGCAGGAAAAAGAAAAAGTTATTAGCAAGCATCATTTGACAAACAACAGTTGCTGTTTTGTGAGTTGTTCAATAGCCTTAAATTGATAAACCAGTTGAATAATTGCATAAATCCCTGCAGAGCTCCAGTGACGGTATTTTTATTCGCAGTTTGATGAATGTTTGCACAGAAGCGGCTGCTCGGGTGAGCCTGAACACAAGAGGGAGAGGAGGTAAAATGGTTGCTTCCCCTCAAATCTTCCTAAATATAAAGGGGTGTGTGCCCGTCTCCTTATTTATGTTAATGAGAGGGTTGGTGGTCCCTTTCATCCACCTTGTTCTGCACTACAGCCCCACTCCCTTTAGTAATGGCCTGTTTGGACCCGCCGTCAGATGGAAACCTTCAAACCGTATATTTGCCGTCGCCGTGCTGGTGGAGACGGCGGCGCAGGAGTCACTTTGTTATTCAGTGCAGGGGTTGCACTTAAAGGGATATTCCGGTGTAAATTTAATCCATGGTCTAACACACCGTGAAACTGTGTTAGACTCCCTCTCGAGAGATCAAGTTAGCAGACCGCTAATTTACGGAGTTTTATCAACCTCAGAAACGACCGCACGACAACAATACACTGCAGTAAATGGATCCAAATATAAACCGCCACCAAAAAGCCACAAATAATGCTCAGAACAGCACCAAACTTCAGCAACAGTACAAATAGGGTCTCAGCACATAGTCCGGGGCATCTAACCTCCGCTAGCTTAGCTGGATTTCTATTGGGAAGCTAAAAACAGACTTTCAACTCTCCTCCATCAGCTTCCGGGTCGGGGAAGTCCCGACGCGACGATTACCGAGTGCGGTTAGAAATGCTCAATTCCTGTTCTTTTCCCTGTCCGCTCTCGATAATGAACTGTTATAAACTGGCAGGTAAGACACATATGAACTTTGATTGCTTTTCCATGGAGTCATAATCATACATTTTCATCCATGAGCCGCGGAACTCTACTGCACTCGGTAATCGACTCGTCGGGACTTCCCGTCAACAGGAAGCTGCTGCAGAAGAGTGGTAAATTTAGTCAGCTTTTCAGTAGAAATCCAGCTAAGCTAGCGGAGGTTAGATGCCCCGGACTATGTGCTGAGACCCTATTTGTACTGTTGCTGAAGTTTGGTGCTGTTCTGAGCATTATTTGTGGCTTTTTGGTGGCGGTTTATATTTGGATCCATTTACTGCAGTGTATTGTTGTTGTGCGGTCGTTTCTGAGGTTGATAAAACTCCGTAAATTAGCGGTCTGCTAACTTGATCTCTCGAGAGGGAGACTAACACAGTTTCACGGTGTGTTAGACCATGGATTAAACTTACACCGGAATATCCCTTTAAGGCCCTCTTTCACTACTTCCTGAGTGTGCTGCTGTAGTAAACTGGTGTGGAGCGAACAGCAATATGTTCTGCCGTGCGTTGATATATCAGAGTATAAGAGTAGTAGTTGAGTTGTGCTTCATTTCCGATGTTTTCTCCTCTTTTGTCGCTGTTTTTCCGTCTCGAGCCGCTCCTGAAGGACATTTCTGGGCTTTTTAGCTGCAACGCACTCTCAGCTGTTTGGTGCTCGGCGGGTAGAGCACCTCCAGTTTTAAAAGCTTTTTTCTCTGAAATCAGCTGCCTGCTGTGGACAAATGCAACGCTACGAGACATGAGAGCGAACAGAAATGGTCAAATTGCGGGTCGGACGGATAAACAAAGAGCTGAAACTCAATATGAAGCTCCGCAGAGACGAGAAGAGCTGCAGGTTTAGGACGTGATTCTCTTTCTAGAGTGTTTTAACAGAACCTTTGTAAATTTTGATATTGTCACGTTGTTATTTGAACAAACTTACCATAAGAAATATTGATTCTAGCTGCTTTAAACTTGTTTATTGACTCGTCTCCCTTTGAGCCTCCAGATGTTTGGCTTTTTGTTTCGTTCCATCTCATTTTTGATAATTCTATTAGCAGCAGCTCAAATTACGAGATGAGCTTCGCACACGTCGGGAGTTATTCCGTCTTTGTTTTCCTGTTTGTCTGTACAGAAGTGAGACATGTATTATTTATCAGTCTCTCTCTCTTAATATAATTGGTATTTGAACAAAGCGGATCCAACGCAAAGTTCACCGACAGACTCTGCATACGTGATGATACGTGTCGTCTGTCTGTGGAGTTTGACTCTCAGCACAATAAATCCTCCTGAAACTTGTTTTCCCAACTTTGGAACTGAGTGTTCACACCAGACTCTTCGTGGTGTCATTTATAATCATGTTTTGCTAATGTTCTCTGTACTTTTTATTAAAGCAGCCAACCTCTCCATCTGCACCCTTCTGAATTAGAATAACAAAAGCCGTGATTTATTCCCGCTCCTTTTGTACTTCTCCTCTCTCCTGCCTGTCTGCGGGAAAGAAAAAGTGATGCAATAGCCTGATATGAACATCTGTGCCGGTGTGGAGACAGCGCTGCCCAGATAAGATGCTCGCGAGTTCACAGAGGAGAGGCTTTACTGTGGGAGGAGATAAAGAGAACAGCGTGAGTCGAGGTGGCTGCTGCAGAAACAAACGTATGGGTACAACTGCAACTTCACGGCGACCTCGACAGAAACACCTCCTGCTGAGAGCCTGCGTGACTGTACACTTTAAACACAGTATGTACAACGCTTCAGATCGTCGTTTGTTAGGAGATGAAGCCACTTTTGTTTGTGGAGTTTGTGTTTGTGTGTCAGTCAGACATATGGCAGCGATGTGGTAATGTTTCGCAGCACCCAGTCCCCTAAAAAGGTGTTTTAGAAAAATGTAATCCAATTTCAGTGCGTGTTCCCAAAAGACAGAAAAGGAAAATGGCTGATGCATTCCCGAGGGTTTCGTGGCGAGCGGTACCAGCCACCTCTGGATGAGGTTGTACAGTTGTGTTGTTGTAACTCAGCTAGCAGGATAGTAAGAGCAGAGAGAGCAGCTGCTGGTTCATCAGTGGCACGCTGAAACACGATGCTGTCTTGATTTTATACAAGCAGCTGCTGAAACTGCTCGTCTCGGCTACGTCTGATAGTTAGCAGCGGCCCAGTCGTACCTACATGTCAGGTTTCTGTTTACTTTCCTGAACCTCAAATACTTCAACCATTTGTATTGCAGCTGAATTGCAAAACAATGTCAAACGGGTTAAAGATTACGGGACGTACAATATGATATTAAGTGTCGGTGCTTTAGAACGAAGACGTGGATCCTCTGGACAATAAGTTGCAGAGCGCCCTGCTGGAAAAAACAGCTAAGACCAGCACCAAAACACAACATCTTGCCAATGACCGGCAAGATGTTGTGTTTGTGGTTTTCATTTTTGGAAATGCACAACTTCTCTACTTTCTACTTTTACTTACTTTCCAGAGTTACTCTACTCAAGACAACTTGTACTTGCTGTGCTTTTTAAGGTTTCAGTGAATAAATACAATATTAAAGTACAGAGTACTGTTGCTTTTCTTCTCTGCAGTTCAACTTTAGCTTCTATATTTGGCAGAGAAATCCTGATAACAAGCCGACTCTCGGTGCGTACACCTGAAACCGTTCCTGCTCTATCAGTTCAGGACTCAGACACTTTCTTTCCTCGTCACTGAGAGACAATTTGAAATAGAAAAACGGCATAAATGGAAGTGTTGTTCATCCGAACTGAGGCACTTTGGAAAAACACTTGAGACATTTCACTCTGGGGGAAAACAAGACACTATAAATAATTGTATTGCTGATGTAGAGAACTGAATGAAACTTCGGCTCCACAGGGAGTCGCTGAGGTGTCGGATGAAGTTCGAAAAATTGGCTGTTTCCGCAGTCGTCCGTAGAACTGAGAGTGCAGAAACATCCAGGAAACACTTTGTGCTCTTTCAGCTGCAACAAGCAGGAGGTGAAGAGTGTGTGGATGGAAACATGGACTCATCCAAACTGGTGATAATCGCTCATTATCACATACACCACAAAAAACGCTGTCCAGCTTCCACGTTCACTTCCTGGTTATGCAGCTCATTAAATATGCTCAGCTCATAATGCAAAGAGTCATAATCAACCTTGTGTGCGGTTCCTGATGTTCTGTCAACAGTTTCTCTTTGGGGAAAATGCTTTTCGTGCCACAGGGGAATTGTTTCTCTGCAGTGCGCCGAGCAGCCCGACTGGAAGCAAAAGCTGAGCAGCACACTTTAGAAACACGGTGGCCATTTTCCTCCAATGTCCCGCTCAGGGTGGGAAACTTGAATGCTGGGATAGTGTGACGCTGCAGTGTGTCAGGTTGCACGTTGTATAAATATATCCTGTGTGTGTCACCTCCAGGTTTAAGACAAATGTCTCCAAGATGGGTGATTTATGTCCTTCTTTATTATCTCAGATCAGAATCAGAGATTTTCCAAGATCCAGGTCATCAGGAGCTGTTGACACCTGTGATGTTTCACTCAGCTGACTGATTTCTGACTGAGTGTCAGCTGGGAGGTTTTATAAGGAGGTTGCAGCTCCTCTGTTCGGATGCTCGAGTGTCTCCACAGAGTCGACACCATCAGTCGACTTTCTGTTTGAGAGTTTTCTTCTGGCCGGCGTCTATACATTTTGTTTCCTCTCTGTCCAGTGCCTCCTACTTCACCTTCTGATTTTGAGTCCAATCATTTTGATAGAATCAGCGGGTGGCTGTGTGTTTTATTCCCACCGCCACATTTTAGACACCGAGGGACCAATTAGCTCTGACCCTTCTTTGTGATTTGTGCAGTGTTTTTTTGTTAGTGTCCCAACCTGCGACCTCTGTCCTTCAGGTTTTGTTTTCTCGGGAAATGTAACTGTATCAATGCAACACAACACAAGGAAGGGACCATTGAGTTCTCATAACGCTGGGTTTGAAGACTACATGGGACACAGATCCTGGGTGTGAACTCAGTTGGGTTTAGTTGCTGGGGAAAAAGATGCATTGGAATTTGGCCCATAGTTTACAGATTGCAGGTCAGGGACTGGTGTCTTTCTGTGGTCACTCAACTTGGAAGAAGAATAAACACAACTAGAATGAAATGAAGCCAAAGAAATCTTAACGGGGGCCTCAACAGACCAGAGTTTCTGGTACTCTCTCATGATGAGGTCTGCAAAAGGCCCAAGCAGCTTCCACTCATTAATCAGTGGTCAGTCTCCTCACCTGCACACAGGTGAACTGAATCCACTGCAGTCAGTACAGAGAGGTTTTTGAAATTCAGCCCAAAACCAAATCACCACAGGACTGCTAACTTTCTCGACTCTGTTGCAGTTGCAGCTCATTTTAAATGTACTTGCCGTGGTGTCTGATCTACAGAGCAGTTTGTTTCACAGGGAGGGCCCGGGATTCCTCGCTGGCTTCCTGTCCTGCCCGTGATTCTCCTACAGGAGGCGTGCTGCGGCACAAAGCGTGCTTGTTACAGCTCGTGGCGGCTCATCAATAAGGTCGCGGAGCAGCAACACAGATGCTGGCTGAGGTCTCAGTCCTGGAGAGACGAGCTAATCATAGTCCCTGCAGAGAACAGCAGGGGAGCAGTCTGTCCTCTGACGCTCGATCTGCATACTGCACACAAACACTCGCACATATACAGTCCTGCACAGTCATGCGAGTTCACATCAGACGTGAGGCAGACACCCCCTCCACAGGCGCGCGCATAAACATGTCATGAAACACAAGATGTAATGCAAGAATATGAGTTGTTTCCTCCCCGACTGCGCCGCTTCTGTTCAGCTGCTGCTGTGTTTGCCCAAACATAAAAGAGACGGTCTTAGTTAGTGAGTACCAATACATTAGTGTTTGTGGGCTCACTGCCTGTGTTGAAGTGCTGTAATTTAAGCGTGTGTTGATCTTCTACTTTCACAAATTTGAAGAATAATATGAGAACATTTGTTGCATCATTGTAATCTCGTCTGGTATTGAAGGAGATGATTTTCATGGAAGTGAAGGAGGATTTGTCTGAAAAGATCTTAAAGTTTATCGAGCAACTTTTCATAAGACTGGAGTGAAAAATGTGTATATTGTAAAATATGCCAATATTTTTAACTGCTGCTCTTTGCAAGCTATTGATTTCTGTAGCTAGATACCCTGGAGCTAGTAGCTCTGTTGGCTGACTGTAGTCTTTGTGCAACCTCAGTCGCCTGGACTGGTTCAGACTGTCGCCTCTGGAGGTACAAAGTGGTGTTACGGGACAGGATGGGCTGGGGCTAGCTAGTTAGCATGCTAACTTCAGTAAGCATCCCTGCATTACAGTGCATGGGCGTCTTTGACATGGTGTCAACGCCATCTGTACTTCACTTTCTGTTATGTTAAAAACCCAAATTCTGTCAAAATCCCACAAATTGCTCCTTCGAGGAAACGACAGCCTTTGTGATGGTTAAAGGACGTTTTGCTCGTTTTGCTTGTATGAAACATAAAAATACAAACATCTAATTTGTGGCAAGCATTGTTAAAATTCAGATATGAACAGTAGAAGAGGTTAGCCTGTATGCTAATATATCTTTAACAGCTCGTAAACCAGCAAGCTGCAGACAAAGTGTCCACAAGGGGGACTAGCTAGCTCATGTTGCTAATAAGCCCAGTTAGCCGTGGGACCAGGTGGCCCATTAGCTGACTGGAGTCTGCCTGGACCAGGACTTTGGATCATGTGGGGGCGCAGCTTATCTGGGCTCAGCCGCCTCTCAGTGAACAGTGAGACTCTAGACTGCACAGAAGATATTAGCTAAAAGAGGATTTCCGTTTAAAATTGAATAGTTCATAAACAGCTTGTAAAACTAGCGAGCTCCAGATTGTCCATAAGGCCGACAGACTGGTTCTGTCCAAGAAGGGATGAGGTCCGGGGCGGAAGAACGGATCAACGCAGCATTATCGGACCAACGCCGGAGCATGCTGTTTGTTTTCTGAACGGATTATTAAATCAATTTCCTTCCCGGTGACGTCTGCAGAACACCAGTCGAGGTCTAAAAGCCGATGCTCGCTCATCACAGCCGCTGAGCAGTCAACAAAACTTGTGTCCCATGAAAAGATTTTTATGTGACGTCTGATTCAGTTGGTTGTAAGGAAATCCTCCCCTTGTCTGCTGTATCGGTGCGTAAACCAACATCAGAGCGGTGTGTAAAGGCATAAAGGGGACAAAACACGCTCGCAATGTAATCCAATCAGCAGTAAAACACTCCCGACCATGAACACGCTGTTAAAGTCCACGCTCAAAGAAAATATAGACTTTATAAAAGCAGAGACTGGCAGATGAGACAGTTCAATAATCACACACAAACACTCGCCACCTATCGTCTCTAATCCTAATGTGATATTACAAAATGCACGCAGCAGAGAAATGGTTTTATTTGGGGAGGAATGATTCATTATGAGGACGTTCTATCGGCCGTGGACTCGCAGAATGAGTCTGTAACTTATGATTCATTAAACAGACACAACTTTAACTTCGACTGACAGTTCATCTTCCGACTTACGGGGAAATAACAGAAGTAAATTCAGTCTTTTCTTTATGATAAATGTCTGTTCAGGAGAGCCACACTTGGATATTGAATACTTTACCTGCTCTGTGTGATCGATACTTAATTACACCGGCTTTTCCTGGTTTTGGTCAGGGGAAAAAATGGCTTGTTTGAGAAGCGAGAGCGACCCCGGGCAGGCTTATAAAGACAGAAAGTATTGGAGTGATCAGTAACCATGCATCATTACTCCGCAGTCGATGGTAACAAAGTGTCTTGGATCAGGCTTAACGACATTAGAGGCAGAGACTGGGGGAGAGGGACGGCAGATGCTTGGGTTTGTTAGCCAGGCCGCCGCTGATGTAACCGTGTTAGCTAGGCCACCCCGGCGCTGTAATGTGCCTGGCGAAAAGGAGACAAGACGATTAATAATCCCAAATCAAAGCGTATGCCCGAGAAAAGCTGCTTTTAGGAGCTTGTTATCGATGAAACGGATGGATGTGTCACCTTTTTATTGACCCGAGAGAGAAAAAAACACTCGAATAATGTTTAATTTGACTGTAAGTGTACAGAGAGTCATTACAATGTCCTGCTCAGCTGCTGATGCTTGTACAACAAATAGCATCTTGTGCTCCTGTCTGGTATAGACATTGTGAATGACATCATAGTAATCTGCTGAAAATGTTTTTGTCCATTTTGTTCTGTTAAAGGGATATTCTGGTGTAAGTTTAATCCATGGTCTAAATCACAGTGAAACTGTGTTAGACTCCCTCTCGAGAGATCAAGTTAGCAGACCGCTAATTTACGGAGTTTTATCAACCTCAGAAACAACCGCACGACAACAATACACTGCAGTAAATGGATCCAAATATAAACCGCCACCAAAAAGCCACAAATAATGCTCAGAACAGCACCAAACTTCAGCAACAGTACAAATAGGGTCTCAGCACATAGTCCGGGGCATCTAACCTCCGCTAGCTTAGCTGGATTTCTATTGTGAAGCTAAAAACAGATTTCAACTCTCCTCCATCAGCTTCCGGGTCGGGGAAGTCCTGACGCGACGATTACCGAGTGCGGTTAGAAATGCTCAATTCTGTTCTTTTCCCTGTCCGCTCTCGATAATAACTGTTATAAACTGGCAGGTAAGACACATATGAACTTTGATTGCTTTTCCATGGAGTCATAATCATACATTTTCATCCATGAGCCGCGGAACTCTACTGCACTCGGTAATCGACTCGTCGGGACTTCCCGTCAACAGGAAGCTGCTGCAGAAGAGTGGTAAATTTAGTCAGCTTCACAGTAGAAATCCAGCTAAGCTAGCGAAGTTTTAATGCCCCGGACTATGTGCTGAGACCCTATTTGTACTGTTGCTGAAGTTTGGTGCTGTTCTGAGCATTATTGGTGGCTTTTTGGTGGCGGTTTATATTTGGATCCATTTACTGCAGTGTATTGTTGTCGTGCGGTCGTTTCTGAGGTTGATAAAACTCCGTAAATTAGCGGTCTGCTAACTTGATCTCTCGAGAGGGAGTCTAACACAGTTTCACTGTGTGTTAGACCATGGATTAAACTTACACCGGAATATCCCTTTAATGTGACACCTTTTTTGTACGTCTGTCTGTCCTGAAGTGACGTGATTTGTGATTTCTGGCTACATAAACAAAATTGATTTGATTATTCGACACCACAGCTCAGTAACAGCTGTTTGACTGGTGGTGGGTAATTCTATTTAGTCATGCATGCGGCAGTGACCTTTCCTGGCTCCACCGCTCTGCTCCGCTCCGGTCCGGTCCGGTCCAGTCCAGGCTGACATATCGCAGCAGTCACTGGACGGATGCTGTGAAACGTGCTGCTTCCTCGTCAGCCTTCGACTGTGTCACTGTCACCTCTCCGGTCTCTTCTGTGGTCAAGTCATTAGCTTACAAACATGCCCTTTATATTTTCAAAATAAAAGCCACTAAATCTACTTGGTGAGGTTAAATAAAAATCTTGTTTTCACTTGAAATAACGACATTAAAACAGTCAAAACTTGATGTTAAATATGAAAAACAGCACCTTGTCTTACCATCGTCTTACACATATTTTTGTCATATTAGACGGATTAGTTTGTACTCTCCTTGTATGAGATTCTTTCAATTACATTTTTAAACTTTGATTTCTGTTTTTGTACAATCTGTTGCGTGTCTGTCCGTCCTTGGAGAGCGATCCATCCTCTGTGGCTCTTCTGAGGTTTCTTTCATCTTCCTTGTTAAAAGGTTTTTTTTTATTTTTTTCAATATGGTGTTAATGCGTTTCATCTCACTCATGGATGAAGATGGAGGGTGTCGCTCACTGTACAGATTGTACTCTGAGGTGATGTGATATGAATCAAACTCATTTGATAGCAAGTTTATTTGAAGACATTACTTTGGGTTTAAAGATTACTTTTGTTATGGTGAGGTCATGCTTTAGGACTCAAATGCAGACACACAAATACAGGAGGCTGGAAATGGGGGAAACAAAATACGAGCTTTTATTTTAACAAGCTGGAAAAGCACAAAAACCAGGAGAGTTAGAAAAAAACAAAATGAGTCGCGAGGACAAAAACAAAGTTCTAATCAAAACGAGAAGGAAGAACCCAAAACATACCAAAAGGAGACACGAGGAACCAGACAGACTGACGGAGGACATCATGAAACAAACTGACAAAGACGATACAGACACACTAACGACAGGATGAGGAACATGTGAGGTAACGAGGGGAAAAACAGGAGAACCTGAAGAGAAAGAGGAGACACACAAGGGCATAGTTTCAAAATAAAAGCGGAAATGAAACAAAAAAACTCAGGAACACGAAAACTTTGGGCTTATTTTTTTTTGCTGTTTTCTAACAAACTCGTACAAAAATAAGTTGCAAACTTGAGCATTTATTACCTACATGAACATTTATTGTCTCCTCATGTCTTGAGCACAAAACCTCACACATTGTCAGGGCACTGCGGGTGTAAATTAGCTCTAAGCTAACTCCAAACAAATGATTTCATTGCTAAAATAACTTAATTGCCTCGAAACTACAACGACATTTACGTGAATGTCAGCTGTACGTTGTGTGTTAGCATGCTAACACGCTACATTAAGGATCCTGGTAAACATTACACCTGCTGAATAGGCCTATTAGTATGTTAGCATTGTAGTTGTAAGTACATTAGCATTTATCTGAAAGCAGCAGTGCTGCAGCCTCAGTCAGAGCTGCTGTCACGGCGGCTGACTCCCACACGTCTGCCTCAAAAAATAAAAAAGCTTAATGTCGTTAATGTGCTCTGCATAAAAACAGTGAGCGACGAGACTTCAATTAACTCCACAGTTACCTCGACAAGTACTCAACCTTGAGACTCTGTCAGTCTGTTTTTTACATACTGACCTCCACACATAACGTCCCTGATATGACTCAGCCTCCCTGTGAATAACATCCCCGCTAAATTTGAACAAATCACCACTTAAAGACGAGCTATAGTGGAGATTATCCCTCCCATCAACCTGTCCTCTCCCTTCCTCTCGCTTCTCAAGGGCAGCGGCAGGTGTTAATAAGACTCATTTAGCACAATGCAGCAAACGGAGGCTCACCAGAATGCAAAGATAATGAGATAATGAGATAATAAGATTGCTTTGAAGTAGATAAACATCCAGTAAATATTCCTGGGCTGTCACAGGTGTTTTCTGCAATAGAGCGTGTTTAATCAGCGCTCATCGACATTCACGATGCAAACGCTTCGTCCTCGTGGAGTCTAACCGAGGCGGAAGATATGTCAGATCACTCTACTGTATATCCTGAATGTATTTTGAGGAATAAATTCTGTTGGAGGACGTTTTTATCAGCTTTCTAGTTTCTCAGATGTCTTCATCATGTGTTCTTTTGAATGAGGCCTGTGCTGTTAACCAGAGCAGTTATTTTACATGTCCATCAAAGGGAATAAATAAAGATCCTCTTGGTTTTTACAAGCGGATCAACCGACGTGAGGGGACGGTGGTTGTTTCTCGCCGAGGGCCAACATCTACGCCTGTATCAGATCAATTATAGATTAAAGACTTTGGTTTGTTTGCTCGCTTTCTGCAGCACGCGTTCACCGAAGTGAGTGATGCATGTATAAGAAGGTAGACATTAAAAAAACATGTGCTGTGCGTGTGTTAATCCCTGCAGCGGTACGTTGGCAGGTGTACATATATGCATCAGTGTTTGGAGACCGGAGCAATTAGAGCACAGCTGTGATGACCAAGTTTTAAAAAACTAAGATTCATCGCTCGGCACAAGCAGGAATAACTCCGGGCAGAGCGCGCCACCGTCCACCTCTCCCAGCACTCCTGCAGAAACCGTATCAAGCGGTCAGCTCCTGTCGAGTCAATAGATTTTTAGCAACCACGGCTACGCTTGTCAGCTTTAGCTGATTGCCTGACATATTTCCTCAGTGTCTCTTGGCTCATCTACAGTTGTCAGTTCTCCAGACGTGGCTGTTGAAGCCATGCCCCCGGTCGTTCAGTTAATTCCCTGTACAGCCTGTCTATTTTTTTTTTCTTCTTACCTGGACTCGGGCCAGTTCTGTCAGTCCTGATGTCTCCATCGCCCAGAGTGGCTGTGTCTATCTGGCTCTGGCCTCGGCACATTACATTTTCTCTCCTCTTCTCTCTGTCCCTTTACTTCCCCCTCGGGTCCCTGACCTCTCTATTTCTCTCTGTCACCCCTCCTTCCCCCTCTATTCCATCTTTCTCTCTTTCATCCCTTCTATATTTTGCCCCTCAACTCCTCTTGCACAACCTTCCTCTCCCTGTCTGAACTTTTGCAGCTCTCCCAGAGGTACTGCAGTGGAACAGACAGCAGTGCCATATCAGACGCCGTCAGACACACGGAGGGATGCTGAGCGCCAACGCTGGGTGACTTCACCTCGGCAGCAAAGTACCCATGATGCATAACTGATAAAGACGTCACGGGATGAAGGCAAATTGGTTGCAAGTGACATAAAACACTCGCTCCGGCAGCTCGTACAGAAGAGGTTGTTTTATATAAACATCAGACTCAGTCAAATTCGGCCTCAGCCGCTCTGTATTCTCTCTCGGAGTAGCTGGCCTGATGCAAATCGATAAAGTAATTTTCCCCCAGACTTGTTGTAATTAACAATCTGCCATGTGTGCTCAGGGGAACTGTGGCATTTGAATAGAAGCGACTTGCAGCTGCTACTGCGACGCCTGTGATTTAAGAAGTTTAAGACAGGAAGGTGAGAGGAGCGCTATATGAGTAAGCATTTAACACGGCCCACACACTCCTTTTGCAACGCTTGTTATATAGTCTGTATTCTTTAAAACTGATTCCAGCTGACATAAAGGGCTGACGTCTGTATTTAAGTGGAGCGTGGGTTTTTTTTTTTCGTTGGGATTAAGACGTGATCCCTTCAACGAGCAAATTAACCTATTAATTAATCAGAAACCACCTGTAGCGCGGCATTTAATTTCTAAAACACAACATCATCGTTTTCAGCCTTTTCTGTGTACATTACTGAGCCATGCAAATAACAGTTTAGGCTTCCAAGTGTTGCAGAGGATCTGAGGAGATGTTATGTAATTGCATGACGAATAAACAACAGATCAGTGAACATCAAGGAACTGCATGCTCACATATTTACTAAGAAATGCATCGTGTTGACATCCAGTCATTTTAGCTTGATTCATACAGACCCAGAATTACAAGAGCTACAGAATGATGAGCGGAAATGTGATATTTTGGAATTACTTTTAGTGATATTTCTGATTTTTGCATTTAAAAAAAAATGTGCCAAAAGGCATCAATGCCTGACTGAGGTGAAGCTGAGGAGGCGGTCTGCTAGCTGTTACATGACAATTACCTTATTTATGCATAACTTTTAACCCTAATGTAGGATAAACAAGTGATTTATATAAAATTCAGCCCCTGTACAGTCATGAGCAGGGAAATGAGCTACAGAGACCAACTGATTTTTTGTACTCAGATGTAAACGTGCTTCTGTTAAAGGGATTTTCCAAATAATGCTCAGAACAGCTCCAAACTTCAGCAACATTAGAAACAGGGTCCCAGCACATATTTCGAGGCATCAAACATTTGATATCATTGCCGGATTTTTCGGAATAGATAAACAAATCTCACCACCCGAGAAGCCCTCCTTGTTGTGGGGAAGCCCTGTGAGTCGATTACCGAGTGCAGAGTTCCACAGCTCAATGATGATCATTACTGCGGGACTTGGTGCTGTTCTGAGCATTATTTGTGCCTTTTTGATAGCGGTTTTATATTTGGATCCATTTACTGCAGTGTATTGTTGTCGTGCGGTCGTTTCTGGGGATGCTAAAACTAAGTTAGCTAGCGTTTTGCAAACTTGATCTCTCGAGAGGGAGTCTAACACAGTTTCACGGTGATTTAGACAATGGATTAAATTTACACCGGAATATCCCTTTAAGTCGGGCTTTTTACAGTGACGTCTGGCAGGGATTGACAGCTTCAAGTGGCCATTTGAGGAACTGCAGTGTTAAATACTTCTGCATCAGCTTCATTTTTACACCCTAAAAGTTGCCGCTCAGCGTTGGAGTTGACGGGAGACAGCTCGCCTTCGCCAAAAGAAGAAAAATGCTTCATGTGGTCGGTCAGTCAGCTAACGTGAGCTGTATTCAACATTAAAACTGTGAACAGAGCTTGGACACCCAATTTTTGCATTTTTGACCAAATTGTAAAGTTATTGATGTCTTTGTTTGGGACAAAAATGTCATTTCTAATTTAATCAAATGACACAAATAAGTCATAAACATGTATGAAGGCTCCTTCATGTGTTGTGAGTCATTTGCACACTATCATCCACTCACCTTCATTATTCTGAGCACCGAGGTTCATATTGGCATTTGACAAATCCCCACAGGTCCAGGCTCATGTTGATGAGGTGTGTGTGTGTGTGTGTGTGTGTGTGTGTGTGTGTGTGTGTGTGTGTGTGTGTTATGGTGGATGAAGTAAATGAGCACTGAGTGCAGCTCGTCTCCAACTGCTGCTGCCAAGGTCAAGAATGAACCGAAGCTAAATCTGCTGGATTATAATATAAATACGGAGAAAATGGTGTGATGATGATGATGATTTAAATCATATCAACGTGATCTCACAGAACATCAGTCGCTGAGATGACTGCATGTCCAAAACCTATTATCAGGGACTTTTATTGATGATAAATTAGATTTAGTATCTATTGTGTAAAAAGCTGCTTCGGAGACTTTTTCCTCTCCACCATTCATCACCACCATCAGCGGCTGTCTGAGCTGTACGAGCTCTGCAGCTAATGAAGGGAACGTTTATTGACATGTAATCAGCGTAATTATCCCGAGGAAGGCAAAGCGAATTCTAATAAGTGCCTGCATAACTTTTCCAGATGATCACTTTTATTTCCTCCACACATTTCTCTCTTCTACAGGCTCATCAGCCCAGAAATGTGGCTTTTTTTCCCCCCACCGGTAAGGAATAAGTAGCCACACGCCAAGTATGTACAGCCCACTTAACGCGCATTAAATATGCTCTTCGCTCGGAATACACTGATGAGGTGAAGCCAGGTAAAAGCCATTATCCCCTCACCGATTTCTGCTTTATTAAATCCATGCCAATCACTGAGGAGGAGAGAGGAGTGAAGAGGAGCGAGGGGATTGTGAAGCTTAGGGGCGATTTTCTTTTGCAAGAAAAAAAAAAAGGGCTTTGGCTCAAAACCAGGAAGAAATCCTCTCAATGCTTTTTGTACACATTCATACACACATCAGACTTTCAGACGAGGCGATGTTGGAGCCATCCAGACGCTAATGTGTGTAATTATCAGAGCAGCGGTGATTAATCGAGCAATCAATAAGCTGTCATCTGTTGAATTAATATTCAAGTCAGTTTAAGTAGATTTTTATACAAAAAAGTGAATATTTTGTGATTAAATGTGAATATTTTCTGGTTTATTTACTCGTCTTTGACGTTTAGGATGTCATCTTTGGATTTATGAAACATGGACTGACATTTTTCACCATTTTCTGATATTTTCGAGACCAAACAATTAAAAAAAGTAATTGACAGATCAGTTGACTGTGAAAATAATCTTTATTTGCATCTTTAATAATCAGCAAATGACTAAAATGAAGAGATAAGATTGGATTTTAATTTATTAAATGAAGGAGAAATGTTCTATATTACTGCTGTCAGTTTCAGACTTCATATCTTAACATATGATGAACTGAATATTCTGATTTATTTTATCTTTGATTGGATCATCTGGAGTTGTAATTGACCACTTCTGATCGCAAATAGACACAAACATCAGAAACATCTTCATGTATAACATTTGCCGAATTAACAAGAAGCCACAAGTAGTTACGACTTTGTTGTGGACATTGTTTCCAAAAGTCTGTAAAGTTTCTTTCAAACTAAAAATCCCAAATTTAGCAAATTCTGAAGGGAGTCTGGTGATTTTCCTACGGCGTCCAAAGAAATTTCCTATATATACATGTTTACTTTCCGCAAAATTTGACATGTTTACACTGTCACAAAACATTAACTTAATTTCTAAATTTGGTATAAATGTTGAAATTAACTTGAAACTGTTCAAACAGCTGCTAAATGTTAAGACGCACTTCAGACAGGCTGGTAGTTTTACAAGGAGGAAAACAATGAATGTATCGCATGTAAAAGCTGCAATATAAAAAAAACTAAAATGACCACCTGTTCATCACTTCATACTCAAAACCAACAGGGGGCAGCATATAAACAGAGTAACTGCTAGTTAGCATGGTTAGAAATGCATCTAACGGTCGGACTGTAAGCTCTGAGCTCAGATACCTAGCACAGATGCTAGGATGAGGCTAGCTGGTTAGCATGCTAAATTCATTAGATATCTTAATACAATACATAGATATGACTTCTAAACTGTTAATCCTTCACACTCTGTTGATGACTTTAGTTAATCTTTGTTCTGTTTAACTTGAATTAAAGTGTCTCTTCACTCGACATCTCTTAAAATCACACAGTTCTTCAGGACGTCTGGTGATTCTGCAGGTTCCGGATGAATCGGCTGGTTGAAACTGTGCCGACACAAACATCTGCTGCTGTCACTGACGGGTTAAGAGAGCGTGAACGTGCAGTTTGCTTTTCAGTGAATCGAGTGGAAATCAGATAACCCGTAATATGATACTGCATGTTGAAATCCGGTCTGAGCCGGGCCTGAGGGAGAGACGGGTTCAGACAGACGGCCTGCTGTTATTGTACTGCATTAATACCTTTTTAATGTCCCTGCTATAGTTCAGACCTGAAGCCGGGCTCATGGATTATCTCAGTGTAAATTATTCCCGAGCTGCATTATTATAATATGAACGCGGGGTGCCGATCCGTCTCTCTGGGTGGCGTCGGACACCCGGCAGCCCGCCTGTCTCCGCCTCTGTTTGTCCATTCGGCGCGGCTCCTCTCAATAACCGTATATGTGCCCGGCTGAGCGTTTATGGGATATTTTGAGATGATGTGTGAAATAGAGGTTTTCACTGCCTCCATAAAAGCGGAGAGTCCAGGTGATCAGTCAAATTTACGTCGCTGTTGAATTGCATCTTTCTCTCCCTGCCGTGAAATGAGCTGACCACACCAGCAGCACCGAGGGATGTGACGCCGTTAGAAAACCGGCGTCTATTAAGAAATACAAGGTCTAATTTGTTTATAGGTCATAATGGGCCGCATGTAGACGAGTGTCACTAATAAGTCTTATGAAATTGTTTGTGAAGCCACTACTGTAGCGATAATCAACGCTCGCTGCAAAGATCTGGTTTCATTTGGTCCCGTTGGGAGTTATACGGCCATGAAATCTGAACTATTGACTCCGGAGAGAAGCCGCGCTCCGACTGTATTGCCTCCGTTGTGATTTGTGTGTGTGTGTGTGTGTGTGTGGAGGTTTAATTTTACCGCTGACATGAGCGATGACGCGATCTGCAGACAATCTGGGAATAATGACCAGCTCCACGCTCTCGTCCGATCGCGAGCTCACTTCCCTCTGCGTACACACTGAACGGCGTTACCTTCCCTTCCCTCACCTCCTCGCTCTCGCTTTGAGGTTTCCAGTGTCAGGTCTCTCTGTTGATTGGCGGGTTTGATGGAGTGAAACACAACAGAAGGGAAGAAATGAGATCTTGACCGTGCCCACGTTCGATGCCTCGCTGTCCGCGAATTTCTTCTGCCAGGGGAGGCAACAGAACAACAAACAGTTTCACCAAGACCTGGCAACCCGGGCCAGAACACACAAACAAGATCAACAACGTCTCGAGGGGTGAGCGAGGGGAGCAGAGCAGGCTGCGAAGTTCTGTGTTTGTTCTCTGATCGATGCCATATATAGTGGATGAGCTGCCTGAGAACCATAGGTAGAAGCTGTTCGCTTCTATACGAATGAGTTCAGACAAAGTGCACGATGAAAAGGGAAAATATTAGAAGCATTGTGTGAGAGAGAGTTTCTCATCTCAGATAATAAGCTGTGAGATGTCAGCGCAGATCGATCCGGGTCGGGGAAATAAAGAGTGAAACCCAAAAAAACATTTTGATGACACCATCATATCCTTCCTCAGAGGTTTGAGTCTCTCCAATCAACACATATAAAATAAAAAAAAAACCCCGGTTATAGCCACTGAGCTCCGGGAGGAAAATTAAAAGACAAAATTGCCTTCATAAATATTAATCTGAGCGAGGCAGAGGTTGTGCCCTTCACAATTATTCATGCTCTCCAGAGCGCATTTGTCAAGAGTAAACAGTATCCTCCTGTTTACCTAATGCAGAACATTCGCTAGGTGAGTGAGTATAATTGATGCCTTCATATTCTATTCTTAAGGATGTAATTAAACAGTCTGCAATAAAACACATTTATCTCTTCGCCCCGCGTCCTCGTCCTCTCGCACACGCAGCTCCTCCACCGTGACACCCTTATCCGTAACTCAACAGCAGCGCCGGCTTCACTTGGAATTAAAGGTGCAATGAGAGTTAATTTCACAGCTTTTTGGCACGTTATTAACACTCCGGGGCCTGAGAGTTTACTGTAGATGGCCTCGGCCTCGGTGACTTTTTGGAGGGGGTAATATATTATTTGCTGCTTGCTTAAGTGTGACAGAATCATTAGCGAGCAGAAAATAAGTCAATAATACCTTTTTCTCTGTGCCTTTATGTGCTGCTGCTGTACCTGAAGTATGGATTACAATTGTCAGCCCGACTGTTTCCAGTCTCGTATATTTCACACTGTTGGAGTGTAATACACGCAAAAATCTTCCATAGACAGATGCATTGTTTTATAAAGTGTGTATCTATATGTATATGTGTGGTTTTATACATCTCTGGTATATTTTATTGAAGAGCTATTATGCAGATGAACCAACCGCGCCGTCTGTTTTTGGAAAATCCAGTGAATAAAATAACTGAAAGACTTAAAGCCGCTACAGAACTTTTCTTTGTTGTTGATTCTGGCGCCCCCTGTGGACAAAAGCAGTTTGAGCGCCACCGCCCTTGACATAAATTCTTCTTCTTCTTCGCTGCCTTTTTCTTCTTCTCCACCTTCTTCTTCTTCTTCTTCGTCTTGTTCGTCACCTTCTTCTTCTTCATCGCATGCTTCTTCTCGCCACGTTTTTCTTCTTCGCCATGTTTGCCTTCTTCGCCGCCGCCTTCTTCTTTGCTGCCGCATTCTTCTTCTTCACTGCCGCATTCTTCTTCTTTGCCGCCGCCTTCTTCTTCTTCGCCGCATTCTTCTTCTTCGCCGCATTCTTCTTCTTCGCCGCATTCTTCTTCGCCACCGCATTCCTCTTATTCGTTGCTCCCGCCGACTTCTTCTTCGCCGCCTTCTTCTTTGCTGCTGCCTTCTTCTTCGCCGCCGCATTCTTCTTCTTCGCCGCCGCATTCTTCTTCTTCGCCGCATTCTTCTTCTTCGCCGCATTCTTCTTCTTCGCCGCATTCTTCTTCGCCACCGCATTCTTCTTTTTTGCTACCGCCTTTTCTTTTTATTTGTTGCCGCCGCCTCCTTTTTCTTCGCTGCCGTCTTCTTCTTCACCACCTTCTTCTTCTTCACTTTCGCTGCCACCTTCTTCCTCTTCAGCTGCCTTCTTCTTCTTCTTCGTTGCAGCGTTCTTCTTCTCCCTTGTATGTGCTTCAGTTCTGGCCGGAAAATAAAATTTTGCTGACTGATTACGGAACCTTGTGTTATTATTTATATCATAAGTATAGACACAACTTATTGCCCTCGGTCACAATATTATTGAACATGACAAAGCAGTTTTTGGCCTCTTCTGTGACCAAATAACCCTAAAGACCTTATTTCAGTTTCCCAGGAGAGTGACTTCTACTGGACCAGCAGGTCTGTTAACACCTTGGCGTGAGACGAGGCTGGGCCAGGTCATGCATTTTGTTTAACATTAACCTGGTGGTTATTATTGTACCATGATGACAAAAGATAGTCACGTTTCTATAAAAGTAAGTTGTTTTTGTGCATCGTCACATCATAAAACACAGGAATGCTTTGGGAAATCACAGACGAATGATTTTGTCCTGCCGACAGAGGCTCGGACCAGAGAACACTTCTGTACCTCATTCTAAAAAGGAACAAAGCATTTTGTTTTAATCTGGAGGATTTATTGCTCCTACTCAAATCACTGAAACAGTCTCAGGCGTGGCCGGCAATTTAAAAGTCTCAGACTTGGGAACCAGCGCACATGTTTACTGTGTCTGGAAGCGCAGATGACCTTTTGTGTTCTGCGATGGTTCAGGAGTATCTGAGTGTTGACTCAATCAAAAAGTTAGACATTTGTGACATCACATCTATCCCTCAGTCTGTTCTACTGTATCACACACACACACACACACACACACACACACACACACACACACCTGGCTCCTCTCCTCTCTCTGTCCATCCGGCTTTAGGAATCGGGGGGCTAAGCTTTGCTCCGGTGGCTGGACTCCGGGGAGCTGCCGGTCTACCTGTAGACAGCCACATCAGATCTTATTCCCCTGCACAGGAACACAATCATACAGGGAGAGAGGGAGAGCCGGCTGCATCCATGGAATACTGATGAAGCCGCAGGGCATTTACAAAACAAGCTCAGAGAGGCTTGAGGAACTCGGAGGCCTGGGAATGAATTCTTAAACATACAGAAGAATAGCAAGAACACTTGGAGGGAGGTGTGAGTTCATGTGGCGCGGCACAAGAGCAGGTTAGAGGGGAAATTATTTGACAACAGCCTTTAGGTGGTTGTTGTTTGCAAAAGTTCTGTTTTCCCCAAAAGAAAGATCAGCCGAAGCTCAAACAGAAGTCAGTGTGAATTTGCACATTTTGTCACTTACCTCGACATCTCAGGTGGACGCAGACGAACCCTTTAGCATCTTCGTGGTGAACAACTGTCTCAGATGTGAGCGCATCCAAACAACGGACCTGCTCAGGACCTTCACCCAGGAGACGGGTTCCTGTTCAGTGTGAACGCACACATCAACAATCTTTTTCTAAACCTAACCAGGTACTTGTGACTAAACCACATGTTAGAAAGCATGCACAAAGATGCTATAGGGTACCTTCAGCATCTGCAAAACAACCGGTGTCGGTATCAGCTGGACCTTTCATGGAGCAGCAATATCGGGTCAAACTTAGATTAAACCACAACTTTAGTTGATGATTAAGTGACAGTTACTCTGTGTTAAACTCACAAATGTTGTAAAACTCTCATCAAACTGAGGTGAACATGATTAACTTACTCGTGCAACAACGGCTTTAGCATTGTGTGCATGTTAGCATTTAGCTCAAAGAGCCACTGTGTCCCGAGCATTAACACTGCTTGATGTCTTCAGGAGGATTCAGAGGAGGCAGAGCAGGATGATCAATCACTTCCTGTCCCTGATGTGTGTGAGAGTTTAATATCAAATCTGAGGTTTGACTTTTCCTTCACCTGGTCTGACACAGTCGCTCTGAAGTCCTACAGAGGCAGCATTAGTCCAAAAGATAGTCGAGGAAGACTTAAGGGGCGTTCAGACACAACGCGAATACAATCGCTTCAGACGCTTGTATCGCGCTGCTTATTCATTTTGGACTATTCGCGTCATTTGCGCTTGCCTGCTCATTTTTGAACCGGTATTTCTCAACCCGCTCTCTTTCCACGTCGATCATGGCTGATATCACCACCATTGCTGCACTGTACCTGCTGTACAAGTCCCAGAAACGCCGGAAAACCACCCGCCGTCGTGTCTGGCTCATGAAGTCCTCCGGAGACACACAGAGCTGAGGGAATTTCACTGTCACCTCCAGGAGCTCCGCCTGGATGACGACCGGTTCCAGCGGTACCTCAGGCTGACTGGAGCCCAGTTTCGAGGACCTGTTAGCTCGGGTCGGTGCCCACACACAGCTACAATTAGCTTCTCCTCCATGTTGGTCTGAGTGTAAACAACCGTACGTGAGTGACGTCGTCAGCTTGAACTCGTCGCTGATTGGATGTCGCGGTGCGATGCCGTCTGAAAAGTTCGATATTTTCAACTTTATTCGCGTCACTTCAGACGCTCCAGACGTTTCATTCGTGCCGCGCTAGACGCTCCATTTGCGCCGCTGCCGCCGCTTGAATCGCGTGTCATCACGCCATTTACATTGATTTTCAGTGTAGAGTTGCCGCTCAATTTGCGTCTATCGTGTTCAGTCTGAACGGCCCTTTATGGCCAGTTCAGATTTAGACCATCTGGTCGCCTGAACAGAGCGACTGAATGAGGAGCGCTCTCTCCTCTCTTTCTCAGCCGACAGCCGTTCAGAGGCCAAAAGTAGAAGCCTGGTTTTACTGAGCTGCTCCAAAAAACGAATCAAGTCTAACAGCGTGAGTGGAAAATCAGGTTACTGCTGAAAAATAAAGGAGGCAGGTCATGTTAAAAAATCTGCACTCAGCAAATAAACATCTCAAAATACTGTACTTAGTTTTTACTCCACCAGGATTTCTCAGACGGTTTGTTTATGTCTCCAGTTTCAGGTTATTGGAATAGTTCATGACTATAGAGCAGTCATAAACCCAGCTGCAAGCCCTTTTAGGTGAATTACAGTATTATTCTCATCTAATAGCTGGCTTAAAACCCCTAATCATGCATGCTAATTCCTGGCTTAGTGAGCCTAGGGATTATAAACCCATGTAATGTACAGTTAATCTCATATGCACTGCACTGAAAATCCGCCTAGAAGCGTTTTCTCATCATCAAAAATGTTCCCTCCTAATTATGTCTCCTGAGAGAGGGAGAGAGGCTCAACTCCCACTTGAGACGAGTTCGTCCATGCAGTCGTCTCAGGTTCGCGTGGACGTGGAATACAGCAGACAGGCCCTTGATCAAGCGCTCAGCGGCTGCGTGTTAATCCAGATCCATAGATCGGAAATGATGGGATACATCGCTGCATATTCTTCAGCCGCTAATCGAACTTGATCCCTTCACAAGGCGGCATATTTCTATCTTCCCATTCCCTCTTTTATCTGTAATAATCAGCTCTGCTTTCTGGCCCTATACAGTCACATCCAATAACCAGCCGCTGCCTCTAAAGTTCAGTCGAGATGTTCGAGAGCATTTTCCCAAAACCCGTGCCTTTCATTGAACTCGCAAACAATAGCTGAGATCAAATCGAATGTGACTCCTCTTCTTCTTCTTTTGAGCGAGCGTGCGTGTGTGTGTGTTCTTCTGCGCTTTGCTGAAATATTAAAAAACCTATTAATTATCGG
This sequence comes from Sparus aurata, assembly GCF_900880675.1. Classification (NCBI taxonomy): domain Eukaryota; kingdom Metazoa; phylum Chordata; class Actinopteri; order Spariformes; family Sparidae; genus Sparus; species Sparus aurata. The sequence goes on along the minus strand of NC_044208.1, from coordinate 28,167,102 downwards.
GAAAATTGGGAGAAATGAGAGACGGAGGGATTGAGGCCACGCAGATCTGAGAGAATACAAAGAGAGGCTGAAAAAAAAAAAAAAAAAAAAACAAGGCTGGAATTGGCTCCGTCCTCCTCCGACGCAGCTTCTCCTCTGAGACTCGCGATTGTTCTGCCCCTTTCAAAGCGCCCGCCTGTGGTCTCATTCCAGAGCTTCTCACATATTATGATCAAATCTCAGAATAAAAAAACCCCACTACATTACTGCCTTCTGTCATTAGCAAGACTGTGTGACCTCGCAGGCAGGCTTTATAAAGAGCCTGCTTTATGTTTTGGAAGCAGGAAGAGGGCATGACGTTACAACTCAGTCGCTTGTTTTCATTAAAAAGGGGATTTATGTGACAATTAGTAGCAATGTACATCAATTAATCACTTGTTTATTGGCCTTGTGTGAGCGGATTGTAACGTGAAATATGAGAATTTCTGCCGTCTAGTTGTTAAACGCTGCTGGATCGTGGATTTCTTTTCAATTCTTTGACAATCCGAACGATGTGACCTCATGCACGTTCTCAGGTGTCTTGTCAAAGTGCTTTCTGCTAACGGAGAGCAACAGAAGCTAACGTTAGTTAAGAAGGTCCATGAACATTAACTGGACAAATATCTTCAATCATTCTCAGACGCTGGGCTGCGTTAAACGAGCCGTCTTTTCTACCAGAGGCCAAAAGTGAAACCACTTTTTAAATGCTTTTGCTCCATGACACATAATAAAGTAAATACTTTCATTTACTGCTGCAGTTAGTTTTGCAGAATACTGGATGTGAGAAGAAGCTGAGCTCAACATGATGAACCGTCAAAGTTAAGTGGTATTAAAAATACTTTTAACAGGAGGATGAGATATTTTGTGCAGGTGTTAGCACTGTCGCTAACAGACGGGGCTAGCAGTATGTTTAATATGCAGTATATCCTCTGGTGACCATGACACCGCAAAGAACTTGTAGAAATGTGACGTCACTCTCTGGAAAAACATTTCTTCCTCCAGTTGCAGCTTTTTTCTTTCTGTGGCACTGATGCAATGTGAGGATTTTATACTTGGAATGTGCAAATGTCCAAAACCTGACACTATTTTGGTGATGCGTGGAACCGGATGCAAATTCAGGGAGTTTTTATGCAAAGTTGTGGCGGAGGAAAGAAATGATATGCAATTTTAAGACGACAGCGGGAGTTCTTATAGATATTTACGGCTGCAGTGGAAGTTTTTATGCAGATTTGTGATTAAATGGGGGAGATTCGGGAAAAAAAAAACAAAAATCCAAATCTGTAGTGACTTTTGGGGTTTTGCCTTGCAAATGGCGGCACGGAGAGAGAAGTTATGCAAAAAACGTGCAGCGACGAGCTCGTGGCCTGGAAAGAAATTATTGATTTATCCTTTTTTTTTTTTTAAATTGGCGAAAAACAATTTTGCAGAGGAGCTGCGTCTGTATGAAAATAATGAAACTGTCAGAATTCATGTGCAAGATAAATTCCTGCCGCCTTTATTAACCGCGTTCGTCAGTGACGGCTGAGGCCAACTATGCAAATATTGTACATCTCGTGGGCTGCTTCAGTGTATATATAGAACTTTATTATCTTTTGTGCACCTTTGGCCTTTTGTTAGATCTAATGAATTTAAATTACCTCACACACTCCATGTAGATGTACAGTATATATCAGCTATGGACAGCTCGCTGATTTATATTCCTGCAGTTCCGCGGGTGTCGTCGGTGTCCTGTACCCTCGTATTCCCTGAAGTCAATGTTTGGCCAGAGAACAATGTATTGACTTCATCGCTAATGCATATGCATTTTCTGACATTTCACAATGCATTGTCAGTGGTTTGGACTCTGATTCTCTGCACAGACTCCGATGTTTACACTTTCCAAACACACTATGTTATCTCATCCCCTGTGATCTCTATCGACGGTAAGCACGGGCAAATTCTTCCCGTTAGATCCTTTACATTATTAAAGACATTCCATTTGATATCTATTATATCCACTATAGCTTCAAAACAGCGGGCGTATGAAAAGGGACCTCATCAAAGATTCTCTCTGAGTCGGAGCGACGTTGCTCTTAATCTCCTGCTTTGCTTCTTGTCTCTGAAGCTGCGAAAGGGTGGAACAAAACACTCTGTCTTCTCCTCAGGATATTGCTGCTTGTAGAGCTAATCAGGCTGGAAATGATGGCTGTGTGTGTGTGTGTGTGTGTGTGTACAGTATGTGCGCAGAGGCAAACCCACACAAGGACATGCTCGTCTGAAGGCCCTTATCTCCTGTCCCCGCTCAACCTTATCCATGCAACACATTAACCTCTTTGACTTTTGCCAACTTGTACATATATATCAGCGTTTAAAAATGTGCTTAGAGTATCAGAAATGCATTGTGTGTGTGTGTGTGTGTGTGTGTGTGTGTGTACACATCTTATCTTGGGAGAGGACCCCGCTTCATTTGCCGCACAGATAAAAGTGGCATAATGTATGTACATCTCCGCCGGTTTTCCCAGATGTTGTTGGGTTCTTTCAGGCTAACAAGCATCATAAGCTGTTGTCCCTGTTGACCACATTGCTGCAGTTTATGGAGATTATGAAGGCATCGCTGCGTATCGTGAAGGTCATGCAGCAAGTGTAAACTCAGCAGGAGGCCAAATCACAAGGCAGAACGACGGGGTGGGGGTTCTGCCATCATTAACCATAACCGACCCCAACGCCAACGCCAACGCCTTCAACCTGCCCGACGTCTGACATATCAATAAAACTAACAACTGAACAGGTCAAGTACTAGTGAAAGATGCAAACACATTTATTTACCATTTATGCTCCCAAAACTAGATTTATCATGTTTCCAATACAGCGTGAGAGTTCTAGCGTAGCACTGACTGGCGTACAAGACCTTTGTAGGACAGTAGTTTCCTCGGCAGAAATCCTGTGCTTGTTTTTCTCCTCCTCCTCCTCATGCAGATGTTTTCACTCTTTATTCTTATCAACCTAACTTCCTCCTTTGCTTTTTGCTGCCATGATAAATATATATATTATAATTTTTTTAATCTTTTTTTTTACCCGAGACTGTTTTCCGTGCGTGACGTAAATGACCTGTGACTGTTTTTCCGCCCACATGAATGAGGCTGGCACTGGCAGCATGAGTTCTCCGGTCTGGAATTTCCAGAATTTCCTTTTCCTTTCAGAATTTCCGAAAAAGATGTAAAACTCGCTGTTTGCAAGACATGTGACGCCGAAATTCCAAGAGGTGGTAACCAACAACGACAATTTAATACAACTAACCTCATCCGGCATTTGAGAACGCGCCACACAACAGAATACGGCGAGTATGAGAAACAAGCCCGGGCAAAGCAAATCCCAAAGACACCCGTCACTCAGCTCACTGTAAGTGAAACGTTTAGACGTCTGGAGCCTTACAGCAGGGACAGTAAAAGGTGGAGGGATATAACAGTGGCAGTAAACTGTATGCCTCTTTTTGTTTAAAATGATGTTGAAGCCTTTTTTGCCTCACTTGGGGAGTAAGGCAAGTAAATTTTATTTATTTTTTATTTTATTTCATCTATTGCTCTTGACAGGGTATGTAATGTTTACACAAATAAAAAGTTGATTTGTGGTACATAAAGATCTTGATTGTATAGAGGTCGTTGTCTAACGAGAAACGTCAAATATGGGTCGTTACAAGCTGCTCGGCCATGTTTCTCCTGAGTTCTGGGACTGATGAAGAAGTGTTTGTTTGGAAGTAAAAAACATTGGTGTTCTGTTTGAGGCCAGCATCCTGAGACTAAATCAGCCACTCCCCAAACCTTCCTCATGACCTGTAGGTTGGTGCATTGTGGGAAATCTAGGCACCAGGCTTTGACAAGGTAGAAGAATATGTGGAGTAAAAATAGATGACATCAGAGTCCAAAACTGTCCACCGAGTCCAACTGTGTTACTAAAGTGCGACGCTAAATCAGTGGAGACTCATTTAAGTCGGGGCGGTTTTCATCACGAGCCCCAGAGCATCAAAAAGACAGAATCCTGCCGCCGTGGGAATAAACCCCTTCGTCTCCTCGCTGGTCTCAGTGGAGGTCTTTTAAGTTCATTATCACTTCGAGCCACCAGCTAAAAGAATCTTAAATCAGCCTCTGCCTGTGGTGATACTATTTTAAAAAGTTGTCACTGGGGAATACGGATCTCTTACAAGCTGATGCACATTTAACGTCTCCTCCTCTTGGTGCGTCTGGGAGAATGACACTGACCAGAGACATCTCCCCGAGCGCCGTCCAACGTCAGATGCGTGTAAACTAAAGCGAGAGCAACTCGCCAAAGCTGACGCGGGTCATTTCCCAGCCTCTGAGTCAGCGATATGTTCCCTTCTCTCCCACGTTCTGCCTCCTTCTCGCAGGAAATAACAGGACAGCTCGGCGATCAGACACTTCTGACAGCGTGGCCGCGAGGTATTTAGTGCGCATTCAAAAAAGTGGTGAGCACTTAGTTTTAGAAGGTGGCTATTCCTAGATTAGAGAAGGTGGATCTGACAGGTAGGAGGCTCATCCAGACTCCTTTTTATTCTTTTTACATTCATAATGAAACAATCCTGACAGAATCGTGCCTTATTTAAGTTGATATATTTCCCAAGATCATGAATTTATAAAGCAAACTAACATAAAACGGACTGAGATATGAAGGAATGTAAGAATGAAAGCAGAAAAATAAGAAAAACACAAAGTAAATGCAGCCAGATCTTAACGTGAATACAGCTGAGGTGTGACTTTTGCCGTGTGTTGTAGAATCGGTGCTGTACAATGTTTGACACGCTGGAAAAAAAAGCGGACGCCATTGTGAGTCGACGGGAGGCGTGAAATGAGACGGACAGGATTTGGACGGCGGGCGCAGGCGTCATTGTAAAGGTGTTGCCTTCAGATAGTAGCACGTCAAAGAATCACGTTACTGCCAGCGGTGCTGCTCACCAGTGAATTATTTCGTCACGCTCGCCCACGTGTTGATGTCCCGCTGTGTGTTTCACACATAAAGCCAGAAATGTGAAACGCTTGGCCATGAATGTAACATGTACAGTTTCTGTCTGTGGAGTCTGTTGAGCGACAGCATTCATGCAGTGCAAATGAAAGGATATTGATGGATGTGATTTTTAGTATTTTATAACACTTTTTTTTCTAAAACGCAAAGGAATCTGTCCGTCTGTGATTCGTATGTCTCGAGAACCGTTTGTCCGAGCTGCTTCGTACTTAACAGGTTTGTTTCTGAGGACTCACGGACGTGCAGTATTAAATTTGGGGCAGTTTGTACATGTGATGTGTTCGCTGTAAATACGAGAGCTGGAGGTGATACTATAAGTGTCTGTCAACAGCAGCATGCTAGCTAACGTTACCCTCAAGGGCTAGAATATTTATCGTTAGCTGCTCCGGGATAACCCTTTCATCGATTTTGCGGTCCGGCTTGGGAAAGTACTGATGTAATCATCTGGGTTTTAAATGGTAAATATAAAACATGTGTGAAACGATCTGGGTCGCCACGATGACTCTGTGACCGGTTCAGCAGAATCTGAGGAGAACTTTTATGCTTGTTTTTGTTTTTTCCTTTCCTTCAGTGTTTTATAGGTTCTTGTGCAGAGAGAAAGTACTACAAAATAAAGCCAGTCCGCACCGACAGAAGCTCCTTTCTTGGTTTAGCCGCTCTGTTGTTGTTAGCCGTGCTGGGTCAGGCATGTGTGAGCCGACCAATCACAGGAGAGTAAAACGGAGCGTCTCACACAGCGGGGGGATACAGTGCTGCAGAACCGGGCAGTGAAAGAAAACTGATGCGTTTAAACTGCGTAAACCTGTTCTGGTAGTAACCCAACATCTGATTTAACATAATCATGAACCTGAAAATGAGAATAACATGTCTCCTTCAGGACTGGATCTGTAAACCTCTCACATTACCAGATTAATGTGCGCTGAGCAGCTTGTTCTGAAGGGGCTCTGACAGACTTCATAGAAATGTTAAATGAGACATCTGTCAGGAATGAGGCAGCCCTTTAGCTTGATGTGACTCAGCGTTAGAAATCAGTCCAAGCTGACCAAAAAAAAAAAAAAAAAGAACTCTCAGAATGGCACAGATTTGGTCTCTTTAGGCCAGCGAGAAAAAACTGATGCCATTTAGAAAATGACTTGAACGCTTCAGACGAATCTGTGAGCAGTTTCCAGCAAATGCCATTCAGGCGGCGTCATTGTCAGACGAGAGAAGCTTCGTGACAAAAGCTGATAAAAAGATCGTTTTTACAGAAACTTGGTACATTTTGTGACTGAGTGTGTGCCTGTGTGTGTGTGTGTGCCTGTGTGTGTGTGTGTGTGTGTGTGTGTGTGTGTGTGTGTACTTTCTGGCAAAATAACTCGGCTTTGCAACGATTTTTGTGTTCTGTCACAACCAACAATTCTGACACAGATCAAATCAATACTTGATCGCTCTCACTCGTGCAGCTCCTAGATGATAAAAAACAGGCTGCAGGCTGTTTTCTTTACTATTTAGGGGCGTCAACATGGAAACATGGAAATCCACATGGATTATGTAAACGCACTTTTTTGAAACCTGGTCTCAGGGTGGAAGAATTTGAAAATGCTGCACTTACGTTCTCGTTTGGATAGCGAATCTGCATACTTTGCGTATCGCTGACATCATCGCCCACCCCCTCGACCTCTAGCCTTCCACCTCTGAACCCAGCGACGTCTCTTAACAACAACAACAACAACAACAACAATGGCAGACTTTGTGCTGCAGGAGATATTGAGCGTGCCTCGCCTTGTAGTCGGTCACAGCAGCAGTTCGACCTCATTATCGGTACACACAAATGATTCTGGTTTCCTTGCACGAGCCATTTTCGTCTTCTTCTTCTTGTGTTTGGTTTCTCCTTCTACTGTCTGTCTACTACAGCGCGCAAGCTTTATGTGCATGCTCCGTCTCTTCTTCTACATTTTTGGTGAATTGGTGAACAATGCTAAGCTGTCTAAGATTTGCTGATCATTTGATGAAGTATTTGAGAGATATGACGATATATGAGAAGTTTATTTCCCTCAACTTGTCTCGCACCAAAGTTAACAATGGTGTCGTTGATGGTCATAACGAGAGTTTCCAGCATTAACATTTACATTCAAGGCAAAGTGCACAACTGTACAGAACTCCAGCAGCGCCGTGTGTCGACTGGTTTGTTGTATTAACATGTCCTTGGTATTATGCGCCACTGAAGCACAAAATCAGCATGATAACAGCTTTATAACAGATCCACTGTGTTACCTAACCTTGTCTTTAAGAGGAGCCGAGTGTCAACATCTAGTCCTTTTCTTCTTCTTCTTCTTTGTCTTTTTCTTACATGTTGATAAATGTATTTCACAAAATGACCACATAATAAACCCGAGGCCAGGAAACATTAACAACTGTAAAGACTGTAAAGAAACAGTTGGAGGTATAATAGGGGCCAATTTGAGTGCATAATGCATCCAAGACTCGAGGCAAAGCATTGCTACTGTTAGCATGTCATTGGTTTATCTATATTTTCTTACACTACAGCCTATAATATAATAAGTCTTTAGTGTATTATATATTTACAATAAACCGAAAAGAGTTGTTTTTTTCTGCAGTGACATGAATATTGGTGTCATGAAACATAACATAACATCTCCCAGAGGTGGAATCCTTCACCGGGTCCTGTTTGCATTATCAGTGACAGAATTCAGAGTCACATGCTAACCTCGTGCCCACGTACTCGATCAGAACACGCTGCACGCTGCCCACTAAATGAACAATTACGTATGCCACTACTCGCCAACCATTCACACTGAAGTATACTCGAGCGATACTTCTTATCTGCATCACACAACTGGCGGCGTCGCATACGTCCATAAAGCTGCTGCTGTGGCTGAAATGTGAAATCATCACCGCTCCAGTGTTTTTTTAAAGCTAGATGAAGAAAAATGAGAAGGAAACCTGATTAATGATGCTGTTTGTGGCTAACATTGGATTTAAAGAATAAAAGATGAAGGTGACAAAACTATTCCCGTTGGTATCGTGTGGTATTTTTTTAGTGTTTGTAGTCTCCAGTTTGTAGGGAAAAAAAATGGCGGAGTGCTACAGTATGCACCCGACGTACTGTACCTTAACAAAAGCTAGCTAGCATTAGCAACATTAGGTAGTGCAACAAAACTGGCACCCTCTTGCAGACAGATGATTGGATGTTATCAATAACACCCTTCTTTTAGAAATTGTAATTACTCCTTCATACTACAGCCCTTTAATGTGTTGCAGCAGTCATGAGGTTGACACACGTCAGTGAATGATGTTGGATAAGGAGGAATAAATTACCGGGAGGTGCGGCGTGGCTGCACATCAGCGCATGTCATTCTCTGTGAGCGCGGCGTCTCCTCTCTGCAGGGCTGACAGCGATGTTATGGATGATGAGCCCGGCGGTGCCACAGCGACAAGAAAATGGATGTCTCCCCCGTGCAGGAGGTGCAGAGTTGAAAGGTGCAATTTTGCAGCGTCATATCAGCTTTCAGCATCAGTTCATAATGTAGTAAAAGCCAATCAATGCTACATAAAGCATTACATAAATGTCCGTGCTGCTGAGAGCGCCGGCCTTGATGTTGTGACACTTTGCTGTCTCTCATCATGGATAACACGCCCGGACCCTCAAATCCTTTTACTCCATGGAAAATCAGCCTCGTTTGTTTACCTCCAGGGCTGAGTTATATCTAACAATCATTCGTCACAGGACAGAGTGCCCCGTCTCTCCCTTTCATCTCGCTCCAGTTTGGCCTTGAAGTGCGACCTGAATATGCTGCTCGCACACACCCCTGCCTCGCTCCAATCCTCCGCAGACAGAACCGCACAATAAACATGCTTTTATTTTAACTCGCTCTGCCTTTAGAGAACACAAAGCGCAAACAATTTGCTGTTGTGCTTTTTTTCGTCAGGTTTTTTAGTATGCATGAGGCGACGGAGCTCGGTAGCTGTGCTCCAATAGCAGAGAACAAATCAGGAGAGGATGATTGTTCCCACTCACCTTTCGGCGGTGCAATTTTAGGGACATTAAATGAAGTGGCAACGCAGAATTCAGAGAAGATAATATGAAATTTTGAATGCGTTTGGCAGTTTTTATTTTGTCACCCAAACCCACCCGCCCCTCCCTCCTCTTTCCCTTTCGTTAAGTGCAGCCAGAGGAGAGTTTGGCTAATGTGCGATGTCCCTAATGCGGACATAATGGGAGAGCAGCGCTAATGTTGCTACGCCAACAGTGGAAATGTCACAGTTGACACACTCGGGCTTAGTGGAACTGTAATTAGCCTAAACACAGGAGGACGACGCAGCAGAGGAGAGACACAAGGCTCGAGAGAGAGGAGGAGGAGTGTGTCGGGATGTGAAAAGATAAGAGTGACGGAAACGACGAAGCCACGCTGCGACCGATCCGGCTCCTCTGATGCTGGAGCTTCCTTTTGTCAATCCAAGAGTCTGAGCTGGAGATGACTCATCAATTTGCCACACCAAATTACCCCTGGCTTCTCTTTATTTTGCAACCTCTCGACTCCTCCTCATTCCACATTAACCCAAATTGCCTCTGCTCTGCAAGTTCAACATGAGCCCAAATGACAAGCGGCACATGCGGCGCGTCGCCTCTTTTTCCGACTCATTTCACATTCAGCCATGGAAATTAAATCAGGACAGTGGTTTTTTGACATTATTGTACCCTGGTAATGAACGCAGCAATTAGGTGGAGGAAAATTAATTTAGGAGGGGAGAAGAAGAAGAAAAAAAAAAAGGCCTCCAGTCAGATTTAAGACCCGTGAGCACATTGTGGTTGTGATGGTGCTCTGAACCTTCAGCATGCTACGTGCAGAGTCGCCACTGGGAGGTGCTCTTTCACACACTCCCCTTCATGCTCACACACACACACACACACACTCTCTCTCTCTCACACACACACACAGTGGCGGTGGAGTAATGCTGATTGATGTGCAGAGGCTTGGCCCTCTCTCAGCTGCTGGCGCTGGTAATTGCCTCCATCCTCCTCCCAATACGAAGCAGCGCAGTGCGAGAGAGTGGGAGCATGTTTCCATACTCAGCCCTTCCAGCAGGGCCGCACACTTTCACTCCCCCCCCCCCCAGAATCCCTCGCCGAAACACTCACCCAAAAAAATATTCAGCAACACCGGAGTTTGACGTTTACTCCCAGAGCTGACAGCAGCTGACAGCGCCTGATGAGCGGAGTCAGGCTGGGCTAAATCTCCCACTTTTCTCTTTCCTGAGTTTTGGTGCAGGGCCTGGTGGGCCGGCTAACCTCAGGTGTGGGGGGGGGAGATTTGAACGGATATTTGTATTTCTAAGCCAGAGCGAGGCTTTAATCTGTCTGAATAAAGCAGTTAATAAGGAAATATGTGTGTTCATGTGCCTCGCTGATCATGTGGAGCCTGAGAGGGGCAGGATTTAAGGTCTCACAGAACCGTGTTCACGAGTCACTCTTGTTTTAAAAGGCATGAAAGGATCGGCTCTCTGCTGCAGCCGGACAAAGTGAGGGATGAAAGCCGTCTGTTACAGAGGCGGGTGGGGTTATAAGCACATAAAAAGGTGTAGTTTCTGTCCTTTGGAGATCTATTTTACATCTCCTGCTCACCTAACAGATGGGAGACTTGCTGTTTTTCTGATCTGCTGTTGTGTCAGAGCTCCAATAATGTCCTGATTTGAAACGAACACGAGCGAACAGAACAGAGGCCCGCTGGTAGAAACGCTGCTGCATGGATGTGAGTGTTTCCAGTTTGGGTGATTTCATCATGTCATGGCTGTAAATCCAACATGTTTCAGAGGAACTACTTGCACTTTTGGCTCGTCTGACAGTTGTAGCTGCGACCAGAACGTGAGGTTGATCCTCAGTGATGGCTGAATGCAGAGAACCAGTTTCTCGAGGTTGTTGTTTGATTGCATGTGATAAAGATTCTTCTTCGTCTTTACTAGTTAATTGTCAGATTACGATTTTAATACAACACATCTGATTTAGCTCACATGACAACGCACTGCTAGAAATTAACACTTGGACGGCAACGACAGTCATTTAGCCTGTTTTCAAATATATATATGCCATAATTAACACTCCTGAAACAACACAAATATTTTCTTTTACATGAATTACTCAAAATGCTCATTCTGACCAGAGGCGGGCATATTGACAGCAAACCGCGGTTTATCTTAAACTCTTTTGCGTGTTGAGGGTTTTCATCTCGGTTACTTGGCAACTATCATCGTCCAATCATCAGAAAAACGTCCGCTCTCGTCAGTGACAGACTGGGACTGTTGTTCCACTCTGCTGCGGCTCAGATAACTGGCTGACGACGCTTCTACAGAGAGCAAATTTAGCTTTTATTTATGTATTTTGCGCCGTCTAAAATAACATCATGACACATGATGACGGAGAGTTCAGAGAGAGGAGAAAACACCCAGCGGGCTCACTGGAGCCTCCAGCCAAATAATGTAAACAAAGTTAATGAGAACACGACATACACAGAATCATATCACGACATGCTGCTGGCACGCACACACACACAGAACGTGATGTCGAGTTGTGTCATGGATGTTGATTTATAACGACGGATTACAGAGTTTGTATTCTGGCAGTCAGCCTCGCTCTGCAGCATCCAGACCTACAATAATGAGTTAATCATAATAATAATAATTATGTACGGGACATTTCTGTAAAATACTTTCTGCATATTTACCTTGAGATATTTTTCTACTTTACTGAAGAAGATTTTGAATACAGTAGGAGTGGTTTTTTTTTTGCAGTGTGGTATTAAAACAGACAACTTTTTTCTCCCTCTGGCATTTCCAGGCAGAATCACTGTTGGCGAGGTTAAGTGGAGCGCGGACTGTTTTCCCCTCAGAGTCGCAGCAACCAACAACACGGGACAGAATGTGGGTTTATTTATGTATTTAGTCTATAATGGAGATGTGAAGGCAGATAGAAAACGGTGCGAGGCTGCCAGCCTGACTGCATCACCTGTCAGCCTCCATTTTTCTGAGACATTTCATGCCTGGTGGCAGATAAGATAACAGTGAGAGGGTTTATAGGGGAGGAATTTAAACTACATGGTGTCATTATTCTCTACGACACCGTGCAATTAACATTTACTCCCTGATGTTACTTTAAAGCAACTTTTCTACATTAAATAACACCTTCAGAATTTGTATTTTGATGGTTCATGTGTTTATGACAGTGGTGTTGCAGGGGGCGACACATCTCCCCAAATTTCTACATAATGTTGCTTTAAAAATAATAAAAAAAGACAGTTTCAGTATTGCATGTGAGTACTTTCACAGCTGGGTGTAAATATAAATATTAAAGACAATATATAATGGAAATGGATTTAGAAAAGCATTGATTGTGGCTCTATAAGCAGCTGCACCATGAAGCAGCTGCACGACGTGTGAGGCAGAAGCTTTTATTTTGAAGGAGCTATCAAACGCTGATGAATGCAAACACACACCTGAAATCAATTCCTGGTGAGCGACTGGAGCACCGAACACCGTGCAAGATGTTTTTAATCTACTCTGCAGACCGGTTGAAGCCCTCCCTCCTCCCCTTTCACACCTAAGTACACATGGTCCACCGATTTTTAAAGAGGCGGTGTAGATTTTCACATTGTTGGTTTTGGAAATGCACAGAAGTGGTGGGAGCTCCATCGCCTCCGGTCTGACCGCTGGAAGGCAGCTAGCTCTGTAACAGCGTGCGACGCTCCGAACGACACGTCGTTTGAATCGTGTAGCGGCTTTAAATCAGGAAGCGTGGCACCAACAGTCACCTGGCACTCCGCTTGATTTACAGATGACTGTTTTACTGCCCGGCACTCGCTGTCATTACACAGGCAGGGGAGTAGTAGATATGTCCACACACACACACACACACTCACTGACAAACCCAGCTCGAAGCCAACGCAGGAAGCATGCACAGAATATCGGGTGGAGGATGAAAAGGACAAAGAGGTGGAGGAGGGAGGAGAAGATGCTTCTGACAGGAGGTCACAGAGGGGTGGAGGCGAAATGGACAGCTGACTCTACGACTGCTTTTCATGCTTTAAATGATATAAGGAGAACAAAACACACACACACACACACACACACACACACACACACACAGATGATTTGTGAAAAACTGATTCCATGTTTTAAAGTTTGCTGCTCGCTCTGTTAAAGTGCTCCCGGCTCGTGACCTCTGACCTCGGGGACGCCGGGCTGTGATCAACTCACAGCAGAAATCAGACATATTGTCTTCCAAACAACATATCTAACTTCTTTATGTGCTCAACTTTTACTTTAAAGATGCTTATATACCGTTAATTTCATGCAAAGTGAGTAATTTCTGTAGTTTCATGCGTCATCATGTATATTGCTTAACTTATTAACTCATATTTAATCTTTAAATATCCGTTTGTTGCTTTTTTTCGGTTCTATTTTCTTCTTTTCAGTGTGTTTCCATGGCTTTTGTAAAGCAGTTTGAATAGCTTTATATGTTCTGCTGTCCTTTGTATGATTTGAAGGTTAAAGGCTAATTTATGCTCGGTGTCAGGCACGTATACGGACCGAGCTCTCAGTCTGAACTCCTGTTTTCAAAGCTTGCAGATGAAATGGAGCAGAAATGACCAGAGATCATGGCAGCAGTCAAGGCCCGACGCCCTCAGGACACAAAGAAGAGCTCTGAATGAAAGCAGACATCGGAGAGAGGAGGAAGTGTTGTTCATGGACGTGTTGCAATGCAAAAAACACACAATGTTAAAGAAAGTGAGAACAAACTCCTGGATCCACAGATCGACACCAAAAGGTAACGGGGTCTATTCTGGGTCGAGATCCATCCTCGGTCCGAGTTTTGTGGAAATGTAGTCATACAGAGTTTTTCTCTAGTGCCAGTGTTTAGTTTGTCTGCTCTGGGCTTCTGTAGAGACACGGCAGTGCAACATGGCCGACTCCGGGGGAAGAGGACCGTCTCCCTCTGTAGATGTTACCTGCTCATTCTTCTGGAAACACTCTGGGGTTTCAGGTGATCACACACCAACGAAAACACAATTAATATTCCAGTTCTGCTGCCAAATCCCTCTTAATCCTACACACTGGACCTTTAAAGCCTCCGCTCCCGCCGCATCTTCAGCTCAGCACGTGTATTAAGACTGATAAGCTGAGTGATGATTGCAGCGATACACGCAGTAATCACACAAGTTTTTAATCTGTTACAGTCACACTGTAAACAGAAGCAGAGGTGATCGTGGCGGCGCGATGTTTTTTACTCACCTTGGCCCCGCAATTATGGAAATCATTCATTATTGGTAGAAGTGTTTTTAAAAAAAAATGTTTTTGTGTTTTGCTGAATAGCTATTGAAATGCTAATCTTTCGGTTGACTCTCTCCGTACATTACTGCGCTCTCGGAGGCTTTTATCTGAGAAATAAAGGGAGAAAAGATTCATGAAAATCGATATCTGAAGCTGATAATGTTTCTCAGTCCCAACTTTGTGAACGCTCCTCGTAATGAGTGTCCTGTTGATTTTCTTTGTCGCATTTAATACGTTTCAGCACAATAGAGCAGAATGAACGAGCGTACAAAACAAAAGTTTCACCTCTCTCTGCAAACACAACAGCGCGTTCTGAGCCGTTTCCTGGCAGAACCTTTTCAGGCGCTCGGTAAAGGTGATCATTATAATCAACCCCGCTGTTTTTCCAAGGTGACCCGTGAAATGTGTCACTGGACGACACGCCTGCTATTTCATCTGACAGTGCTGCTAATTTACATCAAACCTCTTCTAATCTGACAGCCGCTTTTTAGACCCGTGTCTCGCCTGTCAGCAGAACCGCAACTAACAATATATCAGAAAGAGCCGAATGAAGGAAAGGAGGAGAATCTACACTGTCGGATATCATCTGTGTGTCCTCGGTGGAATTAGTGTTGACTTCTGCTCCAGTCAGTCCGAGTTGTTTAAACTTTTATCAACAGCTAATTCATTTTATCTCTGTCAATTCTGCAGTTTTTCTTAGTTTCACGGAGCATTTTAGCATCTTTTAGCTCATTGGTTTGATTTCTTAAAGGGATATTCCGGTGTAAATTTAATCCATGGTCTAAATCACCGTGAAACTGTGTTAGACTCCCTCTCGAGAGATCAAGTTAGCAGACCGCTAATTTACGGAGTTTTATCAACCTCAGAAACGACCGCACGACAACAATACACTGCAGTAAATGGATCCAAATATAAACCGCCACCAAAAAGCCACAAATAATGCTCAGAACAGCACCAAACTTCAGCAACAGTACAAATAGGGTCTCAGCACATAGTCCGGGGCATCTAACCTCCGCTAGCTTAGCTGGATTTCTATTGTGAAGCTAAAAACAGAGTTCAACTCTCCTCCATCAGCTTCCGGGTCGGGGAAGTCCCGACGCGACGATTACCGAGTGCGGTTAGAAATGCTCAATTCTGTTCTTTTCCCTGTCTGCTCTCGATAATAACTGTTATAAACTGGCAGGTAAGACACATATGAACTTTGATTGCTTTTCCATGGAGTCATAATCACACATTTTCATCCATGAGCCGCGGAACTCTACTGCACTCGGTAATCGACTCGTCGGGACTTCCCGTCAACAGGAAGCTGCTGCAGAAGAGTGGTAAATTTAGTCAGCTTTTCAGTAGAAATCCAGCTAAGCTAGCGGAGGTTAGATGCCCCGGACTATGTGCTGAGACCCTATTTGTACTGTTGCTGAAGTTTGGTGCTGTTCTGAGCATTATTTGTGGCTTTTTGGTGGCGGTTTATATTTGGATCCATTTACTGCAGTGTATTGTTGTCGTGCGGTCGTTTCTGAGGTTGATAAAACTCCGTAAATTAGCGGTCTGCTAACTTGATCTCTCGAGAGGGAGTCTAACACAGTTTCACGGTGTGTTAGACCATGGATTAAACTTACACCGGAATATCCCTTTAATGCTGCCTGAGGTCCGGTTAGGTTTAGGACAACATCGTGTTTTTAGATTACCTGGTTCAGTAGTATCCGGAGCTGCTTGGAAATGTCTCGATGTTGGAACACAGTCTTGAATAGTAGGTCTCTTATGCAAGTTGTTTTCAGGGTTTGTGCAAAATGTGTCCACTTTTGAAAATAAAGGTCAAACATGTCTCATTGTTGTGCTGCTTTACGGCCTTTTTTAAGCTTCTTTGATGGGATAAATGCCCCTTTTACATAACTGTTAATAAAATGCTGCATAACTCACAATAAAACCCTCCAATACTGAACGAGTCTCAGGGTTACTGACTCACTTTTCTGCAACGTCTGCTACTAAACACAGGAATGAGTTTCCACACAGTGTTGTGTCAGCTATGTTGGGCCAGCTGTTCATGGAAACAGAACAAACACACAGCAACAACACGTGAAAGTGAAAGCTACTGTACATGAAGTCCTCGTTTAAAACTCTTGGATATGCTTCCTTCTTGCTTAACTCTATCCTTCCTTCCTTCCTTCCCTCCTCCTCCCTCTCGAGCTCCCTGTCGGGTTTTGAGCTATGTTCCTGCTTAACGGCGTAATCCCGTAATGTGATCAGAGGCAGTTCATTTTTAATTACGACTTACGAGGGGTTCTGGTTGGAGACATGACATCATCTTTCTTCAAAGTGTGCTCTGAACACTTCAGAGGAGGGGAGCCGGGCCCCCCCCCCCCAAAACACAGCAAAACAATAACCCTCAGAATGGATTAGATGACACCAAGAAGCAATCTGGCTCTGATCAAATGGATTCCATCAAAAGTTTGGAACGATGGCCTCACACACACACACACACACACACACACACACACACACACACACACACACACACACACAGCCGCGGTGTGTTTTTAAATGCAAACCCCAGGAGCAAACCTGGCCTTGTGAAAGGTTGTGCGACAGGAAACAGTCGATCACAGACCTTTCTTTCATCTTTGCTCTCCTCTTTTTCTTCTTCCCTCCAAATAAACAATGGCGGTAGGGTAATGAGGCCCCTGGGTGTTCTGAGGACATGAGATGAGAAGGAGACCCGGCCACACAGAACGTATAAAACAAGGAGACACGAGCAGAAGCAAAAAAGGGCCCGGCAGCCTCATTAGGGAACCATGAACGATGGTGGCAACTATTCATTTTCAGTGCTAACGACTGCTGTCCACCACACACACACGAGCACACACTCACACATAAATACAAACTTATAGAATGAGCTCGCAGACACGCACAAACAAGTCAAAGCTCAGAGGACACATTCGAGCACAGTGTGACGCTGCAGGAGATTGTAAGTCTTCTTTAATGGTCGGCGACGAGAGAAAACGACAGAGCGAAGGGGTCAATTAAGAAAGTAAGAGCTGCCTCGAGGCCCCGCGGTGCCACAAACTACAAGAGCAAAAGATTCCGTCAATCAATTTTACAAACTGTAAATAAGATTATTTTTTTCATTGTGTACTTAAGCCAGAAGTGTACTGCATAATAAACCCAACAACACTGACACCGACTCGTCCAATTACTGCTGGAAGTCACATTTTAAAGGGTAAAGTAGCTTCAAACATCTCAAACATGAACATTTTCTGTTTTTATTCTGTTTTACGTGGCTGTAAATTATATATATTTTGGTTTTCGACTCTCGTCTTGTTACATTAACTTCTCAACAACTCATTAATTATTCAATATTGTTGTTACTGTCAAGAAACACTATTTAAAACAGTGTATTGGTTTGTCTTTTAGCACACAGTCTCTTTCCTTCCCTGCCTGTGGCTCTCAGGACAGAACACCATCGATTCCTAATGACACTAACGACAGCATCAGCTGGTGTCATTAACCTTGTGAGTGTGAGTGTGTGAGTGTGTGTGTGCGTGTGTGTATGTGTGTGTGTGTGTGTGTGTGTGTAATCAGGGCAAACATGAGGACACACCCATTGTAGCTGGAACTGCCACACAAGTAGTTTTTGAACACTTTGTTTTGTGTCTGTGTGCAGAGAGTCAGAACCATGTAAGATACGTCACAACGTAATAACCTGCTGACGGACGTCACAAGATGGTCTCTACTTTGTTTCCTCACCTTCTTTTTAATCTTGTGAACCAGCCGGGCTCAACGTTGCTCAAACAGGAGGAAGTCGTGCTTCTGTCAGCTGTGGATTAATCCCAGTGAGAATTACAGGAACAGGACAATCTCTGTGGGACTGGGTCAAAATAAACTGTGGTTCTGAGGGTTTGTGTCACTGAGTGTAGAGCTGTGGCTCATCTTTGGACAGCTTTGTCAACAGCACAGTGCAATTAGACAGACACAGGAAGTAGTTGCAAGGATCAACAAGGATCAATTCCTTGTTGGTTATCAATCATTGCATGTGATTTGTTCAGGCTGTCCTCTGCAGAAAAATGACCTCATTGGTCGACTGTTGACTGACTTTCGGGTTCGGCGGTGGCGAAGGAGGATGTTTGGCCGAGTAGTATATACAGTGAAGAAGCCTGCAGAGGGAAGAGACACTGAGGACGGTTGGTTGGGTCAGACGAGCACAGGACTTAATGCACCAGATGCTGTTCGTGTCAGTAGCTGTTTTATTTGGCCGTCCTTTTTGCGGCTAGATCCGCGGATTTAGCCTGACGGCGGTATATTGGGGGTCTGTTTCGGTTCACCAATATGACTTCTCGCTACACTTTCTTCCGCCTCCATTGCTGTAAATCCGAGCCATCGATGTTCGGCAACTGCGTGAGATGGGCGGAGGTGTCGATGACGTGCACTGTTGTGCGACACACAGCCGGGGAGTTTTAAAACCAGGAAACAGCTGATCACAGCAGTCAGTCCATCACTTCATCCGCGGACATTAAGATGAGCAACTGGACAGCCGCTGAGATCCAGGAGATGCTAGCGTCTCCTCGGTCTCTGTAGCTGTCTTCGTTGTCCGCTTGTTGTTGTAGCAGCAAGCTACTAACGGTCACTACTTTCAAATTAAAAGCCCCCCGCTAAGAGCCCAGTTCTAAACTCCAATGGGGTGCAATGTAAAGCTCTTATTTTGAAGACAAATTCGACCTGCTTCCTGTTCACGTCCAACTTCGTGCTTCACGTCACATGTTTACACCTACCCCAGTGGCGGCTTTTTGGAAAAGAAGGAATTTTACACCTCTCTTTTAGAGAGACAAGACGGCACATTGCAGCTTTTACCTTGCTGCAGATGTGCCACCTTTTCTATCAAAAAAGTAAAAAAGCTAGTAATGTACGTTGCGTAACTAAACTAAAACTGTATCCATATGCCGGTCTGGTGCAACTGTTATGTTGTTTTGACAACAATAATCTGTCATTTTTGGAGAAAATACATCCCAAACTTATTATTTTACGTCTCTGCATGAAGGATTTTAAATTGTCCACCTTTGGCACCGGCTGAAGCATCAAAACAGACGTTGTGTCGTCGTTAATGGGCCGAAAAAATGCTTTGATTTCACCAAGATTGTTTTATTTTTCCAGAGAAGGAACTCAGCAGAATACGAATGCCGCATAAAAAATATTGAGTTTCTAAACTGGCTCGTCACGTTGTACAAAAATCCCCTAAAACATGATGCTCTGAGCAGCTGCTTGAATGATTCATTCAGTCATTCCTGTCTTTAATTTTCAGGGATTTTCATGTCTGCTGGGCTCAGAGTGCTTAAGGCTTGAGAAATCCATTTTCAAGGAGGTCTGTTCACCTTAGAGGTCACTGAACGCAACACTGACAAATCTGATATCAGCGCGTGCTCGCTGTGAACGAGGTGCGCTGACCCGCTCCACTTGAAAGCACTCGCGCCGTGACTTTCTGTGCTACTGTGGAAATTATTGAACATATGGACTGCAGAGTCATTCATAAAACAACACGGGGATCTGCGGGTCGGTAAAAGACGTTACGGGGCCAGCGTCTTGTTTTGTTTGCCCTGGGACAGGCGCGCATGGACACCTTAAACACTTGCACACACTCAAAAAAAGACACACACCCTGCACACCCCTGGGTGTCTGAACAAAGAGTATTAGCCTTGGCAAACAGGAGCGTGCATTCATCAAGCTGCAGTCCTGTTTCATTTCCCTGTCAGGTTCAGAGCCTGAGCGCAGGTCAGGAGGAGTGATACCATTTCACCCGAGCTTCTGCATGTTTAATCCCCTGCTTTCCATCCCTCGCTCTCTTCTCGCAACACCTCCCTCTCCCTCGCATTGTTCGTGTTTACCTCCTCCCTCTCTCCAAACCTCAGCCTTCCTGCCTCTTCACTCCATCGATCAATCCCTCTCGATCCCCTCGCCGCATCCCTCCTTCCCATCTCCCCCCCCCATCAAATCCATCCACCTCTCGCTGTTCTTCTTCTTCTTCTTCTTCTTCTTCCCTCTCTCCCGAAGACAAACACTCCACAGGTCGGCCTCCGTCTCCTCCTCCCTCTCCCAGCAGACGGAGTGTTTGCACAGGGATTAGGTTGGGCTTTGTGCTGTTGAGGAAGGAAGGAACTAATCAGACTCTTATTTGTCATTGCATTCTGTGTCTTATGGTGAGTAGGGAACCTGACCCGCTGGAGGCTCACACACATGCACATGCACAGATGCACACATGGCGAGCCGGGCCGAGCAGGCTGAAAGCTGAGAGCGGGCCAGAGGGAAACGCACACGGACACACACATATGTGCACACACGACAGCCAGACGCAATCCAACACCCCGCCGGAGTGAGCGTGGGCGTGCACTCGCCCCTGGACCGCTCCGAGTTCTGCTGTTTGTGTGCACACGCCTGTTCCAGCACCGCCCTGCTGCTCTGGTGCCGTCTCTGTTCCCAGGGCAGGCCTGGGTTTTTTTGTTTTTTTTTCTGATTGGCTGGCTCGCTGTGTTGGGACATGTATCTGTGTTTTTCCTCATCAGCGGCGGCTCTGATTTGACAAATTCTGTTTTCCCCGCTGTCAGCCGGCGCACGAGGTCACGCCGGCGACAGGAGGCAGCTGCACGGGCGGGCTCGCTCGCACGGCGCTCCCCCTCGTCTGCAATGTGTGTTTGCACAGTAGTCGCAGCGTTTTCCAGACGTTTCGCACGACGGCCGACGTGTACACGCATACAAAATCTTGTGCATATACCGCACGTGCTCTCGACACCTCATCCAATCAGCGGGGTGATTAGCCATTGCTCACATCTCCTTCGCCACTCGTCTGCTACATAATTCACGGGGCTAACAGATGGCCTTGGCTCGGATCAAATTCTCGCTAGCTCTCCGTGTTAGACAGGCAGACTCCTTTTTCAGGTAACTCAGGTACTGAGCATGAAACCAACTGGTGTCCTGACCTCTGGTTCTGTTTCTGCACCGTCCCCCCTCCGCTGTATCAGAGGGAGTATGAAGAGCAGATGCCCCTGTCGCTGCTAACACTAAATATTAATGTATTTTATAAACAGGCGATGTGAGGGGAAAGAATGATCCGTAGCTCCATTGATCCACTTTGCACACAATGTTTACAGGCTGCACTCATCCTGTAGTAACTATGTTTCTCACACTGTAAGTTAAGTTACTTACTAACTTAAATCAACAGGGTTTGATGTTCAAACTAACTCTGAATTATAACCTATAGACTTCCCTGATGGGCTTCCGTCTCTGCAGTTTGTCAGGATTTTGGTGTGTGCAGCTGAGCTTAAGAAGTCAGAGAGTCTGTGCCTATATGCTTTACAGGCTTATCCCTATGTAAAATTCATTGCGCAGAGACTACAAAGACATGGAGAGCACAAAGAGGTCTTGGAGAGAGATCAGGGAGGCAGTGGGATGTAGCCAGGAGGAGGCTCTGATGGCAGGCATGTCGCACCGTCTTTGAACGGAAGGCCGTTTTGGAAAAAAGAGGCGCCGCGCTTCGAGACAACGCGCTGCACGAACACGTTTGTCTTCAAGCGTTCGGAGCGATTTCGGCTGCACAGATCCCTTCAGCTGGGCAGGCGATGGTAATTCCAAGAGTAATACATTTATCATGAACTGCATTGGGAATTCCCATGACCAGCAGTAAGACTAATTCCTCTCCTGTTAAAACAGGCACTATGTATGAGGATAATAATTCACGGCAGATTATGAAAAGTAGTTCAGGAAACGATTTCCTGGTCAAACACAAAGCTCCCATTTCATGCTTCCAACCCCGCACTGTTGTGCTCAGGCTGCGGGGAATGTGCAGTTCCCACCAGCTGGCTCTCACTCGCCATTTCTCATGTTTCTTTTTTTTTTCTCTCTTTGTCATGGATGGAGTAATGCAGTGTTGGCCCGTGGCGCTCCTAATGAGAGCAACACTCCCAGGACCGCTGCCACCCAAACGCACCCAGCAGCTCGCACAGTCCTGCACACACATCTCGTTAGTTCGTTCTGACAGTCATGTGGCCGTCGCTGATATGATTGTTTTTTTGTTTAGAATTGATTCATTAGGGTGAGATTTAATCACGGAGAGCAATGTGGCCGGACCGCGTCGGTCGATCATTGATCTGGGCGCACGTCGAATGAACTTGGACCCAGAGCCGCTCTCTCTCTCTCTCTCGCTGAATGAATGAATGGTGCACACACACACACACACACACACAGAGAGGCTTTATTAAATGTGCTGTATGATCCATCGGGCGCTGGACGACTGCCCTGCCTTGCCCGTGCATTCAGCAAGTAAGTCAAATTAAAAGAATTTATCTTGATTTTAAATAACCATGACAGAATGAGTCTTGGAAAAGCCGACTTCCCAAATTAATACTTATATACACACACACAGAGGCCTGTAATATACTCTCTCACTGAGAAGGCGAGCCAGCAGTGAGCAAGAGTGAAAGCACAGATTGAATTTGCCCGTGGAAAGAATGGCATCATCCCATTGGTCCCTCATATATAAAGTAAAAGTCAGCGCGGCGAGGTGACCGAGCGGCTGCAGGGACGTCATGGAGGAGACGAAAACACCACAGCTTCCAAATAAATGTTCTCCACAGGGCAACAACTCTGTGTATCCAAGCGGGGAAGTGAGGTGTTATCATAGCATGTATCTCCAAAAAACCAACATGTGGGTCGGAGCGTAATGTGCCTTTCTAATGATCAGAGGAATAAGCAGCTAATAAAGGAGGGGCTCGCCGTCCAGCTGCCCGTTCCCGTCATCATTAGCAGAACACTTCCTGGAAAACTTCAGCGTTCTCCTTGCCAGCCTTTTTGGAGGTTGTAGTGCAACTTTCAAAGCCAACTAAATCAAACACAACTCCTCTCTGCCAAATATCTCACACACACATTCGTCCCGGGTTTGATCATTAGCGGAGAGTGGCGTGCCTTTCCGTGGACATGCGGCTAGCAGAAAATGCTACAGGATCTGACATTCGTGCAATCCTGGGCCAGCGAAGGCATGTTGTGACTCTGAGTTCTCCACTCCTGACAGCTATTTCCAGCTTGATTTATGACCTTGAGGTGAAACGGAGTTCTCCTGTCCACCTCGCACTGAACAAACTAATGAACCAGATGCATTATTTATATTGAAAAAGCGAAAAAGCTCGGAACAAAAGCTGAGTTTGGGGTAAAAATCACTGAAACATTCCAAAAAGCAGAGCGCAGGAATGCTCCTTTTCTTCCTCCCTCGTTATTTTGCACGTCAACCCCAAGCCGGTGCCAAGTATAATATTAGTGAGATAAAAGATCGTTGTGGTGTTCTTGGTAATGTGAGTAGATGGGAAGGCAGTTTCTTACGCTCCCATTCAGAAATCAAAGGGATTGTTGCTTATCTTGATCAGCGGTGGGCTGCCATGCTAGCTGTGAGAGCCGGTCGAGGAGATTGCATCTTAATTGTCAGACATTACTGCGTGATGGCAACCAGAGAGACGGAGTGAGACACCACTGCGCCTCGTAATAATCCTTCCCGGTGTTGACACTGAGATCCAAGTTAAAATAAGAACCAAGGAAGGAACCAGGGATTGTGTCACTGCTGCTGTGGTAACGTTAATGAGAGAAGACTTACTCCTCTAATATTACCTTCCTTCTGCCAAGACGTTCACCGAGATTGAGCACAAATATTTCAACCTTTCTTCCTTCTGGAGACGCGTTGAGGTTCTGAGGCTTTACAGGGGAAATCTGCACACCAGTGAGTTACTGCCACCATCCTGCGTGTTTGTTTTAGATTTAACGAGGCTGAGAATCTGACTTTCTAACCACATGAACAAGATAATGCCAAAGAAATGCAGGATCCTGTACTGACTGCATAGCTAGCCTTTGCCAAAGCTATCTATCTATATGATGAATTGACATATTGGTGATTTAGTTTGTTATTTATCACTTAAATCAGACATTAGACTGGTTCAATCTGGTCATAGCAGGACCTCCCCTCTCCCAGCTAATCCTGCTAAAGCTAGCAGACATCTAGCTAGTAAAACAGATATTCATTCATATTCATATCGACTGAAAACTATCAAAATGTTTATTTTCTCAACTTATAGGTCAGGAGAGGTAACATAACACATTGTCCTTGGAATTTTATAGCTCGTCAGCCTCGAAAGACAAATAAATAAATAAAATAAATAAATAAATAAATAATGCACGACTTTATCTGATAACTCTGATGTTGCCGTAAAATTTTAAACCACTTTTTCTTGATGTCACCGCTCGTCTTTGACGCTTTGATCAAATCCCTTTGATTAAAAATGAACCAAAACGTCCCATCAAAGGTGCGAAACTACAAAGAGGGATTTCACCTCTCACGCTGTTTCAGTTTCAGAGTCTTAAAGACCTAAAAAAACTCCCAAAAACATTCAAAATATCCAACGTATCAGAATGTATCACTGGACCTGCGTCGTACACCTGGAGTTGGTTCGCTTTAGGCAACAAGCTACTGGGGTAGTTTTAAGCAAACATTAGAGTTTAGGTCAAAATATCGACATTACCTATTTTACTTGAGATTCAAAATTACAAACTTAACTACGTATGTACATGAAAATAACCCACTATTGTGCTTGTTTCACCCAACTGTCCAACTGAACCTCCTCCCTCCCTCTTCATACGATGTTGCCTGACTTCCTCCTTTGCTGCTGTAGTCATTACTTCAGCCACTAGAGGGCGCCACCTAACATGGAAACATAAATATGGGTCGTAATAAGCTGCTTTCACAGCTGAGAGTTGTTTTTCTGCCTGAGTATTTTAGAAAAGAAGAAATTAGAAGAAATTAAAAGAAAAGCTAGAAGACTTTACGGAACAGAAGTATGTGTTTGTTACATCCTGTCATTCCTCCACCCTGGTTGGGAACCACTGATCTAAAATACAGAACCCATACGGATCTCAGTGAAGAAGTTTCAGAACAATAAAACAGCTTGAACAGTTCAGAGTTGTGAGGAATCAGTGATGTACAGTAGCAGTCAAGTTAGAAACAACTCCAAGAAGGGAGAAAAATCTGTTGTACACACGAGCAGATCCAAAATAAACACAATAACTCATCTTTACTGAGACACACGCTGTAGTAAACACAGGAAATACGTTAGTGTTGTGGAGCCAAAGGCGGGCTCACCCTCCATATCACTGTTTATCCGTGTTATTCTTTCATGTGATAAGGCCGTCTTCTGGCCGGCAAACTGTTTTTCTTGTCATAAATGTCATCAATCACAGCGGCGTTAAGCACTCCCTTCACATTAATAACAGTCCTTATTCATTTAAACCCCTGTTGTTTTGACAGCAGCAGTGAAAACATGTAGATGTGAATACATGTTTGTTGGTGTGTGAGAGAGACAGAGAGGTTCATAAAGTATGGAAGCCTACACGAGACAAAAATAGATTTTAAAATATGTCCTGACAATTTTACATCTTTTTTTTTCATGGTAGAACTAAAGTGTCCATATCACTGAATTACTACAATTTATTACATTTTAATTCATTATTTTATTTATTTTTTAAAATTCTATTATTTTTTTCATGTTAGAGCTGTGGCCTCTATATCACTGATTTATTACAATTAATAACATTTTAATTTATTATTCACTTTATTTATTATTATTATTTATTTATTTAATGTATTTGTATTATTTATCCTATTTTTTTTATGGTAGAACAACATATATATATCTATATATAGGTATATAAATATTCCATATCACAAAACATGATTTGATTAACATGATTTTTTAAATGTAATTTATTAGAAAGAGGTTCAGAAAGTGTGGAAGTCCGTTTCAGCCAAAACGAGACAAAAATAGATGTTTTATTACAATTGTTATTATTATTATTATTGATAATAAGTGACATTTTGTAGATAAAATATATCCTGCCAGTCTTTTTTTTTCACTGAATCACTACGATTTATTACATTCTAATTAGTTATTTTATGTTTTTAATTCTACGATTTCCTTTTCATGTTAGAGCTGTAGCCTCCATATCACCGAATAATTATGATTAATTACATTTTAATTTATTATTCCTGTTTATCTTTTTAAATGTATTTATTATCTATTCTATTATTTATATATATATATATATATATATATATATATATATATGTATGTATGTATGTATGTATGTATGTATATATATATATGTGTGTATATATATATATATATATATATATATATATATATATATATATATATATATATATATATATATATGTATATATATGTATGTATATATATACTAGATTAACAAGATTTTCAAAATGTTAAAGATATGAGATATGACAGAGACGCTCTTGAAGTGATAGATTGTTACTTTCATGTGAAACTTTGCTGTTTAATTGTGTATTTCGATGGCAGAATTGGCTCCAATGACAGAGAGACAGCCCACAACTATGTTGGTGATCTTTGCCTTCTATAGACGATAAAATCACAGATAGAAACTTGTGAGCTGCACAAACTCTCAAGCACGAGGAAATCAGAAAACATGATATTCAGGATGGACCCAAACATGGGAGACCAGACAGAAGGATACACAGTCACGTATCCTGAGGCTGCATGTGAAGGACTTTAATGTGAAACTTTAAGAAAATGCATCCTGATATAAATCATCAACTTTTTTTAACTCAAACATGTCAGAACCTGCTCTGATATTGTCAACGCTCTCAGCCAGCAGACCCAAACAAGCATGCAATATGAGAGACCACCCGGCACAAACACTTGAAACATTATCACAAATATTTCTTCATTCACATTTACTCTGGTGGAGGTCCAGGACGGTGCTAACGATCACACAAACAAACAGGAAATACCTCCGGCGAGCTCGAGCTTTATCTCAACATCTGCACACATTTGTTCATCTCGTTCTGGTCCAACTGGAGTCTTCAAACGCGGCCTCGCAGGGCTGCAGCACGCCGTCCACAGAGGCTGCGAATCAGACTGAGTGTCAGTGACACTCCCGGTGGATTACTGCAGCCACACGATGACAATTTAAATATATATTTAACTTTATTCTCTAACGATGGCACGATCCAATACGAGGCGGAAGATGAGACAGGGATCTCTCTGACTGCTATCCTGGCTAATCTACTTCGACAGCTGTGCGTTGACATCAGGAATTAGTCGTTGCTCATGCAAATAGAGTGCATATGCTAATACTGGAGCTAATTGGTGGAAGGAGGAGGGGGGTTGGCGGGAAGACTTGTCAGTTGGAAGTTATCTGGATGGAGATGTGTGCCCGCTTCTGCTCTCAGCAGTCTGAAAGGCTTCCAGCAGCCCTCATTACACATGTGGAGGAGACCGAGCAGCGAGATAGAGCCGCTCGGTTCTGACTAATACAGATGGCGAATGTGTTGAGTCCTTACATCACCGCCACTTTGAGCAGATTTGAATCTCTACCGCCTCGCATATCGGATGCGATGAATACATTGACATTTCTGATGCTAATACACTCGGTGAATACTGTGATTAGGAATAAAGGCAATAGCTGCCATTAGCGGCACTGAACCACCTTTATCCCAGCGAGGAGCACCACCCAGGGTATTATGGCTTTTTTTCCAGCAGAGTCATGCAAGCCGCGTTCTGTGGGAAAAAAGATGATACACACACTTTAAAAAACAAGACATGACTAGTTTTTGTTTGAGGTGTTGGTTCTAAAAACTCCTTTTAAATGTCTTCTTTGAAAGTTTTGTTTTAATGACTGAAGCCGGGTTTTGCTGTGGACAGATTCCAGAACAGGTCCTGAGATTACTGAGGTCATCAGGAGCTGCTGGGTGCAGCTGTGATGGTCTGCAATCAGTCAGCTGATGGATTTCTGACTGCTTGTCAGCTGGGAGTTGATATAAGGAGGCGGCGGTTCACCTGCTCAGATGGTCGTGTGTCTCCAGGGAGTCGACACCATCAGTCGGCTTTCTGTTTGAGTGAAAATCTGAGTTGAGATTTGTTTCCTCACTGTTCAGTGACTCTCACTTCACCTTTCAGTTTTTAGGTCCAATCCTTTTGTTCGTCCATCATTTTGATAGAATCAGTGGGTGGCTGTGTTTTTTATTCCCACCACCGGCTTTTAGTCACCAATTAGCTTTGACCCTTTTTTGTGATTTGTGCAGTGTTTTGTCCCAACCTGCAACCCGTCCTTCAGGTTTTTGCTTTCTGGTGAACAAACTTGTAATTATTTCAGCTGTGTTTCTAAGAAGTTGTGCTTCTGTCCGCCCATGTGGATAAAAACGGCTGCAGATTCTGATTGTTACTGCAGCTGTCAACAAAACAGTGAACTGAGGTTGGAGTACAATATGTAAAAAATTGGTTTAAAAATGCAAAACTTGACTCAAATTATCAAAGCGAACTGGGAAAGCGAAACTCTCGCCAAAATGCAACCTAGGCATTCTTTGTGAATGTAGTCAAACCTTTGTGTAAAACCATAATTACGATGAAAGAGGCACTTTTAAGATTTACTGTATATTCATTTTCAATGGGAGTGCAACGGGCACTTTTACGATAGCATCAAAATCTCTATTTTTAAAACAGTAAGAAGTCTCGACACAACATGAAACTTTGCTGGTAGTATCACCAGGGTCTCTACACATGAACACGAGCATTGAGAACATTGTTTGTGTACACAGAGTTTACTAAAAAGAAGCTTTTTGAACAACTCACGTTAGCAGTAGCTTGTTCCGCTCGCCGCCGTCCTGCCAGTGGAGAGGTGTCGATCTCCGAATGCGACTTAGCATGGAGGACAGTTAGCACTCCCATTGAAAATGAGTTTGACCCGAAAACAAAAATACGGTAAATCTTAAAAGTGCCTCTTTTGTCGTAATTATGCTTTTATATGAAGGTCTGACTCGGGTACATTCACAAAAAAAGCCTTGGTTGCATTTTGGCGAGAGTTTCACTTGAAGGAAAACATGTTTGAAGTTATAACATCCTCATACTGTTGAGATATTTACTGACGTTAGCATGCTAACCAGCTAGCCTTGGCCTGACCTGCTCCAGGCACACCATCCTGGACTGCTAGCTGTACAGCTAACTGTGCTAACTAGCTAACAGCGGCTACATGATATGCTGCCCCCTGTTTGTTTGGAGGATGAATTCGGCAGGTGGCCACTTCTTACACATTGCAGCCTTGAGAGATAATGATTTTATCTAATTATAGGTAATGGGGACACGTGAAAGACCATCATATACTGTAAGCATGCAAATATTGTGTAGCATGTAAGATTTCCTTCTGTATTTTAGCTAATGACACAAAAAAGCCACCACGCTCCTCCAGTTGTGTCTTCAGTTGCTGTCGTACGGCTGATTCTCGCTCTAACTCAGGAAAATCGATCCTCTCACATGTTGCCTTGGTTAAATTTCCTCCCACTCTTATCTCCTCCATCACTTCTGCTTTCCCACAGAGTGAGAGCGCTCTTCCTGTTCACGAACTCTTAATCATATCTCGTCCGCCATCTTTCTGTCTGTGTTCTTTCAAACCAGTCGGTTGTTGAATGTCGATCTTTAAATATCGGCGTAATCAAACCACTGCGCTCTTCACATGCTCCCCTCAGTGTCTAGACTCTGTCCTTCATCAGCCTATATTTTAATGAACATGCTTCATGTTGATGGAGTCTTATTACCGATGTCTTTTCTCTCTCGCTAACTCAATAAGACCTCATTCTTTTCCAATTACTATCTCCTTACTGAACTAATTTCTTGGGTAGAGCCATGACTTTCAAAGGGCACCGTGGCCCCCGAAGACCAACTGCACTTCAGACCACCAGCCGCTCAGCAAGTGAGCCGATCAAAGCTAAAAACCTTCTTGGCACTGTCCGGCTTCCTGGGTTCATATTTCCACTTTACCAAACTGGTTATAATTAAGATGTCTGCCTGAGGATAAAGAGAACACAGCGAGAGCTGGGTGGGAAAAAAAATCTGATCCTGGCTGAAGCTCAGTTCTCATGTGACCGCAAACTCGTATAAAGACACAAATATATGCATGCTTGTTTTATTACACACACACACACACACACACACACACACACACACACACACACACACAGAGCGCCTCTCTGGTCTCCACCCAGACCACACAGACCTGGATCCTCTGGAGGTCCGGCCCCGGGCTGCTCTGACCGGCTGGTCAGCCCGGCTGCAGAGCGCCGTCAGGGGTCAGAGTTGAGGTCGGCGCTGTATTCCTGGCAGCTGAGGGCGGTTGCTGACTGGCAGGGAGGACACACCGATAGGCCAGGCTCCGACCCTCACCCCTCAGGGAGCGTTGGGGTCAAGGACTACATCCAGTCTGGCTCCATTGGACATCGATGAATGCACATCGTCGGCACGGTGCGTCTGAGCTCCTGTTTACTCCTCTCACTGTCACTGACTGGAACGTAACTCAAAGTGCTGGATCGTAGACAACCGGACTGAAACCAGTCCAGTTCTCTACGACTCAGCACTTAGAATAACTGTGACCTGGACGACTGAGAGCCTTCATCAACACATCTGAACGTAATGACTCAAAGTGCATTAGAAGACATTTATATCGGCAATATGTGGATGCACTTTTATATTTTACTAATATGTTTGACCCATGACTTTTCAGGGCTTCCGTAGGCAAACATATATTAATAATTTCACAAAATATCAAGAGATGAGGAAGAATATATTAAATGTCTTCATCAGGGCCTCGAGGTTCTGATCCGGGTGATTAGCCTCCACAATAAAGAGGCTAATCACCCAGATATATTCTCCTGATATATTTTTCATTTGATTTCTTTTGAAACATTTATTTTTCTCCCGTTTTCCAAAATCACCTAACATAACTTTTTACCACCATTTTTAAATTAAAGCTTCCAGTCATTTCCTCTTTTTTTTCTTTTTTTAAAAAATATAAAGAATTACTGTTATGATAATTAATGAACTACTGGATTATAAAAAGTTCCGCTATCAAAATGGAGAAACTATTCAGAGGAAATTCTTCTAACTTAAAACTAGTTCGTAGACTAAAAACTAAAGTGTGTCACAATGTTTTATCTTTGCAATCACCAAATTATCTAGAGAAAGGAGACATTGTGTGATTCAGCTTCAAAGGTCATGAATCAACAATGAGTTTCAGCTCTCTTTTAAAGGCTCATTTCACCAAGTTTACACCTTGAAGTGTGTTTACAGGTCTTGTTGAGTATTCTGCATGTGTGAAAAGTAGCACAAAGCCTTTACGACTCCTGAATAAGCTGCACGTAATCTGATAAATTGCCTCCCAGTGATCCAGCGGTGGCAGCGAGTCTGTGGGAAATGCAGGTTTCGCTAGATTAAATGCAGCTTTACTCCGGAGCCACAAAAGACTTTATACGACTTTACTCACACATGCAAAAGTACTTGCCGAGACCTGGAAACGCAGTTTAACGTCATGTAGAAACTGGTGGAGTTGCCCTTTAAGGAACATATATGTCTTTAACAACAACATGTCACATCTCAACACATTTAGAATCAAACAGAAGAAAAGTGAGAATTTTTGGCAGCTTTAATAAAAATAATGTATTTTATTCATGTAGTGCCTTTCATGATGCTCAAACACACTTTACAGTATCACAGTTTTAAAGTGAATAACATTTATTAGCATGAACATCTTGACACGTGTGGTAAGATGCTGGTGGAGGCTCGTCTGATGCTTTATGACCAACATGTGGTAAAAGGTTCTGCAAGCATGTTGCATTTGCTTTTACAGTCTGCTGTCGTTTGTATCTTTATGACCCATTATTGAATGATAATATCAGCGAGCCACCATTTTTTTTTTTTTTTAATATGAGAAACGCACTGCCTGTAGCCACGACTCCACTGTATTCAGATTTATTGGCGCCCCCGTGTTGTTGCTGATTTAGCACACCAATCGAACAAACACCGCCGTGAAAATGTTTTCCATCATGACGACACTCTGCATATCATTACTAACGCCGCTGTAGATCCCACATTCAAATACGGACTATGATATGTAAATATTTCAGTGATTTAAAGGGCGACTGCGGGAGAATTTCCTCACCGACATTAAATATAAAAACAAACACAAATCCTCTAAGTGGGAACGCGTTGATTAAAAGTCCGGTCCGTATTCAGATGGGTTCATTATGGAGTCTCGGTCACGTACAGCCTCTGCGTAGCGCGGATTATAATAGGCGGTTGCTTAAAAATTGGGATGTAAATCTAATTATTGGGGTGTATTCTGAAGACTGTTCATATCAGTCTTCCTCGGCTGCTGCGGGGATCCGGCGCGCGGCGGCGCCCTGGGACGGGCCTCATCATGTAAATCGCTGAGTGTTTTTAGTATGTACATATTTTAACATGTTAATCTATCTGACAGACCAAACGTAATGCTGACAAGGCCTTTTCCCCTCGGTGCTCCACAGGCCAAGCCTGATAGCGTGCGCGCTCTGCTCCGTCAAAGACAAAGCATAAATAAACCATTTAACTCATTAATATTCAGGCTAGACCTTGTCTGTTTAATGCAACATTGTCTAAACAGTTACAAATCTGCGTTACGCCTCCCCTCCCCCCCTTTTTGGTTCTGTCTCATTTCAATTCTGTCGAGGCCGCGGCTGCTGCAGGTGGCAAAACTCTGCAGAAACTTCGCAAATGTGTCTTTATTCAGCTTCTCTGATCTCAGCGGCTCTCCCACGGGAGCCCGAGTAGTTTCTGGCTAAACAACACTTGTTTTTCAATGCTTTTCACTTCCAGCCTCAGAAAGTGTTCCATCTGCACGGGTTGTCAGGTAACTGTGCCGACACATCTGCGGCTGGTTTAGGAACAGTGCAGCTGTGACCTCTGGTTTGATGTGCAAAAAAGGAAAACATCTAATGTGGCATTCACCATCTGCAGACGAGTCAGGGAGGGAGGGAGGGAGGGAGGGAGGGAGGGGAAGACAGAGGGAGAGGGAGCGTCGAGAAATCCCTGCCATTTGTTCTCCCGGTCGCAGTAAGAAGGGAAAACACTATTTGTTTTGCGCTCATGCATTGGAATGGAAGCAACACAAAAGAAATCCTGTAGCGCTCTCACTGATATTGAATGACAGATCCTGAGTTTGTTTTCTTTCATTCACAGATATGGAAACTCTTTTTAATACGCAGCTGTTGCATATAAATTTGATTTAAAACAATATCAGCGTTGACTCGCCAGAGTCGGATTTCCAATTCATTATAAAGTGAGTGACTGGAGATTGTTCTCCCTCACTCGATAACAGAGTCGATTTACATTTTTGCCTCTTCCAGATTAGGAAGACATTTTTTTTATTGCTCTCACGATGTATGAGATGTTGGACAAACACAGAAATGACACACGTCAGCCGCTTTAACACTGTTATCGGCAGAGGAATGCACCTAAAGCACGTGAACCCACTGCACTCGACGTACACATGTGTGGAATGTCCGCATTTGTTTTGGACACAAAATGACGCCGCGGCGCAGAGACGAGGTCCGAGCCCGGCGGGTCGGCTCCACGCTGAGCCTCCTACGTGTTTGCATTTAGCCGCTGGAGAGCTGATCTGGAGGGGGCTGACAGGTAGGCTGATGAGAGTCTCAGCGGTCCGGCCTCTTACATAGCAATGGGATTAACATAGCAGCAGAAACACGTGTGTGTGTGTGTGTGTGTGTGTGTGTGGAAGGGAGGACGGAGGAGGGGTGAGCCTGAGACCAGACACCCTGTGGTGCTGGCGTCAGACTGGTACAGAGTTTTTCTCACACACACACACACACACACACACACACACACACACACACACACACACAGAAGGTGAAAGCTTAGTAAAGGCCCAGGTCGTTATCTCTCCCCGGTGTTGGTCAACAGCAGGCCGCCGTGTGTTCAGACTCCACATGTTTCGATATAAATTAGGAGCAGAACACAAATCCAGATTTCTGGGAGCTCATTTGTCCAAACCGCACATTTCCAACCTGGGCGAGCTCCCGACGACCGGCTGAACTACTTTTGCAGATGTGCAAAAAAATAATTTTCTATTAACAGCATATGTTGGAAACTGGTTGTTTCTGCTCCAAATGAACTGTAATGATTTGCTTTCTATTAGCTGACATGAAAAAGTTTCTGTTACAGAGAAACTTCATCATCCAGACTTTTTTGTGTTAATGTTCATTGTGCTGTGTTTTTCTACCTTTTTGTTAGAACTCTTGGTTTTTTTTGCATACAAAGTCACAATTATTACAGTTGTTATTTCACCATTTCAAACTTTTCTGAATGCATTTCTTTTTTCTATCTATCTCCCCAGTAAATGGAATGAAAACGCGCCCTTGACCAGAGTGAGTCAGAGCTGCCAGCGGTGCAACAGGTATTGAAATACCTGTTTTGGACACAGTCTGGTATCTTTTCTGACTGTTTGACAAAGAGAACCAGATATTTTCGAGCACATTTGCTCATCTTCTGTACTGATGATACATCCTGGAGAGTTTGGAGCCTGACAGACAGTCACAGTACATCAAAGTGTTGAAGACGCTTCAAGCGTCCATCTTTTATCTTCTTCTGAAAATGGAGAAATCTGCACAACGGCTGCAGCATTGTTACCGTTTTATACTCTCTCAGACAAAATAGAGAGATTAGAGAATTAAAATGTCTGTATCCGTCTTTGTTAGCACTCAAACACGCGCACACAGACCGAGGCTTAACCACGTTAATGGTTTTCCGAACATGACATGTAAATGTGTTGCACAGAAGCGAAACTGTTGATCTCCACTATTGGGAAACAGTGTCGTCTCTGATGTGTAGTTGAGTCATGCTATTGTCTCGGCTGAGCAACTGTTATGACAGCCTGTGTGGGTGTTGACATTAGGAAATGAAGCTCCGTGATTCGACATTTAAATTATTCAGCATAAATAGAAAGGGAACCGAACCCGAGAAAAAAACACACAAATCCGTTGAGCACTCGAGTCATGATGACTTCTCATGCGTCTGCCTGGAGGAGGAGGCGTTAACAGCTGCTGAGTGTGAGGAGATTTTGGTGAAAGGTAGTTCTTTTTATCTGCGCTGCTTTTATTCTCCTTCTCTCTGACCCGGCTCATCAAGGAGCCGTCGTTATCAACAGGACTTAATGTTAAGTGCGTGTGTTGAGATGCTAAATTGGCTGCCATGTCTTGACACCCGCGGTCATAATTTGCGTTGGCGCCCTTTGATCACAGGTTTTGCTCGGTGCAATAATGAGTCGATCGCCATGTGAACCCTTTTTTTGAACTCGTCAGCTCACCACATTGTGACTCAGTGTCTGCAGGAGGGAGCTGCGTACGTAGAAATGGGAAAGTACACTTAATGAAATGGGATTAAACCGGGGGTATATATCTGAAGTCAGTGTTGGCACTCGCCCAGTGGTTACACACAGCGCAGGAGACTTTTTCACTTCTCCATCTTGGACTAGGATTAAAGGTAGCCCATTATCGGAGAGCGGCTCGGCCCGGCCTCTGCCAGAAGCTCCTCTGCTTCCAGGGCGAGGGCGCTGACGTCTCCGCTCTGAGGGCGAGGCAGTCAATTAACAAAACTGCTCGAACTCCAGATGCCCTTCAGCGAGACCTCACCGCACGCTGCTGCTCCATCTTCTTCTTCTTCTTCTCCTCCAAGTCTAATGGAGAATGACCTGTCTGAATTTGTGAGGTCACGCTGTGAAATATACAGAGAAAAGCTGTGAAACATACATCTGTCCGCTGCTTGGCAACGAGCGACTGGAAACCTTTTTGGTCTTGCTACATGCGCGCTCCCAGTAGCAGTGACCTTCCAGGCTTTTTCCAATTATTAGTTAAATTTCTCTACCTTTTTTCTTGGAAATAAAAAAAAAATATATATATATTTTCAGGATCAAAAGTGCCTCGATCAGATCCGGGCTAATGTTGAACAAAAGACAGTGATACCATGGAAACAGACACAGGGAGCTAGTGGTTGTGATCCGATGTACTGAGCTGCCTCGCTTTTAGGAAACAAAAAGATTATTGTTGAACTTCTGTAAAACTGGGTCACGGTTCTGGTCAGCAAAACACATGTACATCTTTCTTTCTCAGGCACAGATACCAAGAAAATTAAGAGCAAGTGTTTGAGTAAAGGATAAAACCTGCGACTCTAAACGTGACTTCAGACAGAATACGATTCAAATCTTTGCTTTGGGCTTTTAGTGAGAATTTGACCCTGAACTGTTTTGTGTCCCAAACAGCCAATTATTTAAACAGAATGCCCTGTGTTTGCAGTTCTTCTTTCATAATTGTGTGATTAATAAGCCTCGGGATAAGGGTGAAGCATTTTCAAGACCTGCAGAAGTGTCTTTGCCACAGTTTGTGCTGTCCAGGGCAAACTGGCATCCACTTGGGTCTTAGCATTACCTTTTTATATCATGCTAACTCTAAAATTCACTGTGCATCGAGTCTGAATGATCCTTAAGAAGTCGCTGCATCGTCTTTTTCCATTTACAAGACCTTCCATGTGCACAATATCCTGCACAAAACACCGGATCGATGCCACATCCTTTCTAATCAAAGCAGCTATCTTGCTGCAGAAAGACTTCATTTGGCCAACAGAGTTTACTTCCTGTTTGCTCCGGGCACAAATGAACGATTATTTAAGAAATTACCAAATGTTACTGGAGTGGTTTGCACATTTGTAGATACCCAACAAAACTGCCAGCGACTCCCAAAACAACATGACTTTTGCAGTGTGATGTTCTGTGCGTAACATAACTAAACTATATATGGTTTCGCTGTGGGCGCGATCAGGAGTCTCCTGAATGAATGTCCCATGTTTGTTGTTCCTCCTTTGCAGCCGTAATAATTCCTGACACCACTAGAGGTGCCATCTCACCACAAATGTCAATATGAGTCATAATGCTGCTTTCACAGTCGTCCTATTTGGTCGTTCTTCTGATGAGATCGGCCGGCAGACTGCAAACAGTTTTTAGCTGCTATAGTCTTGCAAGTTTCTTCAAGTCCTCTCACGGTGAGTCCTCTGGAGTAAATCATCCCAAAAGTGTTTACAGAGCCTACTTTTCTGACGGCTTGTTCAAGGGTTTTGCCGCCATGAAGGAAATAAATCCTTGACAATGAAAAATGAGCCAAAATCCGTCAATGTCTGTCGACCGCAAGAAGTAGACTTGGGCGTCCGGCAGCCAAGAATTACCGCTGTCACAGAGTTTAATAATGAACTCAAAAAGACAGTCTGAAAAACGCCACCTGCCAGAGGAAATCTTTCCAGCCACTTCCAGTTTGACAGGAGAGTGAGAGGATGTGACTGATAAACGAGTTGAAGCGCTGACATCAGCCACACACGGGGGGGAAAACACACTTCTATCACTCAATCTATGCCTAATATTGGGTTTGCATTGTGTTCATGAGGAAATAATTACACGTTTCACTTTTACACAACAGAAGGCCAAAAAAGAAACGACTACATTTACTGCAATCAGGTTTTTTTGGGTCGACTAATCAGGTCAATACTGTAAATAATTTCTAAGATTTCAGACGACTGAGTTGAAGATAACATTCCCTTTCTAACCATCTTCTTGCTTTTCTGTTTTCACTCTTTTGTGCAGTGTAACTTTGACTCGCTGTAAGACAGAGTCCTGTTTTCAGTCAGCCAGAGGAACCTCCGTGATGGATTAGGAAACACTCGCCCACTGCAGCACCAAGGAGAGAGAAAGCTCACCTCTGACAAGCGGCGATAACTCATGGGATTACTATAGAATGAAGGCAGGGATGTTGGAGTGGTGGATGTGAAAGAGCCGTGACGCCGGGGAGGGTTCACCCTTCGCGGAGGACGGTTTCAATCCATCGACAGAGGGGTTATAGATGGGACTGTAAGCGTAATCCCCATCTGAGGAGGTAAGCACATTATTGCTCCTGAGGCAATAACGAAATCTTTCTGCAGGTAAAGGTGAGGCAGGTCAAAGATACAGTACAAGGTGAATAATACTGGCTTTGCTGCAGTTATTTCCTGTGACAGCATCTGCAAAAAAAAATATTAATTTTCCACAACAATCACACTTTAATCTAACCGTATTCATTTCCTCTTTTTTTAATCTTGAAACTCATAAATCTGCAAAAAACACAAGAAGACTTTTATCCAACTTGCTTTTGTCCCCTTGTCTGCAATGATTCATGGTCTGCTTTTTATTCATACAGTGATAACAGTCAAATGCAGACAAGGCAAAGTTACAGTAAAATACTGACAGCTGCGATCAATCATGGCTCCGCTGGAACATCTTCCAGCCCTCTGAAACAGCAGTAAACATAATGTAGTGTTCAGGATCAGAAGGCGAGGGCTTCTTTACAGTTCCTTATCTGCACTGACATTGTCTCGACATGCCCCGCTGCTTCAAATGTAAAAGAAAAAACAAATGTTGAATGTGTTATTTATAGAAGCAAAGCCAATTCAAATGCAGCCTGTCTCGGCTAGACAACACAATTCTTTCAGTCAAGGTCCAATTCTTTTTCCTACGCCATCCAGTTTTCACTCCGTTCGAAGTCTTAGACTGCCTCACACATGACAGACCGTCCTCATCTGAAGAGCAACCGTACAGCTCCACTGTGAAAGCAGCTTATTATGATTTATTATATGTGGGGTCAAACAAACACGGGCCTTTCTCCCAGGAGACCGCACCTCGTACACCTCGCACACCTCGCCACTTTATGTATGTGACGTAGGTATGTTGGTAACCAGCGTTGGCGGCTGACGCTTTACAAAAGCAACATTTTTATTCATAAATGCATCATAGTTGCATAATTTATTGAGCAGAATTGTCACCCCTGCTGAGTCATTAGTCCCACGCCTGAACACTGCTGAGTGACCCCACTGTGATTTCCACAGAGTTGTGTCTCGGTTACGAGAGTGTTTCTGGAGAGAACGAAAAATTATGCATGAACGATCAAAGTTTAAGTCTAAATTAATCCTGTCCTTAAAAACACAAATATAAAAGAACAGATAATATTTTCTAACTGAAGTTATTCTTAGTTTAAAAATTACTAGATAGGAACAGCAAAGCATGAAGAGGCGAGAGACTGTTTTTCTTGTTTCTTTTTTGTTTTTTGCTCTTTTGTACAGCAAGACAGTAAAATGCAGCTCATTCAGGTGCGTCTCAAATCCAGTAAACTAAGAATATTAGATTCACACTTTTAAGAACATTTAAGTGTTTATGAAACAGTCTTTTGATTCCTCCGATGATTATAAATGACCTGTAACAGCAAACGACTGCTTCAGCAAACAGACCGCTGTTTTTAAATGGTTATTATTATTATTATTATTATATACATTACCTCATCGTGATCTAATCATTAGATCTCTTTCACTCACTTCCAAAACTTTGCGTGCTAGCAAAGATCTTTACAACAGCAGGCGCTGGTGTTGTACCACTTTTGTCCAAAGGGGGCGCTAGAATCAATAAAAACGTTCCTTGTGGTCAACTTAAAAACAAATTAACTCTCTGCTTCAGAATCTCTCACCCCACCTTTTAAAATATACAGTAAATGTGTGTTTTTGTTTCTAATGTGGTGCATGGGGGCGTGGCACAGTTAATATAACAACTGCCACCCTTGGATCGATTATCCAATAGATGTTAAACTGTTTTCTATCCGTACACAGTTGTACACCGTCTCTGGGTCGACTATAGACTGCCTCATTCCTTTTGTACAATTTGAAGGCAGAGTACAATCAAAGATTGATCCGTAAAGGATTGAGCGTCTTAATAAATCACCCACAATGCATCTACTAATTCAAATACGATCATGCACACATTCTCAGCTACCGTAACTTCCTCCACGCTGCCGTTTCAGTACTTTATAACCCTTTGTTTCCATTTCCTTCCTTCCTGCCACAATCCCTTTATTTCCCTCTCTTGACACTCACTTACCTTCCCTCCTTTCTCTCCTCTGAACTTTTCATTGTCTTGTTTTTGTCCTTTCACCTCTGTCTTCCCTTTCCTGTACACATCTGCACTCTTCCTCCTGAAGAGTCATCGGGACACGAATGCAGCTGGTAATAAGTGGAA
Organism: Sparus aurata; assembly: GCF_900880675.1. Lineage (NCBI taxonomy): Eukaryota > Metazoa > Chordata > Actinopteri > Spariformes > Sparidae > Sparus > Sparus aurata. The sequence continues at coordinate 28,126,746 of NC_044208.1, read as the reverse complement.
CGTGGAATGCTAGAAGTCTATGTACTAAAACATCGGTTCTTAACCTCGAGTTCGGGACCTCCGAGGGGGTCGCGGCTTGATTTCCAGGGCCGGCAGATGGTTGTAGAGACAAAACACAGAATAACATATTTTACCTTGGGAAGTGTTTTTTTGTTTTAGACAAACCCAATTGCCAGAATAAATGTTATTGAAGTACATTTCTGCAAAAAAAACCCCACAGATAAGTGGTTCAGGCAAAAAACCACTTGGTTATGGTTGTAAAAACATCATGGTTTGGTTTAAAATACAAGAAACGTCTGGAAATGTCACCTGGTTATGTTGCAAATAAATGAAATATATTAAAGTACATTTAAATCAAACTACACAGCAGTATGTAAAAGATGATCAGCTCATTCTAGTCAATATTAAATTAAGGAATAAGATATAAAAGAGACTTTTGGAGGCCACCATCATCAAAACCCCACATTTTTTGAAAGAAGTCTATTAATCCCTTCAGTTTATTTCAGAGACTAGTAGATTTTACGCAACGAAGCATTTAAAATGTTCTGGAGGCTCACTGTGAAACATTACGAAACTTCATGTTGTATTTTGCTTTATTTCACAACAAAGAAACGGTTAAACCCTTTCTTTTCTGTGGTGTAGTAGCTCGTAGCATGAATCTATGACAAAGAGAATCATTGTCGTTTTAAAGAGCCCCTCTAGCAGCAGCCGCATAAAAAACACTGTAGTCGAAAGTATTATGTTTAGCCACTGTCAAGGGCAAATCCAGCAGTGCCAGTAAATGCCTTGTCTATTCAGGAAAGGCAAAGAGGGTATAAAGAAAGAGATTGAGAGCATTTAGAGAGCACAAAGGCCTTGACAGGAATTGGGAAAAAAAAAAGGAATGTGAATTTGTAGAGAGAAGACATGCAAAAGAAATAAACACCATTTTAACAGGGTATTCCACCCTTTGCCTTTTTACAAGACCCACGCTCCAGAGGGGCATTTGTCCATCATCTGCAGATCTGTAACTGCCAATAAATCCCAGACAAGCTTTTCCTGCTGTCTGACACACACCCAGCGCAGAAAGAGAGATGTTTTACAGTAAAACCACAAGCATGTAAAAGATCCGACTGCCCCCCCCGGGGTGAACGCTGGAACAATGCTGTCTCTTTCCTCTGTGGACTTGGAAATAGAGAGATCTTTACGGCGTGGCCGTCGTGCACGCACATGTGGTGGGTAGCTTTCAGGGGCGATAACCTCTGACGGCTCTCGCGGGGCCGACTCGGAGGCCAGATGTGACTACTTTCAGTCGACGCTAATCTGCTTTTCAAAAGAAGATGTTGCAAGTGTTTTAATATCAATAAAACATGAAAGAACAAAGTGTGTTGATGGAAACCGCTGAAGGACACATGACATGAAAGGAGCTGATTGTTTTTGTCATAATCAGCTTTGTTCAGTAGTCGGAGGCACCCAGAAGATATATTTTTGAGCCCCGCGGCTCGAAATCAAAGCAAACAGCAGGTTCAAAGCTCATCATCTCACAACAAAATGAAAGACATCTATGATGATCCTCTCACATGTTGCGAGTTCAAAGCGACGAGAAACAGATATTGTGGGTCGGCAAGGTGAGAGTTCAAGAAAGCTGACCTCGGCGTGTCTTTAATGTACTCCACGGGAAGCTCTGCACGCCCAGCTGGACCTGGCAGGCCCGGTTCACTTGGCCACAGGTCACTGATGGATACAAGTTTTACAGAGACACTCGTGGCGAATGACAGACAGGAGGAGGAGAAGGTGGGAATTTGGTCAGTTCATGGTTCTGTTGGTTTTGGAGAAGAGAAACAGAGAGAGAGAGAGAGAAGATGAGAGCTTTAAAACTGAAGGAGGTTCTTTTATTCCTGCTCCATGCTCCTCAAAGGAGCGGGGATTAGGGATTTGCCTTACGGGCCAGAGGACAGGACGGTCAAAGTTAAAGACGAGTACAAAGAGGAAGCGATGGCAGGACGGTGTGGTAACATTGTTTCATGTGGGATCAGAGATGGCCCCTTGAAAACCTCCCGTCTGAGCGTGAAGAAAAGAGGGAAGGAGGCGGGGGGGAAGTGGAGGTCAGGGCGGGGGAGTGTGTGCTGACTAAGCCCTTCGCAAAGGTCGTGTTATGAACTTGTTGTTAACCTCAGCATCCTGTAGGGAGGAGGACCGGGGCCTGGGAATCATGTTGCAAGCCCAAAGAACCGCTCTTATCCAGCCGTAACTCAGCAGACGACAGCTAAGTGTCATCGCTATCTGAGCCAACACTCCCCCTACACTTTATCACAACATGTTGGGTTTTTTTTTTATCCCTCCCCTCGCTGATTGCATTACACTTTTTAATAGTCACACTCATTCGTAATCTTTGTCGTAACGCTGATTCCGTGTTGCACACAGCTGGGTTACGCACAACAGCAGCATCCCCACAAAGGAGTGTTTTGATGCAGGGGGGAATCTAGGCCGAGGTTGATTGGGTTAGATGGATTAGGCAGCGGGCCTCGTGTCAGACCCCCTCAGGTGACGAGGCAGCGGCGGTTGTCAGGATTATTACCAGTCGAAATGCTAATGAGCCGATCTGTGGACCTGGAGAGCTCAATAGCGACGATATTAATAACTCCGGCTCCATCCGGGCTGTCTATTCTCTGAGCCATATTAGTATCGGCCCTTATTGACACTGTCGCTGCGTCACAACTTAATCAATAGCCCATTTACTGCGCTGCATAGATTAGAAAACAAATCAAATAAGAGATTCCAGGCGGGTTTAAGAGTTTGAGAGTATTCAGTAGGTAAGTGCGGGATGCTGAGAAGTCCTTTTCATGTCGAGAGCCGGACACGGTTGCAATCTGTGTCTGAAGCGGATGGTTGAGGAGACATCTGCCGCCATCAGACTGAAGAGCGCGTCTGATATTTCCAGCATCAAAAACACCTCTTCAGTGCATTTATATTCCTGCCTGACACAGGTCATATCTGGGGAAGGCATGCGCAGTATTTTTCATTTCAGAGGCGAGTATCAGCTTCACTTTCAGTCCGTTCCATTTGTCAAGGCTACAGGTGCATCGTTGTGAAGCAAGCACAGAGCCGGGAAAACTTCCTTTGTGCATTATATTAGATCATCCGATAGCGAGTCAAGGGTAAAACCATCCTGTTTTCTGATACATTGGTCGGCCTCAACATTTGTCAGACGTACCACACTGGTTCATACACACCATACCAGACAAACTGCATTTAAATAACATGTATAATAGATGGTAGACAACTGCATTTTTAACACGACGCTACAACCACGCTAACGTCTTTGTGAGAACGTACTGAGACGAAGCAGTTGTTTGGACTAAAAGCTAACAGCATGCTAACAAGCTCACAGGGACCATGTTGACATGTTGATGATGATTAACAGGTTTAGCACAAAGTACAGCAGCTGATGGGATTCTCATTAATGCAGCAGATGAATCGTTACAAACCAAAGTATTGGAAACATTTACATTTTGACTCAACAGGTCTGTAATAAAGTAAGCAGCTGATCAAATGCATTAGGATTCATCCTCTGTGCACCATTAATATCCGCACCTAAGTTCCTAGGAATCATTGTCGTTGTTGAGATAAATCAGGATGGACCAACCTACCGACAGATCTATGTTACCATCAGAGGTGGATTTCATCGTTCGATGTCGAGATTCAGTTCCTGTCGTTCAGTTCGGCAGGAAGAATCTTTTGTTCGTTCCAGTACAACATTGTTTAGCAGTGAATCATTTTCAGAAATTTTCAGTTCTCAGCTCCTCGTTATCAAACGATCGTGCTAACGGTCAACATAACACTGTAGTTCAAGGCAGATACAAAGCTGCGACTTCATGATTATGTGTATTTTTAGACAACACAAGAGTGGATGATGTGAATATTCACCTTGACATTCAACTGACATGTATTGAAGGAAAGCCGAGAGTGACTGACTGAACAAGAACGATGAGCTACGAATGAAATTAAAATGTTCTTTTCATGGAAACGGTTGCTATGCTTTCCTGTTTCTCATTGGCTAAAATTCAACGACAGTGTCCTCGACTCAGCATACGATTGGCTGGCTCTCAGTCCTCTTTACCACTGAACAACACAACGATTCGTGAGAGAAGTGAAACGTGGAATCAGTTTGTTCACGTTAAAGAGTCGTTACTTCAAACTGATTAATTCGCAAACGATCCATCTTTGGTTACCATCCTCAGTGCCACGCAGCTAGACGACCAGAAATGTTGGTCAAACAGCGAGAAGTACTCTGAAGTAGCTCAATGGTTGTTCAGTTTAATGTTCTGTGAATCAAACTGGTGAAAGTGGTCTCTTAAAGTAATCAGCTCGGACGCTTGATTGACAAAATTAATGAACTTGGAGCCGGAGCATCTATTTCCACATCACGAGATCCGCCCGAGCAGACAAACTGTCACTTTTCATGCATACTTCACATATCTTCATTTGAAGTGAACGTATTTCACATCCCTGAGTAATGAATGAGCCACCTGAGCACCAGACACCCTCTCACATCCTTTTCCTTCTTTACTGTGAGTCACCAGCTCGGTTACAATCCTCCCTACCTGTCATCGCGGCTTAAAATAAAGGGAGCCGAGAGCAAGTGATAAAAGAAACTCGCACACTCCTCTTGACTTTTACATGCTCGCTGAAGCCCACGCACCATTACTGTATGGCACTCTGATTTATCTCATCTCTCATTCTGCCTCTGTAGCTTCCCCAAATTCACTGTGCCACACACCCACACACACATTTACACTCACCCATACGTACTGTACAGTATCTACACACTAATAATTCACTTCCGTCTTTGCTGGAGATACACTGAACATTTCTTTAACTCGTCCTTTTTTTGTATTTCAGAGGGAGTTCTCAGGGAGGATGACCAGTTTGGTCGAATATTAAACACTGCAGAGAACTTCTGCACTTCAGCATGTTGGGAAACACTTGAGAGGCAGAAGATGACGACCAAAACTGATGCAATTAAAGGGATATTCTGGTGTAAATTTAATCCATGGTCTAAATCACCATGAAACTGTGTTAGACTTCCTCTCGAGAGATCAAGTTAGCAGACCGCTAATTAACGGAGTTTTATCAACCTCAGAAACGACCGCACGACAACAATACACTGCAGTAAATGGATCCAAATATAAACCGCCACCAAAAAGCCACAAATAATGCTCAGAACAGCACCAAACTTCAGCAACAGTACAAATAGGGTCTCAGCACATAGTCCAGGGCATCTAACCTCCGCTAGCTTAGCTGGATTTCTATTGGGAAGCTAAAAACAGATTTCAACTCTCCTCCATCAGCTTCCGGGTCGGGGAAGTCCCGACGCGACGATTACCGAGTGCGGTTAGAAATGCTCAATTCTGTTCTTTTCCCTGTCCGCTCTCGACAATAACTGTTATAAACTGGCAGGTAAGACACATATGAACTTTGATTGCTTTTCCATGGAGTCATAATCATACATTTTCATCCATGAGCCTGCGGAACGTCTACTGCACTCGGTAATCGACTCGTCGGGACTTCCCGTCAACAGGAAGCTGCTGCAGAAGAGTGGTAAATTTAGTCAGCTTTTCAGTAGAAATCCAGCTAAGCTAGCGGAGGTTAGATGCCCCGGACTATGTGCTGAGACCCTATTTGTACTGTTGCTGAAGTTTGGTGCCGTTCTGAGCATTATTTGTGGCTTTTTGGTGGCGGTTTATATTTGGATCCATTTACTGCAGTGTATTGTTGTCGTGCGGTCGTTTCTGAGGTTGATAAAATTAGCGGTCTGCTAACTTGATCTCTCGAGAGGGAGTCCAACACAGTTTCACGGTGTGTTAGACCATGGATTAAACTTACACCGGAATATCCCTTTAAGCATTTGATGCCTCAAGACCAACCGGAGAAAACCCTGATGGCATCACTTCCTTTTATATTAGACATGGACCTTATTCTGTAAATGCAGTTGCAGTTTAAAATGTTGTTCTCATGTCTAAATACCAAGTCGCCAACCGAGCTTATTTTTATATAAATATCATGATTGCAATCTTACTTGATAAGACACAGTAACCTTTTCACTGGCTTGACTGCTGTGATATTTAAATAGAACAGAAGCACGAGGTTAAATACACACCGAGCAAAGAAAGATACAATAAGTGGACTTCACAGATTTATCTCTGTCCACCATCTTGCAGAGGTTTTCTCACCTGTCTTACTAAAGTAATGCCAAAACAATGCATCTCACAGGTGACAGGTTATTTTACATTTTATTGCTACCAACACCTTAAATTGGATATATTGCCATAAGTAACTCTTATTTTAAAATAGTATCAACACATTTGTTTTGGTCCAACAAGTACTGGCAAGTATATTATCACCTTTTGAAGTTGATATGGTGAACATGCCTTCTTTTAAACAAGTTAATGAAACACAAAGAATATCATCTTTCCAAAATATGACAAGAGTTTCAGTGTGAAATAAAACAAACTAATAGTTTTCATCCAAAATCTCAACTTCGCCGTCACTGTGATGCCAATTTTTGTTTTGCGTTTCTTAGTTTTATCTTGACCTTCTTGGCATTCCTTTATGTTCACAGTAGGGGTGGGAAAAATAATCGATTCTTAGATGAAACGCGCTTCGGATGTGGAAGATCCTGAATCGATTCACAAATTTCAAAAATCGGTTGTCTACACGTTAATTGACAACGTAATGTTGACGGCAGAGGAGTAGCAAGCTTTTCTAAAGTGCAGGGGATGGATGTGGTGGTGGTGTTTTTTTAAAAACAATTTGGGGGGAGGGGGCTGGTATGTAACGCTGTTACTGTGATGATGAATGACACTTAAATATTGAATCTGTGTCTATAATAACTACACTACTACTGACACGTAAATGTGACATCTGTCTTGATTCATTTAATTTAACTTAAAATATGGACAACTGACTGCATAACATATGAATCAGAAACAGAAATGCTTTACAGCAGCTCCCATTCAAAGTCAAGAATATGCAGAAAAAAAAAAAAAAAAAAAAAATAATAATAATAATAATAATAATAATAAACTATATATGCTGCATATTTATAATAGAAGCCTTTTGCAACTGTACTTTTTTTTTTTACCATTAAATGTTATTTCATACATTATCATATTCTATAATGTTCTGTCATGGAGTACATCACTGCTAACAGAAAAGAAAGCAGCTCACTGCCAGTTACAGCTTCTTATCGTGATCTGCAGTCTTTGTTAAATCTTTGTCATGATTGTTATTATTAGTACCCATCAAAAATCACAGTTACATGTCAGGATGTGGTTATTATAGACATATTCAATATTTAACTGTCATGTATCATCACAGTAACAGCGTTACATACATTAGCAGCTGTAAACACATAAAAACATTATAAAACACATCATGTGGTCCCCTTTAAACGCTGGGTGCAGGTGTATATTTTGGTAAATAGTTGCCGGTGTTGTATCGAGCTCAGTTTCCTCGTCGAGGTTTGTTTCCCCTGGTCCCATTCAGTCTGAAAGTACTCACACATCTTTCAAATTCATACTCCTGACTTCTTTCCCCACAACAGATAAGTCCTGTGATTTTCAGGCGGATATCATTAAATTTGACCATTTAAACAGGGGGAACGCATCCTGACAGCTTGGAATATTACTGTCAGATACTGTTCCCTCTCTGTTCAGTATGAAAGGAGGCTCATACATCTTTCAAATTCATACTCCTGACTTCTTTCCCCACAACAGATAAGTCCTGTTATTTTCAGGCTGAAATCATTATCATCATTGTAACTAACTATCGGGTATTTCTGTCATTCCGCACTGCGTTCAGATGGGTACTTAAAGCCACCGTTCCCAGCCGCATACATCGTTATTAAGCTGAATCCAAGTCGATGTGAAAACTGTACACTGTCAAACAACCTGCACAGTACGTTGAAATAGCTCATTGCAGGTTTTAGTAGTAATGTGAAATAGCTCATTTGCAGGTTTAAGGCACTGAGAACTATCTGGTTAGGTTAAGGAAAATCTTTAACTCGGTTCTGTAAATTCCGATGTTACATAGTTAACTAGAGTTACGTTACGTACGCTAGATCACATGGATGAAAGTTGTGTGCTTGGCGCTAACTCTCCTCCGTTATACTTCACCTGACTTCCTCCTTTGCTGCCATGATAATTACCATCAATGTGAACATAGTTTCAATGAGCTGATGAGGACGGGGTGTTTTCAGGATGTTTTGGTGATTATCTTACCCCACAAAATAAAACCTCTTTACTTCAGTTTCCAAAAATAAATAAAAAAAGAACCTGCATGGTTTCAGGATCCAGACGTTAAAAGCTCACTCGGGAGCATCAGAAGACATCAAACAGCTGCATCAGGCTGCGCGACTCCTCAGATCAAGTAAACTGGTCTGAGTATAATAGGTGGAATCCTAAATATACATGTGAAGTAGGATATGTTCTGCACAGCATGTATAATGTATCAGCTCTCCTTATTCCTTAATGGTTTTTCCTTTTGAAGCTTCTGATTTGCTTCATTACTGACAGTGACTCAGATGGGATAAAAGGCATTCTCCCTTCGTCTTTGTTGTGTTTGAAGGTGTCCTGCTGATGAGGAACACTCAGTTACTTTCTGCTGCGTTTCCCTCCCTTCCCCGCCCTCGTTCAGGGGAAAGGACATAAATTTCCTCTCTTGATCTCAGAGTAGTTTCAGAGGTAGGGAAAGAAAAAAAAAAGGAAAGTGCTCTGTAAATTCTGTTCCTCTTATTTACATTAGCGTGTCAGAGGTCCTTGTGCTAATTCAGCTGGTTCCAGTGTATCTGGGCGGGGAGTACATTACTTCGGTTTGGGTTAAGCATCCATTACCGAAGGCAGCTGGCCTTGAGGTTTGAAATTGTTTACACACTCGCCCGAGCTTATCACAAGCCTCCACAGGCGTCCGAGGCCACGCTCGCTTTCATCTGTGAATTCTTGGCAGCCAGAAACTTTCTACCACTGATTACATAGAAGACATTTTAACTAGTATACAAATAATCAGAGTGCTGTCATATACAACACATTTCCTTGTGACCTTTGACATATTTTGGAGTTATGATAACACACATTTAGCAAACTGTCAAAGAGCTGAAAAGTGTGACACACAACAGAATATGATTTTCATCCAAAATCTCATCCTCACCGTCACTGTCATGCTCATGTTCTGGTCTGCGTTTATTTGTATTTTGCAGTTCTTATTATTTTGGTTTTTAGCACTTATGTCCACAGTATTTCATGTTGCTAACATTTATCGTGAGCAAATGACAGCTAGCTCGTTAGCACATTTGTTAGCAGCTGTACATCGGGGGTCTAGGTTTTAAGCAAATCTTGTGTTTTGGATTGGTAAAATGTTAGGTTGAGTGATAAGAGTACTGTTGTCCACGTCACAGTAATTCAGATTATGTTTTTCAACATGGCAGCTCAGAAGAATAGCCGCTTGAAGCACCAACTATCTATATACATTCATGTTTTAGCTCTTTGGGTCATAGTGTCTCCATTAAAACATCTCACCAACTCTTTCATTGATCATTTTGGAATTGTGTACATATGTAGTCCCTGGAGGATTATCCAGGTGACTTTGATGATCCTTAACCTTCACCGTAATGCCGCCAGCAGCTCTAAGTTTTAATTTATCTAATAAAATATCTACTTCTATCCCTAAGATCACTGTTCGTGTCCAGGTGAAAACAAAAGTTAACGGTCTACTACTAACATATTTAAGTAACGCCAACATAACATTGGAGCATTCACTTTTTCAACCCAAAGCACAAAGTTTTCATGAACTTAAAAAAGTAGTTTTGGTACCTAAACCTCTTCAAACTCCGACCGTATCACGAAGGTCCAGTATACCTGTCGCTGCTACGCTCCAATGACATGCTCCAACACATCTACGTATTGTGTTGCACAGAAACCCATTGAAGCCATCAAGCCTCACTTTTCCCACCAGTACAAAACTTCAGTAATGGAGTTAATGGTGTAAACAGCAACACTCCCCCCCCCCCATTTTTCTGGCTAGCTGTACAAATAACTTTGCCAACAAACTACTGCAGCTCCAGTCACGGATGTATGAACAGAATACAGCTAGTGGTTATTCTGCCACTATTTGTTTGGAGTGTGAACAAAACAGGTGGCCAGCTTTTACACTGCACCTGTAAAATAAGTTCATTCACAATCAACTATTTCTGAAATAAAATTCAGGACAATGTAACTGAAGTGAAAAGAAAGCCTTGAAAGCACCGGTTCTGTCCTTCCACTCATGTTTCTGAGCTAGAAATCCCCTGAAAGCATGTTCTAATGGATCTGTGGACATGGAAAAAGCACAGGAAAGGGTTTTAACAGAACATTCCTTTTTTCTAAAAAGCACATCGACAGTCTAACTCGATAAGGTCGTTCACAGGCTTCAAACCACCGACATTAGCAAGCATATGTTCAGACTAACTCCCATTCAAAGGCCTCCCCGTGCAGTCTGAAAATCAGAAAATAGCGTTCCAGGTGTGACTCACATTTCCAGTAAGAGAAGCAGAGCGCCTTGTCCGAAAAGCTCTGACTTCTTTCTCTGAACCTTGGAATAAATTTCTCAATCTCAAGGAGCGTGAGAAGGAGAGAGGAGCCATTTTTTGCGGATCTCAGTATGAGGCATTTGAAGTTGAGATCTTTTAAATGACTCGGTAATGGAGGCTGTGACTTCACTTTTCCTCCCCTTTAAGTACGTGAAAGCCCCCTCAAGATGCTATTCAGTAACTCTACCTTTTTAAAAATACTTTCTTCACGGAGTCCTCGAAATGGAAACTTGATTGATGGTACATGAAACCAAAAGTGGCTCATCACTTTCAAATGTGCATTAAAAAACCGTGGCGGCTGAACTCCGGTTGGCACCGCAAACAATCGGCGCTGATTCTGTCAGAATATTCGGCTCTCTGGGGGGGAAGAGGGAGAAGCTGCATATAAGTGACACATTAACTCACATCGTTGAAAAATTATGTGGTGCCAATAAATGGAACTGACATATTTTCTCTCTGGAAAAACAAAAAAAAAAAAGGAATCTCCACTTTGTTGCTCAGGAATCATGTTTTTAATTGACGTGATTACCAGCCACTGAGAAATGTCACAGAAACTTTTAATTAAGTCTAGCCTGTAATTAAAAAAAAGAGGAAAAAAGACACACTCGGTTGGCAGCTGTGAGCCTGTCTGCCGCTGTGCCAGGGACATCAGGTCACTCTCAACCCACTTGATTATTGCTCAAATTGAAAACCCACGTTCGGTGTCCCTCGGCTTGTCATTTCACATTAATCAACATGTACTTTATTGCGAACAAAAGATAAAAGATCCAGTGACATGGAAATTAATAGTCTTCACATTCGCACGCTTTTTCTGAGGCCCGTTTTCTTTTTCTTTTTGTTTTGAATATCTCTGATTAAATAAATGAACGTTATTTGTGCACAGGTCAAAGGCACACATGAAGAAGCAGAGACTTATACGAGATGATGTATTTTTAAAGTCTGACGCCGTGTTTGTCATGTCCTTTTATTACAATCAGACGAGAGGAGAAAAGTCGCACGCGGTCACTGTTTCAAACACACAATAGATGTTTACAGTCCCCTGATTACAGCCGGCTGATGCCACCCTCGCTTCATGTGGCTGTTTGGTGGAAAACAGGCCAGGCGGAAAGAAAAGAAATCAATTCTCATGGAGTCGAGAAAATGGCAAAGTTCTTTTGCAATTTTTCTGACTTTCTCCAGAAAGACTGTGGCCTACTTGGGGAGAGGAGGGAAGATTAGTCGAAGACTGAACATCCCACATGGACTTAGAGCGGTTTTCTTCCACATCGCAGTGCCCACAACTCGGTAATTGTCTTCGCATCCAGGCTCTTAAGGGAAAACGGGAGCAAACCCCTCTCCAGCCCATTGCTCTATTTGTCCCAACTTTCAATCGGATGAAGGAATAATGTTCCAACAGCCTCAATCTTTGGGCTTAAGAGAGGGTGATTGAAACCCGGGTGGCTTAGCAGATGAGACAGACTGCTGACTGCCTGCATGTTGTTTCTCAGTCCGGCAACATGTAATCTAAAGCCCCTCAATTACACGTGCAGCGCCAGAACACTCCCACTACTATTAATATTAATGCACATACTCATGATCGCCATTAAAACTAATAATTCAAATATGTTTCTTGGCCTGTAAAATGAAGAGTTTTCTTTGGAAACTTTTCATGTGATAGTTTTATAACTGACTGTAACACGTGTTCTTTGCTCACCCTTCAATTCAAAGTCTTGCAGCTAACAGCTAACAGCTAATAGCTCTGTGACGCTGAGCTAAATGCTAACGTCAACATACCGATGCTGCTAATGTTCATAATATCAGTGCTCACTGATACATGCAGGCAACTTACATATTCACCCCCTTTAGTTTCATGTTTGCCTGCTGATATTAACTATTTTTTAAAGGGATATTCCGGTGTAAATTTAATCCATGGTCTAAATCACCGTGAAACTGTGTTAGACTCCCTCTCGAGAGATCAAGTTAGCAGACCGCTAATTTACGGAGTTTTATCAACCTCAGAAACGACCGCACGACAACAATACACTGCAGTAAATGGATCCAAATGTAAACCGCCACCAAAAAGCCACAAATAATGCTCAGAACAGCACCAAACTTCAGCAACAGTACAAATAGGGTCTCAGCACATAGTCCGGGGCAGCTAACCTCCGCTAGCTTAGCTGGATTTCTATTGGGAAGCTAAAAACAGATTTCAACTCTCCTCCATCAGCTTCCGGGTCGGGGAAGTCCCGACGCGACGATTACCGAGTGCGGTTAGAAATGCTCAATTCCGTTCTTTTCCCTGTCCGCTCCCGATAATAACTGTTATAAACTGGCAGGTAAGACACATATGAACTTTGATTGCTTTTCCATGGAGTCATAATCATACATTTTCCTCCATGAGCCGCGGAACTCTACTGCACTCGGTAATCGACTCGTCGGGACTTCCCGTCAACAGGAAGCTGCTGCAGAAGAGTGGTAAATTTAGTCAGCTTTTCAGTTGAAATCCAGCTAAGCTAGCGGAGGTTAGATGCCCCGGACTATGTGCTGAGACCCTATTTGTACTGTTGCTGAAGTTTGGTGCTGTTCTGAGCATTATTTGTGGCTTTTTGGTGGCGGTTTATATTTGGATCCATTTACTGCAGTGTATTGTTGTCGTGCGGTCGTTTGTGAGGTTGATAAAACTCCGTAAATTAGCGGTCTGCTAACTTGATCTCTGGAGAGGGAGTCTAACACAGTTTCACGGTGTGTTAGACCATGGATTAAATTTACACCGGAATATCCCTTTAAGTGCTGTACCTAAAGAACAAGGTGACCTAAGGATTCAGGAGTTTGATACTTTGACTAAGAACCTCAGAATATCAGGTAGTGCTGCTCTGTAAGTGGCTGTGATATGCGAGTGGCGTGGGGAGAATGACCCTTCACTCTCCTCCTAACAGGTAAAATGGACACAAATGATTATGGACAGTTTGGAGGACAGCTTCCATTTCCTGAATCTGATGGAGAGCAGACCAGCGTCTGACCCGGTCCCGACACCTCTGCTGATGCTACAAATGTCTGCTTCCCGCTCCCATCAAACACCATCCCCATCAGCCACGAAGCCATCCCCAAAGCAATCTCCACCCGACCCGCTCCACCCCTCTGACAACCACAGCTGCCACCGAATCTCTGCTTTTCTGCCCCCCTGAACGTTCGGCTGCATATACGCTGCGAGGCTTTTGTCTGCTCGTTCCTGCCTGTTTTCGTTTAGCTCTGTGTAGCTGCCACGAAACAACCCGATCAGCACTCTGTGCAATTACAGAATAGACTGAGGAAGCAGCGGCTTGATTTAGCAGACTGTGGGGACTGCCATTTTCTATTATCTTTGGGTCTGTGATGATTTATGCCGCATGTGTGCGAGTGCACGTGTGCTCGTCTCTCTCTCGCACACACTTTCTCCTCTTGCCTTTCCTTCCTGTCTGTCTGTACCTCTTGCTCTCTTCTTTCTCCACATGCTAATATCTCATCTTCTTTTCTCCTGAGCGGGGCCCCTGACCCCCGAGTCCACAATACCAGATGTCTACACAAACTGAGCGAGAGGAAGTCCCGGCTACAAGATACGAAGATGAAAGCTAAGATGGTGTTTGATAGCCTTCGTGCTGCGCCGCCGAAACAAACAATAGGACGGGAGAGCTGAGACGTAAAAGCGTGTGTGCCTTTTTTTTTTCTCCGAGGATTCTCACACAAAGCAAATAACTTCACCAGTGATTGTTCCATATATGGTTACATACGGTACAGAAGGGGACCCCAGTGTGTTAGCTACTCGGCATCACACACACTGCAACAATGCCAAGCTGTTCGCCATCGCCCCGGGGGAAAAGAGCGCACACCGAACTGTATAATAAATCACATTTACTCTTCTGTAATTAAAGTATCTGAGTACATACGGCTAAAAACAACAGAATGCCTAGGGAAGGGCATATTATGTTAATATTCATCACCACATAGCGACGTAGCACGAAATGAAATGACAAATACGCTACATGAGCCTGCAATCAGAGCGGCCTAAATAGATGGTGTGTGCCGCCTCCTGGTTTGAAGAGCAGAGCTGCAGAAAGACACGGAGCTGAATTTAGCCAAAAGCGTTGACATACTAAAACCCTCCAGTAGCCACAGGACCTTCCTTCCTGCTTCTCCCCAAAAACCCGACCCAGCAGGCCGTGCTGTTCCAGTAATTGAGTGAGTAATGGACTTATTCCACTGAGTGGTTCTCTGGGTGTACTCAATACTGGGATGTAAATCCTGTGGCAAATGGCAGATTAGAGGAGAGAGAGAAAAAACAAAAAAAATAAAACTTAAGGGGAATAAATAAAAGCAAAAAAAAAGAAAGTACAAGAACAAAAGAAAATCCATACTGCAATTATTCCCACGCAGTAAATTCAGCTGAGCTGGAGCCGCTCTCATCAGCCCTCTGCGTAAATCTCCGGCCTGGTTTTTTTTGGGGGTCCTCTGATGCGGCGGCGAGGACTGCAGGGGGGTTCACAGTTCTTTCTCAGCCTTCACATTTCTTTCTATCTCCCACACCCACCACCTCTTGTTTGTCCCCATGCCCAGACATGGTATCCCTCCATACACCCCGGCTCAGCGCTGGACTCCTGCCACGCATTCCACCAGTGGGATACACTGATCGGACTAATCCCTTTTCTCCAAACGCACCATGCAGCCTAGATCCTCGAACAATTAGCTCGTACAATAAACCCATTATCCATAAATCCATCAGAGGTCTCAGCTCCATCCCTACCAAGCCTCGCCTTCAGCGCACCACAAGCCCGTCTGTGCTTTTCTTGTGGCTTTTCTGTCCCCATTATGTAACAGCACACTGAGGTTTGCGTCTGGATTACCGCACATGCTAATGACTGCTCTCGAGTCGTCTCCTCATCCCTCTATCTGTCCGCACATCTATAATCTCCATATGAACCAATTAGTCCATTTTATTTCTAATTTCCTCCTCCATTTCTTCTCATTTCGTCTGCCCGGCGACCACCCCGGTGAGACGGCGAGCCCACACCGTACTCTTCACCAGAGGACTCGACCGATTTGAAGTAATCCGTCTCCTCAAAACACACCATTCTGTCCAGATCCCCTCACAATTAATTTGCCCACGGCCAGATCGCCTATAGAGAAAATAATCAGCCTCGAGTCAAAACAAACACATGCGAGCGGAGGGTGCAGGAAACCCTCCGCGAGCCGCCAAGTGAAATATTTTGGGCCGCCTTGTCATGCTGACGCTACAATGGAGATGGTAGCAGTGATCTCATCTGCTAAATATTGTTTTTGCCTGGTAGGCTAACGGCTCTTTTTCCCCTTGTTCTGCACACACAAACGGGGTGTATTCTTTGCGCCACAGCTATAAATTAATGTTTTTGTGGGAGCCTGTTGCTAGGGGCTGGAGAGGTGGAGGGAAGGAAGGGGGGGCTGGTGGCCGGGGGCCAATTAAAATACAGATGTCTGACTGTCGGTGTAATTCCATTCAGCCATGATTTACATTTAGAACAGTCACCCAAGGCCTGCCACTCTACGCTCGCGCAGGAAATCGAAGCTGACTCCAACCTAATGAGAAAAGTGAACCTCCCGAACTTTTACGAGACTCTCGTCTGAAAGGAGCCTTGCAACTTTGGCCATAATATGAAAGCCCTTTCAGCTAATCACCCATTGACAGGGGAGACCGGTGCATTAGGAGCTCAGCAACCAATTTCACTTTGTGCTGCTGGCGTGAAAAATGCATGGCGGGAAAGTTGCCCTTTGTTAATACTCCGGCCTGGCAGCCTCTCTGCAGGATAATCCCTGTCAAATAGTTTACCTCATTTGGAGCAACATGCTCAAGAATGTACTTACCTGAGGATAAAGGGTTTTATTGAGCTGAAAAGACAAAAATATCCCCTTTGTTGTTTTTATTTTTTATTAAAAACTGCAGTATTAGCATGTGATCCCCAGGGCTGGAACCATAGCATAGCTTAGTAACCTCAGTCTACGCCTGCCGGCTCTCAGTCTGGATACTTGTAAAGAAATGTGATGTAGGGAGCAAAATGTACTTCTGTATGTGACGACACTCGGGGTTTCAGGAGGACAAGGGACGGTCACTGTCTGACACATTGGCTTTTACTTTGGTGTCAACCAGTTTTAGCTAGATAGCGCCGACTCTCAGAGGAAGAACTGGACAAGTTAAAGGGCCTCTCTCCAATGGACGCCAATGATAAAGGAGCCAGAAGATCGTGGAGATCCCGAGCATTAGCAGTTTCTGAATCCAAGGTTGCAGCTGGCGTTATCAGCACCAAGTCCCTGGAGGTCCAAGAGAGAACAGGCTGATGTTTGCTGGTGTCAGTTCTCTTTATCTCACCTGCTTTAAAGCCATTTTAACACATTTTTTTCCTACCAGGAATATTTTGGTATTAGCTACCCTGAACCGAGCGGGTCAGCAGGTGTTCAACCTGTCATCCTCGCTACAGTAACTGCTAGCTTGAGTATTTGAAAATACGCTGATGATGCTCACTTTGCAAGTTTTATACCGTACTTGTGCAGTAATTACGCTGCTAGTTAGCTTAGCATAAAGCATGGAAAACGAAAACTGTTTGGTGATATAATCTGCCTCCTTCCCTTTGAGTGGAACCCTTATATGAATGTTCCCATTTACATATTTCTGTGCTGGAGACGTCCTAGAGGCTCGGCAGGTTGCCTGGCAACTGTAACCGGTCAGCAAATAGTCCCGCACATAACCGCTGCAAAATGTCAAAGTGACCATTTTTATCCTTTAAGTGCTCCTACAGATTAAACAGGTGAGATATAAATGTAAACTGTTGAGCTGTAGACGTGCTCGTAGATGATAGTTGTTACCTTCTGACAGAGCCGTGCTAACCTTTTCCTCAATTCCAGTCTTTGTGCTAAATTAAGCTAACTGGCTGCAGACTGAAGAAGACCTCGTGTTAGCGATAAACTCACTGAATGTTCCTCTCAGGATGGATCTCGTACCATTTGTCTACAAACTGTAAGGAAACTGTCTTCCTCGGTATCTGGCTGGACAATAATCTAAATTTCAAGCATCACATTAACACCCTGACCTGTTTTTTCTACACACAAACAAACATTTCTTCTTGGTTCACCACAGAAAAAGAACTGTTTCAGGTGATATTTTTATCTTTTCTGGATTACGAGGATGTTGTAAATGATAAAGCTGCTGTCGCTACACTGAAACCACTCAGTGCTGTCGACCATTCGGCCCGAAGATTCATAACCGGTGATGTCTTTAACACAGCTGCTTCCTCCGTATATTACATCCCTTTAAACTTTGAACTCACTTGCTTCTTGTACTTGCTCACAGAATGGCTTGTTGCTCCACACTCCATGAGTCAGAACAGAGTTAGTTGTAATGTAATGTTATTTTTTCATACACTGGAATAATCTGCAGAGAGCCTTGAAATTAAACTCTTTACCGACACTGAGGCAGCTCAAAGCCCTCATCACTGATCCTTTGTATTTGGTTTTAAATGCTTTCGCTGCTGCACATTTATCTGATTCTCACTCTCTTGTGTTTATTGATTTTTATACCAAATTGTTTTTCACCCTGTTTGTACTTCTGAGCAAACTTACCCTTTATTTAAAATGTTGCTCAATGTTTTTTTTTTTAGGTTAAATAAATAAATACAAAAATGTTTATGATTGACAGCTATCCTTGCTAATATTCATGCTGGCTCTTTCATTCCTGTGAAAGCTGCTCAGTGGCGCATGAAGCCAAAAAACTGGACTTCCTGTTTAGCACCCGGCTAAAATTCAATTAGGCTTCAATTAGGAGAACAATTATTTCATCTTGTGGCTCTTATATCCTGTTTTATAGCCACTTTTTGGGCTTCAGTGCCCAAACAACGTTGTAATTACACTGATGTAATTATCAAGTTTAGCCACTATAAACATTGGCTCATCCTGGGGGTTTATCCATGCTAATATTGATGCTATCGCTAATCCATGCTAGTTATATTGATCCTGCTGAATCGACAGTCTTGTTGTGATGTTAATGAGTTACCTACGACTGTATTTACCACACCCCCGTTCTGTGTTTGATGGAGAACGCTGGCTGTTGGACAGGAAGAGACGCTGGCCGGCGTGGGGCTCTAATGTCGAGTGATGGTTCGACTTTCATAGTCACTTAGTCGCGACATCGATCTGGTCAGAACGGGCCACATAAAGCACGACGAGAACAGACTGTGCCGCGCCTGTCAATAACAGTAATCCTCTATATGGAAGGAAACAGGATCTGTTCTGTCTGCGGCAATAACTCACCACTTTCTTTACCGTCCTGCTGCTTTTATATCAGCTCTTTACTGTAATATCCCCGTCTGACAAACACCTCGACAGTCTCCGAAGCCGTCGTATCGTTTGCACCGGAGCTCCCGTGCAAATCAGCTCTGGCTTTTTGATTCCCATTTTATAAGGAAAGGTCAGTACAGCGATGATTTATAATACGTTCTCCTGTAAATTCAACAAGGTAATCCATCAAGGCAAAAAAAGTAAAAAAAACCAGAGCGCTCCATAATAAACATTTGCCTCCTCATGAGCCTGTGAGTGAACACACAGGAGGGGTGTTTTTTATATACAAGTATGATTGAGAAATATATTTGAACATCCAGCAGAAAGTCAGCTGAGCTCCTGATATCATCTGCAAAGACAAAAAAGAAAAGGTCAGCTGGTTATGATGAGATGGATTGCTTTGTTTTGGACATCTGTTTATTAATTTTAGAGCTTCCTCATATCTACTTTAAAAAGCCCCAAAATTCAATGCCTGGCCGGTGCCATCGGCTGCGGGTGTTGCCAGCCATTCTTCTGCTCCTCCAGCTGTAATAAACAGGAAACCTTCCCTCGGACAATGCCGCCAGGATGCAGGCGCTCTTGTCCACTCGTCCCTGAGGAGTTCTTCTGGGGCGCCGCGGCCACGAGCACTTTCTACTATTCACGGTCGAGATGTGCGAGGCGTGCTCAAAAACAGAGGCGATGCACAATGCTGTTGGAATTCTGAGCTTTGCTTCCACACAATACCTCTGACCTAACCCCTGGTGTAAATCATCTCGGTGTGGAGAACAAAGACAGAAGACCTGAAGTGGTGTTTTCTTCTTCACAGTCGGGAGGGAAGCCGAGTCCTCGCACAAAACATCAAAACGGTCAAACTTGTGGAGCTTCTTTTTTTTTTTTTTTCTTTCCAAAGGCCTCGTTGCTGCAGCCATGAAGAAATTACCTCTCAGAGATTTTCCCTGTGCTGCACATTCCTGCATGTGGGCGGCTTGTGGGATTAATGCAAACGGGTGACTCGTCTCATTGATCAAGGAGGAGAGGAGAGCGGCTTCGTTGCGGGAAAGCCAATCTCTGAATATAATATGACCCTTGGATGGAAGAAGCGGGGCCTTCTTTGGCACCATATCCCACATCTGAGCCCCGGAGCGTGGGCCCGTCTCCCTCGCCTTCTTTTTTTTTTTCTGTTGGCTTTCCCTGTGCCATGCCGCCCAGCATGGGACGGCCCAGACGGACACTGACAGCGGTGAGAAAGGGCGGGAGGGCTGTACTTCTGAGGCGAGCCTCGTCTCTAATAAAAAGGGTGATCAAACATGTTCTCCGCCTGTGAAAGAAAATGTTATTGTAGAGAACGGCAGAACAGGGTGATGTAGGAGGTGGAGCGCGAGCTACGTGCCAATTTTGTCCTTCAGCGCGATTGCTCTGATTTGGTTTCAGGGATCGTTGCAGGAAAGTGAAAACAAATGTGCAGCGTTTGATGCGCCACCTCCTCGTGGATCTCTCTTTTTAGCCCCTTTTTCAGCTCCCCCCTCTGCTTTTTTTTTGCTTAAAATTTCCCCGGCAGCTCTCAGAAAGTGGAAACCTACATTCCTCGTCCCACCAGAAGCAACAAGGCCGCTCCAAAACACACAGCTTCCCCCCGTAAACAAGTACACAAAGACTTTCTCTCATCTCGGCCAAAGTCAGGCTGACTGGGCAAACAAACAGAATAACCATGGCAACAGAGACGTCCTCCTCCTCCTCTGGATCCCAACAGGAAGTGCGTGAGTGGTGAAATTACTCTCATTTTATTGCCGACGTTCCCGAGCCGTCACGCCACGTTACGAGTCTTGGCAGGTGGATTGAATTTCATTTAAAGTGATTGACAAACGGAGCTCAAACTCTTTCCTCTGTCTGCGCATCCATGTCAGCGCTGTTAACACACACACACACACACACACAGCTGACTCAGCAGGACGGCGGCGATGACGCGTTCTCCGAGGCGGGGGCACATGTGCGCTGGGAGCTGACTGGGTTAGCGCGCAGCGGGATGACATCATCCCCAGGGCGCTAATGATTGGGTGACCTCCTCCCGCTCGGCTTCGCCCGCCTGCAGAGCAGATGCATAGCAGACAGCCTCCTCACGCAGCTCCTCTGTGTGACTACTGTACTTACTTTACAGACGGCACTGACTGGAGGCCCGTCTCGGGAAAAACCCCGAGCAGCACTCCTCGTAAGAGTGTATTATCTCTGCAATCTGAATCCAATTAACAGCAAACCCACACAAAGTTCAAGCGCCAGGAGGAGACAGAGGAGGAGGAAGGAGTGTGTGAGTGTGTGTGTGTGTGTGTGTGTGTGTGAGGGGAGATGAAGCAGCAGGAGAGAAACGAATCACGCCATCTTTCCTTTCGCTTTATTGTGAATTTTCGTGCCCCTTTTGTGACATTCAACAATGGCTTTGTTCTCTGCTGAAGGCGAAGGCGGCGAGGCTCACCTTTATCAGCTCAATTCCCCGACGATCCCAAAATGTCGAGAAAGAGAATCCACCCCTCCTTCTCTTATTTAATCTCACTTTTCACTCGCGCAGGGTCACCGGGGGGTGGCAGGGAATCACTCCTCGCTCTGTGCCGCTGGAAATGAAAACAAAGACATGTTTGCATGCGAGTGTTGTCTTTTTTTTTTTGGCTCTCTGTTCCTTTATCCTCTGTTGATACAAGGACATGGCCATCACACACTGAAGACATTGAATAGACGGGGCAGTGACAGCCGGGGCTCGGCTGTGCTGCGGCAGGATATGGTAATGCGAACCAAATGAGTCTCATACGCATGGCGAGTGGCCCTCGAGACAGATCCCTTCCTATGAAAAGGGTGTTGAAACATACGGTAATTGCTTTCAGTGTCGTTTGGCAGCGGTGCACCTCCTGACTTCAGGAGCTTTTTATAGACAGGGTAATTCTCCATTATTCTGCCAGCGTTACATTTGGAGTGAAAAGGGGAGAGGACAGGGGGGAAAACCGGGGACTTAAAAAACTTGCAAAGTGATAAAAACAAATGGGGAACAGGGGGGAAACTTCCAATGGAAATAATTCATCCACTCGTTTGGTCACTGCACAGCAGAAGCATTGTGACTCAGGAGCAGAGGGACTCGTTTCTCTTCCGTTCTGACGATAGAAATCTAATAAATCGTGTTTTTAGGTGACGACACTGCCGGCCGGCTGTACGGCAATTATACTGCAAGGTGCTAAGGTAACAAACACCGAGATAAATACAGCGAACATGGCCGCCTCCTGTCTTCCAGCTCTGAATTATTAAAGGACTGCGGGGAAAACAGCAGCTGGTGAGTCCAGCAGACGTAAAAAGCATTCAGCGCGAGGCAGCGTTTGAACTCGGTCTCGTTCTCCTTATCTCCGACACACATCTGAGAAATTCCTGCGTTGATGGTTTCTAGACAGAGCGAGTGTCGGCCTCCTTTTCATGGCAAACTTGATTTGTGGTGAGATTTTGACACAAAATGGCTGCCATGAATCACCCGGGCAGACCGACAGGTTGCTGACGGATGAAGTTCCTCCACTCCTGCCTCGCCGCTGCCTCCGCGCTCTCAGATGCCCCGGCAGCTCAAAGAAGACCACCTTCATGTTTCCAATCATAATGCAATCAGCGCTGGAATCATCTCTGTGGTTGGCACTCCGCGTCTCGTCGCAGGGAGGTCACGCGACACGTCATAACTTTGTGCTGCGGGCCTGTGAAATGTCACCGTGTGTCAGGTGGTGTGGGGTCGCCGTCCTCGGGCAGATCATGTGATTTCAAACGGCCTAGTTTGGAGTGTATTCATGCTATCGCTCCTCTCTCTCCTCTTCTGTTTTCTCAACACCACTCGAGTGTCTGGTTACGCAGAAATGGCACTGAAGTATTTATTTTTTCTTTCCTCTTTTTTTTTTTTCTCCTTCTCTTTCTTTCAAAGAATGACATCAGGAGCGGAGGAGAAATGCCTGGCAGCTTCCTCGGAGGCTGCGGTCATGGCTGAGTGAAGTGCAGCGCCTCCTGAAATGCAGACTGAGAGCCAGGAAGGAAGAGAAGACACCAGAATGTTTTACGATCCACACTTTCTTTTTTTACCAAGTTATAGATACTGAACCGGAGAGATGCTGCTGAGAGATGGACAGACAGATAGACGCTCTGTCTCTGCTGTGGTATGTGTGCGATGCTGCATTTACAAATCCCAGGATGGTATCTTTTTTTTTCACTTTTCGCAACAACAGATAAGTAAAAACGTGCAGTAAATGATCTCACGTCTTTTCTCTCAGCGTCCTCACACACGTAACCCAGTTCCAAACTACTGTACGCACTAATTCTGTGCAGGTTTCTGAATATGTGCTAGTGGTAAAGTAAAAAATGTACAATGAAGTTGAGTCAAAACACACAAAAATCTTTATTCTAATAGTTTTTTTTATTCTATTTTTTATTCAAATTGTTATAAAACTCTTTCCAATATCTCTTTATATTATCTCTATTTTTGAGACTTGTGCTGCTACTTATTTCCCTCTGTACCTGCACATTTCTCCTAAGGGGGCGATCAATAAAGGAACATTTTAATCTCAATCTTAAAAACATGCAGCTAAAAATGAGGTGTGCTTCCAACGTACACTGATTTTTATTAAACGTTATACAGAAGAGAAATGGAAGAGCTGCTCAAACTATTAATAAATGTGAGAGAAATTAAAAAAGCTGCAGAAAAAAATCTAGTGATTAAAAAAGAAAATAGCATCAAGCTTCAGAAAATTCTGTTTTGTATGAAATGGTAAAGTATGAAGATATATCTGCGGATGACTAGTGTGGAGTACGTAGTTTATAGAACTAGTACGTAATATTTAATTTGGGACACACCAGAAGAATCGACAGACAAACCCACCAAGCTGTATCAGATATATTACCTAAAACTCATCAGGCTCTCTCCTCTGGGGACCATGAATGTGTGCACCACATTTCATAACAATCCATCTAATTGTCTTTAAGATATTCAGTTCTGGAGCCGAGTGGACCCGCGGACAGACGGGCCGACGTCCCCAGAGCCGGCCAACACGGCTGAATATGCAACAGCGCAGCCAATCGAGCTGACTCGAAGATCTCCACGAGTAAACAAATCATTCTGCAACATTTTTTTTTTTCCCCCCCGGGCTGCAAATGTTTTGTCACTAAGCTTATGTGATTTCACAAATTGCATTGTGCCAGCAAATATAGAATTGTGTTTGATGATATACGCGGCGGTAACGAATCCGCCTGCTTTTAATTGCAGCGCAGCTTTTGAATTTTAATAAGTTAAGACACCAGCCGTCTCCCAAGAATAATTTGGGAATCTATTTTGTCCCTGGAACCATCGCTGCGTCCCAAACCAGCCTCTGAAAGAAAAACACTGTATTAGATGATCACAGCGCATCTATTAAAGCCAAATGTGCGGAAGGGACCCGAGGGTGGAGATCAATTGGATAATTCAAGGGCAAACCCGGCTGAATATCTCCACGTTCCTTTTTTTCTTCAAGAGTTGGAAAGTGTGTGCGCTCTTTAAAGCAGAAAATAGACGATAATACACCGGATGTCAGAGAATGTCAGTCCTCTGAGTGCACTGCGGCCCAAGGCTGTGCGCTTTTAGACTTTACCTCCGCCAAGCTAAAAATGAGACAGACATTACGTCTTTTTTTTGCATTCCTTACTAGTACACAACCCTCCTCCCACCAAACATTAGGCTGGAAATGATGGAACATTAGAGAAGCTTTTAAAAACATTTTTTTTTTCTGTGTTGCGATTGCGCAAAGTCCTCCCTGCTTCTTCACACGGTCGTTTTAAGACTTCCAAAGCGGTGCAAAGAGTTTAGCAAACGCACTGCGAGAGAAGTGGAAAAGTGGAACAATGTTTGTCAGAGAGATTAGCTCAACATAAATAAGGAGAACTGTGGGAGTGAGAGGCTGCTCACCAGCGATTTGGCTGCCGGCTCGCAGAAAGAAAAAAAAGAAAAGAAGAAGTAAAGTTGACCAGAGCGATCGAATGCGTGGCGTTGAGTGGAGCTGAGGAGTCTGGCCAGAGAAAGTAAATCTCTCCGGCTCATAGGATTTGACAGTGATCCAGGTAAGAGGATGCCAAACTATCAAAACACAGCGATCCAAACAGCTTTTTAAACATGAGAGGAAAAAAAACCGCTGTTAAAACTCCAACTTCCCAACAGCTCATGGAAAGAGATGACTCACTGCAGACGGCCATTTATCAGATTCTTTCTTTAATTACACGCTTTTTATTTTTCTATTTTCTAACAGCCACGGGGAGCCTTCTCCCGGAGCACTCTTTGTTCCTGACAGAGAGAATAAATAAAAATCGATCGTAAATGTTATTTCCTAACATATTTCCATCATAAACTGTGAAGCCCGTGTTCATAAAAACAGCCCGATGACCCCCGTATCTCCCCGACGACGGTTCCTCGCAACTTCCACCGCAGCGCTGCTATCTGTTCTCTGCACTTTATTACTCCCAGACGCTGTAAAAACTCTCGCGGCCCTGTTGCCACCCAAGGTGACGATTAAAATCACACGACGGCTCCATTCGCCGTGACAGACCGTCGGATCTCGCTCGCGGGTATCATCAACATTCTCTTATCGGGACGTGTCATTGACAGCCTCATCCAGAGAGAGATCTCCACTTCACACGCACCTTTTTTTCGTACGTTCTGTTATTGCTGCCATTGTTTGACAAACGACAGGTCTGCATCTGCGTCTCGCGTTCACTGTAATCTATGTATATATACATTGGCATGCCTACAGAGGGCTGTGTGTGGTTGAGGAGGGGAAGGGGGGGGGGTTTGGTTTCTGCCTGCAAATATGCATGTGGGAGAGTTTTCTCTGCAGCAGACGTACAGGAACAGTGTGTGTGTGTGTGTGTGTGTGTGCGGCACTCTGTTTCCTGTCAGGCTCTGCGGCGCGGTGGAAGCGAAGTCCATCAGGCGGGCACTGCTGTGGGCTTATTGAATGTTGGTTCAGGCCTGCAGGGAGGGAGCACTCAGGCTTCCTTAATCACAGCACAAATGCCTTTATTCATCTTCAGAACAGTGCAATTAATTTTGGTGCCGGCGTCGGAACCTTTGGGGAAATCTGACCTGTTATTGCCTCTCGGAGCCGCGCATGTTCTTTCTCTCACTCCGAGCGCCAGACAGGCATTCAAAAAAACACGTTTCAAGGCTAATATTGTATTCACGATCACAGCTCGCAGACAGGGACTGCATCTTTTATATGTACAGCAGAACTGTGTGTCCTGAGCCCGACCCGGTTCTATAAAAGCACCGGTCTGTTGGTGTCAGTGGTTCTCCTGATTAGAAGAAAGCTGACTAATTGCTCATTTAGCAGGACTGATAACAATCGATACTTAGAGGACAAGCGCTGTTCTCATATTTTATTCCTTTTAAAAACAAAAATCGAAACTCCCAGAATGTTAATCCTCCCAGTAAAATGTGTGAACAACTTTTCCACATAATATACTTGATTTTAATCTTAATCTTTTAAGTCTTAACACATTATGTAAATGATTGTAAACAGATTTAAAGGTGCAGATTTATGTTTTTGTCTTCTTTTCAATCCAAGTACGCAACAAGAAACTGTGACACGACAAAATAAAGTTACAAACTCAACTTCACACCCCAAGAAACACATTATTATATTATTTTGAGAATGTGTCATTTCCTCCAGCAGCTGCACATACTGCATTTGTTTGGGACTATTTTTCAGTTTCAATAAAAAAAATGTGCATTGGTGAGTTTTTTTTACATTTTCTTTTTTTTTTTTTTTTACAGCAGCAGTTTATGTGGAAAATAAACTGCAGCGTCCGTATATCAGGCCTCGCTCTTTCATAGGATTTGTTGACAATAGAAATAAATCACCACCTCCCTCCATTACTGTTCATTCACATCACTGCACCGCAAACAATAAATTAACAGATTGATTATTACACGACTTGATACATTGTAGAAACTACTACTTATTAACCGGCGGCACGTGAACCGCTGAAACATGCGATTAAATCAATAATTCATTTGTACGTCGCAGTAAAACTGTCGATAACTGATTCCTGATTGTCTTCGGCGTGTTAATAATTAGTATCCGAGCAGCAGTTTGTGCTGCAACAGCAATAAAGATCCGAGCATGTGCATCTTATTTTTTTTAAGGACAGTGTTTTAAATGTAGAGTTGCGTCCAACATCATAACTCATATCATCGTCGCGAATGACTGAGGAGATGAAATGAGCATCATGTGGTTTAGTGTAAAACTTTTAATAGTGATGTTTTCAGTAGAGGACAAATGTGCCGTAAAACAAGAAAATCAAAGGGATGAAATACAGCCTGTTCTTACAAGGAGTCCTGTTTTTCTTTTTTTGAGTTTGTCATCAAACACTCATGCGACCATAAAACCAGGCCAGCTCCCCTCCCTGAAACCCTCCACTTTGCCTGCGCACTCAAACCGAAATGTCTGATGTGAAGTCCCGCGAGCTCGGAAAGTTTTTATCTAATTGTATCCAGAAAGATCGTCTTGACCTGAAGAAATTTTACAACAGCGTCCGTGTGATCCTCTGGCTCTGAATCCTGATACACGAGCTCTTTTAGGACCCCAGAGCTGCCGTGCTGTTTCTCAGGGTGAATCATGACACGGATTGATTTTAAACCTGAAAGAAACCAGATGCAACCACAGCAGTTATGAATAACTGGGAGTATTAGCAGGGCCCAGATTTTCTGCCCATACGGCTTCAATAACCATAATCACCAGAACCCTTAATATGAACGTGCTTCACGAGGGTCGCACGAGGTTATCGAACAATGATGTGTTATTTATAGATCATAATGTGCTGGTTTGGGTTACCGAAATACTTTATACAATATAGAGAAGCGTGGACATACAGCACAGACACTGCGCTATAAATATTTGAGAAGCATATATATTAAATTCATATGTTTTTTGGTGTTAGGCTCTATTCTTGTTTTCACCGTTCCAACAGGTTTTGAGATGGCTCGACAGCCGGTGGAAGAAATATTCAAACTTTTTATTTAAGTTAAAGCAGCAACGAGGAACTTTAATTTTATTTTTCTGGCGCCCCCTGTGGACGAAAGCGGTATGACCACAGCTGCGTTACGCTCATGTGAACATTTGTTAAGAAAGCAAGTGAAAAGTAAGATTCACGATATTTTAATATTGATTTTTTCTGCTTTAAATGTTGCTAATTACTAAAATATGGTGATGGATGTTTTATTAAATTAAGACCGCTTTATTTAAGTTAAAAACTTCTTGTAGTGTGTTTAAAGTCCTTAAAGTAAACACACTCATTATTCTTTAGAGGAAAATTCATTACAATCATCACAAACAGTGAATTATACAACTGAATAGTCACATATTTGTTACCTAAAGTCAAACAAACAAGATTTTAACCTGCTGCCATCCAACGAAGAATGAAACGTGTCTCCATGACGAGCATGCTAACAGCTGTTGCTAACATGCGTAGCCTTCTATCACATAAACGTCCGCTACACCAGCAACAACATCCTGACGCTGCCTGATAGCACAACACAACCAGTTCACCACCAGCTAAAATAATACAAATACAGGTGTTACAAAGATACTTCAGAGTGTCTAATTCAGGTTATACACGAGCCGTTCTTGGCTGATCACCTCTTAACGTATAAGCAAGACTTTACCAAGCTGAATAAAACTCTTAAGTATGTCAACAGCTGATGAGCTCATCGAGCAAAAAACACAAATCCTCAAGCTAGAGCGCTGAATAATCATTCTGGAAAAATCCGGCCCTGGACTGTGACAGGAGTATGATTGGGAGTGATTTTTTATTCCAGTGCTTCTTCCAGCGGGTCAAAAGAAAAGAAGGAAATTGATAATGTAAGCTTAATACTCCGCCTAACAACAAAGAATTACAGCTGTTTATCTCCGAGCGATGCGTTTCGTCACACTGGTTTTACGCCTTCCATTATCATCAAGTAAATTTCCAACTCAATCCCATTTCAAGATGTTAAATATTTTTCGATGGTGTTTGAAGCTCGGCGCTCGGGTCTGTTCAGGAGCCAGCGGTCGGTTTAGAGAGCTGACAGGACAAATATCAACAAGCAGCGAAGGGAAAAGATGACTCTTCCCTCCGCGACTCCCAGAGGATGTCGAGTGAGAGAGGCCGTGTGTGTGTGTGTGTCTGTGTGTGTGTAGATGTTATAGTGGGTGTGCTGGTTTGTGCGAGCATCTGTACGTGCACACACACAAACACACACACACACACGAGCGTTGGGCGTGCACGCTGTTTATTAATGTGCACACGTGTCTGCCAAACATCTGGCCTCACCTCAGTGTTTGAACATTTACACAGTACACACAGGTCAAACCAACAACTGCCAAATAAGTCATTAGGAGTGAGTTTATGAAAGTAACGGCATATGTTCCGGAGAGCTCGTCATTATTTATCCTCCATGTTCTCCCGTCCTCCGTCTCCCCCCCCCCCGTCCCAGAATCACTTACCGATGACCCCATTTGTATCCGCTCACCAAACAGATTGTGCAGCCTCGCTCGTTGCAGTCGCCTGATATTTACACGGTAATAGAAGGTGATCTGACGGGGTTTTTTTTTAAATTTTGTATTTGTCCGATCCCTCGCCGTCCCCTCTCCTTCAGACAAGATGATTTTCGTGAAGTGTGTGTATATAAAAAGACGTTTCATCCTGCTGCTGTCGTGGCACAGATCCCACTCATTCCCTCATCTCGTTCTAATTATGCGGCTCTACGTTTTTTAAATTGCTCCATAAAACGTGTTTCATGTAAAAAAAAAAAAAGGAAAAAAAAGTAAGGGCGCAGAACCCAATTAGCGCCGGAGCAATGAGAAAGCATGCTGTTCCTGCTCAATAGAGTCAATTATAAGTGGACGTGTAGGTGTGTGTGTGAAAGTGAAATGAGCCACGTGGGACTCATCTCCACCTGAACTGACAGAATCACGCTGCCAGCGGCCCGGCCATATTTTCATGGGGCATTAAGGAACTGGTATTTAATTGCAAGCAGATTCGGTAAATTGATTTGGATCTAAATTGACCTGCAAAATGTGGCATTTAGTGGAAGAGAGGAGCATAAAAGAGCTTTTTGAGCTTTTTAAACCTGCATTATATTTAGTGTTCAGCTGTAATTCATTTTACCCCCCTAATATATTTCCTTTATACTAAAACGAGCCAGCGCTTTGCTTTGACAATTAAGCAGACGTTGACCTCTCAGGATAAGTTCTGTGATATAAAACCTTCTTTGTGTAGTTCTTAGTTATTTGACACGTAGAATGTCTATATCAGCTACTGGTGGTGTTGTTGTGATTGTAATGGACGTGAATATAATGTCTAATATTTGATTAACCTCAGCTTCCTTAATAATCCTGCACTAACGGCGGTCCATACTGTGTTTTCAAGCTGATTATTGGGCAGTTTTCATGCCACTGGAAGGGATGTTATACTCTTTCCCTGTTAATTTAGTGGGTCCAGGTCTTATCAGTCTGAAATAACTGCCATGTGTCATTGCCAACATGGCTGCCGAGTGACCTGCCTACAAGGACGTTGGTGCAGTTTATCTTTATTTTGATTATTTACACATCCAGTCAACACCGAACAATGTGAGAAGTCGTTGGAAGTCTCCAAATTCGCCCATCTTTGAGTTTGGTCACCACAAACTCTTGAAGCTAGCAGGGTAGCATTGATTCATCAGAGCTTTGTCAATGGAAGTTGTTGCTGCTGCTGCTGCTGGGAAACAAGGTTGACCAGAGCGGTAAAAGATTAAAGCTTCTGTAAGTCGTTTTAGCTAACTTCCTGGTTGTTTTGCAGTTAGCAATCCTTTTCCTTCCCTTAGACGGCACCACACTTGCGCGACTCTGGTCTTTTATTGTGAAGCAGCTCTCTCTGCCTCTTTCTTTACTTAATTAAGTTATTTTTTTCAGTTTGCAGGACCGCCTCTTCATGGAGTTCTCCATCCTGATTGGACAAAGAAGACAGGGATACAAGAACCTTTCTCTTCTCTTTCACTGCATGAGCCGGAGCAGAGACGTGGGTTACTGACCAAACCATCTATAACACTGATTACTGTTGGAATCAACACAAACAGCAGCTTCCAGTTAAAGTGAAACTCTCGCTAAAATGCTTTTTTGTGAATGTATACGAGTCAAACCTTCATGTAAATGCATAACTACGACGAAAGAGACACTTTTAAGATTTACCGTAGTTTCGATTTTCGGGTCAAACTCATTTTTAATGGGAATGCTGGCATCAAAATCTCTATTTTTAAAACAGTAAGAAGTCTCGACACAACATGAAACTTTGCTGGTAGTATCACCAGGGTCTCTACACATGAACACGAGCATTGAGAACATTGTTTGTGTACACAGAGTTTATTAAAAAGAAGCTTTCTGAACTTTAACATTTCACAATTAAGCGGTAAGCTGGCTGCCCTTCAACCAAAACAATGCGCTGAAAGATGCTAAAGCACCGCATCAGCTCACACCATGAGAAACACACTCTCACATGATATATACATATATATTTTTTTCCCACCTACAATAACTATAACTACAGTGGAGTGGATATTGTAAGGAAACGTATCAGCAGATGCAATTTCGCTGTAATTAAACATAATTCCTCGTATAGATTTTTTGCTTCCAGTGTTGGCGCCGTTGTTTGCTCTTAAAATCCTTCATACTGTCTTCCAGAAATTACTTTTCTGCAGCACCGTAACAGACACACTGTAGCGATTAATGATTCCAGCATGCTGCTTCGTCCCACACACACACACACACACACACACACACACACACACACACACACAGATAAGTCGTAGTTAGCCATTCTCAGCCCGTGTGTTGTCAAGGACTGCTTTGGCTATTGATTTCCACTCTTCAATAACTAATGCGTCTCCTAACCTTGGCTACATATTAAGAGGAGTTTGGCCCATTTAGAGTGGAGAATGGGAGCGAAGCATCAACAACTGATTTGGCACAAAATGCCTCACAGAAGCGATTAAAGCTCCAGATTTCAATGAGGCATTTAGCTCCTTTCTTAGCTTTTTTTGGGGTGGAGTGCTCAACGGAAGATTAATTGTTTTATCTCGGAGTGCGAGAGATGACTCCAAGTTTCCTCTCTCCGTCTCTGCAGCAGCAGCAGCAGCGACGGGGAAATTTCCATCTCATGTACCAACATACAGATCTGTCAGTCTCCAGCTGTGTGTTATTATTATTATTAATATTATTATTATTGTTATTATGGACGTCTGTGCTTCTGTTTTATTCCAGCTTACTTGGGATTTCTCCTATATGAAATAACCTGGCAGCGCACATGCTCATAAAAAGAAAATTTATGAACCAAATCTCTTTTCATATTAAATTAAAAAAACCCAAGGCAAATGAATGCCCTCCAGTTTCTTAACTCAGCCTGCGTGAGAGTACATTGCTGTTTATGTGTGTGAGACAGGAGCGGGTCAGTCGTGTTAATCACGTCCTTTCATTCCTTCTATTTTTTTTTCTCCATCTTCATTTCGCACCTCACTTCCCGCTGCCACTCCACTCGCAGGTCAACAGCACTATTGATTTACACCCCTCACCTAATCACTTAGGTAACATTTCCCTGGCGGCTGCTTTTTTTTTTTTTTTTTTCCTCCCATGATTCATAGCCGAGCGGTGAAATCTCCCCGTTGCCACTAATTAAGCGTAAGGTCAGCCTTTAATCATCACCTGCTTGTGCAGCGTGAGCGACTGCCCTTTGCTGATCCGACGCCATCGCTGAAAAGCTCCAATCTGCTGCAAGATGAGGCCGTCGGGAGGGAGAAGGAAGGGAGGGGAGAAAAAAAAAAAAAAAAAGAAAAAGGGAAAGCATATTTTTCCTGGCGCCGTGATGAATGATTATAAGTTCTGTCATTTCTGCGGCTTGAGAGACGCTCGCTTTGTGAGCAGAAGACAACACACTCCGAGCAAAAGTCCTCCGCTGGATATTTTCACGACTTGATAATTGAAGTTGATGTGAGCAGATGCTTGACTGAATCATCTTTCTCTTTTGTTACACTTTACACTCCCACAAGAGCACACACACACACTCTCTCACACACACACACACACTCTCACTCACATATCCGTATGCATATTATACCGGCTACCCTGGACCAACTCATTCCAACTGACATTTATGTGCTATAAGTGCCACTTCGGTCCTATGTGCGATGATTTAACCGCTTTCGACACCGGCCAAGAACCCCCTCTCCCCCTACACTCCGTCTCACACCCACATACGCACACGGACCTCTATAACAAGTGACTGTAGGCAGGAGTTTAACCTTTACTTGAGAGAATGGAAGAGTGGCCTTTTTGGAGTTATTTTCCATCCTCCTTGTAATGGCGGCTCTCTCTTTGCTTCCTCCTCACCCTCTGCACACGCAGGTCGGAGGTCAGGTGTGGCTGCAGAGGCGATTTTATGTTGTTGTGGATTATTGTCACTCTTGAGGTTTCTAATAAAAGCACCGTCTTCCTACTTAGCTCGCGTTGAGGCCACCGCTGCTCCCGTCACGTGATAAACCAATATCCCACACAGCCACACGTGCATGACACCCTCACAAACAGCTTGTTTCGCTATTAAGGATCCAAGCAGTGTGGTATTCCCTTTCAGATGAATTCATGTGCCATTTGGGATGTTATACTCTGTCATTTGTCACACACTACATTTGCAATTGCTGTTATTTACATTTTAGCATGCCTGGGAGTCTCTCCTTGATAAATGAGGCTAAAATAGGAAACCCAGGCAGATGGAGGCACATTCATTTTTCATTATTCACAAGCTTTGCATACGGAGCTTCAGAAATTGCTGGTAAATCCAGCTGTTTGAGCCAGAAAATGTTCCCACTAGCAGCTGAGTCTACTGAGTTCATGGAGTTTGGTCACAAATCTTAGTTCGCTTTACACTTCACTCCCAGGAGGTCAAACATGGTGCTTTAAGTGCACAGAGGCAGCGTTTACTGGCCACCGGCCATCACAGTCAATTCCTGATGTGCCAGAACAAAAGGGGGAAAAATTGTCCACCAGTGTCCGGGGTGATGTATGCCTGCGCAGAGGGTAATTGCAACAGGCACGGGGAGTCGACTGTGGTGCACGGAGGCAGCTTCCAGCCGATGAAAGCAGCAGACAAGTGAACAGGCAGGCGGGGGAACAGGCGTGGAAGTGGTCCATCCGCTGGAGAGAGGACTTGTGATGGATGGGGTGCTGGAATGCCAGACTCCCTCCAAGAGATTGAAAGCAATTCTCTCAGTGCCAAAGTGGCAGAAACAAATGGCTGAGATAGAGGTTGGGTCGCATTGTTATGAACTCCCAGACACTGATGCCTTGCAGGACGTGTAGCCTCCCCGGGGGTTCTCAGAGACCTGGCTGACTGGGTTAGATGGCTGGCAGGCAACCTCACAGAGCGCCGGTCGAGGCTTTACCGCTCGCCTGTCGGGCCACATCAAATCCTCCCGGCGAAGAAGAAGCCCAGACTCGGCCAATATGAAGTACAATGGATGTCTTCATAATCAAGACCACTTTCCTGGCAGCGGCTGTGGGGGGAATGTTTTTTCATTTCATTCTTAAAGAAAAGTGAAATCTGTATTAAAACAATGTTCACATGTGTTTGTTCTATCTCAGGAAGTCGAGCCAATTTTAAACACAAGAGCTCCCTCCCTCCCTCCCTCCCCTGAAACTAGAGAGGCAAAGCATCAAATGACTGCACTTCATTGGAAATTAAGTGAGAGAGAATTTGTGGCCACTGTGACGGCACCCACGGGTGACTGCCGGTTGGATATGAGATCCGTCTTGAGTTCTTGACAGTTAGAGTAGAAACAAAGTCAGTCGGGTGCTGGAGCTAAAATTACTTCTAAAAGTAAACTTTTAATTATCTGACTGCCAGTTGAAATTCTCGTTTGTTTTGACCCAGAACTTATTTAATCTTCTTCGCTTGATTTACAGATATATGTGACATTTTTCCATTTAAATATCCAAAACATGACCCGACATTTGTTGTGTATTTAGTTGAGCTTGAAGTAACACAAATGTTTCCAACAATGTTTAAACCCAGAAAAATCAGCCGCTTGTCGCTGTGAATAAAACATGAATAAAACTCAGTTACATGTTTTGTTTTTGACTTCAAGATCACCAGCAGCGTATTCAGCTTATCGCTCCAGAGCTTTCTGTTCTGGATGGTTTGGCGACACCTGTGGTTACTGGTGGTTCTGCCAAGAACGCTAAAACAAACCAACATGTCACTGGGGATTTAGGAAATGCTGTGATATTGATTTTGGGACAATGACTTGGCTAGCTATTGATTCTTGCAGTTAAAACATGAAGGCAAATTATATTATACATTATATTATTGACTTTGAGTCTTACTAGCCAACTGTCCAATGCACAGTGGAGCAACACGTCGCTATATACACATCAACACAAACAAATATTTCCAGGTTCGGAGGGAAACCAGGGATCCGGCTCCTGTCCTCCGAATTTCATCAAGCATGTGCTAAATTATTTCCAACAAGTCCCTTGAATCTCTCTTATGCACGAGGTAGATGTATTTATCTTAAACTAAGGTTTAGTCCCTGAGTCGTGCTACGTCTGGAAGGCAGCGAATACATCTGTATCTGTTGCCGGATAGCAGCAGGGCTGATAGACTCTGGCTGGGATGAGTGATGTGTTTTCGTATCCTCTGGTCTCTGTGCAGACATCTCACCTCACTGATGAAGCTCTGTAGATGGTACCAGTGATGTTCTGGGAGGTTTTAATCACCTGCTGCAGAACCTTCCAGTCAGTATGATTTCTATTGCTCTGCTGTAAAAGTTCAACTCCAGAATTTAGCCTACCTACATTTCCGTAAGAGGTGAAGCTGTGTGGTGATGTTCGATGTCCAGGGAACCTACAACGGTTCACCTGCTCCACCTCAGCTCCCCTGATGTAGACAGGTGTGTCTCTGCTGTTCTAAGATAAACAATCAGCTTCTTGGTTTTGTTGACGTCGAGCAGTACATCGTTCTCTCTGCACGACTCTGCAAGATTGTTGATTTCCTCCGGATATGAGCTCTCATCAGCCGATGATGGTGTGAACAGGAGGGGGCTGAGCACGCAGCCCTGGGGGGCTCCTGCAGAGGAGGTGCGACTGCCAATCCCAACTCTCTTGGGTCTGCTTGTGAGGAAGTCCAAAATCCAGTTGCTGAGTGCTGTACTCAAGCCCCAGAGTGATTAGTTTTCCAATTAGCTTCGAGGGTGAGATTGTGCTGAATGCCGAGCTGAAGTCAACAAACAGCATCCCGATGTAGCTGCTCTTATTCTCCAGGTGTGTGAAGACTGAGTGGAGGGCAGTAGATATGGCGTCCTCGGCGGATCTGTTGGCTCTGAAAGAATACTGTGGAGGGTCCAGGCTGGCAGGGATGTTGTCTTTGATGTGCTGGAGAGCCAGTTTCTCAAAGCACTCCATCAGGATGGGGGCGAGAGCCACCGGGTGGTAGTCATTAAGACGGCAGAAATTTAGGTACAGGGAAGATGATGGCTGTCTCCAGGCAGGAGGGGAACGCTCTCCTGAGGGCTGGGTGTTAAAAATGTCTGTAATAACAATAGGCTAGCTGATCGGCACACGTTTTCAGTGTAATAAACCTTATTATCTGGACCAGCTGCCTCATTAATATCCACTCTCAGCAGGACTTTTCTCACACCCGCTGTGGATACTGACAGTGGCCGGTCCTCTGGAGGCTGAGGAGACTTCACAGCTGAATCTTTGTTGAGGTCAAAGAGTGCGTAAGATATGTTCAGCTCATCCGGCAGCATGGAATCACTCCTGATGCTTCTGTGGCATTTTGAATCACCTGCCACATGTTGAGGACACTCTCCGGTCTCTATATGACGAGGTAAATAATGAAGGTGATGGCTATAGTCGTGTAAATGCCAGGAACAACAAGTCTAAGCCATTGGTTCGATATGATAAAAGTTATATCAAGGGTTTGAAAACTTTTAAAGCTCTGAAACATAAAATGGAAAAAAGTTAGACGATTATTATAAATGAAACACATTTTATATAATAAGCGGTAACACTGCGTAACTCTGCTTTGTTTCATCAGGACAGATAAAATCAGACAGAAGAGTCCAATCCAATTTCAAAACCAGTGAGAAAAACAAAGAGGAAATAAAAACACAGCAATCCCTCAAAAAATGTGTGTGTTCATGTTCAGGTGGCAGTAAAAACCTGACTGAGAAAAAACAGGTTTCCAGCACTTTTAACAGCTCGACTAATAAATATCAGCAGAATTGAAATTGCAATCTGCCTTTTTTTTTTTCTAGTTGAGTTTCTCTTCTCAAACTGCGCCGGTTTGCCAACCCCACAGGACAAACCAATTCATTATCCCAAAAAATTGAAAAATCAGAGACGCGCCGCAGCCATTTCCAGGTGATCATCTCTCCTGCATTTCCATATTGGAAACCTATTCTATCGGATTGATTTTCCCGGGAGACTTGTCAGTTCTCATTCATTTTTCAATTTGCAACTGCATCAGTGCAAGGCCCCGCCGCCTTTGTTGAATCATAAAAAGGCTGTTTTCCTAGCCGCTGCCCCGCATGCCAACTGCAAACCTATGATCTGCCCGCCAAATCAACCATGTGATGTATTGATACGATGCGGGATTGTGACAATGTGGGGCTGTCCGGTGGAGGGTTGGGGGGGTCCTGGATTCTGACGTGATTTGGTGATTTCATTCCTTTGCTGTTTAAAAGTCTGTCCCCATTTCTTCCTCCTCAAACACAGGCAGGCTCGGGACAGCCTTTGTCTTGATGTATTAATTACGCGGCTCCTCTTCCTCCACCAACGTGAACCAAAGGGGGAAAGATGGGGGGCTGTTTCTCGCAGCGTGGGGAGCAGTTACGTCCTCCTCCTCTCATCGCAGCGGCAGAAGGTGCAGCAGATTAGGTGTCAGATGATATTTAATGTGAAGAGGGCCTGTCTCTTTCCCTGACATCCTCTCCTGGGTACACTGCTGCACGGCGCCGATACTCCACCGCTCTCAATCCAGGTCTCATCAAATGGCACTCAAGTCGGAGGCAGAGAGGGGGAGAAAGAGAACATATGGCGAGGAGGAAGAACAAAGATAGCGAGGAACGGTGAAAAGAGGCTGAAGAGAGGAGGAGATGTGAGATGGCAAAGAGAAGTCATTAACAGAAAGTGAAGTGGTGAGAGAGAGAGAGAGTAGAGGTGGGAATAGGAGATGTGAAGGGGACGCACGCCGAGATGGCAGGCTGAGAAAGGGCAAGAGATGGATGCATAAAAAAGGAGAAGACGGAGGGAGAGAAGGAAAGAATCCCAGTAAGCTGTGGCTGGTTGCTGAAGCCTACAGTAGCTGAATGGTTGTGACAGTGTGGAAGATAAGAGAATGAGAAGGAGGGGGGGACGGCCGTGGAGGGGCTGTGAAATACCCTGGGATGAAAATACCTTACCCCTCGGAGAGAAAACGGGAGGAAAGAAAAATAAAGCAGATCTCCTCCGATGTGTTCCCTGGATGGGGAACGGCACAAGGACCGGAGCTGCAAGAAAGCGTGACAGGATGCAGGCCCGCAGGTCGTGGAATCAATTTAAATGGTATCACCCCGCTCCTCCTTTTTCTACTTCTCCTCCTACTCCACCTCCTTTTTTTCATCTTCTGCTCTTTCAGCCTCGCAGCCCGTCTCTTCCTCTCCCTCTCTCCCTCTCTCTCCTTGGCTTATTCCACCGGTTTGTCGAGCACCGCAGACGAGGGAGCAAATACTCCATGGTAGCAAGGAGCACAGATTTGCTTTAATCGGTGACTTCACTGGTCTTTTACACATCCGAGTGCTCTTTTTCTG
The DNA here is from genome assembly GCF_900880675.1 of Sparus aurata. NCBI lineage: Eukaryota > Metazoa > Chordata > Actinopteri > Spariformes > Sparidae > Sparus > Sparus aurata. Next base: position 28,087,969 of record NC_044208.1, on the reverse strand, counting down.
CATCAATTATATTTTTAAAAAGACATCAGGGGTAGCAACTCTCACTGCTAAAGTAGGCCGCTGGCATTTCTCCCTCTCCTGACTCCTCAGATTTTCTGCCCTGTTTGCGCGAGGCGGCGGAACATTTTGAGGTAAATAGTTCAGGCGATTGTGCTCGTCGACAGCGAAGTGTAGTTTCTCTCGGAGCAGCGGGATGAATCGCTTCTTTGCATCACCTGGTATTTACAAATTAAGTGGGTGTTTACGGGGGGAAAAGGAGATATCGGTGCATCCGGCACTGAGTTTTTTAGTTTCATCGTCAAGTCCGATGAACCGTTACGGCTGCAGTCACATCCGTTTAACTGAGTGTTACCCACAGGGCTCCTGTACTGAAGCATAAGAAGCAGAAAGAGTTGTCGACTTAAACTGTGGATTGGTAACTTGAAGATCTATAGCAGTGTTAATGTTCTGTAATGAGTGAGCAGCGTGGCTTTATTAGGTTGATGCTGATTGGTCGTTGGGCCGATCCGTCAAATGCTTTTGTTTCAGTCAACATGTTGGTACTGTGACAGCATTATGCCTGAGGCCAGTATCTGTTGCTGTGTCTAAATTCAGGATCTGCATCCTTCGGAGGAGCATTTGAAGGCCAATTACGTCACAACACCATTCAGATTCAAAGGCTCCTCCAAACGCAGCCCACAAATACTCCTTCTTTTCCCAGTTTCTGGAGGATGCACCGCTGCTATCCTTCATGGCCTCACATATCCAAAGATTCTTTGTGTGCCCGAAAAAGAAGAAAGAAAGAGAAAAAACGGCGACATCATAAGGCGTGGATCGTGACTTTCGTGGGCCTGGGTGACAGAAATCGTGACGTAAGAGTAAAACATCTGGTGACGTAACCAGGAAATGCTCCAAAGGCTGACGAGGGTAACGAGGTCTCTCTGAAGGACTCGCCTTCAAAGACCACAAAGGCCGAGTCCTTCAGAGGATGCAGACCCTGAACTGAGACACAACACGTGTTGTCTCTTTCCCGCCTGTGCTCCAATTTTCGGGCTCTTCCTGATTGTCTGGCTCCGCCCACCTCGTTGAGGGATTGGTGTCACCTGTTCAGAGTCTTTATAAACCAGGTGTTTCCAAGATGGCTCCCTCTCTGTCTCCTGGGAGGCTGGTGGACGCTCCATTCTGGTCTTGTTTGGGTTGTGATTATGTTTAGTTAGCCTTGGCTCATGTTGAATAGTCGTTCGCTGCTGACTTTACACCTCACAGTTTGCTTCTGTTAATAAGTTATTTGATTTACGTAAGCAGTTACTGTGTTGACCTCCCTTCTTTGTTGTGCTCCTGAAAAAGCTGGGCATATGATGATGAGTCGTGACTTGTTCAGTCTGTATATCAGTGCATCCTCCCTAAGACATGATTTTGGGAATGTATTAAACTAAATACAGAATACAGCTGCGATTGATTTTTTTGGGGGTGAAGAAGCACCGCCACAGAACTTTACAGAACTAAAGAAATGCTGTAAATAATGAATCCTAGCATTGGCACCTGAGCCACATTAAATCCTAAAAAGTGCATGTCACGGTACAAGAGATAAGACTTTGTAGGAGGTTTGCCATGCGTGCCACACTCCCCCGGTCTGGAGATATTGCACAGGGGAATAACACCTTTGGCGTTACAAGTGATCTGGCAGATGGTCAACTCTGATTGAATTCCCCCCCCCACCCATCTCTTTCCTGCCTCCACAAGCTTCATTGCACGTCTCACATCTCGGCCAGTACTGTCCTTTTGTGTCCCACGTGGGTGGAACAGCAAAAGGCTAGCCGATCTGCACACGAGTCGATGCCCCGCCACGCTCCCTGCGGTTTTCGGGCACTGTCCTGAATCGAAGAAATAAAATCTTTGGACTTGATTCACCTTTACTCCCTCGGAACAAATGGCCTCAGACAGCCTCTGGCACAGCTCTGCTCTGAAGTAAAACAAAGTAGAATGGTATATCAGTGGGTTTGTTTTCAGAGATGGTGAAGATTCGTCTTCGTCCTGAGCTCAGCTTCTGTCTCTGTCTCTGTGTTGGTCGGCCATTTATGCATTCTTGGTGTTTTTTGTGCATCAGTATGCGTCCACTTTTCTACGCTTATATCGATGTGTGTGTGTGTGTGTGTTGTTTGCGAGTGCACGTTGATGTGTGTGTGTGTGTGTGTGTGTGTTGTTTGCGAGTGCACGTTGATGTGTGTGTGTGTGCGCTCACGCTGGCATCAAGAGCCAGAGTCTGCCAGCGGGGCGTAGCCCTGTCTGTCCATCTGTCAAGCCTGGAGAGGTCCCACTCTGCGACTCCTGTGGCTGTCAGGGCACTTTGCCCTCCACAGTGTGTTGCTCTCCTCCCATCCCTCCCTCCTCTCCCCTTCTTCCTCCCCTCCCTCCTCCTCCTCCCACCTCTCCTCCTCCTCCTCCTCCTCCTCCTCACAGCTGCCTCCTCAGCTGTGTCCACTGGCCATCAGCCCACTCCTCGGAGCATGTCCTGTTTATCTCACACAGTCCGAGCGGCAATCACACCAGCACGTTAACACACAAGATGCACATGAATACTGTATGTGTGCCGACACACTATAACGGGCATACACTTCAAATGAAGTCACACACACACACACACACACTGTCCGTCTAAGAGATGCAGTTCCTCGTCTTTGAATATCTGCTATTTATATCCGTGTGCAACCATTCAGCAAACAAACAATAACGCTCACCTCGCTGGTTGCGGGTTTATTCCACTTGAAAGAGAGTAACCATTCCTGACAAATGGCTATTGAACAAGACATCAGTCTTTTTTACTTGCTCGATATAATTGCTGGACCTGCACTATGACCGCTGCTGTTACACAAAGCACAGGATTCTATTTCGGCTCCCGAAGAGACACACAAAGAGAAAATCTTTGTAAAACTTCACCGGTCTCTTTTCAGGCTCCGGGTCTTAAAATCTGAGTCATCTGAAAGTGTCGGTCACGAAGTCTGATTGACCTCTGTCCGTCTCTCGCCTCAGTTACTTTTCTTTTCACCCAGTTGTCTCTACATGAATCAGTGTTGGAGAGTGACTAAGAATATTCTCTCAAGGACTGTACTTTACTCGAGTATTTTCCTTTCCTTTATAATATTCAGTACATCTGCTACTCTAGCTAAAGTTACCAATTACTAAGCAGATGATCATCTTACATGGAAAAGATCCGCTCATATGATGCACCAAGTAGCCTGGTTATAATTAGCTCGGCTCAGATCCACTGCCAGATTCCAGGTCCATGTATTTATCATTTTATGAGACAGGGTCGTGCAAAGAAATACAAATGGTTTTCCCTTTATGATACACGAGAAAAACTTTTTCTTGCAGCAGATGCGTCTGTATCTTTTGCCAGATGGCAGCAGGGCGAAGGACTGTGGCTCGGGTGGGTGTTGTGTTTTTACTGTCCTCTGGGTTCCGTGCAGACACCTCAATTCACAGATACCACTGCTGCTCGGTACTGATGGGTCCAAATGATGATCCGGGTGATTTTTTTTTTTTATCGCCCGCTGTGGAGCCTTCCTGTCCCGCGGCGAGCACGAGCCCTGCCAGTTTGTGATGTTTACAGCCAGAATGCCTTTAAAGCTCTTCTGTGAACTAGTCAGCAGTATTCAAAGCATCAACATGTCACAATTTCACCTTCCCTTACCTTTTTGGCAGCCATTTTAGATTTAGTCTTAGTCTTTTGGACTAAAATGCTTTTTAGTTTTAGTCAAATTTTAGTCATTTCTATATGTGAAAGTTTTAGTCCAGTTCTAGTCGACGAAAACAGGTTTTAGTCTAGTTTTAGTTAAAAAAAACAAAAGAAGTATAGTCTTTAACAAATCAATTTAGGTCAATAAGTAAGATCTACAAGCTCACAATGTGTTGAACCTGTAGATCTGCTATTTTCACAACTTATGTGTGACACTCTTGTATGATGAAGTAGGGCATCAATTCATGAAAAAAAAACAGTTGAAATATGTTGGAAAAAAAGTTGAAAGGTTGAAATATGGAGATAAAAGGTTTCTGTCCAACAGCACTCTCCAATACTTATGGATTATATTTAAAATACGTCCATATATCTGGTGGTAGGCGTAAACATGTGACGTGACGTAAAGCTCGAAGTTGGGTAGTGAACAGTGACAACGAATTTGTCTTCAAAATAAGAGCTTTACATTGCACCCCATTGGGGTTTAGAACTGGGTTCGTAGCGGGGGGCTTTTAATTTGAAAGTAGCGACCGTTCCTAGCTTGCCGCTACAACAACTTTTAAAAAAAATGTTATTTAACCTTTATTTAACTAGGAAAAAAGACTCATTGAGATTAAAAATCTCTTTTACAAGAGTGTCCTGGCCAAGACAGGCAGCAGCATATTCATACACACAAACACAAGGTAGACATAGACATTAAAGACACTTGGCATCCAAAACAGCAACAAGCGGACAACGAGGACAGCAGAAATTTCATGCATTTTGAACGTCTGACAGACCACCCACTAACATTTACGTCCATTCTCGTCTCGTTAATGAAAACTCACACACGTCTCGTCATGTTTTAGTCATCAAAGAGACGTGTTTATCTCGTCACCGTCATGACAAAAAGGGGCGTCATTGTTGACAAAAACAACACTGATTCAAGTTGAGCACAAGATACAAATTGTTACAGACCTGGGATCTGTGTCTACGACACTGGTGTTGCACTCAGAAACTGTCGGGGTGCCAAATCACGCAAAATCCCAATTTCGACACAACGCTGCTTTAAAAACAAACCGCCCCCTGACTCAGAGTCGTCTCAGTCTTTATATTACAGCATCAGACTTCCTGTTGACGTGCAGGTCAACTGACCCAGCTGCTGTATTTGAAGCAGTGGATGTGAGGACGGACCTGCAGAACAAACACTTTTCAAAAACATGATGCAGTAAGTAGCCAAGATAAAATTAGCTACATTCAAAGCAACCACACATTAAAAACCTTTCTACATCTGTAACTGTGATCTGATGATATAATACTTACATTGAGTATTCTTATTATGTGCCTGCTTTTACTTAAAGGTCCCCGTTGGTGTTTCTGACCACTAGCGGCGCTGTGGAGGTTTTGATTTTCCCGTTTTGCTTCCATCCTGCACACACATCAGGTCGCACAATCACACGACTGTAGCTCAAAATAGTCCACAGACCACACAGAACCCCTTTTTTAACAGTGGAAATACTTTTTTCCCCCTGGAATAATCACCGCTTTTGACAGAGAGATATGTGGAAACATTGAAAATTGGCAGATAATGAAAACATATGCGAGTATGCATTACCCTGGCATTCTTCTTATTTAGTTTAGCAAAGTAAAATGTAAGAGTCACTGTTTAAGTGCCATTTAGCGCAGCGTAATTGCCGTGCTTTATAATGTAATGAGATGTTTCATCAGTTGGAAAAACAGCATATTTAAAATATTGATTTCAACAGTTTCAATGAGGCATGCGCATCCATTTGAGTGCATATTACTGTAATTATCATTGGCAAAGAGAGACTCAAAAGTATGAGCACAGAAGCCAAAAGATCACCGAATAAGGGAGGAAAGCTCTGCAGCGGAAGAGTGGGCACCCACAATACAACGGATTTAATAAAGGTAGACTGACTCTGTCGTGCACGGCAACCTCAGAGGAAGCAGAGCTCAGTCGTGGGCCAGAAGGAGGCTCGCCGCATTCATCTCCAAGGTAAACAACCACCCAGTGGAAAAAAAACATGGATGATATATGGACAAACTTGCCTCTAGCATTCTTATCATTTCAGCAACAGCGTTTCCCATGGTTTAGAAATCTGGGGCCTGAGCTGTGTTGTTCTGCTTCAATGAAATTTATTCCTGGGTGGAGATGTGGAGAAAACGCAGCGAAGGGAAGTGCTCCAGCCAAATTTAACATGTCATAAATTACACACATATTCTTCGCTCAGCTTGCTTTGATTAGCGGCTCTTGGCAAATAGCTCCCATTTTCCACCAGTGGCGACATTAGGAGACCAGTTAGAGCGAGCGACACAGCCTCACTCCCAGTGTGTTAGGAGAGCACTTTGTTAAGCGAGACTTCCCGTTTGTGAGTAATGCATGATGACAGAAAATTAGAATGTATGAAAACAAATTCAAATCCGCAACTCTAATCTCGGTAAATACGTCAGTAACTGAGAGCGCTCCGTGTGTTGCAGATGCAGCCCCTTTAATTAAGAAATTTATTGACTTCTCTCTGCACAGCGGCAGCCAAAAGTGGGCCGGCGCTGGCGTTTTCGGGAATGATAGCAGACTTTGAAATGCTACACTGGCTCGTCGAGATTCGCCAATCACACTGACTTCTTCCTGGCTCTGTTTCCCGACCGCAGCGTGATCATGAATCTGAGCCGGAAAATGCAGCTGGATTTGGCAGATGAAAAACTTTGAAATTGAGTTTGACAGTGTCGGAGTAGCAGTGAGCGATACTTAATACCGCGGAGAGAGGGAGGAGAGGACAGAAGACGAGGTGAGTGATGCTGCGGATCTGGACTGTTTGTGCTTCCATGCTGGGAGGCATCGCTGCCAATTACAAGTAAACAGAAAGCAGCATGCATTGTGCACACACACACACACACACACACACACAGTGCTACTGCTATACACTATATACACAGGACTGGATGGATTACTGCATGGGCCCCAAATCTTGTAATGTCCTGAAGGGGCCCCAAACCAGAGGCTCTGTTTGAAGTGATGGATGTTTGCGTGTCTTCTTAGAAAGTCTCAAAGCTCAATCAGTTGTTTGGATTTCATGACAGCGATCTTTGTTACTGCTGATGTTCTGACAGCATGCAGAGAACGTCATCTTTTGCATGATCCTGTTTCCCTCTGCATCTGTCCACTCGACCTGACGTCGCTGCGATGATGTTGTTCCCAAAAGCTCGTAATTATAGCTGTTCCAGGACCATCACCGCAACTGACCAGTCGAATTTTGTAAAGTCATATCCTTTGTGACCCACAAAGAACAGACAAGCACATGGAAGAATTTTTTTTTTTTTCGAACAGTAGTTTGAAGGGAAACTCTCGCCAAAAAGCAACAGAGGCTTTATTTGTGATTGAATATGAGTCAAACCTTTGTGTAAAAGTATAATCACGACGAAAGAGCCACTTTTAAGATTTACCGTAGTTTCGTTTTTGGGCAAGCTAATTTTCAATGGGAGTGCTACGGGCACTCTGACGCTAGCATCAAAATCTCTATTTTTAAAACAGTAAGAAGTCTCGACACAACATGAAACTTTGCTGGTAGTATCACCAGGGTCTCTACACATGAACACGAGCATTGAGAACATTGTTTGTGTACACAGAGTTTACTAAAAAGAAGGTTTTTGGACAACTCACGTTAGCAGTAGCACCTCCGGCGCGCTGCCGTCATGGCAGACAAAAAGTGTCGATCCCCGAGTGCGACCTGACAGGCAGGTGGTCCACCATTATTCTCCTGCCTGTTAGGTCACACTCTTTTTGCCTGCCATGACGGTGGCGCGCCTGAGATCCAGCTCCAACGGTGAGTTGTTCAAAAACCTTCTTTTTAGTAAACTCTGTGTACACAAACAATGTTCTCAATGCTCGTGTTCATGTGTAGAGACCCTGGTGATACTACCAGCAAAGTTTCATGTTGTGTCGAGACTTCTTAGTGTTTTAAAAATAGAGATTTTGATGCTACTGTAAAAGTGTCCGTAGCACTCCCATTGACAATTAGCTTGCCCCGAAAACGAAACTACGGTAAATCCTTATCGCATCGTTATTATGTGTTTACATGAAGGTTTGACTCATATTCAATCACAAATAAAGCCTCGGTTGCTTTTTGGCGAGAGTTTCACTTTAACATCGTAGAAGGACCCGCGCAAGTTAAATTGAAATTACAGTCCTGGTACAACATCAGCTACGATGTTCGAGGAACAACACCAACATTGCAATCTCTACCAGTCGCTCCACCATTTTGGTCTCAAATACCTCAACAACGTTTTGGTCAAGACGTTTGTTTTTTCCTTGAAGACGAGGCTTAAATCTACCGGCTGTCCTGCTGGATGAAAGATGTCATACCACCGTACCACCAAACTACAGAACATCTTCTCTCCTCAGACTGTAAGAGTCAATTCATCCTCAGCAGTCCGCCATAAAAAAATATCTGAAACCAGCTGATCAACCAACTTCAAGTGTAGTTCTCAACCCACAGCTGCGACTCACAATCCATCAACGAACACGACGATGCTCTATGTATGTATTTTCTGTATGTTAGCGCAGACATACATCGCACAAACTCAGAGCAGCACGTTCAGGCCCAGAGGAGCAGCGTTCACATCAAACACTCGCAGACAAGAGAAGAAGAGCAGAATTAATCAGACGTGAAGCAGAGTGGAAAAAGACGTCACGTTCTACCTGCTTAGCTCGACGTGAAGACATTTTCGTTTCTCTCCTGCTAATTTTCGTTTTATCTCAAAAACCACTCTGCAAAACCATCTACACACACACACACACACACACACACACACACACACACACTCACGTCAGTCTGTAATATCTGCTCCTTTGTGTTTCTATCCACTTGAGTGTTACTAATAGAAAGAAAATGAGCAGCAAGTCGAGAGCGCTTTGAAGTTTGCCAGCAACAATTGAGATGATTGATAGTTGGCTTTTCTAAATAGCAGGATATTGCATCTAGAGCGCAGAATAACAATGTGAAACGGCATCAGGCAGGAAAAACGCAATCGGTATTCCGCCACGCTCCGACGCCGCGCGGGAGAAACACGCGGATGCATACGCTTGTAAATGTCGTCTGCACGTACGTATGTGCGAGCGCTGACAGAAAAAAACAGAAAAAAACACAAATAAACACGAGCTGGAGAGAGAGGGAGAAGCCACAAAGTGCATAGATAACTAAATCAGTAAATAATAGAATAGGTTTGTTCCTGGTGAAATGGGCTCTTTGGAGGATAAGACTCGCAGCGGTTGCCATCTGAGGGATGAGAGAAAAAAGGCAGAGGGAGGGGAAAAGAAAAGTTGGAGGGGAGAGAGAGAATAAGCACAGCTCATCAGCTGGCTCGCGATAGTCGCTCGGAGCGGAGAGATAAAGCCATTTTGGCACAGTCAAATCGTGCATCCATCACAGTGCTTATCGGTCACTTGGGAAAGGTGCCTATAATAAATCGCCCGACTGCAGCGTCAAAGAGCTCAAAGCCAGACAATGGGAGGCAGTGGAGCGGCGCTTTGTGCTTGTTTGAACAGTGTGACTTATTTGGAGGGCAATCAAACAGAATGTAGATATTTATAATGTGAGCTCACTTCATATCTCGCCAGAGGGGAGATACGAAGGAGCGGTGATGGCTTCCAGATTTCTAAAAGGAGGCGCGCAGGGGAAAAGGTGAAGAAGATTGCCGTTTGCCGCGAGACGGCCGACAACCTCTTCATCTTGTCTTTGTGGTCCCGCCGAGGCCGCGTGCTGGTCAAAGGTTCAGCTGCCTCGGAGATTGTCCACACGCAGTAATAAATAGGGAGCCTGTTGCTGCAGGGCAGAGCTGTTGATGTCAGGTTTCTGCTCAGGCCTCGTTCAGCTTATCATAAAGGGTCAGTTCACCCACGTTACGTTCTCAGTTGTGTGTCTGGTCGTGCAGATAGTTTGGATTTTATTTGCCAAGGTTTTGAAATATCTGGCTCTGGGGCTTCTTTCTCAACAACTGAGGTGAATGGAAGTTCATTTGTGGTTCTGAAAAACAGCCTTTAACAGACTGACATTCACATTTTCGAGCTCCTATCTCAAATCTTTTTATTTTCTGCCAGCGACATTTGCTTGTACGAGTGTTTGGAGGCAGATTAAACCCGAAACAAGGGCGCAAACTCGTTGTAAATCTCTCGTTGTAATCTGATTTTATCTTTAGAATAAATGCCGCTACCTGCTACACTTCGTTCATGGGCAAGTTTTATTCACAGACGAGTTGAATAAATGATTTTCAGTCATATTAGGGGAACGTCAGCCGTCATCAGAGCAGTGAAGGGTTTGACATGAAGTGCGATGCTAAGAAATGTCTAAGAAAAGCGTGTCTGGTCTTCGATTTGATGTGGCGAAGGAGACATGACAGCTACAGAGACGGACGAGACAATATTATACAGAAGGAGATGTTACACCGGCTGGTGCAACAGAGGATGACCCTGAACCGAGACCCGCAGAGACCCTTCAGTCCCCCTGGGCTCTCTCCAGACAGCACATGACTCATGTCCTGTCCACTTGTGAAACTCAATTTGTATCGAAGAGAAAAAACTGTGAATTCAGGAGCTTTTGGTGAACATGTCAGTTCCTTTTATATCACCGAGGTACCACTTTCCTCCAGCGGTTCTCGTCCCAACCAAGTCACAGGAATACATTTTGGCAATGTAGGTTTCTGCAAACACCAGATATGTTGAAACTTTACGATTCTCAAGGGTCAATTTTCCATTTCACTTTGTGAGCACGCTGTGATTATGGTCTGGTGAGGGTCAGGCACAAATACCACTTAGAGTTATGAAAATGTTTTGGCTTAAAAAATTCTCTTCGGTTGCTACGAACACAGCTGGAGATGTTCCCGTTTGTTTCTGTCTGGGGAACGCAGTCCTGAACAGTGGTCACTGGCTTGGCAGCCTTCTCGCCTGTAACTCCACCGCCATCACCTCCACCTCCTGATGTGAAAGTCAGGTCATCAACATGTGGAGTGAAGGTGATATTCCACCTCTGGTACGGTGCTGAGAGAAGGTACAAATGTGGATGCATCGGTTGTTTGCAGGAACATCAACTGTCGACATTTCACCCTGCCGACTGGCTGAATATCACACATTATACCATGGTCTGGGGGAATACTCGATTCTGATTGGCTGCAGGGTGTCCATTAACCCCTGATATATGGACACCTACTAAGTAGTTCCAGTCAAATTGACTGTTCACCGCTGTAAATCAATGCGCTAGCTGGCGTATCAAATCTTAATATTTTATTTCCAGCACTAAGTGCAGTCCGTCAGTCCTTCAGTGTCTTATCCTCTGAACACCACAGGGTGGCGACTGTAACACACAAGCTGCAGGAAGTTCACTTCCCCTCTAAATTTACTGATACGCGAATAATCTCACATCCCGTTCACTGTTCAGCTCTCTGCTTCAGGCTGCGGCCACAGTAACGTTACACACGGCCGGTCATTTGTTCGTGAAAATCTTGCTATTGATTTGGGGACAATGACATGACTGGTTAGTTAGCTAATCGTGTTAGCTAGCATACTGTCAAATTATATTTACTGTTTGTCAACCGTATGCAACGTTATTGACTTTGAATCTTGCTAGCATAGCGTTAGCTTTCTGGCTCATCGCTGAGCGGACTAGAATATCTCCCGTTGCCAAGTCGTATCTATGATCCGTCCTATTTACTGGAGGAGTGAACAACGTTTCCGTTGCATAAGAACCTTACGGGAGAGTAATGACTGTTCCAGGTATTAGTCAAACCCTCAGGCGTTACCAGGGAAACTAAGTTATGGCTTGTGAAAAACTTTATATTTTGATTGTAAAACGCATGAAAATGGAAATTAATGGTCCGAATTTCTTTTCTTTGGCAAGAGACCATGGTATAAGTGGGATAAACCCTTCGAGGTGTTCATAAACAGGAGTTAATGGACGACGCAGAGGCCTAAGAACGTCCTTAGGTTCTTAGGCCTCCGCGTCGTCCATTAACTCCTATTTATGGACACCTCGTCGGGCATTATCCCTTACGTATGATGTTTTTTCCTCAGATTTCAAAGCTCTTCCTGTTTTTATTGGGTGCTGCTGTCCTTAAAATGAGAAATGTTCATGTATTTTTCTCTCTCTCTCCCGTGATGTGCGAGGGACCGGCAGCTCTCTGACAGAACCTCTGACGACATCGCGCTCTGAAGTGGATCGACTTCACTGGAGTGGATGCTGACACAGATGCAGAAACACCAGCAAAATCTTTACAAACGTCTAGTGAGAGTGCGTCACCAAGATACAGCCGGAGAAATGCACAGACTGTTAATGATTTAATGTAGCCATTAGCTCGCTGATTGTTTATTAATTGTGTCATAAATTCAGTCAGAGATGTTTTTTTTCAGTTTCAGCGTCTCAGTACGGGAGATATTTTCACTCATACTGAAAATTAAATGCACGAATAGAATAGAAAATGTAAAGCAATACAATAATACCATTATTGCTTTATTAGAGTATCTGGAATAATCAGGTCAAAATAAAATTTTGAACGAAAGGACGTCTAAAAAGTAAAATGATCATTTGAAAATGCAAAGGTGAAATGTTGGAACTGAAAGTTAAATTGTAAAGATGAAAATACGACAAGGGAAACTAAAACTGAAATCTTAAATAAAAAAGATTAAATACTGAAAACTGAATTTGTTCTGCGTTTCTAGTCAGTCATTAAATAAATGAGCAGAAATAACCAGCAGATAATAATCAGTAGATCTCTGCATTCTCTGTAATTTAATATAATTATTGTGGGAGATGTTTGTACAGGCTGTTCCTGTCGTGCTAATGAGAAAGATTTTATTTGTGTCTAAAAAAAATCTATTCCTGTGAAAAAGACCTTTTTTAGTTACCGAGTTATTACGGGTCGACGAAATAAATCTTATTACTGTGCATCGCATGAGCCGAACAATCAAACAATTACACACAAAGAAAACAATCTGCGTGCTGGTAATTGGATTGAACTGACCCTTTTTTTAATTACCGGCGGAAAAAATCCACTTTTTTCATTATTTTTATTTCCAGTCAGACAGAAGAAACACACGAGCAGGATTGAGCTCTGATGACATCACAGGCACACAGATCATTTATCTGTGATAACGAACGGGGCTCACAGCTGGTACAGCAACTGAAGTACCGCCACAGAGATAAAGACGCTGCATTGTTTGCCTTTCTGTTGGCCGAGGGGATTTCGCTGCGCACACACAGCCCGTCACTGCGAGTGCTTCTGTTCTTTATAGTACACATTGTGCACTTTTCTATTTTCATATTGACAGTGGGAGCAAATCTGCTCCGTGGGGATTGAAACATTGGCCTTGGAGAGCCGCGCTCGCTACCAAGACAGACGGTAATCCTCCGGCAAACCCCAGCTCATCCCAGCCCATCATTACATCTCAGTGACCTCGAGCGCTGCTTCCGAATCCCCCCCCTCTCTCTCTTCCTCCTTCCTCCGCTCTCTCGCAGAGAAAGACGATGCTTCCCTCAACCTTATTACCATTTCAAAGATTTCCCCACAAAATCAGCCCACATGGCCTCCGCATTAGTCTGGTGGCAGGGGGGGGCGACGGCGCTCTCCGCTTCCAAATGTCTCTGAAAGTTAAGACACTGGGAGGCGAGGCAGTGTTTTGCTGCTTTCCAGCCAAACACAGGGGCAAGTATTCCTGACCCGACTTCAAAGTTGCAGTGGGGAGCGCGGCGAGGCTTAACCGTCACGCCCTGAGTGCACTGCAATCTAGGCCAATAAAAAGACTCATACACAGATTCAGTGAAAGGAAGGCCTTTAATGATTTGCTCTTTCCATGATTCAATACTTCTATAGTGGTCTCCGCTGAAAACCGAGGCGTAATCCTCTTGGCTTTGAATGCTCACCTAATGTAAGTTCATTAAATTCGCTGGCGCTCACTCAAACTTTTGATTTAAGCCGTTATCCAATTTAACACGAGAGGTTTACGTTGCGTCTCTGGTGCATTTTGAGCGAGAGAAAGAAATAAGGTTAGCCCTTTGCAGAACTAGCTCTTTAGTGACATTTAGGGAACGCTGGCCTCATTCGCAGTTGTCACAAAGACCTCGGCGGCGACTGATCTGTTTTCAGAGCCGGGGCTGAATACGATAATAACGCCGAACAATGAGTGAAAGTCTCCTGTAAAACTACAAAGAGAGCCGTGAAGGTGAACTTCAGAGGATTTCATAAAAAAAAAAAAAAAAAAAAAAAAATCAAGTTCACCTCAGCACTTCAAAAGCTTCCATCTCGACACGCGGCGGTGATGTGATTTCATATTAAAGAAATATGACAAAAATGTGTCCATTTATTTTTCAATTCCAGACGGCACGAAAAAACATTGAGGGAGAGGATAAATAACGCTGACGCTTCTTTTGCTTTGTGCAAGGGCATCCATTCCATCTGGGGCGTGATTGAAAAGCCCCAGTGCCCCGGGTTCAGAGCACTATTACACGGCACCGCGTCTGGGTTTTTCATCTCAGATGGGTATCTGGGGGCCGACATGGAGACAGATAGGATATCAGAGCCAAGGATGATACAAGGATCGCCTCTGAAAATCAATCGGCAGACGGTCCCACATTCGTCTCGCCTATTTATTTCTGCATCACTCTGCACGAGGCCCGTCATCAGCGCACAAAGTCCAGCACGCAAAGTCAGAACACACACACACACACACACACACACACAGAGGACATTATTTCCAGACCCAAAAGAAAAAAGAAGATATCATGCATATTAAGAATGCAGCACCTCTGCATATTTATCAGTGGAGCTTCTGCTGATTCTCATGCAGAGATCACACCTATATTCTTTATTTATGACTTCAATTAGGAGGGGACCCCTCCTGAATTTTACATGTTGACTCGTTTGTGAATACTGGAGCCTGGTTTTCAGATGCAGCGGATGTGATGTTTTTGTATTTCAGTGTTTCTCACTGAACCAAATTAACTCCACAGGGCTTACAGTGTTCTGTACTCGTGGTTCCCGACGTGGGAGCCGGCGGCCCCGCGAGGGGCTGCATGATGGATCTAAAGGGTTCAGATCATTTACAAAACAGGAAATAGGGGAATAAATAGAAAAACAAAATTACATTCCTTCTGCACGAATGATTCATTTTGGGGGATTTCTCTCAAACTCACTGTTAAAGTTAACAATCTGAGAAGGGAAGTCCCTGTTTTGTTGACGTGTCTGCAGTGTTTATATCGGGAAATGTTTGGATCCACAGATGAAATTTGTTCTTTGTGAGATTTAAGCTGAACTCAGACGTGGACTCAGTCCCCCACAATCCTCCAGGTGTGAGCTCTGCCCAGAGATGCAGCTTTGAGTTACCGTTGGTCACTGTGTTAGACTCCCTCTCGAGAGATCAAGTTAGCAGACCGCTAATTTACGGAGTTTTATCAACCTCAGAAACGACCAAAAAGCCACAAATAATGCTCAGAACAGCACCAAACTTCAGCAACAGTACAAATAGGGTCTCAGCACATAGTCCGGGGCATCTAACCTCCGCTAGCATAGCTGGATTTCTACTGAAAAGCTGACTAAATTTACCACTCTTCTGCAGCAGCTTCCTGTTGATGGGAAGTCCCGACGAGTCGATTACCGAGTGCAGTAGAGTTCCGCGGCTCATGGATGAAAATGTATGATTATGACTCCATGGAAAAGCAATCAAAGTTCATATGTGTCTTACCTGCCAGTTTATAACAGT
Organism: Sparus aurata; assembly: GCF_900880675.1. Taxonomy (NCBI): domain Eukaryota; kingdom Metazoa; phylum Chordata; class Actinopteri; order Spariformes; family Sparidae; genus Sparus; species Sparus aurata. The sequence continues at coordinate 28,072,517 of NC_044208.1, read as the reverse complement.
TATTATCGAGAGCGGACAGGGAAAAGAACGGAATTGAGCATTTCTAACCGCACTCGGTAATCGTCGCGTCGGGACTTCCCCGACCTGGAAGCTGATGGAGGAGAGTTGAAATCTGTTTTTAGCTTCCCAATAGAAATCCAGCTAAGCTAGCGGAGGTTAGATGCCCCGGACTATGTGCTGAGACCCTATTTGTACTGTTGCTGAAGTTTGGTGCTGTTCTGAGCATTATTTGTGGCTTTTTGGTGGCGGTTTATATTTGGATCCATTTACTGCAGTGTATTGTTGTCGTGCGGTCGTTTCTGAGGTTGATAAAACTCCGTAAATTAGCGGTCTGCTAACTTGATCTCTGGAGAGGGAGTCTAACACAGTTTCACAGTGATTTAGACCATGGATTAAATTTACACCGGAATATCCCTTTAAAAGGCTTTTGAATCTCCATGCTAACTTCTTCAGACCCGCCCTGCAGTTCAGCCACCTTTTAACATTTGCAGGCGGTCTCGTCAGTAACACGTGAAAATAACTCGGTGTAACAGCGTCTGCGGTTTCTGTCTCTGCTGCTTCACAACTCACTTTCTGTGACACCCATTTGCATTTCCTACTTTGCATTTTGAGTAAACAGTGAAAACACTCCATCTCATTGGAAAGACTTCTATCACGTTTTTTTTTTTCCTTTCTCTTTTTATGTTAAGAAGCTCTCTTCGGCTGCAGGATGGAGTAACACCTCCTTCCTGCTGGCTGCTGAAAGTTACAGGTACACAGAGGCGGAGCAGACGGAGGGAGTGTTAGCATGCTCGAGTTTTAAAGGGTCGATTGTTCTTCATATTTTCAGGAGCCGATTGTTTGATTCCAATCTCTGCAGGTCAACAGCCGCTTTTCCTCCACTTGCACCTTTCCGCCCCTTTATGAAGAAGCCTGTCTGTTAAACAAAGACATAAAGCCCGCGCTGCTGACAGCGTGACCTTTCAAATTTTCCGAAACTGCAGGAATATTCCTCACTCTGTAACATTACATCTAAAGGTTAACGACACTACTCCGTCTACTCATCCCACCGGCTCCCCCCTTCTCCTCCTTCCCTTCACTTGGCTCTGATCCAAGCTGGGAAAAAAACAGTCGAGCATTTGCAAACTAAACACTTCAAGTTCTGGAGAATTAACAAGATTAATCACCTTCCGGGCAACCCGGGCAAATAAATAAATGGGGAAAGCGTTCTGGTTGGTGCTTACAACTGAAGGGAGAAGTAACAGGTTGCTTAACCTTGTTAACGGCTCTGAAACACAACACCAACAAACAGGTTTTGTGTAGGTTAATTAACAAGCGAGGAGCACCTGTAGGCAAACGCCACAGCGCCCGGATTAGCTGCTGATACTCGGTGTTTTTAAAACCCTTAGTTCTACTCCAAAAACCAATCCAGGCTCCAGCAAGGTCTTCCCTGTTAATTATCGTTAAGGGCCAAGAGAGTGTAGAGTGTTTTTCTTCTTTATTTCTATCATTTTTAAGCAAAACTTGTAGTTTTCTTTTGATGAGGAGACTCCAGAGTATCACAGACTCCATCTTCCCCTACAGACGACCCTCAATCTAGAGGAGCTGACTGGCTTAGCTGATGTGTATCGGCCTCGCTAACAGCTGCACTGTTCCTGTACCTGTTTAGCGCTGGTTTGCTAACGATCGTCTGTAAGGTGTGCTGACTTCCAAAGTCTAAAGACTCCAGATTATAAGAGCGGCTCTCCCAGTGGGTCTAGCAGAAGCTTTCTGGGGTACAAATGGACAATATTAAGCATAAAGTTTCTTCCTACTGATGAGTACCTGGGCAGTGTACCACCAGGTGTTCGTTCTAATGTCAGTTGGTTTTCAGAAGCTGAGTCAGTCCTTCCAGAAAAATGCAGAGTTTTTCTATGATTGTTGCGGGCAAAAATCCTTGATTATGCGGCATTGTTTGATAAAAAAGAGAAAAAAAAGTGATTCCCCCAACACACTGTTCTCACGAGGCTACTACCTTAATGTAAAGAGTCATTTCTTATTACTTCCTGTGATAAGCAGCACACTACATCACAGAATGGAATATTTAAGTTCTCTTGTTTTATTTCAGACCTTAATAAACACATGGCTCAAACTTACAAATCATTGATGAGTCAAACAAGTTCTGTAGCTTTACAAAAGGAATATGCTACAACTTCTGTAAATATGAATAAATAAAATATAAAAAATAAAATATGTGCTTCCTGTTTTACAGAGGTAGCTGTACAAAACAAACATCTTCTGTTAAAATAAGTGCTTCCAATGCACAAAGTGCATCTCTTACTGTACCGTACATTTACATACTACTAATATACTTACAACTGGAAGGTTTTTGAAACTAGTAAGATTTTTTTGTTGGCAAATGAGACTGATTTGCGGGCTTCATCATGGCTTCATCGCGGGGTTTTGCAGCTTTTCGATGATGTTCACGTCGCTTCATAACGTTTCCATGGCAACAGGGGAAAATGGCTGCTCTTGTGTGAAGTAAACGCAACATTTTTCAACTTTCTGCTGAGATATATGTGACTTTTTTGAAAGTTTGTTTTCATCTACTGTCAGGCTCCAAATTACATCAAATAATAAGGAAACAGCCTCTCACCTGCAAATAAACTCAGTCTCGTGGTGACGTCCAGGTTGTATTAGGGAGCGTCACAAAGGATCATGGGAACTGTAGTCGACAGCTACACGCTCCATGACTGCAGCGGTCCCTCTGGGTCGGCTGATGACGAGTTCATTCCAGCAAAGAGGGCACGCCGAACAGACGTTCTCCTCCCGTCAGAGACACATAAAGGGTTTGGTCAGTGCTTTATATTGAGGGAGCCTCTTTCTGATCTGCATCTAAACAAACATTCATGTTAATGGAACCTGGTTGGACACAGACAAAAGAAGTCCACTGGTTGTTTTTGCTCCACATTGGATTCACACTGAATGACTGTGAGGTTCAAGAGTTTAGTTGCTTTTCGGGCAGGTTTGAAGTTTCAGGGCGTTTCAGCCAATAACGGTAAAAAGTTCATCTGAAAAATCAACCAAAGGCCTTCAGAGGGTCAGACAGCTGAATGTTCTTCAGTCGCCAAGTCAGTCACTTCGCTTCAATCCAACTAAGTATGTCTTTAAACTGGGTGATGACCTCAAAGGAGGCACACCCTCGAATTAAAGCTGAAAGTTGGCACATTAACCTCAGAGTCAGTGTTTCATTTCAAATCCAGTTTTTCTGGTGTGCAGCGCCAAAACCCTGTCAGTGACTCTGAGGCGGAGCATTGACAGGGTGTCACTGCCGGCCCACCTCTTCACCGCCTGTTAAGACAAAGTCAATACCAGGGTTTACGTGCACATGTGGTAAACTGGTTATTGGATACGTGCCGAGCGCCGGTCTTATTGAGGTTAAACTGTCTACATGAACCTGTGAAGCCTCCAGCTGCTGCTCCCTGGTGTTTATCAGTGTATTCCTGAGGTGTCCCTCAGCAGAAAGCAATGAACACGGAAACTTTACAACAACTGCTCTCTGAACGTCTTAATTTACAGACTTTATTTTACAGGAAAGAAGGCAAAACTTTACCTTTACAAAAATGCAATCGAACCCAATCACACAAATAATATGTAGACATTCAGGAAACATGTTTATTAGCTAACTACGCTTACAACAACGCCTAATATCTGCATGTTAAATATGAAGCTCCAGACGGCATCTAGTTAGCTTAGCGTAGCAGAAAGAATGAAAACAGGTGGTTACAGCTAGCCGCTTGGAGATAACTGTGGCTAAAAGCGTCTCTTAGTCTTGCTAGTAAACACATTGCGTTTGTTTCAGTGGTTCAAAAGACTAAAAAAGTCTAAAAAAACAACAAAAAAACAGTTGATTTGATTCCCAAGAAATGAAATTACCCCTTACCCCCCATTTGCAGCCTTCATGCTAAGCTAAGCTAACCTATTAATGGCTGATGACTGGATGTTGGTTGCTTATATATGAGGCCAGAACCACGACTTCTCTTCCCAGAACCACCCTGGATGATGATGATGATGATGATTCAGACTCTGGAAGTAGTTTTCTAAACAGTCCGCTGTCAGTGACCTAAAACATCCTTTGCATATTGAAAGCTTTTGTTTTAAGAGATATCCTTGTACGTGTGGACAGCGCCCAACTCGTGTCTTAAAATAAAACAGCTGTTTCTGCATTCTGCACTGATTGGACGGTGACTCACGGAGATCTCATTTATTAGTATTTAGAATTTTTTTTTGTCGTACAAAACTGCAAATTAACGCGATGACATGTTGCTTTTAGTGCAGTTCAAGGAGTTTGAGTTTACAGCTGCGCATTCACTCCGAAAATATTCTTTACGAGGAACGAGGCAGTTCCAATAAGCATTTCATTACATTCTTATTATTTATTTAGACGCCGCTGAAGAACCGTCTGACGTACGGGACGGAGAGAGAAGCTTGTGGTTGGATCCGATCCGTTCGGGCTCGCATGTGTTTCTAAAAAGCGGTGGGAAAATCTATCTGGGTGGAGATAATAATTGTTTATGTGAAATTTATATTATATACTATATGAAGCAATAACAGGAAAGACCCGACTCGGGGCGACTCTGGCGTTACATGTGCTCCTGACTGTGGTCTCTCATCACTCACTCCGAGAAAGTAATGGCGGTCGGCTTTAAAGGCTAACTCAGCATGATACGACCGCCATATTAAACAGCTCGGACGAGTGTATTACCTTACACTGAAAATTACCTTTGACCTTGAGATGATCCGGTATAGGTTGATGCGTCTGTCAGCGGACGGTATAGTGTGTCCAAACTTTTTACCGCTTCTGCTTATATTGGAAAACATTTCTTCCCTTTTATGGAGTCGAGCATTGAGGTGAAATGATACTGTACGACTGACACGAGCAGTAAAACTCTGTTTTTATGATTCTGTCTTCTCTTTCTCAGACTCATGCAGCGCTCTCCCAAACACACACACACAAACGTACGCATGCACACACACAAACGTACGCATGCACACACACAAACGTACGCATGCACACACACACTCAAACCACACACAATTATTATCACAGCTTTCCAGAGGCAGCGACGCAGCTGCTGTTTCACTTGATCTTTTATAATGGGAACAGCAGCAAAGAGTCAGTAATGACATCTCAGCTCACAGCGCTATTCCAACACTTCCCATAGCATGACCCCAGAGTCGATGAGAAAACTCCAAGTCTGGCAGACGGTGGAAAACATTTTTAAAGACTGGATTATACACCGCCAATAACGGACGCGGTAGGGGATTCAATTGAGGTCTGATTGACATTTATTGAATGGGACAATTTGCCAGCTGTAGATGTTGTATGACGGAGGATCCAGAAGACCGGAACGCGGTGGCGGGTCGCTGCGGCTGCGTCGGCACGGGAGAATACAACTCAGTGGGAAAATGATGGGCTGCTGCTAATACTGCACATTTAATATGGTGCAGAAGAAACAATCACATGTTGTCAAAATATAGCAAAGTGGATTAGAAGAAAAAAAAAAACGATAATAATAATTTTCTTTCAATGGACTCAACATGTTCGCTGCACACAGAAAACAGACTTTTAGCAAATATTTTCATCTCAAAGCAGCGAGCAGGTGAGAGACGGCAGACTCCACTGAAAACTAACTGCAACAATACCAAATGAGCCACAACAACAATGACCGGCATTGTGTTCTCCAAGGACAGTGAATAATACTGAAGAATACTGTTTGACACAGTAACTGTACAAAGATGAAGCTTCAGAGACATGAAAAATAGAAATGTCGAAGAAAACAGTTTGCAGACTAAACTGATAAGTCTTTAGATTTATGTTTTTAAACGTATTTTATACCGTTAGACCTACAGTAGTTTAAAACATACTTAATTCTACACATTGTGGCTTTAAAACTCAACTTGAATTTACTTTTTTATGTTGTTTGGACCGACAATGTCTGTTTTCTCTACCAAATAAAGATCCCAGCAGTATGTTGCACATGTCCGGCTATCTCTCAGTGTATAAAATGTATTTTTCAAAGAAATACATCAAGTTTCCAGGTCTCGGTCATTGTCTTTACTCCATATTGCATTATTGATATTTATAAGAAAAGATCAGAATGAAGATTTTATACTGTGGGTAATGGGGGCGGGACTTGATAAGCTTTGGCTTCTCCCACTTTTCCCTTTCGGCCATGTGTGTTGTATTATTTGAACAATGATGAAATGTGATGCTTATGAATTGACATGTCCGAAACAAACAACATAAATAAATAAATAAATTGTTTTTCACCCTTTTTGTTTCTATTCTTAAACTAATCACCTCATTTTAAATTCATGTTATAATCTATATTTTTTTCCATGAGTTTCAACACTTTTTTTTTTATATATTTGTTTTGTATTTGTTTGTTTTTTTTGTTTTTTCCCTCCGCGGGGACGACATCACCGTATTGTTGTTTTTTCACAATCAAACACACATTTGCAGTTTGGGAAGATTCGGGGGAGCGTTCACACAATATCATGTACAAAAAAATAAATAAATAAAAACTGCTCATTACTGAGTCGTTGCTGTAGAATTGGTGTAATAAAAAAGTAATAGACTTCTAATGGCCTGCTGCTCCAACAGAAGCAGCGCGGCTACCCACACGGTGACGGATCGGCGCGGTGATGTAACGCCTTCACACAGTTCATTCTTTCATGTTCGGTTATTTTAACTCGTCTCTGCTCGCTGAGAGTAGCAGAGTCAAAGCTCACAGGACGACTTGATAGAAAACCTGCCTGCAGCCGGGTAGCGATGTCACCCAGCGTCCTCCTCTGGACGTTAGCGCGGACAATGAACTATTAGTGAAATGCAAATCATCCCCCGCGGCGGCCGCCGTGCTAACACGAAGCCACGCCATCATTCATGTGGGCGACGTTTTGATTAAATCTTTAATTAGCTGTGTTTGACACACATCATTGATTGGTCCGACATGACGATGTGAGCGGTGACTTGTTTATTTATTTATTCATTTCGCTGAACTAATAACGGCCGCTGTCATTTAAATTAATTTGTGCTCACGAGTTTAAACCCACAGTCCCTGGACTCTGGTTCACGTTCCCAGGCAGGAGAAGGGGAGGTGGAGCTGTGCAGGGTTCCTGCGGGGCAGTAAAGAACTATTACATGGTGTTGTCAGTTCTAGTAACAGGCAGAAAAACCAGGCCCCTGGAGTGTTCGGGAGCTGGGAGGAATAACTGGACAGTCACTAAATAACCCACAGCAGCTTTACAATAATATATGATCGCTGCTCAGCATAAATCCCGTTATCACAGGCCTGTTTCTGCAGAGCAGAGCCAGATACGCAGGCCGAGCCGGCTGAAGACGACACTCGAGTTTTTGTCTGTATTTATGAAATGCGGTGGAGCTTCGGCCTAAATAACTGCGGCGTTGAAAGGAATTTGATTTCCACGTCTAATAAAGTGCTGCAGGAAACACAAAGTTAGCTTCTTGGCACTTCCGGCTCCCTCGTCTCGAAGTCGCTGGGTTTTCTGCGAGTGGGATTTTCCGTTTGATGTATTAAATAAGGTCTGTGGTTAACACACGCTTAAGAGATCTTCAAGTTTCGTTCTCTGTCATAAAATATGTAATATGTAGACGGATTGTCTTGCCATCTAGACGATAGAAACAGTCCTTCTCTCCACAGTTCTGTGTCAGTGCGAGAGAAAGTCTGACTGCACCGACTGACATTCTGGGATATAAAAAAAATCTGCTCTGGCATGTTTGAATGTCTTTTAAACTAATCACGATTGTCTTGGGTGGCTGTAACCAAGAGTGCAGCGATGCAGCTCCTGCAAAATCCTGTCAGTTTGCACATGAGGAGATGAGCTAGAGCTAAATACCTGCGTAAGACAAGGTGACAGCTGCTGGCTTGTTAAATTTTTGCATCCTGTCGGTTTCAGTGTGTAGGTTGCTGGTTTGGAAATTGTTGTTGTTGCTTCAGGTAGCGTCGGGGGTTTGAGAAGTACATGCGGATAGTGAAAGGAAGGAGGAATAGATCAAAACATCCCATTAAGAGCATTAACTCTTCTTTGAAAGAAGGCAGAAGCTACCTAAACCGGCGTCGAAGCTTTTTGATTTTGCATTCCGAAAAACGGCTTACGTACAATATCTACTCGTCTCGTTTCATCCCTCCTCGGAGGTTGACACCACAGACTGAAAGGCAGTAATACATCATAGTTTTTACCTTGTTCTGGACCAAGTGACCCAAACTCTAGGTGTTAAATGGAAAAGGTTTGTTCACCTTCCCCTGATATCCACCGGGCAGTAAAGCTCCAAATAGTTTCGTCTTTTTGAGTTTCACGACTGTAAAACATCATGTGTGCGGTTGTGCCTTCAGGGCCACCAAAGCAAAGCATCGCCTGGTTGCCTGTACACAAATATGAGCAGTGGATTGAAAGAAACAGAAAAAAGAGAAGCAGTTGGCTGTGTTATTTGCTACACACTCAAACTCTGTGCTCCTGCAGCACTCGTCTGCGCCTCTCCAACTCCTCGTTCCATCCCGGCATTATTCTTTTCCAGCGGGCTGCTTGACTCGTCCCTCTCTTGTTTTTCGCCTGCTCTGCACAACTCCTCAGCAGTTCATTCATTCAAGTGCGGCTAAAGTGCGGACTGGGATAAAGTGTATTCGAGAATAATTGGCGGACGTTTTATTTATTTATTTATTTATTCATTTGTAACGCTCCGCGGTCAAGCTTTTGTTGCACATGACACAATAGCAGTGATTCCTGAGGAGGACGGGCGTTGAAGCTGCGCCGCTGAAGGGCTGTTCATGCAAACATGCTGAACACACTCTTCAGGAAACAAAAAAACATCGGTACGCCTGCACGCAATCTGCTTTAAACGTAAGGTGACCTCCCACGTCCGACCCAAAGACGGTCGGGAAAAGATCAGAAGGGAAAAATTCAAATGTCTCGGAGTTTGAAACAAGGTTACGGAGAAGGTGTTCGTCTCACAGTGGTGAAGTAGATTCATCTTCCTGGCAGTTTCAAAGGTCCCGGCGTTATTTTCCTCTGTTCTCGGCAGAACAGGAGGGTAACGTCGCTCTCCTCTCTCGGTCGAGTATGTCAGACATGAAACAGTATAACTGCCAACGATGCAACATTGCGTGCAGGTCACAGTTATTTGATCAGAGCGATCTTAACTGAAAACACCGCCGGCTGAATTCAGATGACTTTGTCCCGCCGGCTGTAGGAAACACCAAGAAAGAAAAATGACCAGGAGAGAAAATAAAATGAAGAATGTTCTTGGCAGGAACGTCGTGTCTATTCTGCTGCTCTCCCATCCAGCCACCCTGCCCATACTCTGTGCCTGTGCATTAACAGTCTGCACAGTAAAAGGTCTGGATATTCGGCTTTGATGCCCCGCGGCTGATTTTTTATTTTTTTTTCCGGTCGGGGTTATCAGGGTAATGTTCTCTGACAGAGCTGTAACACACGGCCGCTGGATCAAAAGCCATTTTGTTTTCTTTTCATCTCTCTTTTCTCGTAGCCAAGACTTCACCGAGCGAGTGAGAATGCGGGAGAGAAAGAGAGAGAGAGAGAGAGAGAGATAGACGGAGGGAGACAGAAATAGACAGAAAAACAGAGCAGATGACGGGGCGGCTGACAGGCAGGTAGTGGAACAGTCTGCAGGCCCGGATTTGGCCTGTAAATATCTGGGACATTGCTCATCAACGCATTAATTTCTCTCCTCATGCTGGAGGAGTTCTTCCATTAGCTCACACAGAAGTATTTTGGACGGCGAGCGGCGGATGATTAATTCACTCGCATCAATTGGCCGCCTCTGACGGTATGAGTGTTCCTCTCTTGTGAAGTTCACAGGCTCATCTTTCATCCCGCAACACCGTACAGTGATGGATACAGGGTGTAAGTGATAGTGTGCAAATGTGTGCGTATATATGTGTGTGTGTGTGTTTGTGTGTGGCGCTCCTGCTGGCTCGGATATTAATGTGTGTAACAGCAATGTTCCTGCTAGTGGCCTCCTCGACAACCGGCAGGAAATAAATTATATTAAAAGGTGCAATATGTACGGAAATAACTGAGAAATGTTCTCAGAATTTACAGAAATACGGTTTAAATGTCCAGTCTCAGACGTCTGTGTGTCGTCTTGCAGAGATATGTGCAGAAATGAGCATGCAAGGCTCGAACCCTCCCGTCTCGTTATAACCTACTATTCCGAGCTCCTGTTCTGGACCGCTAGCTGCACAGCTAACTGAGCTAACCAGCTATCGACATGCAGCTGCAGTTAGTGGTTACTCTGGTGATATGCTGTTCTTGCTGCCATTTCTTACATGTTGTATTTCACAAGCAGGTTAAAACCAGCTTCAGCTCAGCTCTGGAGCTCGTTCGCCTGCGAGTCTGTGACGTTATCCCCTGAAAAACCAACCAAACATGAAGCTACAAGGTGGAAGTGTGAATCAGGGCTAAAGCAAACTAATCACACATTCCTCAGATTAACGTTAGCTGTGTTTTAACAGACTATTTAACCCAGGGGCTGGTGAATTGTCGAATCCTGGTTTTAGGTTAACTCTGGATTAACAATGTGTGAGTGTGAAAAGGTCGACTCTCGGCCTCGAGCTAACAAAGTGCCGCCACTTCATCTTTGAAGCTAATTCTGTTTAATTACAACACGGGTGTTATTTTTGTAGCAGATCGGCGTTTGTTTAACCTCGTCCACGCGGGGAAGCTTCCCAACTGTTTCTTATACAGGGCCCTTTTCACACATTCACACCTGGAAGCCGCCCAGGTCAACCACAGCCTGATTTGCTGGGCACAGAACAGCTTCACGGGGCAGTTTTGAGGGTTATTTGATTAAAAATATGTGTGTAAAAACATAAGCGATGGTTTTGATCTCTCGCTTTCCTCGCACAGATTTACTCAGCCGGTCCAGGGATCAAACACGCTTCCTGTCAGAAGCCCGGCCCTCTCAGCTCGGCCTCCCAGTGTAATAATAACACCGCGCTAAGCAGCGTTTCAGATCGAGGAATAGGGAAACATTGTTTAAAGGAATGTGAGGGAAACGCAAGCGGTCAGACGATCACAACCTCGAGGTTATCTGAACTTATTTGGAAGAGAAAACAAAGACGAACGGTCACATTTATCACCGAAGGTCGTCTGTTGTTAACATCAATCACAGTTTACAGGCCGACTTCCTGGTTCAACTTTGACCTGCTGTGCACACACACACACACACACACACACTTTTCCTCTGTGCAATGATGGATGTTTTAGGGGTTAGCTAAAGTTAGATGTGCTCACTCTCGGTTTCAGAAAAACCTCCAAACAAAGCCGAGCAGATATTCAGCCAACACTTACAGACCTCATGACGAGGCTCACTCACTCAGTCAGTCAGTCACACATTCAGTTACTCATCAAATCTTCCTACAATGGCCCTTTACTGCAACCTGAGATGGCGACTGTGACTCTCATCTGACTCCCTCACACATTAATCAGAGAATAACTGCACGACTGACGTACGTGATGAAGCTGTAATTATCCAGTAAGCGTCAGGAAGGCGATGTGAAAAATATCTTATATCGCGGTAAATTGGATATTATAAAATACCAACAATACAATTAATAAAGTATTAGAGTTAATCCAGTAAATCCAATATATTGAATAATGTAGAAGAAAGGAGGAAGACACTTGGAGTCATTAGCCAACAGAACGCTGGCGGCAAACATGACGTCGTTTCACGTTCCACACGTCGAACGCGCAACGGAAAAACAAGGAACGATGGACACGTGTTTTTTTTTATCATAGCTGAGTGAGACATCCCACTTTTTGCCTATCTCTGTTGGATCTCTGTTGTTCAGAGGTGCGTTTGCGGAGCACCAATTGTGCAACTGACAAGAACAATGCCACTAACGATGGTTGTTCTTTGCTGTTTCACAGATGAAGATTTAAACGTTTTAACAACTTCCACACACGTCATATCTTGGCACCGGACTCGAGAGGCATCAACAAGCGTGTTGTCGTAGCTCGAGCAGAGTCTACTGACGCAGGAGTGAATGTTTGATTGTACACATTAGAATTTGTACGAAGAAAAGATGGCGTTGCGTATATTTACAGAGCAGCGCCCTGACAGATGGTGCTGCTGCCAGGAGTTGAACCATCCTCAACGTGTTTTGCTGAGCGACCTCGTGTTCGTTAGCCGGAGCCCCCCCGCCGTATGATGGAGGTTTCAGGAGGTCCAACCCCTCTCGGCCAATCACAGCGCTGCTATCACACCACAAATCACCGTCATAAGATGGAACGTGACTGACAGCCTCGAGGCTGACGACGTGTTTACTCATGCCTGGGAAATCTGAGCTTCATCCTGAGTTCTGTAGCTCGACTGACACGTCCTTCAGTCTATTACAGTCGCTCACAACACTGCCGGCAATAACAACCATCAGAACAACCTCACAGAGAACATTGTTATTATTACCTAACGCAACTAAACATGTAGCGTTTCCCATATTCTCATTTGCGCTGCTTATCTAAATGTCAGCGTGAGGTTAAATCCGTCTTCTGTGCACAGCTTATGTTTGAAGGTGCCATTTTAATAACGATCCATCAACAGACGTGACTCACAGACCTGCTGTCCCGACGTTCCCTGATATCATATCTGCGTGCCCTTGGAACCTCTCATTAGGCGAGAACTTTATTTTATTTTCACTTCATTTTAAAAATATTAGCTTCTTCCGCGGGCTGGGAATCTTCGAGTGCTGCTAGAGAATTAAAATAAGAAAATCTTTAATTTAACACGACCACAGATCCGTCTGACCTGCAGCTCAGCCCCGCGGCGGCGGCTTCCGTAATCTTTACGATCGGGGGGACTTAACAACAATAAAAGCGCTTTGTAAGTGGCTTCTGTTTCAGGAGCCTGAAACCCCTCACCACCCGCTGACCTTCCTGAAAGACCCCATAAGGTTAATCCCCAGGCAAATAATTGAATCTTGACCTGGCTATTATTATCTCCCTCTAAGCGTTCCACTCTGCAGGAAGCTGACCTCGTAAAAAGCCCCCGGGCCTCCCTCTGGTTCCCCCCACCACTAATGGACAGACACACGCACACACACACACACACACACACACACACACACAACATTACAACACTTTTGTCCTTGTACAGCTTCGCCGACACAGACGGCCACATACATCTTTGTCCACGTCAGAGCAAACACACACACACACACGACCGCCCGGAGGCAGATCGAACACGGGATGAAATACAAACCTAAATAACACAGTTACAAGGTGACAATGACACACACACACACACGCAGATGACAGATATACTGTACACTGACCCCCATCCTGCACACACACACACACACACACACACACTGTCTGAGAGGGAGGAGCGCTCCATCGTCTGCCAGTGGGTGGTAGAAGCTGTGTCTAAAGCGATCTCACAGACCCGTGACTGCTGCGAGAATGAAATCACACCTGGCACAGGCCGCCAACTGGTCCGGCCCTGACACACACACACACACACACTGAAACACACACACAGATGCTTCTTTAACACAATCGAAAAGCACACCCGAGCGGTCAAAGAAGGCTTTGACCACACTTGCCGAACGTACGTCTCGCACATTCGCGCGTACACACCATCAGACACCGTATGTCCACCGGTGGTCTCGCTCTTCATGGTCCTCTGGTTTTTTTGTAATTAACTGAAATTCTCATCGCTCCTGAGGGAGAGAGGGAGGTGCATGTTTGAGGTCTCGGAGGAAAGATAAAACAGGAGGAGAAACGAGCGTGAGAGGCCTCACACACAACTCTCCGACACGTTAACGTGGACACACACACACGGTCTCGTAAATCTCATCCCTGACCCATATTCAGTGATGGAATGCAGCTAAGTACATTTACTCAGGTACCGTACTTGTTTCTTAACATTTCAGGCGACTGGACATCACGTTGTATTTCCATCTCCTGCCATTTTATGCTGTCAAAACATTTTGTAGCCGTCTTTATCCAATCAGTCGAGAGCAGGATCTTAATATCTGCTGCTGTTTCTGGTGATTACAGCTGCACGTTCCCGCGGTGACGTAGAAAGGCGGGAGGTGAACGCTCACTGAGGCCACTCGGGTTGCTCGAGGAAATGACGACAAAGCTTAACGCAGCTTTAATTTTGGGGGCAGCGGTGGCCTAAAGGGTTAGAGAAGTGAGCTCGTAACGCCGGTTTCAAATCCTCTGATCTGCAGGTTAAATCTGAGGCGACCTTGAGAAGGGCCCCTTAACCCCGACTGGGTCCAGTGGAGCTGCTCGGTGGCCCACAGATCAGACTGTGTTTGTACTGAGCAGCTTCCAGGTGTGAATGTGAACATCGCTCTCAGTCAACCTTTCTCTGAATAAAAAAAAACATTTAAAAAATGCAGATTGCTGCTGCGTCAGCCCGAAAAGTACGTTTATTAATTAATTAATCAGAGCCTGAAGGACACCAGGTTTTTTGTTGCCAAAGCCTATAAACTCCAGTGTACACAGCAGCATGCAGCAGCTGACACTTCTGAAGTCTTGAGCCATTTTCAATCAATAACATCTGCTAACACAGAGCAGCTACATGCTGTCACACTCATACTTTACATGTCACGGCTGGCAGGAATCAAACAAGGCGCCGGCTCTTTATGATTACTGTAAAGCTGCTCTACAGTGAATCTCAGCGTGATGCCGACACACAATTTACCTACATCATCGAGCTTCATAGCTTCCACGCTGCAATTTTATAAATAGTTCATTTTTACCTGCGGTGGAGGGTTCAAACGGAGCTCGACTGTGTTGTGACTGAGCCGCTCAATGTAAATGAAACGCCATCATGAAGTGTGTTAATTGGGTGCTGGGTCACCGTTTGCTACCACGGCCTCCTCAGTGTGCAATTTCCCGACTGGTTAATGCTGCGGTTCGGTGCTCTGGACCCACAAAACCCGTCGGTACCGGCTCCCGCCCTGTGAAAGGAGGCGCTGGAGGAAGTCTCTGGACTCAGAGTAGCTTTGAACGAGCTGGTGCTGTGAGGTGTGGTGGATCTAATCGTTGCCAGGAAAAGTCCAACACCTGACGGTAATACAGCGCCTCAGTATTCAAGCACCTTGATTTTCTTTTTGACACATTTTGAGGCTTTACACCAGAAATTAAAGTGGATTAATTTTATTATCGGTGAGAGGCGCACCAGTGCTGTGTGGCAACGCTCATGACTGGATAAAAACCACTTAAAGGGATATTCCGGTGTAAGTTTAATCCATGGTCTAAATCACCGTGAAACTGTGTTAGACTCCCTCTTGAGACATCAAGTTAGCAGACCGCTAATTTACGGAGTTTGATCAACCTCAGAAACGACCGCAACAATACACTGCAGTAAATGGATCCAAATATAAACCGCCACCAAAAAGCCACAAATAATGCTCAGAACAGCACCAAACTTCAGCAACAGTACAAATAGGGTCTCAGCACATAGTCTGGGGCATCTAACCTCCGCTAGCTTAGCTGGATTTCTACTGAAAAGCTGACTAAATTTACCACTCTTCTGCAGCAGCTTCCTGTTGACGGGAAGTCCCGACGAGTCGATTACCGAGTGCAGTAGAGTTCCGCGGCTCATGGATGAAAATGTATGATTATGACTCCATGGAAAAGCAATCAAAGTTCATATGTGTCTTACCTGCCAGTTTATAACAGTTATTATCGGGAGCGGACAGGGAAAAGAACGGAATTGAGCATTTCTAACCGCACTCGGTAATCATCGCGTCGGGACTTCCCCGACCCGGAAGCTGATGGAGGAGAGTTGAAATCTGTTTTTAGCTTCACAGTAGAAATCCAGCTAAGCTAGCGGAGGTTAGATGCCCCGGACTATGCGCTGAGACCCTATTTGTACTGTTGCTGAAGTTTGGTGCTGTTCTGAGCATTATTTGTGGCTTTTTGGTGGCGGTTTATATTTGGATCCATTTACTGCAGTGTATTGTTGTCGTGCGGTCGTTTCTGAGGTTGATAAAACTCCGTAAATTAGCGGTCTGCTAACTTGATCTCTTGAGAGGGAGTCTAACACAGTTTCACTGTGATTTAGACCATGGATTAAACTTACACCGGAATATCCCTTTAAGCTCTGGTCTAATGTCCGAGAAATGGATATCAAGAGAGGAATACTATCACAGGTCCCTGAGAGAGTTCAGATACAGACCTGTGAAGAGGTACAGACCACCTAAATAGAGGCCTCGAGTAGTTTCTTTGTCAAGATTTCAGCAGCATTAAACGGTTGGAAAAGGAAAAAGAAAAAACCAGGGAAATACCCAAACTCCTCCTGGTAGTCCGTCCAACCTGAACAGCCAGCCAAGAAAGACCTCAGTCAGGGAGGTAAACCAAGAGTCCAAGCAGCTGTCTGACAGAACTACAGAGCTGCTTGATGTCACAGGAGGTGTTGCTGGAAGAGCCACAGTCGCCACGACACTCTCTGAAGCTGAGCTGTACAGCAGAGTGGCCTGGAGGGAGCCACTTCCAGGTGAAGAGGTTACGGCAGCAGCTTGGACATGGCAAAAAAAAAAAAAGGCACTCGAGAGACTCTTGAAGGGAGCAAGAGGCAGAGTCTGTTCTGATGAAATGGAAACTGAACTGTCAGCCATAAAACAAAGCTCTCCGTCAGGCGGAAACCGGGCACAGCTCATTACCCGTCTAATAGCACTCCCACCGCGAAGCATGGTGGTGGCAGCGTCATGCTGTGGAGGGCCCTTTTCAGCAGAAGGGACCGGCAGTCTCGTAACGATGGTGGGAACAATGAATGAAACTAATTTTCTCCGAGAACTTGTCCCCCAAGAGTGCCAAAACCATAGATGAGCTGCGACCACTTGTGTTCTGACAGCCAATTCGGCAATGGAGTTGCTTCATAACCGGGCTGCCAAAGTCCTGTAAGAAACCCAATAGTGGACAGAATTGAAATCCGTTGAAAATTCAGCATAATGACTTGACAATGTGACTGAGCGCTGGCTTCCCACTGGGAGACTGAGAGAGCTCCAAAACCTTGATGGTTCTTGTACAGAGTATTTAGTTGCAACTCAATGCTGTGAATCAGATGTCTTTATTCCAGTCGGTCTGGCGGTTGGGTGGTCGGCGCACCACTTACAAACATCGGATGGATTGGTGTGAAATTTTGTGCGACTGGGGTTGTCATTTTTGGTTTATTCGTGAAATATCTCAACAACTATTGGATGGATTGTCTTGGAATAAGATTCAGGTACCTCAGACGATGATTCCCACTGACTTTTGTTATGGACTGCTTGTTCCTGAAGCTCAATCAGCACATCAGAATGTTTGTTCATCCAGCAAAACATCAGTTTTCACTAGACTAAATATTGTTCAGTCATTCATGGACCCCCGAGATTAAAGCGAACGGTCTTATGAGATCCATCGATATTTCAGCTAGTGGTGTTGTGAGGTTGACATTTTTGGTTTTTAGTGACCAGCCTCAACAACAGATTAATGGTTTGGCATTAAAATCATAAATCAGTGGAGCCCAGTGATTCTGGGTGATCCCTGACTTTCACCACCAACAGGTTGTTCGGTGGTTCAGAGTGAAATGCAGTGGAAACATTTGTGGTCTCTGTGAAATCTGGTGCTTAGCCTTATACTTCAATTATAGCAGCCTTGTCAGTGGTCTTATACTTCTAGTTTGGTCCTAGTTACTCCTCCAGCATCCCCTCTTGAAACGTCCCTCTGGTGCAGACGTATAAAGGGGGTAGAAATGTCCAGTTGGGGGAAGTTGGATGGGTCATCGCTGGATTTCGCCTCCTGATTCCAAGGTTAGTGTCGAAACTTACGTGACTGACACCACATATGTTACATGACATACTCGTGTCACTTATGCTACATAATCACTTACCTAAACTTAGTTATTTTAACCCAAAGCACGACTCTTTCCCTAAACGTAACCAAACCACAATTGTTTTCACATTATTAGCAGTCTAAAAGCCATAATATGTCCTCACATGTACAATGTTTGTCGGATAGCTTTATTTTATATTAAGTCTAACTGGTGTTGCATTTACATTTTATTGCTAACTGGCCCACCGAGGCATTCAGGTCCAAAACTGATGCTAGGAGGTTCGGTAGAGCGCCATAGTTTGAATCTTGAGGTCACTGACCAAGCTGCTTCATTTAATTTGTCAAATAATTTGGTTTATATTCATAAGAGTTTGAGTTTCTTTACAATATACGACTGCACAGCTACACTAGACTCCAATTAAGACTCCAATACCACAAAATGCAGTAATGATCCAGGATGTTGAACACTGACACTCGAGCTCTGAACGTTGCGCCCGTTATTGTCAGACACTTGACATGTTACTCAAAGAAACAGAAGTGACCGGGATGAGCTGTGTGTCTTCTATCTGAGCTGAGATCAAACCAGACTGTGAAGGAAGATGTCAGCTGCACTGCTGGTGTGCAGTGCACACGCAGTCATTAATGTGTAAATACATTCGCTCACATATATGCATTTAAATTCAGCATCTACAGTACGTATCAATGCATAGGCACATGCATGAAATCACCATGTTTCATTCCTTCCACTGCCATTAAATCAGAGGAAACACATTATGCACTGACAGCTGTTTGTTTCATGGAATAGTGGCCAAATTTGATTTTGCATGATTAATGTGGTTAACCCATATAAAGCTGGAATATTCAAAGCTGTTCAATTAGAAACAGAAACAAACTCACCTGACCACCGGAGACAAAAATAAACCCAATACTGCGTCAGCCAATATCCCTTATTTTCATTAATCATCCATTATCTCGTTCTCCTCAAGTATCATCAGGAGACGAGCAGAGGAGGAATACAAATTAGACCATCCAATAAGATAAAGCCAAATGCGCTCACCATGTATATCTTCTCTTCAAACCCTAATTGCAACAAATGGCTTTACTAACCTCGATAAATATTTAACGACTGCGATGTGTTGTAGTCTTCGAGCGGGGCTTCAAATATGAGCAGGCGATTTGTGAATATGTTTAAAGCACACTCGCAGAGGATTAGAAAGTATTCCTTTAAAGTGAAAGTTCAAAGCCGGTTGAGTGAAAAAAAAGCATAAAGGATGTTTGAACATGATGAAGAGTTTCCACTTTAGAGGAGTGAAAGTTGTGAAATCATAAACAACTGGATGAAAAACAAGCACATACGCCCACTGATGAAAGCTGGATTATGAAACAGGAGCAGAACATTTATTAATGACCAACAAACAGTCAATTCTGGTGATTTTATTTTTTCTGAACAACCTTATTATGTGTCAGGGATTTAAACGAACAAATAAGACATTCTCACTCCCAACCGGTCAAATTGGGCAGCTTGGTCAGCGGCCTCAAAGGTGCTATTTGTAGGAAAAGTTGATTTTTTATATCCTACCTGGACGACCTCATCCTGACATCCAGCGACAGGTTAGAGAGACAACTGATCAGGACGCTCGTCAGAATGCTAGTAAACGCTGCTTCGAGTCTCTTGTGAATCTTCTTCATAACTGTGGGACGGGTTGGCCGCCATCACAAGGAGTTGGGAAAGAGACCTCAAAATCATCCCTTCTTAGAAACAGCATCTTTAAGCTTCAGACTGTGACGCTCTACCTAGCTCTCTTGCATCAGGCGTGGAGATGAAGGGCTCCGCAGTCAAGTTAGCATCAATATTTCATACGCTTCATCTGGTTAGACTTTCAAAACAAAGCTTGATGATGAACACAGCCGGTGTTGACATATTGTGACTTCTAGATTTAGCTCGAATAGGGAAAGTGTATTATTATACTATAATATACTAATAATATGTATGTCATAAATGCAGTCCATCACACACAGACAGAGTCAGTAGAAATCTTCACGGTGGTGTCAGGATCTTTGATGTCCACTGAATGTAAACGTCGGTATGTTAGCATCGTCGTTCTTAACATGTTAGCATCGTCGCTCTGAACATGTTAGTGTTGTCGCTCTGTACATGTTAGCATCGTCGTTCTGAACATGTTAGCATCGTCGCTCTGTACATGTTAGCATCGTTGCTCTGAACATGTTAGCATCGTTGCTCTGAACATGTTAGCAACGTCGTTCTGAACATGTTAGCAACGTTGTTCTGAACATGTGAGCATCTTTGCTCTGTACATGTTAGCATCGTCGTTCTGAACATGTTAGCATCGTCGTTCTGAACATGTTAGTGTCGTCGCTCTGTACATGTTAGCATCGTCGTTCTGAACATGTTAGCATCGTCGTTCTGAACATTTTAGCATCGTTGCTCTGAACATGTTAGCATCGTTGCTCTGAACATGTTAGCATCGTTGCTCTGAACATTTTAGCATCGTTGCTCTGAACATGTTAGCATCGTTGCTCTGAACATGTTAGCATCGTTGCTCTGAACATTTTAGCATCGTTGCTCTGAACATGTTAGCATCGTTGCCCTGAACGCAGCATGCCGACAGGATGATTCAGCTCAAAACACCGCTGAGCCGCTCGACTGTCGACCCTTCTAGTCCCGTTGTGAAATACACAGATGTAGATATTAGCTTTGTGTTGTATTATTAAGATAAAATGTAATAACAATAGTTGGTAAGCCTTTCTTTTACAGTCCCCTAAGTACCAGGTATTTACCTGGTAAATTCATTGTAACACAAAAGTGTTTCTAGGTAATTAGAAATGATAATAAGAAAGTAAATACAATGAAACTATGGCCAAAATACTGGGCATTTACCTGGTAACTTATAGTGTGTTATTGGGTAAATACTGCTGATAATAAGCAGGTAACTACAGTCCTAGCTATTTACCCAGTAAATATATAGTAACAAAAATGTGCTACTAGGTATTGTATTAACTTTCTTATTACCATTGGTAATTACCTAGTTAAATCTTTGTGTTGATGATGAATGAATCCATGAATTTACCAGGTACATACCTGGTTATTAGGGGACTGTAAAAGAAAAGCTTACCCAATACTTAAAGAAGTGACAGTACATGAATGATGAAGCCAGTCTTCATACAGCTGTAGACTGTAATCTGTTGTCCTGAGTCTCTGTGGTGAACAGAATCCATACACTTTATCTCGTGAAGCCTTTGAGGTGCTTACAGTGAGTAATCATCGCCCTCCCGGAGGCCATGTCGGCTCTATACGGTGCAAATATGAAGAAACTGGAATCACATGATATCACATACACCATCAGCGACATGTGATTTCCTCGCGGCCGCTCGCAGAGGGCAGAACGTCCTCTCCACACGTCATAATGTTAAATACATAATAGTGTAGAAACACTTGTCAGAAGTGTTTTAACACACACGTCTTCCATTTATCTTCCATTTCAAACCTTTCAAATATGATCTTCTGAAGTAGCCTATAATAATAACAATAATAATACTTTTAGCCTGTCCGAGTCTCCAACAGTGGCATTAATGGATAGATATTGCAATTGAATTACATGGATAAGGACACCATTATATTTCTTTCTGTGAGAGATGAGTCACTTAATTCTCTTTGGCTGCTGGTCACTTAATTCAGTCTGCGGAAAGGGGAAATGATTTCATTATCTAAAAAATGATGGCACATTAACCGAGATCATTGCGGGAGAGTAATTCCAGGAAGACAGGGCTGTTATTTTTACTCTTCAGATAGCATGGAAAAAGTGTATTATTTATTGCTGTGTAAAAAAAAAAAAAAAAAGAAGATGACGACGAAGAAGAAGAAGAAACGTGTGTTCTACTGTCCATAAAGAATGATACCCAGCACCACTGGGACCCCCTGCAGAAGTCTGCAGTCACATTATCTCCCATAATTCATAAAACTCTCCTGCTTTGAAGTACTCCCACCTGTTTTCTCTCCCCCGGTGCTCTTCCCCTCCCCGTCATCCTCATCCTCGTCCTTCCTCCCGGGACTGTAGCTTTAATGTCCTGTCTCATCTCTCAGGGTTTCGGATGCGCTTTTACATTTGGTATTCACCGTGAAACCGATCGCCCACGTGTGCCGACCTTGCATCAGACCTGCTCTGCCTGGTAAGGCAGCCCAGCCTTGCCTGGAATGCCAAACGCTGCAGGCAACGTGCGACCCTGGGAGGTGTCGTTTTTTTTAGAAAAGAACAAAATATTATCTGCATGTGTGTGTGTGTGTGCCCCCCCCCCCCCCCAAGTGCCTCTGCCACTGAACTGTGTGCTAAGGTTCATCATTTTGGCACGACTTAAATATTAAATGTTGGACAGTGCTGGGATTGCGATCGGCTTATTTGCATCTCAGTCGCAGTCAGAAGCTGCAGATCTGAAAATAATTGCTCTCCGAAATGTCAGCGCAGTTGTAGTATCAGAATTGAATGAACTAGGTAACCTAGTTCTCCGTTCAATATAAATAATCGGATATTAAATTCTACAGCGGGAGGAAACGCAGCCGCAGCGGAGGGATGTGTCAGGTCAATCACACTCAGAGGACGAGGACGTTTCAAAGACGAGTTAATGCAGCGCTGCTTCACGTCTGTGCACACGTGAAGTTACTGCGTGAACATGTAGCCTGCTGTCATTTAGTTTGCTCAGCTGTGCTAGCAGCGCGGCTCCAGGGACGGCACTGTCAGTCTGTTGATCCACTTCATATCAAGTGGATAATTAGATTTAAGTTGTACGAGCTAGATCGTTTTAACAACTTAAACTTTACCTGGAAATTTTGAAGTAATTGGTTTCCTTGATTGTGTCGGTTCAGAGTGTAGATTTCTCCTAAATGTTTCTTCTTACAAACTCCACGACATCATCAGAGTTGTTTCTTCAAACTTTTCAAAGCTCCATCGTCATCATCTGGTCTTCACAGGCTGAGTGAATCTTCTAGTTACAAGTAAACTCAGCTTAATTTAACTTTAACGTCAGCGTATGAGCATTTTCACCGTCGTCATAATGTTGTTAGCATCTACCATACAACACACTGATGCCTCGGTGCGGCCTCGCGGAGCCACTAGCCCGGCAGCAGAGTCCAAGTCTGGTTGCCATTTAGCCCTTTTTTGCTTCATCTGACAGACAACTATTTGCCCTCAAGATGGAACCAACAGCGAGACACCTCCCCGCGCTGCAGCTCCATTACCAGCTATTTGGAGCCGACCACCGAACACCTCATCATCGTCGCTGCCTTAACTGTGATTAATGTGCTTTGCCCTGCTGGGGTTAAAACAACCGCAGCGCGCGCCATTTATTGGCTTGCCCTATGTGTTTGTTGACAAGCTGTCTGGGACACACTTAACATATCATCCAGCGTGAAGAGGAGGTTTGCAAGGCAGCTACTCCGGGGTCAAGAGGTCAACTTATTACATTACCATCTTTTAACAATGAAGCTTCCTCCGACAGACAAATAGACACGGGCATGGAAAGCATCATCGTCAGCGCTGCCCGTTGCGGCTTCACGGGATACCGCACCATCGCCGGCAGCTGCAGAGAGACGTGACGCTGTGGAAGTCTATCGGGGAGCGGGGGAGAGGAATGTGGGATCGTAATCAGAAACACATGCTGGTGAGTGAGAGGGCCCTGTCTGCTGAGGGAGGATACCAAGAGACAAACATAGCGCTGCACTCGGACGCACACACTGACTCACAAACACACAAAGGGCTCTGTGAAAACATACCTAAAGAGGGAGATGTAGGACATGTCATTTATTCTGCCGGAGTCCTGCTCCCTCCGCAGCAGGATTTCAGCTCAAACCCAACACGGCGCGCGGGGAGAAAGGGGAGCACAGCCGGCCTGCTCGGGATTTAGCAATAAGGAGCAGTCAAAAATGATAAAGTGCGGATACATGTTCATTTGACATTAAGAATAGTAGCTGTTTCTCCCTCGCTGCCGCCGCAGCTACAGCCATCCTCGCCCTCGACAAACCGCGAGGCCCGGGCTATTTATACAGGCAGGAGAGGTTCTGCAAAAAAGGCCCGGTCATCAGTCATTTCCCTGTGATGGGCCCTTTGGCATGTGCAACAGAGTTAAGACTCCGCGTACATGCCGGCTTTATGTGCTGACAACAAAAGCAAATTGCCGGAATAATGCCAAGCAATAACAGTTTAATTATTATGTAACAAAGGCTGGACTGTATAAGTAAAAACCACTCAATAAATACACAAAAACACACATAAAGAAAACCGGCTGCGTTGTATTTCTTTTTTTAATTCCATTTTTGTTCCTTTATCACCTACTGTAAATTGTTATTTATGGTGTTACGCAGCCTTTTCCAAAATTGGACACAGCTAATTTTATTTCCCGGGCTACTAAGCTTAACGATAAAATGGGCCTGGAATTTATGGTCGTTTCCACCGGCTAACCAGACCGGTCCAATAACGGTATCAATCAGGGAGGAAGCTGCTGCAAGGCCAGTGCTGCTGGAATTAAGACTCTGCTCCTGACTGCACAGCTCCCGAGTGTCGAGCTGCAATTACATCCCAGCCTTTCTGTCAGCTCTGCCGCCGCCATGCTTTTGGGACCGACTCTCTCAGCACCGGCCTCACAAAAATTAGCATTTTTAAAATCTGTCTCCGTACCAGAGGAAGCATGCCAACACAATCTGACTTTTTTTCCCACTATTAATTCAATTTTCTCTGTATACGTCTGCTGGAAACACAGGCTTTCTGATGAATGAGTGTTGCCTGTATGGATAGTGTTTAATTTAATTTAATATAATTGAATTATTCTGCTCAGGTGGGCAGAGATTGCTGTGTTAATGTAACATAAAATGCTGAACGTTGCTGGCTTCATCGAGCTGTTTAACTGAGGGCTTCTGCAAATGCACACAGAGGTGACTGTTACGCTTTTACATACGGCTTCATTCAGTCAGCACAGGACATTTACAGAAAGAGGCACGTACACCATCGTAATGTGGAGCCAGCATGTAATAATATACAGGACAACGAGTGTATCCTGTTTCTCTGATGTTACATCACAGATTATTTACATTTTTTGCCATTAAAGCCTAAATGAAAGCAAAACTGAAGCTCTCTCCCACTTCTCTTTTAGTGAATCTCCCCATAAATGTTCTCATCAATTTCAACATCTATAAATAGCAAGTTGTCTATGTAGTTTTTTTTACATCTCGTTGTATCTGTTTGGATGCTATTTTGTGTCTTTGTTGTCGTTATGAAATCCTTTGAAGTCATTTCGTGTCTGTTGTTGTTTTGCATCTCTTTGTTGTTGTAATGAATCTCTTTGAAGTCATTTTGTGTCTCTTTATTGTCGTTTTGCGTCTCTTTGTTGTTTTTGTTTTTAATCTCTTTGAAGTCAATTTGCATCTCTTTGTCGTTATAAATCTCTTTGAAGTCATTTGTGTCTCTTTGTTGTCGTTTTGCATCTCTTTGTTGTCGTTTTTCATCTCTTTGTTGTTGTTATGAATCTCTTTGAAGTAAGTTTGCATTTCTTTGTTGTTGTTGTGTATCTCTTTGAAGTCAATTTGCATCTCTTTGTCATTATAAATCTCTTTGAAGTCATTTTGCATCTCTTTGTTGTTATGAATCTCTCTGAAGTAATTTTGTGTCTCTTTGTTGTCATTATAAATCTCTTTGAAGTCATTTTGTGTCTCTTTGTTGTCGTTTTGCGTCTCTTTGTTGTTGTTATGAATCTCTTTGTTGTTGTTAAGAATCTCTATGAAGTCATTTTGTGTCTCTTTGTAGCCGTTTCATTGACTTTCCTATAAGGAACATAAAAACAAAAATAAAAGAAAAAAGAAGCCATATTATTTATAAATGTATTTTTTTGTATAGATTAACGTGAAAAGAAGAAAGAAAAATCTGCTCTTTAACAAACTTCATTGTTTGTTTCTTTGTCATGTTCAATAAAAGAGACTTTTCAACAGTGTAAGTGGTGGTGATTTTTGCTAGCTGGCATTTGGTTTAGGTCTTTATTGAGTTCTTAGTGCGTGATGCATCTAAAGTATCAGTGTGCTCGGTGGTTACTGAGGGAATCTCTCAGTTGTTTAGAAAAGCTTCTGTTTCTGATTGAGTGGGTTAATGATCGGAGGAATATAATCCGCTTTATAAAGTCTGAATGGTATCATTTATTTTATGTGGGTTGTTGTTGTTCGGGGAATAATTGCTTTTTCTTTCTTTCTTTCTTTCTTTCTTTCTTTCTTTCTTTTCATATTTAAATTGTTGGAATGGGGAGTGATCGATGTTTATTTGATGTTGATATTAATGACCATGTCTGGGTAAATTGTGGTTTCCTGGAGAGTTGAGGCGAGTTAATTTCTGACCAGAGGAAGAAATGTGAGAGGGGAAAGTATGAATACTGCCTCACTGACGGGTTTCTGTATTTCCACCTACTGCCATAAGTCCATAATCGTCATAAGCCATATGTTGCTTGATTACTTGTGTGTAGGAGTGTGTGTTCCTTGAGTTACCAGAAAAACTGTGGTGGTCAATGTTTCCTTTGAGCACAGGAGATAGAACGGGAGACATTTTACACATAATCAAGAGAACAAGACACAATTAAACTTCCTGGGTGGCCTAATGAATGTGGCCTCGTTTCTGACAGAGTTACCACACAGCTTTCTGAAGCTTTTGAAAATCTTTGTGTGCTCACATTAATGTGCAGCGTGCTTTTTTTAAATTAACGACAAGATTAATATAGCAATCTTTAAACAAGCAATGTTAATCCGGTGATTAAAGGAACAGAGAAGAAGCGAGCTCGGACCGTAGCTCCTGTTTTATTAGGATATTTTCATGGTTTTCTTTTGACGCTGTCTCTCCTCTCTCTACACGACCACGACTCCTGTGACAAATATAACCTCCTAGATTTTTCGAAAGAGTGCCTTGTGCTGTTTTCTCTATCAAAAAATATGTCGTCCTAACTTTTACCCTGATATTACCTCCGCGGTGACCAGTGGGCCGGTGAAGGCGCTGCTGTAGCCTTACGAAAAAGTAAGCTGCTGGCTTTTGTTCTGCTTCAGTCTGAGCAGACTGGGCACAGACATGCAGCCTGACGAATGGCCAAGTCCAGATTTGGTACTTAATGAGGTGCGGTGTAGCGCTGCATCAAGACTGAGGACATGAATTGGGTCTGAGGGTGAAATAACATAAACAGATCACGCTCCAGCGCTGTGATAACTTGATCTTCTATTACATTAGAGCCGCCTGAAGTGAATCGGTTTCTACAGTGTTTGTGGTGAATTGTCTGGTTATTACTTTAGCATGATCATCCCAAAGATCTCATAATAGCACTTGATAAAAGTATTTTTCTCCACAGGAGTTTTCATAGCAGAAGTGGGGGGATGGAGTGTTTCTACGCTCAGTTCATCCCCTGGGGGAGACGATTTGGCGAGAAGATACACATCTGGAGCAGAAGCCATGTTGAACTATTGCAAATTGCTTACATTTTTTTTGTTTTTTACTGCACTATATTTCCTCCGGGAGCTTTTTCCACTATTAAACAGAGAGAAAAGGTTCAAGGATTCAGTAATAGGCTACTGTATCTGGTTTCTATTTGTTAGCGTTAGCTTTTTTGAAAACTCATAATGCCGAAATTGATATTAATGTGTAAACTATTCATACTAACATAAACATATGCACAGACTCAAATCATGAAGAAATTGAACAGAAATGTATATATTTAAAAACTCACACAACCCCTCACTCAAACAGTGATTGTCCAGTTTAGCATAACTAGCATGCAGCATATTTATTGGTATAAGAGTGAACACAGGCCTTTAGTAAGAACTACCCTGTATGAGTCTGGAGAATATCTCCTCTTTTTAGCCTTTCAAAACAAAATAAACACAAGAGAAACAATATAACATGCAGATTTATTAGTTTATTTATCTGCTTAAAGGCTGCAGCTGTTAGCTTCCTAGCTATACAGTTGTAACTAAGCCTTAATTCAACTAATGCATTTGTGAGGTTATACAAAAATATGATTTATCCAAACTGTAGCATTACCACAATGTATTTTCAAAGGTAAGAGTAGCTAATGCTAACAGTTTGATTAGCATTCCGTAGTGAAAATACAGAAAATAATATAGGATTGGCAGCTAAACAGGTTTAAAACTAAGTCTGACCTTATGTTGGCCATTCTTTATTATAACACTGAATGGTTTTACATTTTAATACAAGAAAAACGTGTCATGAAGGCTCATTAGCTAGTGAGGATGCTAACTCTTAGCTCAGGTCAAACAGCTGTAGTTTCAGCTAGCAGTGCCGTTTATCCGTCTTATTCTCAGCTCCCACGATAGCTTTCACGATGGGGGCGACTTCTGACCGGTCCTGTGACTAAACCAGAACCCAGATGTTCAGTACAAACAGGATGCGTGTTATCCATGGAGCTAACAGTCAACCTGCTAATATAATACGCTAATTATAGATGTCGTTTCAGACAGCGAAACTGCTGATCGCTGGCTAGAAATTAAGAGTTAAATCTAACGTTGGGAACAGTCACAGAAACCACCAGCTAACTTAGCGAATGATCACGTCGCTGGAGAGCGAAGTGGGGTTCAAAATCCAAGGGATCTCTCACCTAAGACCAATGTGAGAGAATTTAGGCTGCTTGGCACCTGTTCCACCTCTTAAATGTCTCGTACTTTGTCTTCTCAGCTCGCATGAATGTCAAGGAGAAAAGAGGGGAGTAAGTCAAGAGTCAGAGCGACTCTGTGAGACAGAGCGAAGAGGGGAGGCATCCTTGAGGTTGACATCGACGTGGAGAACTAATCTGCCTGCGGGCTGTGATTCAGACCCAAGGTGAGCCCTGTGACATTTTGAGCTGATTAGGAATTTCGCCAGCCTTAGCCTTTTGTGTCGTGTCAACTACTCTGACATTGCATTACGCCGTTTCATTATCATGCAGTCACATCTAATAAGGGCACTGTCCTCCAACCTGGCGAGGAGCGTAAAAAGGCCTCTTTAATGCGCGCTGGCCTGAGAGGAGGGGTAAAAAGACAAATCAAGCCTGTAACTGTTAGATAAGTGCGACTGGGCTGTTGGCCCAGAACAAATTGCATTACTGTCACATTATGTCCCTGGTATGCATGAATTAAACACTGACTGGGTAACTCTCAGCCCTCCCTGACTAACTTCCTCTGCGTTTTTATCATTTGTTTTCCATCGGTGGAGAGAGGCAGGCCTATTCACAGGCTTTTCTTCCTCTTTCCATCCTATTTGCATTAGGAACAATCTGACACTTTCACTGCTCAGCTGGTGGAATGTGAGAATTGCACTGGGAGAGGAGTGTGGTCAGTCGATGGCCTTTCTGTGCTGATTCAGACATCGCAAGATGATGAGAGGAGCGTTCTATAGTCTGAGTGACTCCTCAGCCAACACTGCAGCAGTGCGACCAGATATGCATTTTTATTCAGGTCAAATGTCAGCCTCCTCGCCGGCTCTAAGAATAGTGTGTGTGGCTCCAGAAAAGGTCGCTGCCTCCGTTGTTGGAACGGGAAAAAAAAAAAAGGCCAGAGACATTTGGGGGTTGATTTCGCTCCCACTGGCGAGTCTAAGAGCTTTTGTCAAGCCGTGGTGTGTCATGCTCTGACTGACATCTCGTCCAAACAGATTAATGGTGAGATACGTCTGTATCGTCGCCCTGGAAAGGAACCGTCTGAGTGGACAAAAGCAGATCAGCCCTCGGGGACGGAGCTGTCTCTGCCCGTCTCATCGTTACAGCCGGCATGTGCCCTCATGTATGCAGACTTGGCTGCTGATGAAGTGGACTGTTTTAGGTGCACAAACAATGCCTGTGTATACTTCGGAGAAAAAAAAAAAAAGTCACATCCTGCATAAGAGTGTGTGTACGAGATATGAATTTTGGGCGACCGCGCCGCGAGAGGGGAAGGACAGAACAATGTCACGAGCCGAAAAAACGAATTTGACTCATCTATATCTGTCTAATTGTTTGCTTCCTGTGCGACGAAGCCAAGAAATGACACAATGAGACAGGAAAGAGGGTGGAGATGGGTTCAGTTTAGAACACACTCTTCTATTTAGTAAGGGGAACATGACCTGCTGGCTGCCTTTTGTATGATGAATCGGAATAATGGGATACGCAGGCGACCATAAAGCACCAAAATACTCTGCTGCGCCGGTTTCACATCCACGTCATGTCACCTCTCTCCTCGCTGTCTCTCCGCGTCTCTCGCTCATCCTGCCATAAGCACAGAGAAGCTGGCTATTCTTAGCTGACTCCCCCGCAGGTGAATTATGGATGAGATGAAAAGCTCATACTGATATTTGGCTGATCAAGTATCGCGCTAAAATGCCACTTAAAGTGTGATACAGCTCGCTGGGACGGAGAGCGTTTCCTCTCTTCAAAGATGCGCAACAGCACAGACCGACAGCGAGGAGGGAGAGAGGGAGAGGGAGACAGAAAGAGAGAGAGAGAGGGAGTCGTATCATGGAGGCGGCTGAACAGGCGAGATATGAGGCAGACAGTGAGGGTGACAGACAAACAGCCGTGGTCATTGGGGCCAACCAGTGGGGAGAAACACTATCTGGGTGCAGATAATAAGCTGCCGCTTTGCCAGGTTATTGCAGCACGTGCAGAGGCGTATCCCACAGAGAACCTCGATTCTCTGTCACTTGAAAGCGCCAACAGCCCGTCAGCAGTGACACGTGACTCAGCCAGGTGTGTCCTATTAATTTGGGAATTTACGACTCCTTCCTGATTACAGAATTGTCTCCTCGAGAGCCTCGTGGCGAGCGTGCCTGCCACACGGTTGCAGGTAAATGTCTTTCCATGCGTGCGACGTCCCCGGGTGCTCGTATGAATTATCCCGCGCGTACGTGTACGTCCTCCTCCACAAGGTCATACGCCCAGTTCAGCACGTACGTTATCTGCGAGGGAGACATGATGTATTTCTTCAGGCTTCGCTTAAGTTGCTCGATCTCAAACTGGTGACCTTGAAACACAACGGGATGAATAAGCTTCGGTCTCAGTGGTTTTGTCGCTTGCACGCGTTTGCCGTGTTGACATTAATCATGTTCAGGGTTTCCGCGTGTATCTCGGCTTCTCGGTGGCTCTGACAGCTTCACGCGCTGCAAATTAAGCAAACACCTGCCAGCAGACACATCACAGCCGAACAGAAGAAAACATTCCCACAAATTAGCAGCACTTAAAAAAGAATGCCGCTAAGAAGTCGACCTGCGGATGATGGAGACGTTATCGTTAGCTCGACGATCCAAATGCGACTAAATGAAACAAAAACACAGCCGAAGACAGAAATGTGCCACGATTACACACAATCCATCCACACAACAGCACGTCCGCTGGTTTTTAATGTCCTCTGGAAACTTAGTTTGTAACTTCATGCCTCCACAGCAGCCACGGTTACAGCCGGAGGCGTTGTGTTTCCAAGTTGTTGGTCCCTCAATCCCTCCTTTCAACCATCAATCTGCTTTGGACTCAAAGAAATTGATCAGCTTTTGGTGGTGAAAGGTGAAGAGGTCAGGGTCAACTGTGAGCTCATGTCCGTCCCATTCTTAATTTTTAATTCTTAATATTTGGCACAAATTTCCACTTTGACTGAACGATGATCTGATGAGAATTTGCCGGTCGAAGGTCACTGTGACTTCAACCAAACATGTTTCTGCCCGTTACTAAAGAACTCTTGTGCTAATTATGCCAGAAATTCAACATAAATATTTAAAAAGGATGAAATAATGAAGAGCTGACTTTTGATATCCAAAAAATCTAAGGTCAGCTTCACTGTGACCTCGTAAAGTTCTGCGAAAAAAAAACACTTTTCTGGTTATTTTTCGACTCCAGATCTCAAGAACACAATCGAGGCATTCGTAGCTTCTTTGTGTTTCTATCAGAACTTTAAAGGCCAAACATTTGAACACGTAGCTTATTAGTGTCGCAGATATCGAGCTTCAGGTGGTTGTTGTTGCACCATGTGACAAAGCTCTCTGTCTCCAAACGTAGACATGGTGGTTTTCACTGGATTCATAAAGTTCAATGCAATAAAACTCTTTGAAATCTTCACTGCGGTCTGAATACACCTGGATTCAAACTGTAACTTGAGGGATACAATCACACGGGAAAACTCTTCATTTTACAGGTCTGCACATTTCTTGGTATTTCTTTGAAATGACCTCCAAAGTAACACAGTAATACCCCCATTATTATGTATCTGTAATAATAATATTCTGCTATTTTCCAACAATTGGTGAATAGCTGGTGATTTATTTAACACATTTACAGGAAACTTCCAACTGGTTTCTGTCTGACTTCCCCTCAAAAGACCACTGAAGTCAAATAATACCTCCTTAAGATTTCACGGTGTTGGATTTTGCTGTGAATTCGGCACTTTTGCATCCAGAGGACGGGAACAGTTCGCTGTGATGTCGAACTCGCCGTGCGTTTTCTTTGCACCCTCCCAACTATGTGAGGCGTCCACAGTGTCAGCAGCCTTGGAACGAGTGGAACAGAAATGGATTAAATGTGCATGTTTACAAGAGTCAGACATGAAGGACCGCTCATGAGTGTGAGCTGAGAGTCCAAACCATTTGTTCTGTTCTGCCTTGGATAGTTTTCAGTGGCTCGGGCAGCATCTCACCACGACTGCTGCGTATGTGTGAATTTAATTACCTCTCGGGGGATTACCTTTGCGGTGATTGCCACTTTCAAAGCGTCCTCGATGCCAAACACAACACGGCCCGTGCAGGTGTGGCCCTCAGCGTTCACGGGGAACGGTCGGTCGCGCTGAGCGGAAAGTGTTTGAGCACTTCCAGCAGGGGTGCTAAAGGAAAATCATCTCAAGCATGAATACTAAATGACCCCGGGCTTACATTGGTACATCTACAAATATGTGCTTGGCCCCGGCCCAGCAGAAAAGAAGTCTCCTGCATAATATATAGAAAACTGCGCGGCTGTAATAGTATTGACGCTGGATTTGTGAGGCGTCTTCAGCGTTGCCGGGATTTGTTTTGATTCCGGACGTCTGTAAAAATTCACCCTTTTCTCTCTGGGAAAGAAACGGATTTGCGGATACTCCGCGGGGGCTGCGAGATCACTGTCAGATGTGACACGGTGTAAGCTGCTGTTTGTTTTCACAGCTTCTTTTCATAGACGATGAGTATGCTAGGACATGACAGATAGCGGGGAGAACATCAGTGCAGTGTGCCCTTCAGAGATGTCCCTTGGAAAATAAGTGTTTGTAAGCTACACGGACGGAGACGGAGCTCCTTCATGCTCGCTCCGACTGCGCTTTAATGTTTCCACAATGTAACACGTGTTTTTCTCCCGCTGAAATAAATCACACGTTTATACCGTAAAGCTGCTCCGCCTGCTCAGGTAGAGCCCGACTGCTCTGGGACCACTTATTCATTCAGCTTCTGAGTTACTGCCACCGGACATGATGAAATTTACCCTCTAAAAACTAATAATCTAAACACACAGGCAGCAGTGGAAGTCACAGGATCTAAATGAATCCGTGCGGGGAAAAAAAAAAGCAAAAATTTCCAGCCACCGAGCTGTGTAAATGTATCCGCAGCCAAAATCACTTTGGCCCTTGCCATCCAGGTTATTTACGAGCTCTCATTAGCAAATGACTTTCACACAGGCCTGTATACTGTATCCTCTCTCTGCTTTCACTTCATACTGTAAAAAAGAAAAAATCCACAGAATTAATGTGCCGGAAAATATAGTCGTAATAAAAAAAAGTGTTGCGAGCTCGCGCGCGCCGCCAAAAAACGCTCGGCCCTATTCACTCAAATCAGCACAATTAACCTGCAGGAGAGAACACGGCGTTTTAATTCATTACCGCCCGCGGCTCGACAATGGGCATCTGTTCTGCGAGGCTGCGTTCAGGAGCCGCAGACCGACGGCGGTTCTTGCGGTGGTGCCGTGGCTTTGGCTTGACTTGAAACCGACGCAGGCTGCTGGCTCGCAAACGGTTGCCGATAAAATATGAACAAAAGGCGCAGTGAGATCTTCATTTCAGCATGAAATTGGTGCTTTAGGTTTGTTTACACATCAGCCCGAAGCTCCAAACTTTCCGCGGTGCCCGGCAGTGCATCAGCCTTATCGTAGGTGATACCATCTGGCGAGTCGGGGCGAGTGATTGAGTGACTACTGAGCGTAGGGCATATTGCCGCCTGGCAGGTGGATACATTAACGCTGTCCCGCGAGAGTCGGCAGCTCTCCCTCCGCCTCGGCTGACATCCTCAGGACGCTCCAGTCGAAGCATGCATCACTTCTGAAGCAGGTTCGCACGTCGTCATCTGTACAGCAGTGACAAGAGAGCTGCTGTGGGAGAACATGCTGTCACACATGATGCAGATGCAGCACGCTGCTCGGTTACAATAGCAGGGCTCAAACTGGGAGGACAGGGAGTTATGACGTCTGCGTGCTGCCATCATTAAGAAGCTGGGTCCGGGCTTGCACCGGGTGGTACTGTGGAGAGAACAAGCCGGCGCCGCGGAACAGCCTGCTAGATTGACCCGCTTGGGAAATTACTGGACTGACAATGTCTTATGTCATATGTATGTGTCACTTCAGTAGAACTCAATCCATCAGCCGTGATGTGATGTTAAAAGCGAGTACATTAAAGGTTCAGTGTGCAGGATTTTGGGGTAACTATTGGTGGAAATGTATGAAAGTGTATGATTGCCCGAAAATTTGAATTATTGTGTTTTTGTTGTGTCAGAATGAACCTTTTATACACAGGGTTGTAACAGGAAATGCAAGTAGTAGTTTTTTTAAACACTTTTTTTATGAGGTTTGCACTTCACTGGACGTTGTGCCGCCATGTTTCAACAGTAGAGGAAGTCGAGGCGAGGGGTATTCAGTTGGTTGCTGATCTGCAACCTCACAGCTAGATGACACAAAATCCGACACACTGGACCTTTTAAAAGGACTTAACACAAGATTTTTTGTTAGTTCATGTTACAGCACGGATACCCGATTTATTCACATTTCATATTAATATGCCGACGATGCCTTTTCACGGTCATCTACACTAAATGTCTGTTATTACGGTAAACAGACGAGCTGTAGCCGTGGTAACCATGGTTTGGACACACAAACTAAATAACACAATATTTTATCATCCACTGAGAACAGCTGGTTTATTCACTTGTGGGGGAAAAAAACAAATCTGAGTTTTGAATTCCGTCTCCGAAATAGACAAAATCAAAAGTCGAAAAATGACCTCTGTGAATGTTTGAAATCTACGCTAATGCATCAGAGATGTATTTGAAAAGCAGATAGTGTGTTTTGCGTAGTTTAGGACATTAGTATCTTTAAAAATAGTGGATTGAAAAAGTATAACATTTGCCTCTGAAATCAGAAACCTTCCCACCGTGTTTGTGTCAGTCAAACAAAAAGCACATTTGTTCCTGTTTTAAAAACTAACCTCCTGAGACAGCTAGGCAGCTCGTGTCTCTACAACGAGGATAAATCGTGTGTTTGATGGAGACTCAGTTCAGTGGCACATTTGTGTGCTAACGAGTATTTCAAAATAAACTCCTCTGTGTGTGTTCGTGTTAATGAAGGAACGTGTTTCCCAGTAAAACTCGGAGGTTCACTGATGTGTCCTCAGTAGTTTGAGATATATCAGTTTGCAAACAGTTGTTTTTAGTCTTATGATAACATATAATATCACCAGACTTATCTGTTAATGTTTGTTTTAGCGTGCACGCCGCACAGAGCTCCGTTTTCGGACATTTCTCAGGCTCACATTTCATTTTAAAGCGGTTCCATGCCTCTCTCTGTGGCTGCGTTACGACCCGCCGTCTTTTTTTTTTTTCCAGCCCGTCCAAACCGACAGAAACACCAAAGCAGAGCCGCTGCAGCCAGCTGTAGCACATCAAGTCAAAACGGAAATTAAAAATAGATTTTTTCACAGAACGGTATTGCGGAATTGCTGACTTTATTTGGAGGTATTTTGACAGAATTTCAATGTTCAGTAAAGATTAAAAATAAACACAAAGGGGGACGGAAAATATGAACTTACATGACACGCTCGGAGGGAAACAATGTGGAGTGACGTGAGCTAAAGAATGCAGGAAATGAGCAAAAAAAATCCTTATTACACTGAATCATCATCCTAACAACTGATCATGAACGAGGAAAACAAACCCCCCGAACACATTTACATACATGATTTAGGTCCAGCGTGTACACAGGAATAACTCGGCTCGGGTCTATTGTATTTCCACATCCGTGCAGGTAAGCGACAAGCCTCATTTACATTCCTCAGGCCCGCGGCACACCGACTGCCGAGTGTCCCCACAGAGATGAAGCGGGGCTTTTCCTGTTGCCTGTTGATGTCATATCCCTGCAGAGACTAAACCGAGAGTGTTTTCCTGTTGATATTAGGATGTCGGCTCCCATCTGTTTGTGCAATCACACTGAAAGACAGACAAAAAGGAAAAGAAAAGAGAATTGACCTCCTCCACCGGGACACATCCTGACTGGGCAACTGCTCAACTCTCACTGACCGCACCTTCATCCTCCCGCTGGAGTCGGTCCACTCCCCCCCCCCCCCCCCGTGCATACAATGACACACACACACACACACACACACACAATGTCAGCTGCCTGTGCACCTCTGCCGCTATCAAATATCCACAGCTCCCAGCATGTTGTCCAATATTTTCCCGTGGACGTGCAGTATAATTCAAAACAAATCATGTGCAGAAATATGGAGCCACATGGCGTTCCAGCTCGAGTAAATTCTCCTGTTTAGGGCCCGAATTAGTCATGAATCTCAAACAATTTTTTATTTCAGTGACTGCACACATGCTACTTAGTCCAATATATTCATGCTTTGGGATTTGAAGCCACGCCAGAGCAGTTACTAATAGTTACGTACCTGGAATAGGCCATATGTCCACGATGGGAGGGGAGAAGAAATATGTTTAAAAGAGCTTGAAGGTGAAGGTTACATAAAGAGAGCCACTGAGAGCGGAGGAAAGGTCTGCTCTGCACTCACAGATTTACATTTTACAGGTGCAACATGTTGAATTCTTTGTCTAAAACATTATTGACAGAATGTTTTAATTTACAGGAAATCACTGCCCTTTAAAAATGCGTAAAGAAGTCTATAATATTGCCTTTGAAATAGTGAATATACTGACCTAGATGTATAAAGCAACCTGAAAACTTCAGTACAGCACTTGAGTAGATTTACCTTCCACCACTGCTGTCACTTCCTTTAAAGGATACGAAAGAATAAAAAACTTGAAGGTGATGAGAAACAAGGTTACATAAGCAGAGAGACACAGAGAGTGGAGAAAAAGTGCTCCTATCATATATATATATATATATATATATATATATATATATCTGTACACTGACAGGTTTAAAGTTGAAGGAGATAAACGGTGTAACTTTCTCATCGTTTAGAACAACAGAGGCTGTAAAAACAGACGAGCGTTCCCTCTAAATCACCGTTCCTCCACTTTCTGATTAATACGACAGGAAGCCTTTACATGGAAGCACATAAACCCACTGCGGAGACCATTTCCTCCTCCCGCGGTTCAAATTGTCCTCCAAAGTGTCAGTGGATCGGTAGCAGCTCTGAGGAAATGGAGCTGCGTGCACAGATGGGAGCCCACACAGCCCCGCCTCCGGCTGACAACGGCAGCGAAATGGTGCGCGTGTTTGCGTGCGCAGGCCTCTCGGCGCTCTCGCATTCGTCACAGTCTGTATTTAGGTACGGAAGGTCATCCATGCATGTGCCTAATTTGTGTGCATGTGTGTGTATCCGAGTGGGAGAGCGCAGCTTGACTCCGACTGTTGACACTGGCTCGGTGACAGTCTGAACACTCGGCTGTGTTGACGAGTGGGAGTCCCGCCCCGCCTGCCCCCATCGCCGAGAATGAATATTAATAATTCAAAGCGATCTCAATCTGGGGCTGCCTCTGAGGCCGTTCCCCATTACCCCGGGATGAGCTGATATTGCTGTTGCATGAAAGGCCACCGACAGGCAAAAAAAAGGCAGAGGAGGGAAAACTGTGATGCGCTGCTAAAAGGCACCCCCGAGGTTTCTGCTATCAGCTCAACTGGGGTGAAAGAAACGATTGCTTTGAGAAGACAGACAAAAAAACAAAAAAACAGTAGTTCCCACCTCCTTGGTCCTGGCCTAGATGTGCATAAAGAAAGCTGTCTGTATTAGAAAGTGAAATGTGTATACAGAAGACTGATCTCAAACTCCGAGCAGCTCTGAAAATGATACAAATCTGTTTTGATGCCCGCTGTGCAGCTTTAAAAAAAAAAACCCTGTTTCTGTTAATACACCTCATTTTCTGAGCTCCAGGTTTAGATGACGCTCTGTGTGAGAACAACAGGAAATGGAGGGTAAAGCGTTTTGGGGTTGATCTGATGTTGTGTTACTGGGTTTTTCATGTTTCTGATCCCTGTAGCGAGACGGGATGATGTCTAATCCGACTCACACTGCTTTACCCCGCTGGCACGTGAACTACCTTAATCTATCCCAGTGATGTCACATGATAGCAGCTGCCACGCTGCTCGCGAGTCACCGAAGCGAGACGCATCAGAAGATTAGCTGTTATCGCATCGACAGCTGATTGTCTGTGACTGGTGAGGAGGCACGTGTGTAAATACGTTCAAAGCTGGATGTCGTTATCAGACTTCTGTCAGTTTTATGACGGAGCGTTTCACTCGGAGTCCGGCCCAAACAACCTGGATGTGAGACAAATACCATAACATTAATCTTTGAGTCTGGAAGTAAACCCACAGAGTCGTCTCTTGGAAGTCCTCTCGTAACAAACAGCAAAGCATAGCTGATGCACTTCTGATTTGATTTATTTATGGATCTATAAACCTGACAACACACCGCAGCAGAGAATAAAATGAAAACACTCCGGTTGTCTGTTTAACATCCTGGGCGGCGGCTTATGTTGAAATCAGTCTGACCTGCAGAATTTTAAGCAGCTCAGTGTAAACCTCAAAATATAAAATCTACACCGGCACCTGTAAATGGAGCAACAGATTAATAGTTTGAGTAAACTAACCTGTCAGCTGAGTCTATAAATAGGCTCCGACCTGACGTCGAACAGCTCCTCATCTAATTAACCTTTTATTTACTGTACGTGTTGTTTCTCAGTGTCACACCAGAGTAAACACAAGAATATGGGTCAACAGCCATGCTAGCTAACACAGTGACGATGCTAACGTACGGATGTTCAGGATATCAGGACCGCCCGACGTGGGTTGAGTTGACCCGCCATGAGGTTTACCCGTCAGAGAAAATAGTTTAGATCAGACTCAGAGAATGCATCACCTTCCCTCACTTTCCTCTCTGGGCTTCTGGCTAATGAACTTTTGCACCTCAACAATACAAACACAGCACAGCTGCTCACTTCTGTCCTGTCAAAATAAAAGTTTAAGGCACCCCTGCTCTTTATGAAATAAATAATCAAACAAGACGGTCAGTGAGAGAGACCGGCTGTTTCCAGACATTTATTATTATAATCATTCCTGGTGTCTGTCACTGGGTTGGATTCCAACTTGTTTTTTTGGTCTGATAAGCCATAAAATGAAACTATTTCCATGGAGGAGTGCTGAGGATGAATTAAGGATTCTCACAGCCTGAGGGAAGAAGCTGCTCTCGTCTGCTGGTTTGCTTTGTTTCACCATCATCATCATATTACAGTTATTAATCTCACATCGCCTCAAACAGATGTTACCTCGTTGTGTGTCCTGCAAACAGCAGCGTTTAAAAATAGTATAAAAAATACTTTCAAAACAAGATATCAAGATTGGTGGTTGTTGTACTGCGTTTGTCCACAGGGAGCGCCAGAAACACCAACAGATGAAAGCTCTTGTAGAAGCTTTAACCGTGACCGCCATCTTAGTTCGGTGTGTTTGATATACGAGCAGCTGACGCAGGAAGGATCGTCATGAGTTTAGCAGGTATTTGATCGTGAATCCAAGTATTGGAAAAAATTTTAATCTGACCCACTCGATGACAAGTCAGAGGAACTACAAAGTGAGTACAGTTCATCCCGAGGCAGACACACTGTCTACTGTATGATGGCAACATTTGTCAATACAATTCTCTCAAAAACCACAAATGTCAGCTTGATTGTGGCGCTGACGAAGTTTAAAGTTCGGCTCTACGTTGAACTGGAACCTTCAAACTAACTCACCTCTTTGTATATAACCCATGCAGGCAGATAGTTGGATTAGCGTCGCTTGCTTTCTGTTTAGCTTGCGTGCAAGCAAGTGAAGTGGTCGCTGGAATGTCTGGAAGTTTCTGTTTTGCAAAAATAAAAAGAAGTACAGACAGACCAGGCAGTTTTCATCAACTGCCAGTCGACGATAAACAAACGCTCCAGCTGTGGCTAATTGCTACTCAAACTGACCCAAATACAATCAGGGAAGTTTTGACTCGCAGAAAGTTGAATACGCAGCCAACATTTTCAAACTCAGCCAGGTCAGATCAAAACCACCAGAACTACTCTGCAGTCTGAGACCTGTGAGCTCTTCCGTACAGTTTGAGACAGAGTCTGCGGGGATTTTAAGGTGACCACCTTCACTGTTTACTTTTGCCGGTTATCAAAGAGACGCGTTTCACAGATCTCCGCTGACCTGAAGTTTAGGAAGCCGTGGGAGGCTCAGCTGCCTCTGATCAATGTTGTTATTGCCGGCGTCTGTACAGATTTGGGGAACACAAAGGAGGTTGTGTTAGCATGAGTCATAATCAGTGTTGTGGAAGCTACTTTGAAAGCGTAGCTTGCAAGCTACCAATTACTCCACACTGGAAGAAGTTGAACTACAGCAAAACTACCCCGAGAAGTAAAGTTATAGGACTACAGCTACTTCAGAAGTTCAGACTTTGTAAAGAGTAAATGCCACTTAATTGAGTTTATTTTATGGCCAGGTTGATTATTTCTCAGGTGCAGATTTGCATGGTGTTATCCATAACGATGCTAACGCTGTACACAAAGAAAGATATGTCATTATGCAGAAAACTGTGAAACCTTTGACGGTGGTTGTAGGACTCACATCCACCCGTTTTCCCTCGAATGCAAATCTTGTTGTTGTTGCACTTGACACTTGCTCACAGTTGAGATTTATGACAAGCTTCTCCACATCTGATCCGCTGACAGGAAGAGGAGCAGGTGCCGACTGTCAGGTGAGGATGATATAACGCTGAGGAGGGACGTGTGGAAGGAAGTGCTCCGGTCGGATGAGCTGACGGCGGCACATCACCGCGCTCTGGATCGAGCCGGGAAAAGAAACTGGTGTCATGAAACTACGCTCGCATAGTCGTAAAAAAATTAGTTTAAACTTTATTGCGGGGTGAAGTCAACAAACCTTTTAAGTAGTTTCTATCAGATCGACTGGTGATTCCATCATGAAGTGTTTATGTCCCAATGTTGTTGGTTTTTGTTGCCTTTGGTTAAATTTTCAGTTTTATGTTGTGACAGCGGCGCGCTTAAGGTCCGGCACACAAACCACTTGGCTAAGGATAGTTAAAGATCATGTTTGGACTTAATATATCTGTTTTTTGTCATCACAAATATGGCTGGAATGATCACAAGGTTTCCCTAAAAACATCCAGTGGCTTCATGCATACAGATGTTGAAACACAGTCTTGAACAGCGGTCATTGGCTTGGCAGCTTTCTCTCCTGCAACTCCAGCACCATCCCCTCCGGCTTCTGCTCGTAGTCTGGTGTTGTTGTTGTTGTTTTTTTCCTTTGGTCTAATTTTCAATTTTATGTTGTGACAGCGCCGCGCTTGGTCCGGTTATGTTTAGACACACAAACCACTTGGTAAAGGTTCATAAAATATCACGTTTTGACTTAATATACCTGTTTTTTGTCCGCACAAACACGGCTAGAAATGATCTCATGATCTCCTTAAAAATATCCAGCGGCTTCATGCTTACAGATGTTAAAACACAGTCTTGAACAGCGGTCATTGGCTTGGCACCTTTCTCTCCTGCAGCTCCCCTCCGGCTTCTGGTCGTAGGCTGGTGTTGTTGTCGTTGGTTGTTGTTTCTGCAGAAAACTGTTATGTTAATGCTAATTTTCAGTTTCAGTTTTATGTTGTGACAGAACTGCACTTATGGTCCGGTAAAAGATAAAGTTTTGACTTAATATACTGGTTTTTCTCGCCAAAAACATGGCTGGAAAAAATCTCAAGCTCTCCTTAAAAACATCCATACTTACAGATGTTGAAACACAGTCTTGAACAGCAGTCATTGGCTTGGCAGCTTTCTCTCCTGCAAATCAAGCACCATCCCCTCCGGCTTCTGGTCGTAGTCTGGTGTTGTTGTTGTTGGTTGTTGTTTCTGCTGAAAAACAGGTATGTTGCAACTTTTTTTTCCTTTGGTCTAATGTTCAGTTTTATGTTGTGACAGCGCCGCACTTGGTCCGGTTATGTTTAGGCACTCAAACCACTTGGTAAAGGTTCATAAAAGATCACGTTTTGACTTAATATACCTGTTTTTTGTCCCCACAAACACGGCTAGAAATGATCTCATGATCTCCTTAAAAATATCCAGTGGCTTCATACTTACAGATGTTGAAACCCAGTCTTGAGCAGCGGTCATTGGCTTGGCAGCTTTCTCTCCTGCAGCTCCCCTCCGGCTTCTGCTCGTAGTCACGGGTCATAAACATATAATGTGAAGGTGATGTAACACATATTGTAGAAATGTCAGTGTGGTCTGACAAATGTGAGTGAATCAGATGTTAATTCCCACCATTTTCTCCCTCTTTAGTCACACAATAATGTGTCCGCAATGTCACGGATCAGAAGGAGCGAGTTCCTTCCTGCGGTTAAGCCGCCTTCATAGCTTAACAAGCGTGAGGTTTACAGGTCAACAGCACCTGATCCTTGTTACAGCTGTTTCTCAGGCATCTGCTACAGCAAATATGTGAATCATTTAACCTCGTTAGAAAGGTCGAACTCTTCCTTGGCAATTACGTACATCCAGCGATGAGGTGATTCAGAGAGACAAGCTGACCCGAGTTAAGTTGAAACTGTCAGATTGGATTTTTAACGAGCTCCACATTCTGCTCATACTCACTTAGCAACTGTTTTGTACTACTCAAGAGACCGACTGTCATTCACTTAACCTCAACACAAAGGATTATACCCGAGAGTTCGGTTTTTGAAGCCCAGACGACGCAGATGAAGGAGTGGAGCGCTCTGACGGCGCTCTCCTGCTGGTGTTGTCGAGTTGATGATACGAAACCCGAGTGTCTTTTTCAGAAACACAGACACGGACGATGAGCAGAATCGATCTTAGATTTAGAGGCAATGCGGCTTAAAACCACCTAATGCTCGACTAATCATTGAGTCATGAACGAGGGTTTACTCTCCTCCAATCCTCTGAAATAAAGTTCACCTGAGTACGTGTGGGCAGGCAGACACAAACTTAACATGCAGTCTGAATCTCGCTATGCTATCACCGCTCTTCCATTTCCCCGGTTTGCACAAATCCATATTAAGCTGTGATATGTCTTTGGGGTTTGGCACCTTCACACCTTCAGCGAGGAGGAGATGAGAGTCGGCCTGTTAAATATTAATGCGGGGCCAGATGCCCGACTGGCCGTTGGCATTTATCTTAACCTGCTCCAGCAGGTGTGAGCCCAGCAGGTCCCATCGGCATCCAGGAGGAGCACTCAACCTCTGGATCATTTAGAGGCGTTAAAGGATTATATCTGCGCTGAACCAAGACCGGACCAATACACCCGAGGGGATGGAGAGGAGGGACTGAAGGAGGGAGAGGAGAGGAGAGGGGAGGAGAGGGAGAAATGATTGTGTCTTCTCAGCGAGTGGGGGAGAGAGAGAGAGAGAGAGCGAGGGAGCTTGGAGATGGATGGGGTGTGGTGTGCGCCTGGGCAAACACTCCCCGCTGTTTGCTTCTCTCTTCCCATTTTTTCTCCCAAGGGCAAACAGAGAATTGAGCGAGCTGCAGCTGTCTGAGTGTGAGAGAGTGTGTGTGTGTGTGTGGATGAAGTTGACCTCGGTGGCCTCTACATAAGTAGCAGGGAATCACCACCAACAAACCTCCCTCCTGGGGCCCTTGGCCACTGGCCCCCATCATTACTCCCTCGAGATCCGCAGGCAGCGCCACGGCCCCCTGCCACCAGCCTCGTATTAACCGTAATGAGGACACCGCGGCGAGGAGAAGAGGAAGAGAGCGTGTATGTGTCACTGCCGAAGGAAGGCGACATTCGCT
Source organism: Sparus aurata (assembly GCF_900880675.1). Lineage (NCBI taxonomy): Eukaryota > Metazoa > Chordata > Actinopteri > Spariformes > Sparidae > Sparus > Sparus aurata. The sequence goes on along the minus strand of NC_044208.1, from coordinate 28,028,406 downwards.
GGCTTGAAAAACACGACAGCGCTCACCCTCCTCTCCTCCCCTCCCTCCTCGCTCATCCTATACCACCTTATTTCCTCGGCTTGTGCCTCTATTTTTCAGTGGAACTCAGTCCATCGTGTCTCTGTAGCACAACATTTTAAGATCAGGCTTTTGAGAATAACCGAGGGTGAGACGAGACGACCTGGTGACTGCAAAAATGAAAAACTGCAGCCCATTTCATAAATGTGGACGGCATGTCATACAGTATTATTGTGTAATATATGCATAAACAACTCACCTAACATGAGCTGGTTTCAGACACACATGCACGCACAAGCAAAACAAGCCAGGCATCGTTCCTGCTTCCTAAGAGAGAAAAACAACCCTTTTCATAATAGATTTGTAGGTTGGAGTCGGAGCGAGGATCCCTGGCTGTCTGGAGTATATATTTGATTCAAAGAAAGGGGAAATGGAGAGAGCGAAGGAAAATAAGAGCACAGCTGTAGACGGAGAGCGGTGATGACTGATCTGAGGTGGACTGCACGCTGTTCTCTTATCTCTCCGCTGACGTGAGTTTGTAAGAAATGTGAAAGGAAACAGGCTTCTCTCCCTCTGAGCTTCACTAACAGGGTGAAATGTGTTCGTCTAGATGTTAATTTTTCCTGTCGGGGTCTTTGCCGGTGACGACTTCTGATCAATAAGCAGCTTGTGACCTCGTGGTTACAGGCTGAAACCCCTGGAGCAGCGGGGTCAGGTGTGGGATCAACGTGACTGCAGAGGCTCCTTGTTAGCAAAGCGTTTACCCTGAAGCTTTGAGTATGTAAGCATTTAGAAAAAAGGATGATATATGTTAATCTGACACTAAATACAACATAAACATTCTTGTATATCTTATAACACTACCTGTTTATCCTGCAGGTATTAGCATTCATGTAGACTCATCTGTTGGACTTAAATTTGTCAGGGCGTGAGAAAATTAACGTCCAATATTGACTCATCCTGAGGCTTTGTTTGAACTTGCGGCTCCTATTTGCTAAATGTTCCACTGTGATGACAAACTAGTTGCTAACTTTGTCTGCTGGTTGGTGCCGAGCAGGTCGCTGCTGTCAGATGAAGCGGTCACACTGAGAGAAAATAAATTTGTTAGTCAGAGACGCCCAAAAGTAAATGGTCTGCATTTTTATAGCGCTTTTCCAGTCTAACGACAGCTCAAAGCGCTGTACAACACATGCCACATTCACCCATTCACACACACATTCATACACTGATGACGGAGGCTGCCATGCAAGGCGCCAACTGCTCATCAGGAGCAATTTGGGGTTCAGTATCTTGCTCAAGGACACTTCGACATGCAACTAGGGGGAGCCGGGATTCGAACTGGTGACCTACTCATCACTAGACGACCCGCTCTACCCACTGAGCCACAGCCGCCCCAAAAGTCCACTTTTCTAGCTAACATTCAGAAAGACATGGCTGTGAAATGGTTGATACATTCTTTGAGAGCATCACAACCCACATTAAATCACTTTTTTCACTATAAAAATGTTGTTCTGATGACATTTTGAAAAATGTGGAAGAGCTGCAAGTGTCACCGTTTCAGTCATTTTGTTCCCGTTCAAGTTAGCCTTTAGCATCTGGGCTTTATGGGTCCTGCAAAGTAGAAGATCCACTGAGCAGCTATTAAAAAAGGGCTTTGCCATCGACCCGGTATCTCATCTCACCCCGAACTTCCACTGGATACGCAGAAGAACTTGTGTTTGTCTCTTTTTTGAGATTTGTGTGCTGGTGTCAACACGGAGTGTTATATTTTAAAAAAGTAACCGTATGTTATATTGTTGTTCCCGTGCTTGACTTCCTGTCTGCTTGGTGCTAAATTCAGCTGAATTGCTGCATCGTGGTCCGGCATCCACCAGATATAGCCTCGCGGTACGCTGCGTATCTGCTCCGGCAGTCTTAGCCCTCTGGAGCAGATACGCAGCACACCGGACCTGGTGGAAATGAACACATAGACTAAAGTGAAACCTATCAGCTCTGCTGGCATGGCGGAGACGTAATGCAGAGACGTATCCAGTGGAAATTGGCCGTCATGCCTCAATGGATTGTGCATCTATAAACCAGAGCATTAAACCAAACTAGCTAAAAATACCTTTGTAGAAATGATTCGAACTGTGTAGTCAGGGTTGATAATTTCACAACTTTCATTTAACGAGTTTCCATTTTAAGCATTGCCTGCTGTTGCTGTAAAGGTGCAGTGTGTAGGATTTTGTTGCAACTAGGAGTGACCAACTGAACACCCCTCATCTTTCCCCTTTTACTGAGGCTGCTAGAAACAGGAAACACACAAACAAAACAAAACAAAAGGCCTTCTACACAGCCAGACATTTGGTTTGTCCATTCTGGGCTACTGTAGAAATCGGGCTCAATGTAAGTGACTCACTCCCTCTGAGGATATGAAAGACTCAGTCTGAGGTAATGAAAGCACAGGAAATCTTAGTTTCAGGTGATGAAAACCATATCATTCTCAATATATGCCCCAACAGCCCCTTAAATCTAACACACTCGACCTTTTAAAGTGGAAAAAAAGGTAAAACAGCAGTGAAACCTTGTGCTAGAGAAGAAAAGAAACATACATATTGTTGAATAAGTATTTCAATATTTGGCAGCTTGGGAAAGTCACAGGAGAGGCAATGACCTTATTCAGTGTTCAAGAAATTGTTCCTCTTTTTTCTCAAGACGGTCTCCTGGCATTTTTAAGCTTTTGCCAGACTCTGATACACTGATGTTAACAGTCGGTGTCTCTTTGAAATCCGTAAATTCGAATGTATTCATTTTAAACTGAAAGGCCTCTATTGTGACGAGCCGTCCTTGGTACCTCCTCAGAGTGAATTGGGGCAAAGGAGAAGGTCACCACTGCTGGGAGGAAACGTATGAAAACATTCAGCGGCTCTGTGACTCTCTCTGTATGTGTGTGTGTGTGTGTGTGTGTGTCTGTGTGTGAATTGCCGGTCATGCCTAGAGTAGCAGATGGGCATTCTGTATGACTGATGGTCTTGTGAAACATGAAGGTGTTGTGTCAATAAACGATGTTCCACCCCATCCATCAGCCGCCACCGACAGCAACATGTGCACATTTTTATCCGTTATACCTTGTGCATACCACACACACACACACACACACACACACACTTACAGTACCTGTGCAGTATATACACAGGAAACACCCACGCAGACCTTCAAGTCCATACGCAGCCAGATGCAGCACACACACATTCACCTCGTCCTGTACTCTACTGTGCTGCGCTGCAACTGTGTCGCTGCATCGATACTGTTGCATATGTGGGAAAATAAAACCCCGAGAGGTAAATCTTGTCCAACAGAGCGTGAAGGTATTGACTTTTCCACGTGTTCTTATATAGTTTCAGCAGCGAGGGGACTTGGGCACCTCTACGGCACTGATTCTCCTGAGAGAAGCAACCGTGATGGTTTTCCCCGCGTCCGAGCCGTTTCTCTTGTTTCAGGACAGAAATGAATGCTGTACCGTACATCAATGTCTTCGAGGGGAATTGTGGTATTTTTCTATGTTTTCGTGTTTTGGTGTGTAAATGATTCATACCTAGCAAAAGTTTTGGAAGCGCTCCAGCAGATCACGTCAGCTGGGCAGATGCAACACAGCTGTAACGTGCTGCTGATTCCTTCGGGGCAACTCGGACGTGTAAAGTTACGTCCACAGAAAGTGCTCGTTTCTGCCCCCGACAGGCTGAGACTGTTGTTCTGGTGCAATAACCAGAAAAACAAGCCTAGTTTAAAGGAGAAGTCTCGCTCTGAAATCCTGAGATGTGAGCTGTTGCCTCATCTAGTTCGCCAAAATCAGCTTAAAGGTCAAAACTCTTCAAACACTAGCCTCTTATAGATAGAAAAGTTGGCACATCTGCAGCGAAGTAAAGGCTGCAATGTGCCGCCTTGTTTATCTAAAAGGGAGGTGTAATATTCCTTCTTTTCCAAAAAGGAACTGTGGTAGACGCAAACATGTGACGTGAGGTGAAACAACGTTTGGCATGAACAGTGAAGCTCGAATTTGTCTTCAAAATAAGAGCTTTACATTGCACACCATTGGAGTTTAGAACTGTCTTCTTAGCGGGGGGCTTTTAATTTGAAAGTAGCGACCGTTAGTAGCTTGCTGCTACAACAACAAGCGGACGACGATGACAGCTACAGAGATCCAGGAGACGCTAGCATCTCCTGGATCTCAGCGGCTGTCCAGTTGCTCATCTTAACGTCTGTGGATGAAGTGATGGACTGACTGCTGTGATCAGCTGTTTCCTGGTTTTTAAAACTCCCCGGCTGTGTGTTGCACAACAGTGCACGTCATCGACACCTCCGGCTATCTCACGCAGTTGGTGGCACATCGATGGCTCGGATTTACGTAGCAATGGAGGCGGAAAAAAGTGTACCCTCCTAGGCGTCATATTGGCGGACCAAAACAGACCCCCAATATACCGCCTTCTGTCTAAATCCGCGGATCTAGCCGCAAAAAGGACGGCGACATTGGCGGCTTGCTGCCCCGTATAAAAACGGCTACTGTCACGTCTCATGAGATTTAAGAGTGACACTTCTGCTTGAACTTCATTTTTGTTTCTGGCTACAAAAAGGAGATCGTCATCAAACAAAAGTTCTATCTCTGCAGAAGTTGTTTCCGTTAATGTCGGACAGTTAAAATATGAAACCTCAGCTTCTCTGTGGCAAAAACAAACACAAGCAGTAGTGGATGTAACTTTGATAGTTGTAGTTGCCCCAAAGGATTACACTGCTGCCAGCTGAGCCCAGCAACTGGACCGCCTCCAGAACCTTTGGGTCGTGTAAATCATTTACAGAGCAACAAATTGTATTGTAAATACAGGGCCCAGGTTTAAAAACCACCAGATTTCCCTCAAAGCTTGTTTTGTGGTGCCTAGTCACAGTTAACTCATGCATTTACAATTAAGGGAACCTAAATTCTGTCCTCAGAGCAGCACATCTGCTTGTCGATCGCTCGCTCCTTCATGGATGATGACAGTCAGCTTTGATTCCCAACAGCAGCAATGGAGTCCAACTGTGATCCAAGAGAAATGTGTCCAGAGGCATTAAAAACATCTCATGGACGCTTTAATCCGGCCGTGGATTGATTCTCACTGAAGTGTTCCATTAAGACTGTTTCTGCTGCACAAAGCAGAGTAAGTATTAAGATTTGTTGGTGTGAGGACAAACTTTGAAGCTCGCTGCTGAAAGCAGAACTATAAGCTGATTTTAATTGTATTAAATTGAATGCAAAAATATTTCCTAAGCTTCCTCTAAATGGCGAACTACAAAGACTTCAGTGGCCTTTGTTTCCTCTCCGTAATGACTTCTGTGCACATTCCTCAGACGACTTCTCGACTGTAACAAACGGAGCGTCGTTTGCGGTTAAAGAAAACAGAAAACTCAATATTCTCCGAGGTCGTTTAAATCTCTCGACTGTCTGCCTCTGCAGATTAAATCATCCTCCACATTAGACAATGCCTGTCTGTTTGCTGTTTCCCCCCGTGTGTTTCAGACAAAAATACACCCACAGCCCTGTGACATTATTACTATTATCTGTGGAAGTCTACTTCCAAATGTCAGCTCCATCCCTGGAGGAATGTCATACGACCTCCGGCCGAATATTAGATGAGGAGGAGAGTGTTGTCCGACTGTACGGGCTATCCTCAGACTGTTAATAAAGACCAGACAATGCAGTCGGCTGCTGCTGGATTCTGAATGAATGTTTTCAGCGCGCTGCCGGTCGAGATTACAGCCAGAGATTGTTGGACGAACCACAGCACACACACACACACACACACACACACACACACACACACACAGCCGACATGTTCAGACAGACGGAGCAGTAATATTCCCAGCGATTATCACTAACAGCATTACTTCCATTACACCTCCATGTATCATTCGCTCTAACTTCATCCACATTAGCAGCCATATTGATCATCTGCGATCCCTCAGTGTCTCCTTCCTGCCTTAATGGTCAGAACTCATGATGGATGGCTCACCTGAGTGCTTTCTGTGGGTTTGTACATAAAAAAAACAACCCTCACATTTTCAGCGAATACCCACAATGTCTCATAATACCACAACAGAGTGTGAGTAAAGGTAAATGTTCCGGTGTTCTGTGCAGACGGTTTTCACTGTGGTTTCTGGGAAATTCTGGTGATTCAGACAGAATTCAGATGTAACCGTTTATCTGACACTGCTTTGGGTTTGTGTTGTAGAATATGAAATGTATTCATTCCAATCAGAAAATGAAGATGTCATTGCGGTTTGGTATTAATATTTAATCCTCCCGTGGTGCTTGTTGTTGTATTCATGGTTGTGAGAACAAAAATGTTGGTTTGATCAAATAAAAACAGTTCCAGTTCAGATCAGAGTGAACGACGTGGTAACACTGTGCTGCTGTTGTTCCTGGAATATCATAACTCATCTTGCTCCAGGACCATAATTGCAAATGACCAATGATGTTTTTGTGATGTCGAAGCTTTGCACCACTTGGAAAAAGATGTTAACATGATTAACATTGGGCTTAGAACAAAACCTAACCAGGTCATTTTGTTCTGCTTAAACTAAACAAACTGAACAGAAAATAATAAGTGGAGTTGGTGTAAAAATGAAAAGACCACAGTAGCAATATGCTCCAATCAGGGTTCAAACCCTGTTCTCCTCAATGAAATTTGATTTTGATGCTTTCTTACAAGTAAAATTGTAAAAATATTATTTTAAAATCAGTGCTTGTTCCAAAACTGATCTGCACAGATTATCTGATAATGTGAGAGGTTTACAGCCGCTCGCAGACTCTTCCTGCTGCCTCGACAAGATCAAACCTGTTATTTACTATGCACCACGTGGTTGATTACGTCGCTACTTCTCGCTACGATGAATGGACTGCTGAAGCTGCCACGCAAAGGTTAAACATTCTAGCTTAGAGGCTAACATTAGCTAGCATACTGCTGTTGATAGAAACCTAAAATATTAAGTGTAGACAACCTGTGTTGACCGCGTTTCCACGACTCCAGACTCGTTTAACCTCCTCGTTACGTGAGCACATTACTTCGAGTAGTTGCACCATGCTGATGTTTACGTCTGCTTCCCCATGAGATCTTTCGAGGCCTTAGCGATTAGCCTGCCAAGTGTGAAGTAGATCAGCTGAGCCAGTCTTCCAGGAACAACACCAACGGGACAATAGAAGCCGGACCGGATCAGTACAGTTCTCCGAATGACCCCCAAAAAAAGGTGATTATATAAATTTATAGGCCATGGTTGACTACGCCCTGTAACCCAGCACAGCCAAGGCGAGGTAAGTAGTCTGTCATCACCAGCTCTCATAATTCAGCAGCACATGAAACCTGCGAGGACACTGCTGCACCTGAACGCTGCTCAGAAATCCCCCTCAGTCATTCGAGTCAGATTACTGACTCTGTCTCTCTCACAGTGTTGGTGCCAGTGCAATGGGAGTTTGTCTTCCAATAAAAAACATCAACTCACCTTGGCTCATTCTTCGCCTCAACACTATGAGACTTTATCCGGCAAGTGCCGAGGTGGCCAATCAAAACGGGTGAGAATGCACATTCCTGTTAGATTACCGTGTAACCCGAACGCTGTAATTCTACTGTTTAACTTGAAGATTGTCATGACAGAAGATAACATCGCCCAACTTTTCCCGTCTCTCGTCTCAAAGCACTATAAACTGTGCTGGCGTCCGGGCTCGTGGTACTCAAACTGGACACCATGCCAGGGTTGCCAGATTGGGGGCGGGGGGGGTGACCACATGGTAGTCCAATAAATCTGCCCCTCCATTTTCTTGAATAATGACCGAATACAACTTAGGAATACAAATGACATTAATACATATAACAAGAAAGTTCAGTTTGGAACAACATCATTGTAAAAGCCAGTATTTGCTCGGCTACATTATGCAGCTCCATCCCTCGTTATCACTGTTTCTTATTTTCAATTAGCTTAGCATTGTTTGTCCATGAATTGAAGCCTACACGACCAATTATAACAAGTGCACTGCTTCAACTATTGGTAATATGAAGGAATATGAATTTGAAAGCCCAGCTCTGACAGGCCTTGGCCTCCCTGCTTTTATTCCTCAAAGCGTTTCCAGTTTTACCTTGACTCGCCGAGGTGAAGTGTGCTGCTTAGTGATGCATTTACACACCTCATTGGGCATCCCCATTGGTCCAGTGCCGCTCCCAGCCTCACAAATGTGTGACATGTAGAAGCAGAGCGAGCAGACAGATGGACACCCAGACTGTTTGGACGATCCCCCCTCCTCCTCATTAAATCCTCTTCGTGCAGTTGACCCTGTGTGGCCGAGAGGACTCTATTCTGGCGCTGGCAGTTTATGCAGCAGGACTGGGCTGCCATTCATCACTCATGGCAGGTTAAACCATGTGCACAATCTGTTTATATCCATAATTATAAGGCATCAACCTGCCCATGGGCTGCGAGGGGTTCAAGAACATCTGCTTGGAGCGCCCCAGCAGGAGGACGGCGGGAGCTGGTGAGGGTCTGTGGGTTATATACAGTGTCTGGTGGGAATAAATCTACTGTGATAGATGTGTGTGTGTGTGTGTGTGGTCAAGAGTGGCTGAAAGACAGAGTGAACGTCTCTATCTGGTCGCATGGAGAGAGAGCAGAGTCCTCCTGAGGCGTAATGATTCTTCTAGAAGGTCGGCGACAAACTGGGTCGTCTTCTTTACTGTTGTCACGACTCGGTTTCTCCCCCATGATTCTGCTTCTCGTCTTAGTTAGAGTGTCTTTCCTTGAGAGTGACGATGGATGAACTGGCTGCTTTTCAGTGGCTTCAATACGGAGACTTCTGTATGTTAAGCTTGCAGCACCTGATGAAGCCTTGAGCTGCGACCCAATTCCAAGAATGAGTGTTGGCACTCATTCTTGGAATTGGGTTGAAATACAAGACTTTACATTTCAACGTTACCTTTTCTCCAACAGTTGTGTGTTGTCACAGTGCTGAGGTCACGTTCTGGTTGGGTTTACCCACCAAACCCACTGAGTTACTGGGCCTATCAACATTTACAAAACCTGCACATATGCACCTTAGATATAGTTTAAAAATGGTATTTAATGTGTAAAATATGTGCTGCTTGTCTGCATGAGCGTGCAGCCTTGGCTTCTCTGTTTCAGCTGCATTTTAATCAGGCAGTAATTTATTCCTCCCTTTGCTAACAGAATACATGACCAAGCAAGTCAACAGACTCGCTTTAAAAAAGCTGTTTTTTTTTTAGATAAAAGCCAAATAAATATCTACAAAAATAAACAAAAATCAAGGTCCCGCGGCACGCTTGTTAAAAACACATCACACCATGGCATCACTTCTACAGCTGTAACAATCCTGCACGGTATGAACCTGCATCCAGCGTTTCTTTGGTCATGTGATCGGCCTTCAGAGCTACTACGACTGGCAGAGAAAGAGTGGAAAAAGAGAAGAGAGGCCGAGGGATGTGAACAGTAAATGCTAAACAGAATAACAAAACACAGAGGAAACAGAGCTGCATATGCATACAGGAGGTGGAGCGGAGTGAGAGAGACGCAGCCTAATAGCATAATGATATTAATGAGAGACCATTCATCATGCAGACTCATCACTTAAGTTGATGAATACCAGCAATTTAAAGTAGAGACTCAAGTGGAACATGCCTCTCGCTGCTCCACTAGCTAACCTTTCAGTCTATTATGCCACGCGTCTCCCCGGACTCGCCGCTGAATGAACCGACGCGGCGGCTGCTCGGCGTTTACCCGAACGAATCGGCAAACAACATAAAACATTTAAAAAAAAAAGAGCAGCAAAGCGTCGGTGGAACAAACTCAAAAAATTACTCCAAGTGCTATTGTTTTATTTTTCTCCTCAAAGACAATCAGGAATCCAATTAAATACGGGCGTGCGTGCTCTCGTGTTCCGGTGCACGAGCCCCCCGCGCCGATTCAGAAACAACGAAACAAACACTTCCACCCCCACTTCTCCCTTCTAAACACATTCTAATTAGATATAGTTAATTAATTACTCCCATCCGTGAACCCTTACTGTGCGATCGCAAAACGCTGATATGTTCATTGCTGTGGAGGAATTGTAAATAGATGCACAAAGTTGGGAGGAGATAGGAATCTAAAGCGACGGAGGCCCGGCTAATTAAAGGGATCTGACGTTAGCTGATTAGGGAGGAAGCTTGAACCTTTATCTGGAAACTTATGCGGTGGAGAAAAAGAGAGCAAACACGTGGGAGAAAAAACTGAGAGTGCTGTGTTCGGCCCTTGTAGCAATCAAGAGTTCAGTCGCACATGAATAATTCATCCATAAAAAGCACTTGTTTGTGAGTCGGTTAATATTTAAGGCGTCTAACTGTTGTTGCTTTTTAATCTCCCTCCTCTTTCTTTCTTTCTTTCTTTCTTTCTCTCTCTTTCTCTTCTTCTTCTCCCTCTTAGTTAAAAAAGATCACAAGCAGCTGCAGATGTGTTTTTCTGTTTGCGTTAGCTCGAATCCTGTTTGCCTCCACGCGGAGGGATTTAGCCGAAATAAGCTTTAATGAATGGGACCGCGTGACAAGAAGAGAGACAATTTACATACAAATTGTAAGTTTGCGCTGACACGTTTAAAAATAGACAGAAGATACTGTTTTGTTTTTTTTTTTCATTTCGCCAGTTCACCAAATAAACAAATGTTTTTCTGTTATACACGAGCGCAGGAGGAATATTTATTTTTCATCAGCAGAAACAAGCCGACAGAAAACTTAATTCATTAAAAAAATAATATTTCCATAATTTTACTTTCCAGGCTCCAATTTGCATCCCTAAACCAATCAGCACTAATGTTTCTCTTTTTATATATATATATATATTTTGTATTAATTGCCATTTATTAAATCAGGACTATTAAAGACACAAAAAAAGGGAAATTGTCGCTGCGTTAATGTGCTCAGAGATGAGCACATTTGTAGAAATGTAATTTTTTCTCCCCAATAATCCAATCACCTCCTCCGACAATGCGTACGAGCTCGTGTGTGAACAGAAGTGAAACAGTCTCTCTCTCTCTCTCTCTCTCTCTCTCCGGGAGACGAGAATCCATCAACTCATCCGAAGTCTCAGAAAATAAAAGTCAGGTGGAGAAACTGAGAAACTGTTTCCCGTCTGGGAGGCAGTATTTCAGCGTCGGACCAGTAATAACAGCATGTGGGAAGAATGCGCTTAAATCACTCGAGCTCCGGGGATACACATTTTTGAGCACTGGAGTCCGACCAGACAAGTGTTTCTCTTTTGTGTGTGCAACCGGCGAGACAATGTTTTTACTTTGTTTTGTTTTTTCCCTTCCCAAGCTCCCCTCAGTCGCTTTCATTTCATCCGACAGCACTTTACTTTGAGCGCCGACAAAAAGGCACAAAGACACACACAAAAAAAAATGTCACAATCAAAGGATCCTGATGTTTAGATTGTACACCAGGGGTGCTGACAGCTGAGCAGAGCGGTGTGACTACACTGAGACGCACTTTCACATTTCCCTTCTGCCGCCGCTTCCCGTCAGTCTGCCGCTGTCATCCCGCCTCTCTCTGCGTCTCTGTTTCATCACTCTCCTCTTTCTCTCACCATCTGGTTTTTTCCTTCCTCTATCTCCTCTCGGCGCTCTGAGTTTCTTCCCCCTGCACACACGCACAGATCGTCCTTTATTCCGATGCAACCCGGTGATTCTCGCATTCGCAGTGGGCGTGCTATCAGACCCATTAGTCCAATATCCTGGTGTTGAGTGGGGGACGGGGAGGAATGGATCGGCGGTGATGCGGGTTAGCGTGCACTCCTGTGAGGTGTGTGTGTGTGTGTGGGCAGCAGTGAATGTGATGAGTGTGTGGTTTAATGGATAGCTGTGAAGAGTGAGTGGTAGAGAGGGACGGAGAGGAAGAAAGAACAAGATAACAGGAAGCGAACACGGGCGGGTGATATAATGTAACATGTATGTGTTTCGGTGGTGGAGAGGTGAAGATTAGTCACACTGAAGTTTTTTACGTGTTGGCCTTTTAATATTTAACGATGTCAGCCTGAACGCGGCTCATCAGAGATCTTCAAAAACGTCTCTGTTTCAAAGCTAACAAGCTAACTACATCTGGGTTACACAACTCACTTTGTACTTTAAGACTTTATACACAAACTACCGCGGAGGCCTGCGCTCATGATGGTTATTAGAATTTATTAGGGTGTCCCGAGCGGATCTGTGATGAGTTTTATCGTCAGTTTCAGCCTGTTTGTTTGACAGAAAACAGAATCCTGCTGACTATTTGATCCGGTCCGACAGCGCCACAGCTCAGCCAGTAAAAAAGTCTTCAGTCGTGCGAGCAGTTCTGGAAAGAGAGCGCGCTGATCATTATAAAGGATGTTTGTCGGCCTTTAGAAGTCGCAGAGGTTAGGGTTGGAGTTATTGTCAAGAGAGCGGAGCGTAAAAACTTCCATGTGAAAATTAGGGGTTTTTATTGTTCATGTGTTAGCAGTCAGTTCTGGAGCGGATTTGTTACTAACATGCAAAGTTAGTTAAAAACGGATGAGAGGGTCGACGTGGACAGATTTCTAGAGATGCAGGTCTGAGGTCATCAGGAGCTGCTGGGTGCACCTGGAGTGTCTTCAGGGAGTCGACACCAGCAGTCAGCTTTCTGTGGTTTCTGTTGACCCGCTTCTACACATTTTGTTTCCCCCACTTCACCTTTAGTTTTTGGGTCCAACGTCTTTTGCTGGTGTGTTTTATTCCCACCGTCACCTTTTAGACACCGAGGGACCAGTTAGCTCTGACCGTTGTTGTGATTTGTGCAGCGTTTCCCAGCCTGCGACCTCCGTCCTTCAGCTTTTGTTTTCTAGGGAAACCTAACAGGGTTTTTACATTCTGAAGGTACATGACATAAACCAAAGAAAGGAAACAAACCACTTAAAAGATTAGGAAAAGACTCCACAATGCAAGATAACAGCGGTCATATGACACATGTCCCGTCAAAAACCAATCGAGGCCTGTAGGTATGATTTATATTTGTAGGCCGACTCGGATTCCCTCAACAAAATGCCTTTTTTGAGATTTTGGATTGTTGCAGAAAAATTAGCTCCATGGCAAACACAAGATTTAGATACTTCCAGGTTTGGTTCAGCAAGAAAATCTTCACAGGCAAACAGTAAAAACAGACTAAATTGCCACTAAACCTCTTTCTATTCACATTTCTATGAACTGATCAATGCACAAGTCAGTCAGTTGTGTCGTTGCACCGACGTGAGCCCACAGTTGGGATTCACGACGGTTTCAGACGACTCGCTGCTGCTGCAGACAGACTTCATTATCACTCTGATGAACAGGATTACCAAGAAAGGCGAGAATACTCAAACATTAGATGTTAAACTGTAGTTGAACCGTAGAATAAGTTAGTGTCCATGAATCCTTTTCTAAGTGGTTTAGATTTGATTTGACTGGTGAGTCTCTGCAGCTCTTTTGTCCTGGTGACCATTTAAAGTAATATAATGTCTCTCTCTCCATTCACTTAGATAAGAGCCTTGCCAAGATGGCTGCCAAAGTGACAAGACTTGACTAAAAGCTGCATGAAAGCTTGGAAAACTTACATTTTGGTCTGATTAGGAAAGACTGACAGGAAGTTAAGGGATCTTGCTTTTTGAGGTATTTAACTCGATTAGTGGAAACCATGACCTGCCGTCAGCTCTACAGGAAAAGTCAGAGGATCATTAAAGTCGTTATGATTCGTCCTCCGGCAGCAATTAACATCTATGCAACATTTAATTGTAGAATCATCCAGTAGATATTCAGATCAACTGACTGGGCAGTACCGCGATCCCCAGAGAACCCTGCCTGGCAAAACTGATTAAATGATCCGATCCTTTTTTAAAAGCACTGGAAGTGATTTTTAATGTTTCTAAAGGAAATAATAACAGTTATTGTACAGATTAAAGCACCAAATGCAGCAGCAGCCAGTCTGACTAAATACACAAAGAGGAGAAGAAGAAGACAAGGTTCCTACAGAAAGCACAAAAATCAAGGACCATGGAGCAGATTTCTCTCTGATGGGAAGTGTGCTTTAAAGTGGAAAGTGAAGTGGTGATCAGTGTTTTCATCAATGAACGGCGTTAAGAGATGAGACGGGTCTGAGGAGTTGTTTCACACGCAGCAACATCAAACACCAAATTGGTATTTAAAAGTAGCTGAAGTCTCTCAAACAACACGAGGAGCGGCTTTGTTCGAGACTGAGTGCAGTTTTGCTGATACGTGGGAAAATGCTCTCCTGACAATAACAATATTTATTTCTATAAAGACTTCGAACTGCGCAATCATCGCACCTGACGAAGTCATCCGAGGCAGAAAATGACTCATTTGGAAATAATAAACGAGAGAAATACTTCCTGATCGAACACATTAAACAAAACAATGAAAGAATTGGTGAAAAATTAGACTCTTTATCTTTTTCACTGCATTCACTAATGATGATGATGATATCTTTGGCATTTCTGACCACTAGCGGCTCAGTTGTTGACAATTCTTTTCGTGTTTGGATCTGTTTTTTTTATTTCCATCACACTCTGTCCAGGATTTTCTTCCCTCTGGCCGCTCACGCTTACACAGCTGCGTGCAACACTGACGATAACAATGCGGGACTTAAAATATTGAAAAGATCAGCTTGATGAATGTTTGATGAGGAACAACACACACACTCACTTCAACATGCTAGTTTACAGAGTGTCGACACAGCCCGGCACGTTTTTTAGCGGAGCCGCTTCAGCTCGCCGTCTGTGTCTACACGGGATGCATTCAGGCGCGGCGCTGAGCGTAGGAGGTCACATGCGTTTTTCTGGTAGCTCCCGACAGTAAATCGGCATGTAGAAGTGGGAGTACGTAAAGTTGTAGGCGTTAAAATATGCCTCAGGTTTGGGTTACACGCCTTGACGGCGAGCGACACAGCAGCCGTGTGTAGACAGCTGTGTTGATTAAATAAAGGCTGATCTGCTCCGTCAGACTTTGTGTGTGAGACGGACATGTGAAATAACGTGGCTGAGACGCGTCGCCGTCGGAGCTCAGCGTTACGCAGAGCGCGTCGGTGCAGAACGCCGAATCCAAACACAACTTTTGTTTGCTTACAGAAAACCTCCGCAGGGCGCCTTTAATTTATCGTCACGTTTTCAGGAGGCTTTGAAGCTTTTTAAACAGTAAAACTTCCTCGATATAATGAGAAACTGTCCAGATTCCTCTTGTGTCTGTAACAGTATATGCGTGAGCCTGGACAGAGCGGCCCTCGGGTGGCACATACCTGCCTCTCCGCTCTCTCTGGAGGGCGTCTGCGGCGTCTCGGTCCAACTGAGGAGATTCTGCTTCTCACTTCTTCCTCATTTATCACTTCTTACAGCAATGGAATCTTCCTCTGTGTTCAGACACATCCACCGGCTCCATTACTCACTCTTCAGACGGTTTGACAGCCCGGATGAGTGTGTGTGTGTGTGTGTGTGTGTGTGTGTATGTGTCTGGCTGTGTTGTGCGTGTGAATTTGTGTGGGCCATCTCTCAGCTGTGCGTAAGGGTCTGGATCTGTGTGGGTGTCTGTGCATTAAGCTCCCCTCTCACCACACACGCCGCACACAAAGGCCTTTCTGTTCCAAAAATGTATCACAGTTTCCTTTTGCGAGGACGTGACGGGACAGGTGTAAAAGGCTGGAGGCTGCGTCTGGCATCGGGGGGGGGGGATAATGTAAACCTCCAGGAATGTGATCCACATCACAGCGACTGATTTAAGAGAGGGGCTTGGAGGGGTGAGAGGTCACCCGCTGCACTGCAACAAAAGAAATGAAACATTATCCCCGTGACAATCAAACCCTACTTAAGGGACCCTTTTTTTTTTTCAGCCAATTGCCGTTGTCTGTCAACTTCCCGGGCGAGTAATGGCTGCTTTTAGCTTCGCGGCTGATTTATGTTGGCTGACGGTGTTCCTGAGAGCTCACCAGAACAGAACATGAAGGTTCTTGTCAAACACAGTGGGGGGGGAAAAGAATTGGCAGTAAAATAAAAGATCAGCTCATCCAAATTCCAGTGAAAACATATTATGACTTATCTCTTGTGCGATCGAGTCTTGTAAATGATTTTAGTTTAACAGGTCTAGATTCTGAACTATCCATGTCTGACACTGAAGGATCACAACATTTAAAAGACGGTACTTCAAAATACATCTATGATGCCTCATTATAAACAGTGTTAACTGGAATAACTCAGAGGAAATAAACCCCACAACTATTGCTTCTGTAAGAAGTGGATTTATCTGCAGTAGGTCCGATCTTTTTTTGAATGGTGTGGCTGTTTTTTTGAATCTCTTCTGATTTGATCTTTTGTTTTTGAGACATTGAGATGTGGAACTAAATCAAGCAAAAATGCTGCATTACACTCTGTTCATATATTTAGAATATTGCTACCAAAGCAACGGCGCCATGAAGACACGCAAAAAAAGAATAAAAATCATAGAAATAAAAAGCTGCACTTACTTTAAGGTCACTGGAGGTTCACTTGCTTTGGCAGATGTCATTCTGCGTCACGTCTCTGTTGACCTGATGAATTTGAGTCTAACCCCGAGATTCCACCAGATACGTGTCCGCTGCGTTACGGCTCTGGTCCGGTTTTGCATCCACCTTCCTTCAACCCCCACCGGCTGCGCTTTGAGTCTGCTGGACAACTGGCGTCGCAAGTGTTATAAACACAACACAAAGTGTTCCCAAGGGAAGGATTAGTAAGAGCTTGTATTTGTCTCTTTTTCTGGAGATTTTTGTGCTGGTGTCCACACTGTTTTATTTTGAAAAGTAACCAGATGTAATGATGATTCGGTGCGTGACTTCCTGTCTGCTCGGTGCTAAATTCAGCTGAGTTGCTGCGTCGTGCTCCGACATCCACCAGAAATAGAAGTCCTGCGTATCTGCTCTGAAGCGGACACGTATCTGGTGGAATCTCAGTAACATTCACGTGCTTCTTGCTCTGTTTTGGTCTCAACCGACTCCTGAAAAAAATATCTTTAACTGCGTGATGGTCTGCTGTGTTCTTTAGCTTGTTGCTAACTTTGTCTCCTACAGTGGGTCAATCAAGTTAAGTTCTGAAAGATCATACCATCGACACTGCACAGAGTTTGATCTCATTAATTAAAATATTTTCCAGTTTGGTGCGAACACACACACACACACACACACACACACACCGTCCGTCTTCAGTTAAGGAGGAGTTCAGTGGAATCAGTACATTAGCAATGACCAAAGACCTGCCTTGATGAATCTCCTCGCCCTGCTAGCTCATCTGTTTAGACTGACAGACCAAAAGGGCAGGAGGATTAGTCGCTTATTAAGCAGACGGAGCTCGCTCTTTAATCACTGCCGTTGTTTAGCAGACAGGAAAGTGTTGCCACTTCTTGGCGCCTGCAGCAACACAACTCCTGGAACTATCTTAACAAATGTTGGTGACAGAATAAGTTGCACATTTTTGGTGTTTTGGATGCAGCTGCAGCAAAATGTGTTCGTCTCAGCTCTCACCTGCCTGCTTTAGATGCCACTGCAGCACATTATCACTTTGCATCTCTGAGCTGGTGAGAAATAAGCGTCTGAGAAAAAGGCCACGTATAAGCCGATAAAACGATGTGCAGATCCTTTAGCTTATTACCTTCGGCACCTTTTAGATTTCTGCCTCCTTAGCACTGACAATGTGTTGTTAGAGAACAGACCTCCTGCTGCGGTGAAGAGACTGCATCCCTCCCACATATATCCTGGATGCATCTGGAGAAGGATTCATGTGCACTAAACATCTAATTACCACTAAGAAGATAATACACTGTGTGGCAGTTGAGGGTGTTTGGAAAGCACTGCACTGAGAACATCTGGCGTGGAAAGGTGTCTTTCGGTGTAATGAGGACCTGGTTGTCACAGTTACAGAAATGACGTACGTGGATGGATGCGTTCCTTTTTGTTGGACCCTCATCCGGATGGTTCTTTACTTGCTAAATCAAATGTGAGGGACCTGATATCAGAAACGTCAGGTAGAAAAGTGTAAATGCTAAAAAAAACAAAGTTCAGCGTTCTGATACACAACGAAAAGCACGACGACTCTCTGAGATGAGCTGCGACGGCTCGATGGTGTTTATTAATGCTCGCTGTCGTGACTCATTTGACTGATCCAAACATGAGAAGTTTGTCATTATTTTAAATACCGGGATGTTTTTCTACAACATTTAACATTCTCCACGCAGGTAATTACTGACAGCCAGCTGGTTGGAGCTCGATTGAGACTGATCACAGCGGAGTGTGCAGCAGGATGTTTGGTCGAAAGCAAGAAGGCGTCTGCTGTAGTTTGCTTTTAAAACAGTGATTTATTTTATTTCCTGAGTCACTTGTTTTTGAAGACATTACTCTTGCGCCTAAATTCTGCCAGATCCGCGTTCGGTCCGTCTCCGATCCAGCACGGCAGCGTTGCGTATCTACTCCCTCGTTAAAGCTCCAGCAGTCTGGACTCAGGTGGCAGATATGAAAAGTCTATTTCTGCCGGATGCCGGAGCACGACGCATCAATCCAGCCAAATCCAGCACAGAGCAGACAGGAAGTCAGACACTGAAACAACACATAACATCCAGTTATTTTTCAGAATAAAACATTCAAACAAGAGACAAAATTCAAGCACTTCTTCTAATCTTTTTGTCTGTTGTTTTTATAACAACCTGGCAACATTTCTATCAGCTTTCACGTCTCCATTCAAGACCAAATAAACTGTGTTGCTGTTTGTTGTTACTCTGAGGAACAAGGGGAAACAATCCAGGCGTCTTTGCAACAGTGACGCCAACAATAACACAACTTGTGCTGAGGGGAAAGTCGTCCAAATTTGAACCTCTTGCTCAAGTTTAGTTCGCAGTCCATTGTGTGAAATATGAAGGGTCGTCATCACAGTAAGGTATGTTTCACTGCACAGAGGGTTGTGGGTCGGGTACGGCCAGGGAAGCGTACTAGCTTGCACACTGCAAAATGCTACTGGATGCAGTAAGATATCACGTATGAGGACATGATAAATCTTCTTCTGGCATGTTAAATGGTAGTGTTGGTCCTGGAACACAGCCTGGGAAGCAAGTTTTGACAGCGCTCTGCAGCGTGTTACCGGTTTTACTTTTGTGGTAAAAACATTAAGTCGTTTGGTCTGTGACAGGCAGTTAGGTTTAAGACCTTTATCAATGTCAGTATAACAACATAAATCCTCTGAAATCTGGTAAGGTTAGCTAACGTTAGCCATTCCAGACCACGCAAGACAGTTGCAGTGAAACCACCGAGCGTATTCACTTTTATACGTTGCCTCATTTTAGCTTAAATTAAGCTTATGATCTTATCAAATGGAGAATGAATAGTTCTCCATGAAACAGAAAACTTCCGATGGTTGAGGATAACTAGATGCAGCATACAGAGAAGCTTTGTCCAGTCTTAAAAATAACAATTACAAAAGTATGCATCACTTACATTAGAATGACAACTCGACAACTCCCTAATTGCAAAGGGCCTGAGAACTGTGAGACCTGCAGAAACCAGGTCAAGGGCCACAAACGGTGGAGAAATCTTGCACGACAGTGACGTGAGGTTCAAGGCCAGGTTAAGACTTTAAGTGAGTTATGACTGGCAGGGCGATGTCAAGTTTCAACAGATCTGTGTGCGGTGAAACTGTATCAGCCCCTGTCACAGATGAGAACAGATTGACTTGGGTTTGGACATGTACGGTACTGTAACTCTACCCTGATGGCACTTTTAAACTTCACAACATTGAGGTGTGTGTGGGACTGAAAACCGGCGAGCAAGTCTCTGCGCGTTTCTGCTCGATGACTAAGTTCCGCCTGAACCCGGCTCTGACATTTTATATATATATATATATGAATCCACTGACGAGTTCCCGCTCAGGTGTGCTGGCGGAACATGTGAAAAAAAAAGCGGTATGTGCTTACTGGAAGCTTTTAATTCTTATAATTATTCCCGGTGCATCCAGAGCAGAATCGGGGGGAACATGGCTTTCTGTTGGCACTGCTGACAGCACGATGACAGCTGAGGCGGAGACGGGACATCAAAGCGCAGGTGGAGAGTCGGTAACATCGGGGCTGAGCAGGATGAAGGGATCACATCACCTGAGATAAAAGGCCAGGCGTCGCACACACACACCAAAAACAAGACCACCGCATCACCGAGGCCCCCAATATCTCTCACCTGTTGCCCGCCGACCTTCAAAAGGTCTCGTTTTATCTTTTGTCTACAGCGTGTCTGAGTGAGGAGGGATGTGTGCTGCCTGCAAGTGAGCGCGTGTGTTTGTGTGTCTGACGCATGCGAGTTGGCGCTTTTTCATGTCGCGGATGAAACGTCAAAAAGAAAAAAATCGGAGAAGCGCGACTGAGCTGGCGGTGCATGTTCTCAGACTCCTTCTCTTTGTTTGTGCATATGTTAATGGCTTTTTGCCTCACCTCTGAAGCGTTCCCCAGCCTCTCTGCCTTCTTTTTTATTTTTTTTTTTATTTGAGGTGACTCTGCAGCTCAGAAGCCCCTTTGAGGCCAGACAAAAGCAAACCATCACACAGACGAGCCGGGATAAGCTGGGAGCTGTGTGTAAGCAGATTTGATCCCGCGGCTGTCGGAGATGCTGCTCTTCCTACCTCTGCCCTCGCCGTGACTCCATCGCAACACTTTGATGCTCGGCCGGACGACGTAACAAAATGTTAAGATCATCTTAAATTCTGAACTCGGCTTTCCATTAGTTCATATATATTTTTTTTTTGGATGCCGTAGTGGACCGAGCTGATGCTCTCACCTCCTCTCAATCATTAATCACTCAAGAGTCTTGCCGGTGAAGATAGCTCAATCTCGAAATGTATTAGAGTTAAAACCCAGTCTGGCAGGTTGATGAATTAATAATAATGTTCATATGAAGGTCTATTCAAAGTGGGATGGGGAAAGTGGCAAGAATCGAGATCCTCCTCGCTGCTATCACTTTGGACTTATAAGATCCGCGTGAAGTGTCTGAATAAAATATGACCTTGGGAATATTTAGCATGGATCATTTTGCTAATGTAAAAAAAAGTGGCTGGAGTCACATTAAACAGGTTCTACTGGAAATGTATTTTTAGATTGTAAGAAGTGTAATTTTTAATGTGTTTGGAAGAATTCTACTTGCTCCGCAGGTTCACTCAAATTAAACTCCGTTGCTGGGTGTTTATCTGTCCGTCTATCGTGTACGTGTGGATTATCAGTGGAGGGGCTGATGTAAGGAATAATGTCAACCCATTATCTGGAATATATTGACGACACCGCGCCCGGATCAGATGGGGACTTCCATGGAATCCATTAATTCCTGATAATGGACACCTTTTAAAGTGCCTTGCCTTCACTTAGCCCACAGTTTCCGTAGCCTGAGGGTTTGACTATTTAGCTGGAACAGTCATTATCATCCAATAAAGCTGCTATGCAATGATGCCGCAGTAAATAGGATGATGTCACCAAACTTATCAGGAAAAATGAGCTTGACAGAAACCATCTTTGGGACGGGCGAGATCCCGGACCTGCGCTGCAGCCATGAGGGGGGAGATTCAGATGTTTTGTCCTCACTTTTGGGGAGCATCCATCTTCATATTCACGGTCAGTTGGCTGCTCTCAGGGAGTTATTATAGCTATTCTCGGCTGGATGAGATGTCTGATGATCACCCAAAACAATTTCATCCCCTGAGCGCCCATCAGTATCGTTGTAAATGTCATAGCGATCAATCGGATGGTTGTAGAGACATTTCAGTGACATGACCGTGCCACTGATGAGACTCAAATGTACAGTTTAATGATGGTGGTGAAGATGGTTGTTTGTGTGTGAAGCGTATGAACAGTGTGATCTACACCGAGGGACCATAAAGACTATTTTCGTTCTGACAGATTTCTAACTGTACAAGCTTGATACGAGACAGAATACTACAGAATGAGGTGCACGGCACGAAGGTTACTGAGGACACGACGCCCTGCATAGCAGAGCTGTTGCCCTTCAACTTTGTGTCTTGTATTTTCCACAAACTCGTGCATGTGTGTGTGTGTGTGTCCACCACTGCAGCGATGGTGGAGTCGCTCCGTGGCAGCGAGCGGGGTGATTCAGCTTCACAACTCCGTTCATCAGCAGGTACAGGAGACGCAGGGTATGTCGGCTAAACGGTGGGTGACCGACCGTAATGATGCTGCTTTCAGTGCGGCTCCGTGTGCAGCTCGAGGCGCCCGACTGCTACAGCCTGTCTCAGCATTTCTTCTCCATCTGTGGGTGGTGCTGCGTAAGAGTCAGCTTGGCGGGGATGAGGAGAGGAGTGAGGTGAGGAGGGAGGCATTAAGTGAGGAAGATGTTTTTCTCCATGGTTGGAGGATTGTTCGGGGGGGGGAGAAGAAGAGAATTTCTTGTGAAGGTCAGAAACTTTTTCAACAAGCCGGAGTCGTTCTCGTACAGCAGTGTGTTTAGTTTTTTTCTTTCTGTTGTTTCCTGAAATGATCATCGCGACTGAAAGGATTTATTTAGCAGACGATGACATGCAGCCATCAGAGTTTCACCTTTTTGTTTATAACATGCCAGAGCACAGAAATGTTATCAGATGACATGCTGACATAGGTAGCACAAAAAAGAGATCGATATCAACTCCATGTATTCCTCGCACCGTCACCATCCTGTCATGCTGGATGCACATCTAGCAGCATGCTGCATACCATCACGTGGACTTGTGGGCGGACGATGACGCTAACGCTGAGCGACGGCGTGTTTTTAATACTTCACTTTAAAGCACGTCCCTGAGTCGCGGCTTTAGGAGAGAGTGGTTTACCTTTTTAGATTGTATAAACTGGATCGTCTAAGGCCGTTAACATGTGACGCGTTCTTCAAACGGAACAGCTGGTCCCGTCTCGTAAATTTGAATAATATCACGGTCCTAGTCTGAGCAAGAGGCCCGGCTTTCTGGTTGCATTTTCCAGTTTTGTATGCACTGCAGAGAGGAACTACTGGAGGCAGAGGCTGACAGCTCTGAAAAAACTGTGGATGCTTCCTCTTTTCAGTAAGAAAGAAAGTGTTCTGACTTTGTACGACTTTCCTCTTGGAACAGGGAAACCTGGGCGCATGTAAAAATAATCCTTAATGCTTATTTAAAACACTTTTACCAATAAAAAAAACTAAAAGTTAGTAAAGTGCTGTACAAAGGTAACACTACACAAGCCAACAATACAATCTTTTAGTCCGTAAGAGTCAGCTGATCAAGATAAGAACGTGGTCCATCGCTCATTTCAAAGGGAGCCATGATTTGTTCCTCCTGTCCATTGTTGTCTGCTTTCTTTATGTTCTTGCCTTCGACATGAACGTTTCAAGGACGCATGGAGCGCTACAGGCGCTCTCTGTTTTGGAAGGCCAATCGGCTTCAATTGGTTGTCAACAAATCAATACGCCATTTTTCCTCTCCTGCTCTTTTATATAAGCGGGTCGTTGGGTTCTTCGGGAGCTGGTTCGTCACGATGCGAACTCGCATGCGATTTTCAGGCGAGGGCCGTGAGACGCCTCCACAGGATGGTACGAGGTTTCATCGTCGAGAGAGTGAAATGTTGCCCTCCTCCTCGGTATTACACTAAAGCAATTTCCCACGTTACACAACTGTCCTGTCCATTTTCTGTTTAACCACCCAAATCCTTTCAATTGTCTCTCTCTGCAATTTTATTTGATTCTCCAGATTGTCCCACTAATCCCGAAAAAAACAAACTCGATATTGTTTTCATTTTGTTTAAAATGTTTGAAAAACCACACAGAAATTCCCAGCAGCAATTTTTAAAGTAATGCTGGAGACCTGAAACAAAACATTTGCATAGTCGCGTTTAAGTTGTTAGAAGAATTGCACAATAATAGCTGTGTGTGTGTGTGTGTGTGTGTGTGTGTGTGTGTCGGAGCTTTTGTAACTTGTTTATCTGAGCACCAAAGTCAGCTCAACCCGGGACGACGCAGTGAGCCAGTAAACCGTGATGATCGTGCGCGTTAGTCAGCGAAAAAAACAACAAAAAAGCGAGCGGAAAGATTACAACGGGGGCTCGAAAAAGCGAAGTGAAAGGCCCCGAGGAAACCAAAAATAGGTGTCTTGTGGAGAGCCTAATGGAGCCCTGCGACAAACAAAATTACAGATCAGCTTGGCGTCGTCTCACATTTTCGGGGGGAGCCGCAGAAACCTGATTTCCTGTTTATCTAGACGGGTAAGATCAGTGAGAGTGAAGGCGTAATTTGGGTCCATATTTCATGTGAGTTTAACAAGAGGTTTTTTCCTGACTTGACATCTGTGTGGTGACACGCACACGGCCACTCATATGACTCATTAGTGTGTGTGTGTGTGTGTGTGTGTGTGTGTGTGTGTCATAATGGGCTTGGGGTTAGGCCGCCTGCGTACTGATGTGTGAGCCAGCGTCTGTCAGCTCGTGATGTACGGCTCGACGTGTTTTTGTCCACATTTTGAGCGCTGACATTCAAGGTTTACGGGTGAAGATTGTGTGGACAGGAAGACCTGCAGGGCATTTTTTTTCTTACGGCTCCCCTGATGAGCTTTTTTTTTTTGCTGCGAGTTAAGATGGAGGAGAGTGACGGGAACAAAGGGGGAAGTTGTCAGGGAGTCGAGGTGAAAGGAAATATACTGTAGGGGGAAGATAGGAGCTTAGATAGAAAACAAGAGCTGTGGTGAAGTGGATCCAGGAGAAAAACACCAATCAGAGCAGATGTGAACCCGCTGAAAAAGGTCAAGGCGGCGGTAACAAAACGCAGCGTCTCAGCGCAGATTTCTTGTCAACAATGAGGAGTTTGAGCGACCGGTGGATTAGCACAGAGAGCGCACTTTATTCTGATGCTGCAGTGATTCACATCTTCGTGCTGTTTGCCACCCACGCCGATACTCGTCCTTGCATTCAAATCCAAAAAGGTTGCATGTAATATCTTTAAAGTACAGTCTTGCAAATTGCCGCCGTAAGCTCGACTTATTTTGAGAGTAAAGCCGTGGCCTTTTTTTTGTATTTTAATTGGTCAAAACACCTGATTTTTATAACCTGCCTCGAAGCTTTTAAAATGTATCTCAAGAACTTTCGACCCAGCAAAATCCTTGTTGGAAGTTTTCCAAACCTCACAGGATGGCATGTTGAGTAAATACATGTTCTGAAGGCACTCATGAACCTCATTAATTAGCAGTGTGCGCCGCAGAGGACGTGAATACTCCATAAACTGCAACCTTGGCGTTGGTGTGAAAATAATCCGCAGAGGCAAAGAGTTAATTACAGTGCAGGGGGGACCTCACAGAGCCGCTTGTGTTGTGTGACAGAGGTTTACGCAATCAGTCAGAAATGCGAAAAAGGTGAGCTTCCCCTCAGGCCGAGGCTCTGACAGCTTCAACTCTCACTGCTATCAAAATACATTGGCTTTTTCCTGAGTGTGGGCCCGACGGCTAAACACAAGGCAAAGTCGCCCAGACTCCTGCGTGAAACATTATACAATAGCCAATAAATTCTGAACCCAAGGCTTGGCCTTAAAACCTTAACACATGAATGTAAAACGACCTGACTTGTCAGGAAACACCCTTTTAGCACCGGCGGGATGGAGTGGGTGGGTGGGACGGGGTTGTTGAAGTCAATCAAATGGACGTGGAAAGGATTAGAGCTCTACAGGAGGAAAACAGCCCGTCTCCTTAGTGTTCATTAATAAGTGGGCCAGACAGCTGAAGGATATCTGCTATAGTCATGTGCAGTGAGTTAATACAGCGGTTCACCACATGAAGTACCTGCAAATGAACTCATGTGTGTTTTGATTGTTTTGAGGTGATTTTTTTTAAATTAAACATGATCTAATGTGTTTTTTTTATACTGTGAAGGTGATTGTGCATGTAAGACATCTTAAAAGATAAAAAAAGGTCAAAGTCTTCCCCAACAGAAGCTCCTCTCTCCCACAGAAAACACCGGTCCTGAAACGCCTCGTCAGCAGTCCTGCCTTTAATTTGGTGGCTGTGTGACATCGGTCTACATCACCGGTAATGCCTAGTTGTGCATGTAAAGAATTGATTTAGCGCAGCAGCTCTGTGGTCGTTAACGTTGCTGGCTCAGGCGTGTGTGAGCTGACCAATCAGAGCAGACACGGGGGGAGCACAGAGCTGCAGCAGCTGATGTGTTTTTTGAGCATTTAAGCCGTAAAACTGTTCTAGTAGTGCCTCAAAAAAAAAAATCAACAACCTGGAAATGAGCATTAAGTCTCTCAAACTTGTTGTCATGATGCTTTTTTCAGGGTAGATTCTGATTTATGTCGTCATCTTCCACCTCACTTTATCATTTTGATGTAGTTTAGTTACCAGTGACTTTGCAGGCTTGTATCTAATCAGTGTTGAGCGGCTTTTATTTGTGACATTTAACTAATCAGATATTATTGTGGCTGTTCATTAAGACTACACACAGAAAAAGAATGCCATACTTTACACTAGTTAACTTGATATTTTGGTTTTCCAGTGGTTATCCTGTTAGCTGACCATTTAAACCATTTAATCCACGATTTTTACTGAAGTGTTTGATTTCTCCTCATCGTTCTCGTGTCTCTCAGGTGAGTGGAGGCTCTCTGCTCAGTCGGCCTGATGTAGCTGGTGTTTTACTGGTTATTCTGACATTATTCTATTCTTATCTGGATGTTTATACTTCTCTTAATTACAAATGTTCTGTATATATAAATCAAATCACAGTTAATATGTTTTAAAGTGGGCTGAGCGGCTCCAGTCTTCCCACGTACCCCCCCGGCAGCTGCAGGAGTCCCCCGGGGTACGAGCGCCCCTGGTCGCGTATCACTAATCTATCCACCAACTGAGTAAACTGAACCTGATTCGTAGCTTCGCCCTCTGGGAAGATCGGCAAACAGCAAACGACATCAAATCGCTTTGTACCACATGCTCCATGAACTCGACACCATTGATTGGTTTATTAGACACAGCCGTTCTTTAAGACTCTGATATGGGAGTGGTGCAGCAGCGTGCTGCCGCAGGGCAGCGCTCGCTGTGAGAACAGCAACAATAAATCAGCTGCCCGCTCCGTATCTCAGCACTGCAACAGCAGTTAACAGGATTGGAGGGTGACAAGATTCCATGTAGCATAATTACATCAATCTGATTAGAAATGATGCTAATCCTATTACAAAAGAGTGGTAATTGAGCAAAACGGAGATACTGCGACAGTCATTTGACACATTCAAAGAGCTGCAGGCATGTTGGCTGTGATGTTGACTGGACCATTCAGATCATAATACAGATTTTGATGATAAATCTTTTTGCCTTTTAAGACATTTTGCTCTTCCAGCCACCTGCCAATATAAGAGAAATCCACCACTGCTGAGCCGGAGTGATCCAATAATCCTGGTGCCAAGTAATGTTTTAGCAGGTAGCAGCAATAAATTTCATTCTGAGAGATGACCTTGCCCTGTTTCAGCCCCGCCAGCAGCTGCTCAGTCTGTCAGGCTTTTCTCCGTGTGCCACAGCAGCAGCTGAGGAGCCATTTTGGGGCCTGATGCATTCAACAGCTGGTGGTGCCAAGCCCAGGTTGGGCGTAGAAGGAGGAGGAGGAGAGAAGGGGGGAGCACAAGGTTGTCTGTCTACCGAGCCGTGCAAACATGGGACACGGAGCGTATCGGACGACAGGCACGCAGCCAAATGGCAAAACAAGGAACAGTACTTGACTCTCGGCGCTCCTCTCAGGGCTGACCTAAAATCACATTTAAACTGCAGCTCTAAGCGTCCCATCACTCAGACGGCGGTGTAATGCATGCCATGAGAACACTGCATGTAACTCGGCCATATGCTGCGTGTTTCTAAGAACCGAACCTTCGCGGCTGGCGTCGGTTCGCGGCCTAGCATCCGTGTGTGTGTGTGTGTGTGTGTGCGGACGTAACGCGCCGCCTGCGAGACTCGAGCTTCACTTTACAGCAGTGTGAAAAAAAAAGGAAAACGTGGATGGTTTCCCGTTTTTCTTACGATCCCAGGATGTGTTTACATAAAATCAACCTTGGCGGTGTCAGGTAATGGAAAAATCTCTGCCGGTTTGACTGTTTACAGACACTGGAGGATACGAGCGGGGGAATCATTTAGCCGGTGACCTTTTTTGTCATGAAAACTCTCAGACCTCTAACTGCACTTCCTTGTAGCTCACTCACCCGGTGATGACGGTACAAAAACCTCCACAGCCAGATGTTCAAAATGCTTTTCTTCCCCTTTTTTTTTTCCTCCGTCGCCGTTTGGAATGCTGCGGCGTGCACAGAGGATAGGTTCGGTTAAGATGGAGGAGAGAGGACGCCGCACGAAGGTGGAGTTTCCTGTAAAGTTGCTCTCACATGTAAATCATCCTGCATCTCTCAGCTGACACTCGCAGACGAGTCCAACTCCGGCTTTGTGTTTGCTCGTGTGTGTGTGTTCAGTGTTTCTCCTCACTAATTATACGCATCCTTTTCTGACGTCTGTGTGTTTTCTGGAGAAACTACAGAGATGACAAGACAGCTGAACAAATGAAGGAAGAGATAAACATTTGGACAGGACACACCAGGTGGATGGCAAGTAGTATCCAGATGGCTCCGTGACGAATCACCCCGTGTGTCATCTTCTCACCGTCTCCCTCTCTGAATTCAGGTCTCTGCAATTCAGAATTTAGAGGAAAATTCTTAATTAGGACGTTTTTATAAGACGACGTGTGTTACCATCAAATGTACAGCGTGTCATAATTTTATCTCCTGCGTCCGTCTGTGTGATTATCTGAGGCCAGGACGTCCTGAAAATCAAAAACGAAGCCTGTAATTTGACTCCACAAACAAACGTCACAGATGATGATGCACTAGTGGCCCCCGTGGTAAATATGAGATTCACGTCACACACATGCAAACATTTATCTACAGCGATATACAATACATGGCTACAGGATGTAACTAAGTACATTTACTAGAGTACTGCACTTGGAGGAACTTGTATAATACTGGAATATTTTAATTTTCTGACATTTGGAGGCAAATATTGTTCTTCACAACATGTATTTGATTACTTTAGTTACTAGGTATTTTGCAAAGTACATGCTGCATCACCATAGTATACAGTGTATATATCTCCCTATAAAAGCAAGGAATCTCTGTCTGTCTGTGTGTCTGTCTGTGTGTGTGTGTGTGTTTGCCTCAGATATCTCTGCGGATCAGGATCAGACTGACCTGAGAGTTTCCACATGGCTGCTGCGTGGTTCAAGGGTGTGCAGCTACTGTTGTTGTGGATTAATGAGACTAAACGAGTCCGGACCGAGTCTGTTCGTGTCTGAGGAGATCCGGAGACGTGCGGACAACAAAGTGGAATCGGAATCTGTGGATGTTCGTGTGTAGCTAGCTGCTAGCCGCTAACCCACCTACACGGCCCACCTCTCGAGGCGACGAACCGGACGCACCGGCACGTCCAAAACCGGACTTAGGGTAAATAATGTCCGCCACGCTTTTTAGCGAACATTGCCGTCACGTTTGCTTTGTGTCTGGTGCAGGAAGAAACGGTAAAAACGGGCTGAAAGTGACAAAAGCCCGTATGCAGCAAGTTTGGTTGCTGAGGAACAGGGAAAGTTGTGTGAGGGACGCCGGCAGCGTCAAAGACAGCGAGTTTAGAGAGTTGAGAGATTTGTGACATTAAGCGTGTTTGGAGTGTATAGTTAGTGTGTAATGTAATGTTTAGTGTAGTGTGTGTAGTGTGTAGTGTCGTCGTTTTTTTGTGTTGTGAGTCAAAACAATGAGAAGACTGCTGAATGTGGAGCAGGCAGGAATGAGCTGAGCCCTGAGCCTGAGGCACTGCCTGCATTTAAATGTAAAGAGTTACATATAACTTTTTTTAAATTTCAAAAACTTATGCACAAATTCAGCAAACAACAATTTATATTTGCATTATAGCTAATGCAGTTGATTCATTAAACATATTTGTGGTTTTCACAGTAAAAAATCTAACTTTTTCCTACTCTGATTTTATGTTATTTTGTGATTTTAGGTCCATAGTGTTAATATAATATGTCAAAATAAAAAGATTAACTGTACAGTCACACATGTGAGGTTGTGCTGAAAATAATGACACCAAACAAGACAAGGTAAATAGTTTTTACGGTGAAATATAATGGTATAATCAAAAATAGTCAAAAACGGCCAATTATATCCCTGACGTCCCACCTTCAAACACAACCTCATTTGGCCATCCATGAAAAAGCTACTTAACCTCCCACTTTTCTATAGGAATACATGCTTCCTACGGGCAATGCACTAGTAAGTATAACTTGTACTCATCGTACTAATCATACGTGATGGCAACGTTGGTGCGTGAAGATGCAGCGGCCGGTAGATCAATGATGCTACACTTTAGTTTTTTAATACATCATTCATTTGGCTTCATGCTGAAACACTTATTTCATATGGCAGGGAAAAAAAAAAAAACTCTCATCAGCATTGGAGAAGACAAGCGAGTGTTTTGGATCGAGAGCAGCGGACCAACCTGACCAGCTGGACCGCCCCGGGGAGGAGCAGAGCCGGGATGAGAGCCACAACTTATCCAGCCTGGTTTAAGGCTGCTGCTGGCTAATCGCAGGAAATGGAGCGACTCGGACTCGGGCTGGCGAAAACATCATGAAATCAGACCGTCGTGCCCCGGTCCTCACTGAGACCCGTCTCCATCTCATATCCTGGATCAAGCTGTCGCACTGGATGCTGCTCTCACAGTCAAATGTGACGGATGGTGTCGAAGATGTCCAACTTTTTAATATGAAGACACCCACAACTTTTTTCTTCGATGAGGAAATGAAAGTGAAATTCCAGACACATCTTTTCCCATTATGTGCAATATCTTTTCATCAGACAGATGAGCAGTGCGGCTGTATACAGATATAAAACGCGCTGAACTGGTGTCAGCCGAGAGGTGAAACGCGTGTCATGGTCGACATGAATAGCACAGTAATTTCATTCCCTGCACGATGACTAATACGCTCTCATACGTGATTGTGTTTGAGCAGGATTCAGTATAGCTCCCGTTTTTTAAATGTAGCTGGAATGAAAAGAAGGTATCAGGTACATAAAAGAATAATAATGAGTGCAGTAGGAGGTCAACTGGAGCTCTCTGCGCTGATCTTAAAGCAAACACAGCACGTATTTTAGTTCATAATACTGTGCATTTGTATGAACTGTTAGATCGACCCTCGAAGCAGTTATTGAATCATACACAGTCCTCTCTGTTTCCTCCATTCGGACTGGTAACACAGTCGTGTCTGGGTTTCGATGATTCACTGATTAACCTGCGTTTCCGTCAGGCTGGATGAACAAAGCTGCCATATCCTTATTTGACACACTATACACCTCCTCTGGTGCACCCGAGGTGTGCCAATGAATATTTCAGCAAATCTAAATGGATATTACTCCTGAGTCAGACGTGCTGGCACAGGCTGCAGTGCTACAGGTGGGGCATTAGTGCCAGGCACGCTCGGAGCGCAGGGTAATGTATCGAGACATCCCGGGCTCGGGTCACTGCAGGTTTTTTCCTCCTGCTCTGATAAGAGAAGTGTGGACAGTTCAAGCTGCCGACTTCTAAAAGGTTACGGCGGCTTTTTTCTCAGCAGCCACGAGGAACTTTAGCTCTGACAGACGAGTTCAACTGCATCAGTCTGGAGCTCCATCACTGGACGTTTCCATCTGAACACTTATAACCTTTGACTAACATTAAGAGTGAGAGAAGTCTGAGCCCGAGTATTGACGCAAGTGTAAGTTAAGGTACATAAATGATGTAACTTCTAACCTCCGCTAGCTTAGCTGGATTTCTATTGTGAAGCTAAAAACAGAGTTCAACTCTCCTCCATCAGCTTCCGGGTCGGGGAAGTCCCGACGCGACGATTACCGAGTGCGGTTAGAAATGCTCAATTCCGTTCTTTTCCCTGTCCGCTCTCGATAATAACTGTTATAAACTGGCAGGTAAGACACATATGAACTTTGATTGCTTTTCCATGGAGTCATAATCATACATTTTCATCCATGAGCCGCGGAACTCTACTGCACTCGGTAATCGACTCGTCGGGACTTCCCGTCAACAGGAAGCTGCTGCAGAAGAGTGGTAAATTTAGTCAGCTTTTCAGTAGAAATCCAGCTAAGCTAGCGGAGGTTAGATGCCCCGGACTATGTGCTGAGACCCTATTTGTACTGTTGCTGAAGTTTGGTGCTGTTCTGAGCATTATTTGTGGCTTTTTGGTGGCGGTTTATATTTGGATCCATTTACTGCAGTGTATTGTTGTCGTGCGGTCGTTTCTGAGGTTGATAAAACTCAATAAATTAGCGGTCTGCTAACTTGATCTCTCGAGAGTTTCACGGTGATTTAGACCATGGATTAAATTTACACCGGAATATCCCTTTAACGTACCTAACTGAGCTAGAAGAACACTGACATTAATATTTGCATCCTGCTCCATCACAAGCTTACTGTTTACTCCTCCTAGATAAGAAAAAACAGCACACAATGAACACTTTGTGAAGTGTTTCCTCTGACATGTAGAGCCATTAGTATACTGAAGCTAGGAGTTTACTTTTCATGCACTTATCAGAGACACACAGAGCAAAATTACAGACAGAATACAGTTAAATGTCCGTATTTTACTGAGGACTTAAAAGTCACATCCATTCATCCACCTGCGTATGATTAAAATATGCTGTTATGAACATGCTGACACTGACTTCTCAGCGAGCCTGCAGGTCACTCAGATTCCAGCTCCAGATGTTTATGTGTCTTCCAGAAAGGCTTCAGGCAACAGATTCCTCTCATGGCTCATCAAAAGATAAGCTCCTCTTACAATTCCCTGTATTATAGCCGAGCCCTCTCTTCCCACAAGTATAAATCCGAGCGCGGGAGTTGCCTTTAACCAGTCACTGTATAAATACTTTGACTTCAACCACGCATGAAGGAGCTTACTTCTCTCCCCAGCAGTGTTTCATGAAACAGAACGCACGGAGAAAATGTGACACTGTGCTTTTTATATAAACCCCTAAAAAAATCAATGCAGGCTTAACCAGTGCTAACATTGGACTGGGTAAACTGTGCAGCCGTGATCTTTACGAGGACGTGCAGGAAGAAACACAGCAGCCAGAATCTTTTGACACAAGATGCACATGATTCTTTGCTTCTGGGTCTGAATTTGCTGTCGCCACAAAGAGGCTACAAGCCGTATTCAGTGTTTCACTCATCCCTCTCATTCACGACAATACTTCATATTGTTGCGTATCCGTCTCCTTTCATGTCTCTCCTCAGGGACCAAACCAGTATCATAAGTAATGCATCAAATGTGGTTCTGCCCATTTATTTTCCATAAGACTGTGTCAGTCAGGCTCAAAAGTAATAAGCCAATGCTGCTGCTGCTGCTGCTGCTGCTAAAGACATCTGCAAAGTAAATAAAGCCGCCTTCCTGACACCACAAACGTGTGTCTATGACTGCTGTCGCCATGGTGCCGGCTGTCAGCATCGTTGTCGCGAGTCTCGTCACGGCGGTGTGGGCTGATGTTAATCTTTTCTGCGGGTGTGACAGTTTGTGGTCGGGCAGAGAGTCGAACTCCAGAAGCAGGAGTGTGGTCAGCGTGTCAGTCGGCTACTGTTGAGGCAAAACATCAGGAGCAAGTCAGAGTGGCGAGGAAGGATCTGTGAGAAGATGCTCAGTTATTTAATGTCACTTAGCCGTGCTCTATCGATGGTAATGTAGGTTGTTTGGTCGGTCTGTAAATTCTGACTGGACTGAAATCTCCCTGCAGGTCAAAGTATGATCTTTTTCTAAACCTTACCAAGTAGTTTTGGAGCCCTAACCTGACTGCAACAGCTTTATTTTGAAGGATTAACCCGCTGTAGTATTTAACAGATTATTACTAACCTGACCACTGAGCATATCACGTCCACCACAGATACTGGAGATGTAGGTACTGCATCATAGTTTGCAGAATGCCAACACGCTAATCTGAGATGGTAAAGACAGTAATCATTACACCATCACACTCACCAACACAACACAGCCTCGGCATTCAGCTCGGTACAGTCCAGCGTCTCGGAGCAGCGTTGGACTGAAGTGATTCATTCAGAGCTCGGGATTCTAACACAGGAGTCTCTTGTAAAGCGTGTTCAGCGATCAGTTAGTGTTCTGGAGGAGCCAGCGAAGAATATGAAAGACATATTTTCTTTCTATTTGTTGAGTTTGGTCCGTTTCTCTCTGGGGGGGGGAAACAGACCTGAGCATGGGACACATCTGGGACTGGGACAGGTCTGGACCGGTCTGAACATGTGTGTGTTGGATGGGGGGGGTACCGCTGCAGTGTGGACTGGGTGCTGGAGAGACTCATTATTGTTTTCTTTTTCACAAGCGTGGCCCCGAGCAGGTTTACATTGCAGCCGAGCCACACGCTCTACCGAGGAAATGGGCTTTATTAATACGTTTAAGAGCACGTCAGGCTTTGGTGACTTATGGGCTGTGTAAGCCGATGTGAAGGTGCATTGTCGGCAACTTTTCACAAATAAAGACGGGGTAAAAGGGGGAAAAAAAAAAAAAGATGGAAAGAAAAACATTCTCTGGGGGCCTCTGTGGAGCAGGGGACCGGCCGGTTTCAGGGCGGAGGGGGGAGGCTGTTTTTAGCCGAGCCTCTGTGTTCCAGGTGTTGCTTTTTAATTGGCAATTCTGCGAGCAATAAAGCATTTCACTTACTTTCGCTTGTAAAGTGCTTTCATTCCATCTCCAAATGATGTAATTACCCCGCCGTCCCTGGCGAGAGGGCGCCGGAGAGGAGAGGCGCTCGCTCTCCGTGCAGCTCGCTCTCCCAGCAAGAAGCCCGGCGAAGGGTTTCCTGGAGTGTGCTTTCGTTTAGGAGCCCAAACACCATAAAGTGAGGCGGCGGTGGTTTGCACGTTAAATGTACACTTTTTTTTATTTCATTCCAGGCTCCCCCCGCTCTGTGTGTGTCTGATATTTATGAAAACACACACAAAAAACATGTAGGTCTGGTTGTTTGATGTGTGAAGGGCGGCGGGAGATGTTCTTTGTTCCTGGAAACAGATGGTCATTGATTTTGTTTGTCCAACATTAATCTTTCGCTGGTTTTCATGAAGCTGCAGGAGCATATTTTTGTTTTCATCACAGTTTGAGCTTGGCTCCATTTTTAAAAGAATATTTCAATGCTTAAACACGTTTTCGTTTTGCTTTTTTTTGCTTTTTTTTTTTTTTTCTTGCAGCGACACAACTCGTGTTCACAACTTCACCGGCTGATCCGGTGCCAATGCAAATAAGTTTGAAAAGTTCCCTGTTCTTCACCCTTGCAGACAAGAGGTTTACGATTACAATTATGCTAATGAAGTCAGCTAACCCACGGAGTGATGTTATCGTTTGAATTTTTATGGGAAGGGGAGATTTTTAAGGAACTTATTTTCCTGTTTGTGTAGCGTGGAATTCCCCCTGAGACCCGGAGAGGTCAGAGCCAGCCGGCCAAGCGTGCAGAGACTGTAACACTAACCTGAAGTCATTTGACTAAAACGGATCTGCAGGTCCACCTGAGGATTGTGAACCCCGATGAACAAGTTCAGCCTGTCAGCTCGTGGCGTTGAGCGAGCTCTGAAACATAAACTCCATGCGATCAACATCGCCCAGCGACGGCTGAAGCGCAGTGTGAGTTCCACTGAAGCTGTGTGCCCACATAACTCAGCGTGGATGTAACAACACACAGGAGAAAGTCAAAGGGAAAACATTCTTCTCACATAAGGTCTACCTGGCAACAGTTTTGCATATCAGACCTCCCCAGTGCCTGTCAGTATTCCAGCAGCGGCAACATTGCCAAAAAACACAAAAACAAGCTGTTCGCTATCACTCCGGTTCCCATGGGAACAGGCCCGCAGAGGGTGTGCCCGCTCCGACACTCATCTGCACAAACAGCGTGCAAGCCGACTTCCCAGCATGCCGCACAAACCAGGAAGGGGGCGAGGGAGACGGGGGAGAGCGCTGCTCAGCCTTCGCCGCCTCCCCCCCCCGGCCTCTTTCTCCCAGAACCGGGGCCTCCTACAGAACCCTGGTATCAGTGTAAGCGATTAGCAGGGCCCCGCTTGTGAAAAGTGCCACAAGGGGGGAAAAGGGATCAAGATTCCTGAGATGCTGGGCCTGCAGAGCTCGTTCGCACACTTCCTCTCCTTTTTAATAAAGACCACACATTCCCAGCGGCTGGAGCAGCGCCGGGCCGGCAGAGCTGCAGTTCAAAGCCAGCCGGAGCTGCAGACGACAGGGAGAGTAAACAGCAGAGCGACCGGCGTCACAATAAACAAACACATGCCGAGCAATTCAATTAGCCACAGTTATTCTTGTGACGCAGACAAAACCATCGACGACGGCGTCCTTCGCGGCGCAACTGTGTTCTCTGCCTCAGTTTGTAATTGGCTCGTGTTTTCAGGTGGCATCCGTGGGACTGAGCAGCCCCCTCCTCACACCTCCGCTGCATCGCCACAGGTGGTGCCAACACCATATAATTAGTATAGAGTGTACCTGCTATATTTCTGCATTGCGTTACAGGAGCGCATGCAAATGCACAAAAACACAGGTGTCAGTGACAGGAACAGCTCTGCATTTACATAATACAGCTCGGAATTTAATCTGAAGCAGAAAGTTTCTTTTTGTGAACTTTTGACCTTAAAGTGTTTTTTTTTTCCTATATTATTTACATAAAGATGGAATAAAACAAAACAGTGAGGAGGGCAGCCAACATGAAGCAATACAGGACAAACTATATATATATAAATATATTTAAAGTGAAGAGAGGGACTTTTATCAGGTGTTTATCAGGGGCATTTTTGTGCAGTATACTCCAGTGAGTGTCAGCATATTCATTAACAGGGCGTTTTGTTGATTCTATTGTGTATATTTCATGCTGTAATTCCACTTCAGTATAATCCTAACAGACTTCACACAAACTGCAGCGACCAGCCTTCCCTTATCAAGTCCATTTCACAAGGCCAGTGTTGCCAGATTGGGCAATTTTCTGCTCAGTTGCTCAGTTTTTCGATTGCATTGTGCAAAGAATTGTTTAAAAAATGTAATCTGAGTATTACGTAATAAGATTGTGCTGTACCTTTTTTATTATTTGATTTTTCCAAATATTTAAGGCAGTTTCGTTGCACAGTGTAGCCGCCTGTGTTCTGTGTTAACGCTCAAATTATTATGATGAGCCAAAATACTATTAATCATTTTCATTGTTTATTATAGATCATATTTGGGCCGTTATTTGTCTGCAAACTAATCTGGCAACATGAACAAGACTACAGATGTGACCCACTTAGCCCCCGACGAAAAGCACCGGGCGTTCGGAGACAATTTGGTTTAGTGGCCAAACTGTGAAATCACAACATCCACAATGCACTGGGGCCCTAAAATACTTTTTTCCCATAGGCTTATATTGTGAAAGAAGTGGCTGTAAATTGGTGCATCTGCAGCGACACACACACACACACACAGCTATCCTTTGTAGGACTTTACATAGACTTCAATTAATTTGTGCAGCCAAACCAATTAATGCCCAACCTCAACCTAACCTCAATTAATACCTCAGCCCTAAACTTAATGAGGACCTCAGACATGTTGGCGTATCAGGACATCACTTTGGTCTCCATGACGACTGCTGGTCCTGACATGGTCGGTGTTTATGCCAGAAATGGTCCCCGATACGTAACACGCACACACACACACACACACACACACACACACACCGGCACCAGGATCTAGCTAACGACAGCTAGCAGGGCCTGTTGTTCTCTGGACGGTCGAGGGTGCAGACTGACAACTGCAGAAGAAAAACAACATTTTGAAGAAAAACAGACTTTTGAAAAAGGAAATGAAATATAAATGAAGCCCCGTGAAACTCTGAAGCTCTATAAAAGGGTTCCTGATTGCACATTGTTAGCTCGCTGTTTCCTGCAAACAGCAGAGCTGCTTTCCTGTATTAGATCTGCCGGGTCAGAACCAGCTTGAAAGTCTTTACCCTACTCTGTGCTCCCTGTAGGAGCTTTAACTCTTCACATCCACACACATTCATGCTGCTCCTGAGACTATTTGTTTCAGTTTTTTTAAATTAGCATTTTACCGATTTTTCCTCCTGATTTCAGGCCTGAAGCGCCGTGTCACAATCCGTCCACGCGTTATGCAAACACAAGCATTATCATTCCTGTGATTGTGGTCGCCCTCATTAGTTATGTATGTGTTTGATTTGTATAATTCATATCTCTAACCCCAGACTGCTGAAATGTTGAAACAGCAGGCTTTCTCCCCGAGGACAACACCCCGCTCTCTAAGTGAGCAATAAATCTAGCACTTAAGCGAGGTTGTCCGTGTGGGTGCGTGTGTGTGTGAGTGTGTATTTAAGCGTGTAAATGTACTCGGTGTCCTCGAGTCCGTGGCCTCCAGAGCCGTCAAGCGCTGCCCGGCCCCTGCAACTTCCGTAACCCGTGACCCCTGTGACTCCTGTTTTGTTCTCGGCTCTCCAGGCCCCTCAGATATCCCTCCACTGGAACTCCCCCTCAGATGACAGACACCTCCTCTCCTCTCTGTTCCTGCACACTAGCCCAGTAGCCTTTGACCTCCCCAGCACCTCTGCCTCTCCGCGAGACTTGCCCTCGCATTCCAGTAAAGGCGCTGAAACCCGAGCCAGCGGTGAGCTCATCGCCGGGCCCTGGAATCAAGAGTTAAGTGATACCAAAAAACAGAGAGAGGAGAGAAAACTGAGAGAGGAGAAGGGGGAGAGAGGCGGCCGCTGGTTGGTGCAGGACAGGTCTGGAACTGGTTCTGTGCGTCTGCTCGCCGGGGCTCTCCGAGGGGTTAAGTTACACCAGAGAAAACGAGGAGGAAGAGGAAGGAGAAACTGCTGGCATCTCTGAATCCTCCCCGCTTTTGTCTGTCTCATTTTCGCCCTCTCGCTGCTCTCCCAGCGGCCTGACCGACCGCCGCCTGCAGTTTCCCCTCTCGACACACTCCAGCGAGCCGGCCGCCCTCCATCCGAGCTTTCAAGTTAACGAGCCCCGTCGGTCTCGTCCTCGCGTCTGGGAGCCCGGGATGTGAGTGTAATGCCGCGAGGTCGCGCTCTCCCCTCTGTCTGCGTCCCTGTTCGTCTCTGACCCCGCCATGACCGCCAAGTGTCCAAAGACGGTAAGTGTCCCTCTTCAACTTGCCGGAGTGTGTGTGTGTGTGTGTGTGTGTGTTTGTGAGGAGTTCAGCGACTGTGTGGCTTTTTTTTTTTTGTCTGTGAGTGAAAGAAAAAGTGAGAAAATAAGAGGAATTTCTGCTCTGTCTTTCTAAATGTCACATCTCAGAATCATTGTGATTCATGTCTCATATTGTGACGAGTGCCGTTAAGATGCTTAATCACAGCAAACATAATTAAACCAATCAGAGTTTCTCTCAAGCTGAGTTCTGAGGACGACTAGAGCGAGTTAGCGAAAGGGGCTTTTTTTTTTTTTTTTCCCCCCTCAGCCGAGAGCGTCTCCAGCTGAAAGCAAAGATCAACTTTTAAAAGTTTTAAGAGTGCCATTAGATAAACCTTTCATCTATGCATTATTCATGGCTGCCATGTTTCTTTCTAGTTCACTGCCTGTTGTTCAGCGCGCCTCTCTCTGACCTTGTGCACTCGTCTCGTCAACCTCCGGGGTGACAAATCCCTTTAAAACAAAGTTTTGAACGCGGTAATGACTTTAATGGGTGGCCTACAGGAGATGCCAAATAAAAGGTTGAGTACACTGTATTTAAAAGAGAAATAATAACAATAAAAAAAAGCAGAAAAACAGTCCTCAGGGGTTGTGTTTTTTTTTTTTTTTTTTAACCCAGAACAATGTAAGGGCCAGTTTACATTCTGCCACCTGCTCTTCCTTTCACAGCAGAAAAGCAATTTAAAATAATTGTGAGCATTTCCAGCAATAACTTTAAAAATGTCTAAGGTGAAACAGTTACAATTATCTCCGACATCTTGTGCGACGGTCTCATTATTTAAATGGGTGTGAAGTGCTCCATTGCTCCTCACAGGTAAACACACCGCGCGTCTTGGGAAATAATGACATCTCTATGATCAAAAGCTTTTTTTTTTTTTTCTTTTCTTTCTCCAGCCGGGGGAACGCTGCCCTGCATGCACTTAATTTACAAAGCTGTTTTATTCGCAGGTTTTTTACTTAACAAACAGACCGGCCGTGCCAAATCCCAGAGCATGACTGCCAATGGATGGAGACTAATGAGTAAACATTACGACTTATAGAACAATCGCAAATATCCCGCCGGCGTTGACACAAGCGCTAACATTTCATTAGCTTAATAAATGCCTTTTTATTTTCAAGAGATGTACAGGCTGTTAGCTGAGGGCCTGCGAGGAGCAGATGTGCAGAAATGACTTCTGGGTAACGCTGTGAAGGAACTGATCATATACGTACACTAACATGTGATTTAATGCACGCATTCTTGCAGGATGTGTCACGACTTCCTGAGTTTCTGTGACTTTATGTGGCGAGTTCACACTGTGAATCATGCGATGAAGGAATGTTAATTCACAGAAGCTTCATACATTTGTTTATACGCATCAAGATCATAATTTCAGTTTATTTGTGTGACTGTTTTAATATGCGAGTGTTTGCATCTGACGGCCAGTTGGATTTAAAAAAGAAAGGCTTTGTGTTTCTATGAGAACAGAAACCGAGGCTGGGAAAATACTGGAATCCAGCTAATTTGGTCGCATATCAATTATCGTTTGAAGTAACTGTGAATTAACATTCCTGAGCTGATTAAGTGTGAACTAATCACACAGAGTCATTTAGCTTCATCACTTGTTAACGCTGAGCAACAGGAATCCGCTCATCCCGCATGAATTCTCGCATCGCGTCTCATGAGTTTTACATTAGTCGAGCGTTACTGAGGAGTTTTTGATTTTGTACCCTCTTTATAGATAAAGTTTGTTCCGATAGACAGGAAGTTAAAGGTCGGCCTTGTTGTGCGTTGTCAGGGAACATTAGCGGCTCCCGACCTGCTCTGTTTGATGTGCCTGTCGCTGCTGTCAGACGGAGTCAGGCGCCTCCTCGTCAGCTCCGACCAGCTCGTCCTCACCGAGCTCGCCTCAGATGATTTTAAAGTTTGGACGCGGCAGAAGAATTGTATTTTGTTAAAAACCTTGAATTGTTTAGATGGACTTGTTTGCACTCTAGCTGTTCTACTACTTTAACTAACAGTTTCAACTGTTTGTCGATGACTTTTAGCTGATTATTAAAATTGTTTTTATTGAAATATACAATATGAGGCTGTACAGATAAGCCGACTTCTCCATGAGAAAAATTCCTCTGTTGAATAGTTATTGAAGAGAGCGTTCTGTTATTATCCAAAGTAAAAATACTTGTCATGACATCAGAATAGCTCCTGTTAAATATAAAATGATTGGAATTGCATTGCTGACAGATTAACATGTGAGAACATTTTAATGCTGCTGCTGATGCTGGAGTTATTTTTACTACTTTATGTTTTTATTACTCTAGTCTTACAGAACATCTGACAGACAGATGCTTCTCATTTTTGGCTTTTTAAAGATGTTTAAATAAACCAATACGTTCATAATTCTCAGATAAATCAATGAGAAAATATTCCGTATTTGCACCCTTAATTTATAACATCTCATATTAAAGGTATAAAATCTTAATCTGTAAAGTAACCAGCAGCCGCAGCGGTATAATAAATGCAGCAGAGTACAATATTTCTTTCTTTTTTAATGTTTTTAATGCCTTGCGGTTGAATTGTGTGAGCCGAACTGAGCTGACATTCACCGATCCTTCAAAATCACTGCAATTTTCACGCTTCATCATTCCTGAATCAGTTCTGAAAATATGTCACTGAAGTGTCGGAGTGGGTGACAGCTCAACATGCACCCTTTTTTTTTTTTTTTTGTGGGCGCGTACGGGTTCAAGTGCTGAAAAGGAGCTCCTTCACCTGTAATTGCTTTGGGGGACAGGCAGGTAGTCAGCAGCGGTTTTATACGGAGGCACATGAATGAGCGTAGTCGACAGCTGGAATGTGTTTTTGTGCCGGGGAAGAAAAAAGCGCCGCGGATCCAAAGCCTCTGTTTCCAACTGTCCGTTTTAAGACGTCCAGTCGCCAGATTTGACATCATTATTCTGACAGCAATCATAACTCACTTTGTCCGAATGTATCACATTTAAATTATAAAGACAGATGTGATAAGAAGATTTTTTGTGGAATTCTTGGCTTTTAAATATTCAACTGTTCTTTTAAATTACCTTCTTATTTAGGCACACTTACAGGACGCTGGAATCAATTAGGCGTCGACTGACGGGAATCAATCCCCCCCCCCGACAGTCCTATAGTACTATAGAGTCAGCTGACCCGGGAGCAGACTGAAGGCATGAATCAGACGTTGTCTGGCGCTGGACGCGGCCCGAGGGCAGAGCTCAGATATGCAGCGACGGAGCAGAAGGAAAAGAGGCTAAAAAAGGGACCGTGAGGGGAGCATTGAGAAAGATCCGAGGGTGAGGAAGGGGGGAGACAGACAGAGAGACAGAGAGAGGGAGGAGACTATAGACGTGGTCTCTGGCCAACTGGGAGATCCAGCACAAGGAGAAGCTTGTTCCTGCGCTACCTCGCCGTTCTGCGGGCATGTAGCAGGAGGACACGGCCTCCCTCGGATGAAAGAAAAATAGACTCAAATACCAGAGGATAATGTGATTACAGGCAAAGAGGAGAATGGGGGTTAATTGGAGTTAAGTGTCTATTAAAAAAAAAAAAAAACGAGACTATATATACATCTGCAAGTTAGCCCACGTTCTGCCTACAAGGCTTAAGTTCCTCGTGCCTCCTTTTTTAAAATAAACACAAAGCTAAAGAATGTCACAAATGTATATTTTCGGAAGATAATACCTGGACGTTCAGAGTCCAATCATTAGATTATAGTCAGCGGCTCAGACACGTGATCGGAACAACACGAGGAGCAGCGTAAAGAAAACACCGCGCCGATCTCGCCTCAAGTGTCTCACACGTGTCCGGAGGCCTCGACGGAGCGATCCAACACCACGCGTGATTAATCCTGGCAGTAGCTGTTTTCATCAAACCCTCATAATCTCCCACTCGTGACCCGCTCAGGCTCGGTTTGTGTCGGACCTGTCAGTCACAGAGGCAGAACACCCTCGCAAGGGTGAAAAAAAACACTTCACCAGGACGCAACTTTGACCTGTGAGCAAAACACGGGAGGAAAAAATAACTTATCTTTACTTTTCCTTCATCTGCCAGTGTGTGTTTTCTTTTTTTTTTTTACATTCAGTTTCATGGTAAACGCCTCCAAACTCAAGAGGTGACAAATGATTCCCTTTCCTTCAAATGAGCCTCTGAACATTTACCCACACCTCCTGATTGTTCTTTACACCGCGGCATAAAAAGGAAAATCACAGCTTTGATTGCTGCGGTAACAACGTTCTGAAAACGCTCCGCAATTCAAGCCACTTAGAGACGAAGAAAAGCCCATAAACATACAAAACAGCCATTTAAAACCCGACTCGTGTTGCCCTTCTGCGTGGAACCAGAACCAGGAGCTGCCACTCTGTAAATATGACATTAACCGACTGGCGTGTAATTGGGCTGGTTTTGAAATTAGTTTTTATGATAGCAATTGTGGAAAAGACATGACTGTAACAAGAACGAGCCTGTCGAACTGAAATCTCTCTTTTGTTGCTAATAGCTACATTTCCCTGATTTCAGTTTTGGATTTCAGCTTGTCTTGTTATTTAGTACCTTTTTTCAGTTTGGTAGATTCAATATCTCTGTGGGTATTTTTTAGGATATCACTTCAGGTCCGGTGGACACACAGGTGGTTAACCAGCCGCTGTTTATTTAGCCCTTCAGTGACGTTTCAGAAACAAACCCAGTCTCTTTCTGATCAGACGTCAGCTCCTCGGTCTCGTAGAGAGTCGGTAATATGTTTGATTGAACGAGCTCTCATGTGGCCGTCTCTTCGTCTCGAGGCGAGACCAACGTCCGGGCGAAGGAAATCTTTAATTTTCATTGATTCTTAATGCTTAATATGCAAAGTATTAATTCCTGAATTTTTAATTCCTGAGTCCTGAAACCTGGAGAGACATGAGCATCGTGGAAATTAGATGCTTGAATTAGCTTGTGTTGTTGCTACAGCGGCTAAATGAGACGCCAGAACTCGTCCGAGATATTAAAAGTCATCTAGTGTAGAGTGATCGATTTATAGTATTATAATAGTAAACAGTGAACGGCATTTTTGCACTTCTGGTTCCCTCTTCTCAAAGTCAGCCGGTTTTTTGAGCAAGTTTTATGATTTAAATGGCTGAAATAAGATGTGTGGTTACCACAGGCTGAACATGTCTACACGTTTTGGTGTACAACATAAAATACATCATTAAATGTCCAACATTTAATTGCAGAGCCTTTATGTTGTCTTTAAAACAGCGTTTGCTAACAAGTGGCTAAACGAGACGACATCACGCTCATCTACTCAACAGTCCGTCTTTGCAGGCCCACTGTGGTGACGT
The DNA here is from genome assembly GCF_900880675.1 of Sparus aurata. Classification (NCBI taxonomy): domain Eukaryota; kingdom Metazoa; phylum Chordata; class Actinopteri; order Spariformes; family Sparidae; genus Sparus; species Sparus aurata. The sequence continues at coordinate 27,983,736 of NC_044208.1, read as the reverse complement.
TGAAGCGACCGCAATGTTTTTCCTTTCACAGCCTGACGTTACCTTTTCACTTCTGATGATTGCATTTGCTCTTCCAAAATCATAAAAGTGTTTTCTGAAGATAATCTATATGTTGAAGGACCGAGGGAGATGCTAACTTGCGGGTTAGCCAACAAATATTTCTGCTTTGCTTTCTGTTGAAAACAAGTTGAAAACACTGACTATAGATTTATATAATGTATCATGGAGGAGCGTTTACAAGACTGCCTGTATTAAAGAAAGACCAGAACTGCTCCTTCAGTTGAACACAGCTGTAACTGTGTGTGTTAGCAAGCTTGGCTAACTAGCTCACCCGTCCTGAGTGGAAGTTAGTTAGCCTGGCTTGCTAGCTTCAACTTTCCGACTGAACTTTCATCAAAATGTGCCCTTAAAGTTGGTTGCCGTAACTTAAAAGTCTATGAGTTTAGACAAAGGAGGGAAAACTGTCATATATCAGCGCTCGCAGGCTACAAATGTCAGGAACGTGCTCCAGTCAGTCGTATATCATCCTGACAGCGTGTCTCAGATATCAGTTAGCAGCTGCCGTGTCTACACAGAGGTCTGAACCTGAGACGTGTCCACATATCAAAAAGATATTGTTCTATATGTATTTGCTAACTGGAAAAACTAAAAAAGTTACGCTCCACAGCCACAGATTAAAGATGGCCTCCTATACATCTCTGTCGTTTCCCTCAAACGTATCATCATAACTTGGAATCGCTCGAACATTTTGTATCAGTTTCAAAAGCGAATGTAAACATTTCATGCCATTTTGAGAAGCACAGTGCTGCGTGTGATGGAGTGAGCTGACGCACGAGTTTTACGGCCCATAAGCAGGGCACTTCTTGTTTGCTTTGGAGCCCTCTGAAAGCAGCCAAAAGAGCGACGGCGAATGCCAGCCGCAGCAGCTGCCAGCAGGCGTACGAGCAAACAACACAGAACTCTGCCTCCTTGATTTTCTGCTCCAACCACACTGAACTTTTTAGGAGGCTTCATGCCGCTGAATGCATTCTGGAGCCAAAGCGACCCCGCCGAGCTCACCTCGACCCCCTCCTTATCTTAAATTTTATGTTCACACCTCATAAAAACTCAATTTGTCTCGTAAGTCTGATCTTTCGGACCAAAAAACCTTTTTTTGTCATTTACGAGCGACGGTGCATTTTGTGTTCGGGCATTGTAAACCTATCGAGATTAGTTCTCGTGGTGACGGGGAACTTTTTTATTTTTAGATTGAAACGAAACAGCAAACTGCAGATCAGACGAGGGATGGGAGGAGAAACAGCGGCGTGCACGCAGCAGCGTCAGAGGCGAGGAGGTTGATGTGTGCGGCCATGTTTCACGTGGAGAGCAAACTACATTTACACGAGTACAGCATTTGTACTTCTACTTTAGTTGAGCATTTCAGAGGGTGAGCTGCTTTTCAGATTACAATCAAAACCTTTTAGGGCTCACGACTCCATCCAGAAAGCGTCGGCTGGGCCTCCTGATCATGTTTCATGCATCCGCGAGTCGTTAGCGGAGCGATTCTTCCACTTCTCCTGCAGGTTTCAGATGGTTTTCGTTCCAGTGACTCGTTTTGAACCAAAGGGTTCATTTGCAACAAAACATATCTCCATTTTCCTCCAATCAAATTGTTGATTGTTCCAGGGAATATCAATCAAAGTGGCACTGCGCTGTTGTGCTAACATATCTTATTTAAATGTAATCATGTTTTGTTTTATTGAGCACTTAAAGGAATATCATCCAACCTCGTGTTGGTTTAGTTATTTTAAGCGCGGCATAAATTAACTCCTCAATCAGAGAGAAGAATTGGAAAGAAATGCTGAATGAATACAGCTGCGAACGATTACAATCAACACTTACGCTTTATAAACATTATTTGTTACGGACCGTTGATAATACGTGCAGTGTATCCTTCGCACAGCATCATCATCTTCATCATCACTGTGTGCAGACGGGTATTCTAATTCACATTTGTCCTGTCGCATGCTAAAAATGAGCAAAATGTTGACATCACACATGCTGCTCAACACATGGATGCGTCCGTATTAAAGGAACAGTTCACCCACAAAAAAAACAAAAGATCGGTATCTGCTCACCTCCAGGCTTCACAGCAAGTGTTGCAGCATTCTCCTACACACCTTGAAGTAGACGGGGACATAGATAACAACTGAAAAAAACAAACTTTAAGTGCACGAGCTGTACACGAGCTGTACGGAGGCATTTAAAGTTTGTTTTTTTGTCATCCCAACTTAGTGAAACACCCGACATCCTAAACTGATCTGAAACAACGTTATCGACATTGTTTTTGTGTGGATGCACGAGCTCAACTGCACAACGAGGCCTTAAATAACATTTTTTCTCAATTAGTTTTGGATCTCGAGGCTTCACAAGACTTGAATCAAGCTGTCCGAACTGATAAAAATGTTTTTATGTTCTTTTTTAAAATATTTGTGGTGTTATTTTTATTTAAAACAAATTTATTTCTACTTAAATAGTTCTAATAGTCATCTATAATAGTTAATCCATCATAAAGGACGGTGCTTTATGATTTAAATACATTTCTCTGATACATTTTTGTACTTCTACTTTCTATAAACAGGATTTTTCAGTGCGTTTTCACTTCATATAACTGGTGCCCGACCTAAGTGGTGACTGCAGGTACCTCCTCCACTGTCGGCCAGATGTTATGTCACCGTCATGTGTTCCGTGTTACTGCCTGACGTAAAGGACGGCTTAAAACTTGATTTTGCGTGGCTCGCCTCCATCGCTTTAGAATTTGATTTGAGTCAGATTTCGTACCACCTACAGTTCCACTTCTACGCGTTCCTCGCCGTCCACGCTCGATAAAGAGGCAATCTGATTCCAATCTGGATACGGCGAGGAATAAGATTTGAGCTGCCAGCGTCTGTCTTCGCCCATTCCTCCGTCTTATCTCCCCCGAGGATCCCGTCCTCAACCCTGCTCTCTGAGGCTTTTGTCTCACCAGACGCTGTCAGTTTCGCTGCTGCGTTACTCAAACACATGACTCACGGACGTGGGTTTGGATCACAAGTCTAGTCACAACAACACAATTCCAAACCATCCAGCGTATAGGATGTTATGCAACTCCCTGGACTTCCTGTTATTGCTCACCTTAAACTTTTTTTTTTCCTTTTTTTATTAAAACCCTCTCAGCCAAATAAAAATCCGCTGCATAATATCAAGAAATGGAATCATCCTTTTCTTATGGGAGCACATTTAATCATTTTGTTTATATGTACTGCTTTAATACCGCCTGATTCGTGATTCATCCTCAGTAGAACAGCTCAGAACACGTTCTGTCCGGGCCGAGGTTCCCTGCCCGACCTGTTTTCAGTCATCCAGGCTCTGAGGCTCTGACAGCGCTCACCGGAGAGGCAGAATATGTGTTCACTTCTCTTCGGATACATCTCTTTTTGTCTGCGTGTGCTCCTTTCACCTGTCTACACACATTTGTTTTCCCTCCTTCCTTGTGTTGCCTTCTCCTCCTTGTTTATTCTGCGCTTTGCACGGACGATCTCCTCTTCTGGCACTCTAACACCGTTATTTTCCTATTTTGCATGTCGCTTGCTGAGTTAGCTCACGCTGTCAGCTGCCCTGCTGAGTGATGCATTCCCCCTCTATCTCAAAAAGCTCCACAGTAATTGCCAGGTAATTGTTTGTCCAGTAGTGTAGCGTGCAAAAAGGCCCCGGCCGTTCATTACGTCGCTCGGATGTTTTCTTGAAACAACACGCGGCCGATCGGTCTCTGCCTCGCGGCGAGGAACACGTCACGTGTTTCCAAAAAACCCAATTATTCAAATAACCTGGAGCGTATTGAAAGCGGGAGGAATAATCTCTCCCAGGTGACGTACAGTTTTCACTTTGTTTTTTAGAAAAATAATCTTCCTTGACTCTAACAGCCTCTGGCAAGCGTCCAGCTCAGCCACATTCCACTTTCACATGACCTTCTGACAGACCCGGCCCGGAGCGGGAGCAGCACCGTCCGTCCCCGACCACACCTCTGTTTGACTGGCCTAGTTATTTTAAGACCTGCTTATCTCAGCTTCTTCTTCTTCCTCCTCTTCTTCTTCTGCCTCTGCCTCGGCCGCCTCCTCCAGTGTTTACAAGTTTGAATCAACTCCAGATATGTAATTGGCTTGTAAATTTCATTTATGTGTATTTACGGTTGTGTTTTACAAGGACAGATACATCCCCCCCCCCCCCCCCCCCCGCGCTCAGACACTGGGAGCCTTTGAAACAGATCGTGATGTCGAGGTATTTCCAGTCCGTCTGCAGCAGGTCTGAACACAAACGGACAGATTTAACGTCGGGAATCAATCACATATAATGCTGAAACAACTCGCGGATGTTTGTCTAATTAACTTTGCTGCTTAAAGGATTACCTTGACGTTTAAGGAAAAAAACCCTTGTTTGCTTTCTACTGTAGCTGAGAGTGGAATGAGAGGATTGATGCCTCTCTCATGTTTGTCTGAAGCTAACGCCAGCAGCTGGTTAGCTTAGCTTTGGAAACAGCTAGCATGGCTCTCACAGGTGAGAGAACCTGCCTACCACCTGCCAATGAACACACTGTATCACATTTGTTGAGTCAAAACTAAAATATAACACTTTACAGGCGATGACATGTGTCGACCTTGTTTCCAGTGTTTATGCTAAGCTAAGCTAAGCTAATCAGCTCCTGGCTGTAGTTTTAATGGTCCACTGTGAAGATTTAAGGGGATTAGAGGCAGAGATTAAATGTAATACTCATGATTATGTTTTCATTAGTGTAAAATCAACTGAAACTAAGAATCGTGTGTTTGTTAAGAGTTTTTGAACGTTATATCTGCAGCACGCCGTCAGAGCCAAAACTGTTCAGTGGCACATAAACCCAAAAACGTTTGACTTCATGGGTATAAAATTACCCCGATCTTCCGCATTGTGATGCCCATATATACTGTGTACGTTAGAGACTTCAGCTGGTCAGGGCCGCCCCTAGAATTTATTTTTGGCTCTGCAAGACTACTACTAGGGCCTTATTGCCACGAGGAGCTGCAGAACAAAGAACAGGGCAATAGGCCCACAAGGTGTGAAACCCGTGACCCAGGTTGACCTGCCCCCAAGACGTTCACCCGGTCCCTATTGCCTGTGGGTCTGGAATCTCCCCCAGGATCATAAATGACATCACTCCCAGTTTAAAAGTCATGTTGTTGAGTACCAAATGTTGTCAAGACTGAATGGACCAAATTCTGATGGTGAAACGAGTCATTTTGTTGTGAAAGAGCGGACAAACCCGACACTTCAGATTCTCTGTTTGTGTATTGTATATAGCAGCTGCTGTGGGAGAGGGTGGGGGTGGATGAGGGGTGTTCAGTTGGTTCCAATCTGCACCCTCAGCGCCGACAAATTGAACATACCGGACCTGTAATATTTATTCTACAGGGGTGGTCGTAATCCTGTTTCATCCTCATGTGTGCCAAAATGTAGAAGTATAACTTGCAAAACATTCATTGACTTCAGCTTCAGATTTGCAGCTGTTCTGTTAATTATTAACTCATTCAACCTTTATTTAAATATAAAAAAAACAAAAAAAAACACCCAACAACAACAGAACCCAGTTACAGACAGTCCCAGTTACATAAAGGTACAACTGTGTTACGTTTCATGTGTGGCTCTGCAGATCAAATGATTTTAAAACCCTACTATTATCAGTAAATTAGCAGATAATGAATATGATTATCATTAATAACCTCATAAATCAATCCTGACTCCAGCAGCAGCCCTCCTCTGCTCTGAAGTTCCTGGACTGAGATTATATTTACTTTTCCGAACAACAGAGCGGCGCGGCGAGGCGAGCTTCCAAAGCAGGAAATGGAATTGGCTTCTGCAAACGATGCTGTGTGTGTTTGTATTAAGGAGTCGGAGAGACCGAAGCCACGCAGCACTTTAATATCCCCAATAACAGTGGAGAGACGGGGGCATCTGAGAATCCCACATCAAACGAGACGTCATGTCGGCGGAGGGTTATGCATATATTTCCCCTCGCTGTTCCCATCCAGCGGGAACATCCAGGCGTGGAGGGGGGAAGCGCTTGATGAGTGGAACGAGATACACTTTTGATCAGGACTCGAAAAAGTAAGGATAGAAGAAACCAAACAAGACAGACGGGATACACAAGTAAATAGAAAGATATGGAGTCGAAACATCCGCGGCGGAAACTCGCAAATCAATTACGTTATCAAGGTTCGCCGTTGTGTTCTGGTTCCGTGTGCGATTGCAGGCGGGGATGTTGTTTTCCCGCGGGGGCATCTGGAGGAGATTAGGGTCCAACCTGACACTGCAGCCCCGTGAAACATGACTCAGGGATGAATGGAGGCTTTTAGACTGGTGTCTGTCTTCCCACACGTTGTTCTGCTATTCTTTATTTGTCCGTCACCCAATAAAACACGCACGGCGTTATCTGATACCCTCACGCTCGCCCGAGCAAACAAGGTTCGTCCAATCTCGTCCTCCTCGCTTTCGAAACAAGCCTTTATCGCCGGCTTGGCACACGAGATGCTGTTCTATCACGCGAGAGAGAAAACAAGACATCACCGGCCTTATTTTTGAAAATGTAAAATCAGCTGTGTGCAGACTGTACATCACTGTGAGAGAATGTGAGTCGTAAGGTCAGCGAACGTCTGTTTTCTTTCTTGTAAGAGCTGGACAGAGAGCAGAGCAGGCGGCGTGAGGGAATGTAACAGAATAACATGAGTTCGGACCCAGCTGAGGCCAGATTACCTGCAAAGAGAAGCGTTTTCAGAGCTCCTTGTTTTGATACAGTCTGCAGGCCGCGGCTCGGACAGACGAGGCCCTCCGACCGCCTTTATCCGGTTACGTCAGGCCCTTCCGGCGGTCCGGGGAGCTCGCTGTTTGTTCTCCGTGTTACGGGGGCGGGAGGGGGACTAATGCATGTCAGCGACACCACCTGCAGTCTGAGCAAACAGAGCTGACCGCCACGCAGCTGGACACTAATGCAGCAGGAGAAGATCGGCGGCGGGAGCATTAAGGCCGCGTTACCACGACGCCCGTCCAGGTTACACGGCTTCAGCCGCTCTCAGGACTTCCTGCGGGCGCTTTGTGCCGCAGCGCCACGTCTCACTGAGAACGCTCTTTTGTCGACTTCATAATTGCGGCTGCTGCTGCTGCTGCTGCTGTCAGTTGTGTTTTTTTCTGTTTCATTGTGAGGAAATATGCGAGCTGAGGTGGTGACAACTTAACATGAAGGTTTGACAAACACTTTCTGTGTGAGAGAGGGAAAGAGATTCAGCCCAGTGAGCGTTTATTCCCCTGAAAAGACGTTCGACTTGTTTGAGAGTGAAGGTTTTCTTTCACTGACGATGTTCATTAAATGCTCACATTCGGACTGTGTTTTGCTGGGATCTGCTGAACTGAGAAATCTGAATGTGGTTTCTTTTCAGTCGGCCTCTCAGATGACGATATGCTCTTATTTGCACATTATAGATGATGATTATCCTGTCAAGCCACCGCGAGCGCTGCCATTGTTCTGGTTGAAACCTTGTATTTATTTCGGCAGCCCGTGAAGTCTGCCCCACAAGTCGCGGTTCGGAGCGGTCGGAGCTGCAACGCTTGCATGTGCCTCATGGCGAGCAAGCGCAACGTATTATTTTACATTAATGTACAAAATTGCTCCCATTACGATGTCCTGGAAGCTTTACAGGTGCAGTGTGACGGTTTAGAAGCACCTTCACAGAAACTATCGTCCGTCTTTCAGCCTACAAATCAACAAATTATCAGAACAATTCCTACATTTTGTGTTTTGTGACACGTCGTTCAGACCCGACATGAGCCAGGTTACAAAGTTGATCTCCCAGTTTGTGCTCACTGGGAGGATTCATATGTTGTTTTCCATCTCACCAGCTACTGAAATGGCAAACCATGCGGCGCTGTTCTGTTGGAGAGCATGCCACCGTCCCCACACGGGTTTCAGTTTCAACACCCTCAGCACATCAGCGACGCAATTGCTTCCTACTGCAATTTATTACAGGCAAATTGAGAGATTCCAAGGTGTGAGTCAGTTTGTGTTGGCCGTGATCGTGCAGGCCTGGGTACTTACTTACTTACTTACTTACACTCCTTCTCTCCGTCTCTTCACGTGGCCGTAGCTTCGGCTCGTCCTCCATCTGGGTTTGTGAGAGCTGTAGTTATTGTAACCAAGTCTTCAGGAAGGAGAAAAAAAAGAAATTGCTTCTTTTTTTTTTTTTTTTCAAAGCAAAGAGCGAGGATGGCAGTGGTCCCATTAGTTGACCCCCTAGGCGAGCTCTCTGGAGGCATATAGACTTACCGGTGTCAAAGCATAAGAGTATGCAGCAGGCTGCATCAAAGCGCAGCGTCGGGGCAGATGATAGCTTGTGGTGACATTGTGCTGCAGGGACGGAGCACTCTCCGCCATCATTACCGTGCATCCCTCACATCGTCTATTTATAATCAATTTTCCATTCGGAAACATGCAGCGTCTCTGTCTCCCATATGGTGTCTGGGGGGGGAAGACAGAGAAGAGGGACAAAGAGGAGGAGGAGGAGGAGGAGGAGGAGGAGGGAGCTGTATGGCTAACACAGGGGAGAAATGATACAACAGGGACCGCTCACATAAATGGACCCAGACGTGTAAAAGCAACAGCGGTTTCGCGAGGCCGTTTCTCTCAAAACCAGAGCTCAGACGAGGAATAAAACCACTCAATTTGCACTGGGTCATACTTGGGAATGTCCCCCCCTCCCCTCCTTTTTTAAATTAGCTAGTAAACTGGGTGAAGCCGCATCATTATTCACAACAAAACGGCCTCATTTACAGGCAAAATATCACCAGTCAGTCAGTCAGTCAGTCAGTCAGTGTTGTTCTTCTGCCTCCGTCCTCCTTTTTATTACCAGGGGGGCTTTTTTACACTCTGATTACTCCGGGTGTAGTCTTACACATTTATTCTTGTCCATTGTAAAGCACTCATGAGTGGAATTTGTTTTGCTTTGGTGAAATGTCAGCGGAGGCGACCGTCGAGGGACGAGCGCTGCTAAGACATGCACAGAAATGGAAACGTAGCCGTGTGGGAGTGTGTGTCTTCACTCCCTCTTCCTGAAAGGATGAGCTGCAGCATTCTTGATGGAGGTGATGAACCCACGCTGCAGTGGCATTCTGTCTGTGTGTGTGTGTGTGTGTGTGTGTGTGTCTGCGTGCCAGCGGTGTTATGTTTTGTCTTTGACACACACTGATTTGCTAAAGGAAGTGGGGGATCAGCCCGGGCACATGACGGCGACAGGGAAATATGACCAAACGTGGAGACAACAGAGGTTAAGTGCTCTCCTTTCCCCCCTCTTCTCCACCCGCTGCATCCTAATACCTGCGGCTGTCTCAGGGACACGTGGATGAGGTTCACGGCCTTGCATCGCCACTTTGCGCCCAGTTCTCCCACAGCGATGGTAATAGGCCTGCAAGTGTAACCAGCATCAGAATTGATGCGGGTCAAAGGAAAGAACGGTGGGACTGACCTTTGTGTTAATCTCTCTCATGTTTCTGCCGCTTCAGGTCCTCAGACATGAAGCTCAGCGCGGCGTCACCTCGACCTCTGAGGCTCGCAGTGTTTAATTAATGTTAAAGAAAGAATCTGTGACATTTGCTGTTGATTTTGCAGCATTCACTGATGTAAACATGCTGTGACAAGAGCGCTCGTCACACCCGCTAACTTACAACTGTCCTCCAGTTAACATCAGCAGAAAGGTATCATTGTTATATTGTTATCATTATTATTTCAGGTTATTTATTGTCTAAGATTTTGGGAATCATTTTAGAATTATGTCATAAGTGTTGTCCTGGTTTTTAAGGCGTCATTACAGTAAATTGATGTCATTTTCCAAACTTATCAGACTTGTTCTTTCACAAATCTGTTATTTATCTGAAATATAATTTGATTAATATTTTGATAAAGTACCTACAGTCATCTCTACAACACTGTCACAATATTTTCTATATATATATTTAATTTTGTCGCCCAGTCGTCGTGTTTACCAAGAGCTTTTGAGGAGATTTTAAAATATCGAGATATAACCGTGTGTTATTTCAAGACCATATTGCTCAGTTTTAGTAGAAATTAAAATGACATTTTCAAACAAACAGTAGAAACAGTTATAGGTAATGATATCTAATATAATAAACACTTAAAGGTGCAGTTTGTAAGACTTTTAGTTGAAAGTAACATAAAAAAATCTGCCAAATCTGCTCAAGTTATCAACAGAAAATGAAGAAATAACAATCTGTGTATCGTGTTGCAGAAGTTAGCATGCTAACCAGCTAGCCCCAGTCTGTTCCTGTGCTAACAGTGTAAATACCAACAATCCTCCGCTGGACTGCTGCACAGTAAACCAGCTGACGGCAGCTCGATTAGCGGTAACTCTGTTCATATGTTGCCCCTTATTTTTCATACATACTGCACCTTTAAAGGATCTGCTGCCTTTATTTGTGTTTTAGGGTATAAAGTTAAATACACATTTGGCATTTGGAGAACTGTGACGAGCATTTTGTTGCTTTTTTTCTGACGTTTACAGACAAAAAGACAAATTGATTCATCGGGGAAATAATTAGTTACAGAAATGAAGACGCACGTAACTGTTGAAGTAAAAAAATATAGAAAATTACGTGTGTTTATCTGCAGTTTGAACACTTTAAATCGCTAAAATACACAAAAAAAAAGGGAGTTGAAGTCACAGTTGGGATGCATTAACTCACAGCTGCAGGAATGTAAATGGAGGAGAGAGGCTGAGGCTTCAGTTGAAGTGACGAGAGCTGAAAGGATTTAAACATTCGGGGTGAAACTGAAGCACTGGGAAGCGTTTAAAACAGGGTAAGTGATGGATCGGGCTGGAGGAAGAAATCCACGTGGGTTCAAGTGTGTATAAACTGAACGATCTCTCTGAATGTAAAAAGAAAAAGAAGCCGAAGCAACCGGTGTATAAACAGGGAAGGTCGCTGGAGCGGGGAGAGGCTGAGAGACGCTCCTGACCCTGAAAGAGTTTGAAGCGTTTGAAACGTGAGCAACACGAGCAGATGGAATGTAATGATAATGAAAAAATAACATCTGCAGCAACACTAATGAAGATTATCACAGCTCCTCGCAGCTATTTCAACTGCTCTCAATAAAAGCGTCTTTTACTGGTGAAGGTCAACACTTCAAACTGTCTCTGCTTCAGACATCACACTTTACCACAAAGTATTGTAGTGTTGAATTACACAATATAAAGAGAGAGATAAACATAAGAAAGATGCAGTGAATGCAGTCTGCAGCAGACGGACGAGCACGTTTGTCACCATCAGAAAAAACAAACCCTGTAAAGTCAGAAACGGAACAAAGACGTCACGGAGCTGAACATGTTTGATTGATTGACAAGTGATCTCTGAGGTATTAGAGGAGGGGAAACAGAGCGGCGTGCCTTCAAAGACATTACTGAAATAAAAATACAACAACAAAAATAAGGATTATTATTTTTAAAACTCAATCAAAGCCTTCAAAAGAGTCGATGTTGCCCTGACAGGCGCCGCCGCTGCCAAACCGCAGTCCAACAAGGGAGCACAAAGAAAAAGAGCATGAATGTGACAGCTGAGACCGAAACAGACTCCAACCGAAGCAGAAAAATATAATAATAATAATAATCTGTGAAAACTTCTGCTGTGTGAACAGAAGAAGAACAGAAGAAAACTGAAGAGTGGAGAGCGAGATCAACACAGAAACTTTATAAAACGGGGAAAACGATCGGATTTATACACAGAAGAATGTTTTAAATTGTAGTAAATGTTTCTTTTCTCTTACAGGATTTATTATAAATAATAAAAAAAGTTTTACGCGGACAGGCTCGACACATCCGCCTGAATGAGAACGCGTTGAGGTTACCTGCTAACACCTGAGGACAGCTTCACCACTAATTACTCTCTTATAGGGGACCATTAATATTTTTGACAAGGCGCTCATTATACATGGGATACATTTGCATTAACGAGGAAAAACTTCTTAGAGGATTTTCCCTTCAAATCTCTCCCTCAGGACGGCAGAGTGACTTAAATATGTTCCAATAATAAAGACGGATTCACTCGTCTTAACGTCACAGTTTTGATGTTAAACACGCTGAAACTCAAGTGAGACTTTTCCTCCTCTTTCACTCGAACCGTCTCCGTGAAAAGAAGCAACAAATCAGCATCTGCTAGCACTCGTCACGGCCGGGCTTCCTGGACTCGGAGGCCCCCCTCCCCTCCTCCAAAACCCGCCTTAAACTCTAGAATTATGTGACTGCTTGATGAGTAGTTGTGTCGAGTTGGAAGGTCCTTGGCGAGAGGCCTTGGGCACCACTGGAAGACTATCAGAGTGCAGAGTCATTAGAAATCCCTCACTCGCACTCCGCCGTGTAAAACGGGCCGCCGGCCTCCAGCCGAACGAGCCCCGAGGAAGGATCACCTCCGCCTGGATGAAATTGGATCGTGCACGGAAGAGGGGAGCCGGAGAGAGCGAGGGAGCGAGGGAGCGAGCGCCGGGAGAAAAAAATGCTATGTGGTCCTATTTATTGACTCTGCCGCAGAGATCACTAAACTGTTTCAAAGGAGAATAAAGTTTGGGGAGTTTTTCCCATAAGCACTGCAGACATTAGGGGGAGAGACGAGTCGCCTTCAGAGGAGCCTTAAATAACCACGGAGACGAGAACTTGGATTGAAAGCGCGCTTAAACCCACATCAGGTCAACAAATTAGATTTTTCTTGTTGGGTTTTTTTTTTTTTTTTTTTTTGGCCTTTTATAGTCAGTTAATCCCAGGACTGTAGGTCCCTGAACACGAGTGTAATTGCAAACTATTCATACTGTTGGAATAATGTCTAAAGCTTATTTTTAAAAAAGAAACATGACCCACAAAAATAACCATCAGCAGCATCTGCAGATGTTCTCACAGATATTAAACCACGATCGTGCGATCGACTGTGTGAGCTCCCTCCAATAATTCTCTCCAGTCTTTAAGTTTATCTTCTGTATCTTCTCAAAACTGACTGGAACAAGAAACCCTCATTTACAACACTGAAGCAAATAAAAAACCTAAATTTGATACATTAGATCTAATGTGTTTGTGAGGACTGAGAAATGTTCTGTACCTCTGCAGAAGAGTTGGAGAGCTCAGCGGCTTTATATTTTAAAGTTGTTTTAAATTAATTATAGATTTGATCTCAGAGAAGATACCTGATGATGACACAAATTAATTTGCAAATAAGGTAACATTTATTTAATACGTCCAAGGTGTGTTAAAGGACTCCAGACCATATATTTAAAATTTAAAAAGATGGTATTTAATATATAGAAAACAAAAAAGCTAACATTAGCATAGCCACGAGTCGTTGCTTCACACAGCGCCCGGCTCAAAACAAACCCCGCTTATTCCTCAATTTATGAGGTAAATAAATCTTTGGAAACGATTTTATCATATCGAGAGTTTCTCCATTTTTAAATTTTTGTATTTTTTGGGCTGATGCTAGCCGACTTCCTCCACCTTCAGTCCCTTCTCTCCGCTGAACGGAGATCAGTTTTACTCCCTGTAAGCTGGACGAGGAGATGAAACCTTGAATGGTTAACGCGGCCGAGCATCACCTGGAGAAGTTTCTGTCACTCTTCCACTGAACTTTGTATACACAAAAACCATTATTCTGAATAGTAACAACTATAACTATAACTCTAACAGGTGGTGTCGTCACCTGACTGATGTCTCCTCTCGGACACAGAACCAAACATTTGCTTTCTACTTCTAGTTTTTCGCTTTATGTGAATGAAAAGCAGCAGCCGTGTCAGGAGAGAGAGGAGTTCTCTCGTGTGATCAGTCCTTTTTTTAGTTTCTCTGCTTGGCTGCCGTTGACGTTGACACAATCTTTTGTGGAGAGTGTCGAGCAGGCGAGCGCACCGCTGTATTTTCCTTCAGTACAAAAACTCCGGAGTCGGTTCTTAAATCCCAGAGACGCGGCTCCCGCTCGGAAGCTGTTATTGCTGCGAGAGGAATGTCTGCTTTCATACGGCATTTACAGTAACACATGTCCACGCGTGACCACAATAACTGCACTCACAATAACTTCAAACCCACATCCCATGTCCCAACAATAGAACTGGAAGTGGAACATGCAGACACGGCGTGTGATCGCCTCTCACTAGATGTTTCCCGAAACCATCGTAAAAAAGAAACTGCTCGGCACCGGCAGAAGTGAAAGTCTTCATGAACTCGACGGCGGCCTGCGTGATTAAATCACATGAGGGGGAGAAAAGATACAGTACATGAGTTGTTTTCTAAATGATGGAGTGTGTTAGCCGGCTCTGTTATGTTTTAATGTCCTGTGTGCTGCTTTTAATGGACTCCTGAAGACAACAGGATCTTGTGACTTGGTGAACAGATAAAGCTTCTGACAAACACACAAACACACACACACACCGCTGAGCTTTTTAGATTTCTCCGACAATAATGGCAGGTTTGGTTTTCACACAGACCTGAACTCTTTGCTTAGCCGTGTGCTGAGAGTGTGAGTAATGCGTTGTCCTCGGGAGCTGTATTTTACACATACTGGATACGTGATTATGTATAAAATGCGCACGGCAGTCCGAGTTAGCGTGAAGTGAATGCTCGCACGAGTGGACGGTTGATCGCTGCCCTGCAGGAGAGGAAGAGTGAGAGGTCTGCAAGACGTAGGAGAGGGAGAGAGAGACAAGTACCTGCCTAATGCTGTTTGTAATTAAATTCTGTCAAAAAGCCTTTTCATTTATGTGGGCCATGTTGAGAGATTAGCAGGGGAAGAGCCGGGCGCTGCACTTTGTTCAAGCTGCACCACAGAGTCAGCAAAGAGCGGCAGCCAAGGAGGTGACAGAGCTCTCATCTCCTCCTCTCCTCCTGCTTTTTACTGCCATCACTCCCATCAACAACCAGGATCAGTGATCAGGCTCCGTCCTCTTTTCCCTTCCACCTGAATTTGCACCTATAAATATCCAGATTTATGCATCTGCGTATGCGATCCCGTCTAATAGCGGAGCAAATTTCAAGCAGGCATTTTTGAAATGTGCCAAAAAAGAGAAAAGAAGAAAAATCGTAACTAGATACAGTTCCATGAAGTGGTTTTGGAGTGAATGAAGTAGTCGACACAAAGCATAGTTCTGTTTGAAGATCGCAGCGTTCGCCAACGTTACGCAGGATTTTAATACACGGAGCAGAAGAATCAGAGGTCGCAGAGTGAAGCACAAAACCAGTTGTTTGCCAAACACCAACACAGGGAAAGAAAGGAAAGAGAAACCTTGCCGTGGCCATCGTGGGAATGAATCTGGGGATGGGAATCTTCTTTTCCTTCTCCTTCACCTTTGTCTCCTTTGTCTCCTTGTTCTCCCAGTTTCTATCAGTTCTTCACGTGATACGCTGCCTGATATTTGTTCGGTCCATTACTTCAGCCGGTGGCACTTTTAAAGGGATATTCCGGTGTAAGTTTAATCCATGGTCTAAATCACAGAGAAACTGTGTTAGACTCCCTCTCGAGAGATCAAGTTAACAGACCGCTAATTTACGGAGTTTTATCAACCTCAGAAACGACCGCACGACAACAATACACTGCAGTAAATGGATCCAAATATAAACCGCCACCAAAAAGCCACAAATAATGCTCAGAACAGCACCAAACTTCAGCAACTGTACAAATAGGGTCTCAGCACATAGTCCGGGGCATCTAACCTCCGCTAGCTTAGCTGGATTTCTACTGAAAAGCTGACTAAATATACCACTCTTCTGCAGCAGCTTCCTGTTGACGGGAAGTCCCGACGAGTCGATTACCGAGTGCAGTAGAGTTCCGCGGCTCATGGATGAAAATGTATGATTATGACTCCATGGAAAAGCAATCAAAGTTCATATGTGTCTTACCTGCCAGTTTATAACAGTTATTATCGAGAGCGGACAGGGAAAAGAACGGAATTGAGCATTTCTAACCGCACTCGGTAATCGTCGCGTCGGGACTTCCCCGACCCGGAAGCTGATGGAGGAGAGTTGAAATCTGTTTTTAGCTTCACAATAGAAATCCAGCTAAGCTAGCGGAGGTTAGATGCCCCGGACTATGTGCTGAGACCCTATTTGTACTGTTGCTGAAGTTTGGTGCTGTTCTGAGCATTATTTGTAGCTTTTTGGTGGCGGTTTATATTTGGATCCATTTACTGCAGTGTATTGTTGTCCTGCGGTCGTTTCTGAGGTTGATAAAACTCTGTAAATTAGCGGTCTGCTAACTTGATCTCTCGAGAGGGAGTCTAACACAGTTCACGGTGATTTAGACCATGGATTAAATTTACACAGGAATATCCCTTTAAGCCTGATCTCTGGCTCCTGTACCTGTAAGCTTTGTGGAGCTCACTAACAGTGCACAAACAGAAAGACGAAAGAAAACTAACCAAACGACTTTATTCAGCTCGTTCTCATAACAACTGTCAACAACACCGACGACCACGACAGTCACGAGGATCTCCAGAGGGAGACCATTAGTCGCCCTGACGGCGGACGGGGGTTCACAAGTGTTGTCGATCAATGCCACTCAAGCTGCTGTCATCTCAACAGGTGCTGGGATTAAAGACGCGCTAACAAGCCAGACGGCCCATTCTCTGTGATTTAGTGTGTGAAATGTAGGGGGGCGGACGGATCGATAGTCTTTGCTCTAGTATCAATAAGAGCTCTCGGATCAGAGGAAAAGAAAAGAGATTGTTTTGTGCCGTGTGGAGGCAGCGAGCGCCTCGCTAACGTCACAGAAATACAACTGTAACACGTCTGTACGAGAGGAAGTCCAGTCATAAAACACAGTGAAATAACAGAACTGCCCGATGTTTGACAGGTCATCCTTTAAGTCGTGGGGTTCTGGGTGGCGGGGGTCCGTGTGCCCACCCACCGGGGACACGCCTATACTTAGACAAACACACACAAATCTCCCTCATCTCTCTCTCTCTCTCTCTCTGCTGTTCTGTAGTTCTTTGCATAATTTCCTCCTGGTCGAAAGAGTCAGTTTCCTCTAACTAGGAATAATAACAAGCGGGCAGTGTGTGTGCGCGTGTGTGTGTGTGTGTGTGTGTGTGTGTGTGTGTGTGTGTGCATGTGTATGTGTGTGTGTGTGTGTGTGTGTGTGTGAGGTGCTGCGATGAGAATCTGGAGGAGCATTCCTGATGTCAGCACTGCTTTTGTACCTTGTGGGCTGTGTGTGTGTGTGTGTGTGTGTGAGAGAGTGTGTACTCTGTCCATCTGTGTGTGTGTGTGTGTGTGTGTGTGTGTGTATGTGTATGTGTGTGTTTATTGCTCTCTGGCTGCTGTGTTTGTCTGTTTGACTGTGGGCTTATTGGTCGCCGTGTGTGTTCGTATTTGCATTCGAGTGTGTTTGTCTGCCAGTCAATTTTGTGTGTGTGTGTGTGTGTGTTTGTGTGTGTGAGAGTTTATTGGGATATTTGATGTTTTCATTCCTGTGTCTGTTCTGTCGTCTGTGTGTCTGTTGATGTTTCGGTGTGTGTGTGTGTGTGTGTGTGTGTGTGTGTGTGTGTGTGTACAGCAGGAATAAAGCGCCCCATTGATAAGAACAAGTTCTTCTTGTTAACGTATCAGTTGAGCTGGACCGAAGCCAGCGCTGAAGTCCCAGGGGCGTATTTCTACACAACCCCCGCTATGACATGGCAGTTACTATACTGCAACCCCACACACACACACATACACATATTCAAACACACACACATTCTCACACACACACACACACACACGCTGGGCTAGATAGCCAGGGAACTGAACATGTGTTAACACTCTCTTTGCAAGAGATACATTGAAGAGGACGTTGAGCAATGTTTCGTCTTACATCTCTCCAGCGGCTGCCTGCTCTGCACTCGTCTAAAACGCTTCCATGTGCAGTCTCTGCATTCCGACTACCTTTCTGAGGCATTTCGAGACTCTCCCCTGAAGATACCCGACACCCAGGGGAAAGCAGATAGTCATGAGAAATACCTGCTAGCTCTTAGCCGTTTTAAATAACAGGAGGGGGAATTTCTGCCATCCCCTCGGTCTTCGTTTTCTTTTTTCTTAGCACATGTGCCAGCTATTGTTTTTCCTCCTCTTATACACGGAGGAGATGGAGCCAAGGCTGTTTTTATGACAGTCATAATCACCACCCCTGGCTGCTGCATAGGGACATCAGCTCCAATCGGCTGTTGCGGGGCACACCTCGTTGTCAAATAAAAGTGTCTGGATGAAGGTCGGCGGGAGAACAAAGAGGTTCAGTGTGTGTGGAACGAGCACCTACGAAACCCCTCGCCGCTCCAGCGCGTGCACGCTCCGCCTCTCGCCTGTTTGTTTAAGCGCCGCACACAGCACGGTGGATGTCGTGGAGCTGGGCCGCACACTCCTTCTCTGACAGCCGGGCCTATCGTTGTAAATCTGTGCAGAACCACACAATTAATCACTACAGTGGGTCGAGCGAGCGGCTCGGCGTGACAAATGCGTGTGGGCAGTGCAACGCTGGGAGCCCGGAGAAAACGCTGCATTTAGCGCGAGAATTGCATACATCAAGATTGCATTTAATAAAAAACAGGTCACTGCATTGAAAAGTGCGGCGCGCACACGCCGCGGTGTCGCTAACATCTGTTTTTGTAGATAGATCAGGAAATGTGAGGGCGTTCGGGGATGAACACAACCACAATGATAGACAAGGGTTTTAGTTTACTGCGTCTAAATTTAAAGTCATCATCGCCGAGCCGTTTGAAGTGCAATCGCATAGAACATTTGCATGAGCTGATCCACTGACTTGCCCCCTCAACACAGGATGTAAAGTGGAAATCCAAGAAACGGGGTTTTAAAGAGCCCGAACACGCCGTTTAAAGACAAGCGGGGACTTTTATACTCCAGATGGCTTTGATATAGATCATTGCGGTGTCACCACCAGAGCATGCTTTCCATTATGACGATTGTTTAAAAGCTTTACCTCGTAAAGTAAATGCGAAGTGACAATCCAAAGGGGCTCGGACAAAAAAAAAAAAGAAAAGGGGGCTCGGTCTTACAAATGGAATTGTCCCCATGGGCAAACCGCATTATATTCATATCAAACCCGATACATCAACCACTTGAATTTCTAACCGTGCAATCAGGGGCTCGGCCAAGTGAGTGAACGCACCCCTGATCAATGTGACGATAAGCGCGGACCAACAGGGCGCTGTGGCGGTGTTCGCTATCAGACATCCTGAGTCGGTTCAGATGTACAGCGAGCCTGCGAACGCCTCGTGTGATGTAAAGCCAGAAAATACAGTAAGAATAAGAGAATCATTCCAACGAGTGCCACAAAGTCCACTCAGCTCTCACTTCAACGGTCTTCTAGTAGGACAGCGTCGGGGATTCGAACACAAGTGGAGCGTTAAGACACACATTTATGACATCAGTCGGTAGGATACGGAGTCGTTTAGTGGAACTCGTATCAGAATTTAGGAATCTGGTTTTACTCGGACTCCAACCACGTCCATCCGTGATGTTCCGACAGCCTGAGATGCATTTTTAAGCTTAACTTTTCAGGTGGGTTATATCCAGGAAGTTAGCTCTTACAATTTATGTTATCTTTATTATAGATATTTTTACTATTCATACGAACATGGATGGCAATTTCGGTCTGTTGGTTCTGATCCGGACCAAAAGATCTGAACAACTGTTGGATGAGTTGCACACGTTCATGTTTCCCTGACTGTAGAACATATCAGCATGCTAACACGCTAAACAGATCATGATATTGTACCTTCAACATTAGCTTGTATTGGTATTGTCACTGTGGGAACATTAGCATGTTGGTGCTAGCATTTAGCACGTATGAGCACGGCCTCAGGGAGCGGCGAGCGTGACTGCAGCCTCTCAGTCTCGCTCGACTTATTTCCATTTCCAAGATCTCACACAATGATTAAAATTAGAGGGCTAATTCTTTGAAACTGAACATTGTCATGAATCCAATCATGATTCGTCAGATGTTTTCAATAAAAACACGGAGAATAATCTGCATGTTATTACTGAGAAATGATTGTTGCGGACATCGACCGCCTCATTTCTCATAACTGGGGATGATCTAGAAACATTTTAGCACGCTTTGTTTTTGTATTTATTAATATAATATAAAAGAAATATGTTTTATTTAAAAGGTTTTAATGCTTGTCCATAAAAAGAATAAGGAGAAATAATAAATGCAAAAACCATGAAACCATCAGAGGGTTACATCAACATGTGCCGAGATCCATGAAGACGAGCGAACCTTCCTCCCAAGTGTCGCTCGCGCTGCCTCCACTGTGCGTGTTGTTTACATGGCAACCACGCTGCGTTGACACCGAGCTGCCCGGGAGAGCAGGGCGCTGTTGTTGATGTCACTTTGCTCAACATCCATCACTCCTTCATATTACTTCCCCGCGAGCGCCGGTGCCAAAAAACACCGCCGCTGACTCGCTCACTCCCTTTTGTTTTACTGCTGTTATTCTGGGCAGTGGGTCTTATAAATAACTAATAAAGACCAAAGCTCTGACGCATTCATCTTAATGCTCGGTGGCATCGTGGGACAGGTGCGCCGGCTTCTTTTTCCTACCTTTTGTACGACACCGCAATTAATCTGCTTTGTGCCAAGTTAAGAGCAAAAGACGGTGGGGAGGAGGTCGACTGTGGAGGGAGACAAATGAAAAAACCAAAAGGGAAAGTCATGAATTTTACAGTGAACTCAAGGCGATGAGCACCTGACCTTGGCTGCATTTACACTCTCTGCTCTTTCTTTTGTGTGGAGCAGTACTTCCTTTAAAAATAAAGAGTGGGGGAAGGAGGAGGAGACGTGAGAGAGGTGGTCTGTTCCTGAAAATAGAGCTCAGGCGAGGATAGGTGATGCTCGCGTGCGCCCCGAGAGAAAGAGAAGGGGGGAAGTGGGGAGATATTAGCCATATGTGATTCATTTACAACAGCATGCTTCAATTAATCTGGGCAGGGTGGCAGGCGCCAGGGCTGGGCCCTCGCCACCTGAGCGAGAGAGCGAGCGCGAGGGAGGAAGAGTGATCTGCTGCTCGGTGAGTGATGAGCAATGAAAGCAGATCCCCCTCCGAATCGATACGCCTTACATTATTGCTCACACCAAACTCGTCCCCGCCACTTTCCCTCCGCTCTCGCTGACTCTCCTTCTTCCCACGAAGCCTCTCTCTTGCTCCTTTTTTTTTCTCCCCGTTCCGCGGGACGTAAAATGCTGAACAAGGGGAGAGAGGAGCAGCGTCCCACCTAGAGACGCCCTCGGGATGTTTTGCGAGACATTTCTCTAACTGGGGCTGCATGCTGCGGCAGTAAGTGAAAGCAAATGGGGGGGACAAACTGGCAAGGGGCAAAAACCACAGTGACCAGATGGAACCGCAGATTGTTTTAAAGGGGGCGACTGCCTCAGCAAAACCATATGGGGGCAAAAATGCTATTTAGCGAAAATCTAATTTTCTGTTTTTCACGACATGGTGAGCAGCGCTGGAGGATCCTGTAAACAAAAGATAAAGTACTAACGCTGTCGACATGTGATGGAAATAATAATGATAACAATAACAATAATAATAATAATACTCCAGCAGCTTCATCTGCATCCGTGTATCCGCGGGGTATGTGGCGGCGAGGAGTTCTATTTCAACTCGTGAGCAATATTCCAAAATAAGAGCAGATGAACACTCGCCAGGCTTTGAATACCGAGAGGGATTAAGTTACAGCGGAGCTTGCCAAGGCTAATACTGCGACTGTTACTAGAAGGAATCACCTGGAGGAACAAAAAAAAAACAACTGATGATGATGATGATGATGAATTAACCAGAGGAGAGAAACATATATGAAGTATATTAAATAACGACACAAAGACAAAGAATGCATCAGTACGGCAGAGGATCAAACGCTAGCTTAGCGGCGTCCGACACTGTAATTATATTTTTAGCTCGTGTGTTTTGTGAGCTGCTTCACCTGGCGTCTGATGTAATCGGGATTTATCCGAAATTCCTGCCTCGTGCAAAAACCAGAGGGGGATTTTTTAACAGTGAAAAAGACAAAGAGGGAGGAGGGCTGAGACAGATAACGCACGCCTCTCACACGTCCGTTACGCCGCACGCCGTCTGCCGCGCTGCAAAAACGCAAAAATGTCTCTTTGCTTCCCAGGCAATTAAAACTTTCCGCGAGGAATAAAGATTGGCACAGCGTTTAATCTGCGAGCGAAAGACACGAAAATGAACAGCCTCCATCTTTCCTCCCCAGAGTGAGTCTGTCTGTTCTGAGCAGCTCCTTAAATTAAAAAAAGCAAACATTAATAAAGATAACAGCCATGATCTCCTCTGTACTGTGATTCAGGGTCAAACAAACAAGCAGGGTTTTTCAAATGAGATCCCTCTTTATATGCCGGTGCATTAAAATGCACCACATTGTAATCGTCTCTAATTAAAATCTAATAATTAATAAGTGTCTCAGGTCATGTGAGTGTAAATTGTTGTGAGACGTTCTCCACTCAGCCCTAATTTGAAATCAAGCAATAATAAATCAGCTGCAGGGAGAAGCTGTCAGAGAGAGAGAGGTTCAGGGACCGTGGTGTTTCGGTGTTTCAGGGCTTAGTTAATTAGTCGGCGGAGGAGGAGGGGGAGTGGAAGATAAACACAGATTGTCGTCGGAGCGCCGAGGCCGAGGCTGTCAACAGCTGCCCACATCTGTACGGGCCTGATCCAGTGGAGGTGCCGGTCGGACCCGGGTCAGGACGCTCACCGCAGCGTGCATGTGTTTAATAACTGCGCTGTCTTTATTTCTTTCAAATGAAATAATACATGTTTTTTTTTTTACTACTTCTGTTTACCATCTAATTACTCTCTGAATGTCTTTTATCTGCTCTGTGCGACATCTGTTTCTGGTCTTCATCTGTTTCTTTTTCGACTATAAAGCACTGACTTGTATAAAAGGGCTCAGTAACAGATGAATGAACGGCTCCAAAGCTGCTCCGAAACTTTAATTTAATGAAAATATTCTTCAAAAAAGCAAACAAACAAGGGGGAAATGATAGCATGTGGCCGCGTTTCACAGCGTCACCATCACAATGGCCATTGTGCGAGCTGAATAAACATTTCATGTTAAATACGCGAATCTATGAGAACTATTTCTGTCGTTCCTTTTCATTTTTATGATGACAGTTAGAAGAAAACAGCCTGGAGCAGTGGTTTACAGTGTTGTTTTTTAAGTTTTCTTTTTGGTTGGGCTGGATTCAAGATCCAAGAAGCTTTATTGTCGATCACATGGAGACAGATAACTACCTTTGGTCGGGGCTCGAACGACACGAGATGAAAACACGAGACGCTCGTAAAAATTAAAAGCACACGTGTGCAAAGCGACGTTAAAAAGAGGAATAAAAGAGTTCTTGTCAGTTCTGCTTTTTTGGTCAGACGGACTCTGAAGCTGTGGGGGTGTGACACATACTGCACCGCTGTAAAAGTTCTGAAAGCTGGTGCCGGTGATCTCAGCTGCATGTCTGATGATTCTGGTTTGTTTTGCTGCTTTTTTCAGTCAGACAGTTGCAGGGTGCAGTGTTTAAAACAAAGACTGGTTCAATGAGTGACCGTGTGCTCCTGTCAGCCGCCTTAGGATGAAACATGTGCTGTTGGGCCTTCGGGTGAAGGACAGTCGGCGGTCGATGTCATAGAAGAAGACGAGAAATCCATAAATAAGTTCAGGAGGGTTCTGGGTCCAAACTCTCGCCCATCACGGTGCTAAAGCTCCTCAGCGACCACCCGCTCCGTGCACATGCAGGAGGACGGAGGAGGTGTTTCCATTTCCACACAGTTGGCGGAAAATAATTTGAGGGTCGTGGGTCAACAGAGATAACGCTGATGACATCATCGGGGTTATATTCCATTTCTCTCAGATTAATAAGAACAATACAGCAGCGAACCAGCGACTCGTATCAACGACTCTATAACAAAAGAAGTTATGCCTCTGAGCCACGTCTGAAACTTTAATTCACGTTGAATATTCTTTGAAAGCAAAAACAGACAAATTAAAGACGTAAGGAGCGCTCGGTACTCTGTGAATCCTGCAGCATGTGGCAGTTCAGACACTTTACACTCATTAAATTGAGCACAAATTACCGCAAAACTCATCATCTTAATACATACCTGCAAAAGTCAAGATTATTGTGGTGTAGTGAAACATGAACTGTGTCTCTGCGGTTGTAATGATGTCATGTTTGAACAGAACAGCCTTCAGCAGCAGCACCGACGTGTTTTGGTTGAACTTCCATTTTTAGTTTTAGTTTCGGGACTCAGAGGAAGCAAAGGTCAAACCGGAGGCAGCGGAGACGTCCTGACTTTTAGTCCTCAGAGTGGGTCAATGGATCCTACTCACACAGAGATAAGTGATGATATCATCAGGGTTATCTTCTGACTGGGATTCTGTAACGACTGGATGAATGACTCAGAACCTGCTCTGAACCTCTCGTCTGATTACAGCTCACTGTTCTCGTACTTCGCTCCAGCAAAGAAACAGGAAGTAACACTTGAGATCGATGCCGCAGAGGCCGAGGCGTCCTGACTTTTAGCCTCCAGCTTGGGTCGATGACTGATGACATCATCAGGGTTGGAGGACTTTAAACAGCTGTTGCATCATGCCGCTACGTTACGTGTTCTAAATCTGCAAAAACAAACATTTTACAGGATGTGCAGTCAAACATTATACATTAAATACTTTAAACATTTTGTATCTTTACTGTAAAACGTGTTTTTGATCGTGTTTTGGCGAGGCTAATGAGAATTTATGGGTTTTAACAACACACCCCGGAGCGCTGGTTCTGCACCTTTTATTTGTTTTCTTCACGTGTGACCCGTAAAAACAAAGCCGCTCCGGCTGCGGTGAGATGGATTTTTGTTTTTGCCAATTTTCAGGCCTGAGTTGGAGAAACTACTTAATAATTCACTCTGAAGAAATTAGAGAGATTAGAGCAAAACGCGAAATGAAAAATAAACATAATTTTTTCGCGGCAAAATTAGCTTTTCGTTCTTATTTCCTCTTCCTTAAATCACCCCGTGACCCGCTGACTGGAGCTGATTCTGCAGTGAATGTAAACACTGTTTCCTGGTCAGCAGAGTAACGAGCTGCTGGTCGGTGCTGCTGGTGTGAGAACGAGTTTATCTGGACGTGTTTTGTGTTTTTTTTGCAGCTGACACCTCACACCTGCAGCCGGTCGGACAGGATGAAACTTATCTACTTGCTCACATGTTGTGTCTGAATGACTGATGGTGATAAGACGACGGTGTCAGTGCAGCAGTCAGCACAGATCCACCGTGACGAGCTCTGACTCAGGGCCCGGCTATATGTTTGTTCACTCCTTGGTCTACTGACTCACGGATCTACAGTATTTGTACTGTTTAGCCTGGGAGGCAGGAGCGGCCCGCAGCCCCCGTCCACCCACCCAGAAGACTTCCTTTTTGCTCAACTCAGAAGGGGAAATTTAGCCCAGATGTGACTTCAAACAGAAGAAAAGCTGCAGGGATTGGAGGTGGGATCAGGCCCATCTTTCGCGTGACCCCGAGACCTGCTCCTTCCTGGCATCTGTCTATTTTCTCTCCTCTCCTCTTCTCTTCTCTTCCTCCTCTGATGATCTCTTGCAAAGTTGCCGTCTCACGGGTCCTTTCACTTTTACTCCTATACAGCACAGCTGTTTTTAGCACATCTGTAGCGCTCCGTCATTCTAACTTCAGCCGCGTCGTTACCCAACGTACAAACCGATAAGGAAAATCCTGCGTTTCACCAAATAAGGTGAAATTCTGGGATTTCTAACGCTCTCAGGACGAAACAGTAAAGCCTCTGGAGAGTAAAAACAACCACGAGGTGTTTCACATTTCTCGGCTCTCTGATAAATATATTACCAAATGCAGACGACACGATGACACGGCACTTTTTCCAGGGAAAAGCTTCCGTGAGGATTAGGCTGAGAAATGTTTCGCTGTAAAAACATCAGCGCTAATTAAAACAACAGGTCACAACAGATAACGCCTGGGGATTGTTTCTCTCGCCACGCTTCTTTTTTAAACTTCCCAATAAACAGCACAAAGATCTGTTCCCATGAATATAAAGTCATCCTGGAAAACGGAGAATATGACAGTGTGTTGCATAGCAGTGCTATAAGCTAAAGGCTAACATCAGAACGTTTAGCAGCGCTTTAATGTCGAGCCCTTTTAATGTCAGCTTGCTAATGAGCGCTGAACAAAAGTTACCTGTTTGTGTCGCTCGAGGCAAAGTCAGGTCACCGCAGATCAAAAAAGGGAAAGATGGATGTCTGTAATCAAAGTAAAGGTCATCCACAAAGTACAGACGCTGAGAAATGTCACTGACGGTGCAAACTTTTAAACTTCAAAAGTCAGGAAATCACCTAGAAACGTTGCAAGGGTTCATCCTCTGGTCAACATGAATCTGAACCAAACGTAATAGTAATCAATCCAACGGTTATCAGGACGTGTCACTGTAACAAACACAAACACTGGAGCAGTCAAATGATGCCAGAGTCAGTAGGGTTCATCCTCTGGGGACGACGAATAAACAACATGTCATCTCAGCTTAGCTACAGCTGAAAAAAGGCACGATTTAAAGGGTTAAATATGAGATTTTAAACCTGAATACAGCAGCTAGATACTGGTTCCTTTTTTAACATACATTGTGTCAAGCATTATCCTTTAAAAGTAATGGATTACATATGGATTACTTTTATGTAAAGCACCTGAAACATTGCATCGAATCAATTCAAGCAGCCTGATTGATTGAAATCAACTCAACGTTACAGAAATACTTTAAATGATACTTTAGGCACCACTTAAGTAATTGAATATATAATTTAATCAATTAATTAAGTCAGTGTTTGATGAGGGATTGTTTCTTAAATGTTTATTAAAACGTTTTAAACAAGAACCAGATTCTCAGTAGCGCCTAGTTTGACCTTTTAATCTGAGTTTTGTGAGCAGCGTGTGTTCGAATCAAAATCAAATCAAATTAACTTTATTTATAAAGCCCCAAAATCACAATCACGTCGTCTCGGTGGGCTTCACAACAACGACGCTGTCTCCATGATATATTCCACCTCTGCTGAGTGAACGGTGTTGGCTTTGTTTTAGTCTGAGATGCTGCCGGTCGAGTCCAATATCTGGTGCTGATGAATATTTTATATTTAACCTTTAACAGGCAGAGAATATTTCCTCATCAGAGACATTTTAGCATCAGATCGTCAGCTTTCAGCCCCGGAGATGTTTATATTAAAGTGAGACCTTCCGACGGAGGATCTCTCCCCGGAGCTGTTTTATTTTTCGTAGCAGAGAAAGAGCGGCACGTCAGCACAAAATGGCCTCCACTTATCTAAACAATTACACGTTGCTAAGCAGTTTGTCTGAGGCGTTAAATCTGAAGAGGACGAGGGTGACACGGCAGCCACGTGTCAGACACGACAGTAATCCACGATCCCCTCGTCCCGTCCTCCTCTGAGTGATATTAAACCTCGTCTTCTGCCTCCATGTTCCCCTCTCCTCCTCCCTCGCTGCCTCGCTCTCCCCCATCCCTCCCTCAGCAGAACTACAGGGGCTTGCTTGTTGTCAAGTCAGTGTTTTTACAGCCTGGCATTAGCACAGGGCAGCATTCAGGCAGGACACTGCATTCACTTTGCCTCCCCTATAATTCACATGCTCACGTGAGAACGCGCTGCCACAGCTACGACTCGTGAAATGACCCTGATTGAGCATCGCCGGCCTTCTGACAGCCCGACGGACCATTTTAATCTTCTTATAAAAGCAACTTGGAGCCTACAAATAAATCTTTTATACATTTTAAATGCCACGTATAACACCCAACGTGACTTTAGGAACCCAGAGACGCTGCAGGGCCGCGCACGGGCTCGATTTGTTCGACTTTAACAAGGAGGGAAGACGAGGAGGAAAATGTTTAATCTAACTCCGTAACTCTCACAAGTGTTTTATTTCATTTCTGTTGTGCTCTCTGCTGTGTGTGTTCTGTCTGTCAATCACGATATGTTTACATAGAGACAGAGCAATAAAAAGAAAAAAAAGAATCTGAAAGAGGAAAGAAGAAATGAATTTTTGGTCCAGAGGGGCTGCAATCCTCTTCCTCCCTCGTCTCCTCTCGGCTCCACGAGTAAAATATACAGTTTGTTGTCGGCTGACGAGTTTCCCGAGCTGTGAAAACGCTCCGCTCTCGTCTGAGATCCCCGCTGCGACATTAGACGCATGTAGATTGATAATCGACGGGGGTAAACATAATTACATCGCCTTGGAAATTAATGAACGCATTGATCGCCCACTCTAAACATTATCAGCATATTTCTCTTTAAGCCACTGGAACCTCGAGGGGAAGGGCCCGATTATATCACGGCTTCAGCGATTTTTTTTGTTGTTTTTTTGTGGCTTCCCCGCAGTCAGTTCGGCTCAAAAGACTCCTGCCAATACTGGCGGGGAGGATTTTTTTTTTTTTTTAAACGCTGATGTTGTTGGCGCCTTTTGAAGTGCTTTTTCAATGTCCAGATGTAAATTCGTGCAGGGGGGGAGAAACGTGATAAGCTAATGATGTCTCCGAGGAGTAGAATAAACATTTCTGCATATCTGAGTCGACCGTTCCCCCCCCCAACCGCCCTCGCCGGCCCCGTCCTTTAACGTGTAGATGGACGGACCGGGCTTTGATGTGCTCCGGGGTCATGTGTATCTGCAGTTTTCATCACGGTACACAAGCGTGCAGAGTAAATACGCCACGCCCAAAACACTCTGGTGGTGAAGGTCTCTGGGTGAAAGTGAGGGGAAAAGGGAATTTCCTCTTTGAGATTCAAGAGCGGGCGTGGACTGAAATATTTCGCTGCGTCTGTGCAACATGGATGTTGGAAAATAAGAGCAGTGTTTGAAGCTAGAAAGGTGGCAGACCCTGCCACCTTTCTAGCTTCAAACACTGCTCTTATTTTCCAACATCCATGCTGGATTCCCACATATAAACCAAGTATACTTTCTGCAATTCCACGTTCCGACTCTCGCTCACTCGTTTTGCTTGACAACACCGAGACAATATCAAATTAACACGCTGCATAGTGGCTCGAGCAAACTCCCCCTATATAACCGCCGCTCGCCCATTTAAGTGTCTTGTCATTTTATCCTCCGTCCGTCCACCCGCCTGAATAAGAGACATTCCATAATGCAGCGACCGGGGGAGGAGAACTGAGCGCGCTACTGCGAAAAACATGTCCATCAAGGAGGGGGAAATAAAAATAGGCTGTTTCCCTTCTAAATTCACTCAATCAATAATTCATGCCGCGCACAGAAGCTTGATTTATGAAGGAATTAAATGTTGTGGACTGGGCCTAGCAACAGCCGTCCATCTTGGCGACGTGGCAGCCCAAATTAAACATGAAAGGCAAACACTGGGAACAACCAAATCATCTCGGCGGAGAGAGCCGACGGACGAGAGGACTTCCACGGGCGAGCGAACCGGACCGCTGATTTCGAGCGACGGCCGCGTAATTTGTCCGGGAAATTTTTCTCGACTTATATGCAGGACGCGGGTCACCGAAGGCCAAAAGGCGACATTAATACAGTTTGGCAAGCGAAGGCGGAGATGAAAGGCAAACGTGCACCTGCTGACCTGCTGAGGGATCTCGCGACTCCCCGCCTGCCCCTCCGACCCCGACCGTGGCTATAAACCAAACGTGGACGACGCAGGAAAACATGACAGTTTTACCATCGCTCAGTCAAAACTGAAATCTGAATCCTCCTCGCAGAATCCTCCCAGAAGTCGTATTTTCTCCTCCTGTGGTTGAAAGTAGGCCATACAAACTGTAAAACAATGCTGCGGGTGTTGTAAATATTGGAGGAGGATATAAAGTTTTGGACATATTGAAGTTTCGAGCCTCTGGGGAGGGATCTCCCACGAGAGGGACGACGTCGCTGCTATACGCTCCGTCAACTTCCATGTCACAGTGTTGACTCGCACCTTGGAACGATGACACAACAAGTTGGTTTTTCCCACTTTTTCAACATGCACACAAAATTTGGACTGTCAATTCTTCTCTCTTGAAAACATTCAACATTTGGAAGGAAATATTTCATTGTTAAGTGTCTGTTTCACTCAGAAAGTGGAAACTAGCAAGCTAACGGAAGCCACCTTTAGTTAGTCTGTATTTTAAACTAGAGTTTGACGCCAGAAATGGGCTGAGGGTGTCTGTGTTGGAAGCCAGTTGTTCGTTTATTAGTTAGCTACTGTCGCTATCTGTTAGCGGAGCATTTGGACGAGGCACTCGAAACCGAGTCCTTCATGAAGAGATCCACAGTTCAGCAGCTTTAAACAAACCATCCACAGCCGAGAGGGGAACGGGGAAGGTTTCATTTCTGTCACCTGGCGCCCCTTTTTTAATCTAGCGAGTGCTTGTGTTTAAATATCCTCAGGTGAAGGCTAAAACCTCTATTAGCATACGTTAGTGTTTGTGTGAGCAGCAGGAGCACGGTGCTCTGAGATCCGACCCGGAGAACTCGAAGTCAGACGTGTCTACTCGAGGAGGGGTGTGGGCAGAGCTGCTGAATCAGTATTAGCACGAACCGAGCAACGTAGTCGGATGAAATTACTTTGGCTGCGTCTAAATGCTTCAAATCACCGGGAGAAGAGGGGACGAGGGGGGGGGGGGGGGGGGAAGTGAAGACGAGCCTGTGCTTTCCACTCGGGGCTAATTATCCAGCTGTAATTAAACAAAAAAAAAACACACCACCATTCCGAAAATAAGTGGGGCGAGTGGTCCTTAAAGAATCTCAACGCAGGCCTGCAAATATTCCAACAAAACTGGAGCTAATGAGGCCCTGCAGGGACCCTGTGTGGCCCCCCGGGGACCCCCTCACACGGTCGGAACCGTAGGAGCAGTAAAGGTCTGCGGCCTGGTTCTGTTGACTGTCTGACTTCAAGGACCCATTCCTTGGATTTTTGGTGTGTGTGATTAAAATGCAAATGAGAGATCAGACATGGTGGGCAGGCCGGGCGCACAGAGCATGTAGGAATGAAGTGTGCAGAGAGACAAAGTATTTTCTGCAGTGTGCGGGCAGCGGGGAGGATCTGTGGCTTAAAGCCATCACGGAGCTGCTGGAGGAGATGCATTCTTTATTCTGAGGAGGGGAGGAGGGACAGAGGGAGGGAGAGAGAGAGAGAGAGAGAGAGAGAGAGAGAGAGGGAGAGAGGTGAGCAGAGCACACACGTCGCACTATCAACTGATTCCATCTAAGAAAACAACTCGCAGGGAGTCCGGCTCTGAGCTGCGTTCACGCACACTGAAGGCAAGTTTTGAGCTCCCTCCGGTAAAAAAACAACCAGAGCGCACCGGACGGACGCAGCTGGCCGTCATGGCCCGAGGCGGATCAGGCGGCGGACACTTCGGCGAGTGCGTCCTCACCGTTCGGCCAGAGTGTGGAAGAGGAAGCGGGCTCTGCTCTCACCCTGCCGCCGGTTTCTTCGGTCCTCATGCGCCGCAGACGGTGCTGAGTTAAAGCGGAGGAGCTCCGGGAGCTGGAAACACCAAAAAAAAGAAAAGGAGACAAAAAAAAAAAAAAAAAAAGGAAAAGTGGTGGACAGCGGTGCGGACGGACGCGCAGAGAAAGGGGGAACCCATGCAGGGAAATATGCTGTTCCGT
Organism: Sparus aurata; assembly: GCF_900880675.1. Classification (NCBI taxonomy): domain Eukaryota; kingdom Metazoa; phylum Chordata; class Actinopteri; order Spariformes; family Sparidae; genus Sparus; species Sparus aurata. The sequence continues at coordinate 27,951,977 of NC_044208.1, read as the reverse complement.
AGACTCACCGGGTTCACGCTGCTGTTCGGAACCGACTCGCGCCAGCTGCTTTGCCGAACGGACCTTTACGCACGGGCTTCTTCCAGCAGGACCGCATGAAGGACGGAGGCTCGGAGGAAAAAAAGGGGGAAAAGTTGAACGCGGTCGCGGGTGTGTAACGGATGAAGGCTCGCTGAAGGTACAGTGGCTGCTTCTTTCTAACGCAGGACGGAGTTAGAGGGGGAGAAATCTCAGGCCTGAGCTGAATACCAAGCGGCTACTTTCCCCCAAATTATGTATGAGGCGATCTCCTCCGAGCAGATCCACAAACACGGGGGGACGTTTTCACCTCGAAACTCAGAGCTCACAGCATCCTGCGAGCCGAGACAGTCTCACACCGGCGTTAATCCGTCGCCTGACTTTCCCCTTTTTTAAAAAAAAAAAGATTAATTCAATAAAAAACCAGGTTGGTTAATTTATCTGTAGGTTAATGAGATGTTGGAGATTACTGCGCCGCAGAGCGCACAGCTCCACATTCCTCAGCCCGGAGAGAGGCAGACTTTTCTTTTTTTTTTCTCTCCTTCTACTTATTATTTGGGGTGGGGGGCTTCTTCTCCTTCTTCTTCTTCTTCACTCTCAATGCTCTGCACGCTCTTCATCCCCTCCTCCTTTGAAATAATTCATCCAGATGAACAGCGCTCACTGGGCAGTGTGTTTGAAGTCTACCTGATCCGCCTCTCACCGCCTCTTAAATACCCCCTCTATCCATTTTAAACTTTTTAATTGAGTTTTTTTTTTCTTTCTTTCTTTCTTTCTTTCTTTCTTTCCCCTCTCTGTCGCTAAATCCAGTTTCTAATCGGATTGTGGTCCTGGCCACATATCACAGCGTTCATCTTGTGCTCCGTCGGCTGGAAATTAAATTTAAAAAAAGAAAAAAAGAGAGAGAGAGAGACAGAGGGGGGGAAGGAAAAAAAGAGAGAGAGAGAGAAAGTCTTTCTATCAGTTTGCCTCCTTCATCTGCCCACGACCACCATTCACCACCTCATCAACTTGACGTCATCCCTCTCTTTTATTCTAAGGTTATCATTTGGAGCTTCTCGGTGACATTTTATTTACGCAGCTATAATAATCTTGATGCTGCTGCCTTCTGCTGTTGACTCTGCTGCTGTGGCAGCAACATTTTATCGCCTCATGTGGTTGCTCATACTCTCCCCCCCTCCACCACCTCCTCCTCCTCCTCCTCAAGCTTATTTGATTAAATTTAGCTCTTTCAATTTAGAGAAGTAGATCACAGATGTGTGTCAGAGGATTGTGTCTCCATCTCTGCCACAAAGAGCCCCGATGCTCCATGGAGTCGACACACAGGCGGCAGGAGCAGGAAGGCAAATAAAACTGAGGGATTATTTTAATTGCTGTTTTTTTATTTACTTCGCTGTTTAATTCGATGCCACGGCTGCCAGGCATGACTAAAAAAAAAATCAAAATTTAGCAGGAAGTGTGATTATTTCCCCGTGGCTGCTCCTCGTCCCCTGCAGGACACCTTTAATCCACGCTCACGGCCGTTTTTCTGTGTTTAACATTCAGCCCGTCGTTCCCGTCGTTGTGTGTCATCCAGCAGAGACTCGGTGCGAAATTCTTCGGTTAAGATGAAAGCTGCCGATGACAACACGTATCTTTCAATCATGTGAGAGAGGAGAGGAGGAGGGAGGAGGAGGGGGAGGAGGGGGGTGAAAATGTTTGATGGCTCATAAAACTTAGAATAATGGATGTGGGGGGTTCTACTGTAATCCAATGGCCTTGTGCTTTACTACAAGGCTCTCCACGTTGAAAAATAGCCTGTATCGATCATTTATCGCAGGTGGAGGGACTAAATTATTTTCCAATCCCATTTCGTTTGACAGCTCCGTGCATGTCACTCCCGGCGAGAGGAGGAGCTGATATGCGGGGTTTTTATTCCTCGACTGCCTCTCCTTTTGTTTTCTAATTCCACTCTTTCACGGCCTTTAAATCTCGGCGTGGCGGTGCTGCTGCTGCTGCTGCTGCTCGGGCCTGCACCTAATAACGAGCACCTCCTCAGGCCGGCGGCAGAAACAATCGCCTGTGTTTACAGTAAGCACTCGTGTGTTTACCTCCGACCACGGCGTCTGCTCCACAGACACACAGACAGAAAAGACGGTTGTAACTTATTTTCTCTTCCGTATTTTTTTTGTTTTTCTCCCTTGAAAATATTCTCTGCACTCGTGTCGCCGCACACAGAAGGGATGTCTTTATTAGCCTTATCTCCTCTCAGCCGGTTTTCCATTAAGCAGAATTGACGTTTTTGCTCGGAACCTCTGCGAGTCCATGAGAGTGTGTCCTTGCAGTCCTTCTATTCCCTCCTTTGATAGAGCGGATGGGGATAAAAGCCTTCTTTATGTCTGTGAAACCGGATGTGCAGGGCTGTTCTGAATATTTATCAGATGGTTTGACTCTTTCTTTTTTTGTGTTTTTTTTGTAATAGCCAGCGTATAATTTGACATGAGCAGAGAACGATATGTTTGGTGACACTGTCTCTCTGTTTGAGAGAGAGAGAGAGCGAGAGAGGGAACGACAGTTGGTGTGTGTGTGTGTGTTTGTATTTCAAACAGAGAGACGGAGGAAGAGAGGCCTCTTTTTTCCGAGAACAGGCCACCCCTAAATATACTAATCCGCCGTTTCTTTGTTTTCCCACAGGTCTCTGGATCCAAATGTCACCCCCCTTGGACTCTGCCCCAGCCGGGGACCAGCAGTGTGTGACGGACAGGCAAGTGGAGCCTGCGGTGGCTCTCGACTGCGTGTCTTCAAATTGGCCCTGGCTGAGCTCTGCATGGAGCTACGAGTGAAGAGTCCTGCTATGGTCTGATGTCTCAGCATGGATGGAGTCAGTCAGAGGACCGGCCACCACTAATGAGGCCATCGCTCTTCAGCTGAGGACTAGCATTTACAGGATTACTCCCACGGTTTCCTGCTCGTTTGCAGCTAACTGCATCGTTACCGAACTCTCCTAGGTGGACCTTTCGTGGGTCTGTTTTTTTTTTTTTTTTTGGGTGGATATATACGTCATTGCCTTTCTCATTTTTGTATTTGTTTTATTCCCTTTTTTTTTCTTTTATCGGCTTCCGTTTTCCTGTTTTGTTTTTCCACTATGGAGTTTCTTGCCGGACCCTGGAATAAAGATTGGGCTTCATTCCTGCAATTTTGGTTGACTGTCATCCTAAGCCTCCAAATGCAATTCAGCCCGGGTGCCTCTTGCCCGGAGGAGTGTAGATGTGACATCCAGTATGTGTACTGCAATGAACGCAGCCTGACATCAGTGCCTCTGGGGATACAGGAGGGCTTCAAGGTCCTCTTCCTACATAACAACCAGATAAATAATGCTGGCTTCCCTCTGGAACTTCACAATCTGGCTTCCGTCGAGACTGTGTATCTTTACGGCAATCAGCTGGATGAGTTCCCCATCAATCTGCCCAAAAACACCAGGGTCCTGCATCTCCAGGAGAACAATATCCAAACGATCTCCAAGGCGGCTCTGGCTCAGCTGACTCGGCTAGAGGAGCTGCACCTTGATGATAACTCCATCTCCACAGTGGGGGTGGAGGAGGGAGCCTTTAGGGAGGCGGTAAGCCTTAAACTCCTCTTCCTCACCAAGAACCACTTAAGCAGCGTTCCCATTGGCCTTCCCGAGGACTTAAAAGAGCTGCGGTTGGATGAGAATCGCATTGCTGTCATTGCAGAGGAGGCCTTTCAGAATGTGACACGCCTGCAGCGCCTCTTGCTGGACGGGAACCTGCTGACGGATGAGGGCATTGCACCAGGGACCTTCCAGGACCTGGTCAACCTCCGTGAGCTGGCCCTGGCCCGCAATTCACTCACCTTCCCCCCTCCCCTCCTGCCCAGCCAGTCACTGGTCAAACTCAGCCTGCAGGAGAACCAGATCGACAACATCCCCGTGGCGGCCTTCGCTGCTCTAAATAGGCTGGAAAAACTGGATATCTCCAGCAACCAGCTGCAGAGTCTCACACAGGGTGTGTTCGATGGCCTGTCGAGCCTAAGGCATCTCATGGTGCGAAATAACCCCTGGCGTTGTGACTGTGCTGTGAAGTGGGTGGTGGTGTGGCTCAAATCTTTGCCTTCCGCTATCAATGCCCGAGGCTTTGTGTGCCTGAGTCCAGACAAGGTGCGTGGCATGGCAATCAGAGAGCTCACGCTGGATATTATAGAGTGCCCGGTTGATGCTGACCTGCCGCCCTGGCCCACTCTCCGCTCCACACCGCCTCCCCCTCCCACAACCATCCCTATCACCACCATGATCTCCACCCTCATCACCACATCCATCCCTTACTACGTTGACTCACCCTCCCCTCCTTTACCCCCGATCCATAACAACCCTCCCGGTCCTCTCCCTCCTTACGAGGACCCCCTTCAGATCTCCTTCCACGTGGTCAACTCCACGAACATCGAGGTGAGCTGGGCTTCCTATTTCACCGTCACAGCCTACAAGGTCACTTGGGTCAAAAGGGGCCAAAGCCAAATAAACGAAGGAATGCGGGAGAGGACGGTGAGCGGGGACCGGCGGCATATAAGCCTCACTAACCTGGAGCCCCGGTCTGTGTATCGGATCTGCGTGCATGTGCTGGACACCCTTAACTCCTACAGGCCCGGAGAGGATACTATATGCTCCGAGGCCAGGACCAAGCCGGCCGCGTCTCCCAAGACTCCTGGTAAAGAGCAAGCTCCTCAGGAGAGCATGAACTCCACGCTGCTAATGGCTGGGATCATTGGCGGGGCGGTGCTTATCATCCTGGTGCTGCTGCTCAGCCTGTTCTGCTGGCACATGCACAGGAAGAGCCGGTCATCTTCGACCAAGTGGAAATACAACCGGGGCAGGAGAAAAGACGACTACTGCGAGGCTGGAACCAAGAAGGATAACTCCATTCTGGAGATGACTGAGACCAGTTTCCAGATAGTGGCGCTGAACAATGAGCAGCTGCTCAAGGGAGATTTCCGCATTCAGCCCATCTACACGCCCAACGGGGGCATTGGATTTAGAGACTGTCACCTCAGTAACAACAGCATAGCCTACTGCAAGAGCAGCAACGTGCCCAGTACAGAGTTCTGCCACACGTGATGCAGCGGCAACCAGTACAGAGGCATCCACACGCATACACACACACACACACACACACACACACACACACACACACACACACACCAGAAACACTTAACAACACATGCATAAATACACACACATATACACCATTTGTGTAGACGACAAAAAACTTAAAAATTCTAGTCAAATATAACTGTACTATATATATTTCCAAGTTCTGTCTACGATGTAATTTATACTGTGGATAATAATGTGGGATTCTCTGCTATCTTTTTTATCCTTAGAAAAGAGATAAAGTGTTTCTTTTTTTATAACCAGCAGGGTTTTGAAAGTTGTTTTAAATGGTCAGTACTGTACATGAACATGGATTTGTACAATCACGGCACCCTGGGTGTAGCTTCTGACGAAAAAGCTGTCAGCCTTGGAAATGTAAAGGGCGCTTAGAGGGCTGGGGTTCTTTGCTAACCACAGAAGCAAAAAATATGGCCTTTTTTTTTTGTTTCTTTTGCGCTTTGATACACTGCAAACCCTCCCCGGTACAACAGAACAGTAGTAAAGACAACACAGCACAGGGGAAATCCAAACACTGCTGATTAGATCGCTGTGGAAATGTAGCGCTGGTTCACTGGTGGCATGTTGTAAAAAAAAAAGGAATTGAAGTGCACTTTCTTGTTAATGGAAGCGAGGCAGGAAATGAGCAGAGGTGGTGATCACATGTAAGGGATTGCGAATGGTCGTGTTGGGGAATGTCATCAATACTGTGGGAAAAAAAAAAAAAAAAAAGCCCCCGGACTGAGATTTCCCAAAAGTGCCTTAACGCTAAAAGCATCTTTGTTCCGTCGGTGGTGGAACAAAGGTGGGCTTAGTCACGAGACACTTTTTTTGGGGGAGGATGTGGCGTTTTCAGCACATTTGTATTTTTTTCTTTTTAGTGAGGACCTTCAATTATTAACACGAGTTTAAAAAGGCAACAAAGGATTATTGTCTCTAATGAGGTGCGTGGATGTGCTGAGACTTGCAGATCCTTTTGGAAAAGAAAAAAAAAAAGGAAAGAAATCCCCCTCATTTGTTCTGCTTCTTCTTTTTTTTTTTTATTAACCCTGTTTTGGCGAGTGAGGCCACAAGGGGGCAGTTTCCCTCAGCGTCGTGTGTGGGACGGAGGAACAAGAGGGCAAGACAGACGGAGTGAAAGAAAGAAAGAAAGAAAGAAAGAATGGGAAAAAAAAGCTGCAAAGACCACTTTACCCTCACCGTTCCCCCTGGAGTCCATTACCCAGACGCCATTACTCATGCTCAAACGGCGTTGTTTAGAGTATTATTGCTCATCGAGCTACTTAATGATGTGGAATCATTTAAAACTAACAGTGTTTTCTGTGTTTGGCGGTTAAATGATATGGATTTTCACCACTGTGGTCTCTCATGATAGGGGTGGGGGGTTTCTCTTCTTCGGCCCTATGTGTATGCATGTGTGTGTGATGAGTTTTGACAAACACACACACACACACACAACGCTCATTATACACCCACTTATTTCAACCTCGTCCAGGCGTTCATTAGGCGTTTTGATAAATTAGGAAATTACGACAATGAGATGGCGCCGCGCCCCGTGGTCCTCACAGTGCGCGGTTGTGACCGAGCAGCTCATCTAACATCTCATCACTCATCCCTTTGTGTACGTTTACGAGACCGTCTACTTCATTTATGGCTCCGTTCACCTGGACAATGCACCTGCTCGCCTCATAACGTCGGCCTCTTCGATTGGCGGCTCTCACCCTGTCTGCTCGCCATTTTCTGTCTCCCCGGTCTCTGATCCCTGCATGGGCTCAATTAAAGCAGTTTTTCCTGCCCTTCAGCTTTACTGGGCTGGTGGTGGCAGCTCTTTGCATGTGAGGTGCCAGTGAGAGGTCTTCATTATGCACTTCTTAAGAAGACTTTATTTGATTTGACAAGATTTTATTTGGAGGGGCCAAGCTTAGAGAATTCCCACCGCCGACCCCTGCTCCCCTTTCACCTCCCTCCCCCTCCTCGCCTCATAATCCTCGACCAAAAAAGGGAGAAAAATATGTAGACTTTATTTTCACTTGGCTGCGTGGAGCTCACGCTGGGAGGGAGCGAGAGTGTGTTAACTCTTTGTGAGGCGCACAGATACGGCCGCTCGAACACACACGCGGTAGAAAAGGATCGACACAATCCAGGCCGAACGTTTAAAGTCAAACGATTTTAAGGCCTTGTGCCTGAGATGTTCCACAGGGTCGAGATTATCTCTGTTTGGATTCACCTCCGCAGTCGGAATATCTCAGAGTAGCTGCACTTACTGAAATTCCAGCAATAGCTCAGATCACAATCACATGGGGCCTCTTTGTTGGAGTTTCATTGAACGCTACTTCAAAAGACAAAATCTCTATTATCTAGAAAACATTTAAAGAAATCTTTGAACTTGTTTTGGGGGGGGGAGATACGCTCGTTTGCTTTCTTGACGAGAGGAAAGATGAGAAGTTCGGTTCCACAGCCGACCTCTTGAAAGGGGCTCTGTTGAACTTCTGTGTCGCGCTAGAAGCCAGTTAGCGGACCCCATTTCTAAATTAACGATGGCTACTTTTGCGGAGAGAGGCGCTTAGACGAAGCACTTGAGAACCTGCAGGTCACATCGTTTGGACTCAATTTAACATCTGAGCCTGGCTATCTATTTTCATCCTGCTTCCTTATCTGTATGCTAAGTAAAGCTAACTGCTGCCTGTAGTTTAATATTTTTCAAACACATTCATGAGAGGGTGGGTTTAATCTTCACAGCTAACTCTTTGCAAAGTGTGAATAAGCGAATTCCTTTACAGATGCAACATGTTTGAATTAGCCACCTGTCAAATTCACACTCCAACAGCTAGGGGGCAACACATCACCAGTGTAATCGCTAACTGCTGCTAGCTGTAGCCGACGTTAGCTAGTAAGGTCAGTTAACTGTGTAGCTAGCAGTCGTATTAGCCGCACCAGGAGCTCTGAGGAGTGTTGGCGTTGTTTGATATCAGACTATCACCTCTCGAGGTACAAACTAGCCAAGGATTAGCTGATTAGCTTGCTAAGCTATAACGCAGCGCATCGTCGTCTTTGACTAAATGTCAGAACTGTTATTACTTCACATTCTGTTGATGGTTTAAGTTCATTTTTAAATGTTTTGAAACCAAACTTCTTACATATTGCACCTTCATGTGGAAGATTATGTAAAATACATTTTTACGTTGCAACAAAAATCAATGACAAATATATTTATCTAAGCAAAAATAAGATTTTAAGACTCAGTAACTCAAAAAGGATATTTTTTTTCATGTCGGGCTGATAATTATAAAGATCTTCTGTGGTTATCAAAGCATCTCCACTTTTTATTTTAACCTTTTTCTACTAATATCCACAGCGGACCATGAGACACTTGAACATTTACATCCGATGTTGTCTAGACTATTGTTTGTTAAAGAGGAAAAGCCCTATTTTAAGTCGTGTGCTGATCAAACAAAAGTGGGGGGGGGGAGTTCAAACTATTGCAACATATAGTATCTCTTCCGTCTGTGAATGTGTAACGGAGACAGATATTTGCCTTACCTTTTATGCAGGACTGAATGATAAGCAGGAGAGGGGGAGTTAAGTGGGAGGAAGGAAAGGAGAGAAAGAAAAAAAGAAGAGACGGCGACGAGAAAGCTGAACAGAAAGCACATTTTTCTCCAAACGGATTGCAGCCGCGGCGGCAACAATAACAGTATTAACAGGAAGGACAACACTTAGCGTGGCGCACGGTAGCTAACGAGAGACTGCTCGTCTGTAGTGCCAGATCTAAAGAGGCGCATGGTTAATGATCCAAGCAGGCGAGGAAGGCGCTTTAGTGGTTGTTTTGCAGCGTGTATTACTCTTAATTTCCTGCGCGCTGTGACCAATGGAGTCACAAAAGACGTGCCGCAGACTCCGAGCAGTGGATTATTACTGTTTCAGGGTGCAGAGAAGTAATTTCCCCCTTAAATCTAATTGAATGACGTCTGAAATAATTCATCACCGAGAGGTCGATTCAGACGAAAAACAGGCGTGGCTGAACCAGAATAATGTTTGGAATCATCTTTTTTTCTTCCTGTAGGCAAAAAAAACCTTCACTGCAAATATCTATTAGCCAGTCGACATTCAATCAAGGATTTTTGCATGAACTGTATTTAGCTTCATAGCCCCATCATTTTTAATTTTTTTTTTGTCATGTCGGGTTTTCAAGTATTTTTTTTTTTTTCAAGCAATCACCCAGCGGTGGTTGAGGTACAGCTTGAGCAACCGCACAGAAAAAGGTTCTCACGTGGTTTTTAGAGAGAAAGAGAAGAAGAAGGCTGGAAATTCACAGTTGCATGTAAAACGGCTACGTTGGAATACTTCGCCATCCCGGCTTCTCATCGAGACACTGCTGTGCTCCGTTAGCCACCCACACCAAGTTTTTTCTTAGGAACCAAAGTTTAAAATTTCTGTTCTCATGATGAAATATTGATGTTGTTCCATGTATGTGCCTTGAGGTTGAACTTACAATGTAAAGTCCTTGAAACCTTTAAATGTTTTTGCACAAACTGTAAATACTTCAGTGAAGCTTTTTGAAAATAAAAGAGCCATTGGATTTGAGCGATCACTCCCTTTTTTATTTTAGAAAAAATGAAAAAGTTCCATGTTCTGCTGCGATCCTGTATTCTTTGTCTCCTGCACGTTTTGAGTTTTGTGTGCTGGCATAATTTATCTGTGGGGAGAGTTTGTACAGAAACACGGGCCTTGGCTGAATCTATTCTGGGTCAGACACTAGTAATTCTGGGTCAAAGATTTGTGCTGTACACACCGAGCCAAGTTATCCTCTTATTTCTATACGGGAAGCTTGAGACATCTTAGCGTAACCACCGCAGCTTAGCGTTCAGCGGGGGAAAATCCAGGATACTCTCTCATTCTACTTGTATGGCACAACTAAATCCCAGAATGGGCTGTTTTTTTTTCCCCCGAATCTCCGTCTTCCGCAAGAGTCCAACTTTTCTTTTTTTTCCCCTCCCCGTGACCACATCCCAGTGTCGCCTTTGTAACCTCCAGAAAACCCACATTAGCCCAATCTTAATTCGCTGTGACAATTAACCACATGAATTCAGCTGAAACACACGAGGGTGTGCCACTCTGGTATTTTTTCGAGGCGGGAAAGTGGTATTTTTCTCAAAATCCCCAAATGTCAGAATGTGATTTGTTATTGTAGAATCACGGGCTTTTTGAGGGATGAAGAGAACTGAGGCTTTGGCACTAAAATCATCTACTTTGCTATTTTCTCTCCCTCCTCCTTGTGTGTTGTGTAATGAGTGACCATAAAATATTCAGAGACCTCTTTTTGCATCCATCAGGATTCAGTTGGACGCCCGTGAGAAAGTTTGTGCACAAGATTCTTCATGAATTTTTTTAGGAACTGCTGCCCAGTTTCAAACAACAGATCAATCCAGTGAGGTTGCACAAGTTAAACTTAAAGGATAAGTGCAACTAAAGATGAAAATTAAGTTATTATACTCATCTTCCCATGTCGATGGAAAGTCAGGTGACATTTCCACATTTCTGGAGCTTCACAGCAAAACGACGCAGCTGAATTCTCCTAAACAAACTTAAAAAAACTGAAGAAAACAAAAAAATGTTCTCCAGACGGACACAGGAAGCCCTGTGACCTGTCATCTACAGCTGAAGTCTTCAGTTTAGCCGCTAAGCTAAAAGCGTTAGCATGCACGTCGTCTGAAGCGGGTGCTAGAGCTCGGCCAGCTGCTGAGGATGTGAATATTGTCTTTGCAAATGAACACAGGATCTCAGGGCTGGACGAGCTGCATGAAGCCATTTTGTTTTTATTATTTTTTCATAGTTTTTCTTGCGTTTTAAAACAAGTCCCCATCTACTTCAGCTGTTTGGGAGGATGATGTAACACTGTTTTGCTGTGAAGCTCCTGGAATGTTTTGTGGACTCCGTCAGCTCTCTGTGGACATGCGAGTGAATAGATAATGACTGAATTTTCATGTTTTTTGGGTGAACTCACCCTTTAAAAATATTTCTTATCTACTACAGACTTAATTAATGTGAAAATCAGCTGCTAAAACACATCTGCAAAGGCACTAATTTAGCTTTGTTGACTGGAATTATCTGTAGCATCACCGACAGACGACAGTTCATGGCGGCAGTAATGGAGGTGTGACGTGTGTTTTATTTAAAAGTGCTCACACAGGTGTCACCATGTCCTGTATTCTCATATCCTCTCTCACTCTTCACTGCACTCTGCCCGGCCCGGTCACAACATTTATCTGCGTCCAGAGTTGCTTTAATGTTTTGTTAAGATCTTGTATTGATGACGGAAGAGTCGGGCCGCTGCGTAAAGTGTTCTCTGGAACATCCCAAAGGTTCTCAACTCTGTCTCAATCCTCTGAATAGTTACGTTGTCATCTTGGAATATGCCCGTGCCATCAGGGAAGAAAAAACATTCATTCAGTATGTTCAGGTGGTCAGCTGGCCTCATTTTTTGTGCACATGATGTTGCTGAAACTCAACCTGACCAACTGAATCAACCTCAGATCATAGCGCTGCCCACAGGCTGGTACAACAGGGTGAATCTGGACTCATCAGACCACGTGACCTTTCTCCATTCCTCCAGAGTCCAATCTTTACGCTCTCGAGCAAACGGAAGCCTTTTTTTTCCGATTAGCCTCTCTGATAAGTGGTTTTCTTAAGGCTACACAGCTGTTTAGTCCCAATCCCTTGAGTCCTCCTCGCATTGTGTGTGGAAAAATGCTCTCACTCTCACGATTAAACACAGCCGCGGTTCTACTGTTTTACGATTAGATTTCACCAAACGTTTAAGTCATCTCCGATCGCGATCATTCAAAGAATGTTTCCGACCACATCTCCTCTATTTGACCCTTCTGAAACATCTTCTCTGCGACCACAGGATGTGTCTTCAGACGTGGTTGTTGCAGAAATGAGAAGCTCCTCGCTGCATCAAGTCAGGGTTTAAAAACGTGTTTCCAGCTGAAACATATTAATAACTGCAGTTATTATCTAATGGTAGGCTGATACCTATTCGCTTAGTTAAATCCAGGTGGTGACTTAATTTTAAATGTTTCCTATCACCGAGCTAACATTACTCCCGCCAGTTAATTCAGTTTAAGTACAGAACAGTTCCATTTGCAGAGGTGTAATTATTCCGTAACAAAAAAATAATTATGGAAAGGAATTAAATAAATTTACTGAGGTGTTATACTTCAGTACAAATCCGTGGTACCTATAACTTGATTATTTTTCTTTTTATGCAACTTAACTTGCAACAATCCACCGGGAAATAGTCACAAAATGAATTTAGACAAACAAATTGAAGGATGAATATATAAAATATCATTGGAATAGATTAAAATACCCAAACTAGCTATACCTCAACCAAGTACTGTAAAATGCTTGTTACAGATTAATGCATTTTTTTTTAATTGCGCCACAGTATGAGATCTTTTATGTCTGATTCTTTAAGTACAGTTATTTAAGGTCCAGTTAAGGACTTGTTAGTACTTATAATACATATCTCTATGTAAGGACGAGTCTGTGTGATGCAACCTGTTTTAATTTACCGACCTGTTAATCTCCACTAAATTAACACTCATATTATAACAACATAACAATATTGAGATACCGCGTTATAGCAGCGTTTTTCCCCGACACGATCGCTATCCTAACATTTGTGAGTGTTGTGACTCATTCCAACATAAAGTGGTTGTGTTTGTCGTTTTCCATCTGGCAGGACGTATTAAAACGTGGATCTCTTTGCCTTTGAATTGTTCGCTGAACAGGTGTTGGCTCTAAGTAGCTGCTTTTTAAATCTGTCCTTCCTAAAAGAACATTTAATTTTCTGCTTAGCACAAGATCCCTAACAGCTTCACTATGTGATCCTCATTTAAGTGTTTTCTTATCGGCCTTGATGTGGAGGAAAAGTCATTAAAAGGATGCAATTTAAAGCAATCTTATTCCAGGTATTACAAACATCGATGTCTATCAGACTTAACATTGAAGAGGGTGATTTAAGGCTGCGCTCTGTTGTTATTCCTATTTCCAGCTGCCCTCGGTGGCCTTTAATTAAAGCTTGAATGCAGGTGAGGCCTTTGCCTCCAACAGTACTTCAGGTTAATGTGTGCCAGGATGGGTCACTGGATTTCTGCCCATTTGCTGCCATCAGTGAATGCCACGAGCATTAAGTAAAAAGCACACTGAATCAATTTAGGATCACCTTTTGCTGGTCTTTGAAATAATAATGGAAGATTGGTCCAAACAGGGTTGAACAGGTTTGAATTTATTCCCGTGATAAAAAAAGAAAATAGCCTTTCGCATTGCCTTTTTTCTCTTTTTTGAGTGCTGCCGTTTCCTGAAGGTGCTTACTCGATTTGATGCAAGTCATTAAAATTTGATGTTGTGAGCTTAGAGGGATAAAAAAAAAAAAAAAACAGCACAGGCTCTATAAGAATTCCTCTGACAGCATTTAAACACTGAACACACGGGATATTTTAAGCAATCATCAATCAGGGGACTGTTTTTGAGATGCAAATTCAATTTGTCCTTCCAATTTTAGACTCCTGAGCTGAAGATTGCCGTCTGAGGGTAACACACAGAACTCTTGGCTGTTGTTCTGTTGCAGCAGCAGAGAAAATGTGCTTTGTGCCACTGAAATAAGCAAAAACTGTTTTCTGCACTGAAATGAATACTGTGAATACGGCCTGACAAGCCTTCAGCGTCTGCAAGGAGACTCGCTTTCCGACGCCGTAAGCCACAGCGCTTTCTCAAGAAACATTTACACAATATACACAATTTTCTTCTCTTTTAAAACTTATGAAAAGTGACTCACCAGTTGCACGGAGTCCTAATTGGTGACAAAATGATTTTTACACTGAAAACTGCCGTCTGACTGCTGAGAATCCTCTCAGGCCTGTGAGGCATTTACAGGTGTCGACACAATAAAGCCGCCCCGGCTGTATGCAGCATGATGCAACCAGCTAACACAGTCCTGCAACACATACTGCCACTGTGAAGCTCGCAATTGTCAGTTTTGTGTCGGCGCCGTGTCCTGAGGGCATTGATTCAACTATTTGGTCATTTAGAGGCTGTAGTTTGTGGTCTTGTGAATTCCATTATACCCCTAAGTGAGCCTAACATTTAGGGCGGGTGTGCACAGTTTAATAACAATAAAAGCCGATAAAAGCTGCGGCCACACAATCGAATCAACGCTGCTCCCTTCACAAAGGTGATGTTCTTCACACAGCTCGTCTTGGATTGTGAATTTTCCATCCTGTCCACTCTCTGTATTTCCGTTTCCTTTTTATCCTCGCTTGAGTTACAGACTACATTTGTGTGAGTGTTCTGAGGAGACTGTGGAGGTACATACGTGAAGCGTTCAGTATTCGTGTTTTTAAGAAACTGAACGTGTGAACGAAGCTGCAGACTTTGTGTTGCCATCACATTGCACTCCCTGCAGCGTACGACAGACTGAGAAACAGACTGTGAGGAGGTGAGATAGTAGCAAGTAAAAGCAGTGATGCCACAATATAAAAACACTCAAGTGAGCACTCAAAATATTCTCCTGAGAAAAACGACAAAAGTGTCCACACAAATCAAGTTAAAGTACTGGTTTTGCAGGAAAATGGCCTCTGTGTATAAACCGAACGTGTTCTCACTTCCAGCTCGGCAACTAAAGCAGCGTGGCATTAATACATATGCAATGTTCAGTTAGACTTTCAAAGTTATGCTTGCTGAAAAACATTTCAAATATCATAACATAACATGTTAATTGGTTAGGTTAAGGCTCTAAAACTTCTTGGTTAGATTTAGGCTCCAAACTACTTGATTAGGTTTAGTCTCAAACTACCTGGTTAAGGTTTAGGCTTCAAACTTCCTGGTTAGGTTTAGGCTCCAAACTACTTGGTTAAGGTTTAGTCTCAAACTTCCTGGTTAGGTTTAGGCTCCAAACTACTTGGTTAAGGTTTAGTCTCAAACTTCCTGGTTAGGTTTAGTCTCAAACTTCCTGGTTAGGTTTAGGCACCAAAACTACCTGGTTAGGTTTAGTCTCAAACTACTTGGTTAGGTTTAGACACCAAATCTACTTGGTTAGGTTTAGGCACCAAAACTACTTGGTTAGGTTTAGTCTCAAACTACTTGGTTAGGTTTAGACACCAAATCTACTTGGTTAGGTTTAGGCTCCAAACTACTTGATTAGGTTTAGTCTCAAACTACCTGGTTAAGGTTTAGGCTTCAAACTTCCTGGTTAGGTTTAGGCTCCAAACTACTTGGTTAAGGTTTAGTCTCAAACTTCCTGGTTAGGTTTAGTCTCAAACTTCCTGGTTAGGTTTAGTCTCAAACTTCCTGGTTAGGTTTAGGCACCAAAACTACCTGGTTAGGTTTAGTCTCAAACTACTTGGTTAGGTTTAGACACCAAATCTACTTGGTTAGGTTTAGGCACCAAAACTACTTGGTTAGGTTTAGTCTCAAACTACTTGGTTAGGTTTAGACACCAAATCTACCTGGTTAGGTTTAGGCACCAAAACTACTTGGTTAGGTTTAGGCACCAAAACTACCTGGTTAGGTTTAGTCTCTAACTACTTGGTTAGGTTTAGTCTCTAACTACTTGGTTGGGTTTAGACACCAAATCTACCTGGTTAGGTTTAGGCACCAAAACTACTTGGTTAGGTTTAGGCACCAAAACTACTTGGTTAGGTTTAGTCTCTAACTACTTGGTTAGGTTTAGTCTCTAACTACTTGGTTAGGTTTAGGCACCAAATCTACCTGGTTAGGTTTAGGCACCAAAACTACTTGGTTAGGTTTAGGCACCAAAACTACTTGGTTAGGTTTAGGCACCAAAACTACCTGGTTAGGTTTAGTCTCTAACTACTTGGTTAGGTTTAGTCTCTAACTACTTGGTTAGGTTTAGACACCAAATCTACCTGGTTAGGTTTAGTCTCTAACTACTTGGTTAGGTTTAGTCTCTAACTACTTGGTTAGGTTTAGTCTCTAACTACTTGGTTAGGTTTAGACACCAAATCTACTTGGTTAGGTTTAGTCTCTAACTACTTGGTTAGGTTTAGTCTCTAACTACTTGGTTAGGTTTAGACACCAAATCTACCTGGTTAGGTTTAGGCACCAAAACTACTTGGTTAGGTTTAGGCACCAAATCTACTTGGTTAGGTTTAGTCTCAAACTACTTGGTTAGGTTTAGTCTCAAACTACTTGGTTAGGTTTAGTCTCTAACTACTTGATTAGGTTTAGACACCAAATCTATTTCGTTAGGTCAGTTTAACAATGAGCATTTTTCAGCAATTCTGGAGATAATTCTCTGTACGTCCGTCAGTTAGGGTTAGGGTTATTAAATTGTTTCATGGTTTCTCAGTTTCTACGTTTAGATTATAAAGATATCTGTTACTGGGTGTATGATTGAATGATTGTTTGTCATATATTATTATTAGTTTAAACACAATAAGCTTTACAGTTCCTTTACAGCTTCT
Organism: Sparus aurata; assembly: GCF_900880675.1. Classification (NCBI taxonomy): domain Eukaryota; kingdom Metazoa; phylum Chordata; class Actinopteri; order Spariformes; family Sparidae; genus Sparus; species Sparus aurata. The sequence continues at coordinate 27,935,330 of NC_044208.1, read as the reverse complement.
TCTCCAAATGTGCATCCATCTGTCCAGCTTTAAATATACATTTTTGGATTCCTTTATCTTATCTGCTGCAGGATCTGCTCGGTGCTGCGAGTTCGTGTCAGAGATATCCAGTGAGCTCTGGGAGCAGATCATTACAGAGTTCAGTAGAAAAAAACAACAACAAAAAACTGTTATATAATGTAATGTTTTGTTTTTTTCCAGATGATATCACACGATTTGCCCTCATCTGTTTTCCAAAAGTGGCCTAAATAGGTCTTAATTACCACGTCCATGACTGAGTGGCACCGTGGCAGAGCAGACTCAGTTCATTAGTCCCGTGAATATCAAGTCGTCTTTGCACTTTAATTTGTTTTCATGCTAACAACGTATACCCTGTCTTCACTGTCTATGACACATTTCTTCTCTGCTACAAAACCCATCTTTTGTTCCTTCTACACGAAGCTACAGAGCGAAGCTTGTGCGTATTTGTATGCTAATTGGTGATTTCTCTGTGCGGCATATATTGCGCTGTTAGCTGCCTTAGAGACACTGTTATCATGGGAAAGGTGATTTCAGTATAGAAAAATAATTGGTACGAATCTAAATAACACCTCCTCACTGTCTGGTTTCCACGATTGAAAGCACTTGTGCTCCGACAACAGCTACTTGAATTTTCAAAAACATACAATATTAATGTTGTAAAAAGGGCAAGCTGGATTAGATTTTTCCTTGAACAGATGTTTATGTATGCACGGCACATAAAAGCACAACGGGGAGGAAGCTTACCATGTTTCTGGCTGCAAGTTGTTCTTGTTGATGAGAAAGTTATTGGTGGCTAAACTACATATGAACCGAGCAATTTCAATAATTAAAAACACCACCTGTTGGGGGAAACTTCGTGCAAATTCCCCAGTAGTTGGCCAGATTAAAGTTTAACTTTCTCCCCTGGACCACATGGAGCAAAGCAGCGCCTCCATATGTCGGGCCAGTAGGTCGGAGGAGTCACTATTCCAGGTGGAGCAGAGCAGCTGTGACCTAGAGCGAGACTCGCCGTCTGGTGAGGCCCGTAATGAATGAAGACGGTGATGAATAGCGAAGGCAAAAGGCTCAAGGCTTTCTGGAGGTGACCAGGAGGAAACTCAGAATACGGTCGCCCTTTTCTTTATTTCCATGTCAGACACGAGCTCAGACTGTGCAAGGCCTCGGCCCGGGGAGATTTATTGACATCGCTAAAGCTTTGAGATTTAAAATGTAGAAAGGTGGATTACAGGGGCTAATCATGTTCACGCTCCGGTTTTTAGTGGGAACATTTCAAGGCTAAAAGTTCAATAATGAGCTTGTTTTGGGGCTTTTTATTTTCTAATAAGGATGTTAAAATGTCGGATAGATAATAGGATGAATACAAGATGGCAACAAATGACTAACAGGAGAATAATTCTGCATTCGAGAGCAGAACTCTGGTCCATCATGTCACGATGAAGACGTGAACCATTTGGGATGTCACTGGAAATGAATTCATCACACGACAAGGCCTCTGCGGGTGTATTTATGACACTGACAATGACTTCCTCATTGAGGGTCAAGTATTCCAAACATGAGTTACGAGGAACCTTGATAACAGACAATGAAGTCTGCATTGTTAAAATGCCACCTTAAATTATTTGGCATAAATAAGTTCCACGGGTGGGTCCGACCCACAGACCCGGTGCTTTATGGTCGTGGAATGCAGGTTGACGTTATCTTTACTTTCTATCAGACTCCTCTGTCCTGTAAAACTGTGATTATCATACTAAATTAACCCTTCATTCACTCAGCGTAAAGAGGAATCTCCTGATTCAAGACGGTTGAATTTCAGAAGTTATAATTAAGACTAAATTAACTTATGCAAACACAACTTCAGAGCCTGTTTTGTAGTAATTTAGAGAAAGCTACATGCTGGAGGCTTCGCTAATAAATTGATTTGACTAAACAAAGTATTCTAATTACATGTAAATTTCCCAATTATATTACACAAGTTCACATTTAATGCTTTTTATTCAAATCACAGTGTGTGTGAATTAAAGCAGACCCATTATTTTTCCCCTCCCTTCATTGTTTAATAAAGGTTCTTCTGCATGTGAGTAACAGATCCTGACAGGTAAAAAGGTCAAAGTCCTAAAGAAGCTCCTCCCTCCCACAGAAAACTCTGCTCCTCAAACGCCTCATCAGTAGTCTGCCTTTCCATTTCGCGACATGGTGACATCACTCCATGTCACCATGTCACCCATTTGCATAACTTATACCAAATGGCTATTAAATACGACCCTTTACATTAAACTTATATCACATAATTAGATGGAAAATGTACATGTGATTGTGCGTCTGCGTCCATTTACCGTTCTCAGTTCAAATGCGATGCTGCGATCAATTGTCATGACATCAACCTCTGTTCTCTTTCACTGTAATTAACTGGAGCCATACGAGTCATATCTGTTAGTTCATATGGTCCCATTCACAGAGCCGGAGTCATTTTTTCCGACATTCGTGTTTTCATGAGTTTTAAGTCATGATTTGGAAAGAAAATGGACGCTACAAAGAAGATTTTGTCCCAAACTCATTATTATAATCTGCACCAGTACATTCCTTAAAGCCTCTATAATAGTGCTTTACCTGACTGGTTACCACTTGTTAATGCTTATAAACAACTCTTCTGTCTAATGCAGGTCAGTTTCACAGTCTGTCAGAGTTGTTTCATTGTTTCAGACTGAATATCTTCCTTTTGTTTGGGGCTGATTTTCAGATCACCTGTGTGCAGGTGGTGGAGAGACTGACTCCTGATGGAGGAGTGGAGGCAGCTTGGGGCGTTTCCCTCTCAGCCAATCAGGGTGTGACGACGCCCCTTTTTCTGAAGGCTTAAAAGAGGCTTTTACTCATTCTGAATCTGTCGCTGACTCACATGCTGTGTCTCGGTTCAGGGTGTGCATCCTCTGAAGGACTCGGCCTTTTCGGTCTTTGAGGGCGAGTCCTTCAGAGAGACCTTGTTAACCTCGTCAGCCGTTATTAAATGGGACGGTCTAGCCTTTGGAGCATTTCCTGGTTGCGTCACCAGATGTTTTACCATTACGCCACAATTTCTGCCGCCCAGGCCCGCAAAAGTGACGATCTACGGCTCGCGATGTCGCCATTTTCTCTCTTTCTTTCTTCTTTTTCGGGCGCACAAAGAATCTTGGGATATGTGAGGCCACGAAGGATCGTAGCGGTGCATCCTCAAAAAACAGGGAAAAGAAGGAGCATCTGGAGGAGCGTAATCGACCTTCAAATGCTCTTCTGAATGATTTGAGACACAGCAACTGAGAAACTCGTCCCATTAGATTGCAATCCAGAAACTCTGGTCTGTTTAGGCCCTTTTGTGTTTTCTTGGATGCTCCACATCGGTCTAGTGCCGAAACTGTTCAGTCTTGAACCTTTTGAAACACACCTACACACCTTCAGTTTGACATTTTATTTCACTGGAACTTGTGGGTACATATTTCAGTGTGATTAGTGGTTGACATCGGGGCATCTCCTCTAGATTAAAATGTTTTGTGTTTATATTTTTTACGTAGGTTGTTCTGGCCTGTAAGCATTTTACTGCCACAGCGTGATTTTCCTCTTCGGGAACTCATTTTTCTTCAGTTATACTGACTATGATTTGTATTTAAATGTGTCTGATAGCAGCGCAGTAAAGGAGTGCTCTGACGTGACACTCTACCCGAACACAATGTTGAGTTTTCTCAGCTTGTCTGGTTCATCCAGGTGATGTTGCTGGATGATGATTTTTAGGTTTCAACATTCTTCCATTGTTTCAGCATCCCTCTTCTGTCTCGTGTTGATATGGGAAATCCTGCAATTGTAACATGAGAGCAGCGCGTTGACCGTCCTGAGTCACAAAGTCTCCTCGACTCATGAAGCGCATTCTTTGCACCGAAGTCATAAAAGACCCTCGTTAGCGAAAGTAAAGTCTGTGGTGGTGCAGGCTTCAGAACAAGGCTTTCATGAGCAAAACATATTCTCTCATTTATGATGAAAAGACTTTCTAAGTGTCTGTTTGTTGCCTCGCAAACATCTGCATCTGATGCAACTCTGGAAACGTCTTTTGATGTGCGTTCATTTAAAGTCGGACTGCAATTAAAATCCATTTTTTTTGCAGAGAAAATAAGCATATACAGTTTATTCTTCAATGGTTTGACTTAGGCTGTTATTTGTTCCAAATTGTACAAAAAGAATAGCCCAAATTCAAAGCAGCTACAAGGAACTATTATTGTTTTTTTGTCTGGTTCTGTCCCCCGTGGACAAAAGCTGTTTGACCACCGCTTCCAGTTATAAACATCTTGATCTGAACGCTGCGTGCATTTGTGAAAAACAGGCTATTTTTAACACTATCTTTCTATCTCTGATTCTCTGCAACTGCTTAGATATGTATCTATGTGCTGCTATGTACATATAATGGCTGTAATATGACGATGACGACACAAAGCCAACTTTTTTTTGGTGTCGGCCGACAATGATTGACCCGGCGGCAAGTACCAAAAATAATATACAGGAACAGACAATTCAAATTTCAACTGATAATGTTTCATGACCAATTTTAAAAACTCCCCAGCCACAAAGTGATGTTGTTTAGGCATTAGAGCGTGAAAACCTGTTCTTGCAGTGACCTAAAATACAATTACGCACCTTAAATGTTAAACATGTATGAAAAAAAAGGCTGGAAACTGTCTGAGATGAAGCATTTTGCTCATTTACCCACATTCACTCTCATGCTGGTGAATCCTGCACCATGTGCTGTATATTTTTTGTTCCTATAGGCTTCACTAATTGTGCTGCAGAAGGAGCGTAATGCCTGTATGGTAATTAAAAATTAGCTTTGTTCATTCACAGTCATGTACTTGTTTTCCCGCTCGTGGAGTTTGCACTAGTTTTCTAATGAGCCCCAAACTCTGTACATGGTTTTAATAGAATCCGTGCAAGCAGATGTATAAGTAAGTAAGTGTGTGTGTGTGTGTGTGTGTGTGTGTGTGTGTGTAGCTGCATTTGTTTTTTTTTATCACAGATGATTTGATTCCTTTATCCGTCCGTGTTTGCGAGACTCAAGCAGGAAATGCTCGCTGTACTCTCCAACTGCCGATTAACAACATAAAACTCTGCACTATTTCTTTTTCGACTCATTGAAATTTCGAGTGCTTGTCTCATCTTCTTGAACTCCCGTTTCCGTTTTCATGTCTTCCCTGCTGAACCTGCACTACTTCCTCCTTAGAATATTCTCGCGGTCCCAAACAAACATTCGGTCTAAATTTGGAGCTCGTTAAGAGTCTCACACATCCGCTGAGAGCGCGGAAAAAGTGAGAGATTATGAATTGATTTCTCCATATCTGGACCATAAAAGCCGAGTGCATTAGCATTAGAGAAGATGAACGTCGCATTTGAAAATCAGCAGAGGGGTAAGAGTGGTGTTGAATTAAACAGACGTGTTTAACAAGCTGTTAACAACTCTGCCTGTCCCGCTCTCTCGCTTTTTTTTTTTTTCCTCCCCCTCTCTGCTGTGAGTAGACGAGATGAAGACCAGCCGCCGACCCGAACGGCAGCGAGATCCCACGAGAACATGGCGAGGAAACAAAAAAAAAGGGGGAACTGTGGAGAGGTGGTGACAGTTCACACAGCCGGGCTGAGAGGAATCGGCCTGAGACAAAACGCAGAAGTCCTTTTGTCTCACAGCTGGGGAAAGTGTGGCCCAGAGCTGTTTAAATGTTATGGCGGCTAGGAATGGTTCTTATGAGCCCCGGGTCCGGAGTGCACATTACATGTTAATGACTTGGAACACAGACAGCAGAGCAGAGGCTCAAACTGCCAATTAAGCATATGCTGCAGACGCCACTGGTGTTCAGACACAACCATCTGATAGCGCTCAAGCTTGGCCTGCAGATCTGAATCTCTCCATGGGACGTGGAGGCTCTCCAATGGTGACTCATTTAGCCACAGCCATCCCTGAAAAACCACAGAGGAACACAAGCAGCTGCTGATTGGTTATCACTCATTCAGCTCCATCCTCGGTCAAACGCTTTATTCTCGTGCCGGGGCTCACCGCTGTCTCTTTTGCGTCTCCCTCGCTCATCTGTTCAGCGGAGCGCCCGGCGATGATGTTTGCCTGCGAACAAGTAAACAGACTTTACTCCGGCGATTTAGCGCCTCAATCATTCTGTTAAAGTGCCGAGCAGCTGAGGAATGGCCTGTTATTAAAGTGACATTTAGTTGGTAAAGTGTTATGACTGAAGTGGAAGGAATTCCATAGTTATTGAAATGGCGTGGTTTTTACTGTAATGTTTATACAGTGCCTCCGAGTCCTTCATGTTTTATTGTTTTGCAGCGGGGGAGGGGGGGCACATTTGTATAATGAGTGAAAATGTTGGCTGGTTCTCTGCAATAATAAACTGTACATTAAGATTTACACTGTTTATCCAGTGCAACAGATGAACATCAATAAAACAACTTTAAATAATCTAATAAATAACTGCTCTTTGAAAACTGGCAAAAGACAACTTTTTCTTCGACTTATCATTAAGTAAACACTGATTGCACCTCATGATGGCTTTAAAAAATGATTCACATATAAATTGGTTCTGTATAAGCTGTTCTTTCAGGGCTGGATGTTTCCCAGCTAAACAAAGGACGTGCATCCACAGGAAGAGGCATCGTTTCTCCCGTGAAACAACCAGAATAACTGTGAAGAAAACCCTGCAGGTGGAGGATGGAGGAGGCGAAGAACGTGAAGAAGGAGAGTGATAGAAACTGCACGGACGGGCATTCACTCAACGGCGGCTCCAAGGACGTTAGTTTAAAACCTGGACGCAGCGTCGGACACGGAGCCTCGTTCCTTCCTATCAAAGCTGCTCAGTGATGCAGGAAGCCAAAAAAGCTTAACTTTAAAAAAACTATACAATGACGCAGATCTTCCATGTTGTGGAGCTCATAGAGAACTCGTGGTTTTGCACCTGGCCGACATGAATGGGGATAAAAAAATGTAATCTTGCAGCTCCTCTAGAATTTCTTAATTTTTAGCATGAGTTGTGATGCTCAAAATAATATGAGGAAAAAGATGTTGTTGGAAGTAGGCTTCAAAGCGCGGCGCTCTTCCTGGGGGCTCGGTGTTGTGTCAAAGTCTGTTCCCCCGCTGATATGTTTCCCCCTTAATACTTGGACTTGAGACAGTTCAAAAACCAGCATTCTCTATACTGGATCAGTAAGTAACACAATCTGACAAGACAACAGGACAAGACAAACAACAAAGCCTGCTCTGCCAAAATGCTTCTTACGTACCGAACTAGCTGCTGACATACTACATGCACATGTGAGGAAAGCAGAATACGTCTGTTATTTTAGGTCAAGTTCGGGTTGTATTTTGCTTTGGACTGTAGCCAGGCTGCTACGTGGCAATACTTGTTGCTAACGAGCAAACAACAGGCTAATACCACAGGGAAGTTGAAGAGTTGTCTGTTTCTTGTTTTAGTTTTTGCAGTCTGGACCGATGATCAGACATCTCCGTGCTCTTGGACTCAGATTTATGAGGCCTTCCGTCTCTCAGTAGGAGCGAGTGAAGAGTCGTTGTGTGTCTCTGTGTGGTTGTTTGACCTTCAAACCAGAAATGTTAAGTGTCACTTCATACAGCAGCTCTGGTCCAGTGGCCCTTGGCCTTTTTAACTGGTTGGTCTGTTCGGTAATCCATCCATGATGCTAATTAGCAACTACCAAGCTTGGCTCCAGGGGTCCAATCGGCTTCGAGAGGGAGGCTCAGGCCACCCAGGGCCGACCCCTGTAGCTCTGCTTCTGTGTTTTGCATGTGAGAATAAATCTCCACAAATTGATCTAAATTTAAGACCGAGGATAAAACACAAAGCAAAAAACGATTGATTGCATAATTCATCCACTTCTGGTCAATATTTAGTCGAGGCACCTTTTGGCAGCAGGTGCAGACTTGGTTCTGTGTGGACGGGTCCGTCTCAGTTTACATGTCTGGACGCTTCAGCGCTTTCTGTCAAACTGCGTCATCCTGCATGAACAGCGTCTCTGAAATCCAGCCACAGATTCTGGATCTGATTGAGGTCTGACTTTGCTACTTCAGGACAGTTACTTAGTTGTTTTGAGACCATTTCTGTGTGTGTTTTTTTTCCTTCTCAGAAGTTCTTTTGAACACTCGCAGCTATGATTTCTCTGAATGTTTGTTCCAGTCAACTGATCTTTTCTTAAAAAAGTTGCCCATCGCCTCCCGCTGAGATGTTTCCCCACAGCATGATGCTGCCACTTTTACTTTGTGGTGGAGATGGTGCTTTTGCTGGCCCGATTTCCTGAGAAAATAAGGGTTCTTGCTGAAGAAGAGCTCGCAGGGACAGTGCAGAGATCACCCAGTTAGGCAATAGATTATAATGTAGTTATCTGGGTAACAAAATATTGTTTTGGGCCTCTAATTTGAGATAAACTGTAGCTATTAATTCAAATTAAATTGAATTATTTTGAACTCAAATTAAATGCGCCACAGAAGGCAGCACAGCGAGAGGAGAGAGCGTGAGCAGCCCGTCTGGGTGGAGGTGGAGGTGGAGGTGGAGATGGTGTTGACATGGATGCTAAGCAAAAATAATTTATTGAATTTCTCACCAAAACAAAGACACGCTTATTTTCAGCCTGTAGTGATTTCAGAGTTCACCGCTGGTCATGTTCAAATTAATGTTTCCATGAACAAACCAAAACATCCGCCCACTGCTCATTTGCGTTACAGCAATCAAAAAGTGCTCGTTAATAAACACATAATTGCTTGTTTTCTGTGTGTTATCAACAGTTTATGAGCTTGTATTTGTTGCATGTGGGCGACTGCGGCTCAGGAGGTCAAGCGGTCATCCAGTAATCAGAAGGTCGTGATCCGCTCTCCGGCCCCTGCAGTCTGCATGTTGAATGTCCAGCTAGTGTATAAATGTGTGTGTGAATGTGTGATTTGTGTTGTAAAGTGCTCCGAGCAGTCCGCATAAATGCAGTTAATTTACCATTTCCGCCACTACGATCTTCCTCGTTGCTCCTGCGCTGCGTTCAGGCCTTCTTTTTTTCAAAAGGGCAGAGTATTCTCGCCGCAAAACTGACCGCTGCAATTGGCGTGACCTCCAGTAAATCCAGCGGCATGCATAATTAACCTCCGCTGACATGTGTCCTCTCATTATTTTTCGCTTTCTTAAATGCATATTTGCGATAAGGGAGGAGGTGCACCCTGCAGACACTCACACAAGCGACACACAAACTGAGACTCCAGCCAGCCTGATGAATACTGCAACTGTTCTGGGCCAGAACGCATCAGATGCAGTGATGTGCACAAGGGGGGGGGTTGGTCGCCCCCTGTCGTGGCCAAATTGTTGAAAAACTCGCTCTAAAGTGCCCTCCTGGGAGCCAAAACGTGCGCTAAAGTGCCCTCCTGGGAGCCAAAACATGCGCTAAAGTGCCCTCTTGGGAGCCAAAACACACTAAACTGCCCCCTTGGCTGGTTAAAACATGATAAACTGGCCTCTTGGGTGGCAAAAATGCGCGCTAAAGTGCCCTCTTGGGAGCCAAAATGCACACTAAAGTGCCATCTTGGTTGGCAAAACACACTGAACTGCCCCCTTGGCTGGTTAAAACATGATAAACTGCCCTCTTGGGAGCCAAACCGCATGCTAAAGTGCCCTCTTGGGAGCCAAAACGCGCACTAAAGTGCCCTCTTGGTTGGCAAAACATACTAAACTGCCCCCTTGACTGGTTAAAACATGATAAACTGCCCTCTTGGGTGGCAAAAACGCATGCTAAAGTGCCCTCTTGGGAGCCAAAACGCACGCTAAAGTGCCCTTCTTTTCGCCCCTGCCCTTCAAAAAGTCTGCGCACGCCACTGATCACGTGTGCAAAAACAAATGTAAAAGCTTCAGTAAATCTGACCCCTGTGTGCTCATATCAGATCTCTCTCTGGTCCATAAAATAGTCATGCGAGTTTTATTCAGCAGTGCTTGTCTCGTCGTGTCTCTTTGCCTGCGACTGTTGTCACATGCTCTCACATTTCACCGTGAGGCGCCGCTGAAGACGCCGCCGACCTTCCCCACTGACGCACTCCTCAAACAGGCACATCATTTGCGAGGACTGCCACCTCCAGGTAGATTTACAGCCACACTCTATTATTATACGTTCTCTGATTGACCTTTTCTGTCCTCTGAGAGATAATCACCGTCTTGGGACATTTAACTTGCACATCCTGGTAACCGTGTTGTGGATTCGCCTGGAATTCTTCCCGTCATTGTGATGTGGTTTTAATGGAGAAAGCACTGCCAGTAAAACTCACTGTCCACTTATTGGACCTTTTTCTAGATAGTATTGTGTATTTAACCATAAAAAAAATTATATTGCAAAATACTTATGCAGCCCATTACTTTGATTTTCATATTTGAGCTTAAAAGTTATAATCCTTAAAGGGCCACTCCAACAATTTTACACATGCAGGTCAGTAAATGCTTCAATAAATCTTCAATTAAATCTATAACTTTTCCTTGTAACTCTGTGGCTCTGGAGAAAAGAAGGAAAAGAAGGACTTAAGTGGTTTCATAAAATTAAGAATATGGACTATATGCATGCATGCAGGTCATTTTAATCCAGTGTTGTGACCGCCACAAACAATGACAACTACTATAAAGAAAGTCACAATTAATATGTATCTATCAAGCGAGGAATGTCTGTCTGTGATTCACTTTTCTCTAGAACGGTTCATCCGATCTACTTCACGCTTGGCAGGTTTGTCGGGGAGGAAAAAAGGAAGCGCAGTGTTAAATTTAGTACAATTTGTACATGTGACATGTTCAATATTTCAGATATCTCATGGGGAAGCAGACGTAAAAAAAACAGAAGTGAGCACGGTGCAACAACTTGCCGTAGTAATGCGTCGCAGAAGGTTAACGAGCCTGGATGACGCAGGTTTTCTACTCTTCAGCAAGAACTGGAGGTGATGTGTTATTTTCCTGTATGCTAGCTTACCTCAATGTTAACTGTTGCGTTGCAGCACCGTCAGCTGCTTCCGGTTGCCTCTTTCATTGGTTGTTCAGCTCTGGACATACCGTAAATATCAAACATGTTTGATATTATCGGGGCGGCCCTGATGAGTCTGTGAGCACTTCAGGAGGCTTAAGACTGAATCTGTAAACCCCTCACATTACCAGATAATCTTTGCCCAACAACACAACTTGATTTTACTTTTAAATTGCGAGGATTAAAACTAAGGATGAGTGAGCACACACTATCTGTCTCTGTTCATCCAACAAAATCATTATTATCTGTTTATTATTATCCAAAGTCAAAATGGGCTGGGCTTGATCTGAAGTCGGTATGGGTTGATCAGAAGTTGCTATATTTTAAACGTATTTAACAACTAATTGCAGAACAGCTTTAGAACTGACCTTCAGATCAGTGTTTTTGATTACAGGAGAATTATTTACAGAAGTGTTTTTCAGAAACTTGAATGAATGAACATCAGTCGGCTGCAGAATGAGGAAGTTCCTTCATCATGAGTGCAGATATCTGCACCTTTTACTCGTATTATGTTTACCTTGTTTCAGTCGAGTAGTCTTTTAACCTGATATAACATTCTGAAGTTGTGATTTTGCTAAGATATTAAACATTCATTAAAATAAATAAAACTCCCACATGCGTCCAGATGTCTCAGGAACTCCCTCATTTGCTGTTTCGGATGACGGTGTCGGGGAGCGCTGTCAGGCCTGTCGCTCTCACAAAGGTGTTTAATTGGGCCGAGCTCTGTGCGACTGTAATGGCCACAGCATGTGATTCTCATCATTTTATTCTCATTAAACCACTCAGTGACCCTTTGTGCCCCTGCGTGGAAGCATCTGCATTCATTAAACATAGTCAGTGACGTGATATATCTCATCTGGCTGAGGTTGTAATCAAAAGACTCTCTGCTCATCTGAGACAAACACACTGAATCTCAGTGAGGGCGACGAGCAGCAGCGGTCCCGTTCTCTCAGGCTGCCTGGGATCTTTGTCGTACAAGACACAGGACCAGGACCTCATATTGTGCTATTGTTGAAAGTTCATTTTCTCCCTGATGTGCAAGCGGCAAAATCAACAGTGACAATTCAATTTTCCACGTTCTTTGACTGTTCAGCCACTCCTGAACCTAAACCACACACATCTGCTGATAAGCGTCTCCACACACCGAGGAAAGTTGGTGCCAAAAGCAGTTTGCACAGCATCTCTTTGACCTTGGCATGATTGCCTGTGAGGCACTTTAATTTAATCAGCTTCCCCAAGCTTGAAGCTGTGCTCATTGTTAAGGAGAGCAGGACCAGCGAGTGCTATCCACACATGTACACACACACACACACACACACACACACAGGCACATGAAGGCATACTCCTCCTCGTGCCGAGGCAAGGTTAGCGACAGACCAAAGCTCCAGGGACCGGGGGCCTCACATCCTCACAAAGGCCAGCAGACAGAGGAGTTTGCCAGGCATCTCCATCAAACAGGCCCGTCTCTAATTATGTCATCAATCAGGGACGGGATGACGGGCAGGTACTCAATTAATGGCCATTGGAATGCAGCGCAGGGTCTTCGGGCACCGTGCCATCTCTGTCATCTTAGGCAGGCAACAGGACCTACACATCAATGCACTTGGAAAATGCACGAAGGCTGGGGCTCGGACAAACACACGCAGCCATTGTACGAGAGCCGGAGAATGTTCAGGCCGCATTCCAGCTGCACCGCTGCCGAATTAATCTTCTACCTCTGAGAGAATTTGTAAATGCATGTCGTGACGGTCATTATGCCGTATTTGCTAGTTGGTGCCGTGATGCCCTTCTTCTTCTTTTGTTGTCCTGTTTCAACCTCCGCCAAGGACGTTACGTTTTCCACTCGAGTCCATTTGTTGGTTGGTTCGTCAGCAGGATTACGCAACAAACACAAAACACATTTCGACAAAAGGGACGTTATGGGTGGTTTAAAGGTTAGAGTCATACAGGGTTATCCTGTTCGATGTTGAATTAAGCTTGATTGAATTAAAGGAGACTGTTGGGCGGTGGCAGGTTTTTTATCTATTGATGTATCTGCTGGTCCATCTGCTCCTCGTGGCATTTAAATAAAAAGAGGTCATTCGTACATTCAGGGCTTTGTTTTGGCATTCACACATTATCTGTATTAGACTGATGTGAGCGCTGCTATTAAATTATACTATATTTTACTGCTGCATGTTGTAATGACACCTGTCCCTGTTTAGTTTGCATCCCTCACTTTGCTAGCATGCACATGAAGACACTGTGGAGTTATTGAGACAACTTGGAGACCGTTTTCCCAGATGGCGCCTGATTCTTTCCAATCTACGTTGCTAATGTGGGCACATGTGCTGAAAATGTTTGACAGGCTACCTCCTGTTTGCCCGTTCATTCCAACCCATAGGCTGACAGCACGTTCCCTCCGGCATGCATGATTTAAAAAAAAATGTATGAATCATACAAATATTCTAGCAGTCGGATTGGCAAAAATTCAGATTCTTGTTTGGGGTTGATGCAATGTTCATACAGATCTACTCGTAATCATACAGCGGTTTCTTTTTTTAATTATTGTGTACGAAAAAATGAGGTCAGCGTTTTTCTTTTAACCTGCGATTCCAAAAACCCTCTTTTCAGCCTGCAGACACACGAGCTCACACATTCCAAATGCAGAGGGTGGAAATGCGAATGTGTCGTCTATGCGCGGCACGATATTTCACTGACTTGACAGTTGGCAGCCAATAAATATGGATGTAAACAATGTACGTTTCGACAACTCAAAAGAATTATCTCTGTGCTCTTTTTGACGCGGGGAATAAATTCAACTCAATGCATTTTGATGGGTGTAAACAACTGTGTACAAGAAGGCCCAGGAGGCATCCTAATTGTTCAGCTGCAGGCCCGGGGGGAATAAGGGAACACATGGAACTGTGGCACATAATAAGGTTACATAATACGGTGACTATGTTCCATTAAAGAAGCAGAAAATAGACGTCATCACATTACCTATTCGCTTCGCTAAAAATGGGGATTATTACCAGGACTGAGCATTTTAAACAAGGCTGCCAACGCTCACGCATTGACCGCGAGCCTCGACCAGTCAACACTTATCAAGTGCTCCCAGAGCCGCACGTCCAAAAACAAATTTATAACTGACGACGGCACAAAAGGAGGACGCTGACAGCACACAGACAGACGAGAGACGGCATCTCTCCTCTGCACCAAGGTGCAGGTGGGGAGACATTTGGTTACCGTGGTTACGGAGACACTCTTTCTTAAAACCCCCGACAACAGGTTATTAGGATAGTGCGTCTATGCAAAACCATCAGTGAATAAAATCCACAGATACCTGGCTACAGTACCTGGTATGTAAATAAACTGTGAATAAAACTGCACCTTCTATCTATTTATCTATCTATTATCTATCTATCTATCTATCTATCTATCTATCTATGATGTGTGGCGGTTTGCAGGTATGCTTGGTCAACCAAACGTATTTATCATCAGCCATGATTATTGGCTTGACATGATTATTATCACTCCGACCTCTGGGATGGATACTGAATCTCACTCCAAACCAAATTGAAAAGTTGGCAGCTCTAATTAAAGTATGTATATTGGACAGTATATCACCGTGCAGATGCACACATTACAACAACAACACCACTCTGGTCTCGAGTGAAACAAGGTAATCTGACGGTCGCCTGTTCATTTATCATGGCCTCTGGTGAAAAAACACATTTTCGCTGGGTGGGAAGTTTGCCACCATCTTGTAGCTAAAGATTATTGTTATTATTATTTTTTATTTTTTATGGGTTCTTAAGCTCTTAATCTCCTCTTTCCCACAGAAACGCTGCTCCTGAAACACCTCGTTAGTAGTCCCGCCTTTACTTCCGTGTCTTCGTTACATCACGCTACGTCACCTGGTCACACATTTGCATGATTTATGCCAAGTAGCTAGTTTTTGCACAGCTGCTCTGCTGTTAGCGGTGCAGGTTCAGGCGTGTGTGAGCAGACCAATCAGAGGAGACATGAAGGGGGCGGGGCCTTAAAGAGACAGGATGTAAGACAGAGTGGGAATACAGAGCTGTAGCACTGGACAGTTTGAGGAGACGGATGTTTTTTGGGCACTGAAGCACATAAACCTATTCTAGTAGTCACCCAAAACAAATTATAACTTAGAAATTAGCATAATATGTCTAATTTCAGAAAAAAAACATTTAAATATCCCAATACAATGCTAAATATTTCTTCTTCTCTTATCTTTATTTTAATCTTTATTTGGTATTGAAGCAACAGTTACATTGCTTTAATATTGTCAAATCATGGATAATGTTACTGGCTACATTTTCTAACAGCTAATTAGCAGTAGTTTGTATTATTGGAATAATTATTAAAGTCACCCTGTCAGCTCTCTTTAGCTGCACATGTCAGGGAATCACAGTTGGTGCAATGTGATTTAAATGATTTCCATAAAAGTTTCAAGATACATATTTATATTGACTGCCTTATTCAATTAAAACTTTGATGACAGACTGATTTATCTGTATTTTTATCCACGGTTCTGGCTGCCCCCGTTTTAAATAATACGGGTAAACCAACAGGCTTTAATACTTTGGCATTCTGGTGCAGCACTGGAGGACGTGAAGCCATTACACGCTGTAACAGTTTCTTAAACCAATCACCGAATGAGATTCATCATTTCATTCACATTTGGAAGATAATATTGAACCTTACATGTAATCATTGCATTTAATCAAGGATACGGACACATACGGAATGCACATAATTTGTTTACTGAGATACGGAGGCGCGTCATCAGTTTTTTTTTTTTCCATCAGAGCCATCACAGCGAGCTCGAAATGGACTTTGATCAGTGATTTGGTTACAAAATGAATCGCACTGGAATTAATGATGTTCGATTACTGTGCTAGCCCACTTGTGAGATGCTAACTGCACTCATTAGCCCCTGAACTGGGCAGGCGTGAAATGGGCGCCCACAGTGTGTCAATGCTAGCCTCTGCCTCAATGTGCACCGCACAGCATTATCAGCTGCTGTTTAGACAGAGGCGGCTGATAAATAGGAGGGCAGAAATGCACTCAAACTGATTCATTTGATTAGTATTGGATGTGTTTTTTTTCTCTCCTGGTGGAGGCTACCTGTGCTTTGCTGTGAGGGGGTTGAGTGTGTGTGTGTGTTGGCTGACAGATGTTCTTTCAGTCAGACCATGAAAATACCTCCCCAACAGGAGAATTAAGGTGAAGCCGATACATATGCCCACACCAACAGATTCTTTATACCAGCTGGATCGATAGTTTCTTCCGCGGTGGACCAGATCTTAGCAACAACAGGGTGAGATATTCCTTTTTTTCCCCCTCTGCAGCTTTAAATCATTGCAGCAGTGGGATTAAAATGAATGTTCACAAAGAATAAGGTAACATGGACAGCAAGGAGTTTCTACAACATTACACTTGACATTTCTTCTGTGAAACTTCTAGCACGGCACGAAAACACCACATTCAGAGTGGCAGACTTACCACTCTTACCTGTTTTTGGTCATTTTTAAAACAATAGGTCATTGATTTTAACATTATAATTTGTGGGAAATGGCAAAGGTAGCTCCACACCCACGGGGGCAGAATAAAAGCTTACTATTGCTCACCAAATTGGACTTGCTACTCTGGATGTAGCGACTAGTTGTAGCTGCAGTCGACTGGGCTCAGTCAACCTCTGAGACGGACAGACGGCAGGTTTTAAGATGGGTGATATAGTACAGAGGTTATTTACATTGCAGAAAAACAAACCAAGACTGTTTCTGTGATTGTTGTTGCATTTTCTGTAAGGGATGAATGAAGTGTGTTTTACGACGAGTGAATGAGGCAAAGCTCGTCTTCTCTTGTAGCTAGTTAGCAGGCTAACTTTAGTAGACATTTCTCCAACAGGAAACATAGACATTGTCTACAAAAAATATCAACGCTCTTAACAGTAATATTAATTCTGTTTGCAGATTTTATCGGTTGTCAAAAGCAAGCTAGTTAAGCTAATGTTGGTTGTTTTAAAATGTCTTTTTAGATGTTTCTAGCTGAACATGTAGGATTTGGTTTACCACTGTAGGTAGTTAGCTAAAGTGGTGCTAAAGTTTGCTTTAGTTTGCTTTTTTGCACCAGCATCCAGCCCATATGATGTGTTGCTCAGCTGCTTAAAAATGTGCAGTAATCTAAAGATTGACAATCCTGATGTGCCCAGTTGTTAAGCTATGATTGGATGGCCGCAGAGGGTTTGATAAATGGTCAATCAATGTTACATTGCCATTTCAGTAGAAAGAAAGCTTACGTCACTCCAGTGAGCAGTCTTGTGTGATTTTCTGTAAATTACAGAGGACATTTCCAGGTATTGTAGGTTCATGTTTGTGTACCGTAATATACATTTAATTCAAGACTACAAAACTCAAGCCTGGAAGTAAAGAGCAGCTAAGAGCAACAATGCACATTTTTTCACAAGAAATCAGAAAACCTTTTATCCTCAGCAGTCTCGAAATCCTGTCGACAGATAATAACATACTTCAGCCTCAAGTGTTTAACAAGTGGCAGCCTCATTCTTTCAGCTACTCCTTGCTTTAACTAGAATGTAAGGAACTATTAAAAAAGAAAAAGAGAAAAAGATATACCAGTGAAAAACTAAAGTAATGCAGAGAGGTATTTTACACATCTGAGGCTGTTAAACGAACACTCAGCCATCGGCTGCTTTGCTCTCAGGGCTTTTCACTCATCCTTTAATATATCTGTGCTACCGCAAAACTCATATGATCATCTTAATTTTTTTCCCCCTTCTCAGCCCGTGTCAGTCAACATATCATAGCCTTATATTGCTTCCACCGCGGAGGACGGCATGTCGGGAGGTTGAGTTAACCTTTAATTACAGCCTTATAGTACAAAGTGCTGAAAGGCAGCCATTCATGGACTTAATATCTTATGCATTAAAGGGATAGTAGGGTATTCAGACACACGCTAACGGGGGCATCATCAGAGACTGAAATGAAAATGACCTGATTGTTTCTAATTACAGTCTGGCCTGCAGCACTTTTGTATATTCAAAACATAGTGATGAACGTGAGCTCCAGAGCCGAGGTCCCCCTGATAACATCCCAGTGCTCCATCGCCTGACTTGTCCAGCACAGGTTGAATTTAAGGGTTCAGAGGTCCTCTCCTATCAGTATGATTGATCACCTGCATCCTTGCTGAACTAGCACAAACTATTGATGTACTGCATCGACTGGTATTGACCCAAGCATCCTCCTTCAGGCATACAAGACCTTATAGAAAATTGTAATGCTCAGTTAGATTCTTTAGTGTAATTTCAGTTTCTTTATCACAATCGTTAGGAGAAAACAAGAAGGTTAAAAGTTGCATTAAAGATATTAATTGCCTTAGTGATTAATTTTAGAATCCCAACAACAACTAGAGGTCTTTTTGAAAAGACAGCTGATAAAGGTAGGTTGGATGTAATGGTGGATTTTGTCTGTGTTATATGCATTTTGTTGGAAGTATCCAAGCGTACTCTTGCCAGTTTCTACCTTCATTAGCCTTTTTCTCTGTAGTTATTCCCTTGCGTGATTGTTATTTTGAAAGACTTACATGTTTGTACACTCGTGTTGGTAGAATAGTAACACTGATGCTTTGGGATTGTAGTTGGAGCATTTGACAAGTTGGGAATGAGACACAAAAATCAACGTGGTAACAACAGGAGCTTTAAGTATCAATTTGTTGGGAAAGGTTCTGATAATAACTTTGGGATAATTCATTAGTGAATTACCAAACTAATTCTTAACCAAAAAGGCCAATTATAGTGCAACATGCTTGCCAAAGAAGAAATGGTAATAGTGGAAGATCACTCAAATTATATTCAGTTAAGTATTTTAATGTTAAATGTCAATGTTTTTAATAACTCTTGCTCTCTATAATCTCTGTACACTGCAATTATGGTCCAAATGGGTGAATTACCATGACAAAAATAACTGTGATTACAAGTCAAATTTGTAAGAGAAAAAAAGGATTCTTGGGAGGTTAGGTTGGCCACTAACCCAGTGAGTCAGTACTTGACGAGTTGGGAATGAGACTCAAAAATCCAATTTCTTCAAAAACAGGACCATTTTTAAGGTTAAGCAACTAAAACACTTGGTTAAGGTTAGGGGGAAAGATTGATGTGAGACATAATACAAACTTCAGTAGAAGAGGCCCTTGGTAGCTGTTGGAAAAGAGCAGGACATTTCAGAAAATACTAAATACCAACTATTTATCTCTCAAGTCCACCGACGTACAAACGATCAGATCAACCAACCACATAAGAGCAGGGAGGGCTACCAATGAAGCCAAGTGGTTTATCAAACTCGTGTCTGAATCAGTCAGGAGAAGAGCGATCATCTTTTACATCTATAAAAGCCAACTGTAGTGTCCTTGGCTCTGATTGCAATTGAATACACTCTGATACAACGCTGCCTCCCGTTTTCCATACAAACTGCCACTTCTCTCGTTGGCCGTCACATAACACTGACATCAAACGGTAATTTCAAGGTGTGGGATTTCCCTATACATAAACATGATGGAGGTAACAACATTCATTATCAATACATATCATATGTACACATAGGCCAACTGTATTATAACGCACAGCCACACTACATGCAAACACGTCCTGGTTCCCCACAGTCGAGTTCCTGACAATACAGCTGCAGTATGACATTTAGAAATGATGGCCTCAAGGCACGAGCAGCTCTCCAGCACATGATAATTCATCAGTTACTCTAAACAGCTGTCACTGTTAGTTATACTTTGGATCGTGGTACCATAAGTCATATGAATGAGGCTCTGAGCCTTTAACGTGACATATATTTATTTCTGGGATGTAATAGCTCTGAAAAATGTAGGCGGTATGTTGATGTTATAGTCGTGATACATTGTCTGAGCTCATCTCATTTTGCTTATGAATAAAAGACATGTAATACTCGCAGTCCTGGTGCCATTCACTTGAAAATGCAAAAAGCTTCTTAATGAGTAAATTTCTATCTTCTACAAAGATTCTAAATGGCAGATAAACAATAGCCAAAGCTTACTTACCGAATATTTGTGTCCCATGAAGACAAATTGAGCATTATGCTTACCTTGTTCGTAGCTGAATGGTAATCAGTATGTACCCATTAATGAGCAGTGTAGTGCTCTTTACACGTTGCTGCAAACTACTCAGTTTGTTTTGCGTGGCTTATTGTAGTTCTGAATCAGTCCATCAAGAATTCTGGATCTCCGGCAAGAGGAATGTTGCGGTAGAGGCTAATGAAGGCTGGGTGAAAGAGCGGAATGGCGCCAGGGAGCTCGCCTGGCCTCAACCCCTCCAGGGAATCACAAAAGACCTGCAAGTAGAGGAGATCATGGCCCTGCCAATCCCTGATACCCTTTGAAAAGGACAGACATTGTCTGGCCTGTGCTCTGATGCCTGAAAATAAGCATTCCTCTGGGCAATTTGAGCTGTTGAGGGTGCCAGGGAGGAATAAAAGGACCTGGTGATGCAAGGTTAACTTTGGCAGATTAAGAATACTCTCATAGCTGGTTTCATTTTTGTAAAGTTTTATTCAACCTTTCTTTAAAATGGGGATATGTATACACCAGTGCTGGGCAAGGTCAGAAATATAGTATCGGAAGTGTATTACATTATTCTTCTTACCCACACTGACATTACCTTATCAATTAGTCAACAGCTGAACTAATGATCACATGAATACGTCGCTATGTTTCTTGTTACTCAGTACACCTCCAATGCCTCCACATCCACACAATATGTATTCTGTATTTAACACATGAAACTAGAAGACGAGGTGTTTAACAAGCAGCCAGCCAGAAGCTTGGTGGTATTTACTGACTATCAACAGCTCCCTAAATGTTGGCTTAACATGACAGCAGACAGAAGTCCAAGAGTCTTGAACCCTCCAACTATGAACAAAACCAGGTGAATGTAGGCTAACCAGTTGCTAACGTTAGCAACCCAAGTTTAACTAAGCTCCTAGAACGAGTGCCCAATTTTACACAGTGGCCAGTTTGTGTAATTATAACTTTTACGTGATGCAGAGGGGCCCAAAAAAGTCTTGTGTGCTATTAGAATCTAATCCATTCAGTCTGCTAACATTTGGAGGATCTAGAAGAGCCACTGAAGAAATTATTTTATCCACACTCAGGTTAGCCGGGGGCTAAACCAGAAGGTGGTCTGCTTTGGCCGAGGAAGTCTCTGGTTCCTGATTATTTCAACAGCGTGGCAGTAAATGTCAAATACAGGAGCATGTCACAATATCTATTACTGCTGCTCAGGGGCTCTCAATCAAAAGAAAAGTAGTGTGGAATTACAGGAGTTGTTGTGTTCATTGTTGAATAACCACCATTGCTCTCTCCCAGAGGTTATAAGGACAGTCGACCAAAGAAAATTAACTAATTAATTAAATTAGAATTCCTTTGTGTTAGATCACTGTTGAAAAACATTTTTGAAGACTTAAGTACCCAACTCACCAAAATATAAAACAAAGGTATGATTTTAATTAGTTTTGTCGCACCTCAATCCATGTATCAGACCAACAGACCTCAACTGGATGCAGAAAGTCCGAACTGATTTCATCCATCAAACTCCTGGTTTCACAGCAAACAGGTGGGCCACCGGCATCTTCACTGTGATCACCAACTACTACTGCTGTAATGTAATCCAAGGGTTTTAAAAGTGTAATCACTAACATTTCAAGAAAGTACACAAAACTCACAACAATATAAAGACAACACAGGTATGAGAATTAAACTACACTACTAATTAATACCACATACTTAATGGTAATTACCTGCCATTTAGCTCCTTATTAAAGATTAATAACTTTGTAATAGTTTACAGTCATGTACATTATTTTCTTAGTTGTAATAGTGTCATGTACAATAGTAGGAGAAGAAAATACCAGCACTGGTATTTACTCAGACAGCTCGATGGGCGTTATGTTTTCTGCTGCAACCCACTGGGCTGTAATAAGGACTTTGAAAGTGACGAAGAGTTTCAGATTTCCGATGTACTGAACGTGTTTTACTTTGGAAGAAGACATGAAAAGGCTATTCTAGTATCGAATAATCAGTGTTTAATGTCAGATTTGACAGTTATCAGAGATAACGTGACATTTCACATGATAAAAGTGGTCATTTGGAAGCAGAGCTTTTCAGTACTGCCATCTTGTTGCAATTCCACGGCAACATGGAATTTCACCAAATGGGCCAGCTGGAGGAAGTATAACTGCACAGTAAAAGTGCTTCAATAATTGCCGTAATCACTGCGAACATGTTTCAATCAGTGCGAGTCGCTTACTCAGAAACTTGACCAAAGCGGTTAGCAGGTTAGAACAGCTGGCTTGCCTCTGACTGCAGCAGCTGAGAGGATTTACATAGAGAAGATAAAAACACTGCAGACACCATCCACGTATCAATCACTTCTCTGAGTGCTTTCACATGTAATCATGAGCTATGGATGAGCCGGGATGTCAGGGGAAATTGTCCGGGCCAAATGAAAATGGAAACACTCATCACAGGCGTCAAAAAATGGTGGAATAATTTTATCGAGGGTGTCGGGAATATATTCAACACAATGTCTGCTGTTTGTGTTATCTCTTTTGCCTATTTTGTAAAGGGACATTGAGCACCATCCATCAGAATAAAGATCTAGGTTTATGAGTTTACCGCTCCTTCTTTCTCTCTTTTTCCTCTTCCTGGCATATTGGGCCATAGATCTCCAAAGCCTGACACTTCGATGAGCCCATTCCAAGGGAGTGATATTGCACCATAGATTTTAACAACGTGACAGAAACACCAATACAGTGCTGAACAAAGAGGCATTAAGGCAAAGATAAACCTCTGTGAAACGCACATAAATCTGCAGGGGCCCGGTTTAAGATGGAGCCCAGAGGGGGTGATGGCCACCCTTAATCAATAAGAAGCTCATCAAGAAAGGTTTCCGTCACACCAATGGAACGTGGACGGGAAGGGGGATCTGCTTAAAGAGTACGCTTCTCTTTGCTGGTCCAATTAGTGACCAATTGTGCAATTACAATTCTGCAGTTTTCCTCAATCCTTAAAGCAAAATGACCTGGTTGATAGTTCGTCAAACGTTAAAAAGTCCACTTACGAGTGGGTCACTTTATACATCTTTCGAGTTTTCATCTCTTTGTGCAATGTGATGGAGCTCCTGTCAAAGGTTAAGCTGGAAAAAAAAATGGAGAAATTCAATATCAAGCCATAAGAAAAGTATCTGCAACTGTTTTCGATAGTCTTTTGCTGACTTTCTATAATACATCCGTGGGCTGTCAACAGGTTTTCACTCAATAGACAAGTGACAAGTACTGAGCTAACCACTTGAACACAAGGAAGGTCATCTCAAGTGCTAATCCCCAGACTCCATCAGTTAAGTGGACAGTGGCTGAGCAATAAGCTGAAAGTTCACCACAGGTTCACGATGTAGAGACCAGGAGATCAGCTTACATGTAAGGCCTGAAGGGCCATCAACGTTGTTTGAGTGTGTTTGGAGTACTGTTTGCATTTTTTTTTCTAATCTTCCAACAAAGTCTCAGTCAGTTAAAGAGGTTAAGTCAGACGGCGCTGACGATGAACTGGACTATCATCAACCTAAATGAGCATAGTTGTCGTGACGTGGCCGGCTGTGATCTGATTGTTTGACTCTGGACCGCTGGTGATCAGTTTTGTTCAGGACTCCTTGACTTCTCCAAGTGCACAGCCACCTTTCTATTAGACTTTGTAGTTGGCAACAGTTGTGTGGTCTGCTAGCTGCAGATGGATACGCCGCTACATCACTCTACCACTTTGGTCCAGAATGAAATATCCCAACAGCTACTGGATGACATTAATGGTTCCCAGTGGATGAATCCTGCTGAGTTTGGTGATACTTCCACTTTTCCTCTGGCAAAAAAACAAACTGCCAACAAAGACGTTCCAACCCCATTTATTTGGTTGAATACATTCAGGCAATGCATGTTTCTGTAAACCACATTTGTTGGAACTTAACATTTCTTTAGGTGTAATTTTCTTTTTTTTAATCTCATAACAGTGTTGTGCTTATTGTCCTCTTAGGTTTAGGAACAAAAAAGACTTGGTTGGGGTTAGGAAAAGGTTCCTTTGCCTGCCACAAACTCGGCCGGGAGATGTCACAAGGTCTCTTTAAAAATATCCCGTGGTGACATACAGACTAATGTTGACTTACCGTCAGGAAATGGCATCAGCGGCCTGGCAGCTTTCTTGCTTAACTCCACCATGATCCCCTCCACCTCCCCATGTGAAAGTCAGGTCGTAGCATGTAATGTGACCTTCTCTGGAGACACATACAAGTATGAACCTATCAGTGGTTTGCAGAAACATTTTATTTCATGGCGGCTGTAGCTCAGGAGGTTGAGCGGGTGGTCCAGTAATTGAAACAGTTGCTGGCTCGAACCCCTGGCTGCCCCGGCTGCATGTTGAAGTATCCTTGAGCAAGATTCTGAACCCTAAATTTCTCCTGATGTGCAACTGGCACCTTGCGTGTCAGCCTCTTCCATCAGCGTATGAACGTGTCTGTGATTGGGTGAATGTGACATGTGTTGTAAAGCGCTTTGAGCGGTCAGTAGACTGGAAGAAAGCGCTATAGAAATGCAACTCCATTTATTTTGACAACTGGGTTGGATAAACACTATGCATTGAAGAGATATGGCTCAAAACTGTGTATTGTTACAACATGTTAGGAAAGCAGTTGCTCAGCTGTCATCTTTCTATTTTCTTTAGCTCGATGTCAATAATTTCCTTATGCGTCAGCCAGGTCACAATATACACACAGGACAGCCTTCAGACAGATGTGAATATGGTTTGAAACAGGAGTGTTCCAACTGCACCACTGTCTTATTAAAGCCCCTGTTGCATGAGGTTAAGACAACAGTGGCGTCCTGACAGACCTTCAGACATGCCCGTGTCCTTGACATTTTACTGCCACACTGCTGAAATAATTACACAGCTGCAGACATCAAGTTGACAGCATACAAAGAGGGAAAAAAGAGGCAAGTGAAGTTAGGCCAATTGCAGATGAATAAATGTTCCAAAAATCTCTCAGTGCCACCCCTGAGGTGCTGTATTATTTTGCTTTTCAAGTACAGCTACAACATTTTAGAATGTTAAGTACGGAGAGGGTTATTTAAAATAGCTGTTTCTGTTCAGCAAGCTTGCTGCAGTTATTACCACAATAAATAACTAAGAATATGGTTTCAAATGAACAGAAAAATGAAAGGGAAAACACACTGGAGTATGAACTACCACTGATCTCTGTGGAAAAAGTCAAAGTATTTGCTCGTTCCCATTCACAGGGAGTACAGAACTCCACAGACTCCCTCCTGGAGTGTGTTAGGTCTTTATGGCCTGTGGTCAATTGTCATGTTATATTAAACATGTGAAAGACCTTTCATGTGAAAGAATCATCTGAAGGAGACCTTTGAAGATTCCTTCAGTCGCATCTTTGAAGGTACATTGATCTGGAAAGGCAGGCAAAGGGAGAGAAATCCCAAGTCACCTTCTTTCAGCCTGGAAATAAATATGTATGAAATCTAACAATCCATTACGGTAATCAAACAGTAATTACCACCTTCGTTAGCTCTTTGTGACACAAGAGATCGTAGATACATTAACATAAGAAGCACTGAAGTGCCGCACGACTCGCTGGTTGTCAGATAACCTAATTTTATTTCCCCCATGTGGGTCCATATTATCTAAGATGGCATTACTAAAACTGTCCATTCTACCATTCTGTATAAAGATCTACTTACAGCTCTTGGTTTCTTTGTGATGAGCCAGTTGGAACACGAAAATAGACTTTGCAGCAATGTCTTTTCTCCTTTTTGCTTTGGATCAAATAAAGACAACTACCTGTGTGAAGGCAACCTGGAGGCCTTTACAAACTGGTGACGTGATGAATGCACAACACGTAAATTCAAAATACTAAATCAAATCTAATCAAAATATCCTCATGGGCCACTCGGCAGCCATCTTGGCAACACCCCAAGGCAGTTATTTGTAGCTAACAAGACCAAGACCAGTCAAATCTGATAAAAACAGCAACAACTTCTTTTTACGGTTCAATCCAGAGTGCCGTTGCCACCAAATGCACGTTTAAAGTCAAATGTTTGAAAAATCTCACCTTTCTTGATAATCCTGGGTGTTAGCATGATATCCTCCTCTTCCACACCAATTAGAAGTCTGCACAACTGGTTGAATCTGTCTTGAATCTCTCGACAGTTCCCATCACATCCGTGCAACAATGCAATCGGCGGATATATTACCACCTTTTTTATTCTCTTTTCTGTTCAAAATGTCTCAAACAAACTGTATGACAGAGGCAGGAGTGGACCAGCGACTCCCGTGTTTCACTCAGTAAAATGACTGTTTTCATCAAAGCAGTCTGGTGGATTTGAAGGAAAGCACAGGTGGATATTAACAGCTTCAGTTCCCCCCGCTGGTAAATCCCACATATACAGCAATCTGTGTGTGCACGGAGCGATCAAGGTCACTTGTCCCAAGTCACATTCGTCACATCGTCTTTGCAATCTGGTGTCCTCTGTCATGTAACGACAAACATTTAACATTCAGCAGGCCGACCAGTGGAATGAGTTGTGATATGATGTCTGTTATTAACTGATGCCTTCATTAGCTGATGCCTTCATTAGCTGTGCAGAAGCTCAGAAAAACTGACCTTGTTTTGAAAAACTGTGTAATATTTTTGTTTGAAAGTACTGGTGGCAAAAAATGACACATATTATACTCATTTTTTCAAGTTCAGAATTTTACTTTGGGTTCCTACCAGAATAACTTTACGCGCTTTAATGCCTAAAAACACTTTTCGTTGTTTGTTTTTTGCAGGACTGTAACAGCAACAACAGAGCAGCTGTGCTAAATATATTCTTACATGCCAACTAGCTGCTAGGCAGGTTATGCAAAATATGTGACAATCTGATGTCACAAAGTCACAGAATTAAAGGCGGGGCTACTGACGAGGCGTTTCAGGAGCAGTGTTTTCTGTGGGAGAGAGGAGCTTCAATAACACGCTGAAGGAAAGAAAACAAACTAAAAGACTAAGTGGGTCTCCTCAGTTTATTCTTCATACTGAACTACTGTTGTTCCAAATCCTCACAAAGCTTTTTGTAATCTATTACTGTAAGATTTGCCGTATTGAAGCTAGACTATAAAGGAGAATCATTGGACGATGAGACCACTGGTGAAGCGGAGAGAGCTGAGGCACAGCGCTGACCAAATTACATTCCATATCTAATTATTACTGTTTTGATTCTTAATTAACTTCCACAATGGAGTCCCTGAGAAATGAAGCACTTGCAGCAGATGACATCTAATTCGTTCATTACGACCATAAAGCTGTTATACGGCTACATTCAGAGGGTTTTAAAAAATATATCATCTCACATCTTCTCGGAATTAAGTTTTAAATCATTCACGCAAAAATCAACTGAGCCTCACTTTCAAGTGCAGTTTGGGTTTTTCCCGTGCTGTGTTTGACGAGAGAAATAACAAGACGGAGGTACTGTACATGCAGAAGGTCTAGGTCGGGCACATTTCTCTGACAGACGCACGGTTTTCTTAGTTTGACGGCACAGTAGCTTTGACAGCTGTGGGACTCCCGTGTATCTTCAGTATTACATGTAACCCTGCAGGGTGAGCGCAGCCCTCTGAAGCCTGGTGCCGCCTGAGCCCAGTGCACACGGGCTGCAAACACCTCGCCGCTGAGGTGACCTTTTCTACCGGCTTCAAACAGGAGCGGGTCATTAAAGGCCAGGAACCGCAGATAAATCAGAGATGCAGGAAGCGACAACGGCCTGTCGACAGGCGAGTCTTGTGTTGCTTTGACAAGACTGATGAGGATAAAAATACGTTTGTGTAATCACTCCAATTGGATTAAGTTTCACCTTTCTCGCGGTGGAGTGATGGCGGTGTGGCGCATCGCGGCTGAAGGCTTTCATAATGAATGTTTCAGCATCTCTCTGATAGAAAAGAAAATACAGTGTCATTTCTGATTCCTGTCTGGGTTCCTCGTCCTCAGTTGTTAAATCCCTCCATGTCTGCACGCTTATTGTCTCGGAAAGCTGCCTGGCACAGATCTAATATCAACAGTACACCAGTGAGGTAAAGACGGAGGAGAGAGATCTTTGTGACACATGATGAAAGATCTCTGACAGCAGCAGGTGGCTCTGCTGCAAACTCCCACAATCCAACTAATGGTTCTGTAGAGCCCGGTATCGGCCTCCAGTTGCTGTCAGACTGGACTGAGACTATACATCGGCATTCCCTTTCATATCTACTGCTGCAATGTGAACAAAACTACATTTGTATTGTTACATAAAAGAGATTAAAGGAGCAGTCTTTGATAAATACTCTGTGGTATTGTGATACAAATGATAAAAGAAGAGGTTAGTTTTATTTTCCACCCAAGCAGAACAGGAGGGAGTCATTCAACACCAATCTGATGGTCTGTAATTATCAGCAAGCAAATATCACCCATCTGTACTTTAATGTACTTTTTCCTCCCCACCAAAGGGTAACATTTCTAAAAAGACAGTAATTACTCAGCTGAGAATGTGGGTCCCATTAATTTCTGCCTTGGCACATCCACTGCGAGCACATCCTATACACCCTCTCACTGCTGCGCCGGAGATTTATTAAGGTTCAGCTGGTCCTGCTCCGCGCTGGTGCTGTGTTAGGCTGCACGCTGTCAGTGGCCTTTTAGAAATAATCATCAGATATATTGGTATACAGTTTCACAACATATGGTGAGTCAATTTCAGCACATAAGGCGGCTATAACGGAGATACTTGAGAATTATCTGGTGTAACTGTACATTGAAGGAGAAGTAAAAGTGGTGTTTTACGGCGAGTCATTACGAGCACCAGGGTGCCGTATACACTCCTTATATCTTTCACTGCGTTTACTGTTTGCTAAGCCCTGCTCCACTTAGTGTTGCTACACCTGTGCCGGCGAATATCACTCAAAATGGATTCACTGGCCCCATTCACACTGCCGTTTGCATGCGGGGATCCTGTGCCAATTCTGTGTGAAAGTTTCAGATGCGGTGAGGGGTGAAATTTCTCTCCGGCGCTGATCCGCCTCTGGAGGTAGTATCAGTATTATTGGTGAACCGAACCCGTGTGAACAGATAATCCAGCGGTGCGGAAAGCGGGCATGTTGGTCGACGGTCATTTAACTGCACAGGTCCCTCACTCAACTAAATACAAGAAACGTCCAAAAAAGCAACGTTACCTGACCAAACAAAAGTAGTGTAGTGACTGTAACTCTCGTTGGCAACTTATATGAGGAAAACAAATACCACATCTGTATGTGGAGAATCATCTCTCCTCCTGTCTGTCCTCCTGTCTGTCCACTCCTGTCTGTCCTCTCCTGTCAGTCCTCCTGTCTGTCCTCTCCTGTCAGTCCTCCTGTCTGTCCTCTCCTGTCTCTCCTCCTGTCTGTCCACTCATGTCTGTCCTCCTGTCTGTCCTCTCCTGTCTGTCCTCCTGTCTGTCCTCTCCTGTCTGTCCTCCTGTCTGTCCACTCCTGTCTGTCCACTCCTGTCTGTCTTCCCACCTATCCTACTGACTTTTCGTCACATTACTGCCTGAAAAATAGTGTCTGTCACCGGCAAAAAACTGTGCGAAACCCAGCGAGTGTTTGTGATGAAAATAAATCACTGTGACCATCACTGAGACTTCAGTGAACTTTCCCCTGGAAAACATACTCCATTCCCGAGAGTGAGGGAGTCAGACAGCTTCCAGTTTACTGATGGTGATTATGTAATTATGTAATTTAGCACGTAACTTTGTCACTTTCCAGGATGTTTGGTGGGTCAGGATCTCAATCACAACACATTATAACAGCATCCATATGATTAAACTGTTTAACTGTTCAAATCCCAAGGTCCCTTGTGGTTGCAGAGATATACTCCTTTTATTATGGATATGCAATTTTTGAGCAGAGGCCTAGAAAATTGGCTTGGGGCTTAAAGGGTTAAACGGTTTAGATTGATGGGGGACACCTGGGAAACACCGACGTCATCATCATGACGTGTACCGTCACGCCTCTTTAGAAGCCGCAGCGCTGGCTTTCTGTGTGAATTACACAGCGGTTTGTCTGTAAGGTGGAGATGCTTCGCTCTGTGTGAATCACCATCGGCGGAGAATTGGCGAACGACTGCTGCGGAGATAACGCAGCGTCGCTGTGTAAATAGGGCTAGGGATTCAACTTTCTGGCCGGCAACCGTTGATTAATCCAACACAACCTCATACCCAAACGACTTAATAGGTCAACTGCCATCAACTCTCAAGGTGACAGACAGTCATCACAAAATGACCATTACACTGTACCAGCAAATATTCATTAAGTCAAAAAACGTATATTAATTTGATTACTCATTTTGTGGGCGCCAACAGGAAGTCAGGAGCTGATCCCAGCTGACATCGAGGATGCGGCAGGTTACACCGTGGACAAGCTGCCGGTTCATCACAGGGCAGATGTATAAAAACAAACAACCATTTATGGACACATTCACACCTACAGACAATTTAGAGTGGCCAGTCGACCTCACTGTCATGTCTTTGGACTGTAGGAGGAAGCCGAAGTACCTGGAGAAAACCCACGCAGGGAGAACATGTTTGAACCCAGGACCTTCCTGCCGAGGCAACAGCGGTAACCAGTGTGCCGTCGTGCTACCTACCTGCTGAAGAGTGAACCTACCTGAATCCCATATGAAGCAGAGCTGCCAACACTAGCCTAAACTCTGATAGCATCCTGAGAGAACACAGTGGATGTGCTAGTTTTGAACAAAACCTCCCTTAATGTCAACCAGTAACCTGAGAAACACATATTTCCTAGCTGCTCTGGATGCTCATGTAGGGAGTAACCTTTCAGGATTCGCCATCGATCGCATTGTAGGTTAAACTAGATAAACACACGTTGTTGAATTGATTCCTCACACTTCTGCTTGTGTTTTTTGGTTTTAGAAAGAGAAAGAAAAAAAAAGACTTCTTCTCACACTGTTGACTGTTTTTTTTTTCTCTTTCTTTTTGTTTTTTGCTCTTACCACAGCCCCATTAGTGAGTGTTCACTTCTGGCTCCGTACACGAAAAATATTGGATTCACAGCGAGTAAAAACCAGGAATCTGTGTTGTTTGTGTTTTTTTTGTGTGCTTCAGCATTTTGTGTACATATTCCTATAAGCTGGTTACATGCTGTCGCCCCTCAAAAATGCACCAGCATGTTTGATGTAAGTGTCAAGCTGAAGACCTAATCTAAGAACATACAGCACAATCGCCCACTCGTTTTCGACTGTCTGTCAAGCATGATCTAGCTTTTGCGCAATAAATCATTCACTGACACACAATGTAATTGGCCATGTGATGCAATGAAGTATGCCTGAGTATCTGATGGCCAGAGGGCCAGTTCTTAAGACATCTCTCACTTTGCTTCCCCGGCACATCATAATTACTCTGTTTCCCTACTGGCTTGCAATCCGTCTCCATAGTGATCCATCTTTTACATTCAGGCAGTGTAGATTCACGCACACACATTTACTCACAAGCACACTCCTCCCTTCGCTTTCCTCTAAGCCCCCAATTAATCTCTGTAGTAGACCTTTCGCATTCATTTTTCACACGTGTTCGCATTCACACATTCATTACATCGAGTAAATGAGTATCAACATAGTGCTCCGCTCATGTAAATGAAACATTGACGATTGGAACTGGCAATAATTAAAGGTAATTCATTATGAATGTTTTTTTTTCTTCTTCTATCGAGTTTAATCTGAACTTTAATGGAATAAATCCTCCTGGAGAAACCTCGGGGACGGGCGGATGCTGCGGTGTTTTAATTCATAATGCATCACGGGCCACGTCGGGGTCCCAGTGATCACATCGGGTCCGATCATTTCCACTTGACACATTTTGAATATTCAAAGGACAAAAACGGTGTAATCATAACCTCATGAATAATCTAGAACACCATTACAACCTTATGAAGACTGTAATTTACATTTCATGGTGAGATAACTTAAATGATAGCCGAGGGACAGGCTTAGTACTCCCAGTCATCATTTATAAGACTATATAGACTTTTAAGGGAAACTTTTTGGAGTCATTTGGTTAATTTTGTTCCTCTCTTTAAAAAATGATTCCTTAAGGCTTTTCCCATTACATGGTTTCATTGTCACGGTTTTGGGATTGGCTCTCTTTTAATGATAGGTCATTTACTGGTGATATCCCGAGGTTGTGGACGCCGGGAGGACTAGCAGTCATTTCAATGACAGTCATAGCGAGCCTCGTATAATTACTGCCAGTTATGTAGTAAAAAAAAAAGAGAGTTAATAACAAAAAGCAGTCAAAGAAATAGGAAGGTAAGTCAGGTGAATGGAGGACTGTTTGAAATCAAGCTCTTTATACAACCTAGTTTATTTTAATGCGACGTTTCCGAGCATAAACACAGCACATGAAGCATTTATCTCAGAATAAATACAGCGTTTACATTTTTTTTCTGCAGCTCTTCACCCTTAGCCACTGGATTAGCTGTGTGATAAAGAAAAGAAATGGATATAAAGAGGGAAAAATCCAAATTGAATAGTGAAAGAGTACATGAAGTCTGAGCCAGTTATGGTTATAATGCCGAAAAGAGAAGAGATAAAAACTGAAAATCAGAGCTAATTGCAGCAGAAAATGAGCATAATCACATTAAATTTGTAGTTTTTGGAAAGGCTTTCTGGTTTAGAGAGTCAAAACATTAAACTCACACAGTGTTTGATGGAGTCCCAGACTGAGAGAAACTGCATGAAAAGGCTTGAATGATGCAAAATAGCTGCAAAGTGTCAGATGTTGCTCTACACTCGGTTGGGCAACATATCCGGTAACAGCACTGCTGCGCTTTACCTCTTGTTTTTTTTCACAGCTTAAATCCTGAAAATAGAGGTCATGAAAAAAAAAAAATTAAATTGAAATAGAAGAGGAGGATGTGTGGGTTTTTGGCAAACCTCAACAAATTCACTCTCCTTGCGAGGCCTTGGAGATGTGACAGTTTGACAAGTGGAAACCTCTGGGGAGCTGCTTCCCGTCACCCTGCAGGAAATGAAATATGGATGATCAGGAACTGTCCATGAAGGACACCGCTGACCAGATGTGTGTGCACGGAGACATTAATCGTATTATTGCAGAAAATATCCGTCCTTAAGTAGTCATGCTTGTGCATCCATGCAGGGATTTTTTATTTTTTATTTTCAATACCTGATCACAGCCTGTCAATCCCGATTTATATCATACAGCCACTGTAACTGTAACTGGGCAGTGTCGAGCACATTCCTCATCCACTAAACCTTCAGCAGATAGCAAGATGGCAGAGCAGCTATTAGGAGGACACTAAAACTGGTGTTGTCTTAATGTTTTGGAATTGTTTTCTGTTTGCAGATAGTTTTGTTGTGGTTCCAGAAACGGTACATTTCAGCCACGCGAGCATTCACGAGGATAAACTGAGCTCACTCTTATGATCCTTGGACCTTTCATGTAGCGCCATCGTCAGGACAAAAAATTGAGGTTTGTCAAAAAGTTTGGTTTATAACCAAATAAATGCAAAGCAGATGAAATTCCCATCAGTCTAAGCTGTACTTTTTGTTCATTGCTAATTAGTAAATGCCGACACGATAAACTTACAATGCGTCCCAAGTTCCCGTCGGCAATTTCATCCGGAAAGTCATCAACAGCAGTCTGATGTTTATCACCACCTCAAAATCCCAAATCTGCATGATAACAGCTATAAAAGCTGCAGAATATAGAGAGCTGAAGTCCTGCTCCTTCTGTTGGACCTCATGGGACTTTTTATTATTGAAAAAATCATGGAATTGTCAATCAGGAGAGACAAATATACATTTTTTCCCTGTTTGGATTGTGCCATGACTCACACATGTGATGTTTGTCCATTAAAAAGATAGTTTTTCCACTCAACAAAGTTGCTGTTCCCAACTGCTGTCTATATGTTACAGCTGTGCCCTCCTGACACCAACACTACAATTTCTTTCCCTGCTGATCCCGTCAGAGTGGGCCACCTCTCGGGGAGCCAGTCATGATGTTCTGTAAGGAGGTGAGAGGGTGAACAGCATCCACTCTTAGTCATGAGTCTGAGCGACCGTTAGCGAGCGGCACGTCAGCGCCGACTCATCGCCGAGGTGAGAGGAGTGGGACGGCCTCATCCTTATCACAAGTCCCAGGATGAATCATAAGTTCAGTCCTGAAACATCATGTACTTTACTTTAATTCCAGGATGAACAAGCATCACTTTGGTAAAATGATGTGTCATCCCCACACTCGGCTCTCAGTGAAGGCTTCTGTCCTGTAAAACTCAGCAATTCAGAAATAAGACAGTGTTTTTTGTCTACAATGACTTTGTTTTTATTGATGCTATTTGATTTTTTGCTTTGGTTTCATCCGACACACTGTTACTGAACGTGTGCAGCCACACAGGAAATGCAAGGCTGTCTCACAAAAGCTAAAAAATCTATTGAAGAACTTTTTGTAGAAAATCACGAAATATGAAACGCTCAGTCCTTCAAAGTAATTACTACGGCAGAAAAGGAGAAAGTAAGGTGAAGTGGGATGAAAGGCGACTTAATCCACAAAGGGAGGAGGACGGCAACTTAAAAAAGAGCACGACTTTTCGTCAGGAGGTCGCTGTTTGTGTCCAGTGTGAAGCTAAAGGCTGAGTTACTTTTCCTAATTTAGCTACAACACATCTCCCTGTTTAATATCAAATGTATTTCTGCAGCCATTAATAAAAATACACAAAGAACTGGTCTGTTTAAAGTGCAGCCAGCAGCAGTACTGGACCTTAATGCAGCTCTGATAAAAAGTCAAGATCATCCAGTAACTTCTCTGTGAATCCTGCATGTGAAATCAGGGTCACTCGCCATTAAAACTAATCTCCAGAGAGGTTGTTACATTGTTATTTTACAGCTTTTACCAACTTCATGTAAAACATTTGACCTGTTTCCATCGTGCCTTTTTTGTTCCTTGAGATAAATGTCACAGCTCACTCTGATGCCCTCTGGCTGAGCATCAGTGGTCGACTGTACTGAACGTCCCACTGCTCCTCTCTGCATCGCTGGACAACATCTGGCTCGGTGACCTCTGAGACGCCGCCTTCTGCTGCTGTTTGTGCGAGTGTGTGAAAGAGTGCCTGCTCTCACCCTTTATACGTCTGCCTCTTGTCATGCATGCCTGCAGCCGGCTGGTAAAACACCCGACATGAGACCTCACGTTCGCTCATCTTCACACTCCCCTTCTCCCTTCAGGCCCCTCCGCGTCCCTGCCTCTAGAACCTGCAGATGAAACAGAATATTAACTCAGTGTAAATTGTCATTTCTCCCCCATCGTCTCACTGCATTCCCGACCCTCCACGCCTGCGTTTTCCCTTCAGCCACAGATATTGAATGTGTCAGAAAACGCGCGGCACGGGAGGATGGATCGGAGTAAGAAAACGTGCGTGAGAAATGTGGAACGCTGTGCAGCGGTTAGCGAGATAAGTGGCATTTGTGTTTCCTCCCGTGGCTAATTATGCTATTTATACCCCGGCAATGGAGGAGATGCTCTGAGCTGGTACACCAAGATTAGTATTCTCACTAACATTGTTTATCCTCCTGAAAATGATAACAGCACACACCTCTTGCTTTAGGGGTGTTAGCTGTGTTTGTGCCTGTGTGGATATTTGAGTGCAGGGTTACGTGTGCATCTGTCGGGATGTGCCTGCATTTATCTCGTGAGTTTTATGTATAATACAGTAATATGAATTAACAGGGAGAGAGTTTTATTTTTTTGTGTACAATATATCTAAGAGCATCCTGAAAAATACATATTTTATAATTTCACAATTTGCTGTCCGTCAGAGCTATGAAGAAAGGATCACATGTGGTGTTAATCCAAAAAGTGTTTGTCAGAGTCTCTTAAACACAGACAAAAATTGATTTATCTTAGTGGCAAAAAATGATTAAGTTCTACCAAAGTCTTGTTTTCTATGCAGCTCACCCTTCTCATGAGAGATACCAGACAGTTTAATGCAAACCTACCATGCAGACATGGCCGCCAGAAACCTTAGTGGTCATGGTAGAAAGGGAGTGAGTCTGTGAAGGACAGCCTGACTTGTAGAGTAAAATATTAGTTTTAACTGTTTAACTGGAGGGAAAATACAACATGCATTACTGTCAGTCTATATATCCAGAAAACACAGAAAAGGATGGATGGATAGAAACGTACGTAAGTCATATAATTGAATGTAGTTATTCCTGAACCTCACGCTAAACTGTAACTGTTAGAGAACATTCATAATGGTCCAAAAGTGATAATATGAGTTAATATGTAAACTGTTGTCAGCTAGCTTTATTTTAGACACAGTTTATGAGAACCAGCTTGACCTTGGAGTCCTTCACATGCAAAACTGACTCCAGAAGGGCAAGTAGATTGTCATAATTTGAAAAGTTGATTTTTGAAAGGCTCAGTCACAAACAAACAAGGATGGAGCATGGGAACATATTCAATTTCACCACCAGAGATTCAGAGCAGCCAGAGAAATCTTGTAAGAGGCCAAAAAGTAAAAAAAAAACAACACAGAGTGCCCATGCATGAAAACCAACATGACTGCATTAAGGATATCACTACACGAGAGTCGTAAACACACATTGTCGCTGTAAATGCAAGTTAAATCTAACATGCAAAGTAAAAAGCCATACATCCAGAACATCAAGACGCAGCCAACTTCCCCGGGCTCGAGCTCCTTCTAGATGGACCGAAGCAACGAGAAAAATGGTGCTGTGGTCTGAGGAGTCCACATTTGGAGTTGTTTTTGGACAGTAAAGTGATGGACCGTAACACCAAACAGTGAGACTAAAGCTGCTGCAAAGTTTTTTGAGAAACCGCAGAGTTGGATGGTGATTATCTGTGATCATGCAGCCCCCCTATCACATTCCGCATAGTCATCCGATCCACTGTGACATCAAAATAGTTATTATAGCAGCTTAAGTGTTATGGATCATAACGGCAGTATAGAACATTATTCACTTCATCCTATTTCCCCTCACAGCAGCCAATGATGATGATCTGTGGTAGGAACAAGTTGCAGTCGAGTTGCAAAAGCAGGGTGTGATAAAACTGGCTTCAGGCTGTTCAGAATAAATATCACGCCTCATCTGCAGTATATCTTACGGACATCTGTACTTACTGCATATTTCTGCTAGACTACTGCTGCTGCAGTGTCCCTCCATTCCTCAAAAGGACAAATTGGAAAAAAATCATATTTTGTTCCTTCCCTTTTCACACAGTATGCTAAAAAGCCGCTGGAGTAACCTGACAACCGGTCTAAATAAATTCAACGTCGTTGTAACTATGAAGAATTCAGCTTTAATATTTTCAGCGGTTACACTGCACTATATGCAGGAAGTACAAGACACGGCTACATTAACAATAATCCTGAAGCAAATCATCGCCTTATTTATGATTCAGTCAATATGCAGGGTCAGTGAAAACGAAGCCAAGGTAGCTCTCTCCGTGATGGGCCATCTGAAACACTTCCTCAACTCTGACAGGAAGGTATATTCTAATCTCCACCGTGGTGCAGCCTGGCTTTATGCAATGAGTGTCAAGAACTAGGAACAAATTAACATATTGTTATTCCTCTCCTGTATTCTGTTAGATCTGAACCAACACACACCTCCCAGGAGGCTGGTTGCCCTTTAGTTAATCCATTTTTCTATCATGCAGAGTTTATTCTATGTGTTGACTAAGAGTCTGCTGCTATGCTAACGGCTCTCAGAGATCCTGCTAAGAGACAGCAGGGCTTTGAGCTAAAGGCATTATACTAACGTGCTCACAGGGCTAATTCTATTCGGGCATATTGTGCCGCTGCTTGTGTTCACATAAATACAAATACATTTTGAAGAAGCTCTGTGAGGCTGTATGAGACAGTGGCGCTTTGAGTGAGATGCTCTCTCCAACAGCATTACTATGGATTTGACTTGCTTTGTTGCAGGACCCATCCTACCTCAGACTGCCTCGTGTTTACTGTTTTTGTATGAAGAAAGTCTTGGTAGCTTTGTGGTCCTCTGATACAGATTGAACACTGACAGATTTGTGCCTCCAACACTGTAGGCAGACTCCAATGACCTGACCAATGACCACATGTGAATCACTAATCAAAACCCATTCATTCATCCAATGAGGTTGGTGTGTTTACCGGGGAAACTACACCCTATTAACTTCCTGAATCAGAACCCCAAGAAACAAAAAAACCATGTGGATCCTTTTATAGCACAGATGCAACATCAACATGCTCACCTGTGACAACAACATGCTAATGTTTAGCTTGAAGAATGTTCACCATCTTAACTTTCACATGCTAGACTTTGAAGGTTAAGGTAAACTTTATCATCCCACAGGTGGGAAATTCATGTGGTACCATTGCACGTTACATTGCTCTATACTATACAGCATTAAGGAAGAACATAACAAAACATTTAAGAGAAAAAAAAGAAACAAATAACAGGACAGACAAAACAGTAAAAACATTGAGGAGACTTGACAAGCATGTGTGAATAAAGAAAATAGTTGAGTGTTCAATTTAAAATACTTAGGAACGTTTTAGTCTAATGTTGTACAGTCTAATTGCTGTAGGCACGAAAGACTTGTTGTACCTTGTGGTCCTGATTTTCCTCTGCAGGATTCTGCCACTTGACCTGCTACTTCTTAAAAAAAGTCAGGTGAAGAGGGTGGGTTGAGTCATTTAGGATTTGATCTATCTTTTTTAAACTGAGGTCATTGTGCAATTGAGCGACAGATACCTGATCAACTTCAATGATCCTACTGGCTATTTTGACTATTTGTTGCAGTTTCTTTTGATCCTGAATATACATGTTTCCAAAGGCACAAATAAGGCCGGAGGATAAGACACTCTGCAGGAGAGTTTTGTAAAACATCTGAAGAAAGCAGCTATCTTAAAATGATTCCGTCTCCTAAGAAAATACCTTTGATTAGCTAATTTCTGGTCACATTTATTTATTTTCACATAATTCCTATGGATTAAAGGTTAATTGCTCATTAAAGTTATTACCCTTAATCCTGAGGGGAATGTCCATGTCTCTATCAAAGTTCCAGGTGATGCATTCAATAGTTGGAGACATTTCACTAAAACCAAACATCTTCAACCTCATGGTGGTGCGAAATGAAAAGTCAAAGCATCACCAGTCCCAGATTTTAAAGAAACCATGACTGCCTGTAGATAAAATAATCCATGTCCATCCATCCAGTAGTTAATGAGATACTTCAGTTTGGATTGAAATGTTGGACTGACTCCCAAAAAAGTACATAGCCATGCTTGGATTCATGCCACTAGCAAGGCTAAACATGCAAAACATGCTAGCATTACTTAAAACATGCATTTAAACTTCTGGTATTTTCTATCTCGCCCTCGCTTTTTCCATACTGATGTAGAAGTGGCTACCAGTGGGCATGACTAACAGGCTGATATTATGCATGAGATTTAACAGATAGTGAAGAAGCTGTGCCAGATACGGGCCCTTTGAGAGTGACCTGATATGTAAATTGGAGAAGACTTGTTTTTAATTTCTCACATATATTGCTCATGTGTTGGAAAGAAACCTCTACATTGCCCTGCAAAAAGCTACACTGCAGCTTTAATGAGTGTTGCTTAGCTGTGGTTGCGTCTTGGATTAGGAAACAGATAGGCCGAACCATATGTTTCACATTATCTCGCAGCTGGAGACCTGAGACATGCAGCCACGCTACCGGCCAGGACAGGAGACTTTTCAGTCAAAATCAATCCGACTGTTTTTGCCTCTCACCCTCATCTTGCTTCAGTTTCTCATTCTGTCATAGATGGTGTCATGGAAGGTAGATAATGGATTCCCTCGCAGCTCACTGTGATAAAAGGCGACACAGCTGAGTCATGTGGTCTTATCAGCTCTTTGTGTTCGATGTGCAGGACAGATCATCCCGCAGCCACAAAAGAAGCCATTGTCTCTTTTTCCCCCTCTGAAAATGAATTCTGATTAGCAGTTCCGCAGATACAGAATGGGTTACTGTGCTTAAAACTAAAATCCATTTTTCCCCCTAAAATCCCCGCTGCAAATGAATCATGCCAAAGTTATCATTCCATTCCCCCGTTCCTCCCCTTGCCTTTTTTTATTTTTTTTATTTGACTGTTACGGAACAGTTAAGCCCATGAATGCCTTTTTAAAAAGGAAAACATTACAAGGTCTGGCTCAGGCAAACCAGAATTATAGCAAATCGTTCGTAAAATTAAACTGTGACAATATAGCAAACACAATTTCATTTTGTGTCAGGGCCATAAATCGTGTCTACCCTAAAAGAGCTGGTTTGTTTTTTTTTATGTTGTTTGGGCTTGTTTCAGGTTCTAAGCACAATTTAATCAACCATTGCAGGTGCATAAAGTGTAGACGACTGCGGTTTGCGAGACAATAGCAGAAACGCAAATTGGATTTTCCATTTGCTTCTGCAATTAAACAGTTGAGCTGCTGATTAACAACACTTTTCAGTTGTCTCCTTCCAAAGCTGCAGCATCTATCTATCTATCTATCTATCTATCTATCTATCTATCTATCTATCTATCTATCTTATATAAATCTAATGCAGCCACCTGTGCTCAGTCATGAAAAAGCCTCATTTAAATTCTCATAAACTCGAGTGTTGTTCCTTTCAGCGCTACATCCAATCATTACAGTATCGCCAATGGCCCCGCATGGCTGATTTGTGTGACACAGGACAATTTTGTCGCTTCTATTGCTCACGATTGATGTAAGTAACAAAAATCCATTTAGTTGTTTTCACAGACAATATGAAAGAGCAGGAGGTGTTGTATTGAGTGCCGGCCAGTAGACAATGTTATTGGAAGTGCAATAATTCTTAGTTGGCATGTGTATAACTGATTAAATTAGTTTTCTGTCAATTGTTCCTTTCTCATTCTGGTCTCACGCTGCTCCAAAGCAATGTGGATTGTTATTATTTATTAAAAAACCAAATCAATTTGGTTATTCTCTTTGTCTCG
This sequence comes from Sparus aurata, assembly GCF_900880675.1. Lineage (NCBI taxonomy): Eukaryota > Metazoa > Chordata > Actinopteri > Spariformes > Sparidae > Sparus > Sparus aurata. Next base: position 27,894,086 of record NC_044208.1, on the reverse strand, counting down.
GTGTTATTGCTTCTTGAAAATCCAAAAGCTTTCCCTCGGTAAGGAAGTGGTAATACTGTCTCATAATTGCATTTTTGAGTGTAGACACTATTGACAAACATATACAGCGTATGACTTGAATTTTAATAAATCAAGATTCTAGTGTGACAGTTTTATAACGCCGACAGAGAGTCAAAGGAATTAAATATCACTGTCACATCTTTTAAGCAATATATAATGTGGTATAATATGATGAAAAACCTGGTAATGTGTCATCATCATCTATTTGAATAAAACAAAACATACACAGGCACATTTCAATCCACTTTTGAGGACACATATATATACAAAATATGACCCTTAAACTAGAGCTAATCGATATGACCTTAAAGTAATATCACAATATTTTTAGGCCATATTACAACACGAGATAGATACCTCGATATTTTTAAATCTCCTCAAAAGCATATCACAAAGACTGGGAGACAAAATCAAACATCATGATGGTTTTGTTTTGTTTTGTTTTTACTAAAAAGCCTTCAGTATGGATTGCAACAGTATTTTAGGGATGACTATTGGTACAAAATATTAGCAAAATGAGATTTCTGATCAATAATAATCAGTAATGTGGATTTAAGGAATATGTGGTAGTAGACACAATCTGGTTAAAACCAGGAAAAGACAGAATTTATATAAAAATATAGTGATATCCAAGACAATATATAGTATTATATTACAATAACAATATATTTTTTGTATATTTTGCCTCTACCTTAAAGGGACAGTGTGTAATATATCAAGTATTTAGCGCCATCTAGCTGTGAGGTTCTACATTGCAGCACTCCTTTGCTCACCCCTCCCGTTCTGAAGACGTTGGAGACGTTCCGGAAGCTACGGTGGCCCTGACGGACAAGAAACTCATTTTCAAATATGGACTCTTTTCCAAAAGCGTCCAGTATTTCTACTGATTCAAGTAATGAGGTAAAGATGTAGTTAGTTATTGTTATTGTTAGTGAAGAGCGCTTTCGCTGAGCTCCCTCTCAGTTCCGCAGTCAAGCTAGCTCTGAGCGAAAACGCGTTTAGCCTTACTACGTAGTACCACGTAGTGCTTTGTGTCCCTCTCGGCAGTCCATAGTTTTTTTAAAACCAGAAAGACATGGCGGCCTCCATAGAGCTTGCCCGTGCTGTATATTCAGATAGGTAATTCTTCGCTCAGGAGGATAAGTCAGATTGTTGGCAGAGGTAACTGTACACCAATGAGGACTTACTTATGAACGAAGACGTTGATTTGAGTTAATAAATTACATAAATCATTACACACTGTCCCTTTAAACTAGGTCTTCACCTTGAATTTAGTGATGTACGTCCCCGCAAAGATGTCGGACCCCACCTCGTAGAAAAGCCAGACTGCACACACACACACACACACACACACACACACACACACATCTTGTAGTAACCAGATGCAAGCTGTGTATTTTTTCCTGCCAAAACTTTCAGATATCTATCAATAAAAAATAAACATTTTACCAGGAACTTGTTTTTCCTGAAAACAAACCCTGGTGTGAGGAGCCTGATTGAAGTAACACTGCAGGGTGGCAGCAGAGGATTGTGGGTAGGATGACATAACCCGTCTTTAAACAAGTATTGTTTTCCCTGCTCGTGGGTTTAACTTCAAATTAAGCCTACACATGTGGGAGTGTCATTGATCTTCTCCTCTAACTCATCCAAAAACTGTACTGATCTTACACTACTGAGAAAAAAACCCACGCTGGAGACAACATCTTAATTGGTGAGTAGCTCAAATCCATATTTACCCCTCGTCAGTTAATTTGCTTTGCCATTTGGTTTGCCATTACTCTCCAGTCTTAAAGGTTACATCTGGAGCCAGCTTAAATAAATGATCCGAAAGACCAAACTGTCAGACACAGAAGTTATGGTTCCTTCAGCTTGTAATCTCCGTGTTAAGCTAAGCTAACGGTATCTTGGTTACATCTTACAGACATGAGAGCAGTATTGATCTTCTCGTCCGATTCTCGGCCAGAAAGTGATCGACTTATTTTTCAAAAATCTTCAAACTATCCCTTTCAAACCCTCTGCTCACAAAACTAACACCGTCTACATTCCTACCCTCAGCAGCAAGCAGCAAACATCTCTGTGTTTCCTATGTGTTCTTTAAAAGATGCTTCTGGGGCTGCATGTTTTCTCGTGGTGATAGAAATGAGGCAATTAAAGAGTGGAGGGCAAATACAACTTACAAACTGTACTATGTAGGCCACCAACACACACACACACACACACACACACACACACACATACGCTTAAAAGCCTTTGACAGCCTTCCTAACAATCTCCGCAGTTCAAACACACCCACGACTTTACATTCGCTGGCTCGCACACTCCAACACACACTCAGTTTTTTTGTCCAAGCGTGATAAGGATCTGGTGAAGGTCGTGAGAGGGATCTCATTCTCAGCAGAGATGAGACCGGAGATAGCATCGGTCCTGCGGGGAGATTAGCCCAGTCTGATTCCACCACCGCCCCAGTCCTCCCAGCGGTGTCATAGCTGCAGCACTGATGCTATCGCGTCCAGCCAGCCACCGATGACCCTTGAAGTCCATTAAAGATCCCATTTAACTCGATGCCGTGCACGGGAATAGTGTGAAGAGGATCAGACGGGGTGTGTGTGCCTGTCTAAGTGAGAGCTTGTGGTTTTGTGTGTGCGTGTGTTTGTGTATTTCTAAGAAACGGGATGAATAAAATCTGAACCTGCTCCACATTTACTCGACTGGGAGCTGCCAAAGCACTCCCAAAGTTTTTTGAGCAGCTCGAGTGGAGTGATTCTGGGATCGTGTCTCGCTCAAGGCACAAATCAAGGCGGGTTGCAGAGGGAGGGGTGAGTTCCCCTCTCTCAGTTCCACGTCCTCGCAGCCGGTCTGGAGCTCAAGAATAATAATCCGGAGGTCAGAGCGATGGCAGCGCTGACAGCCTGAAGGTGAAACGACAGACCAGGAAAAAAAAATGGGAGAAATGCTGTCTTGTCTGCAGTTTTTCTAGCTATTACATCATGGCGTTAGAAAGAGAGGTTGTTTTTCTTTGTTGTCACTTTCGGAGATTCAAACTTGACAAGTGGATCTATTTTAATCGCGGCGATCTTTTGAATATCACATTATTCACCACGCACCGGCAAGTTGTTGTTCATTTGCACACCAGAAAAATTTGTTTTTTTTGTGAGCGAGTGACAAAAAGCCGAGTTTAAAAATAAAGTAGTGACTGGAGGGTGCTTATTAGAGCTGTTGCTATTGAAAAGATTTATTAAAAAATAAGACCCCCCTTCACTCTTTGTCAATAATTAGAATGCTTTTATTGTGGTGTCACGCTGACATGAATATTTAAAGCCCTCTTCGGGTACAAATGCTTGTTTTGGCTGAGGAAGAATCATCAGCGTCAAGCACATTTTTATGTTGTTATTAAGGATGGATATTATAGGGGATATACCTAATCATCCTTTCAGTATGAAAGACCTGGTTAATGGATTACACAGGTTTATAGAGTGAATTATTAAAAAGGGTTTTTCTGGTATTTACGAATTGGCGCAGGATTAAACTGGAAGGGAGTGCTCTTAATTATATTTACATTTTGCAGGACTGCAGTGTCAGATTATGATTATTCATTTGGTGGTTCAGGTCTTGTTTGTTGTGCTTTTTCCTTATTTGCACATTGCTGCAGACTGATCCGTGTTAAACAGCATTTCTAATGGTGTCAGGTGGATCTCTAAACACTATTAAAACGATCTGAAATGAAACTCAAGGCAACCTGAGCACACGCCGTGAACACGAACATCAAATTGATAACCATTTCATAACTAAAGTAGTAAAGTATTTTTTGTGTTTTTTTGTTTTTTGCGATCACATTCCAATGTTATTATTAAATATATTCTGTGTAATTAGTGATGGGAATTCATCTGACAATCAAACGATGCAATGGACGGGCCAATCTGCACCATCCAACTGAAAAAGCTCAGTGGAGGCGCTGATAGCCAGATGTTCATTAGCCAAACCAATCAATTAGTCTAAACTTGTTCTCTTCGTGTAAAGCAAACTCGACTCACATGAATCCCAAATACAGGCAACCTGTGTTACTACTTCCCCTACAGAATCACTGGAAAAGAGCAGCTGCATTCGACGGTGAAAACATTTTTTCGAGCATCATGAAAATCCCAAAATGTATCTGGGTATTATCAGAATTTGATCCTCTCGGTTGATTAACTTTAATTATTTTTAGACCATTCATTTGTGTACAGGGCCAACAAGAAGCCGGATGGCTTGACAGGATGAGATCTCATTGTTGTGGGCTTGGAAACACGGAAGTGAGCAACTTTCATAAGAATGAACAGGGCGCCATCTTTGAGTAGAAACACATCCTGATACATCAGCGACTGAATTAGTCAGTTACCAGTGACTGTCGGATATCACAGTTCCCCAGACAACAGGACTGCTCCGGCGTCAACAGGACTCCAAACTTTTTCTATGTTAGTAAGTTATTGTCACTCGCCATTGAATTCTGGTTTCTTATCGGACATGAAGTTTCCTGAATGAAAGTCCTTCACTTGTTTAACCCGACCGTCCATCCCTGTACAGACCTCTCACTTCTTACAACATCTCCTCACTTCCTTCTTTGCAGACCTATTGGGTACATTTCTTGATGAGGACTTCCTGCTGAGTAGGGTTTTTCTTGTGAGGTGCTCCCTGAAATCTACCAAATAGTAGTTGTAAAATAGTTGTTGTAATAGTTGTATTTTAGTGCCATTATTATTAGGACGCATGTCAACAAGGTTTCTGAAGTTAGAGCAATTTTCCTTTTTTAGTTGTGAAGAGGTGAACTATCCTGTTATTATCTACAGTGTAGTTATAAATGCTGTATCTATGTCACACCTGAAAGAAAATTCATACTCCCTCATTTCCTGTACTCCAGTAAGTGTTTAATTAGTATCCCATATGTATAAAATATTTACACTGTCATAAATGTGAATACCTTGAAAAGTTAAAGCTGTGCGGTTCACTATGGAGCTCTATGTGATGCAGCCCCTGCGTCTTCAAACAGATACGTCATTTATTAATTCTACTTATGAAGAAAACATCAAGGTAAATGAGAATACGACCTAAAGGTATTTTGGCTTGAAGTCTGTGCAGGGTTCTGTAATCTATTACACATGTATGGACTGTATAATCAGTGCAGAGGTCTTCTGTCTTCTGTGAGATATTCAAAAGGATGTATTAGCGCTGAGAAACACTCATTTCAGGCAAATCTGATTCATCTGTGTGAGAATAGCGAGACATGTAGCCTAACCTTCTCTACAGTTCTTACCTCGAAGGACTCGCGGCTGATAGCAGCATCTCACGACTGCAGCGGCCACCAAAGAAAAGGTCATCTCAGCAAAAAAATGTGATATATTCTCAGCGGTCTGTATTGTCGCTGCTTTTTTTTTCATTCATTGGAACTTTTTTTTTTTTCATTTTGCAACGAAACACTGTCATGGTCCCCTCCCCCAGGATGTGTGCCCTCTGCGTGTATCAAATACCACTCGTATTCACTCGGCATCTGGCCTTCGCTGAGAAAACATTCTCAAATAATGCATTCTGTTATGAAACCTCCTTCCTTTCATGCACACACACTGCGGTCGGTGTGACCTCTGTGCATTTCCAACCTTCAGCGGTGACAGTCGAGGGAAAAACACATTTGTGAACTGTCATCTCTGAAGGTTGCAAATATAATTGACTGTTGTCTACTGCCGCATATTAATATTTATTCTTTTTTTTTTTTTTCCTACACGTGTAACTGCAGTTTTGTCCTGATAGTTCCCCCACTGTTGGAAGAAAAAACTACCGTTCCTGAATCCGAGTTAATTAGTTTCAAGCAATGGAAAACCCACCGTCTAACAATGCCCACTGAGCATTATTAACAGGTAATCACCTCGTGTGCCAACATCTTCATTTATGTCGGCTATAGAGATGACTGACAAGCAAATCTCTCCCCTGCTGTTTTACAGAGGTAATTTGCTGGTAAAACAAAAAATCATGTGAGATGTGCAGAGCTGTGTTGATCGGAGGGAAACAACTCTGGTTCCATTTTTCTTGCGCTGATGATGTCAACCCCAGCGAGCAATTTGTGAAGTGGTAATCAAAACATCGTGTCAGTGATGACTTTCCCAGTGTTTCCAGTTACTGCGTGGTGGTAGACTACTGTTTGCTTTTAACCAAAAATTTCATTTCACAAAACGACACAAATATTCTCACATGCTTAAAAGCCTGAGTCAAGGATTTTGAGACTCTGCTCCTCACTGTAATTGTTGTATTTCTACCTGATTAAACATCCAAGATATGGAGGACACTGGCTGTTGTCTCCCTTTTTAAGAAGTATCAAGTAGTATCAAGTATAATCCACTCATAATAAAACAGGCTCATAGTGCAGCTCTCAGAGGCTCGTAGTTTATGACCTGACAGGTTGAATGTGATTGTTTGTGCCTGACTGTAAGTTTCTCTCTGATTTTGCAACACAGATTCTAACAAATCTGTTATCAGATCCCTCCTCTCCTTCCTCTTTGTTGCTCGGCGTCTCTGTAGAGTTTTCTTCCACACCGCCTCAGAAAGGAACAATCCACAGAGCACTCGGGGAAAGACAGAACTTTGCTTTTCCGTCTATGCAAGATGGGAGTTGTTTTCTTTTCCTGTAGGGTTTCACATCTCGACGTAGCATGCTAAAACACTCGAGCTGTTAGCAAGCCAAGAGGGTGTGAATAGTGTTTTCTTTTTTGCAAATAAGGTTTAACAAGTATCTGCTGAGAGAACGCGGCTCGTTAGCGAGCTTAACAAGCACAGTGCGCTGTGCAAATGGACGCATTACTGAAGCACGACCCGTCCCTGTCCTTTGTTAGCTTCCAAGTACATCTGTCAGAATTCTGTAATAATCTCCCAAGTCACTTTGTCCCTGTTTTCTGTGCATGCTGAATGTTTAATGTAAAAAAAAAAACATGATGCATGTTAAATAATTAACTGTGCCCCTTCAACTTAGCCTTCTTAATTCAAGTGTAAAGGTCTGATTAGCTTCTTGTTCACTACACTGCACGTTGTGCTTCGCTGGCCGTCGCTGACTTTGTCCTTTTTAGCAGACAATTAATTCAGACTGTGGCTTCTTCTGGAGTTGAAAAAAAAATAATTGCCATTAAAAAAGAGGATGCACATTGAAGGACACACACAATATATGGCTTCCTGCCAAACAGCCTGCACATCTGACTCCAAATAACAAACACAGACATGGAGGGAGGGAGTATGAACAGCACCACCACAAAAAACAGCCCTGTGACTCTCTAACCAAGGCTTAAGATTAGTTACTGCAAGGGAAGACAAAATCTTGTGTGATGGAATAACTTAAGTTCCATTTAACACAAACACAAAGCACATTTTTCGAACAGTGCACATATAAACTCAGAGCAAATACGCAAATTTGTCGCAGGTGACATAAATGAGCTGTGTCAGGAAGGTCTATCAGGGTTGAGATTCTCCAGACATCGCTGAAGTCCTGACGCTAAATCTGAAACAGAGTACACAACGTACGTGTGAGCACCCAGAGCTCTCGCACTGCATCATCATTTAGGGACCCAACCAAAAAAAGGTGAGGGCTTATAGAAAGGTAAGCAACATGATACGTTGATGAAACGGGCCTGTTACTTGTTTCCAGCTGTCGTTTGTACTTTACTTTAAGCCCACTGAGCACTAGCGTTAGCCCCAGGTAGCACAACTGCCGGCTTTCCTGGCACGCTTGTCCGGTTTAAACCAGCTTTGTAGATTCAGCAGTTCATGTTTCTTGTCAGAAGAGAAATGCTGCAGGAATTGGAAGCGCTCGCCGGGACCCCTACGTCAAGGAAAAGAAAACAATGGGACAGAAAGAAGGAGTGAGTCAGCAGCAGGGCTGACTGAAAAGGTGGAAGCATTCTGTGGTTCTGTCTTTGCTCTGCAGACGAGCTGCGACATGGGGCGGGGGGGTGAAGAGACGATAAAGACCAAGGTCCGAACCCTTTAGTTTGATGCAGAGAAACAGCGCCAGTTGGTTGACAGGTAAAGACACACAGCGGGAAACTTACGGTTTACGACACGGCCGAAAAAATTATCCATATCTGTAAACTCGCCTGTATGCAAACTGTGAGAGAGGGAGAGTGTGAAAGAGAAACTCAAATCTGAAGCTTCGAAGAGGTCTGCTGCACCTGCTCCACCTGCTCCACCTGCTCCACCTCCCCCCTCAGAGGAATGAGCTCTTTTGCTCCTCAGCCCGGTTCCCTCCCCGGAGAGATTTCCACCCCAGAGGAAGGAAATATGTAAAATTTCATAATCACAAACTCATGTGTGAATCCAGCTCTGTGGTGCTCAGTTTGAACCAGCAGGAACAGGCCACAGTGTGTGCAGGAAAAGGAAATCATTCAAAATATATTCACGCTCATCTTTGCTGCTGCTGAATTTTTGCAGAAAATGTGTGTTTATTTAAATGTTTTTGCCAAAATAAGAGCACCTTTATTAAATGATGACTGTGACGTACCTCATCGTATTTATCACACAAAGGAAACAAACTTGTGTGCATTTCTTTGTCTCTATATTGTTCATATCAGACGTGCAGGACTGTATCACTATCACAGCTTTTCTGCATTGTACAAATGGTTTTGTGTTGAGTTGGCTGCTAAGAGGTTTGACTGTGCTGGATATAATTATATAGAAAAGACTTGGGCCTTGAAATAGAATGGGCACTGATTTTCAACGTAGTTAAAACTTTAATTTCACCTCCTATTAAAAAAATAATTATATAAATCACAATGTAGGCCACTTTTATCAGACCAATTATTCACGGAACAAAACAATAAAACACAGGCAGGCGTCAGAACATTTTCCATTTTCAAAAATGTTTTCCATCCTGCTCAACCAGCCGAGCTCGTGACAGCCGGTAGTTAAAGATCCGGCGCTCCCTTGGCAGGTTGCATCCAGGGAATGGCCTCATGAGGTTTTTTTTTTCTGGAGTGGAAACACCTCATAATCAACAAAGACGCGTGGCTGGGGGTCTTCAGCTGTCAGCTCCTGGTCGTAGGCAGGTCAGCAGGCAGTTGGAGGGTTTCAACAAAAGCCGTGCTGGCCAGACCACCGCCATCAATCCACCGGAGACAACTGTGAGAATCCACAACTGCCAGGACAACTAAGAAGTGTGTGTCCTTGCATTTAAAGGGATATTCCGGTGTAAGTTTAATCCATGGTCTAAATCATCGTGAAACTGTGTTAGACTCCCTCTCCAGAGATCAAGTTAGCAGACCGCTAATTTACGGAGTTTTATCAACCTCAGAAACGACCGCACGACAACAATACACTGCAGTAAATGGATCCAAATATAAACCGCCACCAAAAAGCCACAAATAATGCTCAGAACAGCACCAAACTTCAGCAACAGTACAAATAGGGTCTCAGCACATAGTCCGGGGCATCTAACCTCCACTAGCTTAGCTGGATTTCTACTGCAAAGCTGACTAAATTTACCACTCTTCTGCAGCAGCTTCCTGTTGACGGGAAGTCCCGACGAGTCGATTACCGAGTGCAGTAGAGTTCCGCGGCTCATGGATGAAAATGTATGATTATGACTCCATGGAAAAGCAATCAAAGTTCATATGTGTCTTACCTGCCAGTTTATAACAGTTATTATCGAGAGCGGACAGGGAAAAGAACGGAATTGAGCATTTCTAACCGCACTCGGTAATCGTCGCGTCGGGACTTCCCCGACCCGGAAGCTGATGGAGGAGAGTTGAAATCTGTTTTTAGCTTCACAATAGAAATCCAGCTAAGCTAGCGGAGGTTAGATGCCCCGGACTATGTGCTGAGACCCTATTTGTACTGTTGCTGAAGTTTGGTGCTGTTCTGAGCATTATTTGTGGCTTTTTGGTGGCGGTTTATATTTGGATCCATTTACTGCAGTGTATTGTTGTCGTGCGGTCGTTTCTGAGGTTGATAAAACTCCGTAAATTAGCGGTCTGCTAACTTGATCTCTTGAGAGGGAGTCTAACACAGTTTCACAGTGATTTAGACCATGGATTAAACTTACACCGGAATATCCCTTTAAAGAAGTGACCGCCTGTAAACTTACAGGCACCTTCACAAACAATATGCTTCCCTTCTCGTGCTCCACAGCACTGAGGAGGACTGGACTACGCCTCCTCAAACCTCTCTGCAACTGACCTTCACTTCTCTGCGGTGGTCTTGAAACCCTCCTCGAGTTGGTCCGAAATAGCAGCGGCAAACATCTGGCACCATCTTGGAGACGGTGGAGACCTCAACAGGGAAGCTGTTAGTGATGGTTCTGAATGAGTCATCAGCGGCTGAGTATCTGCAGCAAAGAAAACACCTGATATAACTGAGCTGTACTGACGAAACTGTGTCCAGAAGTCTATTTAAACTTTTGGGATTGAAATATTGATTCATCCTTTCTCACTTCTGAGCCTGATAAATATCTATATGCATTAACAATTACACTACTGTGGTCTTAATGCCTAATTTAGATGACATCATTATTGTTTTGGGTGTCGATGGAGTTCAAACAGTATTTGTTGAGCAAATAAGATCCAAACTCCATTAAAAAAAAACAAGAATTTAGTCATTTGTACACACCTAACAATGTATGAGATCATTGTTTAAACAAATCGGCATCGTGATGCAGTTATCTGGCCATCGTTCTGATCCTTCTGTTGGAATTAAATCACAGCAAAATCTAAATCAATCCTGGATGGAAGCCACCATAGACAGCCAGATTAATGTAACGCCTCATGTCAAGTTCACGTGTCTTTATCATAAAATGTGTTGTGCAGCCGACAGTATCAGCCAACAATAGCCAGGAGAAAAAATAAAGAAATTTCAACTGTAAAAATAGAAGATTCTCATATTAAAGCCATTTAAAAGGCCAATGACAGCAGGGAAAATTATTTTCTTACTCTACTGGTCCTGAATTCTGGCAAAAAGTGCCTGCAGCCAGACGTTAAGCGACATAAACTGTGTCCTTCAAAGAAATCCTGGCACTGATCCGAACAAACAGGTCATCAGACATGAGCGCTGGTCAGCCTCAAGCACCGGAAGAGGCAACCATCCAAACGCAGTTCTTAGAGAAAGACAGCGAGAATATTCACCAGCTGTGTGTCGACTTTTAAGGTTTTCTGATGAGGTCGAGCTGGAAGGTCCGAACACGGCATTAGATCCTAAAAACATCAGCAAAATAATGATTAAAAAAAATTTTTTTTTATTCAGATGAGAACAAGTTATGGGTAAGTCCAGGAAAAGTCTTTGTAAACACAAACTTTTCTAATCACTGCAGGATGTTTGTGGATGACAAGCTGCAGCTTTATATGAAAAACTAGCGTGAGTCACTAAGTTTACAGATACAGGGATGAAATGACAGGAGGGGAATTTGTCTTGTACTTGTATTGAAAGGAGGAAAAAAAAAAACACACCCTCCAAAATCGCCCATGCATAAAGCATACTCATATTCTTCCTCACATTAATCATGCTGTCAGAGTTTAGATCAAGTACATTTATCATTAATAAATTAGTCAGTGATGGTGATGAGGTGGGGATGGGTGGGGGGGGAGTTTTGGCTCTATGCATGTGTGGTTTTCTGATTTTGTGCTAATTAGATCCTGGAGAACATGAAGGCCTTGAGATGTAACACCGTAATACGTCTGATTCTCTGTTCCAGCCAGTTTACAGAAGCTAAATCCTCAGCAGGATGCAGGTGACATTTGAGAACAGCTGGCTGGCCTTTTCTGAGCTTTGTGCTTCGCTTCATAGGTGCCACAGAGCAAATATCCACCGGCCATCTGTCCGACAGATTTACAGTTTATGCGAGGCGAGGCCGGAGAACTTTTAATTCTACAGGCAGAAGTTTTATCTTACGTGCCGATGTAGAACGTCCAAACCAACTGGTGCATTTGGCAGAACGTGTGGTTGTGCAGGAGGAATTTAAAGTTTACTCTTCAGTGTTTGTGCTTATTTTGGGAAATTTAATGAGACTGTTTTTGTTTCTTTGCTCCGGGCGAGACCACCTCTGTCGAGTCTCTTTTTTTTTTTTTTTACCATGGAATCCAGTGCTGTTTGAGTCCAGGCCATGGCCAAAGAAAAGTATCTGTATTTGTTATATCGCTGAGTGAAGCAAACATAACTTTGAAAACATGAAACTGCAGAAAGTTCAGGGAGTTCGTTTTGTTCAACCGTATTTGAGGCGAAAATTAAAAACACCTCGATATGACGAAAATCCAACGGCAACAAAAATCTCCGTGAGGTTTAATGGAGACACGCACGCAGGTGTTTCTGATAAACAGGTTACTCTGTATTTATTTTCACTGTCAGCAGCTGTCAGAGCTCAAAGATCTTCCTCGCAACCGGAATGATATTTCACAGACGAAGGCATCGCAACTGTAGAATGAAATGCAAAACAAATATCAATAACACTACATCTGTTATACATCTCAATTGTATTTGTTTATGTCTCTATTTCCCTTCGGGGGGATTTTTCTTTTGATCGGTGATTGAGATGATTGAGCCTCGTATTATTCTCAGACTCGCTGTTGCCTATAGACAGGATTTTGTCGAAAGTTTGCTGATTCAGTGACGACTGAACGGCAGACAAAAGGATCGGCGGGGAGTTATCTTCGATTGACGTCCCAGCGCAGCATCACTGACCGTTATCTCTCGGATGGTAATTACCAAGCAACAACCAAAAACCGCCGGCCGAGGAGGCTGAAGCCACAGACTGCTAATCGCCCAACTCAAATAAACTTCCCACCAGAAATACTAGGTCAGTGACTCTTTCCCTCACATCTTAATTGATTAAATTATTCATCTGATAACAAAATCTGCTGCTTCCTCCGGCTTCCCCAGCTTCTGTTTACAGACGGTAGAGTACATTTCACACAGTTATACTGAGGTTGTGGTTAAGGATTACACTAACGCAGCGGTTCTCAGACTGAGGGTGGGATCTCCTGAGGGTTCAGAACCACTGCATGTGAAGAGGGCAAGACTGACCCTTCTGAGAGGTTCTTAAAGTGAACCTTTCACTAAAATGCAACCTGAGTCAATCCTTTGTATGAAAGCATAATTATGACGAAAGAGGCATTTTCAAGATTTACCGTATTTTCGTTTTCGGTCAAACTCGTTTTCAATGGGAGTGCTACGGGCACTTTTACGATAGCATCAAAATCTCTATATTTAAAACAGTAAGAAGTCTCGACACAACATGAAACTTTGCTGGTAGTATCACCAGGGTCTCTACACATGAACACGAGCATTGAGAACATTGTTTGTGTACACAGAGTTTACTAAAAAGAAGGTTTTTGAACAACTCACGTTAGCAGTAGCTTGTTCCGCTCGCCGCCGTCCTGCCAGTGGAGAAGTGTCGATCTCAGAATGTGACGTAACCTGGAGGACAGTTAAGGTGGAACTACTGTCTTCCGGCAACAACTATCAATTTTAGGATTGTTTCTTATGTGAGGCTCCTTTTTCAACTTCAAGGCCAATATTGTTTTTCGCTAACGACAAATGATACAGCGGAACAAGCTACTGCTAACGTGAGTTGTTCAAAAACCTTCTTTTTAGTAAACTCTGTGTACACAAACAATGTTCTCAATGCTCGTGTTCATGTGTAGAGACCCTGGTGATACTACCAGCAAAGTTTCATGTTGTGTCGAGACTTCTTACTGTTTTAAAAATAGAGATTTTGATGCCATCGTAAAAGTGCCCGAAGCACTCCCATTGAAAATGATTTTGACCTGAAAACAAAAATACAGTAAATCTTAAAAGTGCTTCTTTCGTTGTAATTATGCTTTTACACGAAGGTTTGACTCATATACATTCACAAAAAAAGCCTCGGTTGCATTTTGGCGAGAGTTTCACTTTAATGATTGTTAATGATCGCTAAAAACTTGTAGTGTGGGCAGCTTTTTGTTGGTTCCTGAAGGGAGGCAAAACTATAAAACATCACCTTGTCTGTGAACATTTGTGCCTGAGTCGTAAGCTAGCGAGCAACGGCAGACATCCAGGATGTTCCAGGTCAACTCTGACTGGATTCAGCACTCACCAGAGAATCTGTTTTTCTTTCTTTTTATTTAGTCTGAGTTAAGGCACATTTCCCCCTCGGCTGTCAACATTAGTACACATGACAGTGGACGTCCTCTCCGTGGATCGCTGCTGCAGTCTGGTAAATAAACTTTAGTGGAGATAAATACTCTTTTAAATCCCAGAAGTTAAAACAATAATCGCAGAGTTTTCCTTCCGTCTGGATCAGAGCAGACTCCGGGTGTTTATTCCACCGGAGGTTCTGGCTCTGCACCCGACTCTCTCCTCCAGCTGAGCGGTGACCCATCCCCCCTCTGAGAGACTGCTAGTGGGCAGATATGTAATTATTGACTGTCTAACAGCTCCTGTATTTGATGGTGTGGTAGCTGTAGACTGGTATGTGGCTGGCAGACTTGAAATGTGTTGATCTGCTGGTGTTTTCAGTAAGCAAGCCTCTGGTCCATCAGGACATGGAGCTGCAGCTCTGCTACAGTTATTTCATAGACTGTATCAGATCAAAATAGAAGGTATGAACTCACATGTACTTTCTGAATCTATAACAGTGAAATGTACTTTTGTTTTGAGAGGCCTGACAGCTGCCTCATTATGTCTGCTTATTAAAAAATGCAGACACATTTGCTGCCTCCACTAATGAAAAGACCCCCCAAAAAAACAAAAAAAACATGATATGAATGTGAGCAGAATGCATGTTTCTACTCTGTTGGAAAAATCAAAATCCAGAAGACAACGTGGATGAAAGCGCGGTGGAAAACTGACAGCTTCTCCGACTAATAACGGCGCTGCTCGGCACCCGTGTGCTGCTGTTGTGCTGGTTGGAATATCAGATGATTGTAGAAAATCAGCATCCAGATAATGAGGGCATCAACAACACAAATCCTTCAGTCTCTGTCCTGGTTTTACCTCTTCGCTTTCTTCCTTCTTGATTCCTTCTTTCACATACTTTTTTAAACTCCTGCTCCTTAACAATCAAGAAACTCCGGCTCTCAGGAATCCCATTCCTTTGTTTTAGCAAATGCACTTTTCTAGTTTCTTAAAATACATTAGGTTGTAACAGAAATACACTATATACTCAGGTAATGCAACTACTTTTGAAAGGCACTTTTAACAGAAAAGGAAAATCACAAACTAGCTTTTGGGATGTTGCTAGGAAACAAGAAGAAGAAGAAGAAGAAGCTTGGCTGTCAGTTTCCATAAAGCCGTTTCACAACTCAGCTCATTGATGTCTTCTGCCAGCTGACAGTCAAACAGGATAAGCCCATCATCAGATGTCCCGCTGCCAGAGTTAATTATTTAACAGTTAATAATTTGTACCCTTTTAACTGAATCAAGCAGTCAGCGTGCATGAATATTAATTCTAGCAACCATAAAGTTGTTCATTCTGAGGAGCTCTGCAAACATTTGCGGGCGTTCTGTCCTCACGTTCTCTTTCTATACGACAGAACAGATGCAAGTTTGAATAATAATCCCTGCAACAGTGTCAGTAAATGTACATTTGTGCGTAACTCCTCAAAACACCATACGACATGTGATTTAAAGGTCTACAGGTGTTGATGATTAAACACAGACACCTGCAGTGGCACGTTTGCATAGATCCTCTTCACAGCTCTTGATTTATGTTCTAGGATTGATCCCGAAACACTAAATTGAGTTGATTCATTGGTGCATAAAGCCTGTATAGTTTATTTTTAATTCAGCTGCAGTTAATTATTTCAGGTACAGTAGCATCTCCCCTCAGACGCAGGCTCGTACAGCGCTCGTCACAACATGTTTCAGGGAGCCAGCTGCTCATCTTGTTAGCGGAGTTACACCTGTACACCAGTACGACACCACCGCACTGTGACATTACAGAGGTGACTGTGTGCTGCCAAGAAGTCGGCGAGAAACAAACAGTACGACTGCATCGGGGGATTTCATTTCATTTTTTTCTTTTGAGGCTGTCAAAGTTTGAGTTTGTGCTTTTATTTCCTGTTTTATTTGGAAGTTTTGCTTTTCATTCTTGCTTTTCTGTTGTCTGTTTTCCCGCCCTTATCACAGCTCACCTGTGCTGTATCAGCTGATCACCCGTTGTGTATTTCAGTCCCGTCCTCCCTCCTTTGTCCGTTTGCTATTATCGTCCGTTCTCGTTCCTTTGTCTCTTTCTCCCGTTGTGTTTTTGTTGTTGTTGTTTCCGATTTGCACTTTGCTTTTATTCGGTACTTTGCTGTTTTTGATTTGTGCTTTTCTTTCTCGTGTTTATCCTGCTATGTTCTCTGCCTTTTGTTGGCAAGTTTTGTGACTTTACAGATAAAGTTCGCCTTTTGTTAAGTTACCGTTGTCTTTTGCAAAGAAAAGAAAAGGGTAATACGTTGAAAATATAATAACAGCAGGCTACAATTTTAAAAAAGTAACTAAAAACTAAATTAGCTGAATTGCTAAACAGTCCGCCGCTGTGCAGAGAGCGTTTAAAATTCAGTGCAAATTAGTTTTCATGAACTGCTGATGACATCACCCTCAGACAAAGGCGACATAATACGAGTGTTTTGACAGGTTAAGCAGCGCTCCCTGACTCACACGCAGGACCTCATCTCACACCGGTACTTATATCGCCCAACTTAATGGTACATGCGCTTATGATGAAGCGGAGTGTGGAGAAATAATGTTCACTCTAATAACATGGAAAGTATCCCACACATTTATCACGACAACCTCCATTAGCCTATAGAAGAGCTCAGAGGAAATAAAGAGGGAAGATCCAGAGCGGCGTACGACAGCGGCGTGACAGAGGGCGCTCGCTCCGTTCCGGGGGGAGTCATCATTTATGCATTAGCAACGTGAAACTAATTGTATTCATCACCACCTCGCAAGAGCTCGCAGAGCTGACATGTCATTTGAATTTAACATGTGGAGACATTTACATATACCTACCAAGTGAGCAAGAAGAAGAAGGAGGAGGAGGAGGAGGAGGAGGAGGAGGATGAGGAGGGGTGAGGAGTTCACGCACGGGCGCTCGCATTGAAATGTTGAAGCTGGCCGCTGTTTTCTCGCGCTCATTTTCCGCTTGTGCAGGGTTTATTAGTATCATACAGTTTGGCATGAATATCAGAGGACGGGAGATGTTTACAAGCACTGATGTGTGCAGACAGTGTGATAGATGGTGTGAATAAAGTAAACAAAGGACAAAAAGCAGCACTAACCGTGAACATTGGACCCGTGCACACACGCTTTCTTTCTTTCATCGTTTCGCTGCTCTCTTGGCCTGTGCGGCATCGAAATGTTAATACAGTGGAAGTCTTTGCCCTTGTTTGCTCAAACAACATAAAACCAGGAAAATAATACTGTGGCAATTTTGGCATAACCGGCATCACACACTTGGCAGGCGGGCGCGTGCATTAGCCTTATATCTCCTCCAAACTAGTGGCCCAGAGCTTCATCTGGGCGATGGACTGTGACTGGCAAAGCTCGTTGAAAAGAGGGGAGAAAAGACAAAAGGATGAAATGTGCTGGCACCATGCGGGAGCAAGTTTGGCTCTGCATCTCCTCCCCTCTGTTCTGCTTTCAGCTCCAGCCCCCCCACCCTCTGTCATCCCACTTGTATCTCGCTCTTTGTCTCGTCTTCCCTCCTGATACAACACCTCCATGCCTCCTCTCCCCCCCCCCGCTCCCCTCCTGCAGCACAATCTAATCTGAGCAGCTTCGCTCCCCTTTGAACCGCCTCACAATTAGGCAAAGAGGACTGTTGCCCTTGATGCATTGTAGTTACAACCACTCTGCTCTGCTGGAGTTTGACTTTGATCCCTTAAAGGCTGGAGCGAAAAAAAAAAAAAAAAAACGTGGGGCGTCTACAGTGCAGGATGCCCTCGCTTCGTCAGGCGCCGCCACGCAGTTGCGCTCCATTCAGATCGATCTGACAGCCGCCCCCCCCCTCCCCCGCCCCTGAGGCCTGGTGTCAAGCAGATATGGAGAGGAAATCACTGTATCACTCCCACACCCACTCTTTAAAAAAAAAATACGGTTAAAAGTGTGAAGGAACAAAACAAATGGCGGCATCAATTTTTTAAAGCGCTGTCGTTTTGGGGGGAGTTCACTTGACACAGGCTGTAATCTAGCACTTTACCTGACACACTGTGGCAGGACGGGCCGGATAAACTCTGCGCGGATAGAGAGCGATGTAAGCGGTGCAATAACAGCATCCTTTGAAGATTAGAGTGACTGGTGAGCGTGGTAAATTGCTCTCCCCATGTTCCTCGGTGGCAGAGACAGTTGTGGAACATTTGTCGCCAATCTCTTTGACAGCAAAATGTTAGGATTTCTTTAGAGCGGGAGATAAAAAAAAAAAAAGAAAAAAAGAAAAAGGACTTGGACAAGCTTTTCCTTTCCTAAAATAGAAAAGAAGTAAAAAAAAAAAGTGTGATGGAGAAGTATTTTTCAGTCCTACAGACGGTGAGAGAACACGTGAAACTCAATTATCAACGGACGATTAATGACAACGACGTGTGTTTAGTTAGACGACCACGTTCGTCAAAACCCGTCGCCCCTAAAACCTTTAATCAGCGCTATTGTTGGATGAGACCGTCGCTGAGACGCCGCACAACAAAAAAAAACATGACCCGTAAAAAAAAACAATTCAGGGTAACATTCACAATCCATTTCCAACTCAGTCGTCGACGCATCAGACTGAATATTTCAGGATTTCTTTTAGCGGCGCAAACAAGCTTTTACAAAACAAACGCAGAGAATATAAGATCAAGGTCGAGGCTCGTTTCTTATCAAAGAGAATAAGAGACGCTTTTTAAATTGACATTTTCTACGTGCGCTCTGCATTTTTACAGCTTTTAAGTTGATGCTCAGCGCAGGAACACGCACAAAAAGAATATAAGTGCTGTCACAACTCATCACATTCTCAGTAAACTTATAGAAGCTGAATGTTGGAAATGATTTAAAGGTCATATTGATATGCAGACAGATTAGAATGATACATCTAGCTTGTAGAAAGATGCAGAATAAAAGTTTATATTCTCCTTAAAAACATTATGATATATATATACATAAAGAATTTGAATCATTATCGTTTTGTTCCTGTCTGTGCAAGAATCCTGACACATAATTACAACACGTTGGTATCTGTGGGAGCTACAGTACGTTAGCCAGTTTTAGGAACGTTATCATTAGCTAACTAGCGCACGCAACGTTAACATTCGCTAACATTGGCTAGTGTAAGAAACTGCCGACCACCTGATTATCTGAATAACAGCGGTGTTGTTACATGAACGCAACGGAAGTGTGGAGACAGAACAGATGTTATAATAACTAAATACATGTTTTCTGCAGTGTCGGTACACCTTCCATCACTTTTTTATTGGGCATACATGAGCAGATTGTATCGTGAGACCTCCCTGTATCTCTCAGTTGTCTGTTCAAGCCTGTAGATGATTTAAACTAAAGTTTAAGTTCTTAGTTTTTAATTCTGCTGGATGGTCGATTTCTTTGAGAAGGACTTAAGTGTCGGATTTAAGTCACACAACACGTTCAACAGAGCCTCTTTAAATGACGTTATTATCTAACTACGTATGCCAATATATGATAAACATTGACACGAATATAACTTTAAACAATCAGATTGTTGTACTTTGATATACAAAATAACAAGGAAACCGTTGTTGAAATCTGTATTTTGCAGTTTCATAGTGTGACTCACCATTAGAGTCTCTTCTGGACGCCGATTTAAATTAAGAACTGTTCTAGCACCTGTTTTAATAAAACGCCTGATGAAGCAGATATACCAACACATTCTGAGAGATATCTGAACCCGGCGCTGAACTCATCTAATTAGCACAGCCGATGTAGAAAGTCTCTCATGCTCTTCAAGCTCTGGCAGTCCTCAACGCTATGTTATTTATTTTTTATTTTTTTTTATACGGCAGGACTCATCAGATGTTTGCTCAAACGTGGGCACAGGGGTTAACAAGCAGAGGATGTGTACCTATACGACTGTGTGGGCCGACACTCCAAGCACAAACAGGAAGTGACAGGATCAAACAACAGAGTCAACGCAGGAACTACACTGGATTTAAAGAACAGATATCGTGTCCTTCAAGGTGTGTGAGAGTTTGAGTTTGAAACAGTGTGTGAAGAAGAAACAGTTTTGATGTCACATCAGACAGTGTGATGAAGAAACTGCAGCATGCTAACCAGCTAGCTATCAGCCTGAAAACCGCTATAGAGCTCAACAGTGAGGTTCCGGAAGTGAAAATGCCATTCATATTCTGCATATAGATTTTGATTATTGGCCATAATGTCGTAACCATCCAAAGTAGACTCACCACGAGTTATCAGATTGTCAAACGATGATATATGATCCTGTAGAAGTCACAAGTCCGTATGATATCAATCTTGTTTTGAGAAAAACACGTTTTATTCGCGATGTCATGGAGAAGTACTACACTACCCACAATCCTATAGTGTAACAGCGACGTCTCTGATTGGTGGAGCTCGCTGTTACCATGGAAATGTTTACCGAACCCGCAAATTTCATGTTAGCTAGTTACTGCTAACACTGAACTCTACGATCGTTCACCACAGAGCGACCATGATTTCATTTTCTGACCTGCTGCGTTTATTTAGTGATGAGGAGAAGAGTTTATTAAGGGTTCCCACGAACACCAAATTTGCGGGTTCGGTAAACATTTCCATGGTAACAGCGAGCTCCACCAATCAGAGACGTCGCTGTTACATTCGCAATGGTTTATGGGATGAGTAGTTCCTTTACTCTTAAGATAATTATGTACACAGTCTTGTACTTTTGCTTTTTTCTCCGTTTTCTAACATTTTTTTGCGCCGAATTAAATGTTTTGTGGTCACGATTCATCTCCTTGCTGATTGGCCTAAAACTCTTTATATAAGGATTTTATGAAACGTCAGTGGAGTAAATGAATTGCAAATTCACTTCCGGAACCGGAGCCGTTAAAAAAGTGGGCGGTCACTGTTGAGCTCTATATCCTTAAAAAAGTTATATAAAAGTTGAATAAAAGTCCTATATTCAACATGTTGCACCTTCAAAACACATTTTCTACATGTGCACAAATATATATCCCCACTAGCCCTTCATGCTAAGGGGCGGGGCTCCGAGTGCCTTTCGTTTCGTGAGTGTACTCTGTAATAATGTATTTTTTCAGTAACGTTTCTGTTCAGACTTTATGCAGTCGTGAAAAAGATCCAGCATCGGGACAAAAACAGACGAATCAGTAAAACTGGGAGTTTCACGATGCCGTCTGTTCCACTCTCATTAGCTCAAAAGCTTGTCACATCTTTTAAATGTCAGGACATGCTGTTATTCTACAATAAAAAATAAATAAAGAAGTTTTCCAGCAGCACTCTGATCTCATCCAACACTGAAAAAAAAAGCCAACAAGTTGCAGTGACACACTGATACTTTCTTGTGCTGATGAGATGTTAATAAAGCTGTCAGACTCACGCCTGACATTTGTTTGGATGTATCCTGCTGCTCTGTATTATGAGGTGAAATAACATATGCCTTTAAAATCTGTTCACACCGTAACTCGTAACCTCAATGATTTATCTGCTATCTCAGAGGAGGGTGGGAAAAAAACGATAAATACCTTTTTTTTTTTTTTTCAAAAATGATTTTGGAAGTGCTAATTTGTTGCATTTGCATGAGCACTCAATAATCTTCGCTTCAGCCATAAATTAAGAGAAAGCAGAGGCAGAGCTGATTGAAGCCTCGCTCGAATCAATAAATCTCCCCGGCTGAATCCAACATGGCCAGCCTGCAAAGAGCAAAAAATGTTTGCATGATTAAAAAGTCCCGGAGCTGAGGGAAGCAGTTCGCTGAATTCATAATTTTTTTTCTTTGTTTACGCCTTCAACAAAAAACCTCCTAATTGCAAATAATTAGCCTCACAAGGCATTTGAGGCTACGGAGATGATGCAACAACAGCTATATTAGCCATTCCTTTTGATTCGGGCGTGAGTTTGGCCCGCCGTGATCCCAGATGTTTGGTCCTCCGTGACTTATGAGTAATGGATGAGCAATCACTTGACCTCACAGAAAAAAAAACCCCAAAAAACCCTTCATCCTGTGACACTATCATCTATAAAACATGTGAAGAGAAGGGGAGTCGCCAAGAACATAAAGAAAAAGGTGGGAAGATGTGTAAACATTACACACTTTCATTCACGGAATAAAACAGGATGTTTGAATACAAACACGAATCAAAGGCTCCGTCGGATTAAAGGTTTTTGTTTGTCGTATCTCGCGAGCAAAATATGGGCATGAATGGAGGACAGAATATAGAGCCTATTCGTGCCGGCTCAAAGCGCGTTGTTAACCTCTGTGGAAAATGCGGCTTACAGGAGTAAGCTGTAATAATACAGCAGTGCCACAGCGGCAATATGTCCGACTATAAAGGGATTTCACAAATCCAGAATTCTATCAGTGCAGCAGGAATCTACACTTTTATTGCTGTAAAAAGTTGAAAGTACTCCCGTCCAGTGAGAACTGGAACTTCCTGAATGCCTGCGAGACAAAACACTGCTCACCTTCCATCCATCCATCCATCCATCCATTGACTGTAATAGCTTCATCATCCCTTTTTTTGGGGGTTGTGTTTTTTTTTTGCTGGATCCAATCCCAGCTGTCTCTGGGCGAGGGCAGGGTACTCCCCAGACGAGTCACCAGCTCATCGCAGGGCCCTACACTGATGGCAGAGGCCGCCATGCAAGGTGGTAACTGCACATCTGGAGAAGTTTGGGGTTCAATATCTTCTTCAAGGACACTTCAACATGCAGCTCAGCTCAGCCTGGAGCTGGGATTTGAACCAGCGACCTTCTGAGCACTGGCCGACCTGCTCTACCTGCTGAAACCGCTCATGAGCTGTAAAATCTAATAGTTGTCCTGATGTAATTAAATCAGTTCCCTTTACTTAGTTAACAACGTTATTTGTTTCAAGTCTGAATTTGACAGATTTTGACAGCGTACTGCACCTTTATGTTACGGTTCATTTAATCATTTTGAGTCACACTAACTTAAAAACCTCCACCGACCACTGAGGGCCCACAGAGCTGCTGCAGCGGGTCTGACAATGTATTGTTTGATAGCATTTTTTCACATTTGAATAGAAAAAAATCCTGTTAAAATGTGTTTGACGATGTTAAAACAACGAGTCACAGGACAAATTGCAAAGAGTTAGCCGTTAGCCACGCTACAACTGCTGCTGACTTGTTTATTCATGGTCCTGTAAGCCGCCCCAGACAGTATCGTAGGTCCTGCACCGTCTGCCATCAGCTCAGGGTCCTCAGCCTGAAAAGTCATTAAAAAGGAAAAAGAAGGAGGCAATCATTATAATAACAACTGGGTGAGGCAACAGTGAAGTAAACCGCCTTGTTGTGAAGAAGAAGGAGAAGAAGAAGCGGTTGTGGCCTGAGGCACATGTGGATCATCATAATTAACGATGCTATAGGAGCGTCACCGCAGCAGATCAGGGGTCGTCAATTAAAATTCAAAGAGGTCCAGTTACTGAAACGTCCTCCCAGCGAAGGTCCGAACCTCATTATATCTTAATTACATCCAGTAAGCTACCTGTGTCTAATAAATAACATCAACACCTCTCACCTCTCAGCTCAGACTTCTGTGGGTTTGTTTCCTCTGAGGATCCTCGTTTGTGCCTCTTTACATCACCGCTTAGATCAACGCCGCGGTTTCACCATATATGAGACGCACCGGTTCAGTTCTGTCTGCCGGAAGAATGAACATTTCTGGTCCGTCCATTCATTTTTTGTGTAAACTTTCCTTTATTTTGTTTTCCTCCACCCACATTCCCTCCATCTCTTCCTGTACACAATCATCGGTAAACAATCACTTCATTAAAGAAGTATCTTTGTTGCCAAACTACAAAGAAAACTGAAAAGAAACTGGAACTATAAAGTGAACTTGTATAACATGTGACCAGTGTTGAATCAGGAGGTGAACCTCAGGAGTGAGAGCTCTGTTCTCAACCTGCAGCCACGAAAGCTTCCTCAACATTTAGCCTCTGACACTTTCTTGCAATTACAAACGATGGTCCTGGGGCAACATTAATTATGATCCATTTGGCTTCGTCCTGAAATGGTCATGATACAGAAAGTTCTGGAAGTAAAACAGAATCGTTGGTGTGATTTCAGCATTGTTGGTTGTGCCGAGCAGCCTGCAGATGTTGATACGATCAGAGCAGTGTTGGATAAGACAGCATCAGTAAAACTCCCAACAACAAAGGTGAAACTAATAATAATGTGAATGGAATTTGTCTGTTATTCACGTCAGAAGTTGCACAACTTCTGACGTAAATGCAACTCAGATATTCAAAGTCGTAGGAAACTTTGCATTAGTTGACACCAGTCTCCAGATGATTTAGATTTTTATAAAAGTTATCACATCCCAATTAAGTATTTTTGTAATGCAGTCAGTTTGCATGCTTTAGAACGTCTTCTAAAAAGTTTTTTCAGATTTGAATCTAAAGTTTGAAACCGTCCAATCCTCAACTTTGTGTTTCGAGACTCACATCTTTGGTTCCCGAACGTTTTCGAGCAGCTTCCTCTCTGCTCTCTCCTGCGACAGGCCACACTGCAGGACTTGCTCTCATTTCATTAAAGCGACGTGAATGTGCTTGATGGGCCGGAGACATCGAGGGTAATTGATCATCTCCGCGTCCCGGTACAGTCGGAGAGGAACCGCAGCGCCTCATTGTCAGAAAGACGGGAGAGAGAGAGAGAAAGAAAGGCGACAGAACTGCTGATAAGAGATCGTCTGTCCTCATTTCCCTCGCCGGTTCAATTGTAGGAAGCTGTGTGTGTCGGTCTGCGGCGCACGGGGGAGCTCAGCGGAGACTAAAGGAGGTCTGGATCCTTATCTGTTAAAAGAGAAGGGGAAGCGTCGAGTTTCACCTCTGTCAGCAGGTTTCTGCAGCAGACAGCGAGCGAGGAAGTGTGCCGTCGAGGGGGCTTTGAGCCTGACGGGCTCGTGTCTTGTCGTAATGTGTGATAAATAGTTAACGTGCTTCGTCTCCACCCTGAGCCGGCTCGAGCCAGGCCAGAGTTCAGCCGCCATCATGAATAAAACACGGCCGGCGTTATTGCCTCGGGAGATGTTACTAATACGATATCCAAATTCACGACACATACGTTCATAGCGGGGAACGACTGATACACTCATTTTGGTTCGAGCGTTGTTGTATCGTGCTGAGATTTGTCTCTCACACTTTAAATGATAACCATTCAAACTGCGAGCCTGATGAGAGATGACGTGTTCTCTGCTCTGCGCTGGTTCTGATTTATTCGGCAGGAGAGCGGCTGAATAAAAAAAACATTTCAGCGATCTACACAATGCACCTTTTGTAATGATTTCTGGAATTTCTGAGACTGAAGGAATGAAGATTTGAACGCGTGTTCCCGTAGCATGTGCCCCCGCCTCGTATGTGGTGCGCACCCAGCAGGGAGGGTAATGGAATAGAAAGATGTAGGATTATTGACATATTGATTTCGAGGCCTTGCTGTGATGGAAATGCTGTGCATTCTCTAAATTGTATGGACTAAAGAGTAATCTTCCAATTTAAACTGCTGGAGGCTGCTGTAAATAGATTTGGAGGAGAGAGAGAGAGGCTGATAATGACTCGGGGCTGAGTATTAAATGTTGGGTGTTATTTGGGCTGAGATCTGCAGCGAGCACGCTCAGTGCCCACATGGATAATTTCTAAAGTGGAAAGCACAGAGAGCACATCATTTCCAGTTAATTCCCGCTGTGTGCGTCTGAACTTTATTGTTGCTCCGCTACCTCTGAGCTACAG
Organism: Sparus aurata; assembly: GCF_900880675.1. Lineage (NCBI taxonomy): Eukaryota > Metazoa > Chordata > Actinopteri > Spariformes > Sparidae > Sparus > Sparus aurata. Next base: position 27,868,149 of record NC_044208.1, on the reverse strand, counting down.
TATCAAGGAACTGATGCCAGGGAGAGAAAAAAAGAAGTCTGGCTGCTCCGACAGTCTTCGCCCGCGGGTGGAGGACGTACACTAAATCCTCCTTTTATGACTTTAAAATATTGCATTTGCATCACACAGAGCGAGCCGCTCATGAAATGTGCAGTTCCAGTATATATGTGCAATCAATATGACCTCACACCGAATAAAAATCTTTATTGGACTGTGCATTGACCTTGCAAATAATGATCCCATCTGTGGCACTAATAATGTACAAAATGACCCTTTAATTACAAAACAAAACCCCCTGATACGTGAGTTAAACCTGTCTCGTTGTTTTTTATCTTGTTAGTAACATTTTAAGTGTTTTTATGTAGAATAACGTCACCAACATGCAGATCAGTGCAGCTCAGAGTTCAGCACAACGTGTTTCTGTGTCATTGTTTCCTCTCAGGTCTGTTTAGTTTTAATATTCAGTTGTGTTTTTATCACTCCAACAGGTGAAATAAGCAAACATAGCCTGTGCTGGCATTCAGTTTATAATTAATGCATCAAATTTGTTTACAGACATTCAAATTAACATCACATTATACATTATAACAGCTGTTGAGGGTTAAAGTGGAATAAAATTACCAATAATGTGAATGTGAAAACATCCTGCACTGTAAAAACTCACCAAGTTACTTTTTCTTAAAAATGACTTTGAATACAGTAAAAATGTTAAGTTGTTGTTAAGCTCGTACAATTTAAGTTTAATAATCTACTTTTCTGGCCGTTCTGAGTTGATTGGTTTGCTGACTTTGTTAAAATAAAGTTGGATTTTTAAATCTAAAGTGTAATTCTGACAATAATCTAACTGCAATACTTGATAACAATTTAGTATTTCATATATTTAAACCCAGATAATTAAAAAAAAAAACATTATGTACAATATTTTACGGTTGTTTGTAGCATTTATGTAGCTACTTATACTGTGATAGTGAAGTACAATATACTGTATATATTGTATGTATATCTTGATTATTATATACATGACCAAATAATTTGCACTTAAAGCAACTGTCACATATTCTTAGTGAACACAGTGTGTTTACAGTAATTTTACATTTTATTATTTCTCAGATTTTATTCTAACTATTCACTTTTCTGTGTTTTCTTATAATCTCTCTACATAAATTATAAAAGTTGACTTTTAACAATTACCTCAAATTTACCCAGTAAAGTTTAGAAGTCTTAATTTAAGTTGTACAAGATAAAAAGTTTTGACAGCTTAGAATTATGAGTCTACTTTAGTTTAGTAATTTTTAGGTTCCTTGATTTTTTTTAAATGTATTTATTTTATAGTCACTCTCTTGGATTTTATGATTTAGAGGGAATAAACATAATTTACCCGATTTCACTCTTGGGGATCAGTTAGCTACTTTGTTTCGTTTGTTAAGTTTCAGTTCTGGTTCTGTGGTTCTTTATCTTTATCTTTATCTGAGGTGAATTTACTACGAAAGCATCATCAAACGCTGCACACACAGACGGCTGAATAAATACCGGACAAACTGATGTTCATGAGTATGGACAAGCGTAGTTATGCTTCCATCCGCTTGTTCATTAAAGACCTGAGTGGAAATGTCAGACATAAAAGAGCTGAAGAGGAACAGCTTTTCTTTCAGTTCAGCTGCAAACATTCCCTGATCAAAAAAAAGGAGAATATACAAGTTTCAGATGCAGAGAAATAAATCACGTCGCTCTAAAAAGCATCGTAACACAAGTTTGATTCAGACGGTCGCCTCCCTCTCGATCACCGGAAGCTGATACAAACAGATTCATAAAAAAAACTCACGTCCTCTTTTATATCTCTTCATAGAAGTACACATTTCATTTTCTGATGAAATGGCGGGAAGGAATCTCCGACAGCTTTTAATTGAAACACAACGACGACGACCTTGCTTCTTGGTAAGATGCCGAAGTGGAGTTTAAAAAAGTGAACGTTTTCCCGGCTGATTGAGGATGACAGACGCCGCTTGAAAAACAAGATGTGATACGGCATAACTTCTCTTTTTCTTTTTTTTTAAGGGCCTCCTTCAGCTAAAGGAAAATCATGTAAGTACTTCCCTTCAGAGACACAATCAAAGAGACGACAAAGAGTTGAAATTAAGACGAGCGGCACACTTAAGAGATAAGACTGGTGGAAATGTGTTGAGCATGTATGAGTTATTATCAACCATCTGCACACCTCTCACCCGTTGCCCCGCCGCTCTCTGAGCCCCCGCTGAGCGCTGAGGCTGGCGTGTGATGCTTCGCCAGCTCCGTGTGATTGCTCAGATCAGATCCAGGCGCCGCCAGATGCGACCCCGAACCCTGCGTGCGCGGGTGTCATCGCCAAAGACGGTGCCAAGGAGGCCTCGGGCTGCGAGTGTCTTCGAGGAGTACACGGCCGGACTTGTAATGATTTCGGATCAGCGGCGAGCATTTTGTAAATTGCTTTCGAGAGCGATTCTTTGGGTCGCTTTGAGCGCCGCGTTTCAATCGGTGATAAAATGACGACGATTTAACATTCAAGTCACAACAAGTCCGACGGATAATGGAGGCGTCCGCTGAGCGGCGCCGGATGAGTCATCCATCTAAGTTCCATCAAAAGCAGACTGGTGGCCTTTTAAGTTTTGAAATTCTGACCTTTAATAAGCGTCCCCGTGATGAACATCTGTCTAATGTTTGAATGCTGGTGCAGTGATCCATCATCACACCACATCCTCTCAGAATCATCCTAAAGGCGTCCGGACAACTCCGACAGACGGAAACAACCAGCGTCCCGCACGAAAACTGAATCATTGCCGGAGCTCAGCTCACTTTCCCCGAGACGATTGCGATAATGTTGCTCATTTACAAGTTCACGGACTCGCGAATTAGCATCCCAACACCTGTCAGTGTGTTTAATATGGAGTTCATCTGCATATTTTAATATAAAGGTGAGAGTGCCTCGAGGTTTCACCGACAGTCGTTGGGTCGTATAACTGAAAGGTTGACTTTGTTTTCCCAGATGCTCATTTTTCATATTCACTTGGCACGGAGACAAAACAGAAACTGAAATAATATTCCCATTTTCATATTCCCAACAGTGACACAGCTCTGGTGAGTCAGTGAGCAAATTCTCCTGCAGATACCAGATAACTGACCATTCGCTAAAATCCTCCCCCGAAAACCAATTGTCCAACAAGACTTTGGGGAATGACACGATGTTGTAGCGTTTCTGAAACAAAGACCACAACTAGCTTATAAGCTACAGAAGTCGCACGACGGCGATGAAACTGTTTTGTTTCCGCTCCGGCAATCCAAGTGAACAAAAAAAGCAGAAATCTAATCTTACTTTTCTGAATATGTGCGATCAAAACAAGCCTGTGTTTGACTGAAATGAGCCTCTAATAAAACATTTACACTTATCAAACTTTCCTTACAATAATAGGACAATGCTGTTCTACCTAAAACAGGTCAAATCTATACATTTAGTTTTTTCCTGCTCTCTGGTTTCTCTATTAGAGTTCACCAGGAAACTAAATGAAGATGGATTTAAAATGTCCCTCCCCATCGCTCCAGCGAGACAATGGTCCCCCCCCCCGTGCAACATCAGGACCGATCAGAGTACGCTGGTGATATCTTTGATGATTCATCCCGCATCTGTCCTTTAACTGCTGACAACTCATCAACTGAGACAATGTCCTCAATTCCGGGAGGGGGATAATCACTGCAACTTTATTAACAATTCAACAATGATCTAATACACGACTGCATTATAAAGTCATTATTCTTACTCGGGAAAAGTTGGCCCAGTAAAAACTAATTAAACTTCTGAAACAGGCCGTTAGCCTGTCAGCCGCTGCCAAGAAGCCTAAATCTGAAAATTCTCAACGTATGAGCCGCTCACACACACACTGATCCTATGGATTCCTCTGCGCTCTCTGCAAGGGGGTTAGGAGGCTCTCGAGCGCCATATGTTGTGTATCATCACCTTAACCAGAGGCATATGTCTAATGGTGTGTGCGGATGTGTCTGCATGTGTGCAAGTGCTCAGATGTGTTTGCTTGAGTGCCTACAAGCTGCATGGGTCTTAGATGTTTCGCCGTGGTTAAGATACTTCAAGGCTGAGATGGAGATGCTGAACAGGTGGCATTTTAATGACTGGCTCATGGCTTGCTTACCCTTCTTACTTCAGCCATGGAAGAAAGAGCTCTCCTCCATGATTCGTTTTCCTGAGTGCTGTTGTTGGTGTGAATGCAAACTGTCTGAGGGTAAACTCCGCGCGAGCCCCTGGTTTTAATCTACATGCAGATATCTTTGATGTGCTGTCTCGGGAGCAACGGAAGGAATTACTCAGCCAACCTCAGAGCTCATTGCTCATGGCCAAGGTGACCGCACCTGCGTAAGGTGAAACGTTCTCTCGGCGTCCTGTGAACTCGGTCGGTGAGGGAGCCGCTTGTCACAGTCGATCGGGCTCGCAATTCAATATGATTGACCCGGGCAGGAAATCTTTAAGTTGCTCATGCATGGATGGAGAAGGGGAGACGGCGGCACATCAAAGCAGTCACTGATGCAGATTGCTCATGCATGCTAACATGGCAGCCAAGGTCAGGAGGAGTCGCTAAGTGACTGCTCCCAGTTCAGCCGCCGAGAACGAAGGTGGACGTTTATTTGATGCAACTGTTAAGTGATTCATTCAGTCGCTGATGCTACAGCTGTTCAGGGTCTCTCTTTTTTTAAAGATTTTTTTGGGGGCATTTTTGCTTTATTTATTTAGACAGTGACAGCTGGAGAGAGACGTGGAAAAAGGGAGAGAGGGGGTGAGACGCAACACAGAGCCGGGGCTTGAGTCATAGCCATGCTGCTGAGGTAAGGACTCAGCTTTAATATGTGCTGTGCACTCTAGAGCTGCGGGGGCGTCCATTACAGGGTCTTTCTTGTTTTATTTTCAGATTTATCGGGCATCATAATTACAGAGTGAGGAGACAGACAGTAAACACGGGGAGTAAGGAGCATGACATGGCAACAAAGATGCTATCATATCATAACACCCGAGCAGCAAACCACTGATATGTTCACATTTGTACGATATTTAGCATATTAACGGTTCTACAATAGCTGTCATAACACGTCACATTACATGATTATGACCATCAGGAGAGATTAAGGGGATGGTGGTGGACTTACAGACGACAAGTGAACGCTGCTCAAGACAGCAGATCAACATTTCTAAGTGTCAACTCAGTAGATATTTCTGATGAGAGACGACGGCTTTTTAGTTTATATTTTTTTATGGAAACAAAGGGACAATTTCCTGCCGTCTTTATGGCGTCCAACACTGAAAACTGGTTTTATTGCCTAAATGTAAGCATTTGTTATATTGTTATAAAGTTGAAAATAACACCTAAAGAAACGTAAAGTTGCAGCACAAAAAGAATATAAAGTTTCAACGTACGGGTGGTTTGCAGACCATTTATTTTGGGTTGAGTTTTGAAACCATTTTTCCTGTTTGTAGGAGTCCAAGCGAGAATCGATTCCTCACAATATATTATTTAAACTTTTTGTTGTGATGAACATAAACAGAAAAGCAAGAGGAAAAAACACCCACTCTGAAATATGGAACATCTAGAAGTCCATTCATGAAAAAAAAAAAGGAATTGTTATCTTTGGACTATATATTACTGTCACACATCTATTATATGATATTGATTTCTATGAATAATAGAATATGCCAACATACAGTGCTTGAATCGATGGCTTACACCTGATATTACCTGTTGTGACAGCTAGTTAATAAATAATGGCCTGATAAGCAATTTAGCTCTGTGCTTTAGTGGTTTGAATCACCCACAATTGATTTTTTTACCACTGGTCCCCGATCTAATCAGGTTAGGTGTGTGTTCATGATTAACAGAGTAGTGTGTGTGTGTGTGTGTGTGTGTGAGGGGGTAGACATCAGTATTTTCAATCTAGGTCCTTCCCACATCCTGGATCACTTGAACGTGTCCCGAGTGTTTTTGGTTTCCATCATATTATTTAATAAACATTTCTCGTATCATATACTGAATGTAAGTGTTTGCATGTGTGTCTGCTGCTGGTGGAGGCACAGAGGAGAAACACTGAATGTGCATATATGTGATGTAGAGACTGGAACAGCCTGAGGACCTCAGGTTGGCTACCTGAGCAGCCACTTATAAATCACTTCTAAAAGGTAATTTTTATAAAACGGCTGTTCCCACTGTCGTTGTCTCCCACTCCGCCAGCGATGACATGGTCCAGTCTTTCCTGACAAAGTGTTCCTCTGGACAGAATCGAGACCATCGCTTCAGTGCTGCCGAGCGAGATTGTTGATGTTGCAGCTGGACAGATTTGTGAGCTGTTTCGGCCCCGAAGCCCCGAAGTACCGGCTCATCTGTCACCGGCTGTGGAACTTCCTGTCTCCACTGCAGAACATAATGGTTTCAACTTGCCTGTACCTCAGCACCTAGTGGTTCCAACCCCACCAACACCCCCTGCTGACCCTACCTCGATTGAGTTTGAGGTCAGGGTGGATGAAATGCCTCATTTGTTGATCTCAGAATCCTCCACAGCACCAGACGTTGGAGCAGTTCCAGAACTGACCAGAGAACCAGAATCTATTGTCGTTCCAGCTTCACCAACACTTATTGCTGAACCTCCATCTATTGGGGTTCAAACCAGGATGGATGTTATTGAGGAGAGACCAGCCTGGATGAAATGCCGGGCCTGTGGGGAAGTCCCAGACCTGACCACAGAACCAGACACCCACTGCTGAACCTCCATCAGCTGGTGGTTCAGGCCAGGGTGGATGTCCGGGCTTTGGGAGATCCCAATTCCAGCTATTCCAGCTCCAACGACAACCAATGAAGCGCCCATGGGAACATAATGGTTTCAAATCCGCCGTGTACCTCAGCACCTAGTGGTTCCAACCCCACCACCACCCCCTGCTTGACCCTACCTCGCTTGAGTTTGAGGGTCAGGGTGATTGAAATGCTCTCATTTGTTGATCTCAGAATCCTCCACAGCACCAGACGTTGGAGAGCAGTTCACGAGAAACTTGACCAGAGAACCCGAATCTATGTGTCGTTTCCAGCTTCACCAACACTTATTGCTGAACCTCAATCTATTTGGGTTTCAAACCAGGATGGATGTAACCGAGGAGAGACCAGCCTGGATGAAATGCCGGGCCTGTGGGGAAGTCCCAGAACTGACCACAGAACCAGACACCCACTGCTGAACCTCCATCATTCAGGGGTTCAGGCCAGGGTGGATGTCCGGGCTTTGGGAAATCCCGATTCCAGCTATTCCAGCTCCACCGACAACCAATGAAGCGCCCAGCCTGGACGACATGCCCAACTGGAGGAGATCCCAGAATTGACCAGAGCCAGATATATTTTGGTACATTAAAATTCATCCATTAAAAGGTTCTTAATATCATGAAAGTGAAATTATGGTGTCATGAATTAAAGTACTCATTGTGCAGAATGTCCACCTCACATTTTCTTTGAGGTAATGTTTCATTTTTACTGATCTGTAAAAGAATTCCACTGAGATTTTCCGTAAAATAACAATATTATTTGATACCAATTACAGAAGAAAGTATAATTTCCCTGAAAGAAAAGCTTCATTTAAATCAAGACAAATATGAATCCACTTTACCTCATCTGTGGAAACATTTATGTATAGAATTTCACATTTTTACATCTGACCTGCTGCTCACTGACACTATAGAGCGCGGCCACCCAAAGTGGGACCAGCAGGCCATAAGCTTTGATTTGGTCCACCAGATGTTTCCAGCAGACAAACTGTCAACACTAACTGTTAATAAATTAAATAGAGAGGTTAAACTGACCTTTTTTCACCTGGTTTAGAAAATGATAAAAACATTGCAGGTCAATTATTATCAGTCGATGTGAAACTTCTCTATAGTGACAGACTTTTCAGGCCCACCACGCACAGATGTGAAAGCAGGAATCATACATTGATTGGAAAAATAAGAAAAAGTCACAGAACATGTTTCAAGGTTTTTGCAGAAGGTTTTTGTCAAACATGAGCTTGTATCCTCACAGAGCGATGGCAGGGTTGTACATTAACACTGAGGGTTTTGCGATCGCTATGTTCAGCCTTGCTTTTCGAGTAAAACACTCTCAGCTCTCCTGACATCCAGTTAATGTCACTGTCGCAAAATGTGAGTGGTGCAAACAAAAGTATCTGTCCTTGATGGTGCAAAATCTTACACAACATCAGTCTTCATGTGCTTGTGAGCATCTTTACTTTCCCATCAGCGTCTGAGGGCGGACTCACACCTGGCCCAGTTACTCCGTCCCGTGTCGAAGGACGATTAGGACCTGGTCCCCGCTGGCCTGCACTCACATTGCTCCGGACGTAACCGGGCCTGAGCAAGAACATCATCATGAGCAATGATAACTTGTGGAAGTGAACCTTTTCCAAACGTGTCAGGGCGAAAAAAAAGGAATGTGTTAGTGAAACAAACTGGACTTTGGGGGTCAAATGTGCCCGGGCAGGGTACAGACTGCCTCAAGTGAGTGTGCCCTGAGACCTTGTGTAATAAGAACCATCCTTCCTGTGTGTGTGTGTGTGTGTGTGTGTGTGTGTGTGTGTGTGTGTGTGAGGCGGCTGCTGGGTCGGTTATCAATTTGCATTTTGAATGTTTTCTTTCCCAACAGGTTTTATTATTAACCATAAATGAAGAGATTGTGGTTAAAGCCGGGGATTGAACGGCGCCTATATTTTCCATGACCAAACACAATTGATGTATTCATTACTTTTTCAGATATGCATGATAATAAACACAGTGCACTGTACATGTTAATAACCTCTGTAGCACGGTTTGGGTTGATGCCTTTTTCAACCGTCAGGGCAGACGGGGAAACAAAGGAGGTTTCTGGCTGTAATTTAATTCTTTTTGAAGGTTTATATTTGGGGTTTTATATGAAATACACACAGAGTGGGCTTTGTACAGTGACTTTAGAAGATGATTGAATGCTGCTGAGCAGAAAATCTCTCTGGGCTTCCTCTCCAGGCTCCGGGAAGCCCAGCGCCTGCACTGCTTCTGGAGGATCCGCACTAACACGCGACCGTCTCACAGAGATGCGGGCCAGCTTTTTGTTTGTCCGTCCCTGCGATTCTCTTAACAGATGTGTTCGTAAATTAACATTCCCGTCATCTCCCGCTCTCCCAGCTCGCCTTAAACGCATCTCCAGAACTCCTCATCCTTGAACGTGGAGCTCCCTGAGTTGAGTACGAGTCATGCCACCAATCTTTGTTGAGGGACCGGTAAGGGTTTATTTCATATCATGCTCCATAAACCGGCACTAAACCTGGGAGGGCGAGCAATCAAGAGGTGAACACATTGTGGGCCACGGGGATTCTCCAACATGGCTGCGCCTCCAACTCCCCCGGATTCTCGCCAAGCGTTAAATCAAAGATGGGGGAGCTGGCTATTCGCAGGGCTTGAGATTAGTTCTGGGGAAATGATTCCATGCTAATTGGAAAAAGAAACCCTACTACACCTTATAAGCACAAAACCTATTATGCGGCATCATGGTGAGAGCGAGTGGGAGAAATTGAAAATGTGATGAATACAAATGACGACAGAGTTTCAAAGCGAGTGGGCTGAACTTCTGATGGATGGATCAGCGTAATAGGGGATGAAAGTATTCAGAGGGAAAATCGCAAAGTAACCCCCCTCCTGACGCCTGATGAGAAAGCAAAGGGCTCTGGGATATTATGTTGTCGGCTGGGGTGGTTTGAGTTGAGCCATTAGGTGGGATGAAAGGTTGGTTCCCTCGAAATCGATGGATGTACCCCGGCTGCTCCGCCATTACAACACCTGACACAAAAGGACAGCAGATTTCATCATTTCATGATCGTGCCCTCAAAGGCTATTCTGTGTGAAAGGAGTGGTTATAATGTACCGGAGGGAGACAAGGAGCTGAGAGAACCTTGGGGTGAAAATAGAAAACTGTGCAGACAGCGCCGGGGCTAGTAATGGGCAGAAGTTCGGCTGAAAGGTTGGGGTTGTACAGTTAATTCAAGCTGACAGGGTAGGGGATAAAAATGGGTTTCTCTCTCCGCAGCCAACTAGAGGGCCAACCCTGTCCAATCTCTTTGATGGAGAGAGGTACGCATCCCTCCCCCCGCCTCCCCCCCTCCCCGGTAGAGGGTGAGACAGCAGCGAGAGGGGAGGTTCTTTATCGAAGGTGAAAAGTTGCAATGTTTTCTGAGTGGACAGCCTCAAGGGCAGCTGGCAAGAGATTAGAGGATGTTATTAGAAGGCAATGGGCTGTACCTTCCACTCATAATCCTCCCACAGGGGAACGTGTCTGCGTATCTGTGAGGGCAACTTACCCGATGCTATCAGTGACATTACATCCCCGAGACTATAAAAAAAACAGGCTTTACTCCTCCGCCCAGGTAAATGTTTGGTTCCCCCAATCTACTTACACTTCTGGAGTCTGAACCCTGAACTCCCTCTTTAAATATCCAAATATCCCCCAAACCAGAGGACAAACCGTCCAAAGCAGCTGTGAGGGTTATTGCATCGTTATTGCTCGTGTTCAAATGAGCTCCCGAGTCACGATTCAGTAAAAGTCAAGACAGTTTTGCCAAGTTGTAACTGGTGACATTTTTGCATCACTGGCAGCACGGCACAAATCTCTAATGTTAATTACCACTTTTGAGTTTTAACCATCCCTTATGCTCACAATGGTCAGTAATTAACTGCAGAAGTAAGTAAAAATATCCTCCACTGATGCAGTTTGTGAGGGAGCTGAGAAACTCTTCCCCACTGATGCCATTACTTTTAACACCCTCCATCAGATGCCAATTATTAAGCAGATCCAGAACGCTTCTACAATGTAAAGCCAGCAATCTAACAGATTCCGTGTCTGAAGAGGGTTTAAAACTTAATGCAAGACGTCTACTCATCCAAGTTTGATCATCTTGGTATGCAGTAAACTGCTTAAGCCCAGCATCACAAAACACTCATTCTTTTTGCAGCAAACTTGGCATAATAAGGACTTTTTTTTTTCTTCTTCTGTCTCTGTATTTGCAATTTTCTCCAGGTGCTCTGCCTCTCGTCGCCCACCCATGACAATAATTGTTGTTTTTCTTTGCAGGGAACGCTTTGAACTGGTCTCTCAGAACAAGGTCACCCAGGAAGACATCCTCTCAGAGCACTGTTTTCTGTACCCATTCATGTGGCTCTCGCTTCCTCTTTGAACAACGAGGGCGCTTTCATTTACTTTTCCATCAGTATGTGCCCACAGTATCGCATCTACTCCTCATATACAGCACAGAAAAGCATCATAACCACAGTTTTTCTTCCACCTTAATGAAACCTCAAATGCAGTCGTCGGATTGTAGCTTTATTCGCTCATATACACATATTTCTTCTCTCCTGTTTACCTTATTAACCAGAGAGAGGAGCCACGCTGCAGCCGTGACAGCTTAATTAACTCCTCTGAATGGCCTGGTTTTAGTTTTTTTTTCCCTTCCAACAGACAGAATATATCCAGTAATGCTGTGTTTGGGGTTAGGGGTCAGGCTGAGCTCACCTTGACTATTTTCTCAACAGGACTCCGTGTTAGCTTGACAATATGTATTAGCTAAAGTTGTCCTTGACAGCAGTACGTACGTATTGTGAATAAAGGAGGTCGTAGAGGTCTGATTAAGCCATATTTCTTTACGCGTTTTAACTGCAGACGGATTTAATCCTCCAGATAAATAAGCCACTTTAATGAGTGACATGAGGGTTAACTGTTTTAGATATTAAAGCTACGTGTTGACTGAATGTCAGTGTTTATAAAGCACCTTCAATCTGCGTCTTCCTCACACAGCTTCAATAACACAGAGATGACTGATGTGTCAAATTGTGTGACTTTTCTTCAATTAACAACGTTTAATTTAGTTTTTACTCAGTTTAGGCTGAGTTAAAGAAGCACTTAAATACTAGAAAGGTGTCCCTCGCATGAAACTGAGCTGTCTATGCAGTAGAAATACACAAACATTTATCGAAATTGGTGCAACGTGACGGGAGACAACACGGAAAAGATCGAAAACATACAGCAACCAGAATGCACAGCACCGCACAGCAACACTTGGCTCAGTGTCCGTTAGTAACAAATGATCGTGTATTACGTCCAAACAGTAATCTAAATATGTTTGGGTTTTTTTTTAGGTTTTAGGCAATAAATAGACAATGAGCAGGATTGTGGATCATATTTAATCAGGAGGCAGCTGAGTCTTTTTCTCAGAACAGGAACAAACGGCGACCGCTTCTCAAGCTTTATCATCTGCAGCTAAACAGGACAATAACATGTTTCTGACAACATCTAAAGCCAGAAATAGGTAGTTTAGTAACAGAAACTTGGTTTATAGTTTATCAGTACTGCCTAGTTGAGACAGTTTGAATGGACATTGGTGAGACATCAGTCACTTGATCTACGAGAGAGAGGAGCTCTCTTTCTATATGGATCCAGGCATACAAAAATGCAAACAAAAGGAGTGTTTTATTCTGAAATTTAACCGGATGCGGTGTTATTGTTGTGGTGTCTGACTTCCTGTCTGCTCTGTGCTGAAATCAAGCCTTGTTTATCTGCTACAGAAGGGTCCAGACTGCAGGAGCTGCAACGGAGTAGATACGCAACGGAGTAGATACGCAACGCAGCGGCCCGGGGTGGATCAGACACGGATCGAACACGGACCTGGTTTAATTTAAAGGAGAACTTCGGTCGATTTAAACATGCAGCTTCATTGCTCAAGCTACCCTTGACTTGCCAGTACCGAAGACGCGAACAAATTTGGTCCAACCATTACAGAGCTCCGTGAACGGAGACTTAGCATTGAACGCTAACAGCATGGGGTCAGAACTTTACACTGTGTTTTAAGCGTCTTAACATGCTCCACATCTCACACCAAAAGTTATGCAACATCAGCAGACACCTTACAACACAGCACTGTAGCGTGTATGACTCAAAATGAATAAAAAAGTAGTTAAAATAGTGTGTTTGTGCAAGGAGCTACTTACCTGTTTGTTGACATCCGTGTGTTCCGGTAGCTAGACCAAACTAGCATATCCATCGAGTTTGCACTTAACAGGTCTAACAGGCTATTGTAAGGCTCATGGCTCATGACAGGCTGTAACATGGACATGTACATTATGAACATAAACACGAAATTAAGGGTTAGCGTAAAAACTCATGACAACATTTGCAAGCTGATCTACTAATATTGTGTTAAAGCTTGATGCGTTGGTATTTAAAGGCTCCATTCACTTCCACTACATCTCTAAGTTTATAAAGTCAACAACACGCCAATCAGAACCAGTCACACAACAGTAGCACACATTTTCTTGAGGAAATGTTTCACTCGTTTATTTACGAACCCTCAAGAAACCGACAAACATGCAGTAAGCTGTGTATAAATAAATCAGTATATATTACAGTAAATCCGTCCAGTTTGCATTCTCCATATCTAAAACTCATTTCGCTCAGGAATTTCCAGCTCAGCCTCATGTTGCACAGTGTGTGTGTGTGTGTGTCTGTGTGTGTCTGTCTGCACGAGTATATTTCTAAATCATCTGTCCACCATGTGCGGGTGCTGACAGCCGAAGCCCGGCAGCTTCCTCCCCTCGCCGCGATCCACATGCTGCCCATAAACATCTGACCGGCGTTCCCTTCTCTGCTCCCTCCCTCGTCTGTCACGACACGACGCTCGGCAACATTTAAAAATTCAATAAAAACACGGCGGCTGATGAACACTCTTCATCTATAATAAAGCGCAAATTTGTCGACATGGTGATAATTATAAGAAATTTAACGGAGGGACTGCACGGGGGAATGACTCACGATAATTGCAGCGCCCATAAATGCATGCTTTATCGCCTTTATAAAGTATTCATGTTCTATGGTTAATGTGCTCAGACTGTTTCACGACAGCAGCACTGATACACAGCGTGACTGATCAGAGTCATAAAATCCAAAAAAAAGGGCAACTGGAGGATAATTCTCAGGAGTCACAGCAGCTCGGGTGCTACTATTTTAACGCAGTTCTGTTCTTATACCGCCATTTCAAAGCATTTCCAGTTCTACTTCTGTGTGTAGAAATATAATATATCCAATTTTGCAGAAATCTCTTAGCACTTTCACTCTGACATTTATCCATTCTGAGATGGGCGAGGGAGGGAGCTGCAAAAGCCTGTGCGGGTCTACCCGAGTCCTCGAAGATAGGGAAAAGGGAAAAGCCGGAGGAAATAAAAATGCTCTTTGGCTGAGAGACATGGTTACAGGCGGCATCTCTCCAGGTTATTCTAGGACCTCGGTGTAATGACTGTTAAGTCAGGCTGACCCACCTTCTCTCCAGTGACTCATAGCTGGATGAGGAGTGCATCTCATTTGTATAATTAGTTTACTGAATAAAGTCCGGCGTCACATCGCTGCACAAAATATCCCCAAATTAGCATTTAAATTAAGCTACAATTCTTTCAACGTAAAAAAAAAAAAAAGGAGAGGAAAATTATTCAGCATCAAATCAAAGTGTTTCTTGACTTGTGTTATTTCTGGTTCTGGGCATGACTGCACTGAGTCATTTGGAAACATCATGACTTTCAGATGGCTGCAGTTTGCATCTGATTATTAGTGACAGTAACTTGGATCTGACGGAAGACACTTGGATAAGATCTTGTACTTCAGTCTCTCAAATGGTAAGATTTATCTCTTACAATCATGTATGACGCATTTTGGAATTTCGGTGTGGACAATCAAATCATTCATCACAGCAAATTATAAGACAATGTTGCATTACTTAAACATCTTGTATATATTATGATGTAATTCTGGGGCTTTTGATGATGAGAATACATGAGAATATAGAAAATATATGTTGATAAAGGACAATTCTGCTGAATCCTGATAAGTTATGACACATTTTTAAATCTATACTGCCAATGTTTTCTCATCCTTAACCCCACAAAATGAATGCGGCTGATATAATGGTGTTGAAGCTTATTCAACTAGCTACTTAAGGCTAATGAATGCCATTGTTGAATATGAAATAAATGCTAACAGCAGGTACTTAACAGGCACAGACCTATTTTCCTTAATCAGTTTCTTTAGCGGGCGATGGACAACTTCTTTTGCTTTAACGTGTCATTATGAGGTAAATGTTGATTGCACGATGTAATGGCTGCAGAATAATGACACCATCAGCGTTTAGATTGGTCCCCCTATAAACTTCACTCTCACTGGGCTATTTTGTTTGCCACTGGGCACAAAATCTCCCGGGTAAATGAAGGCTGACTGTTGATCCAGTCAGGCTGTGCAGCCTGGCACCATTTCTATCCGCATTTCTGTCTCCATTATCCGCTAAATGAATGAATTAACCCGCATTTTGTCCTGCGGTATTGGTAGATGTTACTCTGAGGAAATCAGAGAGAGAAACCGGGGACGTGATGGGAGCAACGGGCGGTATTAGTCGATGGGTGTCGGCTCATGTTGCCAGGCTGTCGTCAGGCTTGACACAGTCCTGATGGGGCAGATCAGCTGAGGCTCAGTTTTTTAAAATTGCATCGGGGTGATTGTTAACAGCAACAACACGATGGCAACGATAATATGATCAGCATGTTCACATTAAAAGTTAAGACATCTAGCAAACACTGTCCATTAACTCTGACTGCGTGTGAGCATCAACGATACGACGGAGTCCAGCGTCGTCGTGCTGTAGTCACGATCTGGGATGCTGTGGTGGAGACACTCACAACACTCTCTAATTTCCAGTTGCTTGGCCCATGTGAGTCCCATGTGTCCATTTCATTTTCCTGCATCCAGACAGGAGCAACCTTAAACCCGGGCTGGATTAGCAGGACTCTTATCCGGACTGTCTCCCTCACCTCCCCGGGGCGGACCGGCCCGTCAGGTTGGACGGTCAGAAGATGCCGTGGGCAGTGATTGTGTTAAAGTCTGCTGCTCTACCAAGACTGATGATTGTGTTTCTGTCAGAGGTAATCCTTGATTAAGCTGAAAAGAAAACTTGAGGGAGTTGCTGGCTGCTGCATCTGCATGTATGTGATGTATATTGCCATGGCAACACTTTGCACAGGAAGTCGGTTTAATTCAGGGGTCTTTGGCTCCTAGTGCCAATTAGTGCATCGTATTATTAAAACAGTACGTGACTTACAATTAGTGACATAAATTAAATAAGCATATTTTTTTGAACTCCCAGGAGCTTTTTTGAATTGGTCTTTGTATTGCTCTTGAGTGATAATAAGTGGTTATAATAATATTATATAATATTCAACGTGGGCTGCAAGAGAAGATGCAACAACTAAACAAAACAAACTGAAAGAAAAATGCTGTTATCATCTCCATCGTTCTGCCTTTGTGCTGATGTCAGACATTAGATCATTTGTCATGGTTGTGGACAGAGCTGATGTAGATCGGGCTGTACCCCCCAACGCCCCGCCGCACGATAATATCATTCTCAATAAAGAATATCCTCAGAAAAAAACCCTTTATTTTAATTGTAGGCAATGGAGGCTCAAATTTATGTTCCCGCAGTGTCTTTAAAACCACTGGAGCCTAGTTATCAATGCACCCTCCATTTCATCAGTCTTACGGTCCTGGCACACATCACTACTGTACATCAGATGTTAAATTGGCCGTCTGTCAGTACAGGCCGAGAACACTGCGGACTGGGGTTTATCCATCAAACAGTATCTTAAAAATGACTGTATATCTCTTTTATTACGCAGAGTCGCACTCAGTTAACATGGAATACAGGCAATACTCATCTGAAGTTACTAAATCAAGATAAAAGCTGACAGCAGTGATATGCATTTTCAAGAGAGATGCATGTAGTTTGGACTGCATGTGGCTGGCGTCGCTGGTGTGACTCTGCAAACGTCAGCAGGGATGGATTCAAAATTAATTAATCAAGCGATTTCACATTCAAACTGAATTTGGGCGTATTCAAACAGACGCCGAAGGTCAGATCTTCCGCACAATTTCCGTCTTTCTTGGTTTTGAAAGTCTTTTTTTTTTTTTTTTTTTGAGCAGCAGTAATGTCCTGGGAACCAGCGGGGGGCAGAAATAATGAGATGTGCCAATCCAGAGGAGCACACGCAGGCTATAGAAGGCGTCGTTAGGCTGTTATGACAGGTTTTTTGTTTTGTTTTTTTAAAGCAGAATACACTTATTGAAAAAAAATCCATAGTGAGCCTTTTTAAGTGCTCCCTCGTTCGTTGCCCTCCAACGAAGCAGCTCGCGAGGCGTGATCGGACCTGTGCAGCGTTCATGTAAATCCTGCGTGCCCTCGATTGATTCAAATGTTTTATAGCGTGATCTCACATAAAGATGCATCCAGGAATCAAAGATATTCAAGTATTTCTCACTCACACAAACATGAATCTTCCAGCTCCAGCCCCCCCGAGGCCTTGCCCCCCCCCCTCCCTCTTGGCAGCGTGCCGCCTTCTGGCAATCAATGCTCATTTTACTTACTCATCCACACCCCTCGCATTGATCTGTGTCGCCCTGGACATCCTGCATGCAGGCAGCAACTCAACACTGCTTTTCTACCCAGTCTGGAGCACAGATGGCCTACACGGACCCAAGAGAGAGGACTTGGTGTTCCAGGTCTTTAGTAGTGGGAGCAGGGGAGATCAGGGGAGGATACTGGGCAGAGCGAGGCCACTGGCAGCGTGTAGCCAGAAGGACTAAATGATAATGTTCCATAATGGTTTGTACTTGGACGGATAAGCAGATGGGTGGGTTAGTAAGATGGGAGGGAAGAATGGATGGCTTCATAGAGCCGGGCAGAGATAGATGGATGGGAACGCGGTGCCATAGTGATGAGGGAGGTGGAGCTCAAGAAATCACTGCCTTCATCCTCCCTGCTGAAGGATCTAACAACACAGTGTTCCAGGGGTTCGTCCAGCTGTTTTAATTTACTCCAACAAAGGTTTTCAATCAGCGTTACACTGCAGTAAAAATATCATGGTGAGGATCCGGAGGTACAAGGAATCATTAGCAGCCAGGCCTGTGGTTGACAGGGTGCTAATTGTTATTTGGTAATTTGATTAACTGCAAATTTGTTTGAGAAAATAGCACAGATGCACGTCAGTCACTGTTACATAAGAGACCACAGCATAAAGGGCAACTCCACCAATTTTTGCACATTAAAGTGTGTTTAAAGTTTACAGAAGAAAGTAGTTTTTTTATTTTTTTTATTTCACGCATCCTTCTTCTTTCAACACCTGGGTTTAACGTACATGTATTCATCCCATATTTCCATCACACTGACATTTGTTTATTATCAACCCTCCATAAAAATATGACTTTTGCCAGAGTGTATGTTCAGTGTTTACTGCTTGATGCAAGTAACTAATAACTTCTATGCTCCTCATACGGTGGCCCAGAGGTGTCAGGACAAATACAAAAGTCACAACACAAATACAAATGCCACAAGACCTAAAACGGAAGTGACCAACAACGAAAGTGACCTACAACAGAAGTGACCCACAACGGAAGTGACCTACAACAGAAGTGACCCACAACGGAAGTGACCTACAACGGAAGTGACCCACAACGGAAGTGACCTACAACAGAAGTGACCCACAACGGAAGTGACCTAAAACGGAAGCGACCCACAACGGAAGTGACCTACAACGGAAGTGACCTAAAACGGAAGTGACCCACAACAGAAGTGACCCACAATGGAAGTGACCTAAAACGGAAGTGACCCACAACAGAAGTGACCCACAACGGAAGTGACCTAAAACGGAAGCGACCCACAACGGAAGTGACCTACAACGGAAGTGACCTAAAACGGAAGTGACCAACAACGAAAGTGACCTACAACAGAAGTGACCCACAACGGAAGTGACCTAAAACGGAAGCGACCCACAACGGAAGTGACCTAAAACGGAAGCGACCCACAACGGAAGTGACCTAAAACGGAAGTGACCCACAACAGAAGTGACCCACAATGGAAGTGACCTAAAACGGAAGTGACCCACAACAGAAGTGACCCACAACGGAAGTGACCTACAACGGAAGTGACCTACAACGGAAGTGACCCACAACAGAAGTGACCCACAATGGAAGTGACCTAAAACGGAAGTGACCCACAACAGAAGTGACCTACAACGGAAGCGACCCACAACGGAAATGACCTAAAACGGAAGTGACCCGCAACGGAAGCGACCTAAAACGGAAGCGACCCACAATGGAAGTGACCTAAAACGGAAGTGACCCGCAACGGAAGTGACCCACAACGGAAGCGACCTAAAACGGAAGTGACCCCCAACGGAAGTGACCTAAAATGGAAGTGACCCACAACGGAAATGACCTAAAACGGAAGTTGACCCGCAACGGAAGTGACCCACAACGGAAGCGACCTAAAACGGAAGCGACCCACAATGGAAGTGACCCCCAACGGAAGTGACCTAAAATGGAAGTGACCCACAACGGAAGTGAACGGTAACAGAAGTGAACGGTAACAGAAGTGAACGGTAACGGATGTTTACAATGAGACGGATGGTTGCTGGCGGACTATTTCATAGAAGAAGACAGCTCTTGCCCCTGTGATAAATAAGTGAAGCGTTGTTCTCGAGCTAACTATGATAACTGTCACTATGTGATCGTCACAAATGAGCAGTGTTGTTCAAGGTCCTTATTTTTATATTGATATACTCTGCCACTAGCCAATGGATAGCTAGCTAACCGTACACTAGCCTAACGCTACACCTGCATCATAGTTAGCTAGAGAACAACGTTTCACTTACTTATCACAGGGGCAAGAACTGTCATCTTCTATGAAATAGTCCACCAGCAACAATCCACCTCATTGTCAACATCCGTTACCGTTCACTTCCGTTGTGGCTTTTTTATTTGTGTTGTTGCTTTTGTATTTGTGTTGTGGCTCTTGTATTTGGGCTGACACCTCTGGGCCACCGTATCCTCAACATGTGGAACAGGCTCTGAAAATAACTTAAGTTAAAAAAAACTGCTCATTCGAATCAAAACTTCACCCCTCTCCGTGGCTTCCCAATCAGCCGAAGACAAATATTTTTGATGTATTTCTAGGCGTCTGTAAAGCACTTTGAATTTCCTTGTGTCTGGATTGTGCTGTATAAATAAACCTGCCTGCCCACAGGCTAGACCAGTTATCTCAGATGGAACTGACAGGAAGAGCAAACCGTAACTTACACTCCTGTCAGCTGAATATAAATGGAAAATAAACTTTATGCATTCAGGATTTGTTGTTACTCTTCTCATAGACTTACCACAGAGCTGATGTGTAACCATTGCAATGAATGCTTTCATATTTTGGCGGCGCGCAAATTTGCATTCCAGTAGTAAAAACCCATTTTCCTGCGTTCATCCAATCTCTTTTCTTCTTCCTTCCCATTAACCCTTAACGCCAACCGCCGTGCTGCAAGAAAGAACACTAACGACCCATCAGAGTTTTTACAAAGTTCGCATTCGTCTCGGGTAACATTTTAGATCACAGATTTTTCCTTCTTTCCACGACGGGAACAAAACAACATCCTGATACGACACGGCAAACAATGGCGGTATCATTGATCTGACTGGCTGGTGAGATTGTCGGATTCCATAAAGCCTTGAAAATAATGAGCTGCTTCAAACGCAGACAAAAAGTATCGCTGTGGTCTGCATAACAATATGTACACAAGAGAAACTTAGAGTACCTTGAATAATATTTGTTTATGCCGAATGCGTTTTTTTTTTTCGCCTGCATCACTTTTTGAAGTGTGACGCCTGTGGAGAAGAGAGACAAAGAAACAGATTGAATATTTGCGGAGGCACAGTTAAGTCCCTGGGCGAACTCTGAGTTGCCTTTTTAAATGAGGTCACTTTCCTCCCCTCGGATTCTAATGACGTTTATTGATGTCTTTAATAAGTTTTCCCTTTTCTGCCGGGGCATTAATGGACAGTGCGGTTCTGGAGTGGTGCTCGCGGTGCCACAACGGAACAGAACGGCGAACGAGACAGGGAGACAGATGGGGAGAGAGCGAGACGGACAGAGATTGAGAGAGAGAAAGTGGAAGCGATCCCAAGAGTTCAGTCATACTAATCCCTTTGGCCGAGAGCTGCGAGTCAATTATTCTTCATTTGTCTTTTATCTTGCCACTAGTGTCTGGGAATGGGGCTCCTCCAAGGCCTGTCAGGCACTTATTGATGCTGTCTGGCCTGAAGGGTTCATACAATTCGGAAGATGGGACCAGAGGCGTGCAGGGTCCGAGGGGGTAATTGTGTCAGGAATTGGGGTTGGTTGCTGAACAGCTACCTTGTATTGGGTTGTTAGAAAAAATGACACAAGATGAAGCTATATCTTAAAAGTAAAATGGAGCAGAGGGCGTCTGGCAGCGCTGTGGTTCTGATTTAAATTGATGGGAGTGAGCTCTGTTCTGTGTTTGGACAGGACATGAGATTGGAAGCAGCTGCGCCTGCTGGACTGTTTAGTGTAAATGTACACTTGTGAATGATGTAACAGTAAAGGATATGCCAATCGTGACATTTTCGGAAATGCATTTATTTGATTTCTCGTTGAGAGTTGGATGAGAAACTTGATACCGCTCCAGAAGTATGAAGCTGGGCCCGGAGGACGATTAGCTTAGCTTAGCATTAAGACTAAAAGCAGCTGAACACATGCCGCAATTTGTGGTTTTCTTTACAGGCGGCAATATGTGAAGGGACTTTTTCTCACCTCAAGAAGATGCAAGTTTCAACTCGTATCGTCATGAATTTCTGGAGTGAAACTCACAAATGTCCTCCACCCAAGAGCACCTCAACGTCCTGCCTTTCATAGGTATTGCTTCCAGCACAGTATTCTCCTAACGCCCTCCAACTGGGACGGTACGCTGCTGCAGAGGGTTTTAGACAAGCAACATATTTTGGAAACTTTTGGAAAACACCCTGTGTTAGTCAAAGACTGGGAGCAAATCATAGAAGCAAAGAGTCCAAATTCAGTTTTCCCCGTTGTCCCAAATATGACATGCATCTCTCAGTGTCTGGCAGGCTTCCTCTCATCATGTATCTCCCTCCCTCTCCCTGCCATTGTGTCGTCATGATTGCGTCCCCGGCCTGTCACTCAACTAAAAACTCATCTGTACCGAGTGCCACAAGTGAGCCGACTCAAAGAGACGTCAGAGCTGTCAGAGATGCAGATACAGATCCTCAGCGCGGTCCTGATCACTGCATTTGTCCCTTAAAAATTTCCCCTAACTTCGATTAAATGGGACTTTTGTTCGTTTTCTCTTCGGGAACATGTGGTTCTCTCTCTGCTCTATCACATCACGTTGTATTCAATCACAGAAAGTCCAAAATCATGTCATGTGGATGTTGGCCGCTTAATGGACGTGATAATAACGATCTTCATGGGGATCAAAAATCTGTCACCACGGCCTCGGGCTGATAATGAAGCTTTAAATGAAGCAGTGTTTTTTTTTTTGTTTTTTTTAACTGCCCCAGTTAACCTTCAAATTTTCCGACTATAAAGGATTTAACACGCCAGCGTGTCAGTGACAAATCTGCTGATTTCCTCTAGGTCAACATGTCAGATCTATACTCTGTGCGTCACGCAGTCCATCTGTAGCCTTTCTGCTTTCATTTATTGTACAAACCCATGTGACAGCACCGGAGTAGAAAGGCTGGTTAAAAGGGAAAGAAATGCTGACAGACGGCCAACAGTCATAAAGGGAGAGGGGGGAAAAACAGAAAGCGAGGCGTCCTGCGATGAAAAACCTCTTTAATGTTTGAATACAACCTGAGATGAAAAGAAATATAGATGAAAAGTTTGAAAAATCACTGCAAATATGATTGATGACAAATCACAGATGTTTTTTTTTTTTACAAGCTTAAAGAATTACACAATTAGTGTTACTTCCTCTGAATTTCAGACTTATTGTTCATGAAAGACCTCAATTATATCCACACACTCTCCCATCAGTATTAATTCCTCCCAGGACCGTTCACAGCACACTTTTGGGCAAGCTGATAAATGAAAATGTTGGCAGACTGAAGCTGCTCGAATCCATTTAAAATGTGTTATATTTGCATCAATCCAGTCATCGGAAGTCAACGTCAACACTGGGAAATTCTTCTGAATCATCCAATGTATGATTCACCAGCTGAGCGACCAAGTGTCGGCTGAAAGGAAACTTCATGAATCGATTAAGAACCGCCTGACGGTCACTGATTTTGGCAGCTGAGAGGACGACACCTGATGCCTGATGTCAAACTGAACAGTTGTCCTCAACAGAAGAGAAGGACTAAGACTTTACTTTGACCCAGCTACAATGCAGTACTGAGCTCACCTAGCTGTAGAAACCAACAGGAAGGCCTGTTGAGTCACTCTGCACAAGAAGCCTTAACGACTCTGAAACTCAGAGTTAACAAGTGTCCTTAAAGGGATATTCCGCTGTAAATTTAATCAATGGTCTAACACACCGTGAAACTGTGTTAGACTCCCTCTCGAGAGATCAAGTTAGCAGACCGCTAATTTACGGAGTTTTAGCATCCTCAGAAACGACCGCACGACAACAATACACTGCAGTAAATGGATCCAAATATAAACCGCCACCAAAAAGCCACAAATAATGCTCAGAACAGCACCAAACTTCAGCAACAGTACAAACAGGGTCTCAGCACATAGTCAGGGGCATCTAACCTCCGCTAGCTTAGCTGGATTTCTACTGAAAAGCTGACTAAATTTACCTCTCTACTGCAGCAGCTTCCTGTTGACGGGAAGTCCCGACGAGTCGATTACCGAGTGCAGTAGAGTTCCGCGGCTCATGGATGAAAATGTACGATTATGACTCCATGGAAAAGCAATCAAAGTTCATATGTGTCTTACCTGCCAGTTTATAACAGTTATTATCGAGAGCGGACAGGGAAAAGAACGGAATTGAGCATTTCTAACCGCACTCGGTAATCGTCGCGTCGGGACTTCCCCGACCCGGAAGCTGATGGAGTAGAGTTGAAATCTGTTTTTAGCTTCACAATAGAAATCCAGCTAAGCTAGCGGAGGTTAGATGCCCCGGACTATGTGCTGAGACCCTATTTGTACTGTTGCTGAAGTTTGGTGCTGTTCTGAGCATTATTTGTGGCTTTTTGGTGGCGGTTTATATTTGGATCCATTTACTGCCGTGTATTGTTGTCGTGCTTGTATTGCTTCTGAGGTTGATAAAACTCCATAAATTAGCGGTCTGCTAACTTGATCTCTCGAGAGGGAGTCTAACACAGTTTCACGGTGATTTAGACCATGGATTAAACTTGCACGGAATATCCCTTTAACAACTCTGTAAGGACACTCCCACACTGAGTTTAAACCCTGCGACTCCCCCTCCATTTAGTTAGAACTGAAGAAGACCTCTTGCATGTCAGCACGTCAGCTCAGCGTCGACATTAGTGACTCGTTCGTCGGGGTCAGAGGAGAGGCTGCAGCCCGTCCTCCCTGCAGTATTATTGAAGAAATGAACTTAACAAAGCTCCACTAATTTGTACATAAGCCTGTTTTCATTCCCTATAAGTTCTGCACAATAAAAGTCCCCCTGTTATGAAACACTCTACTGTACTCAAAATCTTTTCATTACAAAGCAGTCAAAACTTAGACGTGTTGGAGTTTCGCCAGCAGTAACTTAACTCCTGAAAGCAGCCACCATGACAAAGTAAAATAAAGCGAATGTCTGAAAGAACCACGAGGGGATGAAGGACAGAAACTAAACTTTAAACCACAGACGCTCAGTCCAAAACTACAAGAGTTCTGAGAGCTGAACACACAGAGGCTTTCAAACTGTCTTTCTCTCTGGTCTCCTGCAGAGACATCAGTCACGCAATCACAACAAATGTTCGAGGAGGAGAAAAGGGGGTCGACACGGGTCGGCTGCATCCGCCAGACGTCATCGCAGCCCACTTGAAGGTGAAGATGAGGACGCAGCTTCGCTAAACTCAGTCAAAACCTGTAACGGGAACACAAATCAGCGCGGTACGGTTTGACTCGATGCCTAACCTGAATGCCCCCAGAGGATTCACACTTCTTGGCTCTTAGTTCTCAGTTCATCTGTCTCCCATTTGGTGCCGATCTGGTGATGCAAAATGGGTTTCCACTGAAAAACAGCTGAAAGCCGAGCTGGATGTGATGATTCTCTGCAGGTCACTGATTAAATGTCATAACTAAAATCTATTATAGCCTCTTTAATGCAACATCCTACACTGTAAAGCACCTTTTACCGCTCAGGTAAATACAGTCAATTATTACACAGTAATGCTCCATTCACTTGAATGGGCCTTCCCAACGTTCGGTGGTCAATTATTTTCGTATAATAGCATATTTGACTCTGACTCACGTATTTCGTATCACTCCGCTCTCTAAAATCTTTGCTCCGCTAGTAGTCCGGTCACTTTTCACCCCAGCGTCTTCGGTCGCTAAGCAACGTCAGCTGATCTGTAGTCTACTTCATATCGGGAAAAAACGTACTCCTAGGCCATTAGTATGGATGAGTTTCACATTAACTTTGATATTCTTGGAAAATACGGTGATTTCAACTCTTGGCAAAAGGCTGAGTCGTCGTCACCGGTCAAGAAAAGAAAAAGAGAGGAAAGCAGCGAAGAGGGAGAAGAGAAACGCGTCGGTTTGGTGAACTATATTTCTCTGCTGAAAAACACTATGAACGGTGACAAATACATTGTAAAAAGACACACTGTGTCAAGTTTTCTTTCGTGTTGGCAAGTAACTTTGTAATAAGCGGGATAATGTATAGAACGGCGGTCACTATCGGGAAAATGAGTCCCTTCAGGACGAACCGGACCCCAACGCAAAGGTTCGTCCTGTCGGGACTTATTTTCCCGACAGTGACCGCCGTTCTAAACATTATCCCTTACGTAAGAAGTACGATAGAGCATAACATAACAAGCTTGTTAAAATCAGAAATCAAAGGCAACAAATAGGAAAATGCGTGTACTTTTATTTCAGTCCAATCACAGCTGATTATAGAGCAACACACCAAAGATAACCCGTGTCCTGTGTTGGTCTATTTCCAAAGACTCGCTGTGGGGCAACAACAGAGGAATAAATAAAAGTCCTGTGATGTTTTTTTAAACTCATGAATGAGACAGCCTTCATGTAAGATTACATCATGACTGATGTCAGTCTGGATTTAGCTCTCGTTAGCCGTGAAGGCACAAACCGGGACCAGATGGGAAACGGGTCGCACGAGGGCTGTCTGACCGGTGAAATGCAAACGGGCCGGACTCTCAATGTCTGACGTACCTTTTTAATGTAGAGGCTCAACATGTTTTGCCTCTATCATTAAAATAAGATAGTAAATACTTAATCAGACATATAAAAAGACATTGAAGCTCCTTCTGACAAATGTCAAACATTAACTGATTAACTAATTGACTCTCTCCACGCGCTGCAGGTTTTGTTATGCTGTTACAAAAAATAATAACTTTCTAGGGTTTGTTTTTTTTAGTTTCCCTCTTTTTATTGTGTTCCTCAGTGAAGTATTGATTTTTTTTTCTCCTCTCTTGAACAAAGCAGAGAGTTGGAAATTAATATCAGTCAGTCGCTGTGGGAGTCTGCTGTGAGGTAACCGTGTGTGTGTGTGTGTGTGTGTGTTCTCCTTACGTGACCTCGTCCTCGTGGACTAAAATGACTAATTGGTGAAGAGGCAAAGCGCTCGGGCCAATTATCAGGTATGACTTATGAATTTCAGATTTCTTGATTTGCATGAATCCGCTTCGGGCTTTTTCCCCGCACGAACGTCACGGCTCATATCCTCTTCTGTGCGCTGCGAGCCAAGCAGCTGTCCGGTGTGTAACCTCCTTATTTCGGTTAATTCTGCCGGAGCGGAGAAACTCCAACAAAAATCAGTCAGAAGCTTGTCCCAAATCTTTGAGCGTCACGCACCACAACTTTCCATTTGCCCTGCGTTTATGAAGGAAAATGAGCCTGTTGTGATTTTTTTATTTTTTTTATTTTTGGAGGGGGGAATAGAAGATGTAGAAGCAGATACAGTATATATTCTGAAATATTCCCGCTCAGTGGAAAGCCAACAGAGCGAAGAGTAACCTCGATCTCACTCCCGTCTTGCTGTCGGTGATGATACTCATCCAGTCAGGAGTACATTTCCTGGAAACCTCCCGTCGCTTCCTGCCACATGCAGGATGCTGCTAATTGTTCCCCGCGCCGCCGCCTCCACCTGGCAGCGCGCCACGTGTTTGTTTTGCGATTCACTTTAAGAGGATAAGCAGGTTGCAAGTGGCTTTCACACGCGGAAAGTGAATTGCCGGGGCTGCCAATCCCCTCGTCAGTGGTCTCATCTGATGACTGTAATTATACTAATGTCTGAGAATTAATGCGCTAATGATTTATTGATGGTTGAGTGGTGAATGCAGGTCTGTGTACAGGAGAACACGCTGAAGGCAAATATGTCAACGAGACAGTCGATCAAATGGACTTTGTAGCACTTACATTTCAAACTGATTGTTGATTTTGATTTTAGATTTTTTTTTTCCAGGTGCACCGTGTCGCTTTGGGGAAGAAATTCAAATTCAAATTTACAACATTAATAAGGTCATAGTACAATGTGATGAATATCTTTCCATAACTGAATAAACAGGCTGTCCTCAGAGGAAAAAAAAAAAAAAAAAAAAAGGTTCCCAGGATGCTGTGTGAGGCTAGAAAGGTGGCAGGGTCCGCCACATATAAACAAAGTAAAACAGTAATTCATTAAGTCATAAAATATTCTCTTCTGATTAAAATACTTCCCCAAAACTACATCCTGCACCTTTAAATCAGAGGCGGTCCTGTGTGTGTGTGTGTGTGTTGATTATTTGGATGTGACTAATTACTGGACATTATTATAAATTTTTTCTGAAAGTCAAAATTCAGCCGGTGAAAACAAACAAACATTTTCACCGTCATCACCATCAGACAGATTCGTCGCTGAGGTCTTCTACGTTTTAAATGTTCGTTATTTTCATCACTGCTTGTTTGCACATCCTGCTGTCCACCATGTCCTGTGATTAGCTGGTTGTCCTCCAGTGTGTCAGTGTTTTGTGCGTTTTTTGTATGATCCTGACTACAAAACACTTCCCCTCTACGGGGCGATGAAGATAACCTCGAACCTTCAGGAGCCGAAGCAGCAAAACGTCCCACGATGCAAATCTGTCAAACGTGGAGATGAAGATGAAGATAATTCAGACACTCGGCAATCTTTCTCATCAATAGCTCTATATTAAGTTTAGATACTCTGACTGATGTTTGACAATCTGATATTAAAAGAGAGCCTTTTAGATTTTCCCTGTTTTTGATGATACACTTAAAACATCTGAAATGTCAAATGTACAAAAACATAAAAAAAACATTTTTCTTTTCCAGAAAATGTATTTTTTCCTCATAAAAAAAAAAACATACCACAGTTTTATAACATAAAAGCTAATAGTGTAATTATGTTTATTAACTTAAAACAAGTGATGGTTTCATCCTGGCGTTTACTTGTAATTGCCAATTCTGTGCTTGTTTGCAGTTTTACCTCCCGTTAACTAAACGTCATCAGTATAACGGTCGTAAGATTTCATGTTAAAGACAAACACTGCATTGTATTTATGGGAAACTACACACTTGTTTTCTGTTATTTGGCAGTATATTTGTGCGGCGCCCCCTGCAGCCAAAATAACACCGTTTTATTCCTTTTTTTCCTTGACAGTGTAGGAATGTGGCTGTTTGTCTTGAGAGGTTTGAATCACTGTTCTCCTGTTTTACTGTGGATGTTTTATACGTTGGATTTTATTGTGGGGGTTTGTTTTTGCTACCTTTGCCAGGTCTCTATAAAAGAGATCTTAATCTGAAAGAGACTTCCTGGTAGAATAAGTAACAAACAAAATAAAATACAGTGGCTTTTCTGACACTTGAGGCAGAGTTTGTGCAGAGGTTGGAGGCGCAGTCTTTGCTTCTTTGTTAAGTACGGCAGGAGAACCTGATTCTAAAGTTAGACTCTTAATGGAAAATGAATCATGTGTAAAAAGGTTTGACTCAGATGCTGTTGTCCACACACCAAAATCCTGCAGGTCGCCGACAGACAGCTTAAAAGGAATATGATCTGTGAGTGGATTTGCATGTGTGCGTGGTGACCTGATGGACCTGCTGGTGGGAAAAGACGGCAGCAGCTGCTTTCTGGCCTTTCTGGTCTCACTCACACACACACACACACACACACACACACACACACACCTGAAGCACTGTACCATAATTCATAATGAGAAAAAGATTAAATTGGACTTATGAGGAAGGCAGCGCTGTGTTTCCAGCCAAGGGTGTCTCTTAAAAATGCATCAGCGCTCATTACATTGTGCTTAATGGCCTTCGAAGAAATGTGTCCCTTTACCATTTTGGTCACGGCTTCGGAAAAGTGGTGATAATAGATACAAATGAAGCAATGAGCAAAAGCCGGACACACAAACTAACACACACACACACACACACACACACTGCCGGGTGACTCCGCTGCTGGACCGCCGCGCAATTTCTCATCCGCGGCTCGACTAAAATTGGCCGCAAATGTGATTCACACAGGAAACAGCAATAAGTTATGATTAAAAAATGATGGAGAACCTCATCCCCCCAATTAAGGCAGGGATTGTTTCCAGCATCCGAAAAAAAAAAAAAAAAGACCGGCTGGAAGTCGTCATCCGCTGATGTTCCAGACATATGTGATCGCCGCTCTCAGCCAAGGCCTGCACAGACTGAGGCCGCTCCGCATTACTGCTGGCTGCAAACTTTTACCAGAGGAGTCAACTTTTTAATGATTCAAACAAACAAACCCCCCCCAAATAAATACCTTCATTTTAAACTGGCATTCACAGATTCCAGTTGCTTTTTCATGTTATCTTTCTCCACATTATTCGGCGTGTAAAAAACGACCGTGCGAGTTTGAAAATCGATTTCGAAAAACTCGTACGGCGAGGCCAAAAAAAA
This sequence comes from Sparus aurata, assembly GCF_900880675.1. NCBI lineage: Eukaryota > Metazoa > Chordata > Actinopteri > Spariformes > Sparidae > Sparus > Sparus aurata. Next base: position 27,838,116 of record NC_044208.1, on the reverse strand, counting down.
ATGACTTGAAGTGGTCGGTGATCCCACTGAACACAACTATAATTATCTAGTCTCCATCTGGTCATGTGGCCTCCCGGTGCCAGGAGTGGACCTCCTGCTGTCGGCTGTCTGAGCGCGGCCAAACGCAGTTAGGCTTCTCAAAACGAGGTCAAAGGAGCGAGCTTGGCACGACTTAAGTTACAGCCTGGACATTGTAGTTTTCAGCGGTATCCATGTTGGCCAAATATCCGCCGGTCCCATAGCTCCTGCTGTAATTTATCATAATTTGTTGTGATTATATTATTCAATTCTTTCTCTTTTTTTTTCCATTTTGTAATTTTCCAGCTGAGTTTTTTTCTTTTTTAGAGAAAACGTCGTGAGTGGAAACAGAAGGGTTGCTGCTGAGAGTGCGAGTGTAGAGAGACTCGAAGCTTGAATGATGCGAAAACAAAAAAAGCGTCTTGGGGGGAAATTTCAGAGTGGATGAGTGAACGGACGGACGTGTGCTCGCTCAGCAGCTTCAGCGCCGCGCTTCTGTTAACGCTGTCAGAGATGACGGACAAGTTTTTTTCAAAAAAAGGGACGCAGCAGAACCAGAATCAAAGCATCGAGCGAACAGCAAGCGCAGGGCAAAGCAGAGGTAAGAACTCCTTCTGAAACTCATTTGGACTGTAGAAAATGTATTTTTCTTTCTTTTATTCATTTTTTATTTAGAGGCGCACAACAAGAATGAAACTGGCATTGATTTTGTGTCTGTCTGTGCATCTTTCCTGTCTACACGAGACAATACGGTACTAAATTCTGTTAATTTTCTCTAAATTTCTCTTATTTTTCTACTTTTTATTTTTGTACTTGTACTTATATACCATAAATATATAAGTTTGTTGTCTAATGTTACATTTGCACTTTACTTTTCCTAAGCAGCACAATAAATATGTTTGTTCTTCACACTCGGTCTACTTAAACTAACTTCTACAGAGGAGTGGTTAACGAGGCAGGGTTTGAAATCACTCCACCAATCTGCTGGAAAGTAATTAAAACAACCCTGTTATGAATTTATGTATACTGTCTCAGCGGACGTGTTATTAACGATCAGTGATGTTTTGTACAGTAGCTCAGAAGCTCGTCTCTGCTTCTGTGTTTCTGCAAGCTTAAAAACACAAACTGCACCTCCCTGACCGGAGTGTGAAAGATTTATAAGACCTAAATTAAATTCAATTTGCCAAAGACGGAAGGTAAAATCCAATTGTTTTTTGGTTGTGGCAAGAATCTTTTTTTTTACAGCATTTTAAAATCAATTCGCACCAGTGCACACACTTGCCACGGACAACTTTTCTTGCATCAATTCATCATTCTGAAGTAGATCCTGATTGCGCGGCGTAATGGCTGTGGGAGAATGCAGAGAATTGTTCCATGTAAGTTTCGCTCGGCTGGATTTTTGTTTCCTGGGAAATAAAACACAAATATCGGCACAAAGGAAGCACAAAGTCTGCCGTCGTGCAACCACAACAGAACGAGACAGTGTTTATTTGTAACTGTGAAAGAACCGTTGTAATAACTGTTCCCCACTGATGGAGGCTCTCCATTGAGTGAATGGACATGCATTCACTCAGTGGAGAGCAGTGAAGTATTTAAGTCTAATGTTGATATGCTTACAGATTGCTGTTGACTTGAGTCCTTTGTTGGTTTTGTTTTTATTCAGGCATTTTAAATCTTCCATAGGCTACAAAGAGCCCTCCAGAGTGCTCCCACATTTCATAATAAATGTGATAACTTGGCTTTTTTATTCCTACATTCGAGTCTAAAGTTTGATTTCTTAGCAGGATGATAAATGCGTTTCTGCACTCTTGCGTTTTTTGTATTTTTATTTCGAGGAATATGGGTCAGAGATCAGCCTTTGAGATAAACTCACAGCCCGAAGCAGCTCACAATCCACAACAACTGAGCTCTTTGATACTGTTCTGCATGTAATGCTGTAATATTTCAGTTCCATAAGGAGAAGGAATGTATGCCGCGTGCATCAAAAGACAAAACCCACTGCAGCCCTGCAAACCGAACCTGTGTAATATTCCCATATTTCATTTATATGACGCTGCTTCAAGCTGTTTTGCCGTCTGACGCAACTGGACATGCATACCCAAACAGTCTCAGATAAGACAGCGCTCTGCCGTCCGCTCTACAAACCCTACAAGTTTGAATACAACGGCAGACACACAGGCGAACACACTCCGCTGGGACCAGAACTCAGGGCTATCGCTCTCGCTCTGCATAAGAGTCAATGTTGTTCCTCAGTCAGTCAGTCATTCACTCAGCGAGGCTGTTCAAACAATCAGCCTCCCTGTCCAAACATGTTAATCCACCTACTTCATCCTTATTCCCATGGACACCGGCTGCCACGAGTGCACACACACACACACACACACACAGTGAGTGTCAGGAGCATTAGCTAGCATCTTCAAACAAATACCCCCTTTTTTTTGTTGCATATTTACAGTGGTTGTATTTTTACATGATGTGTAGGAAAAGGAAATGTTTCTCACTGGAGAGGAGATGAACCAGTCTGTCGGGAGGTGTTGTGTTCACCGAGTCACACAGCAGATATGTTGTCCAACGAATATACAGTGTCTTTAACATAAATGAATACGTTGGTAGCTGGTAAACGTTTTGTATTTATGCATGCGTTGATGTCAGGCTGGTGGAGAGCTCAGCGGCTGCTAACATCTGCTGTGCTCATCCAGACGTTTGACTATGAGGCAGGGGAGGCCACTACACGCCACCGCTTGTAAAAGAGACAGCTTTCTTTTCATGCTACAGTCGAGTAATCAATACATTTTCCCGTGCATTTGATATTGATTGTCGGGGCATGTTGTGTGTACTGTAGTTTAAGAGAAGCACATTTAAGAGATGAATGGCCTCAGTTACTGTTCACATCTGAAGTATGTTTTATGTACCGCAGCTCATTTCTGTTGGAGAGAGTTATGGACCGGAGCGAACATTACTGTCGAGATGCTATCATTTCAAAAATACATCATGTATTGATTTTTTTTTTCTTTTGTGCCGCAGGATATTTAGCTTTAAATAAATAGTGATTAAGAAATAAACACACGAGTGAATTGTGTAAAACATAACAATCATTTATGAAGGAATTGTGAAAACATATTATTTCATATTATAGAAATGTTATGATTAAAAAAATAACTTGTGTCGTTGATGTTTCAGACTTTCAATTCGTGCAGATACTCCTCGTTAGCCTGCTGTGTTGTTAGCATTCACTAGCAAAGAGAATGGAGTCTCAACCACTGTGTTGCTAACCCAGCTAACGCTAACGGCTTCGGTTAATCGTTTCTGACGTGTTAACCCTGAAGATTGATCAGAGGCCGCTTCGAGCTGACGCTGCAGCATCAAGTCAACGCTCAGTGTTCGCCGCTCTTCTCTGACACCTGTGTGCCATCTTTTTCATTATGGAGACCCAGAGACTTGTTAAAGCTGCAGAGACGGCGGTGCCGGTGGACACCTGCCTGCAGACTGGACTCAGAACACTGAAATATGTTACCACTGTTTTGGGTCCTCACGGCTCTAAAGCCTCACATCGGGCCGCAACAGGGAATTTCCTTTATTGCTATGTTAATATCTGCCGTCTACAGCTGTGATTAATGAGTGCGGGCCCACTGAAGTACATGTGCATTAGAGTTAAAGGTAACTGGAATTTGGTCATATTATGTGTTGAAAGGAAATATTAACACAAGACTAAAATACTATTTCATTTAGTTTAGTTTGAAAGAAAAAATAAACATTTTTCAATTGGATGATTTATTAGAGAATTAGATAATTTAAAGTGTGTATTAGCACAAAATAAATATAAGAAAATTACCTTATTGTTTGTTATTAGAAGTCAAGTGATTAAAAGAAATCAGCACCCTTCGCGAAATACATTTTCGTAAAAAAAATAAAAAATTAAAGTTTGTCACGTTTACGCAAAAAGGACCTATATCAAAAACACAAACAGAGACAGAAAGGAAAGTAAAGGAACATAAAATGAGCTTTAATGCTGATGTTCAAAATTCAAAAATTACCGGCGTGGGCGAAAACTGAGGAACCAAGAAAGAGCGAGAGAACAACACAGGCTTCAATACGAGCTAAACTAACGAGGGGATGAGCTGCCGGTGGAGCCACACAGGAACACAGGAGGGAACACAGGTGAGCAGGAAGTAGATAGAGGATAGAACTACAAAATAAAACAGGAAATACATAACCAAAACCATTAAAGTTTTACTGTTTGCCCTCGATGTTGCACCTAATTCAGAAATGAACACCAGTATTCCCTGTATAAGTATATTTCATGTGCATGAGATTCGATTTCATTATCTTGTTCAGGCCGTGGGAATTATTGGAGATGTGGCCATTATTTGAACACCAGCTTTTCGTGAGAGTTTCCAGTGTATGAACAGACTGTTCTGTGAGCCAGGACGCTTCATAAAGGACTTTCTGTTAAACCAACAGTGGAGCGACGCAGCAGGATAAATCCAAGAGGGGGGAAAGTCTCGCGGGACGACTGCTTCATATTACGCACATCTGCTGCTGCTGCTGCTGCTGGAGAGACAACGTCTCCAACAGACATCCATAAATTTATCAACACCATTCATGAATCATAGATCACGTGTGATTGTAATCCCAAATTCTTTCATGCGACGCTGTGCATCCTTTCAATGGAGCTGAGCTGTTAAAGCGCCTTTGTCTATACCGATGCCTCTTTGTGTTCAAAACCCACTGTGGCCCTTCGGCGACGTCCCACAAGACGTCTTGAAAAGAAAGATCCACGGGCCTGTCGAGGAACACAGAGACATTCCCCTCTTGTATCCGATCCCTACAAAGCGACATGTGTTCGTATGTAGTGGCACGTGTATGCTTGTGTATGTGCATGTAGACATAAGGGTGTTTAATGGTGAAATCATTTCCATACCACAAGGCTTTTGGAGTACAGGGATTTGTAGCGATGCTGACATGAAACACCTCGCTGTGCATAACACACACATTCAGCCCGGCTACATGTACATCCACATTGGAAGTGAGGGAATTGGGATCATTGTATGGGGGAGTATTTTCGTTTGCAGACTGTGATCTCTGAGCTTGTGCCGTGGGTGGTGACGCTTTGAGACTACATTTCCTACCAGTGCGTGGGAGGGGCGCAGGGCAAGGGATGGATTGAGGAAAAAGAGAGCAGTGAGCGATAGAAATTTACACAGTCCTCCGGTTCACAATGCAACTGTGTGGGCCCGCGTCTTTGTCTCCCTCGACGCTGGGAACGCCACCTTTGGTCAAACATCGGCTGCCCCCACGCACCTTTAAAGCCAAGGCTTTCACACAGTCTGAAAGGGATGGGGGGGGGGAGGGAGAAATAGGTGAGAGGAAGAAAATGGAATGAAAAGTGAGCGAGAAAAAAGGAGCCAAGGAAGGAAGGCAATGTTCATCAATAAAGAACAGAGAGGTTTGCTTGCGGTGTGACCTTGTAGGTATAAAGTGATTTTGCTGCGGTTTGGTTTTCTGCAGCGGCTGCCACCTACAGTAAGAGAATCATTAAAGTGACTTTGCAGAAGGCTGGCAGCTCTCCCTGACACATATATCAAGAGCAGCAGTCTTATTAACATTAAAATAAAAAAAAGGGAGAAAGCGTACTCTGCGTAGTCTCCCATTGATCCTCTCAGGTGCAATTAAAAACTAATTGGTGAGGCTGTTTTGATGGCATATTCCAAATGACTAGCAAATGTATCAAGTGGAAAATTATGAGGTGTTTAAAAAAGAAAGTTGTGTTGTTCTTTAATTAGCTGTCAGAGGAGGCTGTGTGATTTACTGTGAAATGTATGTGGAGGAATCTCGACGTCGATCATAAAAGCATCAATGCTTCCTCCTGTAAACCTCAGTGAGGCTGCGATGCGTAGATGCTCGACGCTGCAGACAATTACATGAAGCTGATGTGATTTCACTTGCCGATGTGAGCTGCCTACCGCGTTGACCTTTCAACACGGAAAAGGTTATGTGTGGCAGAAAAAGGAGGACTCAAACTCATGACACGTGTGAGTCCGTTAAATGCAAAATACAAAGTCCAAGCACAACAGCTAGCAATGAAAACAGGGTCAAACAGAGAACGAAGAGCTATAAAAACAGGAAAAACTGCAAACCAAGGAAGCGCTGGGATAACAGGAGGAACACCGGAGACGCAGGACTGATGAACAAAACAGACAAAACACCTGAATAAAACAAGCTTAAAGAGATAGAAACTAATTCACAAATGAAATACAGGTGAACAGGAAAAAAAGAGACAAAGGGAGGATGTGAAAAGTCAAACAAGACACGTGAGAGAACTTCAAAATAAAACAGGAAATAACTAAACCAAAAACTCAAACCGTGACAACAAAATGGAAATTTGTAGTTCTGTCTTATAAGATATGTCACACTGTCATGTTTGTCTTTTTTGTGTTAAAATGTCTAAAGGCAAAGCTAATGAAGCATTACAAGTGCCTTCTGTAAGAGGCAGTGTATTATCATTAAATCACAAAGAGTGCACTAAGCGTAAAGCTCTGGCTATAAGCAGACGACACAAGTCCGAGTGGAGATGACTGTATTTTTATAAAATCAAACATAGCTGTAGCTAACTGTTAGCTAACAACTGTAGCTTCACCTGTTAGCTGGCACATGTTGGTTGCTAGGTTACTTTAATTAGCAAATCCTATGTTAATAATCAGCAAACAATCTTGAGGCGAGAAAGCGAAACAGTATTAATAGACCGACTGTATATTATGACATTTATTGAGCTTCACAGCAGCTTCGGTGTCCACAGATGTCTGCTCACAATGTCGTTAAAACATTTTTAATTCGACACATTGCACTGAGCTGTCAGCCGTCACGTCCGACCAACAGCAAATAAACTAATGAGCACAGTTGGAAAAAGCAGCCGTCAGCCTGTTCTCTGAAGTGTGCTGTTTAATTTAGTTATTTCGTCAGAGGTCATTTAAAGTAGACATGTTGGGTTTTTAGTCTGCTTGTATATGATTGAGACAAACGGCGGTCACAGCCGATACTGACCGGTTTTCTCAGGATGCATATCTGTGTACCTCGTCATGTGAAATCCATATTTCAGTGTCTCATAAATTAAAGCTGCACATTTTAGAGTAGCTTTTCTTAGCAAGCGGTGCACTCATCATGTTTTCTAATCAGCATCTCTACATGCCACACCTGCGAGGTGGATGGATCTCGGCAGAGGAGAAACGCTCATTAACACGGATTTAAACAAAATTGTGAACGAACATTGAGATAAATTAGCCTTTTTTTTTCCCCCGTGCGAGGAGAAGTCTCTTCTGGGAGCAGAAAAACAAAAGTGTCGCAATTTATATTTTATAACCTGAAGAAGCCAGCGTGGGAGAGTGACACCATCGTTGCATTATCCACCGTGGAGGCTGGAGGATCAAAGGTTTAAGAGGAGCAAAGGTTTGAGAAAAGCTCTCGATAGCTTCTCAAGTATCGTGTCTTTCCTTTCAATTTCCACCCACTTCTTATAAAGCAGTGAAGAGTTTTCAGTTGCTCTGTGTCTTTAAACTACCGAAAAAAGGGCAAAATCATTTAGGCCTGATCAAATCAGTAGTATAATCATGTAAATAAATCATTTGTCTTGTACATTATACACTGCCAGGCTATTTTTGCTGCCTGTCGTATCTCGGCAGGAGAAAAAAGTTAGTTATTATTATATGAGGAGCATGAGACTGCCAAGTGTTTTAACGTTCGTAGGTGTGCCACCACTAATTTCCTGCCATGGTTGTGGCGACCAAAACAGGTAAATACACACAAAAGTTAGTTAGCTGCTTGGTGTTGTGATGTGCTTCTAGCCAAGCTTCTTCCCGTTGCGTTGCTATGCTGCACGATCACGTTGCTACGTGATTAGCACGCCCTTTTATGGTGCGCTGTGTAATATGACACACCTGTACAGGCGGCGCTGGGGTTCTGAACATGATCTTTGTCTTACTTTAACGTTTCCGGAGCATAAGCGTAGCATTTTTACAAGATAATGTAGCAATGCAATTTGCAGAATCATACATAATGCTAATATTTATTCCAATTCAGCTACAATCATTTACTTTTTTATAATCTGAGTGCTGAAAAGTTGCGAGAAACTCGATTAAATGTTGCACCGTGATCAGCGGCTGCAGGAAGTGAGTTATATGACCAAGATCAACCAATGAGGAGCCGGTTTGAGTCCTCAGCACCGGGCCCGGTTTGATTCCAGCCCTTTGTTTCATGTCTTGGCCTCTCGCTGTCCCCCTTTTTTTTCCGGTCTCTCCACGATGTCCTATCAAATACTTCCATACAGTCCATGCCTATTATTTTGAAATGATGGCCCACAGAAATAAAGTGGACGCCCTGCTGACTCTACCTTTAAAAACGTTAAAAAAATGTTAACAAGAACAATGTGGACGTTATGAAAGAATAAGTTTAAATATAATGACGGAAAAGAGCGGACCTCCTTACAGCTCTGACAGATCACAGGGAGAAAAAAAAGCCAAGTGGATTGTTAAACAGTAAAGCACCTTTCTGTTGAATTTAATTTCAAACGACAGCGGACGCCCACGTCATGTAGGAGCTAACAGCGCTCAGACAGCTCAGACACACCCTCCACTTCAAGCGACGAGGGGAAACTGCACAGAAAACAATGTGTGTGTGCTGTAAACTGGAGTACGTGTTCGGAAAAAAAAAAAACCCAAATGACAGGAAAAGTGAGGAGCTGAAATAAGAGCCTGTAAAATTAGAAAGAAAATGAAATGCATTTTTAATATACTGGAGGCACAGGCATGAATCGAATTGAATGCTGTTTTTACAGTCCGTGTAAATCATTTTGCTCACCAATATAAATTCTTTATGTGTTCTATTATACTTCTATCCATCAGATAGCCCATCGCCAACATTCGTCCTCCTTCGGGTTTCAAGGTTTGTAAGATTGCGTCCGCACACTGACTGTACATCACGCCTGGTTAATAATATCAAACATCTCAAACTGACATTTTATGTGTTGCTTACAGCTGAGGACATATATCTAAATACAAGATACACGACATTCAGACGCACTTTATCACAACTCCACGTATTTCATGTGACCGTGCAGACGATCCAAACACATCTCTCTAAGCGTTGTTTTAGCTAACCTCCTGCTAACTTTATTTTTATTTACCACAACGGTTTTCAGAGTCAGAAGTCGGGTCTTCGTTTGTGGATCTTGGTGACAGAACTTCCTGTTATTACTTCACACTAAAAGCCAGATCGACTAAGTTTCCCAGAGAGGTCGCTGTGGAAACGATTATGGTAGATACTTCCGATGCTTGGAAGTACCTTGCACTTGACACCGATGACACCTGTTTTAACCTTTGAGCGCCTAGCATCTTAGTCAAGTAGCTAACTTACTGTAGAGCTCAATGAATAAATGATTCGCAGTACCAATCGCCTTTTTTAGAAAACATATCACGTCCACATCACGTTTGTGACTGGATTGTCGTATTGGTAGGTGGAGGAGATGTTGGTCGAGTTCTCAGCGTGAACTCTGCCATGTGACTGCAAAGCCAGCGACCAAAGTTCAAGACTGTGTTTCAACATTCGTGTGAAGTCGTTGGAGATCGTTGGTTCCATCTGCGACAGATGATTCACGCAAGGTATCATGGGAGCGAGGAATAAAGTGGATAGTGGTGCCTCCCTGTGCAACATTTCACTGGATTCTCAACATATTGTTATCATGATGTGAAGGATGTTATTTCAGGGTTGCTCTCACTATCTAAACATCACTGCGTGTCATTTCATAGTCATAAGAAGTCATAATAGCGGCTCTTTTTCTTCCTAATAAGTATTGAAATGTGGTGAATTTAGACGGCAGCGTTCTCTTTTGTTTCGTCCTCGTTTTCAGGCTGCTGAAAACACAAAACCCAGTATTTATGTATTACAGGCCTGTTACTATTTTGACTCTCTGTAAGACTTTGCCTCGGGGCCTCGAGTGAAAACTTCAACCAGGAAAAGCTCTTTTGAGGTAGTTTAAAGAAACCCAGCAACTGAAAGCAAATCAGTGTTTCATGACAAAGGAGCTGGAACATGAAATAAGACGACTGAAGAGTTGCTGTTGAGTTCTTTTCCAATTCGAGAAATCAACCTTTGCCCGGTTTAATTGTTTGATCTTCCTGTCTCAAGGTGGATAATGTAATATAATGCAACAGTGATGTCGTTTACCACACTGGCTTCATGTGACACGCTAAAGTTCACACTTCAATATTCACAAAACAGTTCTGCTAACCCTGTTTGGGTCATTCTTGAAGAAATGGTGCAATTTCTGGTGAAAACAAACGTGAAAAGAATGATGTTCTGTTCTCACTGTCAGGAAGTAATCAGTCACAATCATACAACATTTCATTATTTAACTTTATGTCCTTAATTCAGGGATGCAGAAGTGACGCGTTAGTTGCATGTTAATTAGTCGTCGCCTCTTGAGTGGAAACAAAAATCGAGGCTTCAACACAAAAACAAGCGATGTGTTCAAATCAGCTCGTTCTCCAGGGAACGCGACAATATTTGGCGCTTGTACAAACCCAGGATTTAATTTAATGGCAACAATTTATGGACAAATTGATGAATTAATTAAAAGAAATTCTGAATAGTGCTCGACTGCAGAAGGTTTGCAGTCCCTTAAAATGGAAACGCCTTTATTAAAAACACAACTTAATGCATTTCTTCTACCGCTCTGTAGCTAAGAGTTGATAGTTGGGTAGTGAAATACAACAACCCAGCTTCTGTTAGCAGCAGTTAGCCATCATGTCACCAGGTATGCTACCATAACTGCTAACTGCTATTGCTAACTGCCTGCTTGGAGAATGAATTCGACACATTGCCAGTTCTTACATATTGCACCTTTAACTTCTTAAACCACAGCGAGCGTCAACAGTGTTTCTGTCAGCTGACATCACAACATTATCCGGGTCACATGATTCATCTCAGACGTGGTTTCACAGTGGTGCCCTTCCTTTAGAACAAGACCTTGGAACGGCAGCCAATAGCAGAATTTGGACTCAGGTTTTAACGTTGCTTGACATTCCTTCTCCAAATCTGAAGTAGCTCAGGGCGAGCCCAGGGCTGAGAACTGCCCTGGGTTAAGAAAATGCAGTATGAAAAGCCCTAATGTGACAGATATGAGTCTGCAGACACAACTTTTCTGGCTCTGTCCCATGTTGGAGAGGTTCTGGAAGGGTCGATGCCTGGACTTCGCTCCCGGCATGCAGCCTGATACTTTTGAGGTGGAAGGAAGCTGCCTCACGTTCAGCGTCCCACTGGATCACAGATGTCACGTCAGAACTGAAGCTTGAAAATATCAGATATATGTGGATCGTTCTTGACATTACCTGACAAACCATCCACACAAGTGCAGGAACATATATATATTGATACTGACATGTTTTGACACTCATCTATATGAAGTCTTGGACACTTTGGACATGGATGTGCTGTTTAGCTTCACATTTTAATTAAAACTCTAGTGCTTTAATTTCAAGTGACTGTCTTGTAATAACTGCGGTCTGTCATCATGCGCACTTTGATGTACATTCTTCTATAAAGTGGAGCAGGTTTAACATTTCAGAGTGACGGCAGGGGGTCGGGGATGTTCGTCGCGGGGCGCTCGTGTTCTTTTTTCAAATGTATGTAAATTGTGAAATTCAATAAAGAGAAGTGTAAAAAGAAAAACAAAGAACTGGATTGCGTCTTTTTATAGCCAGTATGGATTAGACCTTCCAATAAACACCAGGCGGCATGAAGAGCTTTCGCTTGATATGGGAAGGAAAACAAGAGAAAACATCTGTGATGATGAAAAATGTTTATTTTCCTCTCCCGGGAACACGATGCGAACGTAGAAATAATTGATCTTCTGTGTTTTATGGACGTACAAGTGATGCAATTCTCACATTAAAAAAATCAAATAAGTTGATTGTCGCTGAGGCTGTGAAGGAAGAACAAAAGTTAACAAGATTTTAATTAAGAAGAGGTAATTATGATGTGTCACAAGTATGTGTTTCAAATCATGAATAGAGATGAACAGTTTAATGAATCTGTCATGTAGCAGAAAATTAAATGGAAACAGTCTTGAGGTTTGATTAAAGATGTCATATGTGCTAACTGAAGTTGAAAACATGAGCTAAAATCATCTGCAGATAATTTGTTAATAACAGTTTTGACATAATAATGACTATGTATAGTTCTGCAGATGTTAGCATGCTAACCAGCTAGCCCAGCTGTTGCTCCGAGCTCCCAGTCTGGACCAGCCATGCATAGCTAACTGAGCTAATTGAGCTAACGGTTGCAACAGTTAGCAGTTAACAGGCCAATTCTTACGTACTGCACCTTTAATCTTTATCTTTCACGAGGCTTGTGGGATGTGCATCACTGTCATTTAAAAAAATAATCTCAGCTTTTGATCAAATGTGATGGATGTATAATTCATGCTTATTAAGTTGACTGACATTCATTAGTCATAACATGTTTAATATGAAGTAAAGTAACAGATTGTATTCTACATTTTTCTTATCATCAACAAATCCCAATGAAAAGACCGTCGGTGATTTGATCTCAGCGACAAGAACTGTGTGTGCAGCCAAAGTCTGATACGTGACGTTCCTCCCTGCCGCAGAGCTTCACTCCGAAAATATTAAAAATACATCAATGAACCTCAGTTTCACACTGGGTGACATTTTCCTTCATTACCATTACTTTTATGTTTGAAATGACTAACTTGCAGCAGGAACTCCATTATTATCGGCTTCATCCCTTCTCTCCGTCTTGCTTCTGACTGCGTGGAGGTAAACGATGAAGGACTCTCCCACAAAAACAATGTGTAGACTCAAAATATCTGTATTAAGCCTGTATTTACCCTTTTGTCTTATTATTTTGCTCAGCCATAACTACGAACTAATGTTTTTGCATGACTGAAACGATCACAGTCATTTTTGTTTCATGTCACGTTCAGATTACATTTAAGACTCTTCTGTCAGGAGGTGGAGGTGATGGTCTCTCAAGCCAGTGACCACAGTTCAAGACTGTGTTTTAACATTTGTAAGGTACAATGAAACCACATCTTTTCTTCAAGGAGACCTCAAGACATCTCCAACCAAACCAAGACATCTTATCCTAACCAAGTGTAACCCAGGTAAATCAGATCACAAAAGGGTTAACTATTCTTAGCCAATCAGAGAGCAGGACAGCAGCATGGTAATCCTACATGAAATTATATTGGAAACCACACAAAATAACATTGTCAAATTAGAATGTAAACAGCCTGTACTTCTGTTGAAAGTTTCTAGATGTGTTGTGTGAATCGAGCCACGGTGAAATCTGCAAAGCATTGCTGCGTGACTTCTGAATTGGTGAGTCACAGACAAACCATTCAGTGTTGCACCATGAGCAGGTGTGTAGCATTGGACCTAATTAGAGCAGCGCTAAAGTAAATTGTCGCTGTTATATGAACTAAAAAGAATATTACCATCTTGACAAAGTGTGTTTAATTGATTAATATTTTTTTCCTGACTAATTAAGCTACTGTAAAAAGAAATACTGAAGTGTTGTTTTGTTCTGTTTTATTTCATCAGTATATTGAATCTGTTAAATGAAAAAGGAGTTAAATTAATCCAATTCATATTTTGTTTTGTGTTTTATTTAAAATATTGATTAATACAAATTTAATTAAAATTAATTATTTAGAAATTAATGTAATTTAAAGGTTATTTGAAATATTGGAATGTGTTTATTGTATAATTTACATTAAATGTATATAATTTGCAATAGGTATGTGCATTGAATTAAAGCTAGGGTCTGTAATGTTGTTCAGAAACACATTTTGTTATACTGGGTGAAATGATCCTGCTATCCTGAGAGTAATACATTATGTCAATACATTATGTATTCAGAAAAGGGAACGAAAATAAGCAGTCCTCTGTGGCAGCTGCAGGACTGAGAAAAATCTGACCAATCTGTGCTATCCGGCCCGGACAGCACGGATTGGTCAGATGCCTTCATGGCTCGTTCTGTCCCTCCCTCCTCCGCGCGCGCACACGTTACGTTTCACTGATGCCGGAAATATTCAGCACACTCCTCTGCAGAAATACGGAGCTGCAGGAGAAGAAGTTCATTTGGTTACAATGGCAGAGAAAATGCAGCCAGCGTTACTTGTAACAGCTCACATCGCTAAAAAGGCAAAGAAAAGAAAGCCCGAGGCAGAAAAGGCTGCGACGAAAAGGCTCTGGATAAAGAAAGAGGTTGGACCGAGTCAACATCGGGCGTTTGAGCAGTGGAGACAACTGGGGCATGTGAAGGGCTTGAACAGTGATGCAGAGGTTGCTCTCTTTCTGTTGGACAGGTAATTATTTGTTTTGTTTGTTTTTGTTTGTGAGGTTTGCCAACTTGGCTACGTTTGAAGCTCGTATTAGCACAGTGCTAACGTTAGCTTCTTTGTGTGTTGTTTTTAGCCATGAGAATGGCTAATGAGTCGGCCCAATTTCCACTGGATACGGTCCGCTGCGTTGTGGCTCCGATCCGGTTTTGCTCCGCCTTCCGGCAAACCCCATCAGTTGCGGTTTGAGTCCGCCACGGCGCAGTACGGTAGACAGCTGGCCTCACGATGTGTGCTGGTGTCAACACGGAATGTTTTATTTTGAAAAGTAACCGGATGTAGTTTGTTATTTTGTAGCTTATTTTAAATTCAGCTGAATTGCTGCGTCTTGCTCCGGCATCTCCTTCTCCCTGCTGAGTCCCACTGCCAGATGCGAGTTCAAGTTTGTGGGGGCGTGGCTTTGGACGGAGCACTGACGGGATGGGGGGGGGGGGGGGGGGGAACTTAGAGGAGGTGCCACTTTCAAATCTTGCTAGCTCTCTTGCTAGCTCTCCAGGATTGTAGACCCTAGCTTTAATTCTGGCCATGTCAGCAACTGCAGGCCAGGTTTTTCACCTACCCTTTGAAAATGGATGGCGAGCTAACCCAGATGGATCACCCCAGAGCGCCAGTGCATGAAGTGAACTCCATGTTAGGACAAAACTGCACCAAGCCAGCACCCCCAACTACACTCAGTTCCAGTATCATTGACTTGACTTGACTTTATTGATTTTTTTTCCCCCTTTCGACTTGACTTAAGGACTGCTGTAACCCTCCGATCTCCCATTTGCTGCTGGAAGTTAAGATAATGGATTAAGAAACATACTGTTATTCTTGTTGTGTGCAGTGCTGATGTGGTAATGATGAGGTGGTTGTTTATAAGGTGATTTGGTTTATAACTGCATCATATTTTGATACATGAATTATGATTTGTTAAGTTTGAATTATTTTGGAATAGGGTGCACCCAGACCCAGATGTGTACAGTGTGATTTGTATATTGTTTTTGGTGTTATATTTTTGTTTACAATACAAGGTATCAATTTCAAGCACTTTGTCTGGTCTCTTTATTTAATTTTGCAAACATTTCTGCCTCCTTGTCGAACCTTTTTCTTAATTCTGATTCTAGCCACAGTAATTTCAGCCATTATAATTTATTTATCTTTATTTACCTTCATTGAACTTACTGTATTTGGAGCCATGTGTTACACAAGCGTTTTTTGTGTGCATCTTCAGGCTTTTGCACATCAAGCCTGTTATTTTCGTATGTTTTTTTCTTTAATCATTCATCCGATTAAAAAAAGTGACGTACAGAAACCTGAAAATTCCCCATCAGACATGAAATGGAGTCACCAAGCAGTGAGGTCCATCCGATCCTGGAAAAAAAAAAAAGACTATAGCACGGAGAGTTTCAGCTGCTGATTAAGGAATTATCCCGATCACTTCCAGGTGTGTTTCAGGAAGTCAGTGGTCCTGTTTGACACACTGCCATATTGGAAATCAGACATTAAAACGACCGACTGATCCTGAAGGCGGCTGGCTGGCTGTATTTCTAATGAAGGAACACACACATCACAAAATGCACGACAGATGAAGGTGTCAGAGTCACTTTGTAAACATGATTTAAAAATAAAAACTGAACCTAAAGGAAAGGGAAAAAGAAATGTGAAGTTTCAACACATCTGCTGTTTGTAGAAAAGTACATTTATTCTGGTGATCGGTTTGAGTTTTCCGTATTCGGACGCTTCGGAGCGACCTGCTAATCTGAAGGCGGACAGACAATTGAGTTTCATTCAAGGTTGTCAAATATCAACACTTTGGATTGGCGAGCGTCGCTATTCGACAACCCTGGAACGAAAGAAGAATCACGACCCTTTGACCTTCTCGTGGAGGATGAAGTCGACTCTCTACGTTCAGTCCATCCCCGTCTCTGTTTCTCCTCCTCAGTTCCCGTTGATATCAAAAATATCCAGTTTTTAACACGACAAACACGGCTGGAAAACTAAGCGCTCTTTAAGACTACCCAGTGGTTTCACACTCACAGATGCTGAAACATTCTCAAACCTTCTCGCCAAAACTCCCCCGACACCTCTTTCACCTCCCGATTTGAAAAGTCGGTATGAAGCGTGTCGCCTGCAGGAATTCAATTAAAATCCGAAGAGGTGAGGAAAAAATGTGCTGAACCTCATAATGTCTCACTTGCATTATGATTCAGTGCATTGTAGAAGCCATATTTAAACATTAATATCAGTTCACATTGAACTGAAGGGATTTGAAATGAGGACTTCATTCATAAATAATTGTTCTTTACTCACTGCTAATAAAATAAGAGCTGTCTTTTCAAATACAACACATAACAGAGCTTTTGAAAAATGTCTATCAAAGCAGAAAAAGGACTTTGAGTTTCACTTTTTCTTCATTTTTTTTAAACTTTATTCACATCTTTATAGTCTAAACTTTGAAATAAACAATCTCAACAGCTAGTCATTCTTTCTTTCACTCTAACGTCACTTTCTGTTGTTGAGTGAGAGAACGGCGTTCCTTCACCTCCACGCCACGACTGGTATTTCACTTTAAGTGCCCGCTGTTTCTCTTTTCTAGCGCACGGCATGTGAAATATTTCTTTTTTTGACTTGCGGCTCCGCCTGTCAGTGACCTCCGGTGTCGCCTCTGACACGCACAACTGTGAATGCATTCAGTGATTTGCAGAAATGTTAACTGCCGACATTTTTATCCCAAAGGCCGTGCTGCAGGAATGAGTCAGTGTGGCTTTAAAGAAAAACACTCATGGATCAAGAATCAAACACGCTCATAGTTTAACTTTCTGTGTTTTGAAATAGAATCAAGCGAACAAATAAAAAAAGCCTGTCTTCATTATGAACATTAGTACTGAACACGACGCGATAACAGGCGTTGATCTTTGCATCCGATCAGTTTTAATCACACAGCAAGCTGCGAAACAGCTTTACCACCATCACTTTTAACCGTCATCCCACTGATTTACATCTGTCAGCGCCACGCCATTTATATTATTTTCTTCTTAATCAACTATGTAACAGACGGCTCAGGAAACCATCTGTCACTCGGCTTTGATCTGCACTGACAGATTGTTTGCATCGAATTAAGACGCCTTCTTTACATTTCACATCCGAGTTTTTCTTTAATTTTGGGAACTGAAGGTGTGCTAATCATTTAGACATGAGGTACTCTCACTGGAGCTGATGAATAACACAGTTCATCATTAACTCAGTTAAAAGTTTGTACATTTTAATCACAGTGACGCTGCGACGTTTTGCTGGTGTGTGTGTGATGTGGTGGACACAAACCACCAGCTCCGTCTCCACCCTTCTGACTCAAAAGCGGCTGAAGGCTAAAAGAGTTCATCGAGAGGTGAAGCCGACGAGGAAATGACTCCCTCCACCCACCAGCTACGACCGAACCCTGCTGTTTTTCACTGAATGAAGCCCCCAGTCGCTCAATCATGGGCAGTCTGCAGAAAGTGGTTTGGAAGCTTTTTGTACAGAGGGAGACAGTTTCCGACATGAGACGGCTTTCAGCAATGCGGAGGCGACAACTGCAGTGGAAAGAGGAGCGCTGACTAATGGCGGTCTGCGTCGACCCCCGGACGAGGTCACGCCGATCATTTTTTGAGAGGCAGAAGTCGAGACGAGGACAAAAGGGCCTCCGCGGGCCTTACAGCTAGAGATCTGCCGTGATTACACTCTCTCAGGTTTTTAATTCCCTTCATTTTGCCCTCGCTCATTTGAATTTTTTTCTAATTTTCTCCGCACCGTCCCTCACAGTCTCTCTCTCTCTGTCTGGCCCCAGGGACGGCCAACATCATCAACATCCAATAAAAGATAATTCCTATCTCTGAAAAGGTCCAGATGAAGACCCGAGGTTCAGCGCGCTCCTTTTAGAAGCTGATTAAATGGAATCTGTAACGGCCTTATTCAAACGTGTCCTTCAATCACAGGATATCTGAACTCGCCGGTGTCTTTTAAAAATCTCCTCCAACACTTTTACATCAACCCATCGTTAAGAAACCGTAAAATTATAGTTGATTTAACTGTAGTTAGTGGTTAAATCACCAGGTGAAAAATAGTGATCCTACGTCTCAGACTGACGTGTGAAAGCGACAGCGCCAAAGATCAACGAGAAGCTGGTCTGAAGCAGTGGCGTGCACAGACAGAAAAGAAGGGCGAAAAAAGGGCACTTTAGCGCACGTTTTGGCTCCCAAGAGGGCACTTTATCATGTTTTAACCAGCCAAGGGGGCAGTTTAGTGTGTTTTGGCTCCCAAGAGGGCACTTTGACACGCGTTTTGGCTCCCAAGAGGGCACTTTAGCGCATGTTTTGGCTCCCAAGAGGGCACTTAATCATATTTTAACCAGCCAAGGGGGCAGTTTAGTGTGTTTTGGCGCCCAAGAGGGCACTTTGACACGCTTCTTTGGCCCCCAAGAAGCCACTTTAGCACACGTTTTGGCTCCCAGGAGGGCACTTTAGCACACGTTTTGGCTCCCAGGAGGGCACTTTAGCACGCATTTTTCCACAATTGAGCCACGAGGGGGGGACAACTGCTCCTGATATTAATTCAGGAAGTAAGATCCACCTACATGGAAGAGTTCACAACATATGGGCTGTTTTCAGTTATTGTTAACAGTTTTTATGTGTGTGCTAAGTAAGCTAGTTAGTTTAACGTCACCAACAAATAGCATAATAACAAA
Organism: Sparus aurata; assembly: GCF_900880675.1. Lineage (NCBI taxonomy): Eukaryota > Metazoa > Chordata > Actinopteri > Spariformes > Sparidae > Sparus > Sparus aurata. The sequence goes on along the minus strand of NC_044208.1, from coordinate 27,818,983 downwards.
TAATCTAAATAAACTCGACAGGATGGAGGAAAAGTACCACTGACTGACAATATCTGCGAGTCAGGAGTTTTAAATAATTGATGAAGTTTATACGCTGAAGATGTTGAGGGACAGAGACACATATTGTCTCTGCTGCTGCTGCTGCTGCTGCCGGAGGATCGCTGCAGGTAACGTCGTTCATTTTTTACCTCATTAAAGACGTATTTCACGCACCTGCATCCCTCCCGCTGCTGATAACCGCCTCAGAGCTGCACATCGGCAGCACCCTCCTCCTCCTCCTCCTCCTCCTTTATTAAATATCCCTGTATATTTTCTCATATGCAGACAAATGAGTTGTTGATGGGACAGATGATTGTGAGGAAGCAGGTCCCCGTCACTCAGCGAAGACGAGTATTTAATATCAACGCTCCGGGTCCTGGCACCCCTGGATCCTACAGGGTACCGGAGACGACACTGATTGGTTCAATTTGCAGATTATCTACCGTTTAATGAGTAAAAGGGAGTTGAACACACCCTAAAACCTCCCATACCCTTCAGACAATACACCACGGATCTTTCAAATAGAGCCTAAGATGTTTTCCATGCACGATAACCTTTAAAAATACTGAGTGAAAAGAAGAAAAACTAATCAGATGTGCTATTTATTAATGCTGGTTATCATGAAGTGTTCCCAAAATCAGATTTTTAATATGATGGCTTTTAATTATGATTATAGATCAGGAGGCAGCTATCAACAGCTTTAGTGTTCAGTGCATGAGCAGCGTATTTTGCGATTTGAATAAAACTTCATCAAAAGGACACAAAAGGAAATGTTTAATAGAAAAAAACTGCTTGAAATCGAATGTCAAGTTGCCCCCTAAAAGAACTACGTGACCTTCCTTCAGAAGCAACTTCATCATCCCGTACTGGGTCGTCCAGACAACGAGGACGTCGTGACAAAAGAGAACAAAACAAGCTGCCCGGTGAAAGTGAGTTTGCTCTTTTATTACCAGTATGGATTAGAGCTTCCAATAAACCCCATGCAGCAGGAGGCAGTCTCACTTGATGGGAAGACCAGAGGGGCAAGAACTGTAAAAAGAAAAAAAAAAAAAAAGAAGAAGAAAATAAGAAAAGACGTCTGTGATGAGATTGTTCTGTGAAATGTTTTACGTACCGCTCTGTGAATGTGAGACAATTGATTTCCTGTGTTTTGTGGAAACGCTGTGATTTTAACAGAAAATTCAATCATAAAAGCTTCTGACTGAAAGAAGTAGATGCACAGCTCAAGCATCACAGGTACACTATCTGTTTTAACTGAATCAGGCATTTAACAGAGAATGAAGTGAGGAATAATATTAATATTCTTCATCTTATATGACAGTAATCTGAATATTTGTTGGATAACATGTGAGAGTAAAGACCATTTATTAGTCTTCATCATGTAAAATACGAGGCGTCACTGCCGGGTAGACGTCCAGTAAGAAGAAGACAGAGGATGAAAGGACAACGTGCAGGACGGCGGTCTGCAGAGTGAAGGCGAGAGGACGAGTAAGTGAGACAAAAGCCCTGTTTAGATAGAAAAGGTGACACATCTGCAGCAAGGTAAAGGCTGCAATGTGCCGTGTTGTCTCTCTAAAAGGATGTAATATTCCTTCTTTTCCAAAAAGCCACTGTGGTAGGCGTAAACGTGACGTGACGTGAAGCACAAAGTTGGACGTGAACAGGTAGCAGGTCGAATTTAAAATAAGAGCTTTACATTGCACCCCATTGTAGGTTAGAACTGGGTTCTTAGCGGGGGGCTTTTAATTTGAAAGTAACAACCGTTAGTAGCTTGCCGCTACAACAACAAGCGGACAACACAAACTGCTACAGAGATCCAGGAGACGCTAGCATCTCCTGGATCTCAGCGGCTGTCCAGTTGCTCATCTTGACATCTGCGGATGAAGTGATGGACTGACTGCTGTGATCAGCTGTTTCCTGGTTTTTAAAACTCCCCGGCCACAACAATGCTGCAAAAAGAACGGCCAAATTGGCGGCTTGCTGCCCAGTATAAAAATGGCTACTGTCAATAAAAAGACAAAGTCTTGTGAGGGAGTGTAACGTGGAAGTGTGAAGTGTATTTCTTCTTCTTGGGTTCCTATTCAGCAGCAAACAGTGGAGAGCTGGATGGAGCACAGTGTCGCTCACCTCTTCTTCTGGATACAACGATACCGAGCCAGAACAGCGCCAGTAAATTAGTAAAAAAAAAAGAAATAGAAATAAGTATTATTAAATATCATTCATTATAAACGATAGCAAAATATAATTTAATATCTTGTTTTTCAGTGCCGACACAACTTCCCAAACCCAAATGTTGCAATCTCAAGGTTTCCTGAATCTTTTTAGTTCAGGTTTTTTGTTTTTCTCTCCAACAAATCTTATTTTGCCGATGCAAAGATCCGCTCTCAGTGTTGTGGCTTCATGCAGCGACACGAGTCCCAAACAGAAACTGAGACACTCCCATCTTGATTTGTGTCATTATCAAACTGGGAGAAATTACCGATCGGGAGAACAGGGTGAAAGGGAGGGCTGGCAGGTGTGCACTGAATATTTGTAGGATCTGGATGATTGTAATGACACAAAACAGGCAATCTGAAGAGGTTTTATTGAATTGTGATAAATACTTTTCACAGTTTTATGGACATTATGGTTGAATAATTAACTCATGTGATGATCCTGGTTTTTGTTGTTTTGTTATTTCCTGTTTTATTTTGAAATCGTGCCCTCACCTGTCGTGTTTCAGTCCCTCCCTCTGTGTGATTTCCCTCCTTCCTGTGTTTTACGTTCCCTCCCTCACCTGTTCCCTTCCCCTCCTCCCTCCACCTCGTCCCCTCGTCAGTGTGTATAAAGTCTGTGTGCTCTCCTCTTGTCTTCGTCAGATCGTTCCTGTTTTCCTCGTGTGTTTCCGACCAGCTTCCTCCAGTGTTATTCTCGCGGTTCTCCAGTTTTGACCTCGTGGTATGTGCTCGTTTTATGTTCCTTGTGTTTTCATTGATTCTTACTTTGCTTTTGTTTGCAGCTCTTCTGTTGTTACTTTGTGTTTTTTTTGTCTTTATGACTCATTGTTTTTCCTGGATTCTTGTTTTTTTTGTATCATTCAGCTTGTGCTCGCCCTCAGTTCCCTCATTTTATAGATGAAACACACGATGCTTCTACAGTTTTATTGCTTTTACAAGTTACTTTTTAAAGTTTTGCCGATGACATTCACACACTTTTATTTTCCTACTGGAGTTTAATTTCCTGCTCCGGATGAAGGACGTGAGCTCCTTTTTCCACCACTTGGTTTGTCAAAGCAACATTTCTGATAATTGATTCTTTGTCTTACGTTAAAAACAGACGTAATTTATTTGGGTTTCAGACAAAACAAGCCAAGCTAAAGACGTCTTGTTAGTGTTTTGGGGAAATAAGATTATTCTCCCCCTTGTTTTCCTTGCATTCTGCAGAGAAAACATTGAATTGATGAGTCAAGAAAACCAAACAATAAATCACAGAATGAAAAGAACCGTCAGCTGAAGCACTAATCATCTCCGTGTTTGCATTCTGTCGCCTGCAGCCGAGCAACGTCCCACCGTTGTCCATCTATTATTTCTTTTTAATCTATTAGTCCGACTTCTGGTTGTCACAAATGGAATAAATAGATGAAACACATAAATAAAGAGTAAAGACAAGGAAAGCAATCATTGTCCAATTAGTGTGCAAAAGTTGGCAAGACAGTTTATTAGCTAACTACACATTAATTTACTGTATATGTAACATAACTGCATTGAATACAGTCTCTGTCTGACTGTAGATCATCACTGCGGCTCGTAGTGTGTCGCTGATTCCTCTCGCAGCTCTCGACTCCATAAATCTGAATGTTGGAACTAAAATGTCCTCCAGAAGCCAACTAGCGCAACAGGACACCATTAGTCCTTTTGTATGCTTTCTTTAGTGTAGTATCCCTGGCAACTGCAGTACCTGCGAGACACTGATTAAAGTTCTTTTCCACGCTGCCAAGCCTATGAGAGCTCACCATTATCACTCCATAGGCCTGTATTGTCAGGACACTAATGAAGCCACTGTGTTCTTTTTAAAGTGTCATTCTGGATTACGGCCACAGTTTGAGAGTGAGGATGGATCTGTGTGAGTGTCTCCGCGAGACCTAACAGCATGCGTCCCCTGCGCTGTGGCCCCCGCCTCCCCCGCGACGCTCCGGGTAACTCGCCGCGGGTACATGTGGGGGCCTCGGCGCCTGCGCTGCCCAGGATCCCCGCCGTCACCTCGCCGGGCGACTGACACCGGAGTAATTTCATCTGACAGGTGACTTAACGAAGCTTTGGTCCGTGGCAGGCAGCAGACCAAAAGGCTGGAGGATATATGTTGGGCCTGTCAGCCTTGTTTTCAGCTGGGAGCTACGTGTCCTGTCAATATTTAGATTTGCTGCCGGTTTCTGATAGCCCGCGTTATCAGAGCAAAGAGAATGAGATATTGCGGGCTGCGCCTTACTGTCTGTTTAATCCACGGGGGAGTTATTCAAACACCAACCTGGTGTCAGACATCGAGGAACAGTGTGTGATGAATAAAGGCTTCGCGCCGTATTTACCTTTTTCAAAATTCTCCTTCAGAAACACGAAGTCCTATAACTCTCCCACTGGAGACATAAGTAACGTCACACCGAAGCCTCGGCGCTCCAAAATGGAGCAGACAGGCCAAATGAGATGCTACGGGTGCTGTTCATGACAGCAGACAGGGGTCACGGACGGCCAGCCGCTCAGCCACTAAATGTCTGACACATTTATTGGACATGAAAAATGAAAATATCGATGGCTTTAACTCCAGGGTCAGAGTTATCAGAAGAGACGGCTGAGACACGGCAGAACGGAGAAGGAGCGAACACACGCGGCCCACATGATCATAACCGACGCTGTCACCATCTCATTAGACAAGCAACAGGTGTAAGCAATCAAACGGCAGGTGTTGGTAATTATATGACAGCAACACGGCCAATGAGCACTGTCTGTGGCAATGTTCCATATTGGCAGGAAATGCATGAAGTGTCACGAAATGTAATGAATACAAACTCATCTCCCCGACGAGTTTATTTCCACAAAGCAGCAGCAGGCATCAGCTGTCGGCGTCGGGTCAGTCGAGGATGAGCCGCGTCGCTCTTTCACACCTGAAAATCATATTTCTGAAGGCCAAGGACGCTCTGTTTCCTGTGCCGTGTCTTTATTCGTCCGTAACTGGAGGTAATTATTGATCAGAAAAGTGCGTGAATCTAGATTTCAATGACATTCGATGGAAAGTAAAAAAAACCTTGAGCCGGGGAACAAGTGGAGAGTCTGAGACGAATCAGTCAGGGAGGTTTTAAAGGATTCTTTAGTTTTTGCCATTTTTTTTATTTAAGATAAATAAACTTAACTTAAATCATTTCACTGTTAAATAATACTGCTTTATGAACCATTGATTAAGCAGTTATTAGTTGTAAACTTGCGACAGATGTTTGTAACACGGTCGTTTGGCTTTAAACATTATTTTTAACCGCCAAAGTTGCGGATGATGTTTACAAACCTTTGTTGTTTCCTAATATACTGTTTATAACACATTTCACTGTTTGTTAATAGTGAATTAGCTAATAAATTACTGATTATTAATGACAGTTAGTTACTATAAAGCGTCATCCACAGCAGTTTCTGATCACAATTCATTAAGTAAACATTTATTTATCAATCGTTACTAAAAACAATTATGAATCAACGTATCCAATCGTTTACAGCCATCCAAAATTATAAAATGGTGCAACATGTGCTTTTTCTGTCGACTACAGAATGCTATGGCGTGCACAGACTTTTTGAAGGGCAGGGGCGAAAAGAAGGGCACTTTAGCACGCGTTTTGGCTCCCAAGAGGGCACTTTAGCACGCATTTTGGCTCCCAAGATGCCACTTTAGCACCAATTTTGGCTCCCAAGAGGGCACTTTAGCACGCTTTTTGGCTCCCAAGAGGGCACTTTAGCGAGTGTTTAGGCTCCCAAGAGGGCACTTTAGCGAGTGTTTAGGCTCCCAAGAGGGCAGTTTATCATGTTTTAACCAACCATGAGGGCACTTTAGTGTGTTTTGCCAACCAAGAGGGCACTTTGGCATGCTTTTTTTGGCTCCCAAGAAGGCACTTTAGCGCACGTTTTGGCTCCCAGGAGGGCACTTTAGCATGCATTTTTCAACACTTGGCCACATTGTGCACATCACTGACAGAATGTAAATATGGCGCAGACCTAATGTTCACCTAATAAAAAGAAATCCGGTCGGATTCTGTCGGACTCCCTCTGAAGGTTTCTCCCCGTTTCCTTCACGAGTGTTTTTGAGCAGTTCATCCTTGTTTTCTCAGAGATGATCCCTCGGCCGAGTCGAGCACTGGAGAGGGAGCCGCCGCGAGACCGATCTGTACAAATAAGTCTGGCTTGGCTTACTGTGAGAAATGCAACCACAACAGTTCTTATCCTGTGAAGCCTGGAAAGAATCCCCCATCTTTTTTTTTTAATTAAGAAAAAAAAAAAGTACTGGTGATTTCCACAAATACACCATGGGACTGCACACAATCTGTACTTGTTATTACAGGACAATCAATGTTTTACAACAAGGGAGGGCGACTGTATATCAGCTGCAGGGATTAGAAGCTCCTATGGAGCCGATACCACTCGGAGGAATCACAGAGGCCACAGGCTCAGGAGAAGAGGGAGGGGAGGGGAGGGACAGACCTGCGCCTGGGTATAAATCAATACCCAGCATGCAGTGATAAATCCTCCCAGCTCCGATGACCGACTGGCCCTCACACCCCTGCACACAAAACAACCTCGGTCCCCCCATGTCAAAACAGCCAAAAGCTATCAATGCCGTGGATCACAGGCACGCCGTCGTGTCAGCTGAAAGTCAGCTTAAAGCCGAGCTGAAAGAGATAGCTAGCCCTCAGCTTCGCTCGACTCAACTATGTTTAGAAGGTATTTAAAGAACGGAGAGTTTAGCTTCAGGTTTACTAAAGATGTCAGGAAGTTTAAGCCTGTTTAAGCTCAGGTATCAATTTTTAGGAGGGAACTTTGTCCTGGACTCGAACTTTTCACGCAGATTTGTATCAAATATCCATCACCTTAGTCACTTCAGACAGGATGCATGCTAACGTTTTAAGCTAAGCTACTACAGTGAAGATTTCTACCTTCAAGAGTTTCAACAAAGTCCTTTCAAATGAGTGTAGGATTCCTGAGTCACCATCTACTTTATTCCTTTTGGATGATGCTGCGACGTTGTTCTGCTCTGCTGTGTCCTGAAATGTTTTGTGGACTACAAAACTTTCAATCTGCATGAACGTGCACAAATACTGAACTTTGGGTGGACCTTCCCCTTTAAAGATAAATAAATAAATGTGTTTTCTTTTCAAGCAGCATAGATTTTTGAAACCGGAGACATCTGATGCTTCTGACCGCATCGTAACTATTAATAACACGCTGCAGCTCGACTCGGTATCGCTGACTCGCGACGCTGATGGGTTGATCTGTCCAAACACATCGACTAAACCCAACTTTAAGCCAAGCCGGAGACACGTTGATAAAAATAAGAATGAGACAAATATGACTGAACACATCGTCCTCTCTGCATGCATCACTGATCGGTCTGCGATGTTAAGACTGCAACACAAAAGGCGCCATTACACGGCTGAGCGGCTCCACTATTGTCGGCATCGGGCCGGTCGACTTGGGCACGGTGATGTATTAAAGGTGTCATCATTCAAACAGTGTGTGGGCTTTGGTGCAAGGCCACAGCACAGGTTGCTTTTTGAAAAAAATCAATAGGAGGCCAACACTGTGAAAAGGATCATGTCTGCAGCAGCAGACGCGCCAGGAAGCCACAACATTTTGTTTATTCCACCTCGCAAATTGGGAGGTAACTCACGGCATAAACCACCGTGAAATATAAGGTTATTTTCTCTTATATATGCAACAGCTCTCAATCATAAATCTGACGCACTATCAAAACAAATTGAACCTGGTTTACTGCATCCGACCGCCGGCGAGCGGGAGTAGCGAGCTGAGAGGGGAAGGCTGCAGTGTTTTCAGGGATGATATACTGTTCTACATTCACACGGCTGATGCATTTTTTATGTCCAAAAAAAAAAAAAAAACCAGGGAGGCTTTCTCACCTTCAATTTTAAAAGTGTTTACTCAGCAGTGGTCCTGAGAGCTGATAAAATAAGTTAGAGCACCTGAATTAAAAATGATTCTTCACCGGAGAAACTGTCCCCCCAAAAAACGCTCCCCTGCGGCGTCTCCTTCCTTTTCGCGATAATGCGATTGGAAAAAAGGTCCTGGCTCACCAATAAAAGCCAACCTCAGTGCAGTCCCTCTCTCCTCTCTCTCTCTGCATCCCTATTATGTAGTCTGGCTCTTCTATCTCCTTTTTATGACTTCAGTGATCTGCATTTTGGATGTGCCATAAATACGGGCAGCCCCGAGGGGTAGAAACAGAACATTATTGGGCAAAACACACCGTCGAAAACAGAAGACGACCGCATTTCACAAATACATTAAAGGAAACTGAACTTGTAACAAAGAGGAGACGTACAAATGTAAAATAAATCCACCTACAAGCACATCTGACGCACATTAATTAGCATAGTAGTTTATATTTTGGTTGGACAGTCCATAAAAAAATTCACAAGTGTCAATAAAAGACAAAAAAAAACATTTTACACAGGTTGATGTGCCAGACTTTTACTTTTCCAATTTTTGGATGTAGGAGAGATTTTGTTACCTTTGCACCTCAGGCAAGCTGGTTCTCTGTTAAAGCAACATTATGTAAATATTTTACCTAAAAGAAAATGCTTCAATATGCACGTTTACTTCAAGATGTACATTTTCAAGCCACAGCATCGTTCCAACCTGCCGATTTCTGTTTGTAGTTAGCATGTGACGTGACATCTGTCAAATTGTCACAGAAACCCAGGATTTGTATTTTTGACTGTCGTTTAGGACTCAGAGAAGATGAGTGTGCATTTCTACATAACGTTTCTTTAAGTTAGCTAGTGTCTGTCGGGGGAGCGTTGCGTTTGAGAGACAGATGTGGCTAAGTTAGCTTGAATGAGCACAAAAAACATTGTAAGCAGCTCAGTAACCAACTGTGGACAGAGCTAGGCTAGCTGTTTCTCTTGTTTACAGTCATTATGCTAACCTAAGCTAAGCTAAACTGTGCAGCAGCTGGCTGTAGATTCAAACATGACTCTTAGCAAGAAAAGGAATAAGCACTTTTCAATCAGTTTCATATTTGTGCATTGAAGATGTTCTCAGTTGTGTCTCGATGTGTTCAGCAGTGTTGTCCGTCTTGTTGAATTGTTTTTGTGTTTGCAGTTTTGTCGATCTTTTCCATCCACTGATGTTTTTCCCCTCGCGGCCTCCATAAACAAGCCGTACTACAGGTAACCTGCTTTAAGCCTTTAGGCTCCTCAGTGGAGAATATGTGATTTCACAGACGTAGTGTGGAGAAGATAAACCGTACGTAGTGTAACATTTATTTCTCCTCATTCACTTCCAGTGAAGCTTACAGCTCCATCCAAGCCGGAGCAGATATTACCAGTCGGAGATTTATTTCGACCTGGACACGGAAGGAATCCAAACTTCTCATTGAGCTGACACTTTGAAATTTTCAGCAGATAAAGAACAAGTAAAGCACTAAAATCCAATTTTTGCTGTCACTTTTTGGCACCTAATGAAAACTCCATTCGCAGGTTGAGGAGTAATGCTCTCCTGTTGGAACATGTCCCCGAGCTGCCTGCCCCGGGTCAACGTGGTGCCTTTGGGGAATTTCACAGTGAGCAAGATGGAGCACATGTTGGGCCTGGGCGTGTGCCGGCCTCAGGAAAGCTAGCTTCACTTCGGTGAATTATTTACAATGATGTATAGGCCCCGCTGCTGGGAAGCCATTCTGTTTTTGGCTACAACCTCATATCTGTTTTCCAAGACGTATCCGTCACCAGGAGAGGAACTGAGGGGGAAAGAAAACGCCGGACTTGATGTATGATTTTGGCTCCTTTTTGTGCCGGACACTCCAACACCTGAAAAAAACAGGGGGGCTCAAACTGGATTTGAAAATACACTTCTGAGGATTAGAGAAGCGATACATTCACTCGTGGAGACAGTCGGACAGGACACACACGAGGAAAGAGAGAAGTGTCTGAATGTGTGGTGCCTTCACGAGCTACTGGAAGTTCGGGGATATTGCATCGGCAGGCTTCATTTTCTGTGGATGATGAAACCCAAGGGCGCGGGTCAGGTCTCAAATATTGATAGGGGACTCCCCCTCCTCCACCCCCCCCCAGCCCCTGGAGTCAGGATGAGGTGGCCGAGGAGGCAGTTAATCATGCAGCCGGCTCAGAAAGGCCAAATAATAACAGCTCGAGTGTGTGTCTGTATTCTGTTATTCTCCGTCAGAGCGACTGGACGGAGGTGTGAGGAGAGACGCTGCACGGACACGAGCCCCGAGGCCACTGCTTCTAAACCAAAGAACATATTTATTAATCAGAGCGCTCACCAGCACCGGGAGAGCGCTGACGGTGTTTTTGAATTCATGAATGATGACGCGTAGAAAACAGCTGTTTGCAGCTCGCAGCTCCGTCTCTCTCTAACAATAACAGCTGCATGAATTTCAGCCATCGACATATTTGCAGGTGATATGATGAGGCAGATGTGGAATATAAGGCGAGGGGGATGTAACCCTGGTGAGATATCGTTTGTTGAGGTTGTTAATATTATCACCCAGATTTGAATAATTTATGTGTGACCTTCTCACTCGATCCTGAATTATGAAGCACTTCTTAAAGTCTGTTTCTGTGGGACCTCTATTGATTAATCATCAGTCATCCTCTTGACATCTAATAACGATGACTGAGACGTTGGTCGGATGGTTACAGGTTCATATCTGCGAGCCGCTCTGATGCTGTCGGGACACACGGTGGGCTTTAAGGGCATTTCTACGTCCATTTATGGATAATTGTTTTGGGAGTGGAAGTGAAGCGTGTGCCAGTTTTTCCAGTAATGACTCAGATTTATAAAGCAGAAACAGGCCCAGCTTTGTAAATCAGACACAAAGAACACACACTCATATTTCTGCCGCCGACTGTTCGCACAGTTTTAGCTTTATGCGTCTGGCTTCACCTCGCCTGAGTCGAGAACAGTCGGTTACCTAAACACGTCTTTAATGTGAAGGGTTGAATTTGAACAGCTTGGTGTGTTATGGACAGAGATCAGAGATTCCAAACAAGGTGAACAGAGATTTTTTTAAAGATCCAGGTCATCAGGAGCTGTTGAGTTCACCTGTGATGTTTCCCTCAGATGACTGATTGCAGTGATTTTGGAGGTTTTATAAGGTGGCTGCAGTTCACCTGCTCAGACGGTCGCGTGTCTCTATCAGTCGGCTTTTTCTTTTTCAGTTTCTACACATTTTGTTTCCTTCCTGTCCAGCGACTCTCACTTCACCTCTGGTTTTTGGGTCCAGTTTTTGTTGATCTGTCATTGTGATGGAATCAGTGTGTTCAGGCTGTGTGTTTTATTCCCACCGCCTCCTTTTAGACACCGAGGGACCTGTTAGCTTTGACCTTCTGTCTGATTTGTGCAGAGTTTTGTTTGTCCTTCAGGTTTTGCTTTCTGGGGAAACGTAAGCGGTGACACAGGACTTTAGATAGCGAGGGAAAGTAAATGTATTAAGAAGTATTTTATAATTTGATGAGAGTAAATACCCACTCTGATGTTAACCATCGGCTCTCTGACCACCTTTTGATTCCTCAAGTTTGAATGTTTTTTCCAGAAACGATTTAATTGGTTGGACATTTTAATTTACACCCACTGCTTTAGCTTGAGGTCGTTACTGAAGATGCACGCTTTCAGGAAGCAACCATTTTTCATGGCCACAGATAAATCGGTCGCTTAATTAAATTAGAATGGCAGTCAATAGAGCGTCTACCTCTGCCAAGGCCTTTTGTCATCACTGCTAGAAGCCACATCTTTTCATCCAAATCAGTTCATTACCAGAGAAATTAAATTAAATTGCCTTTAACTAATTCTTTCCGATCCTTTTTTATATAAAGGTGCTGTGTTACTCTGCCTTTTTGTTGGTAAAGCACTTTGTAAGAACATTTTGAAAGGTGTAATATAAATAAAGTTGAGCGAGTGTTCATTGCTTTAAAATTAAAATATAAATACGGCTAATTTAAGTAATTCCTGCCCAATTTTTACATGATAGAATTAATAAAAATACACCAAAATTAGCTGAAATAACTAACATCACATTCTCTGACACACACTGGCTTTGTTTTATTCACTTTGTGTTTTGATTTGGTTCTATAAAACACTCTGGAGCTGTTTTTGTTTTAAAGGTTCTGTACAAACTAAGTTTATAATTAAGCATAATATCTTTTGTCATGGCCTTTAACTTTATTTACCCGGAGCTTTCAGCTGTCTCAACTTGAAGCTGCTGCTTTTCCTTCCCCCTCCTGCTGGGACTCAAACGGGTCATTGCAGATAATTGTTGATTTTAGCGAGCTGATGGGAAAATCCTTTTTGTTTCTAACTGTTCTCACAAAACGGGCCCAGTGCAGAAAACGTTAGCTTCTATCACACAGTCACAAAGTTACAGTCGATGCACTGCTCCGCTCCAAAGTCGCTTTTGCTCACTCTTGTGCGAATAGTTCCCTGAATGCGTCGCGTATACGGAGAAATCCCGCCTCTCTGAACTAAACACGCCGACTTTTGGACCTCCCGTGGACCGAAGCTTTTCATGCCGACGTTCGACCGTTTTCATGTTCCTCTCCACATTTTGCTCGCTCCTTTTTCAGTATCTGGAGCACATCCAAACTATCTGAGTATTTTTCTCCTCTTCTTGAAATAGTTATTAAAGCCGTTCTGTTCATTTTGATGCCGTGGCACAATTGAGTTTTATTGACAGTGTGAAAAAGGGAAATTAGGTCAGAGGAATGTGGAGCAGGAGGCATCCTCAGGACAAAGACAGTCTTTAGCTTTTATAGGTTTATCCTCCAGCCCCGGTTTTGAAGCGAGCGATTCCAGGTCATTGGCATTCAGGCGCTGATGAGCGGCAGAGATGGTTACTTAGCGTCTGAGGTTGAATGACAGTTTCGATTAAAGTGAAATTTTGCGAGTTAACTTTAAGAGGTGGATATTGATTGATCTTGTTTTTTAAAAAGTCTTCATGCGTGTGATTGAAACTGCTCAATCGCTCCTGGTTTCCTGGCCCGAATGTGAGTCATTGTAAGCCCCCCGAGGAGGAATGTGCCGGGTTTTTGAAGCCGAGATCAAGAAGACTCGACTGAAATTAAAAATAACACCAAAAAAATGCATTTCGCACTGAACAGTTTCCAGCCGTTCCGATAGCAATTGATTGCGGTTTAAAAGAACGGGCCGAGCATTCGAGTTCTCAGCGAGACGGCAGTACAAAGACGCGTCTGTGAGGAAGAGTTTTTTATTTATTTTTTTTGTTTTTATTGGGAGATTTTCCATTTGATGCTTTTGTCGCCATATTGAGAAAGTCAGAAGTGTCGGCGGCACATACACACTGAGATTAAAACACACACTGACACACACACAGTAGCAGACTGGAGACAACACAAGCGCCAGGTTTCTAACAAAGGAATATTTGAAGCGCCATTTTAGAGCGAAGGTGTGAATCGTGCCTTTAACTTTATCTGATTTTATCTATTTTATTGTCCTGTTCAACTTTTCAACCATCACTCAATCACTTCTTCTGAACTGCTGTAACAAGTGAATATGTCTGTGAGATAAATACAGTTTTATTTCATCTTATTTTATTGAATAAAGGTAATAGATCTAGCATTGAGACAAGTCTTCTATACAAAATTGAGCTAATAAAGCTAATTTTGCAGTTATTTTAGCAGAAGTTGTTGATTCAATCTGTCAGACGAGACAAAGTAACATTAGAAAGTTTTCTGGAGTCGTCGTGTTTCGGGCAAAATGATGAAAAGTCAAATTCAAACTCACAATCCCAAATTAATTATAAATATTAATTCTATAAATTCACTCTGTCTCCACTGGGGGTGAAGTTGAAGCCTATAAGCTCAACAGACTATTTGAGGTAGTTTGCCTTGTGATTCAGTAGAGGGCGCTCTAAAACGTCACCATCAACTTGACCCACTGCACGTCGTATTGATCCTTGACCGATCAATTCAGCTCGTTTAGTTATGTTGTTTGATATGAAAAATGGAGGACGCTAGCGGGATAAGCCGATGGCGAAGTATCTGAGAAGTTGTGTGTGTGTGTGTGTGTGTGTGTGTGTAAGTATTTTGGGTTCTGTCGAGTCTGACAACACGTCTGTGGACTCGACCCGGCAGCGGAGGCCGAGGCGCCACAGACGAGCCGAGCTGCCAGAGCGGCGTCAAGTCGACAACCTCACTTTCGTATTCATTGGAACAAATTGGGTGTCGTTTCAAATTCATTCAAACTTTTAAATAAGTGACAGCTCTGCTGTGTGGAGCCCGATGCAACGATCGGGGCGAAGCAGCAGCTGACGCGACATTATAACTGCGGTGCTGACTACCTGCCCACTCGCTCACCTTGTTCTCTGTCCTGCTCGCTCTCTCTGCGTCTTCGCGCTGTCAACCGGAAGGCAAACAATACAGTCAGGAAATATCAAAACCTGAAGTCTGAATCAGGAAGTTTGAGCCAGTGGGGGAAAAAAAAACATTTCCTTAGGGTCGTAAGTTCTTTAGCTGATGTCTTGACTGTCTGGAAATTCATGCAACATCTCAAACAGAACAAACAGGTGAAAACAGGTAACGTCTGAGAGGATTCACCTTCTCAGCGGTGCTTTAATTAGAAGTTTCAGCCTAGTCGTCGTCGTCAGAAATAATGAGATGTAACGTAACAAGTTGTCAACAGTAGTGACATTATTGTCTTCACTCCAATGTGTGTTTATGTCAGGATAACGATAATGATGATACTGTAATACATAATATACTTTTTTAGGGGTGCTGGGATGAAATGTAGTCGTACCTGAGCCTGTCTGAAAAGAGAATAAAATGCATCCACCCTCCACTCGGGGAAGTATTTGTGTTTTTAGCTGCTAAATGTTGCGCTAGGTTCAGTAAATAGCTGTTGAGTTTGTCTGCAGCATTTCTGCTGAAAAATGATTTAAAGTGATGAGGCCGAATGAAAACTTTAAAGTTTCCAGTCGCTCAAACACTCTGCAGAGCTGAGTCGGGGGTAAATTACTGAAATGGAACCTGATAATGCTGCTTATTGCTGCAACTCAGGCTTTATTTATTACAATACGCCAACATTTTTATTCAAACAGTGAAATGTTTTTGGCTGTTTGTCTCCAACCTTCCCTGCTGCAGACATGAATGTTTCTATTTCTGACGTGGTGATCCCTCCCAAAGCTTTTTTCCCACAGTTCCCCTCATCCTCCCTTCTGTGCTGCAGAGCAGCGAGCGTCTGAGCGGAGAGGTGGAGCCGCCTCATGAGGAGATAACGTGAGGAGATTAAGCAATCCGGCGAGCATGACACCGCCTCTGGCTGGACTTCTTGATTACCAGACGTTTGCTGCTTCTGTAACCTCAGCGGGGCTCTTCACCATGGAAACTCCTCATCACTTTCCTCCCACCGCGCCTCATCACAGAGCTACCGCCGCGAGCCGTCGGTCCGGGAGCAGCTCACCTGAGCCGCGGCGCTTCAGGAGTCGCACATTTGCCTGTTATTAAAGCTGATCTGGGGTCAGAGCCTGGAGACGGTGACGGCTGACTCCGTGCCTGAAGGTCTGATTCTGGTTTAGTCAAATAGACCTCTTGGTGTGATGATGGGATCGTGTCAGCATGTGCTAATAGATGCTACAGTCGTCAGTTTCCTCCATACTGTCCGTCTGAACTTCACAGCAAAACATTTACACCTTTTTTTCCAAGCTAAAACCTTCACTGTAGCTGCTCGGCTAAAGGCGTTAGCTCCACTGGTGAACCGATTCCCTTTTTAGAAAGTCTGTCTGGTTCTAAATGCAGCGTGAGCACGAGTCGCTCTCTTAAGTCTCAGGCAAATGATGCCATTTCCCTGAACACACTCCTGCTACTGCAACAACACGTACTGCCAATCCTCTTTTGTCGCTCATAGATTATTAACAAGGTTTTGCATCTGCGTGGACATTAGCTTATCATCCCTCCTCAGATCTCCTTTGGAAAGCTTCCTGCAGTACAGACAGACTGATCTGATGAGGGGAGGCTGCACAAGAGCCGGTAGCTTGAGGCTCAGGTTTTTTTTAAAAATGTGTGCAACAGACTATGCACTGGAACATGCCTCCGTGGTGACTGGCTTCATGTGAGAATCAGTAATTGAACACCTCTCTTTGAGGTAGTGTGCAGAGATGGCAGCACTGAGGGGTTAGTGAGGCACGATTCTCAGGGCTGACGAAACCGCGGGCTCTTCTGCCGCTTTAGGGATGTGCCGGGATCGCCGGAGGCGTCGGAGGACAAAGACTAACACATCTGTATCCCAGACAGCGTCTCTTATCCTCTCTGCGGTCGACTGATGCAGCCAAGGTGCTCCTTCCTCCGCCTACGGAACGCAACACAAATCACTTTAGGTGCTGTTTTTGTTTGCCAAGTGCCATCACACTTCCTGTCCAGAGAGGTGCAGCCTCAGCACAGCCATGAGGCGGCTGAGCACGGCACTGTCCAGATTTATGTCAACACAGGCCCAATCATGTGTACAGGATGTTATTACACTGTAGCTTTAAACTGCAACGGCCTTGTTTTTCCAAAGGGCATTTTTATATTAGCTAACATGTGTTGTTGTTGGGTTAAATCATCTTAAAGGGTCCAATCCGTCCCCTCCCATCCGCCTGAGGTCACTGATAGCCGGACCGCTGTTCTGGTCCACACCCGGAGCGCTTCTGTTAGCTTTAACAGCACAACCAGCAGAGGAGACTCAGACTGACTGCCTGCGTTCCCTCACGTGACGTTGAATTCAGCTGATCAAATCTGTGTCTTACACTCGAAGCGCTGTGACTGAAGTCAGACAGATGCAAACGCAGACGAGAGACACCAGTAGGAGTGAAAACAGACGGTGAAAACAGAGCTTTTAATTAAGAATGGACTTGCATTCCTCCCACCGGCACTTCAAAATCAGTATGACTCATATCGGAGACGGTGGCGATTTATTAAAAGTTCCCACTCAAATCCGAACTGAAGGCGCAGGAAATAAAATATTTCATATCGCACTGAATCATGTCATAAATTACGATGCTCTTGACCTTTCGCTGGAGGAAAATTTTCTCTGACTCGACCGACTTTGAGCTGAAATGAATTTTTCTTCTCTGAATCTCATCGTTGTTGTCGTTTTCATCTCGGATCTATACTCTCGTCCTCTGACGGGGATTTCCCCTTTTTTAAAAGTGAAAAAGTTCAGCTCAATAGTTTAGAGATGAAGATCCCTGCACGCAGATATAGAAAATCTAGAATGTGTGTCTGACATGTTTTTTTTTTTGCAGGCATAAGTATAATAACAAAAATGCACCTACGACAGAATACATGAAAACACATATTTTTCATTTCACTACTTTAACTCCAGGACTCAAGTTTCCATGTTCTGTATACTGGACCAGGATTGGCTTTCACATTTTTTGTGATGTCAGAATTCACACTCCCAGCTCCGCCCCTTGGAATCAGATTTCCAACAAACACACAGAGACGATCTTCTCTTTGAGCCACGAATGTGAAAACGGCTCTCTATTTTCAAACAGGATCCTGCACAGTGAAGCTCAAACATTAAAATGTGGGAACGAGGAAGAAATGCAGTTTTGAGTGCAGTGGGACTTTAATGATTATTCAAAAACGCTCCTCCTGCTGTGGTTTAGCATTTTCAAGTCCACCTCCTGTCGTAGAATTTTGCTACAACAGAACAAACGGATGACTGAAAGTGTTAAGTGGATGTATTAACTGGTTCCATCTCTGTTACTGTCCTATGATTAGATTCCAAAGAACATTTTGTCCCGGGTCAGAATAGAGAAGCAAACACAGTCCGCGACGCAACAATGAGTGCACGAGTAAAAAAAAAAATTAATTACCGCCTCATAATGACTGTGATTAATTTTCACCCTCGCTGAATTCAGCCGTTTAAAAACGCTCTTCAAATTGTTCTGAATCCGGGATTTCAATAATGTTCTGAAATGCATATGCTGGTGATGAATTCCAATTAGTTACAATTAGATTATGGCACAGTTTTGGTTTTTTTTTCTAACTCGGCTGGATGTTTGCGGCGAGGTCGGCCCGTCCGTCTCGCGGGGAGCCGGCGGTTCCTTTCTCCAGTAAACTGGTGTGCCCTCGCAAGCATATTCCCATTTTCTGCTTCACTGAACTGGTGGTCCCCAATAATCCTAACACCATCATTTAGTCAGGCAGGCTGTGTTTTTTTCTTCTTGTACTTTATTTTCTCCATCCCACACACAGTAGGCTCGGATTCCCTGCGCCTAGCAGAGTAGAATTAATGTGTATAGTTTTGCTGGCCTCCTTTTTTTCCCTTTTTTTCATGCACCTTGAAAAGAAAGTAGAGTAGAATCCCCTCCAGATAAGGTGTTTTAAATTCACACGCTGGGTTTTCTGGGAGCCGAATGCCTTTTTCTTTTTCTTCTGTTCTGATTTCTCCTGATTCTGCTGCATGTTTCTCTCCTGCACCCTTTTCCTTTCTTTTTTTTATTATAAAAGAAGTTTTTGTGGGAGAGCGTTCCCTCTCTCTCTCTCTCTCTCTCTCTCTCTGCTCAGAGAGGGGCAGGAAAAAAAAAAGGCTTTCAAATACAGGAGCCTGGGCAAAGTGCTTTTCCATCATCTCTCCCATGCGCTGTCATGCGGACAGCAGGTTGGAACAGAATGGCTGCTGCGCTTGTGTTCTGAGAGAGAAAGAATGAGAGGCCCGGTGATGGAGAAGAGGAGGGAGGGAGAGAGAGAGGGAGGGAGGGATAAGGGAAGTAAAGCCTCGCTATGTGATGCTGGCACTCGGTCAGGTGCTTCTAACATCCCTCCATCTAAAGCAGAGAGATGAAATAAAAATGGACAGAAGTCGTCTATAATAAGAAGAAATGGAGAGCTGACAAAGAGGGCGCACGTCAGAACTCTCCGGCAGCTGCTCGAGAGGAAAGGGGAAATAAAAAGTTAAGCTCCCTTGCTCGTCCTTTGCACCATGTCCTTTTTTAAGACGGCAGCGTTTTCCCTCTTCAAAGATAAGGGTTTGATTATCCGGGACAAGCTCCTCTTAAGCTTAGTTCCACAGGCGTGTGGGGGGAAAGACACCGCAGATGAAACAATATATGTTGTGGATATGAATCAAGCGGAGGAAAGTTGCACGCTGGAAGAGCCAAAATGTCCGTGTTTACCAGAGATCTGTGAAGAACAAAGGCGGCCGAGGCTTAACGTTGATGGACGCAAATCCTGAGTCTCGGTAACTACCCGGCTTCAGCTTCCATTCGGCCGCACGCCTGACAAGAACTTTGATCTCTCACATCCAGTCACCTGGCTCAGCTCCACTAGCCCCGGATAAGTCTAGACAGATAGCGCACACTCCACTTTGTTCTTTGAGGGTTTTCGGGGTGTTTACGCATGTCGGGTCCGTTTTCTGCCTCCTACACGAATTCACAGGATCAGAGGTGGAAAGCACGCAGACGCTCCATCGTCTGTATCGGCGCATTTTATACATTTTACAGGATGAGGTTTCTCTTAAATGTGATGTTTTTTTCATGTTGAATCCGATGTTGGCAGGAATTGAACTTGAGCACCAGCAGCCCTGACCTGTTTGACCTGTGGATTTTCTAAAAAAAGTAAAAAAGCAATGTGGCGCACGCATCAAAGCCAAGAACCCGTCTGAAGACCGTGTGTGTGTGTGTGTGTCGGCATGCTGGCTGGGTGATATTGATTAAGTGTTTCGCATTCACCTCTCCTCACCTCCTGCACTCTAACTCCTTTAATATCATGTCATGTCTGGTGTTGAGAGAGCTGATACAAGCAGAGCGCTGACACCAAACTCCACCATACATTATCTTTTAAGTGGGCGTCCGGAGCTGCTTCTTCAGTAAGAAAACATACGACTTCCTGCTGATCAGCGGCCGCCGGAGCGTTCTGATCGACTCTTTACATGAACTTAAAGAAGTTCCAGCAATGCGTTCGCTCTCTCTCCCCCTCGACTCAGATGTTTTTTGGAGCCAGCAGCCAGGTTATTTTTCTGTTTTTGTAAATCAATGATTCCGAGTTTTTCACGGTGTTCTGCAGCACAGCTTGGCTCGGCAGCCTCTCAGTGGAAGTTGAAACTAAACACAAATTTGTGTGAAGATTACTGGCTCACTTGTGGCCCACTCGCTTTTCAAGAAGAGCCTGATCAGACTCGCTGAGAGTCTCTCTTAACTCCTCCCGTGTTTTTTTTACAAGAACACCAACATCTGCCCGAACATATGAGTATAACTGTCACGGCTGTTTCATGTGCTGTGTACGTCTGTTAGCAGTGTAATATATTTAACTGGACTGTGAGTTTTTAAACTTAAATCTCTTGACTGGAGCTGCCTCAGAATGCAGAGAGTGAAGATGTAACTCTTTACAATTTGAATTTCAGTCATCACATTTACTGTTTGACGGAGCGTTGATTTCAGCCTACGTGTTAGCTTGGTTAGCATCGAACCACGAAGCGAGAATCTCTTCCTGTCTGTCTGTGACTCACGTATCTCGAGAACTGTTCATGTGATCGACTTCACGCCCTGCAGGAACGTTGCTGAAGGTTCAAGGAAGCGCAGTGTCAACTTTTAAAAATCTGATTTTGAAATCTGTTTGTCACACACAGAGAGAGAAAGCCCTCGTTAACAGATAATCTGCACCTAACATAGGTACTCATATGATAAACACTCGAGCGCTGCTTGGGGATGCAGCTACGTCATGGCAGGTGTTGTATCACTCATGACCCGAGGAAGCACCGCGTTAGCTCTTCGTTTAAAGGGATATTCCGGTGTAACTTTAATCCATGATCTAACTCACCGTGAAACTGTGTTAGACTCCCTCTCAAGTCATCAAGTTAGCAGGCCGCTAATTTACGGAGTTTTATCAACCTCAGAAACGACAGCACGACAACAATACACTGCAGTAAATGGATCCAAATATAAACCGCCACCAAAAAGCCACAAATAATGCTCAGAACAGCACCAAACTTCAGCAACAGTACAAATAGGGTCTCAGCACATAGTCCGGGGCATCTAACCTCCGCTAGCTTAGCTGGATTTCTATTGTGAAGCTAAAAACAGATTTCAACTCTCCTCCATCAGCTTCCGGGTCGGGGAAGTCCCGACGCGACGATTACCGAGTGCGGTTAGAAATGCTCAATTCCGTTCTTTTCCCTGTCCGCTCTCGATAATAACTGTTATAAACTGGCAGGTAAGACACATATGAACTTTGATTGCTTTTCCATGGAGTCATAATCATACATTTTCATCCATGAGCCGCGGAACTCTACTGCACTCGGTAATCGACTCATCGGGACTTCCCGTCAACAGGAAGCTGCAGAAGAGTGGTAAATTTAGTCAGCTTTTCAGTAGAAATCCAACACAATTTCATACTGATGACTTTGTTTATTATGTGGCGGACCCTGCCACCATTCTAGCTTCAAACAGTGGGGCTTTATTTTCCACTGGCTTTTTGGTGGCGGTTTATATTTGGATCCATTTACTGCAGTGTATTGTTGTCGTGCGGTCGTTTCTGAGGTTGATAAAACTCCGTAAATTAGCGGTCTGCTAACTTGATCTCTCGAGAGGGAGTCTAACACAGTTTCACGGTGTGTTAGACCATGGATTAAATTTACACCGGAATATCCCTTTAATTGGGTTTTCTCAAAAGCTGTGAGCAGAAACTCCACAGACGAACCCCTCCGCCTCTTTTGTTGTTTCGAACTTCAGCAGTCCACCAAAAGAGGAGACATTCAACCCTCTGGACCTTCAGAGTTGCTTCTTTTAAAGCTGCTTTGCTAACATTAGCCGATCGAAGTAAGAAACCAGACGGCCCCGCTGCAGTGCAGAGTGCACTCGTCCTCATCTGGGCTATGAATATTACCGAACCGAAGGCCGGCTGCTTGTTAAACCAATTTCTTGTCCTCCATCTCTACACATGTTGAACACAGAGATCTGACTGTTGGCTGCGGAGGCTGTTTGATGTAGACGAGCTGAATAACTAAAGTAATGTAATGAGTGAAGTCATTTAATTACTGTTGTACCTGATAGATAACCATCTCAGCAAATTACATGAGTTATTGGCAGTGAATGCATTTTAAGGTCAGATTTGAGCTCTGATGATTGTGATGTCGCGTTTAATTCGGTGTGGGGAAACAAATTAAGTTTTGACCTAATGAGAAGAAGTTTATCTCAAATCCCTCCTGTGGGAATGAAATTTCATGGCAATCCACCCAAAAGAAACAACATTAAAGCCAGTTTGGACCAAAGTGAACCAACAGACCAACATAACAAGTCTAGAGGCAGAAGAAAATCCTAAATGTTTTCATGTTTGCCTCACATGTCTGTGTGTGGATGGCCGGCTGGAGGGAGTGGAACGATGAGCAAAACGAAAAGTTATGCTTGGCGGAAGCAGATCGAGGACAACTGGGATAAGTTTTTTATATTCCTGCGACTAACCGCCTTTTAAGTTGATTCTTTTTCATTATAAAGATTTTAAAAGAAAAGAAGAAAAGACTTTCTGTCTTAAGCCGCCAGTCGGTCCTCTCTTGAGAAACAATCTCTTCCCCTCTCTCTCTCTCCGTCTTGTGTGCAGAATCTAAATGTGAAATGTCAGAAGTAATTGAGATGCAGAGATTTGAGCAGAGAGCTGGAATTAGTCGAGGCTAAATTGCCACGAGGCCCGCGTGTTTCGTCCGTACCTGTCGCTCTCGTGGACCTTTTCATCGAGGGAATCTTCCAGGTCACGTGCGCCCTCGGAGTTGAAAGGGGCTTTGTTTTCTCTACCTCCCTCTCTGAAGAAGAAGCCATTATCGAACCCTGTGATCCAGCGCTCGATGTGGCATCCCCGGTCTGAAATATTGCAGGTTGATCTCTGTCCTTCGGAGAACATTAAGCTCCGCTGATCGCGCAATACATTTTTTTTTTTTGCCAGGCAGCGGCCGGTCAGCACCTCTAATTCTGGGGTTTTTGTTTTAAAAGAAAAGCCGCTATTACTCAAACAGGAACCCATGTGAGAAATGTACTCTCCTCCAGACTTTTTTTTCCCTCCTCCCTCAACACCTGCTGTCAAGGTGCCCTTGTGTAAAACACTTTACTCCAAACTGCTCCATTGGAGCTGTTCAAGAGCCATCAGCGAGGTGCTGAGAATGGACTGTGCGACCGGGCGTTTTGACTGTCGCTGTATCAGCTCAACAGTATAGTTTTTGTTCTTGAGGCAGCGAAGCGGCAGGCGGGCTCTCGCAAAGCATCCGTGACCTGATCCCGGAGTTTAAAATAATCCTCACAAAATGTTCCACACTTGTAACGATCACAAAGCCCCATTAAAAGGCCTTTTTTTTTTTTTTTCAATCAAACGAATCCAAATGAGCAAGATGTACGACTAGTGATAACATGAAAAGAAGAATTAAACCAATCCTGCACCTTTTTAATCACTCCTTCTGTTGCCGCATCAGACGTCTCTTAGGTTTCGTAAGATCCAAGGATTTTTTTTTTTTTATCTCCCTTTGACTGTCGCTGATGCCAACTGAAGGGAACGAGGGATTCACCCAATTAATTTACTGAAGCCTGTAATGCGAGCGTCCAAGTGGACGACCTCGCAATTCAATTAATTAAGTAGAGTGCGTGTTTTGCTACACATGAAGCGCGGCGTGCTGATTGGATGATGTCATGGCGCTAACGGGGAGAGAAGTTTTTGTTAGCTCTGCAGAAAGCATGGCGAGCGTCTGAGAGTTACGAGACTTCTGTTAGTTCGGAGTTTATATGCAAACTTCAGAGCCGAGTTGATGAAGCTGCAGAAAGCGGCGTGTGTGTGTGTCATTCAGTCAGTTTATGTCCTTGTGTAAACGGCAGTCAACAAAATTGATGTTCCACTGAGATATTAAAGACTTTCTGAAGCCTCATACTAAAATATACCGCAGCAGGAATGTTGATATCGCTTCACTTTGTGACTCAAACTGAAATTCAGGCAATTCACGGCAACATCTGCAGGGATTTAGAGGAGACGACGTCCTGTGTTTACTGTCAGGTGCAGGAGCGTTTGAGGCGATTTCCGTCAAATTGAAGGCTTTTGAGAAGCCGCTCCGTTGAAATAACGTTTGTTTCTCGCGGGGGTCCGTCATTTTCAGTCTCTGCGATGAAGGGGTCAGATGTGATCATGACTAAACTGGAAGACGGAGGAGAGATAATAACTCACCCGTGGAACATTTGAACGTATCTGAGATTGTTTGTACGAGCAAAATGAAAACTTTTCACAGTTTCACCGTCATTTTCTTTATTTCTCTCTCCACCAAATGTCGGGAAAGAAGAAAATATGTTGCGTGCGCGGCCGCTGAAATGAAACACACAGATTCTTGTTGTGATACGTTTTACTCAAAAGCAGAAAATAAAAATATTCCAGCTGCAGTAATGTCAGAAGGTGCAACACGTAGTTTCAGGGAAAACATTTTAAACCAGAAGAGAAAACTAAACCATCTGTCTTTGTTTTCTGACTTTAAAGGACAACACAATTTCATACTGATGACTTTGTTTATTATGTGGCGGACCCTGCCACCATTCTAGCTTCAAACAGTGGGGCTTTATTTTCCACTGAGAACAGCTGGTTTATTCACTTTTGGCACAAATACATTTTCGTATGATTACCTCATTAATATCGGAAATATCAAAATAATGAGTTTGAACTTTTGTTCTCCAAACCTACAGTCCTCTTTTAATATATATTTATGGAAGATGAAACACTCTTAGTTAAGTAATCTCACCAAGTTTGCCTTTGATAGTTATCAATAAATATGATGACAGGGTTTTTCCTTCACCGCCGTTGAAAGAGCGAGAGAGTGGGCGGAAGGAAGACAAAGAGTGCACTGAAATGAAAAGCGAGACATTCATCCAGCCGAGTATTGCCCTCGTTTGCTCAGTTAGATGCACGTGAAACTAAGGGGCCGTCCACACGGGCCAAAACAATCTTTTTTTTCTCCGTCTTCCTCGTCATCATTTTAAGAATATTTGCGTCCATACGGATCCACTGAAAACGACCGAAAACGCTGTAAACAAACAGACAGTAGACGGAGAAACCGAACACAACAAGAAGAAGATGAAAATGGCGAGTGCGAGGAAACCAGAATCGTTTGTGTGGACCGTTAATAAGGTCGAACTGCTGCTGCGACTCACACTCAACTACGAGGTGAGTAAGTTGCAAGAAAGGCTCAATATCTTCTGCAGCACGAACACGAGCATGCAGGCCGCCATTGTTGTTGTTGTTATGAGACATCGAGGGGTGGGGCGATGGCGTCATCGTTTTGAAAGTATGCGGATTCGCCGTCCACATGAAAACGGGAGGGCTGCGTTTTCGGATTTCTCCACCCTGAGACACGTTTTCAAAAAAGTGCGTTTTCAGGATCCGTATGGACGGTCGGCCAAAACGATGCAATACGTGTGCGTTTTCACAAAAGAGCGTTGTCGTCTGGATGGGGCCTAAGAATCAAGAGTCTTGTCGGCTCTTATTTCGAGCTCTGACTGATTGCGTGGAAAGTGCATCAGATTTCAAACAAGCCTGATTCATAAATGTTTGCATGAGGTAAGGAATAATTGGTTCTGGAGTTGTATTTTTCTCTTATTTTGTTTCTACGGGCAAAGAAATGAGTAAATGATGGAGGCTGAAGGTCTCTTTTTTTAAGAGTCGTTAACAAAAGCTGCCTCCCATCAGGGAGAATTACATTTCGCAGACCCTGAGAAATCAACATGAGCAAAATCTATAATTAGTGGACAGTTTGTTCCTTTTGTAAGTGTTCTGAAAACGTTGTTCTGGCAACAAACAATATGAGTATAATGATCAGGGCCGGAGCATTTAACAGAGATTATTTTTTATTTTTTTATAGATGTTAACCCAGATTCCCAAAGCACTGCTTAATGCTCATTTGAATATCATGCTAGAAAAAACTGCCATCCTCAAACAAATGAGCGCCGCGCCTTTTTGTAAGCATTATGTCACGTTCTGTACTGAAGGAAAAAAAAAATGCCTGTGAGCCAAAAAGTTCCTCATCCAGCCTGAATCAAAGGGAACACCTTGTCTGACTGCAAGCTGCAAGCGTGCGCGCTCAGATTACCTTCACAGCCGAGCATCTCTCAAAGTAAATCGACAGAATTGTGAAATAAAGAGAGATGAAGGGGGGGGGGGGGGGCAAAGTCACATTTTTAGAAGAAAAAACAGGAAATAATCAATCACTTTTCACTGCCATGTTCGTCCAATTCAAGCTGGCATCAAAGCCGGGTTCGGCCGAAGAAAGATGAATTTGGTTGCGTTTGAAAAAACGGCTTTGATTTCTTTTTTTTTTGCCTGAATTTCGCCGGTTCTGATGCAGCGACTGCAGGCATTATCGGAGGACACACATTTGTATGAAAATTCGAGAGGCTCAGCAGCTTCTTAAAAAGCAACTTTGTTTACATCTTCTCGAGCTTAAACTTCGCTGTTGATCCTCCCTCCCCTCCTCCTCTCCTCCTCCTCCCCTCCCAGCCGTTTGCTGTGCTCATTCTATCAAACACTCTCAAAAACTGTCAAATTTAATTTCATACCGTTGAACATTGACGCCTGTAAACTCTCTACCTTGGTCCAAGTCTCAACTGCTTAATAGCTCATTTAGAGTGCAGACTTCAAATAATCACCTGAAGTGAACTTTAAAGACGCGCTCAGTTTTTCACCCACGCTATGACCAAGAATCAAATATAAAGTATTACACGATGATGAGACTGTTGTTATGCTCAGTCATGAGCACGACAAAGGACCGCTGACGTAAACAGGATCGTGTCAACAACAGTCTCCTACTTCCTGTTGAGGGCTGCCTTCATATTAATATGTGACTAATAAAGGATTCATTCATCCTAATAAAGCGCTGTTACTGCTGTAGATCACTGGCTGCTTCTAGCGTGGTTAACTGTTATTAGCTTACTGCTAATAAATGCGTAATAAAGTGTGTATTTATCTAAATAAAGCAACAACAGTAGGAAAGTCAAAATCAATAAATATGTTTTAATGCTGTTATAAACAAATGTAAGAAACGTGTTCAGTTTGTTGGTTCTTTTTGTTTAAAAGTGTTTATAAATGTCTGATAATAAACATGTTTTGCTATTAATGTTAATAAGCATCTTATGTGGGCTTATTACAGATTAACTACAAGGAAAATTACCAAATTTTAAATATAGTAGCGTCGAGCTTTGTTGGAGACTTTTTGAATTCACTTTTTGATTAACTCTTGCGGTTACAAAGCACTTTGTCTGGTTCCATAAACTTTTTACACAACTCCACCTTGACAGTTTGAAAGACTTGACAACTCACCACTCGGCTGCCTCCCACTGCCTGTCACTTACAAAACTGCTGCATTGATTTTTGCTTCGCTGCATAACAACAGCGACTGTCCCATTGTCCCAGAACAACATCCCGTCTCTCCCCGCCGCGCTCTGTTTAAAAGGTTTACTCTGTTCCCTCCTTGTTCGCGGAGCATCAGAGCTATTACCGGCTAAGCTTTTCATAAAGCCGAGGGGGGGAAGGAACAAACAAACAGGCAGAATTAGATTTGTTTAATTTACAGGAGCTCCAAGTCGGCTCAATTTGGTTATGATGATGCATCACTAAGTTGTTAATCAGACTGAATTGGCATTCTGTTTGCCGTTTTAATCCAATGCCAATTAAAGAATAATCATGTCGGGTATTTCTATTTATCAATATAATGAGGAAACGTTTTAATAAAGGTGTCTGTGACGTCACAAAACATTTCTGATTAACACTTCTGCAGAACGTTCATTTATAATATTTGCTTCTTCGACAATATCAAACTTAAGGTTAATATTTTTAAATTTCTAAGCCAGTCGAGCAGTGAGCCCTTTTCTACAGCCAGGCAGGACGGCGGTGTGGAGTTTGGGGGTGGTGGACGGGTCAGAACCAGAGTTTGCACAGACCTACATTTACTGTCCTCTTCATAAGCCCTAACCATGATCTGTCCCCTGCACATTAACCTGCGCTTAAAGGGCAACTCCACCATTTTTACGCATTAAAAGTGGGTTTTAAGGTCTTGTTGGGGAAGAGCTACTGCATATGTGGAAAAAAGCAGTATATCTGACTTCTCTGCAGGACGGAGACGACAAATGTTGCCACACAGCAAATCAGTTTCCTTCAAAACATGCGGATAAAACTCTGCTGTGGTGTAGGAGTATACCTTGTAGGAGACGAGGTTGCTTCACCACTCACAGGCTTATTACAATAATATATAACGGTGTCGGGGAAATGCCAACATTATTTAGGTCCTTGGTCGCATTCCTGTGTTTTTCTTCTTAAAAATAAGATCCGATCTTTGCAAGAGAGCGTGTTTTCATGCAGTGTATTGATGGATCACGATCAGGCCCTGGTTTTTTTTTTTTGAAGACTGGATCAGCAACCATCAGCACCCCTCATCATCTCTATCGGACGTTAATCGCATACTAATCACAGAGCCTGGTCCCAGACCTGCGTATCACTGCCTGCACCTCAAACCTCGCCAACCTAATAAGCAGTAATGGTCAATCAGTCCGAATATGAGGCCAAACTAATTAAAGCGTGTGAGGAATGAAACGTGATTCTGAAGCGTACAAAAGGAAGGACGGCTCGAGGTATTGATTCACCGAGCGTTTCTTCACAGCAGCATGTGATGTGGGTGTTTTGTTTTTTTCCTATCACATTAAAGATCAAATGCAAACGGAGAGGCGCAAAAAAAAAAACAACACAGACAAACAGACAGAGAGGGAAAGAGGAAAGAAAAAGAAAACGTAGATGTGGGGCTGCATTCTAAACTACTCTTACCCGAGGCACTGTGCTGTGCGACATTCATATGAAGCTGTACATCAAAAAAAAAAAAAAAAAAAAGCTCATCACATTCACAGATGGCTTCCCAATCCAAGGCAAATGTCAAAAGGACTCACATGACAGCCGGAGCACCTGTGAAAAAGAGCACAGCACGGAGAACATGATGGATTTACAGATGGTTATATGTGCAGGGAGATGACGGGAAAGCCATCACAAATGTCTCTGTATCGTTTTATTTTCACGGACAAAACAATTTGTGTGTGAGTGTGTGAGTGTGTGTGTTAAAGTGGCCGCAGATGAAAATGCTCCCATTTGGGTCAGAATGTTTTTATTTGCTAGATGGATCCAAAACAGGCACTTCTGTCTTTTTTTAGATGAAATCAGACTCTAAATTGTGGCAGAGAGGCCTCGCAGGGAGACGAGTAACGTGACTCAGTCCAATAAAACTTATTTACAGGACATTGCATTAAGACTAACAAACAAATCAAAACAAAAAGGAAGATTTTATGGAGATATAAGCAGCAACACTCGTGCTCCTCGCAGGCTGCTGTTTCACTAAAGGTCACTTCTAACTGAATGTGAATTAGCGAATATTTCCTCTGCCACTCTCAGATTATTTCACATTTTTGCTCCCTCGGGATGATTTGAATGACAAAGCTGCGCCGAGCTTTTTGAGGCTAAAGGCATAAGAGTCCACACAAAGCCGCATTCTCTCCCAGCCTATTCCCATCCAATACATATGCTAATACTTCCAAGTCACAGCTGGTCGAAGAACTTACAGTAGGAAACATTTTACAGTTAAATTTATTCAAACGTGCATTCGTATTGTTGGGCAAAATGGAGCAAATATCCAAGAAAGTTGCCTTTTTTTTAATGTGAAGCTTTAGTTCCCCACACAAACAGACAGACAGGGATCAGAGATAGTTTTAATGCCAAAACAAAGTAATACCAACTTGGTCTAATGTCTTCTATTGAGATTAGAAAAGTGAGACTCACTGACATGGAAGATTTAACTAGTTAAAGAAAGTGAGAAAAAGTCACCCGGAACCGTCCGTTTATACAGATCTGCACCAAAAGTTCATGGGATCCATTCCATTTATTCCGTTTAGCAGTTTTTGTGAAAACATGCAAACAAAACAAGCAACATACGAACAAACAGACACGGGTAAAAACACTAGAATGGCAGTAGGTAGAGCACATACCTTCGCCAAAGCCCAAACATCCCATTTTTGATCACTCATAAATACTAGCCACCTAAATACACCAGTTTATTTTCTCATTCATGAGAAAATGTCAAAAAATGTCCCGCCTTGCAAAGAAAAACAAATCTTGGATCAGTTCCCTCTTATCCAGATCTGCACCAAAAGCTAATGTGGTCTGTTCTGAACTGGGACCCAACAAACAAACAAACAAATAAAAGTCCTAAAGTCCCCTTTGATTAAGTCAAGTCTGAAAAAAAATCACCCAACCCAACCAAGAACCTGGTTCCACCCACCCATCAACCCAACAACCCAACCCCAACAGTGAGAGGGAAAATAAAACCTCCTCGGCAGAGGTAATAACCGTCAACACTAGTATGAGTCACGCTTCAAGAGTCCTCCAGTTCCATTCATGTAACTTGAAAGCATCTTTCATGAAGCCTCCCAAGCCTGGTCAACATCTTGTCTTTCAAGCTCAACATCTCCATTTAGTGCAGGCTTTCTCCTTTTTCTGAGAAGTGTCATTAAGGGTTTCCATGAAATCTGTTCAGTAGTTTCTGTGAAGTCCTGCTGACAAACATACCAAAATACTACAGTCGAAAACCTTAAAATTAGTTCAGCATGCAGCATGATTTTCATAAAATGTTCATTTTCATATAATTAGGACACACTGCATTGTATTTCTCTTCATTCCTGTGTTTGAATTATTTTTATGTGGGAATTTTATATCATCCATACGCTGCAGGCAGCAGATTGAGACATCACATAAATATAAAAAGCCTGCAAGCCTGTGTCTGTTTCTTTGTCCATAAAGCACTTCTAGCTGCTTCAAATAAGATATTATCACTCGACATAATCAAAAGTAAGGCAAAACGTGTGTGTGTGTGTGTGTGTGTGTGTGCATAGAGGACAGCGAGGGTGTGTGAGCGCTTTGAACATCGACGAACAATAAAAATTAAGGATGCTAAGAGGCCGTCAGAAGAGATTTATAATGGAAAACATTGACATATCAAAGAGTTTCAGTTTGAACACAGAAAGCAATTCATCAAACACTCACATAATTATGTTGATATGTTGTATTGAAGGTTAACAGGCAGGCAAAAACACGATAAGGTTCCGGTTGGCAGGAAAGTTCTGAGCATCAGATGGCAGAAAACGCTTTGATGAAATAAATTTGCAAAAATATCGCTCCCGTTTCCTCTTTGTCTGCTTTTGTGTTGCTTCAGCATCTGTTCCTCCACCTGCTGAAGAAGAGGCACGTTGTCTGCTGTCTTCGAGGTTACCCCGCCTGCTTGTATCACACTTATCTGATAAGGTGTCTTCGATGTTTCGACAGTTGATCCAAATATGACTTTATATCTTTGTGGGCGTGTTCCAGCGACTTTGTTCTACCTGCATCGGTTCAAAAAAACAGCTCACCCTGAGGGGGTAACAGTATTCTGGATCACATCGATGAGACCAGACTAGCTGTGTGCAGTGAGGCTGCCTCAGATCAAACATATGGGACCGGAGGAAGCTGACAGATTGGAATCTTAATTATACAAACATTTCATAGAGGCAGAGCTGCTCTCTGGAAGGAAAAACAACCTCATCGGTGCAATTAAACCTCATTGGATGGAGTGAAAGCGCATTTTATTTATTCATGTGAGGACGCTGTAAGAAAAGAATGTTATAATTCACTACAACAGTGTTTTTGAAGTTTTAAGCTTTAAAAGGAGTTGAAACGGCAGTCGAGAAAACAAGCTCACCACAGGTCCATTCAGGGGGCTCGTCTGGAGCGTTTGATGGTGTAACGTGATCTTCACCAGCAGACGTTGGTACAAGATGGAGTTTAAGGAATACTTGAGTGATTTAGTATTATATCTCCATAAGTTTGAAAACACTAGAACGGCGCTCAGTAGAGTGCATACCTTCATACCAGCCACCTAAATATGGCAGAGAAACGTTCAATATTTCCAGAGAAATCAACAACTCCCTCACATTGTTAAAGAAAGTGAGAATTAAATCCTGGATCCCTCTCTTTATCCAGATCCCTGTCTGTTCTGGGCCGTGGCCAATTCTCCATCCATGTGTCGTGAAAATCCATTCAGCAGTTTTTAATCCTGCTGACACACCCTAAAGTCCCCTTTGAATAAGTCAAGTCTGATCCAATACCAAAAAAATCACCCAACCCAACCAACAACCAAGAACTTGGTTCCACCCACCCATCAACCCAACAACCAACAGTGAGAGGGAAAATAAAACCTCCTTGGCAGAGGTAATAACCGTCAACACTATTATGAGTCGCGCTTCAAGAGTCCTCCAGTTCCATTTATGTAACTTGAAAGCATCTTTCATGAAGCCTCCCAAGCCTGGTCAACATCTTGTCTTTCAAGCTCAACATCTCCATTTAGTGCAGGCTTTCTCCTTTTTCTGAGAAGTGTCATTAAGGGTTTCCATGAAATCCGTTCAGTAGTTTCTGTGAAGTCCTGCTGACAAACATACCAAAATACTACAGTCGAAAACCTTAAAATTAGTTCAGCATGCAGCATGATTTTCATAAAATGTTCATTTTCATATAATTAGGACACACTGCATTGTATTTCTCTTCATTCCTGTGTTTGAATTATTTTTATGTGGGAATTTAATATCATCCATACGGGAAATATGGAAAATCCATTCAGCAGTTTTTAATCCTGCTGACACACCAACAACCCAACCCAACCACCAACCAACCAAACCACCAACCAATCCATCAACCAACCAAACCACCAACCAACCAAGCCAACAACCAATCCATCAACCAACCAAACCACCAACCAACCAAACCACCAACCAATCCATCAACCAACCAAACCACCAACCAACCAAGCCAACAACCAATCCATCAACCAACCAAACCACCAACGAATCCACCAACTAACCCAACCACCAACTAACCCAACCACCAACCAACCCAACCACCAACCAACCAACCAAACCACCAACCAATCCACCAACTAACCCAACCAACCAAGCCAACAACCAATCCATCAACCAACCAAACCACCAACCAATCCACCAACTAACCCAACCACCAACCAACCAAGCCAACAACCAATCCATCAACCAACCAAACCACCAACCAATCCACCAACCAACCCAACTAACCCACTAACCAAGCACTTGAATCCACCCACCCATCAATCCAACCCACCACCAGACATGAGGGAACATAAAACCTCCTTGGCAGAGGTAATTACTGTCAACACTTGTATAACTCAAGCTTCTTGAGTCCTCCATTTCCATTAATGTAACTTGAAAGCATCTTTCATTAAGCCTCCAGTGCCTTTAGTGCAGGCTTTCTGCAAGCCCAAACTGAGATAACCCTGGTGACATCACTATGACATCATCAGGGTTATTATCACAGTGCTTTTGTCTCTGCCAACAGAGCACATCATGAAACAAAGGCTGAGAGTAGACTGACTATATCCATCCTGACATGAAATCGTGTACAAATGTATGTGAAGGTGTTCAACAGCTTTTCAGTTGTATGCCTTTAAAGGCAAATCTATCACTGTCATATTACCATATGTGCAAGACGTTCTATTCTCTGGTCATGTGTTTCAATAGAACTGCTGTCATTTTCTATTTAATCCAATGTGATATTAACAGAACTCAGCCGCTCCTCAGGATCTCCTACATTAGCTCGTATGCACCTTCATACAAATGCGCTGACACTGCTTGTGTGACTTGTCATCTTCCTCCCCTTCAAAAGCTTTTTTTTTTTTTTTTTTGTCATATCAGGCAGACAGTTTTCTCTCTTTACAGAGCATTAGATCAAATAGAAAATGACAGCAGTTATATCAAAATGCTAATTAGATAATTGGACTCTTTCCTGTAGTGAATCTTCACTGAGTACCAGGACATGCCTTAAAAATGAGATCTACATCTCTAATTAACAGTATTACATGGGTCTAATGGTATGTAAGGTATATGCAGCCCATCCTGTTTCAGAAGAAGAACAGATGTGCGAACAGAAAGACAAGCTGTAACAAATGTATTTTTTAATACTTGATATTTTGCCTGTGGCCTTTAATAGCACTTCTACTCCAGTTACCTCTCATCTCATTTAGTTTTCCCATAAATTAATTTCTTTGTTGCAAGGACATAATTTTCTAAGATTTCTAAGAGTGATGTTTCAGAGGGAAATCTTCTGCCAGTAAAATTTAACTGTGATCGGCTCGAAAGAACTTGAGATGATATCACAATGTCTTCTTCGCCCGGTCAGGGTCCATTTGAATAAATGAAATACATCTGCACATTGGTCTTGAAGAAATATTTTTAAAAGACCTTAGTATTGGATTTTATTATAGCTCTAGCCATTCGTTCTGTTGGATCTGAACACACACTGTTGTACGAGGAAGTTCAGCTACAAGCTCCGATGGATGATAACAGTTTGAGATGTAATTTTTGTTGTTCGACCATTTTTTGTCTGCCAACCAGGAGCTTGTTCATACCCTGCACATCATTAGTTGGTTTTACACTGAAGACATGATTTGCCCATCGCCCCAGGGTCATTTTACTTTTTTCACTTTTTTTTTTAGTTGCACGTCCTTTCCGTGTAGCAACAGCACCAGCAAAAGAGTTGCAGATTGTTTTCATCAAGATCGATGCAATAGTTCTTGGGATTAATTTCCTTTTCACTTATAATGCAATAAGATGTTGGAGGATTTTTTTTGTCAAAGCGAAAAAAGCAAAAGTACCTATTTGAGAATATTTTGGATTCAAACACTATGCACAAAGGTAACCTGATAATAATACTGAGTTGGTTAAAGGAGTTGGTTACATCACTGAGAAGTTGTAGGTGTGCAGCTGTAAAAAAAATACTTCCTGACATATTTCATGCAGATTCTTCCCCAACAAATACCAAAAAAAATATGTTATGATTACTACGTTAGGGTAACCAAAAGAATCAATAACCTTCGAACTAGCAAAATAACAACCATACTGTCATAAAACTAAGTTTTCCATTATTAAGCTTAAATGTAATCATCCTCAAATCCCCTCAGCAAAGGTGGTAAAAGTTTTTTGTATTTCTGAAGCGTTGGTAAAAAGTGCGTCATCTGTACAGAGATACAAACAAAACCAATGTTTGTTATATTACAATCAACAGTTATATGAAACAGCTCTAAACACCATATATGTTAATGTGTCATCCATTAACGACAATAGGACCACTGATCGTGAACTAATCATTTCAAATGAACCAAGACAGTCTTCATCAGTGTATACAGTATATATCTATGTACAGTAGTCTCCCAGTATGTTACTTCTCATGGTTTCCTGCCTGATTCGTGCGTTGCTGGACTCAGTGAGGAGGTTCTGTGTTCGAGCTGAAGCCTGACAGGCCGTGACACCTCCCTACCTCTCTCTGTCACAGTGGCTTGCCTTTGCCAAAAGAGGAGGAGGAGGGTTATCTCGCTCCTTTTCAACTTTATCTCTTCAACCATATTGTTCCTCCAATTCAATCCCCTGTCTTCTCAGGTCTGTGGCCTCACTATGTCTTCTTTTTTATGACAGATAGAGATATTACCCTCTGTTCTCCACCTGGGGGAGTTCTGAAGAGGAGTCATCACGTTTTCAGGAGGTGATTCTGTTCGTGCCTCACTTCGAAAATGCCACGATGATTACCAAAATCTGACAGGAAACAATAAATTAAAGAGGAGACTGTAAACATAACTAGAGACTGGCCTGTGGACAGCAAACCTCACACACAGCAGCATTCAAGGACAGTAATGCAGCTTGCATTCTTGGTTTGGACCCAAATTGATCATTTTATACACAAAATGCGTGCTATTAAAGCGGACCTGGGGGAGAGAGCTGTCGCTGGATGTCCCTGCGTTCACATCCAACTGGAGGCAGAAACTTGGAAACCATGACTGCTTTCAAAGGAAGTGGAGGAGGTGGTAGAAAATGAAAGTGGAAGACAGCAAGGCTTTAATAATTAACTCGGCAGAGTTTTGGTCCTGGGAGGCCAGAGGAAAATATATTGATGTTTGAAAAATGCTAATTAAAGAAAGGAGCACACTTTGGTTTGGAAGGCATCCGTCTGCCCAGGCAGTTTGAAATCTCACTGCTGCCTGGGCTAATGGTGCTAGTAATGCCTTTGGGGAAACACGGCATGAAACACATAGGCGGGCGCTAATGAGTCTTGCGGACCTCTCCGGCACACAGGATGAATGAGAGCGATGAAGAGAAGATGCTGAAAGCGAAGAAGGAGCCACACTCGGTGGAGGACGCCTCGTATTCTTTTAAAATTTCATGGCAAATGAGGCAAGAGGGATCCCTCGGTGGGTAAAACTGGATTCACACGCACCTCATAGGCAATTTGCTGGCAGCCGTTATTGAGTCACACTTCAAATGGGATCCAGATACAACACGCAGCGAGGCACGCATCGACACTGCTGCTTTCACATGGCAGCAGACCGACCAGAGGAAGCAACGAATCAGCCCCTTCCAGTTGAGGTGGATTGAGCTATTATCCTGATTATTAGTTAATTATCGGGGCCCATGTTAATGAAGTTAAGTTTGCAGTTTACAATTTCAACCTCTATGCAAAGATTGGTCACCAAAGTCTTAACATTTCATCCTGAGGAGGACGTGAACATGAGTTACAACATTTCAAAGCAGTCCATCAAATAGTTCTTGAGATATTTAATTCAAACGTCAACCTCATGATGGCGCAACAGAAACATGAGGGGATAGATTTATTATGATTAATCATCTGGGAACTATGCACATCAATTTTTTTGCCAATACATCTTGTAGATGTAAAGATATTTCTGAGAGAAAACATCAAGCTGCTGGTGGTGTTTGATTAAAGGTCAGGAGGATCACCAGAGTCGATAAGATCATCTTCTGGGGATGATGTACCAAACTTTGTAACAATCTATCCAATAATTAAAGTGTAAACATCATGCTGGAATCGGAGGAACATGATCATTAATATCATTAGGATCCATCCTCTGCTGACCATGAATGTCTGGACCTAATTTCCTAGCAATCCATCCAATACTAAGATCCATCCTCTGGGGATCATGACTGTCTTGACTAAATCCATCTGCCGTCCCGAGGGCCATCCCGCTCATGAGGCAATAAAAAAATGAGCACAATCACACAAAAACAAACACCCACGCACACGTTAGTGCTTTCATATTTGTCCATATTTCTCATCAGTTGAAACTCTGTCCAATTTGTAAATTCTATCAAGTATCCCTTCTCTCACACATTTCCCATGACAATAGGCGAACAGCTAATAAATGACTGTCATTAAGTATTAATTTCCGGGAGTGTATGTTTTGACATTTGCCTCCAGCAAATTAGGTGCAGGGAACAAACAGAAACAAATTAACCGTCTCTGCATGTGTAGGTTTCTTTTGTGCCGAGCACTCGTGAGATGTAAACACAACAGCGCGCGCCTTCTTCTTCTTCTTCTTCTTCTTCTTTTTCTTCGTCTTCAACATGAAAAGGATCTATTCCTGTAGGTGGTGTTTACTCTGTGCTCCAGGGAGTTTATTCAAATGATTTTCGCATGTAGCTCTGTTTGATCTCATGAAGTGAAGTGGGTTTTGTCGTTTCCTCCACATCGTATACGGCAGGTTATGCCGCTCTTATTCGAGCTCAGATGGCGAGCGCGTTGATAATTGCTGGAGTAGCCTCTCACGTGCCGTATTTGTTTCTTGCTCTCTTGCTGCTTAATCAGAAGTCTTCCACAGCTTGATAAAACACGAGTGTCTTATATCTGGTACAGTATTCTATTTCTGTCCCGTAAGAGATAGCAATCTGAGGACAGGGGAGAGATATCGCCTTTGTAGTGGCAGATCGTCAGGAAGATGAGATCCAATCTTTCTCTTTCTCTCTCCCTCTCTCTCAGCCGAGGACAGATACGGCTGATATATCGCACATGCAAGGTCTCATCCAGCTCCTTGTTTCAAAATATGCGATGCACGTAGATGATAAAGTTAAAAGCAAGTGTATCAGAGCAGATATCTCATAACCAGGAGATAACTCGCATAACTTGACAAAGATTAGAGTTTGATTAGACACACAGATTGCTTTATTGATCTTGGGCGCTTCCATCAGATCTGATAAGATCGTTAATTCAAAGCATCCCATTAAATGATATAACCTTGCTGTCTGGTGTGAAAATGCACACTTGCGCCTCAGCGTGTAACCGTCCATTAAGTTGAAAGGTCTTTTTCGAGCGGTGAAATTTAACTAAGTGCACTCTTCTTCAGTAGCATACCCGAGAACATCCTTTTTTAAATATTCGACTCGACTGCATTTCAGAGAAAAACACTGTACTTTTTACTCCGCTGCATCAAGATCAAACAGCTGGAGTTTACTTGCAAAATACTTTTCATAAATAAGAAATAAAAAACATACTCAGCCTCCACAACATTAAGTCCCACATATTTTCATAAAAAGGGAAACGTCTGACAAAAATATGAGAAAAACTAAGAAAAAGTAAACTCTGAAAACATGTTGTTTCAATCAATACAAACTGAATGAATTGATAGATGGACAAACAGATGTACTGGTCACTGTTTTGACTCAAAGTCTGCTTCAATGACCTGCGTACATCTGTAAATCTACACATTGTGTCCTCCTGAACTGACCTGACATCATCTATGATTCACACATTGTCACCCTGGCTTTAAAAAAGGCTCTACAGCTTAAGGAAACTTAAGAAGATTAAATTCCTGTGCCAAGTTCTCATCAACTTACACAGGAGCAACAGAAAGCATCCTGACTGGAAACATCACAAATATGTATGGTTTGCACATTGCAGAGGACAGGACGGCTCTACAGCGGCTGATTAAACCCACCATCAGCATCTCTGGTACCCGTCTACAGAGCATCGGTGATATCGGTAAACCGAGTAGTCTGCAGAAACTAAAAGACAACACAGCCACAGTCTTTTAAACCTTGCTGCTATCTGGCAAAAGATACAGAAGTATACACCGCCTCACTACCACGCTACAGAGCAGCTTAGCTCCGCATTCAACCATAAATCATTGTTCTTCTTGTGTGGCATTAAAGGGCTACAGCTTACATGTCCTTGCACAACCATGTGTTGTACAATTATAATTAACAAAAAAACCTTGAACTACTAATTTAGACAGAAAAGAAACAGCGTTTTCAGCATTTAAGTTAGTTAACTCTAATTAAACATTATCAGATGCTGTGGATCATGGTGACAAAACAAAGAACGTGACAGATGTATCCTGAAAATGTTTACAAGATAAACAAAATAAGACTGTGACTGAATATGTTCCTTTAAAGCCCGCCTCCTTCATATCAAGTCTGCTGTGATTGGTCGTCTCACACACGCCTGACCCAGGACAGCTAACAAAAAAAAAAAAACAGAGCCGCTATGCTAAATCAACTGTTAGGTGGCAAACTCGCCGCAAGGCATAAATTACACAAATATGTGACCTGGTGTTACAGTGTGATGTCACAAAGTCACAGAATTGAGGGCGGGACTACTGACGAGGCGTTTCAGGAGCAACGGTTTCTGTGGGAGAGGAGATTTCTTTGTTGCTTCACAATACGTACATTTATTTCCAGAAAGATTTGATTTTAAATCAGCTGCAACAAATTGCATGCATTAGTAATATTATTCCTATAATATACTGTATTCAACAGGGAGTCACTTAGCATAAGGACTTCTATATTTGTTGCTTTGTGTATTTGTAGACTTATTTAAGTGACACTGGATGTAGGACTTCTACTAGAACGGAGCCCTTTTACATTATTGTCGGGATAAATGTACTCAAGCATTCACACTTCTTCCACTCCTAAGTAATACATGGAAAACCCTGGAGCATCCAGTGGTTACGTGATCATACACATCATGGTTACAGCGTGCCTCAAACTGGGGAGGCGAGCAGTTAATGTTCCCAGGCGCTCGCCTAACAATCGACGCCAGAGGTCATTAGCATTCACGGCGTCGCTCGGCTTTCCCCCTCGCCATCGGTCCCACTTCATCAGTTAAACAGCGAGCTTCTAACCCTGGCTTTGTTTGGTGGGAGAGTCCATGTCTGATAAGGGCCCCCCTGATATGGCTGACATCATTAATCACCAGCACTGTGGGAGGACAAGGTGGGCAGGTTGAGAGCAGCAAGTACCGCCATCTCTCCCTGCGGATCCCTTCTAACAGCGCCTTGCTCCTAATTAATAGAGCTGGCCCTCTCTCTCCGCAGATATGCATCAAAATGCATGATGGGAGAGAGGTAAACAATGGCATAAAGGGAGTTAGGATTACTGTTCACTGTCAGACACATATAAAGAGTTGGAGAGATGGAGTGGATCATGTGCTTATACTGTACATGAGAGATAAAGCTGCAGAGACGGCGAGGAGGAGGAGAGAGAGAGAGAGTCGAGCCTCAGCAGACGGAAAACTGATATTGCCAAGTACTTGAAAGGTGTAACCGCAAAATGTCAGCGCCATCGATAACACCACCTTGTTGGCGACCATTTTTCGTCTTCACGTTAAGCGCCCGGGAGGGCAGTAAAAACAGCTGAAGTGTAGAGAGATGAGACGCGAGGCCGAAGCTTTAATTTTTACTGCTCACGCACGCTGCTGGAACCAACTTTTAATTGCCTGTTACAGATGATGGATAGAAAAAAAAAAAAAGTGGGGCAGGGTGTATTTACGCACAGCTTTGTCAAACAGCCAGCTCGAAAACTTAAAACTGTTTAGAGGAATCCTGTCG
This sequence comes from Sparus aurata, assembly GCF_900880675.1. Classification (NCBI taxonomy): domain Eukaryota; kingdom Metazoa; phylum Chordata; class Actinopteri; order Spariformes; family Sparidae; genus Sparus; species Sparus aurata. The sequence goes on along the minus strand of NC_044208.1, from coordinate 27,777,983 downwards.
CCGCTCGAGTCCGAGGACAAAAAAAAAATTCAGTTTTCTTTTTTTCTTGAACGAGTGAATGTTTGAACCGGTCGTATTTGCATAATGATAAAGCACAGGAGACGAGATCAAAAAGAGACGAGAAATTCAAATCGCTCGTGTGATGACAAAGAAAATGTGTTATATAACAGATCTCCTTTACTAAACAACCGACTAGAAAATGTGTGAATGTGTTTCAGTATGGAAATTGTGTTTCCCACTTCAGCGTCGTTACTCCTGAGAGTTTAACGCTTCTTATCTCACGCTAAATGTTCCTGCTGTACCTGTAACGGCTCCTGTCACAGGCTCTCGTTCACACCCCACACCTGAGGAAAAAAATAAATATATAAGGGAAAAGTTTGCTTTAAAATGAAGCTCAAGTCAGAGCAAAAATTAACCTCCACATTAATTACTTCCAAGTCGCCAGGTATGCACACAGATTCACATTATTTCATTCTTACTCTTGAGGAAGGCGCTTCAGGGATTCTGTTCCAGCCTGATTACTGCCGGCAGCGACGCCACAATGTGAATCTAATGAAATATCAGTCGGCATCATTCACACAGTAACACCGAGTCCCCCTCCTCCACCCCGCGGGCATTTCGCAATTGTACAATCTCAATAACCAGCACAGGTTCGAGCAATCGCTGGCGGCAATTTAGCTAAAAATGACTGCAATCTCTTCTGCAGTGAGGGAGCCAACAGAACAGCCCCGATCAAAGAGGCTGCGACACACACACACACACACACACACACACACACCTGTGTTTTAATAATTGAGTGCCAGGCAGAAACAGCTTTTGTTCCTGAGATTGTGGCCACATCACAGCCTGCTCTTACATATATGTGTGTGATAGACTTTGTTAGAGAAGCACAGAGGAGATGAGAGAGGATTCACTTCATCCTGACTACCAGGAAGTTTGGACTCCATTTAAAACAGCGCAAAGACACAATATTTAATGTTTTTACCTCTTTAACTTAATTAGGTTTTGTAAAAATAGTTTGATGTTAGCGACACGTTTCATACAAGCCGGGACAGGAGCTGGGAAACTTGTGGTACGTTCAAGAAACACCTGTCTGGGTGGTTAACTGGCAACAGGTGATAGTATCATGATTGGAAAAGAAACGGCCTGTTTTAATTCACGTTCATCAACTTTTTGGGAATCAGTGTTGTAAAACTGCACTATCATTTTCATTTAACCTGCAGCTTTAGTGTTCTCAGCCCCAGAATCACACAGACGACCTCAAACATTTGTTAAAAAGAACTTTACGGACTGTATCTATATTTATTTTGATTGCATTTAATAATTTGTGCCGGGGTTAGTTAGTTATACAAGCCCAGTTGTCTTTTTTCTTTGGATCCCATGCTCGTGTTTTATTTTCAGAAAGGCTTGGTTGCTTATGTTTGTGTTGTTTTTGGACCATTTTTTCCAGATTTAAGCCTCCACATAACAGTGAATCTAGATTATTTAAAATATGACCAAGCCAGGCTGTAAATGACACTGTTACGTTTCCCCGGAGACAAAAACCTGAAGGACGGAGGTCGCAGGTTGGGAAACTAACAAAGCACCTGCACAAATCAGAAAGAGAATCAAAGCTAACTCGTCCCTTTTAGTGTTTGAAAAGTGGCGATGGGAATAAAACACACAGCCACACACTGATTCTGTCAAAAAGACAGACCAACGAAGGGATTGGACCCAAAAACCAAGGTGAAGTGGGAGTCATTGATCAGGGGGGAAACAAAACTCAACTCTTTTCACTCAAACAGAAAACACAGAAAGCCGACTGATTAATGTCGACTCCCATCTGAGCACATATAGATTAACTATGTCTTCATGAGTGTATCTACTAATTGGGGCAAAATATCAACCTTTTAAAATGTTGTTGTGACCAGACTGTAAGAAAATCTGCATTTAGTTGTGTGTTTTAAATCAACTTCTGGTAGTGTTTAACACTTGTATCAGCAGACTTTTATAACCCAGCCTTGAACATCTCTTCCCTCAAACTGTAAACAGATTTTTATGCCCCTAAACCGCCTTAATTAGCTGCTGCTGAAGGTTCACCTCTCATCTCTCTCTTACGAGAATCCTGCACTCTTGGGGGTTACAGGAGGTTAAGACACACGAGTAGAGCGGTCAACCTCCATCTATGCATGAGTACCTGAGAGAGTGTGTATGTGTGTGTGTGAGATTAAAGGAGACACTGATGAAACGATTCCTTTCTGTTGGTAAGCATGCAGAGAGAAAACAGGCAGCGGGATGCTTGACACCCCAAAACCCCCGCGCCGGGCCTCGCCATGGGAGGGCCCGGCGCCGAGTGTGAGTAATTACATGTGTGAGTACTCTGCTGCCCCGAGGCCTCGAAGAATCCCCTTCATAATGATCTCCACAGTCTCTCTCACACACACACACACACCAAAACCACATTCATATTGTTTCAATCAGTCTCTCAGCCGGGCTAATTATGGGAATCAAGAATCGATTTTCGTCTGCTGTAACGTCCCCGTCGGTCCGTCTCGTGTTTTCGCGAGCGAGACGAGTTTTTGTGGCTGCGATCATCACAATAAACACAGGAAAAGTTATCGGGTCATTAATCTTCCGTAATCCTGAATCTCATGCACATCACGTTTTCTATTTCTGCCATTTTTGTCTCCTCGGAACGAGGACAGGATGTGGTTTTGCCGCGATCAGATCTGCTGAATCAAACAAGAGCGCGCTCGCACTCGTTCGCTTACAGGGCAACACGTTCTTCAGTCCACAGTTAAACAATTGAGGTGAGCTTTCCCGCCGCTAATCCATAATGAGATTCCTGGCGGTTTTACAACTGATACTGCATGATGAACTTTAATGAGATGCTTTTGGAGAAATGAGCCCAAATCAGCACTTTTGCCCGGATTACAGTCAGCGGCGTCGGAAAAAAAGAGCGACGCGGGAAGGGGAGAGGAATCTTTTGCCAAGTGAGGGGAAAGCAGTATCGATCCATATGCATTGTCTCGTTAATTTTGCCAGAGGTGTGGATTCCTCGTGATCAATATCTAGCGACTGCATCTTCATTCTTCTGTGTAACCTATTACTGTCGGTGAAATGCGAGGCCCGCACCACAATTAGAGCTCTGGAGCAGGCAAGGCCAATCAATAGCGCAGACGTATGATGTGTACAGCAGGAAGCAATAACTAGTCAAAGGCACGGGGCGTATTCTTTCCAAGGCTAAAGGCTAATCTGGGTGAGTGACTTCACATTCGTCAATAACCACCAGTGTTCTCTAAAGTGCGGCCCCGAGGCTTTACCAGCATCAGGGCCTCAGGCTGCAGGGTCACATCCATCTATCTGCTGCAGTTATGAATAATTATCGACTGACTTATTTGCCTTTTGCCTGATGCACCTTGATACGGGAGAGGTTATACAAAACTCCCAGAGTGGCCGAGGAGAAATATATAAAAGAAGAAAAGAAGAAAGAAGAAGAAAAGCAAAAACAATGCACAGAAATATTTCCATGGAGGTCAAGAAAAGGTCGCAGCGAAGGTTCAAGGTTCACAAATCATTTAACTGTAATTCTGTAACTTCTTTGGGCTTCATGCAGATACCTCACTTGAGCGACGTCACTGATGCACGGGAGACGGATACCAACCAGTTTTAATCACCCGCTGCAGAGATTTACTGCCGCGCAAGAACCGCGCCAGTTTGTGATGTTACCGATAATGCTGATGCTCAGTAGATGGGCACCAAAGATGTCCTGGTCGGTTTTAATCACCCGGCCGCAGAGACTTCCTGTCCTGGCTTAGTGCGCGAGCCATGCCAGTTTGCGATGTTTCCAGGCTGATTGCTTTTTATTGCTCCTCTGTAAAAGTTGACAAGACCTTGGCACCGGAATTTAACATCCTTAAGAAAAGTAAAAGCCTTTGCTTTGCTTTTATTTTTTTCTAGCAGTGTGGTGATGTGTGAGGACTGACTGTGATTCTCTTGTTGATCGTGGATGTTCCTCCTTTTGAAAAATGAACAATCAACGCCGTACGACATCGAGCAGTAGATTGTTCTCTGTGCACCAGTCTGTTGATAATGTGGCTGATGATGATGGTGGTGGTGTCATCTGGTGACGTCTGGGAGTGCAGTCATGGACAAGCGGGGGGGCGTAGATGAGGTGTACAAACTGGTCTAGGGTCTGCTTGTTAGTGAGTCAAATATCCAGAGTTAAAACCTTAAATTAACACGATTAAAACGTCTACGTAGGAGGCCAGTTATTTCTGAGCTAGCTAACTGCTGTGAACAATGGTGTCAGTGAGGACAAAGAAGAAAATACATTAATACATTTATTGATAGGGGACACAGGTTCAAATGGTTTCCTGCTTAGCTAATGCTAATAATGCTAATTGGTATGCTAAAGTCACGCCCATAATTACTGATACTGACTTTACACAGTCCCTGTGTAAGGTGTGCAGGAATCTCTGACTAGCTAACGTCAGGATGTTAGCATGACTAACATTATTTCACAACTGCTTTTTATAACCTAGCTAGCTAATACCAAGCTAGCTAGAGGAAGTGAAGCTAGAGTTGAGGGTTAGCGTTGTACTACTTTGGCTTTGTTGGAAGATCATAACAAGATCTCTCCACTAATTGCTGGAGCATCGTTGTGGGCGTTCTCCTCTGAGTGTCTTCATTTTGAAAATGTATGTATTTATTTTTTTTTCCTGCCTGTGGGAAAGTTTCCCTCCAGCTCATGTAGACACCTCGACAACCGACGCCACCGCTATTATCACCCACAGTTTATTCAGGAGTCTATATGGAAAATATGTTGATTATGATAATGTTTGATAAGCATGAACGAGCAAACTAATTAGGATTTAAGAAATGCTGATGGTAATATGAATAATGATGACATGAGAGCGGTGATTAAAACCAGTGGCATCATGGTTTTTCTCCGGGATGATGTAAATGTTTCCATGTAATCAGCATCGCCGAGCTCGGCGCTGATGACAGGTCTGCAGCTGCACAGCGAGACGACGTCGCTGCACAGCTCAAAGCTTCCTCCACCCAGCTGTATTTTCATATCAGCGGCACTGTGGCTGTTAGCATATTAGGCTGTCCTTTTCTGTCACTCCCTGCCACGGTTTACAAGTAAATGGAATGACTATAAATCACTGCTAAATCACACAGCAGAACTAAGATTATGTTTAGAATAATGACATAGCTATAAATCTTCCATGCTGCTGACTGGACTAGACAAAAAAAACCACGGTTTATTCCGGGGTTTGTAATATAATTTCCAATTCAGATTAGCTTGACATTGATGGATTGTAACATCATTCTCTGAAAATGCAAACTGACTTTTTTTTTGTGTTGACAGGCTGACATTCTGATATTAGTTTATTGTGTGGGTGGGCTGTGCTGCCAATAGTTTGGGGCAATAAAAAATCAAATCAAATAGATTGTCAAATCTAGAAGTTTTCATTCACTTTGAGAAAAAAGTTTTGGAGGACAAACTTTCGCCGCTCGTCTCTTTCAGCGTGTCATCGCCTACTGTTACGCATCCGGCTGTCTGTGTAGTAACAGAGAAAGAGATTATAGATATTGGTGCATTGTGCGCCTAACAGCATCCCCGCTTTCTCTTTCAGAGTGCAGAAGCACTTACTGGAGAACAGTGATGGCTGCTGGTCATTTGTGTATGGATTTCACTGCCACGTTTGAGAAGTTGCGGCTCTCAGGTATTCACTGCAGCATGAAAAGCAATAAATAGCAGAGCTATCTCACTGTTAAAGTCCACTTACCTCCTGAGGGCCCAGCGCTCTATATGTAAATGAGAGTGCCTTGTAACAAGTACGCAGACACACTCACACATGCACGCAGGTATTCTCCCTATTTATTTCGTACGACTTTCACGTGCACACACACGCACACACATTTCTCAAGTGATTCTCGCGGTGTCCTGCCTTAGATGAAAACAAAATACTCAATGAAGTCCTTTCCTCCAGCAGGATGGACGCGAGGTGACTGCGTCCTCCTCCTCCACCGTTCGAGCGTGGTGCCTCTGTTTCCCCCCTTGTTTTCCTTTCTTCTCCTCCACTTCACACTGGCTCTGAAACAATTGAATAAGACGGTGTTTGCCAAGTTGTTAATATCCTGGAAATCGTTGGGGCGGTTTGGAAGGTACGAGGCCTTCTTTGTTTTATACATCAGAGCGCTGGTTGAAAAGAAAAGGCCTTTCGGCTTTCAATCACAATATTCGGAGCACAGATGAAAGCCAGAACTTTGTTTTCTCCGACCCCGCCCCTCTGCGGTGCGGCCGATTACCTTCAGACCTGAAAAGTCTGAAGGCGACGCCAGTTAATCACACACATCAGTCAAGCTGAAGAGAAAAGCAGCGTTGACCCTGCGTGTCCACGGCTCGTTCCCGGTGGCGTCCTCATGACAGAGGGTCAGACAGCGAGCAGCGGAGAAAAACAAACTTCAAAAATGGAGTGGGTATTTAATTTATTGTGACAGCTTTGGCTTAACGAGCATTTCTTCCCAAACTTAAGTCTGCCAACCGTCCTCTGCAGCTCCTGACAGTTGCTTAGGGAAACTCAACATCTTCGCCAGTTAGCCACAGAAATGAGCGGGATGCTTGCCAAAGCTTTGTAAATATACATGAAGATGAAGCGGCTCTGCCAACATCCTCCTGGTACACAGGGAATGAAACTTTAATGAAGATCCCCCATGCTAACTACTTTTAATGGAGGCCTCGGTCTGAATGACGACGCACAGCTGCCAAACATGTGTAGTGCTTTTTCTTTCCCGCTTATTCCGCGCTGGTTTGGACCTCGACACAAATGATGCCCGGTAAAATGATTTCATGTTACAGGCTCATGATGATGATTTAAATCTGGGGAAACACACTTAATATCAGTTGTCATCTGGCACCTGCAAACTACAATGAAAGCAGTCTGCAACAATGTTCACGTCTTTGTTTAAAGGGTAAGTCCACCCAAAAATGAATATCATCTGGATCAGCTGTTGACTGTGACAGCGAAGCTCCGAACAGCCTGCAACGTTTGCATATTCAACTTTACCGTAAATGTGCTGCACATTTTTTTTAGTAACCTGAGGAAAATCTAACAAATCAGACACATATACAGACTGAAATAAAGTGAGAGATTCAGTGTTGATTGTGTGCCACCATTCAACCAAATACCCCACGTTGAAAACTGCATTTCGCCGTGTGAGCGGTGAAAACACAGACGCAGAAAAGGTGACACGCGCTCTGCCAGTCGTTCAAGGGCAGCAGTGTGGCACTGACGGTGCACGCTGTGACTCACCTCGAGGGCAAAGAACCAAAACAGCAACCTTTTTTATTTTTAAATCAACAGCATGAAATCATTTCCAAAGCCGTCTCCCTACAGTTTCAATTTAAACAGAGCTCCTCGGTTTTTTTTCCGAGATCGTTAAAATGTCTTAAAATACTTCTGACAAACTCGCCCACAGCTATACAGCGAGTGACTCACTATTAGATTACTATTTTTCCTCTTTTTTTTTTTTTTTCCTTAGCTGTTAAATGACTTTCTCATGTAAGAGTTGTTTTTATTTAGGGGAAGCATTGTGTTGGAGACGTACATCACTGCAGGCGATTGCATTTATAAAGAGGAGAGAGAGAGACTGAAGCCACAGACAAAACACAGCTTTACCCTTTTTTTTTTTTTTGCTCTAAAGAATAGGCGCAGAAACTCGCTTCATATAAGCGCCATATCCATTCTGACAGGCTTTAGTGTGGGGTGAGTAATTTCAGGGCGGCCTTAACCACCCCTGTCCGTCTGTCTGTGCAGCTCCACATGCAATCGCAGCCCCGTGCCGCGGCCTCGATCATAAATGAAAGTGACTTTGAGAGCAAACAAACAAACAGAGCTTAAGTGAATCAGTTAGGCAGAAAGAGGCATGTGGCAGGCAGGCAGGTGATGGATGGTGGCGCTTAGGAGCCGTGACTTTTGGGTAAGTGACAATGACACACATAAAGGTCCACCATTACCCGTTTTAAGATGCGGTTAAAATCCTTATCGACCCGCCCGCCTCACTTGCCAATATTCCAGAGCATCACGCCAGCTGGGGCTAGATTGCAGGCAGTGAATGATTTGCATTGACGAGAAACACGCCGCCTCCCCTCTATAACACACTCTCTCTCTCTCTCGTATACACACACACACACACACTTTAAACAAGTTCCCATATGTGAGGAGGGTTTAAAGTTAAAAGAGGAAGGCACCCGTAGTGGCAGAATCGTCGGCACTCTGCTATTCGTCGCAAATGCACTTCAGAGCGAAGTGTGCCGCGGTGTCAAATTAATACCTGACACCAATTTGGTCGAGGACACTTCCTTCCACATCACCCAAAGCTGCTGGAGACACTCACCTGTCCTGAATAATTGCATGAAATTGCAGCTTATGCCACACTTTCCCAAGCCACACTCGAGCCGAGTCAAAACATCTCGTGATCAACGCGCCCGGCGGTGAAATCACACGGCGCGTAGACACGGCTGGCATCCGTCAAACACCTGATGGAGGCGATCGTCTCCAAACAAGCCCGTGTCCTATATTTTAAGGAGTAGTGTGTTTGGAAAGGAAGAGTTTTTAGGAAGGGAAAGCATTCCTGTCTGTCATTTTTAACAATAATTGCACAAACTAGAAACTCTGGAGGAAAATAGCTGCAGGCATAATCTGGGTTGTGCTTTCTGGTGTTTTGATGCTTTCCTGAGTGCTCTTAACACCACGTTTCTGACCTGAAAACTGTTCCAATAAACTAGCTGGCTGTTTACTCAACCATCATGCCATTTGTTTTTTTGTTTTTTTTGTCTTTACTTTGACAGCTGCTGGTTTTGATGTGCTGCCTTGGCGAGGGATGTGTGAACAACGCGGGCGCGCTCGACACTCAAAATACGACACGAACCGAGCGTCAGTTTAAGAAAATACAGATGTACCTGTGAAGGAAGACGTGATTGAGGTTGTACGTTTAGTGCTTTTTGGGAGAGGGAGAGAAAAAGTTAAAAACAAGGCACAGGAAATCCTGAATAGCTGATGTTTGATAGCATTTCAATAAAAACTGCAGCATGTACGATCACATCGCCTCAGTGGGCTTTACAGTCTGTACAGTGAACGACATGTTTATTGGATCATAATCGCTTCAAACCCTCCAAATAGTAATTGCATCTTAAAGTGAAACTCTCGCCAAAATGCAACCTAGGCTTTTTTTATGAATGTACCCAAGTCAAACCTTCGTGTAAAAGCATAATTACAACGAAAGAAGCACTTTTAAGATTTACTGTATTTTCGTTTTCGGTCAAACTCATTTTCAATGAGAGTGCTACGGGCACTTTTACGATAGCATCAAAATCTCTATTTTTAAAACAGTAAGAAGTCTCGACACAACATGAAACTTTGCTGGTAGTATCACCAGGGTCTCTACACATGAACACGAGCATTGAGAACATTGTTTGTGTACACAGAGTTTACTAAAAAGAAGGTTTTTTGAACAACTCACGTTAGCAGTAGCTTGTTCCGCTCGCCGCCGTCCTGCCAGTGGAGAAGTGTCAATCTCAGAATGTGACGTAACCTGGAGGACAGTTAAGGTGGAACGCTCCTAAAGCTTAGTTCCGTATAAATGCAGGATAATTTGTTGTTTTGTCTTTGGTGAAAAACAATGTTGACCTTGAAGTTGAAAAAGGAGCCTCATATAAGAAACAATACTAAAATAAAAAAAAAAACACGTGAGATATCGCGTCGCGTTGTTGCTGGAAGACAGTAGTTCCACCTTAACTGTCCTCCAGGTTACGTCACATTCTGAGATCGACACTTCTCCACTGGCAGGACGGCGGCGAGCGGAACAAGCTACTGCTAACGTGAGTTGTTCAAAAACCTTCTTTTTAGTAAACTCTGTGTCGCAAACAATGTTCTCAATGCTCGTGTTCATGTGTAGAGACCCTGGTGATACTACCAGCAAAGTTTCATGTTGTGTCGAGACTTCTTACTGTTTTAAAAATAGAGATTTTGATGCTATCGTAAAAGTGCCCGTAGCACTCCCATTGACAATGAGCTTACCGAAAATGAAACTACGGTAAATCTGTCCAATGTGTACGGTTGAATTTTAATGTTGGCCATCTGGACAAAATAACAACTTAGTGTAGTAACAATCCAACACGTCCTCAAAACTACCTGGTCAGGTTCTCGCTTCATTCATCAGGTTTAGGTTAAGTCTTTGCTTTTTTTAAAATGCAAAAACTAAATATATTCTCCGAGTACTTCATGCTGCAATAACAGACTTCACTTCATATATCTGACCTGTTTCATAAATATTCAAGTAGACGAGTTTTATCATTCTGTTAGAAAGCATTATGTTAATTTTAATAGACCCTTCTGTCATTTACTCTTGACAAGTAAATGTCATAGAAAAAAAAAAGGTCAGAATATAATTACAATAAATGAAAATAAATGCACATTATATACATTCTGCCGCACATAACTTAACTGATAATTCAGTTACACTTCTCTGGGTAATTACTCTGGAACCAGGTGCTTAAATGCTCTGAACGTCTGAGTCTACGTACTGAGCTCTTAACAATGCTGTTGATTAAATCAGCTGCTAAATTGCTGAAAACATAATTATTAATTACCTCCATATCATGTAAATCAATTAGTGTTTTTTGTCTCCCCTCAAGTAAAGTGCAGCATTATCTGCTTTAGCTGTCAGGCAGCTATTTCTGTTAAACCGCACACAGGAATATATTTTTTTTATCATTGATAGCATATGCAAATTTTCGTATCTTACCACTCGATTCAATTCAAAACTTCCTTTTGTGAACTTCTGTTTGCACTCTGCCAGAGAGGAGTTCATTTAAGCGTGTGGGAAATTCGGAAGGCGGCAGTTTTGGGGGGGAAGTGTCGTACGAGATTGCTTTCTCACTTCTTGAATTCATTGTATCCACAAAGTCATGAACAAGCGCCCCTGTGCCCTGCCCCCTCTCCGACACACCGGCCTGCCCATAGTAAATCGTTTGTGTGTGAGTGGGACTGAATCCAAAAGGCCCCTCGGTCAAGACCGCGGTGGAGATGAAATGGATAAAGACTATGAATAGAGATCCTATTTCCCCCCAGCAAGAGCATGACACGCAGATACACGGCGCTGGAAGAAAATCTATAAATGCAAATGGTGTTTTGGATGCACCGCGGTGGCTGCAGGACACGAGGAACTTCATATTATAGCTCAACAAGCTCATTGGTTCATGAACAGGCGAGCGGGCGCTGCATCGATTTTTAGCAAATGCCTGGTTGTTGATTTGCTTATTCTGGGGCTTTTCTTTTTTGTGTGTCGTGCATTTTTTTTTGTGGATGCAAATCCTGCTAATGTTCTGCACGACAACAACAGTCTTATAATATATAAATATATATACGTAAGGGGTTTCTGTGTTTATTATCTGATACAGTAGGGAGAAAATACTACGACTCAGTGAGATGACTCAAGGTCTTTTTGCATCTGATTGAAAATCACTCATCACGCAGAAATAGTATCAGCGGCTCCAAGAAATCTATAACCACGATGTTCAGTGTGTTTTCCACTTCACCTGTGTCGTATATGTTAAGTACCTTGTAATTATAAATCATACATCGCTCTTTCTGATGTTCTAAGCGCGAGCCTGAGAGAATACGAGTGAGTGTACAGCCATGTTATATCACCGCTGGACCTGAAAACATGAATATCTGCAGATGTCCTCGGATGGCGCTCTGCACTTCAGCGAGGATACTCCGAGACTATGAATAGAGTTCTTTTACCCCCAGCGAGAAACATGACACACAGATACACAGCGCCGGGAGAAAAATCCATAAATGCAAATCCCGCTGTGTTTATTGTGGTCGCCACTGAACGCGGAGATCTCCATATTGAAGTGCAATAAGCTAACTGGTTAATGCACACAGTCCAGTGGGCTTCACATCGATCTCTGGAAATATCCGTGTAGACATGATCGCTTTCTCTGTTCCGGGCTGTTGTTTAGTGTCCTGCTTATCTGACTTAAAGCTGCAGAAGAAGTTGCTTATATTCAATATGTAACAATATGCAGTAAAATATAAATACCAGACGATTTAGAAACAGATAATCAGTGACGTCAGTGGCGCTGCCTGATTGTCAGCTGCCTGATGTCTCAACCTCCATCATCAGCTCCAGGAAACACGCGTCTACATCAGAATATCATCGTTTTTAAAACAACTTTTACCGTCGTCTGCGTGCGGCGGCCGATCTGCTGCGTTCTACTTTGTTTTTACCGACAAAAGAAAAACAGCGAGGATCTCTCGGGTCCCGTCTCCGCCTGTTGTCCTGCATTTACAGCTAATGGGCTCCATTGTTGTGCTTGATAGTATTGTCATCCAAATTCCCCCTCTTTGATGTTATCCTTGTTTGCACTGCATTAATAGATAATAACCCGCCCAGCTGAGTCCACTCTTCATCCCATTTCTCTGTGGAAAGTGCGGTTCTGTTCTGTACTGTAACGTGATGCATCATTTATGGAGCTGAGTGGGGGATAGAGTCTCACCAGGCCAGAGGTTCTCAGTGATGCTTCTGTAGTCCGAGCGATTCAACAACTCTGCTTAAATTAATCATGCACGTCATGTTTTCTAGCATACAGCATGTGTGTGTAGTTTCAAAATCACCGACCTGAAATCTGAGGAGCTGCTTCTGAAACGTGTTGCGATGGTTCTGAAGAAACAGAGAGTATAACTGCATATTCTGTTGTTGTGGAGAATCATCCACAATAAAGGAAAGAAGAAATTGCTTGGAAGGACGATGAAAGCGGATCCGTGCAGATAAATGAGCTTCCTCCGTGGGTTACCCGGGCTCAGCCTCACAGATTGGGTGAGGAGCTCAGACGTCCGCAGGGAGCTCGGAGCAGAGACGCTGCTGCGCTGTGTCAAAAGCAGCCAGTCGAGGTGGTCCAGGCATCTGATCAGGATGCCTCCCGGGCGCCTTCCTTTGGAGGTTTTCCAGGCACGTCCCACTAGTAGGACCCCGGGTGGACCCAGAACACGCTGGAGAGATGATTATATGTCTTATCTGGCCCGCGATGCCTCGGGATCCCCAGGAGGAGCTGGAAAACTGGTAAAGGGAGCGGGACAACTTGTTTACCTTCCTTAGCTGCCGGATTAGTGACAGAAAACGGATGGATGGATGCTAAAATATATGCAGTGAAATAAATAACACACAATTTAATCAAAACCAGAATGTCACTCAGTAGAGCGCATACCTCTGCCAAGACCTGACAGTCGTGTCACTCAGAAATCCCCTCCTCATAAACAAATTATTTTCAGTATGATCCACGGATTATTCCCTGAGTTAAATGCGTTACATCCGTACGTTAAAACAAGTCAGCATTGACTTTTTTGGTTTCATACGGGACATGAACGCCTGGATGAAAGGACCATCAACCCCACCTGACACTCGACTTTCATGTGTGGTATCTGCAGAGTCGGGATATCTGGCAGAACTTCACCTCCTTCCAAGGTGCATCGAGAACAGAAGAAGTCTAAACAGCAACACTTGAAGTATATACAGATATATAGAGATATGTAGGACAGCTTTATTAATAGACCAACGCGATCGGCTTCATCAGCGTCGTCATGAATTGAGTTACACACAAAAGTTAAATAAAGGGGGTACAAACACAACGATAATCGGGCTGAATTTGCTTCGATTTTACTCCTTCCTGACCACGGAAGATCATCTTCTGTCTTATAAGGTTATCCTATAAGATTATCCTGTGGTCTGTGGTGTGTTAAGAGTCAGTTTGTCCCGATAATTTGCTTGGAAACAGGTCCGGCCGACAATCATAAATGTTAAACTTGTTCAATATTTACGACGAAACATCTTCGTGTGTGGGGAAAGCTGACGACTCCTGAGTCATTACTCCGTGAAATGTGACGTGAAACGCAACGTAGCCAACCAGCTGACTGAGGAACCCGGAAGTGGACGTAAATAAAAACAGCGGTGAGATCTAACTTTTCCTAGGGTGGTGTTTGAATTAGCTATTGTAATGTTTTTAATGGGACAGCAATAGTCCGAGGAACACCATCATTCCCTCTTCTATGTCTTTCATGTTTTCAAACGTTTATTTACTCTTTTTTATATACAGTCTATGCTCTTTTCCGTTTATGAAGAGCCCGGCGACGCTGGGGTTGTTGCCATTGGTTACTGTAGATCACGTTTGATCACACGATATTTCTGGCTCGGAGGACGAGATTCTAGATCGGCCGCGAGACATTTGATCTTTATGTGTGTGGTGTCCTGTGCTGAGAATATCAGAGCACACCACACACAGTACGATCAAAGCTGATTTTTAAATCTTCATGTGTGGGGGATCTACAGATAAAAAATCTCTTAAGATTTTATGTGTGTACCCCGCTTAAGGTTGTATAAAATACATTCAATTATTTATGTCCACACCCAAATCAGCTGCTGGAGAACCATCTTTATTTTTTACAGGAGTAGAAGTGATCAAGTCCAGTCGAAGAGGTCGTGAAGTCCACTTTATCAGGAAACAGAGTAAAGCATGTGTTTGGTTGATGGACACACTTGTTCCCAAACAAGTTAAAAGGAATGATTGGGTATCATCTGCATGCAAAATTGAACTTGGCGTATGTACTGAAGGTCTAAAATCATGTTATTTGCACACCGATGATCTACACAGATACGTTTGAGTACAGCGAGCCCTTTTAGATGCCAGAGAAACTTAAAGAAGAGTTGTGAAATCCTTTAAAACAAGAGGACTTCCTGGATTGTATTCCACTGTCTCACCGGTACCTGAAAACAAACCACCAACGCAGCCTCACATACTGTTTTAATGAAGCGCTGTCTTGGGTCTGAATCCCAGCTGACTCTGAAGTACGAGTGTTTTTCAGTCCTGCGTTCACTTTTGGCACAATTCCTTCGAGTGACTCCGAGATGCTTGATGAATAAGAGCTCTGGTCCCGTGTTGGCTGCGGTACCTGTGCTTCATCCTATGTATGGGAGAGCTATTTTTAAAATAACAGCATCTAATTGGCCGGTACGCACTAATGACTGTACACTGATTAGAATATGAAGCAACACTAAAAAAGCTTGAATAAAAAGCTTATTTCTGCAGAGAGAGTAAGAACATGGTTCAACAACATAGAGGCGACATTTGCTGGTGTTAACTAATGTATGAATTAAACTGTTGTTTAATATATAATAAGACATTTGCTGTACAATGCAGAAATGATTAGACGCCAAAGAAAAAACATGTTTCACAAAGAGTTTCTCACAAATCAAACATGATCTGGTCCGGCAGGTTCCGTCCAAACACTGGGCGGACGTCATCTTCGCTACGATCACAGATCATTTATCACCCCGGTCGACGTCTCGTGCTCATCGTGCCGACACACGGCTGGTGTGGATGTTCGAAGTGATTAGTCGGTCCCTGTTGAAAAATTCTTCGGGACAGCCCGACACAACATTTTGCATCTGGCTGGTCGAACACACGTCCTCTAAACCTTTCCAAAGCGAAAACCACTCACAGCGGAGAACTGAGAATTTACTGACCTACAAATGTTGAAGCACAACAAATCATCACTCATCCGGAAAGAAAAAAAAAAGAGAATGATTGATTTCTTCCCCAGCCTTTGACATGGGAAATGAGACTAACAGATGCAATTATCAGCGGACTCAAAAAAGCCCTGAATGAAGTAAACAATTATGCATCATTTTTTGTGTTTTTTTTCAGAGACAAATAATTACCACATGTGTAACCGTGTCTGCAATTAAAACCTTCCAGAACGAGTTTAAAAAGAGAGAGAAAATGATTCAAAGCTGGCTCTTCTCCAGTTTGGTATACGATGCAGGCGGAGAAGGACTGCTGCTCTCAGCGGTGTGTGTGTGTGTGTGTGTGTGTGTGATGGAATTGGTTTGAAATGCATACGGACTGTAATGACTCCCGAAACCGGGCTGATTCAGCAGCTTGAACAGGTGTTGTTGGAATTATATCAGACAGAATCCATTCATAGTTAATTTCACTCAGCCATACATGCTTTTTTTTTTGCTTTCAGCCGCATAAAATCATCGCAGCTAATTACTCCGGGATGAACACCGACACAAAATCTCACCGCTTGACCCTGACGAGACGCACCGGCAGCAGCACTTTAGGAGATGAAAAATTGAAATGCGTTTTATTCAGCTGCAGGTTAAAGACAACACATTATGTCATGCTGCTTACTTTTGACCATAGTTTCATCTTTGCTGCTAATAAATACTGCAATTCCCATAATTCCACTTGATGGCTTATTTCATCAAGCCTTCCCTGCCTGGTGACATCTTCAGGGTTCTCCCTTCCAGTTCTTTTGCTGATCATGTTAGCTGACTTGTAAGCTAGCGACACCTCCGTAACATTATTTTCAGTTGACACAGAAGCCACAATTGCTAGAAGCCACTAAACGAAAAGTGACCTCGATCAAATACTTGTAGGTAATGTAAGGTAATGTAGGTAACTAACCAGCTAGTTATGCCTTTAATATGATGGTTACGATCTGATTTGTTTAGTGGTTTTCCCTGTGACACTCCTAAAACTAAAATATTAGTGTTTGTAGGGCTAACTGGACGATTATCAGAATAACAGCAACCCCCTAATTATTTTTGCTGATAGTGGTATCATGAGGAGGAAGTTGAGGAAATGTGATGTTTTGTTGGGAAAACATGTTGGAATTATCAGTAATTTCATCCATTAATCTAACGTAGCAGCTCTGTGAGGCTGTGTTCAGGCTTCGAGCTAACATGCTAACATGCTCTAAATAACAAAATCAACATGCTGATTTTAAACAGGTTTTGTTTTTTGTGACCTCAATCAAATACGCACATTTACTGCTTTATGAGTCTTATCCACACTCACTTCCCATTTTTGTGAATGTAGGTAAGTAACCAGCTAGTTATGCGTTTAAGATGATGGTTACGATCTGATTCATTGGGTGGTTTTACCACTGTTTGTAGGGCTAACTGGACAAGTATCAGAATAATAGCAACCCCCTAATTATTTTTGCTGATAGTGGTATCATGAGGAGGAAATTGAGGAAATGTGATGTTTTGTTGGGAAAACATGTTGGAATTATCAGTAATTTCATCAAGTAATCTAACGTAGCAGCTCTGTGAGGCTGTGTTCAGGCTTCGAGCTAACATGCTAACATGCTAACACGCTCTAAATAACAAAATCAACATGCTGATTTAAAGCAGGTTTTGTTTTTTGTGACCTCAATCCAATACGCACATTTACTGCTTTATGAGTCTTATCCACACTCGCTTCCCATTTTTGTGAATGTAGGTAAGTAACCAGCTAGTTATGCGTTTAAGATGATGGTTACGATCTGATTGGTTGAGTGGTTTTCCCTGTGACACTCCTAAAACTAAAATATTAGTGTTTGTAGGGCTAACTGGACGATTATCAGTAACCCCATAGGATATATTTTTGCTGATAGTGGTATCATAAGAAGGAAATGTGACTTTTTGTTGGGAAAACATGTTGGAATTATCAGTAATTTCATCGATTAATCTAACGTAGCAGCTCTGTGAGGCTGTGTTCAGGTTCTGAGCTAACATGCTCTAAATAAAAACAAAATCAACATGCCGATTTTAAGCAGGTTTTGTCGTGGCATTTAACACAAAGAAGACTTGGGAACCAGCTGAATGATGGGAAAAGTCGGATAGTTTTTGTCATCATAAACACACCTAGATGAAATATGTATCCTGCGGAGGGAGACATGATAATCCAGGCCATCAGTCACCTAAACAAAATATTTCGATGTCATTGTGGGGGGAAAGTCAGTGGGATCATCAGCGGCATTGGATTCATCCATGGCCATAATCTCTTGATTGGGCTTTTTATTTATTTATTCATTTAATACCACAATACACAAGATGTATTCAGAAGAAAGCTCGTGTAGGCGGGTCTAACTGCTGTGTTGCAGTTATATTGTGTTGAAAAGGAACGTGGTTTGGCTTTCGTTCGGACATGTTGGACAGCGGTCACTGTTGTTGTGTAACTGTGTAACATCATTTTCATCTTAATTGATTGGCATTATGTCAAAACCTCGAAAAAATATGAGACTTATTTTGAAAATAGCCGTTATTATCCGTTGGAGAGGAGCTGCAGAGAGGGTTTGTCACGGTGCAGAGAGATCCACGTCTCTTTGCCAAAACCTCAGACCGAACAGAAACATTCCTCCGCGCACCGAGCACCGACGCAAAACATATCTGGCCGCATGTCTTTCAAACATCGCGGCAAACAAACCCATGTTAAGAGGGGTATCAGGTGACCCGTGCTGATACTGGATGTCATTTTCAAACCAAACACGGTTGTTCTGCTGGATGTGGGAAAAAATGTTGCTCCTGTGCAGTCGGGCTCGTTCCCACGCGGCCTCGGAGCAGCGCCGCAAGAACCCTGCCAGCCCAATCCGTCTGATGGAGCCCTGCTTTTGATTTATCGTGGCTTTTCTGCAAGGTTAAAAAGTTATGGCTGAGTTACTACTTGTCTTCCATATTAATTACATAAACAGAACGGCGTGAGAGGCAGAGATGGGCACTGATATTCCCTGAAGTCGCGCAGATCAATCAATATTGATCAACAATACCTTGATGCATGGCAACATCTCATGCCTGAGACCTTGGGCGAGCTTGAGTGATGATGGCATCCAGAAATGGCGCTGTCTCTAAAACAATCCCCCCCCACACACACACACACACAAAAAGAAAATAGATCGGATGGGATTGAGATCTAAAGACACACACACACACTCACACTCACCTCGCTTCTTCCCTCTTCTTTCTTACTTTCTGTCACGCGAACGCTACGTTGCCTCGCCGCCGCACGAAGACGCGTATCGCGCGGACCTGTTTCTCTGGGGTTTGGCGTGATGAATATGAAATTAAATCCATATGGTTCTGTCAATAACGCGGCTGCCAACAGCAGCTCCGCAAACCCCCGTTATAAGTGGCTACACCTCGGGCGATACACAAGCTAATGAATAGTGCAAGCAACCAAAACGGAGCATTACTTCATAGCCCTGCACGGCGGAAATGAATAAACATGAGCGTGGATAGAGAGAGAGGAAGAGAGAGAGAGAGAGCGCAGGAATGAAATGTTTACTCACAAAAAAAAATATTCTGTTTCACTTAAACACATTTTGGATTTCCACCCTGACACTTCAATTTAACTGGGTGGCTTTTATTTAAATCAAATCGGAAGGGAGGCGGAGGAGGAGGAGGAGGAGGGAGGCGAGGAGGGGAAAAAATGGGAGAAAAAGAGGTTGAGAGTAAACACACAAACACACACACATACACAAACACATCTATTGCTACACACACACGCACACGACCACACACACACATTCAAGGACAGAGGGGAATTAACAGCAGGCGGAGGCAGGTCTCTTTCCCAGGATGCTCCGGGCTATTTCAGGAGGCTATTTCAGGTCCGCTGTCTTCTCTCCCTGCGTCTCCTCTCGCCATATATCCATCTGACTGCAGCTGAGGGAGAGCGCGGGAGTATTTTTATAACGCTGCGTCTCAACAGCACCGTGTCTGTGTGTGTGTGTGTGTGTGTGTGTGTGTTGGTTTTTTTTGTCAGATGTACCTCTGTTCACAGTTTACCAGTTTCTGTAGAGCGAGATGTGAAAGGGCCACGTTAAAGTTTAACGTTCAGCTGCAAAAAATAACACAAGCGCTTGACACGGGGAGCAGAGCTGTTTTTGGTATGATTTTTTTTTTTGTGTGTGCATGGCTCCGACTGACAGGAAAGTGTCCAACTCTACAGAGGATGCATTGATCCTGAAGAGGTTGCAGGAGTAAAGACACAGTGTTTTCTATAAGCTGTTGTTTTCCAGTGTTTTATATGAAAATGACACAAATAGACGACTGTTAACTTTTAAAGATGCAAATCAGTGTTTTTCAAGAATCCTCCAGTGTTTTCCTTTAACATCCCCGTCATTTTTTTGCTTTTAGAAACCAAAAACACCTTTTTGTTTAACGGATCACTCAGTTTTTTTAATTATGAACTTCTATCAGATGGTTGAGATTACATTTTAATTACAAGTCTTTTTTTTTTCACTTTAAACATGAAAAACTAAATTACTAAAACAACTATCAGCATTCCAAATATCATCACTTTCAGTAGTTCCATCCTGCTTTTACCTGATTAGTGTCATTAAAAAAACAAAAAACAAAATAATACTGATGAAGAAAGATTTTTGTATTCTATGTCGATATTAAGCTTGAATATATGAACCTTGGTTGAGCAAGTTTTTGTTAAAATGATTACATAATTTAGGTATAATTAAGGCCATTCTTTTCGGGAAGCAATATAAAACTCAATTTGTTTTAAATAAAGTATGTCTACCTAATAAATTCACCTTAGTCATACATCAAGAGTGATTGTCCTGCTCCGACCCTCCTGGAAGGAAGCCACCTGAACGGTTTCCTGCAGTGCACCCTGGGGATTTTTTCATGGCGGAGTGTTTTATTTCATGCTTGAGGTGGTTCAATCAGCTTGAGTTACATAACCATTTTATTTTTTTATCACAACTCAAAATGAGCTCTGCTAAATTGTTGGGAGCACCGTGAATTCACTGGATTTCAAGGCACTGCTGCGCTTTAAAGAGCAACAAAGCAGCCGAGCCGTCAGGGTGAAATGTTGGCAGTCGGCCCACTGATACGTTCACATCTGCACATGTCATGGACTATATAGCATGTCAACATTTCTACAGTACGTGTCGGATCACATTCATATTCCATTTCATGACGAGGTGGAGGGGATGATGGGGATGGAGCCAGTGACCGCTGTTCACAACAGTGTTTCCTGTTAAAAGACGGATATTTTTGACAACAAGTCGAGACATCTGCAGCTGCGTCGGAGGCTACCAAAACAGAGATTTTAAGCAAAAACATGATATTTTTCTAACCATGACCAAGTGCGAGACCCAGATCCATGTTCGGTCCGTCTCTGATCCGCCAGAGCAGCGTTGCGTATGTACTCGGTCGTAGCCCCGACAGTCCGGACCCTTTCATAGGAGATACAGTATGTAAAGCTTCTATTTCTGCCCGTGCACGGTGCATCATATCAGCCGAATTCAGCACAGAGCAAACAGGAAGTCAGACACTGAACAACAACAAAACATCCTGTTAATTTTCAGAATAAAACACAGGAAAAATCTCAAAAAAGAGACAAATCCAAGCACTCCTTCAAATCCTTCTTTTTGGAACACTAACCTTATGTCCGTTTGTTGTTGTGCTGATAAGGCATACCTATAAGTGTGGTCGCGCCTCAGTCTCACAACTCCAGCCGTTCGGTGGTGCTGTGTCGTGTGGCCTTCAAAACGGCTAGTTGGGGTTAATGGAGCAAAACCGTGGCGAAGTCGTTTCGCAACGTGGATGCAGCTAGTACAATTCACGGGTGACGAAGTAATAAGCGCAGTGTTTCCACAATATGAAAATAGAACAAATTAAACCTGAAGAAACACAAAGGTTGCAACATAAAGACATGTTTACTTTCAACAAAGATGTGGTATGCAGAAGAAAGTGCATTGCCAGCCTTTGACTTGGTGATTGGGTCGAACTGAACCCATCACATCAGTTATACCACAGGTGTTCTGACATGCTCGACTGGTTTGATGCCTTGCAAAGAATGTGGATGCACACTTTCTCACTTCTCTCTCTCTCTCGTGTATGCGCTCAAAGAGTCAGTCTGCTGGAGCAGGTTTAGCCGTTAGCTATTTCCTCATAAGACTGATGCACAAAGAAGAACAACCGTCTCCTGGAACCTATCATGTCTCTTACAATATCCGTATGGCGGCGAGCATGACTTATCGCCAATTAGGAACAACAATTTAGCGCCATCCAATCCCATCCCTGTATATTCCAGAGATATCCACGTGTTGAAAGGATATCTATAATGAAATAGGCCCTTAAAGACATGTATAGAGTTCCCTGGAATGTATTTCCACCTCTTTCAACTCCTCTTAATTTCCAATCCTGCGGACGTGCGTCTTGTTTGTATTCCAGTTTCGTCTCTGCCTTCCACGCTGCAGCACCATCACTCTGAAATGAAGCCGAACGTCCCGAGGTCTCCGACTGGTGCCTGCCTTCCTTTGTTTAGCAATATCTCCATCTCTTTTAGAAACCTTGCCCCCTCGGCTTATAAATGATACATCTTTTGCTCAGAGCGTACCTCACATCCAGACTCGGGTTGAACGTTTTCCATTCTAATAACTGTAACGCCTGCACTCACATGCATACGTCTTGGTGTTGCGGTGCTGTTTATGCATCCCCGTGCGCCCTGCCGCCTTTTCCTGCCGGCCCTACTCCCCAAACCTCGCCTCAGACACACCAAAGAAAATGATGTTGTTGTAGCTTCAACTGCAAATGTTTTATTCTGAGAAGCTGCTCCTAACCCAGATGTGACTGACTCAACTCCCGGACCATTACTCCAAATAACTCTGAGTCACGCATCCCCTCCCTTTTCCTCTGATCCAGCCACTCCCTCCTTTTGTCCCGACATCCTCCATCATCTGACCTCCTCCACCCACCTGCTCACCTGTTCCCACTTTCCCTTATCAGCCCCGCGGTACATAAACTGACCTTTTTCCACCCAGTCATTTCCAGATGTCTGTTTCCTTTACCTTTTTTTTTTTTTTTTTAGGTCTGTTGGTTTTCCAGGCTGTTGTTTGGTTTAGTTTGCCTGTTTTCAAAATCGGCACGTCTGGTTTTTGACGTTTCTTATTCGAGCATTAGAAACCTGGAGCTCACAGTAGTTTCCTTTGTCAATCACAGGCTGCTTATTTCTTTTCTTCTTATTATTTTTTTGAGCAGTACTGCTGCAGAGTGACTGGAAACAGGATGAGAGGGAGAAGGGAGGGTGTCTTGCAGCAAAGGGCCACAAGGGAGGTATTCGAACTCTCGTCCTCCGTGGCGAGTACACGTCATCTGTACACGGGGTGCACGCTCTACCGACTGGCGCCGTGCGTTTTGGCCCTTCCTACAAATGTAAGCGGCATTTAGGGTCACTGAAAATTCTGAAAACTACAGATATACAGACGCTGTGTTGTCAGTGTTTACATCAGCACAGGCACATACTGAGATTTCTTGCAGCCAACCACAGAGCAGGCTGTATGATCTACTTCCTGTTTACACCGCCACTCTTACGCCCATTGTAGGTGAACGGTCATGATGTGCATTTTCAGGTGTGTTTTTATAGACGGAGAGTATTTCAGAAACAGTGCCTTAATCCTTTTTGTTTCTAAAACCCTGTTTCCAATGTTTCCTGTCCAGTTTTTCTCTCCCTCTACTGCCACCTGCAGGCCCAGCAGGACACCTGCCCCACATATAATGCTCTGTTGAAGAAGGCATTTGAAATTCATTCGTACCAAATTAATAAGAATGACTAAGTTTATCTTGTTTTGACTCTTCTTTTGGGAGAAGTGGCGTGGGGGATGTTGGGTCTCTGTTAAATCTTCATCCGCTCAACATGAAAGTAAAATTGGCGCCGACTTCGAGCTCTGAGAACACAAACAGAGTTGAGAGTTGAATTTGATCACTGAGTTAAATTTCTGTTACTGTGCAGGATCATTTATAAGGCACTTCTTTTTCTTCCCTTTTAAATCTGCGGAGCTGATAGCTTCAGACAAATAAAGATCAAAACAGAGGAGGGAGGCTTTTTCTTTTCCTCTGGAACTGAATTAAAGGAAAGAAAAGTTAAAATTTGATTTTGGTGTTAAAGTGAGTTCAGTTGTGTCCAGGAGGAAAACGATGGACCTTTTATTTAAATTCTTACTTCAAAAATTCCCTCTCCTGTCTCACCTCTGAGGGTTCAAACCTGTGTCTCTGCTGAGTTATTACGCTTTTAGTAAAGAAGACATACTGCTCGTTTTCTGTCTTCCCCTCTGACTGAAACACTCTCATTAAGGCCCGCCTCCTGAATACCCAGTATCCTCTGATTGGTCGGCTCACACACGCCTGAACCAGCACAGCTGACAACAAAAACAATCACTTCTTAACGTGCCAAACTAACCACTAGGGTGAAATTAAGTAAATGTGTGACATGGTGATGTAGTGTGATGTCACAAAGTCAAGGACTACTGAAGAGGCGTTTGAGGAGCGTGGGAATGAAGAGCTTCAGTTGGTACAGACCTCTACCTTTTGTAACTTTCAAGATCTTTTACATGCATAAAACACTGAGGGAAAGAAAAAAAAAAAGGAATAGATCTCCGTTCATATTTTACAACTGGAGCATTGAGTGGCTGAGTTTGGCAGAATTCTGCTAGATGACTGTTTCCATACCATAAAATTTACGAGGGCTTCACTGTGATCCTTTTTTGGGGGAATTCAGCGTACTGTATGTAACACTGACATATGGTTAACATGCCCCTGCAGTGCCCATAAGTTACAGCCATCTATTAAAAATGAGCTGCTTCTCCAGATAAAGATTTTTTAGAGTTTATTAAACCATTAACCAAAATGGTCAAAAAATAAAATATGTTCCCGTTTTCTGCCAGAACCACGGCGTCATCTTCACCCTTTAGTTACAGCGCTGGCCTTTCTGTTTCAGGGGGAATCCAGCTTACATCAAAAATAATCCCGATGATGAACTCACTCGGGATCGCATTAAGTTCAGGGGGAAACGATGCGGCAATCACACTCACATAGCGCTGACATCTGTGTTTCGCAATGACATTCAACAGCGGCAATGTCAGACTGTATAATGCAGGGAAACAAATGAAATCTCACACCTCTGGCACATTTTGTTTTTGCGCTCGCTGCGAGATAATTAGATCAAATGACTCGGCAGGATTAATGTGATGAATATTGTGTTGCGCCGAGATGATGAACAGCTGTGTCCTTTCTGGAGTAATGCGTTTTGTTTGGGGACCGTGGTTCTCCGTCGACATGGTTTGTATCCAGATATGTCAACATCTGCTTCCGATCAGGCGTCAGGATAACCCCTCAAATGTCTTTTAGAAAGACGGGGTTCGTGATCGCGCTTCTTTTTTCCTTTTTTTCTTCTTTTGGCTCGCTGCGAAACTGCTACCGCTGCAGAACGGGAAAGAACACATGCTTAGACTTGGCCGTACAGCTGGCAGAGGGCTGTTTGGTACCTTGCCTCAGGTACAGACTTCCCAACCTTGTCCCAGTTGTTTGGCATAGACAAATGAACTGGATCCAAATGTGTCTGGGACTATACGCAAGACTAAAAAAGTTGACTAGGCAGTCCTTCACTGTGGTCTGGGACACTTTTATTTAGATTCTGTGCCCTCCTGTGTTTCCTGCTTCAAGAGATGTTCCCTGCAGTGTTTAGTAATGAGGTCCTCCAACAGCATCGTAGGACAAATACAAGAATATTGAATGAATCTGCAAAAAAACCCAGCGTCGGTGTTATAGGGACGGTCGCTCCAGCACAGGAAAGGAGAGAGGATATAGGAAAATAAGTCAACCAAGGACCTGTTTTAGTTTAGGATATAAAGGTTAGTTGCTTGTTGTACGGGTCGTGGCTCAGGAAAAAAGTAATAAAAACTTCCCGTTCATAAGGGCAAAGTTTATTTTAATTTATTTTTTCAACTGACAGTCGTGTAAGTTACTGTTTGTTCCACGTAAGCTGGTACAGCCTGTGCCTGCAACCAAGGCAAGGCAAGTTTATTAATACAAGGCAATTCCGTGTGCTTTACAGGAGCATTAAATCATATTAAAAATGAGACGTTAGAATTTGTTTTAATCCTGCATTTTAAAAGACAATAAAACCAAAGCTAAACTTAGCAAATAAATAATGAAAGATTACAAGAAACCGGCTTTTTAGATGATGAAAGAGAACGGATAAAAAACAAGTTAGAGTTCAAAAAGAGGTTGTGCATCAGAGTTATTGGACGACACAGTAAACTGTGAAGCTTACGGCAAAGACTTAAGGGAGACCTCAGGTGTTCATGAAGCACCTCGCTCAGCAGTGCATTATGCAGTAAACCTACATTTCAGCCTGAAAAGAGGTGATGAAAAACAAATTTACCTGTGATGTAAAGGCCAGTCGCTCTGGTAATGTCTGACCCCGACTCCGTCTGCTTTCACATCGAGACGCTGCTTTGAAAACGCCTCTGAGGCATTCATGCTCACACTCTCTGCGTCCTTCAGGTTTGAACGGATGTTCACTAGAAGGCAACACTTAGACATGGCGCACAGACTTCACTTTTCCTTCGCCATCAACTCACCATTTTTTAAAACATTTTCTTCTTTTCCTGTGGTCGTTCCTCGCTTAAACTTTAAGCTACACTGCTACACTGCCCCCTATGACGGCTGCAGGTGCTGTTACATCGGGTCGTATCTGAATCCTTTTAGAAATTGTGCTGAAACACGGACAAAATGACCCAAGAGCACAGATAGAAGGCTCTGTCCAGGTCTGTACTTATATCTAACATAGAGCATTAATTAGCCTTTAGCATGTTCCACTCACATCCAGCCGTGAAACAACCCAGACGCAGTGGTGTGCACAAGGGCGTGGCCCAATTGTTGAAAAACTGGAGCTAAATTGCCCTCCTGGGAGCCAAAACATGCGCTAAAGTGCCCTCTTGGTTGGCATAAACGCACGCTAAAGTGCCCTCTTGGTTGGCATAAACGCACGCTAAAGTGCCCTCTTGGTTGGCATAAACGCGCGCTAAAGTGCCCTCTTGGGTGGTATAAACAAGCGCTAAAGTTCCCTCTTGGTTGGCATAAACGCACGCTAAAGTGCCCTCTTGGGTGGTATAAACGCACGCTAAAGTGCCCTCTTGGTTGGCATAAATGCACGCTAAAGTGCCCTCTTGGTTGGCATAAACGCGCGCTAAAGTGCCCTCTTGGGTGGTATAAACAAGCGCTAAAGTGCCCTCTTGGGTGGCAAAAACACGCGCTGATGTGCCCTTCTGGGAGCCAAAACGCACGCTAAAGTGCCCTCTTGGGTGGCAAAAACGCATGCTAAAGTGCCCTCTTGGGTGGCAAAAATGCATGCTAAAGTATTCCCCCTATTCCCCCTTCAAACAGTCTGTGCACGCCACTGCCCAGACGTCCTGTCGTCGTCTGATCCACATGTCGCTCTACGAATTGTTCTGTTTCATTTGAACTCGCCAGAACGCCACATCACAGTGTCTTCTTCTGTATTCTGTTTTATGAATTGGATTGTGGATCAGAACATTTGTACTCTTGTTCATTGACATGCCTTCACCATGTGACTGACGTAGTCATCGTATGAATGCACGGATGAGCCATTCAAGACATATAAATGAACTGTTACACCAAAACTCCCCTGACTTGGGGCTCACTTATTTATTGTTTCTGAACAGTGAATCGTGATGCAGAGGAAAAATCTGCTGCTCACATTCGTCTTTTCTTTGTCTCATCAGAAATAAATCACCTTCTGTTTTGAAGATTACTAAAGTCTGACCTGTTTCTCCCCAAACTCCCCCTCAGAAGCAATAAGGAGCAGGAGACCAGATTAATATAAGAGAAATTATTCTGTCCAGTTTTGAGAACAACAGCAGAAACACAAGAAGGAGTTCTCTTGTTGTTCTCTTTGGCTCCTCTGAGTTTTCTTTTCTTTGTCTCGTCAGACATAAATCATCTTAGTTGGCGATCACTGGGAGAATACAGGAACAAAAGCATTGATCAATTTAAGACAAATTAAATCCAGAGTGAGAAAAGCACTTGAATTACAAAGAGTTCTTTTGCTGGGCTCATTGGGCTTCACAGTCCTTTTGAGCTTAAAGCTAACATGCTCACAATAACTTTGTTTAAATGTTGACATTTTGCAAGTATGTTTACTGTCTTCACTATCTTAGTTAAGCATGCGACTTTTTGCCAATTAGCACAACATGCAAAACTAAAGCTGAGGCTGATGGGAATGTTGTTCAATTCGAAAGTATTTAGTCATTAACCTGTTCTGAAAATAATGTAAAATGATCTCGGTCTATCCCAGAGTAAATTCCCACCAAGGTGTCAAAAGCTCTATAATTGCTTGTAATATCCAGCCAACTGGCAAAAAAAAAAAATGTGTTTGCAACCTCTGAATACTCCTGATCGAGAGTTACAGGAGCAAAAAAGCATTATCGTTCTTTATTTCCTTATGCACAACTAACTTCATGCATATAATATAGTCAAAAACAAGTGCCAAATGCATAAAACTACATACATATGCATAATTTTCAAGTTTAGGGCTTTAAAAATTGATATAAACTATATATTACTGGATTCGAAATCACATACATGATCACTCCCTGGCTGTTGTAGGCTGTAGGGCAGGCATAGAAGGTCAAACGGATCTGCAATCACAATTTTTAGCCATTTTATCACAATATAATCACAAAATACTGTCTTATGGACTAAATATGTCACTGAAATGGATGAAGAGGACACAGTTCAATGTTGTTGATGCACCACTGAAACACAAGACACTTTATGGGTTAGTTGGCTAAACTTCATACACGCTAGTTTGTTAGCTTTTTTGTTTATTTGTTTGTTGTATGTGTGGCTTAAACGAAGGCATTTGCTCATTTGCTGAGCTGGATTTTGTAAAGTTTGGGTTGAAAAAAGCCGGCCGCTGATTTATGGACGTACTGAAATTTTGACCTGATGGCACTTTGCGAACATTTTACGACCACCAGTGATTTAAAGTCCTCTCCTGGGCAGCGTAGATATCTGTGACCGGTGTCACAGAAAGTCAAAGTCATCTGTATTAATCGTGTGAGAAACACAAATGACTCAATCTATCCGATCATTGTCACGAAATACTTAAAAATATGTATTATATCTGACCAAAATGATGGACTGACTGACTGATGTTGCCGCCTTAGAGCTGCCAGAATTATGTATTTCTGATTCTTATATCAGATTTGTACCTGTTTCCAATTATCAAAATAAACACTGATCAATTCCAGGGTTTAAAAGACAATAATAATCAAAGAAACACGCATCTGGTTCTAATGCATCATCAGTACTTTAGTGTGCGATCACATTTGAAGCTGTCGACTTGTGATCAGATGAGTCCCGACAGATTGCGAGGCTAAATTTGAACGGGCCCTGATGATTATGAAGACATACGCGTTTTTTTCACTCTGCAGTCACGCACGGCGCCCTGCAGCAGCATCCCTCATTGGTTAAGAAGTCCTCAGTCGCCGCTCCTCATGGGTAATATCTTCTCACATGAGAGCAGACGCCGGGCTGGCAGCGGCTGGCGGATGATGGGAGGCCACAGCTGCTTTTAAGGAACTCTGGCACTTTTTCTGCACATCTCCCCAAGGGTGCAGTGACAAGCTGACCAGAAAAGAAGAGAACAGGACGTATTGATCAGCGGCTAAGAGTAGAACAGAGCCACTCAGAGTATCAAACCCAGAGGGGGAGGACAGGAGAATTGGCACTTCTCCTTTCTCCTGCGAGTGTGAAGGACTCCAGTGGGCTCTTTTGTCTCCGGTCTGTCAGGGCCCCTCGGTGCCTCATTACAGTCAGCCCTGCCCGTCCCTGAACCAACGCTTTTAGCTGAAGTTTTTTTTTTCCGCCGGACACTTTGACTGTCTTTCCTGCGAGCTCTTGAACCAAATAAACAGTTGACCGGGGGAGAGATCTGGAGTGAGTAAATGTTAAACACCGAGCCGCAGCACAAAGCAGCCTTTTCTCCGTCTGTCTGTCTGTCTGTCTGTCTGTCCGTCTAATCTGCTTTGTATTTCTCAGTGGATTAGGAACAAAGGAAAACCACGCACGCGTTTGAAAGGTAATCAGCATTTCTGTACCGATTGTAGCTGTGCAGGGAAAAACTCATTTCATTTCGTTTTCAAAGCGGGGCGGCTCTACAGCACCTTGCTTCGGTAATTGTTACCCTCGGAGAGCTGCCAAGAGGTTTGATGGTGTGCCAGATTAGCTGTGTGTGGTTTGTCTCTCGCTTGGGCCCACCTTGTACCCGGCCTCTCGCCCATGCCTACGCTGGCACCGGCCCCTACCATCTGTCTGAAATTTGGGCTTCGAACCCCTCCACCTTTTCCCATTTATAAAAAAAAAAATAATAATTCCAGCACAGACGACTGGTGAGGTAACGACTGAGGAGACCAAACCGGACGCTCACGAGCTAGCATCGCTAGATCCAAGCACGCTCTGTACTTTGGTTGGTTTGGGAGAAGAAATCGAGGAACTAAAGGGTAGATTCACCCAATTGTGCATAAACAGTACTCACTAACATCCTGCAATTTCACCATAGGAGTTCCATCTTGGATACCCGCGGAACATTTATTTACACTATGGATGTTAAATACTTGCACAGTCGAATCTATACTGTGTGGTTGTTTCTGAATACCCTGTGCAATCCACGTAATGTACCTGCCCGGAAACAGCCTCCATTCCTTTCTCTGGATATTCCACAGAACATGCTGTGACCAACATTCACAGGGAATATTTCTTTTGGTAGTAACAAGGGCAGGCCGACCACTGGGAGCACCAGAAGGTGAGCCACTACACAAATCCAGCCGTCTCCCATCTAACGCCAATTACGTTCGGTTGCATGACTCGGCCCCCCTAACTCCACTGCCCTTGTTCCATATCTGCAGAAGTATCCTCGAAGAAATCGTGTCAACACTGACCCAGCAGTTGACTGCCGCTGACCCAATTTACATGGTTGAAAAGCTCGAGGAAAAGAAGTTTAAATCCGCAGAAATAGAAGCATCAAAAAAGCCTCAAAATAAGTGGTTTAATGCATTCAATGCTGCAGCTCTGCAGATAACAGACCAGAGCGGCAGAGTGGACGCACCACCACAGCCCAGTGCAAACACCAGTTAAGGTTTTCTACAGCTGAAGTGGTGAAGGCGGGGGACAACACAGAGATTCGGTTAGCAGAAATTTTTATATGCTAATCAACCAAAGGACTCGAAGTATTTATTCTGTGTGATTAGCTCAGAGCCTCGTTACAGAGGGATTCAATGAAGGAGGAAGAGCCACTTAAATTAGTCCTGTTGCTGCGTCCGTCCCGTTTATATTCAGATCTCGCACCGATACTTTTAGTGTGCATGTAGAGTATTGAGAGTGGAACAGGAAGAATACAAACATCTGTACAATGTGATAAAATGCTAATGGAAGTACAATAAATATTAGTCAGCGCACTTACAAACGTTCAATATGAGTTTAATCTAAAATGGGTTGCAGCTTTCTCCAAAACGACTAAAGTAGACTTTTTCAATAGTGTAAAGAAACCTCAAACTGAAAGTATAAGATGGCTTCACGGAGCTTCTGTTGCGTAATCCAAGTCTATGGAGGCCTCAACATCCAAAATTGGTTGTAAAAGACATAATTTTAACCCTTTTAAAAGCTAATATCGGCACTATAGCTGATGATTTGAAAGCATTAGCCTGTCTGAAGTGGGTGCGCGAGCTTGGTTGCACCAGATACTTTCATAATTGATCCATGGACCGTGTTAGTCTCAAGCGATAATGGAATAAGAGTGACAGAAAAGCGTCCGTCGCTGGGAGCCTGTCATTCTGATCGGTCTTTGCAGGAGGGTCAGAACATGGACCTGACTCGCTGAGGTTGGCAGGCGACGAGCACGCTTGAGAGACAACAGACAGTCCGGAAAGGGCAGAACATGTTGGTGATATTCTCCGCGGTACACACACACACACACACACCTGCCCACAGATACTCGCCCTCGTGTCTCCGTCTCCCACATTACACCAAAAAGCACCTTTCAAAAGGAGCCACACCTGCTTGTCAAGGCCACGGTTTGAAACCACCTGATCACTGGTGCAGATGGATGGTCATGGACAACCGGCGAGCCTGGGGAGAGGGAGACAGCGCGTGGGAGTGTAGTGGCGGTGGAGGGGGGGGGGCTGGAGTGTCACTCTGATGTACATGCTGAGGCTCTGGCCCTCAGAGGAACACGTAGCCTAACACCTCGGATTTCACACACAGTGACATCAAACATGGCCCGGCTGATGTGTAAAGGCTTCATTTGTTATTTGCACACTCTCTCTCTCTCCCTGAGCCTCTGCAGCTCCTAATTATGTGCATCCACTAGCAGAGTATCATTTATAATTCCTACTCTTTCATTCGGTAAGCTCAAAAGCACATACACCCTCAGTCCTCTTCCTCTTCTTCTTCTTCTTCTCCTCCTTCCCCCCCGGTGTGGAGGACAGGGGATGCAAATGGCGCGGCTCACTTCCACCAGAGTCCTTTGAATAAGTCATTTTAGCGACTAATTATAAGCGGATCCTTGCAGGAGGAGGAGGGCACCTGTTGAAGCTGCATAACTGTCCTTGACTGACAGGCGAAGCATCAACACAGTTCCCCGTTAACCAGCGTGCATCAAACACAGTCGCTGATATTAACAACATTAAAAAGCCGAAGATAAAGGTTGACTGTGAATTCAGCGTGCTAAGACCCATTTTGATGTTTCTTGTTAGGCGACGACCTCTAGTGGTTGAAGTAGTTACTACAACGTCAAAGGAGGACGTCGGGAAAAGTAGTTTAAAGAGCGAAGAAGCTGTATGAAGACATGATCCGCGATGGTGGATGGGTGATACAAGCACAAGACTTTCAGCCAGGAGAGTGCAGTACATAGAGTTACCTGCATAAGAAATTGCACAAGTAATGTTGCGTTTTTAACCCAATCCACAATGTTTCCTAAACCTAAACAAACTGCTGTGCAGAAGCTTTAGGGCTCGAATCATCTGTCTGGTCCATAGAAAGAACGAGCTTGATTTCTTATTTGGGCTCGTTGGGGCTTGACATGACATTTTTCGGACTTACGATGGATAGATTAGAAAAAACACTGATGCTTTTATGGAAGCCGTTTGACCTTCTATGCCCGCCCTAGAGCCTACAACAGCCAGGGAACGATCATGTATGAGACTTCGAATCCAGTAATATATAGTTTATATCAGTTTCTAAAGCCCTAAACTTGAAAATTATGCATATGTATGTAATGTTATGCACTTGGCACTTATTTTTGACTAAATAGACACTCTGTTCTTCTTCCTTGTCCCAATCTGGTCCCTGTATTACCCACAATGCAATTCAACCAGAGCCAGCTGGAGATTTCCAATGTGTTATGCTGGTAGCAGCTGGTCTAGCCATGAGTCTCAGATAGAGGCCTCGGTGACTTCACTTTGTTCTAATGCTGCGTTCGATATATAACTCGGAGCTCAAACGTTTTCTGACCTCCTGCTCATAGGAGAACAAAGGAACTCCACTCGATGTCAGAATTCGTACTGCTAAACTCAGATCGAACCCCTAAGTGACATCATCTGAGGAAGTGTTTGTGATGTGCAGCTAACTCAGACACTGCATCTCTTGTTTCTATGTTTTTTGTAATCCTTGGTGGTGCTGTAGTCTCATCTATCACCAGCCTGACGCTGCCTGTGGGCATGCATCATACGCACACTTATGAATAATGAATACGTATAAAAATGCTAAACGGGATAAATTAGTTGTTGGATTTAACGACTTCCCTGAGCTGAAGCTTGAGATTATTTCTTATTTATTCTCACCGTATGAGCAGCCGTATTTCTGTTTCTGTTTCCCTTTGTTTTGTGTTTAATTGTGCGTGGACGGTTTATTGACTGCTGCTTGTTTTTTCTTTGGAATTTGAAAGATATCGATGTCCTCTGTCGGTTCACGGGGACAAAAACAACTACAGATCCAAATTCTCCTTCATCGTTTTTTTTCGTTGTTGCCATCGTGTAGTGAGTGTACGCCTGTGTGTGCTGGGCGTATAGTGCAGTGTGCTATTTGCTTTCTCCTCTTTTAACAGCGGCCCATAAAAAAGTTTACTGAGAGCCCTCCCTTCTGCTTTCATCAGCATATCACTTTGAGCTCCTATTATGCAAATGAAATCACAGCTCTATAAACCATATGTAAATGGGAAAACACAAGCATGTCCATACAAAATTACAGTCGTAAATTTGATCAACAGCGCTCTAATAATCTGAGCGGTAAGAGAAGCCTCCCTGCGCTGCACTGTTTCGGTGAAGATCCTCGCCGTTCTTCAGCCGCGACGTGTCAAATTGGCAGAATTTCAGGGCTAACCGTCGAGACATTCGCTCGCAGCTTCCGTAACCACACGCTGCGTCTCCAAACATCTTCTCAGACTCGCTCGAAGCGCTCTTGAAATACCCTCATGCCACATGAAAAAGGCAGACAGCTCGATCACGAGTGATTGAATTCTTCAGCGATTACATTTAATCAGGATGCATTCATGCAAGAATCATCCCAGGTGTGTGCCGCGATTTATTGATCAGCTAGACGCGAAATGATAATTCACATCGCACATGAAATATTTATACTTGAAAGCAGCGAGAGTTAAAAAGCAGAAACGAGTCAAGCGGAGAACAGAGTGAGATGGAGGACCAGATTTAAAGCCGCGTGGACCGAATGGATCCCGTAAGCGTCTGATGCCCGGCATTAATAATAAATACAGCCACAAGCGGCCATTAGTGGGGTCCGGGCCCGTGAAGCGAATGGTTTGGCAGTGGGAAGATAAAACTGATTCATTATTTTGGATAAGTGCTGTTATTCTGAAATAGGAACAATGGAAACCGCGGATGAAATGGTGTGTGACAAATTTCCACTTGAAAAATCGCCAATTCTGGTGACACGACTGCGTGAAACCAAACGTAGCCCGGTCTCAACTCATAATGATTACATTTAATTAAGCGTCACTGAACGAGTCATTCCTTCTTGTTTTCACTTCTTTGCTTTAACACTTTTTTAAAATTGTTAATGTGAGACAGAGGGATGTTTTACAATATGATACAACGATGATGTAAACCTATGAAATAGTAATCTAACAGGATTAGACAAATACAGTCGCTCACAGTGAAGTGTTTACTCCATGCAACAGAGTAATTACATCAGTGAGGGTCTTCAACATGCAAGTGTTAAAATAATGTCTCAATACTCGAGGCAATGCAACAAGCTGTAACGCTAACATGTCAGCACACAGAACAGCATCAGTGCTCAGTTGAAATGTATCTTCTGACCACCTGATGAACGTACGTACGATAAGTCCAACATTCACACTTCTTTTAGCTCCACTTTTGGTCTCCACCATCTCCAGTAGGAAATATTTATGCTCCACTATTGTCACTAGCTTATAGCTAACTTTGTGCAGAGAAAGTTAGCCATGAGCTAGTGACTTACATATAGCATTAAAGGGAGAATGACGCCTCTGTGCGAGCGGTTCTTCGCCCCGTTTAACTTGCGTGAGCACGTAAGATCTCCATTGAGATGCTTTACAACACTACGTCACATAACGCCGACCATGTTGGAGGAACGGAACCATGCTTTGGAGATATCTCTTGTTTTTTTCTCTTATTTTCTTTCGGATGTTCTGCCTCAACTCTATAATTTACTGATGATAGCTTTAACTGTCTGTAATGTAACTGACTCTCTGCAATTAGCTAGTTAGTTCAGTTAAAAGTACAAAAATCTCTTACTTGAGTGAGAAAATAACATTATCAGACAGACTAGTTTGTGATCATAATAATGAAACCATAATAGCTGCACATGTTCAGCTGTCCATACTAACAACAGCGGTGAATTGCAATCCAAAACTGTAGCAAGAAGAATACCAGTTCTTGCATAATGTGGCTTTAAATGATTAAAGAGAGTTCTCTCTGAGTCGTAGGGCCGTACTCAGAGAAGCTCCACCATTTGTAGGCTTCAGTGATGGACTAACTTAAGGCCCCATCATGGTAAAGATCTGTAAGATAGTGTCGTGTCAGACCATTAACATCATGTTGTAAGTGAATCCTGGACTACAAGGCGCTGCATGTAACTGCTGTAAACAAAAATAACCCAGAGAAGCAGAAAGTTTCCTCATATTAAGCAGAAAATCTAGCCAGGAAATTATCAACTGGTGTCGCAGGCTCTCTGTTTGGCTCCTGCTGCGTTAATGGGCTCCGGTTCATAACAGAGAATGACCTGCTCAGCGGGACGCTAGTTACTTTAGCTTTCACACAGACTGTGACCCCGTCACCTTTACATCAGCTTCACAGTGGCTGACCACTGTGCTTGTGTGAAGTCAGAACAAAAGATGCAGGATTAATCTTTCTGTCTGTCTTCTGTAATGACACACGCGGCGATGCTGAAGGCGACTCTTGGCACCGATTCCCCTTCTCATCCTGGACGAGGAAAAAGTACATCTTCATGGCTTTTAACGCAAATACTTAAGGAAGGAAATAAATATATGATGACATGTTGATATATTTTAATGTTGCTGGGTGTGAAGAAACGCCTTGGAATTGACTGAATGATGTGACACCTTAAGTTATATCTTAAAGGGGCAAATTCCATTTGTTGGAATAAATGGTTAAACGTATGTTCAGAGCGTTCCTAACTGGAACAGATAAATTAAGAGATCTCCGACCAGTAATTACCAAAATATAATATTTAAGCAACAAGCTTTCCAGCAGCCGTGTGTGTGGCAGCGTTCTGAATTTAAACAGTACGCAAAAAGAAATAGAGAAGAAAAAGAAAAGAAATATATGCATGTATTTATTAAAAACAGTAATAAAAGAGATCACTTAAATCAGGGAGTCAATATAAAGATACATTAATAATAATGTGTAATACCTGTTTAATAGTTTGTGCGTTTAATGGCGTATTAACATTTTTATTGAGACGCTTTTTGTTTTATTTATCTTTGATTTTGTCAGTTTAAGTCGTCCATAGATTTCAGGAGGTTACGGAAAAATTAAAGATTGTTGTTTGAGAGCTTTATCACCGTTTCCTCGCAGGGTTTTTTTTATTAATAAAAACTTGAGAGCAGTTACGGGAGGGTAACCTCCACGTAGACGGCTATTCAGCCTTTTTAACAGCTCCTGTCTTCGTCCCCAGAAGCTCGTTCGCTCGTGGAAACGCTGTGATGGGGACGAGGTGCGAGAGCTGATGTTACCCACCGGGCCTCTAGCTGCCTATTGCTGTTATAATGTATAATAAGATTTTGCATATAGCCGTGTTCATAAAGCCTGCAACATTTTATGGATTGCATCAAATCCCATTTTGTTTCATTAAAAGAAGACGGTCCCCCTGCCTGTCCTCCGCTTGGCTGCTTGGCTCCGAGCGCCAGTGGGCGGGGCTGAACCTCTGAACCTCGTCGCGTTAATGGGCTCGTGTCGGTAGCAGGAAGTCTGACCCGGTCGCGGCGAGACAGCGGGAGAACACGGTCCCCTCTACCTCTCGTGCAGACTGTCACCTTCAAGTAACAGTGTTCGCATCGCTCGGCGGCGTGGCGGCGTGAGGTCCACGCCCATCGGCTTTCACAACTCACACACACACACCTTTAACAACCTGCTCATTAAAAACATGACATAAAATAAAAGCTTTAACACACACAGATGAGGATTTAAACACAAGAGGACATGTGAATAACCACCACATGCTCCTGACGCACACACGCACGCACACACTCGACTCTCAGGCTCGATGTATCCTGAGGGCTGATCAAAACCTTCGTATAAAAGCTGTCTTGGTTCCCAGAACATGGACGCTCCCTCTCTCCCTCTCTCCCTCTCTCCCCTGAGGCTCCTGAACCATCTTGCCCTGCCATCCTCCAACATCTGAGGCAGCCCAGAGATGAAACAGTAATTACTCACATATTGAGGTTACATGTCACATATCAAACAATATGGATTTTTGGCTCGTTGGATGTGATCAGATATTGGCATCGCGATAAAGCGCTCGTCTCTGCTCGGCTCAGAAAAAAAAAAAAATACTCCGCAAATATCCAATTTACCACCGAGGGATGTTTTAAAAGTTTGATCATGAATTATACTTTGCATTTCGTTCGTTGTGTATCTTCTGTGTAACCCTGCAGCCCACTATGGACTCCGCAGCTATTTTATTCATCAAAGAGATCGTTGGAGTCTCGTCTTTTGAAAATGCGCTCGCTATCTGAAGGAAGTACATTTTATCATACATCCAGTAATGGAGCTAAAAGCACAGCGGCCCCCATCAAGGTTACCCGGCTGCCATCTTCATACCATTTTAGTTACATCATGGTCCGTAAAGAGAGGACAGTTTGGTTTCTCCGTCTGGTGAGGAGAACACGCAGCCGGACTTCAGACGTAAAGACACTGAATGTAAATGTATCATTCTGAGCGAACAAGGAAATCTCATTAGGAAGTAAACACAGGTGTATTTCCTGTGAATAACATGTCACGGAGGAACGTCAGGGCATTTTTATTTTGCACATATTCTCAAGATAAGGTTGAAACTAATAGAAACGTAATTACATTTTAACACCTTAAGTCACAGCTCAAAGAACAGAATTAATCATAGCTTCTTTTCACAGCTTTCACCTTTCAGTCATTTAATAACTGACTAATATTGTGTATAACTTTTGATGCATATTCAAACCGAAATAAATACACACGACTAGAACATGTTGGACCATAGACGTACTGAAGGTCGAGGAGCTGCTGAGTTTCTAGTCGCATTTCGATTAAAAGTAAAAAGGATGATGAGAAATATTTTGAAGAGCCACGAATTTGAAGTTCACTCTGTTTTTTACGTGCAGAAGTACATTCTGAGCTGTGATGCGTTCACTTACCGATGTTGTACACGCTGAAGTACCTGTGAGGAGGGACGTGCTCATCGTCTGTAGAACGTGCTCAAGTACGTTTGAGCGGTGACTCATTCAGTCGCTGTTCTATACAGGCCTCCTTCAAGTACATCAGTGATGCATTCACTTACTGTTGTATACGCTGACGTCTATCTGAGCTGTGACGCATTAACTTACTGTGAAGATTCGAGCCGCGATGCGTTCGATGCTGACCGCCGATGTTGCACATGCTGTTGTGCAAACCGAAGTATGTTTGAGCGGTGATGCGTTCACTTACTGCTGTATAAACTAAAGTACATTAAAACTGTCGCGCTTTCACTGTCATTGGTACAGAATGAAGGATATTTGAGCTGTGATGCGTTCACTGGCTGTCATACGTACTGGAGTACATTTAAGCTGTGATTTCCTTAGCTTAGGAAATCTTTAAACTGAACCGAATCAATTCAAATCAACAACGTGCTCCGTGATTTACACCTCCTGTAACCTGTAACCAGCAGCTCAGTGAATAAGAGTGTAGCAGGCAATCATAATCTTTCATAGCTGACGTCGTTAGACTGCTTTCTGTTTCACAAGTGAGTCCGTGTTCATTTCAAGATGAAGCCCCCTGCACGCCTGTTTGATTTGTTTGTTTGTGATTAAGATAAGATGCACTTAGAAACAAATAAAATGCCAAATATTATTCAGATCATGTTGGATTATGTTAAAAAAGAGCACACACACCCCTGCATCGACTCCTCCTGCGTAACGTCCAGTGAAAATAAGTTCAGGTGAAAAGTAACGTGATCCAAACCGACGGCCTGGAAACTTGTTCGGCAAACTTCTGCATGCATTGCCTCTCAACGCTGAACGGATACAAACCATCTGTTCAAATTGTACTTGAAAGCTGCATTTGTCCCCGACTGAGATCAGACCAGATGCAAACTTTATTCTCCATACGATCTCTCTCTGCGCCCCTGCAGCCCCGCTTTAATGTCTGAGCATGTTCACAGTAGCTGCTGAAATTTTGAATCACGCGTTGGACATTTTTTTTTTTGGGTGTGTTAACAAGTAAATGAAACAGCCACGTGTGATTTTTTTTTTGGGGGGGGGGAGCGACTGCAGACTCCTTTCATCGTGCGCAGTTTGGCATTCACATTACAGACATCCTGTGTTAACAGTTTCTCCGTGTCGGCTCAGCCTCCTGATAAATCAGCCATTCGTAAACAGATTTGCTCATAAATCTTTTATGGGGACAGCGAGATGAGGATTGAGAGATGTTTCATAAGTTTTCTAAGTTTAAAGTTCTTTCATGTTTTAAAGAAGCTAATAGTTTTCTGAGGTTTTCAGCTAATAGCAAACACAGGTTGTTAAGTTCTTTTGGTCTTAAGTTTTTAAAGGGCTTCGATGTTAGCAATCAGGACATTTGTTAACAATCAAAGGCTGTAATGTCGCTAACCCCGTCTGGAACAACGCCCGGGTATGAGTTTTGGAAAACAGCTGAGCTTTTGTTTCGTCCTGTGCCCTTCATTTGACTTTTTATGGCAAACAGTTCACCAGTTTTTTAAAGGATAAGTTCAACCAATGTGAAACCGGCTTAGTTGTCTTTACAGACTCGCCCAAAAAAGTCGGCTGAAGTTTTGTCGCCCACAAAAAAGTTCTGGAGCTTCACGGCAAAACGGTGCATTGCAGCATTTTCTCACACAACTGAAGTAGATGAGGACTTAAAGAAATACTTTAAATGGCTCCAATTAGCTTGTCCAAGTCTCCAGAAGATCCCAGACTGATTTGAAAAGAGAACATTTACACATCGACGTGTGGTCGAGCGTGTGCACCCGCTTCAGGAGGGGTAAGCTCTCACACTTTGAAGCTTTCAGCTTTAAAAAGGGTGTGAATCACATCTTTTCAAATCAGTTGGGGATCTCAGGGCTTCTGGAGACTAGAATCACATCGGACATCGACTGTATGGAGGCATTTTATGTTTTAAAACAAGTCCCCATCTACTTCAGGTGTTTAGGAAGAACCCTGCAGCTCTGAAAACTTCACCCACCTTCCTCTCCTTTAACTGCAATCTGCTGTGTGGGCTTCCAACATATGGCAGGTTTGTTTGTTCTAAAACATGAAGCTGCATCTTGTTTTTATTTATTTTTTGCATTCCCACAGTTTCTGCTGATAGTAATTTCATTTTCATGCGTACGTGCTCGTCGACCATATTCCCCGGGCCTGCGGTATTAAATCATTCCTCCCATGTAATTTGGATTCATCTACACACACACAGATGGATGCGAATGAAAACAGATGATTCTGAATGCAGCATGTGTTTTCGGTTTGTATTATTTTGAGTGTAAATACTGTCCACTGCAGATTTATCATGGTGCGCGAGACCAAGAGCTTTAAAGAGTAATCCCAGTCAGACAGAATGAAAAGATATGGCAATTAAGGTTTCTGCAAACCACAGACTTTACATATATTTACACCATATTTACATTTTTATGTAATATCAACGTTGTGCTTATGGTCTAGGTAGGCTTAGGCACAAAAAACACTTGGATAGGGTGAGAAAAAGATCGTGTTCTGGGTTACCTGGTTCTGTGACCGCAAACAAGGACGCAAAACTACCAGGTTTTCGACTGCAAGCTTTCCCGATGTCTCATTCAAACATCCACCAACAAGTCTGAAAAAATGTCCCAACTTTCACTTAGCTGTATTGTAATATGCTAGCATTTATTCTGGAGTCCGTGCTGCAAACTGAGCTTTAAAACCAACAGTTAGCTCAGACTAGCATCAAGACTGCAAGCCAAGGTAAAGCTAGCCTAGCTCTGTTCAAAGGTAACTAAATATCAGCACCTCTGATCATCACATTATTTTGCTAACAAGACCTGAAGCTTACAAAACAACTTTTTCTTATTTCTCGGCCTCATTTCTTTCTCGCAAACAAGAAAAAGCTCACCATACAGTTATTTTGTTAGCTTTAGCTCTCATATTTTCATCCAATGCTAAGCTAACCATCTCCAGCTTCATATTTAAGCTAACAGACATAAATCTCTCAGCAGTGAAGCGAAGAAGCATATTTCCCAAATGTGAAACTTTTAATTTCAGATGCAGACAAACAGCAAAACACACAGACGCATACTAATACCTCCAACTCCTGCAAGTGGGGGAAAAGTGTATATATATATTTAAAAAAGAAAATGATATAAGTGGCCTGTTTAGTTCATTTTCTTCCCCACATCCAGCTGTATGTGACAGTAAGTGTTCTGTATTGACAGGGGTTAAAAATAGCGGCACTTTCAGCTGCAATCTTCACGGTCAGACCTGCAGCTGAAACTGAAAACAGATGCTTAAACATGTTCCCCTCGCTGCTGTTCACATCAGCTCCTGACAGGAGTTCTTAGAGATAATCATAGTCCATGAAGATCAGATGGTGAAGCGTTAATGTTGCACTGCCGTGTTGGCTGTAAGAAAAAAAAGAAACAGAGGCGTCAGTAAAACAAAAAGGTGAACAAACCCCGCTGCTGCAACGCCAGAATGAGATTAGCACTTTCTAATGAATGCACAATCAAACCGGAGTATTAAAGGATTTCAAAATCAAATCCTGTCGCGTCTAAAAATGAGCTATTTGACGAATCCCCACCAAATCGTTGAGGTTACCGCGATACATGGCTGTGTTGTGCACTGTGTCCAATCTCAGAACCGTTAAAGTTTGTCTCACACAGACGACT
Source organism: Sparus aurata (assembly GCF_900880675.1). Lineage (NCBI taxonomy): Eukaryota > Metazoa > Chordata > Actinopteri > Spariformes > Sparidae > Sparus > Sparus aurata. The sequence goes on along the minus strand of NC_044208.1, from coordinate 27,735,671 downwards.
ACGACTGAATCAAATCCTCGATAGATTTATTGGCTTCTCCACATGAGCCCCCCCGCACACACACACACGCCTCCACCCCCCTTTCAATTTGCTTTGTTCTACTGAAGTGCACCTTCATGCTTGCCTTTGCAAATTGCAGTTTTTACTTAACACAACTCCTAATTGCAGGCACATGCTCGAGTGGTCACGGTGCCCATCGGAGGCAAAATGAGTCACAACAGCGCAGCGTAGATTATTCTGGAATCAGCAGCCGTGGTGCCAGACTCCCACTCTAAGCCCCCTCCCTCTCCGTGGTCGCAAACCAGAGCCGAGTCCATCTCAGGGGCACCGGCACCAGATGGCAGAGCCAGCAACGGAGCTGGGGAAATAAGTGGTGAGGAGGAATGAGGAGCGGAGAGAGGAAATGAGAGAAAAGTCAGAGATTGGGAAAAAAAAAAAAAAAAAGAGCAGAGCGAGAGGGAGGATGGAAAGCGCCTGGGTTCGGTCTGATCATTAGATTTCTAAACTCAGACGGCTGCGGATGGATTTGCATAGCCTAGGGTTGGCAGTGGCCCACTTTCCCCTCGCTGTCTTTCTGAAAGACTGCCAGTGCATTCCATTATTTGTGTCAAGGCGGGTTCTGTGATGAAGAAAATAACAGCGCTGGCACATAGTCAGAGTTTACGGTCTCTCCCCCCCTTCCCCTCCTCCCCACCGGTGTTCACTGTGACTGGCTGGTTCCTGAACGAAACCCAGATATTCTGCCGAGGAGGGAGGGCCGACGCCAAACAGAGAGAGAGGAGGAAAATACAGAGAAATACAGCGGGTGAAAGAAAGTGTAAACAAGACGAAGAGAGAGAATCTGTTAAAGAATGAGTGAGATGGAGAGATCAGCGCAGGACACGCATTTTCTCTACCGGCGGAGCTCGAGGCCTGGCTCCCAGCCGGAGATCAGCTCCCACAGTTCAAAAAAGCTGCGAGACATTACCTTTCCATCCCGCTCCTGCGCTGAAGGAATAGCAAGGACACTCAGACGTCGGGGGGGAAACCGGCTGCAGAGGCAGGATGGACTGCAGATGTTGGGATGGTGAAGTTATAAACCGCCTCGTGTCAGTCAACTGAGCGCAGGACACACACGGCATACCGAATCAGCATTTAAGCTCTACATCAGACCAACACGACTGCCGGCCTGTCGGCCAAACGCAGCCCTTTAATAACCTCGTTCCTTTGATCATTTTGTTAGCAGGCTAATTAGCACCATTCATTAGTTAAGTCTGCTGCTCGGAACAAAATACTCTCGTTTCATTAAAAAGTTTTAACCAAGGCTGTTGAAGCAGGGGGGAATATTCTGCATTGTAATTTTTCTTGAACTTTAGTTTATAAAATGTTTCTCTTACAGTTGGGGGAAACGGATAAACGAAGCAAATTAACATGTTTTTCCTCTTGTTAGACATGTAAACGCATTACTTTAAGGGTGATCAGTAGTTTATTTCCATAGAAAACGACGAATACACTCACACAAAAGTCACCCCTCACCTCTGTGCGTGGCGTTGGACGTCTGTATCTGCAGAAAAGCAAACGCTTTGCCTGTATTTTCGTATTGCGTTGTGTTCGGGATGTTTCTGGACGTCAGCCTTCGGGCAGTCGATAAGAGTTCGCAGGGTGCAGGTGGTTCTGGAATGTGCGCTTCTGTTCTGGTAATATTCAAAACGACCAATAAATCCTGCTCATTCTGACTTCAATTATAAAACCAGATTATGTATGTGTCAAACACACAGTTAGACTGGGAGGGTACTTGTATGAACACTTTAGTAGACTGAGCTAGTAAAACTATTTGTAAGTTGACCACAAAATGATGGTGAACTGTGCTGCTGATGTCATTTTAAAAGATATAATATGGAATATTTCAGCACTAAAATGTGAAATGACTAAACGTTTGTGATATATTTTGTTGAGTTGTGTTCTGACATGATGTTCAAACCAAGAGAAATCCATATTTTATTCAAGGGAAGGGTGTGTTTCAATTCTTCTTCCATGGAAGTTTCTGTTTGAGTTGAAGAGAAGACAACGACTCCCGTGATCCCGCGCTGCTTCACAGCGTCACAAAGCTACATCTTTTTGTTTTAAGTGTTTTTTATCGAGGCACCGCTAGTGGAAGGAGCTGCATAATGTATGTTAACACTAAGTATACTTCATTAGATGGACATTAGACCAAGTTCACTTAAACGTGGTCTACATACACGTATATGTTATGATCAAGTATTAAAGGGATATTCCGGTGTAAGTTTAATCCATGGTCTAAATCACTGTGAAACTGTGTTAGACTCCCTCTCCAGAGATCAAGTTAGCAGACCGCTAATTTACGGAGTTTTATCAACCTCAGAAACGACCGCACGACAACAATACACTGCAGTAAATGGATCCAAATATAAACCGCCACCAAAAAGCCACAAATAATGCTCAGAACAGCACCAAACTTCAGCAACAGTACAAATAGGGTCTCAGCACATAGTCCGGGGCATCTAACCTCCGCTAGCTTAGCTGGATTTCTACTGAAAAGCTGACTAAATTTACCACTCTTCTGCAGCAGCTTCCTGTTGACGGGAAGTCCCGACGAGTCGATTACCGAGTGCAGTAGAGTTCCGCGGCTCATGGATGAAAATGTATGATTATGACTCCATGGAAAAGCAATCAAAGTTCATATGTGTCTTACCTGCCAGTTTATAACAGTTATTATCGAGAGCGGACAGGGAAAAGAACGGAATTGAGCGTTTCTAACCGCACTCGGTAATCGTCGCGTCGGGACTTCCCCGACCCGGAAGCTGATGGAGGAGAGTTGAAATCTGTTTTTAGCTTCCCAATAGAAATCCAGCTAAGCTAGCGGAGGTTAGATGCCCCGGACTATGTGCTGAGACCCTATTTGTACTGTTGCTGAAGTTTGGTGCTGTTCTGAGCATTATTTGTGGCTTTTTGGTGGCGGTTTATATTTGGATCCATTTACTGCAGTGTATTGTTGTCGTGCGGTCGTTTCTGAGGATGCTAAAGCTACGTGAGCTAGCGCTCTGCCACCTTTATCTCTCGAGGGGGGGTCCTACTCGGTGTCACAGTGTGTTAAAACATGGATTAAACCTACACCAGAATATCCCTTTAAACTACGAAGACGTTTGCTTGAAGATGAATATATGAGGTGCATTTATTTTTGTATGAGCAATGTATGTATGTATGTATGTGTGTGTTTGTTTGTGTGTGTGTGTGACTGACACGTTGGGCTTTTGTTCCTATGCAGATCATTTTAATATGTATGATGTTGTCTTATTCACTGTGAGTCTCCGACGCTTCCGTGTATCACCGTGGCCGTATTCCTCACATTAGGCTCTTGCGGCGTGAGGCTATTGTTATTCATGGGGCCGAGGTGTTTTCACTGTCTCTGCATATTTCCAGGGATTTGAATAACCATCCCCCTGTGGCTGAGAATCTGCTGACCTAATGAGCCAACCCGACTGATTGACACAGGACACTCGTCGCAGGCAAGCCATTCATCATCACCTGCAGTGAATAAACATTAGAAATTTCACCCCTTCCAATATACGCTTGATAATGGAGCATTTTAATCCTGTTTGCAGGGAGAAAAAAAAAAGAAAAAGCCAATACAAACTGCCAACATGTGCCTGACAGTGCCTGATCACAGTCCCATGTCTTAAATCCACATGAGAAGGGAGTGGAGGCTGCCAAGACTTTCACCAAAAAATATGAAATGATGATTGCTTTTCAGATCCACAAAAGAGCTCATTCTACCATAAAATTGCTGGTGGCAACACAGTTTGAAGCAGGAAAAGATGCTTCTTCTTTCAAGAAAAGTAACTTCAGTTGACAAGTTAGAGCGACGAAATGAAGCGCGAGTGACAATGGTGTGAGTAAAGTGAACCGAATGTGTTTTTAATTGTTTTCTTTTTGTCGCTTGTGTATTCAGAGGCGCACATCAAGCTGTCACTTAACAACTCTTCTCGTTGGAAAATCACTGCTGTTAAGGCTTTTTGCCTTGTAAGAGGTTGGATGGATCCAAACTCCCAAACTCTGGCATTATCTTGTCAAAAGGGAAGAGTAGGAGATAATGAGAATAAGCTTCGGCTGTTTTCTTCTTTGAACATTTTTTTTTTTTTTTTTTTTCCAATGCAAAAGAAAAAAACCTTGAATGACTGATTGAAAAATTGGTCCTTCAAAGATGAGAGGGGGGAAGAGAACTGCAATCATAAGTTAAGTAATTTAGTCATTGAACAAATTCTACCTTCCTGAAGCTCTCTGAGGTACATCGGTCAGTGGAAGGTCAACCGGGCCTGATTCAGGTACAGAGACTATTCAGACGGAGGAATTTGTTCTCTCAAAGCGCTGCAATTTAAATCATTTCATTTAATCCTTGACCAGAGACGGGCAGCAGAACATTGTGTTGCCAAAGTAAAACGGTAATAAGTATATATATATATATATATATATATATATATATATATATATATATATATATAAGGGCTGTCAAAGTTAACTTAACGCGTTAACAACGCAACATCCTTTGAACGCCGTGCATTTTTTTAACGCGCGATTAACACTCGCGCATTGTTTGATTTATGGCCGTCAGTGGCACCTGTAGTCTTGATCCAGAGGGTGGCAGAAGAATAAGAAAGGGAATCAGAAGAAGAAGAAGCAGGGTTGGCGTTTGGGAAAACATGGTGGACTGAAAAGCGAAAGGAAATAGAGAAAGGACTTATGAACGGCAAATTCACTTTCAAAACACTGCCAGATGGTTCGGTCCATAGGACAAAAGTTATCTGCACGTACTGTCGACATGAAGTGAGTTACCACTGAAGTACGTCGAGTCTCAGATATCATTTGCAAGCCAAACACGCGGCAGATGCAGAGAGCCCATCGCCCTCGCCAAAAGCAGACATCTCCATGTTTTGATCCCATTTAGGGTGAGGGGATATTTTTTGAGCCTTTTATTATCCTGCATGATTTGAAGTGTTGAATAAACATTTTCGTAAAGCAAGCATATTTGCCCTTTCTTATGTTGGTAAAAGTATTAAGAACATGAAAAAAATACATTAAGGTACATTTAGAACAGAAAGAAATGTGCCAAAAAAAATTTGATTAATTTGCGATTAATCGCGAGTTAACTATGGACAAAATGCGATTAATCGCGATTAAAAAATTGTATCGTTTGACAGCCCTAATATATATATGACGTATGGAAGTGTGGATGGTTTGCTGCTGTTAGAATTCTCTGCCTTGGTCAATGGCCTTAAGCTTCAAACGATGGCGCTCTACCTATAATAACGCATGATATGCAGCGTCTGGTCTCATTATCAAAATAAAGCAATCATAATGTGATTTTTGGACTTGGTAACCTTATCAAACAGTCACGGTTTGTTTAGGTCTAAGCACAAACATACTTGGTCAGGCTTGGGTCCAAAAACTACTCGGTTAGGTTCCGGCACCCCAAACTACTTGGACAGACTTTGGAAAATATCAAACTTCGGGTTAAACTAACTGTGTTTAGTCGCGTGACTCATGTATTGGAAGTTACAAAAGTGGCGTAGCTCACCTCATGTAACATACGTAACATAACGTTAAAACTAATCACTCTTGAGTCTTGATGCAAACCCGGGTCTTGGGAGGGAAAGTCCAGTGCATGACCCGTCCAACTACCACAACCAACCACAGACTCTAGCTGTTTTTATACAGGGCAACAAGCCGCCAATTTGGCCGTCCTTTTTGCAGCTAGGTCAGCGGATTTAGACAGAAGGCGGTATATTGGGGGTCTGTTTTGGCCTAGGAGGATACACTTTTTTCCACCTCCATTGCTGTAAATCTGAGCCGTCAATGTGCCGGCAATTGCGTGAGATGCACTGTTGTTCGACCCACAGCCGGGGAGTTTTAAAACCAGGAAACAGCTGATCACAGCAGTCGGTCCATCACTTCATCCGTGGACGTCAAGATGAGCAACTGGACAGCCGCTGAGATCCAGGAGATGCTAGCGTCTCCTCGGTCTCTGAAGCTGTCTTCGTTGTCCGCTTGTTGTTGTAGCAGCAAGCTACTAACCGTTGCTACTTTCAAATTAAAAGCCCCCCGCTAAGAACCCAGTTCTAAACTCCAATGGGCAGAGATGGACAGAGTACTCGACCCCAGTACTTGAGTAAGAGTACAAATACTACTGGTCAAAATTTACTCCGTTACAAGTAAAAGTAGCTCAGTCGACATGTTACACGAGTAAGATTAAAAAAGTACTTGCTTTTAAAGGTACTTAAGGATCCAAAAGTACATGCTTTTAAATTTACTTTAAGTAAGAGTAAGAGTAAATTTCTTATTTTTCACATCAATGAATTACTATAATTTTTTCTAAATGAATTTAAGGACCTTTTAACTCTTGTTTCTGAGAATGAACTCTTTGAAACCACCTGCACTGATGTGCTTGCTTTTAGAACCACAATGTTATATAAAGCCTGCAGAAACACCTGTAAAAACAAATCAAATGAATGGGATCACAGGAGGACAGCAGATGTTGCAGATGCAGATGTTTATTAACAATCATTAAAACTGTAACCAAATGAACCTGCACCGTCCAACTAACTCTCTATCATTTAGCTAAGTTGGGAACTGGAACCCCCTCAAAGACCAATGTTGTCCCCAGACCACTGGTTGAGAATCACTGCTTTACAAAAAACTACATCTCTGCTTTCAATAACTCAATGTTGAAGTCACTTGACTTTACAGGAAGGACATGTACCAGTACAATATAGGAGCACAACAAACTCTGTCTCCCCATGTCTCTATGTCTGTCTTCCTGTGTCTGTCCGTGTGTAGTATGGAAAGACGTTAACACCAGAGAGGAAAAACATTGACACTGTATGTACTGTCCATCGTATTTGAACTACAAATGCTCTGCATGGATTAATCTACCTTTACAACAATACTGCTTTCAGCAACCCAATGAATGAAATAAAACCACAATGTCCCAGAGCTGATTGCTGCAGCTATTCTTCACCCAAAGTTCCACTCAAGTGTGTGTCCATTCAAGTTTCTGAAAGTCAAAGAAATGTTTTATTTTTTTGTTTTTTTTTAACACTTGGAACTGTACTGTCAAATAGAGTGACCGCGGTCTTTAGTTGTGACAATTGTCACCCTGGTCCAACTATTCCAACTTGAAGAAGGCCTTATTCAACTTAAGTAGTAGCTGGTTTTCCAAGTTTCGTGAATGAATTCTCCCCCGTCTTGGGCTGAAGAGCAATCCAGCTGCACTGAAGAGCCTTTCACACGCAGCAGAAGCGGGTAGTGCCGTGTTTAACTTGAGCAACAGTTTGGCTACAGCCGGGCAAGTTTTTAAACTGTCCATACGTCCATCTGTACATGCCAGGTATGTATGAAGTTGCTTGGTGATACTGGTTTCCTTGCTGCCTGTGTGCTTCATACCGGAAAAGAAGTCATCTTCGTCAGAGGTGCTTGAAGAGACATTCGGCTGCTGAAGAGGTTCATCATGGTCAGGAAGATGTTACTTGATGTATCCGAGGCCTAAATGAAACAATCAATATTATTATCATCATCCATTATTATGCTTAGTTTAGTCACTGCATCAGCTGTTTTCAGGATTTTAATATCATTTGAATGGATTAGAAATCACTTGCTTTTAAGTAGGAATAAATAGGCTAGATCCTTCAGGTCTTCTTCTATGAATAACTTAACGCGCACACACACATGCACACACACACAGCGCCACTTCCCTACAAAATGTAGTTTTTGTGATCAACACACACTCACATTCTCACAACATGATGACATTGAAAGACATATAGAAAATAACATGGTGAAAGTCTGGTTAACTTACGTCAACATGTTTCTTTAAGTTGGACGTGGAGTTGTTGAAAGCAGAGCGCTATTGTTTCTTCGGCAAACACAATAAACATTTGAAAATATGTGTCTGTTTGTCTGTGTCCACGTTTTTTACTCTGTCAAACTCAAACATGGAGTCCAGATAAGGCCAAGGATTTTCTGAAAGTTCCTGCTCCGGATCATTATCAGACTCAGACTGAGACTCTGCGGATTGTCTTTCTTCTCCTGATGCAGCCGTTGTCGCGGTTTTGTGTTGACAAACGCAGTCGAGAGCGTGGCTACTTTGGTGGTGTCCTTATGAGGAGGGATGACGTATTTCCGCTTTTACGTAGATCCCAGTGGAGAGCGTGCACTGTGATAGGTTTCCTTCTTTGACAAACACAGCTTGTGTCCAATAGTATTTTAGAAAAAAAAAAAAAGAGCAGACCTGAAAGTAACGAGTACTTTTCAGCCTTCCTAGAAATTAACTGACAAAAATATTTGTCTTGGAAATGTATTCAAGTAAGAGTGATAAGTACCAAAGAAATCTAATACTCAAGTAAAGTACAAATCCTCTGGATATGTACTTAAGTACAGTACTCAAGTAAATTTACTCCGTTACTGCCCACCACTGCCAATGGGGTGCAATGTAAAGCTCTTATTTTGAAGACAAATTCAATCTGCTTCACTGTTCACAGCCCAACTTTGTGCTTCACGTCACGTCACATGTTTACGCCTACCAAGTGGCGGCTTTTTGGAAAAGAAGGAATATTACACCTCCCGTTTAGAGAGACAAGACGGCACATTGCAGCTTTTACTTTGCTGCAAATGTGCCAACTTTTCTATCTAAAAGGGGCTCCTGACTACTTTCATACTTCATCCCACTGGACCAGAGGGGTGCAGAGGCTTCAATAAATGATGCCAGAGGGGTTCCTACTGTGCCGAACTTAGAAGCGTAAGGCCACTGACCGGGCTGGTCGATTTTCAATCTTGCAGGCATGAAAGTGGTGCTGAACTTATCTTCTGCACAAATTAATGTGCATGTGTAGGCCTATTTTGAAAACCATTTGTTAAAGCACCTTTAATTTTGTTAAATCTAAGTAAAAAAAAAATAAAAACACATCACATCTTTTTCTTTTTAATAGGGATTTCGGAGTGAAGTGGATGATTCTGAGTCCAGTAATCAGCGCTAAAAAGGGCCCGTGTTGATTGATGTACTGCATTTCTGATTTTTGCTTAAAATTCTAGTGCCTGCGGATGAGGATTTCATAAATTACATATAATAGTCATATGATGAGGGCATCAACAGTCCTCTTCACTCGCTCGTCATCATCAGCATTCCCACTTGTCATGAATATGTGTCACTGACACTATTTATACAGTAATGCTGCCTCTTACTGAGCAGCGTCTGTCGTCTGTCAGCGGGAAAATTGTGGTTCAAAGAACGCTTGCTCGGTTTATATTGAGCCGCGGCCTGTTTGCTGCGTCTATGTCTGTGTCTATTGTTGGATCGGAAGTTTCCTGAAACATTTACGCACGTCCGAACGCTGAGGGAGAGTTGAGCACAGAGTTACTTTCGAAACTGCTTGGACCGGAAAACATACAGTAGGCTTTGCCCTTTTATATCTCTGGCAGTTCAATTCTGAAATCCCTTAGGGAGGCGAAACACCCATTTAAAGGCCGTTAAATGATGATTGATGAGGCGTCCTCACAATGAGCGTGGCCCCTTCCACTACTTTAGAAACAATCTGTTATCCCCAAAACACCAAAAGCCGGGCCACTTTGTTGCATTTGGCCCCCTAATTTCCTTGTGCCGAGGGAATGGGAGCCATTAGCCATTTAAGTGACAGCAGAAAGCTTCGAAGGGCAAGTTGTCCAGAGATGGAAAGTCCTCGTTCTAACTGGAGGTCAGAGGGCTGCTGGTTTGTTGTAGCCCTCAGGGGCCTCGCGCAGCACACACACATGCTCCCATTTAAAGATAGCTCCGGAGAACACATGGTCGGGAGGAAGTATCAGGGAAAAGAAAATAGCATTTGAACAAGTAGGGTAATGTTGTTTACGTTTCAGTTCACTGAATCTATTATGGAATGTGTGCGCAACGTTATTACAGACTATTAGTCAAGGTGTCTGCGCTTTTTTTTTTTTTTTTTTTTTTTTGGCCTCATGTTTCTTCTTTGCAGGCCTTTATAAATAAAGGATGAGCTCTTAAGATGTGTTACGTTCTACATGCTTACTGTGCAGCAATCCTGCATAATCGGAGTGTAAGTGTGTGGGTTTGCATCACTTACATGAATTTCTAAGCAGAAATGACTTTGTGATTAGGAGAATTTCTGTTTCAGCTCTTTTACTCTGCTTAGAACTTCGGCGTCCATTGGAATATGAAGCTACCCAGCATGCACAGCCAGCTCTCCGCCTTTTTTGATGCCGACAAGGTGCGAAAGAATTGTAACTATCAGTATGTAAAGGTTCTGTCTAAACGTCCTGATGGGGGAATCATTAAAACAGCTGCTGTCTTTGAGTTCTTATGCTTACTATGAGATAGTAAAGAAAGCAAATGTTTTTTATTGCGATAATCATTGAGATAATCAGCGGCAGGTTAAAAGTCTCGGTCCCGTCTCCACTCGCTGACACATTATTTCCTCGACCAGACGTGTTACATGGCCTTCTAGTGAAAACTTGTACTTTCTAGAGCGTCTCCAGTTTCTTCTTCTGACCTTAACCTTGTTTTCTTCCTTTGTCTTCTCAGTGATCAATCAGCTCCTGGATCTACTCCCTGGCCTCACCACGTCCTCTGCCACCAGCCGGCTTCACCTCGGCCCGCAAGCCTGTTTCCCACCGTGAGTCACCTCACCTCTCCTCTTCCACCAGCCTTATCATGCTGCTAATAAACACCTTTTTACCACCTCCATGTTTCTGGTGTTCTCGTGGTACGTTTTTTGTTGCAGTGTTTAGTTCCTGAGCCTTTCAAAGTGTGTTGTTGCCTACAAAAACTGTTAGCGAACAACAAAGATCCGGTACGTCTGATGCTTCTATGCCACAAGGGTCAATGTGTCTTGGAAATGGTGAAAAATATGTAATTATTGGACTCAACGGCAATCAGTCTATTCAATATATAAGGTATGAGGAACATGCCTGATCATGCCGCTCATGCCCGGATTTGTGGTCATTTCCCACATTTCCTTGGACGTTTCTGCTCATGTGACTGCAAATAATTTGCTTTAGTGACGTCAGAGTTGCCACAAAAATAAAGTGACCCCCTCCGTTCCATACGTCCATCGTAGCTGAGGCAACCTTGAAGTGGAAATTGCTCGGCTTGAAGCTGATTGTGCGGAGAAGCGCATGTTGCTTTTTCATTTATCCCCTAATGTGAGCGTAGAGCTTGAATTTCCTATACCGTAGATCCTAGACATGCCACTGCATTTCTTTGATTCAAGGATAGTTCCACAAATAATAATAAAGTCCTTTCAGAAATACAGAAGTGCTTCATAGATGCCTCTGGGTGTTATCTCTCTCTCTCTGTCTCTCTCTCTGCACGCCTTGACCTAAGATTGTCACTTCATCTCTTCTTTTCATGAGAAAATGAAAAGAAAAGCTGCGGCAAAACATTCTGCGACAGTCCTGATGTTCACAATCCTATTCAGCGACTTCTTGCTTTGGTAAACCGTCCACATGTGCATCGCTTCTCTTCAGCTGATATTACACCTGAGACACCGACTGAGACGAGCAAACTACTGAAGAACAACCCCGGCAACTAGGAGATAAAAATCAACAATAGAGATAAATTGCGATGCAGGACACACACGCAGCCCTAGAAGCGAATTGATTGTCAGGTTGGTATTTTCATTCCACCCCTGTCGTAATAAATTGTCCACTCTGGACTGGTATTGATGCCCCTCAGCGAGAAAGGTACAGTGTGTGAAAATAAGGGTAGAGACGTAGAAAATAAACCCAAAGGAGACAATGAGAGATCGAGGGAGGATACGGAGGCAGAGAAGAGAAAGAATTTCACAGGGAAGAAGAATTACCAGGAGAGAAACAAAGACGGATAGAAAACAGAAAAAAAACGAGAAGAGAAACAGTCCCTGCACCCAACAGAAGTCCGTATTGGCTTCAGCAGCGTGAAAACTTAAACCCTTTAAAGGATTTTTTTTCATCAATGCGACTAACACAGAATGCCCCGACTTATCAGACAACAGCCCGCTGAGCCCTTTGCCCTCACATTACAGATTTTCCTACTGAGAGCAAATGGGAAAACTCGATCCTTTGTTTTTCTGCTCTCTCCGGGCCCACAGATCTTTTTCTGATCACTGGATGCGTGCGGGGACTCCGGCGTTATCGGGATATTGGATTTCCCTTTTACCAGAATCGCTGCACTCATTTGGTCGAAAATGCAGACACGAGGGAACTCGGCGGAAAAGCTGGGAAATGATTCAAGAAATAAACAAAAAGATAAACATATCAAGTGCTCTCACAGGCATTCAAACGACACATCTCTGTGTAATATCAGACGGAGGAGGTTCATCGGATCAAACTGACGTTTAACAACTCAACCTGTCAAATTCACAGCTGGGCAGGAGTCAACGGTGGTGCTGAACCCCCCTCCGGCTCCAGGGTTCTGCTTCTCAATGAGTTTGTGGTATTCATATAAAGTACATGTTGATTTGAATCTATCAGGAAAACTATTTTATACACATTATGTCATTTCTGATGTTAGAGGTCTCCGAATCAAAACAACAGTAGCCTGAGGTGATGGGAAATGTTGTCTTCACTGTTAAAGAACCATCGTTTCTGATGAAAATCTGCGCTGTAATGTTTCAAAGTTTAATTCCCGTTATGTTTAGTTACATTCACAGGCTTCCTGCATTACCCTCTGATGTATTGTCGGATATTGATGAAGGTTCTCAGTCATCCAGGTTTCTTGAAGACGTTTCACCTCTTATCCAAAACACTAAATGTTTGGATGTTTCCCTGGAAGTTATGGAGACCAAATGAAACAAACCCAATCGCTAACATCAATGTTGGCAATGCACATGTACAGGACGCTTCTGCAAACCACAGATATGTTGAATCTTTAAGACTCTAGTTTTCTGTTTTATGTTACGAAAACACTCTGCTTATGATCTGGTTAGTTTCAGGCATAAAAATCTATTTGGTTATGGTTTGGAAAATATCATTTTTAGGCTTAAAATTGTTGTTTTGGTCGCCACAAACAAGGCTGGAATATTCAGAGTTTTCACACTTGCAAATGTTGAACGCAGTCTTGAACGCTGGTTACTGGCTTGGCAGCCTTCTCGCATGTTACTCCAAGCATCTCCACTACTTCAGGATATGACAGTCAGTTCATAAACATGTAATGTTAATGAAATTTGCAGAGAGAGTTGGGTGCAGAGCCCGGCCTTCTGGAGGAATAAACATCAGATTCTGTTCAGAGATTACTTCTGAACTTTTGGAATGAAACCTGACCGCAGACCTCCACTGTCGAGGCTGTAATGTTGACTACTGACTGGAGCAAGAGGCGAAATGTGCATTAATTCATTAAGGGATATTCCGGTGTAAGTTTAATCCATGGTCTAAATCACCGTGAAACTGTGTTAGACTCCCTCTCGAGAGATCAAGTTAGCAGACCGCTAATTTACGGAGTTTTATCAACCTCAGAAACGACCGCACGACAACAATACACTGCAGTAAATGGATCCAAATATAAACCACCACCAAAAAGCCACAAATAATGCTCAGAACAGCACCAAACTTCAGCAACAGTACAAATAGGGTCTCAGCACATAGTCCGGGGCATCTAACCTCCGCTAGCTTAGCTGGATTTCTATTGTGAAACTAAAAACAGAGTTCAACTCTCCTCCGTCAGCTTCTGGGTCGGGGAAGTCCCGACGCGACGATTACCGAGTGCGGTTAGAAATGCTCAATTCCGTTCTTTTCCCTGTCCGCTCTCGATAATAACTGTTATAAACTGGCAGGTAAGACACATATGAACTTTGATTGCTTTTCCATGGAGTCATGATCATACATTTTCATCCATGAGCCGCGGAACTCTACTGCACTCGGTAATCGACTCAGTCGGGACTTCCCGTCAACAGGAAGCTGCTGCAGAAGAGTGGTAAATTTAGTCAGCTTTTCAGTAGAAATCCAGCTAAGCTAGCGGAGGTTAGATGCCCCGGACTATGTGCTGAGACCCTATTTGTACTGTTGCTGAAGTTTGGTGCTGTTCTGAGCATTATTTGTGGCTTTTTGGTGGCGGTTTATATTTGGATCCATTTACTGCAGTGTATTGTTGTCGTGCGGTCGTTTCTGAGGTTGATAAAACTCCGTAAATTAGCGGTCTGCTAACTTGATCTCTCGAGAGGGAGTCTAACACAGTTTCACGGTGATTTAGACCATGGATTAAACTTACACCGGAATATCCCTTTAAGGCAGCGTTACAGAGAAGAGAGGGGAAAAGAAGAGAGAGAACTTGATTCTCTAGTGAGTGCTGAGTTCACTGAGAGCTGACCTGTAATCAAACACTCAAACATGGTGCGTGCCGTTGCTTGTCAGCTAACATACAGGTGGCTAATCTGGCTGCAAACACAATTTATAATTTTAGACCATATAAAGCAGAAGTTTTTATATATTCTATCTTGGAGTTGGTATGTGGAACTGCCCTTTTAGCTTGTTTTTGGTCTCCACCACCTCCTTAATGCAAACGTCTAACCGTTAAATATTCCACTATGTTCACCGGCTAATGTTGTGATTGGCAGGTGGTGTACCGTTAGTTTATCCTGTAGAAGCTGCTTACTGTAGCTGAGGAAGGAGTTGATGCGAGGGAACCGCATACTATATAAAAAATAATTGGGATTCAAGACGCGGTTCTGTTTGTCTTCAAGAAGAAGCTGTAAGAGAAACATTCAGCTGAATGAATCTTTCCAGCCTCCAGAGAATTCATGTTTACCCTCACACACTTACTCATTTGCTGCTATTTCATATAGAATATGGGAAAAAAAATATATTCAGTGCAACAAGCCGAGTAATGAGACACGTCGAGGATTCTGGATTTTCGACGGGGAAAGTGGAACATCGGCGCTCTCGGCGATGGCTGGGTGGTGAAAGAGGCAAGTCTGACATTGTCCTGATCAATTCAGCGAGCCGCCCACTCGCAACCACGAACCATGGCTGCTCTCTTCACTCTCCCTCTGTTCCTCCACAACCTCTCACCCTTTCCTGCCCCCCGATCTCCTTCCTCTTCCTCACCTCTCACCTCCTCTGCCCTCTTCCCCCTCCACCTCATCCCCCTGCAGCTCACATGAGACTACTCCTTGACCTTAAGTCCAGGGACACGCTGCCTGTCTGATTATGTCAGATTAGCAACTCATTTGACTCGGTTTCTGTCCGTCTGCCAGTGTCTCTTATATTGCTTTGTTAAATGGGAGAGAAGGAAGCGAGCGGATGAGGGAAGAGGCACATTGTGAACAGCTGACATGACGGCCATTATTGTTTGCGCGACGGCCAATTATAACCTCTTTTTAAACCATTTGTGTTGGTGCGGTAGACAGGATTTCAAGGTTTAAATGAATCGCTGCCTCTCTAATGACAGTTTACAGTAAGTGTTTCTCCTTTTCACAAAAGCTTCCGTCACACGAAGCCAAAAGTGTCAATTAAGCGCAGCAGCTTTCAAGCCAAAGAGGTCGGACACTACAAATGAGTTTCGTTGTCATTGTGGAGCTGCTGCGGTGACACTTTAAAGTACAAGTTGAAGATAAAGAGAAGTAAAAGTGGAGTAAAGTCATCTGACATCCCTGTAACGGTACGGTGTAGAAGTCACACAGGATCAACAACAATTTCTGGAATTTTATTTTGACAGTTTATTTCAAGGTTTAAATTCAAAGTAAAGCTTTTACTTCTGGGAGCCAACCGCATCTAGTGAGAGTGATTTCGAGGGCAGAGAACCTCGGCGTATCTCTCTGAACTGAAGTTACATTAGTGAACCTTCGCTGTGTCGGGCCAAAATATCCCAAAGCGCCCTGACCCTGAATCTTTCCACAGGGAGTTCTTGACATTTAAGATGTAATCAGTGGGCCAAAATCCAGGCAACCTCCCACCAGTCGCTCACTTTTACCTTTTTGCACAGAAAGTGCAGAAGCTCCTCTCAGCTTGGAGTCACAGAGAGAGCTGACAGTCTTTACAGTAGATTCACATTATGCCACTAAAGGACCGTGTTTGAATTACTGGGATGGGAAGGCAGCCGGGAAAGTAGACTCTCATTTGAACCCTGAAGAAATTCAGCATCCGCCGCCAATATTTAATAAGTAGGCCTTATATAAATGCTCACAGTGACAATGCTAATATGCTAATATTTTTGAAGTATACTGTTTACTGTATAAAATATGCAGTCAATGAGCTCCCGAGTCTGAAAAGTGAATCGAAGTAGAAGTGCCTTAAAGCTGCATTGTTTGAAATGGCCAGCAGGGGGTGAATACACTGGTTTCAAAAAGAGGGCTGAGTGTATGTAAGCTTATGATTGAGGGGCGGGGCTATCTGGTGATTGACAGGACACCACGACAGGGTTGTACTCAAGTTCTCAGTCAGATCCAATCAGGATGTCCTGCCCAGCTCCACCCTCTCATCCAAATATGGTCACTTCTGGCTCCAAAAATGGCCACAAATCGATGGATGATGTCACGGTCAATTGCTGTGTCTCAATTCAGGGTCTGCATCCTTACGTCACAACGGCGCGCGAGGGCTGTCCCAATCCGAAGGCTCCTCCAGATGCTCCTTCTTCTCCCTGTTTTTGGAGGATGCACTGCTACTATCCTTCACGGTCTCACATATCCCAAGATTCTTTCCGCGCCCGAAAAACAAGAAGAAAGAGAGAAAATGGCGACATCGCGTGGCGTAGATCGTCACTTTCGCGGGCCTGGGCGGCAGAAATCGTGACATAAGGGTTAAACATCTGGTGACGCAACCAGGAAATGCTCCAAAGGCTAGACCGTCACATTTAACAACAGCTGACGAGGTTAACAAGGTCTCTCTGAAGGACTCGCCTTCAAAGACCACAGACCTTCGACCTTCGGGTCCTTCAGAGGATGCAGACCCTGAACTGAGACACAGCAAATATTAACCATCTTAGCCGAGCGTGTTAGCATGCTAACAATCCCAGAGAAATCCACGAGCTTATTCAGTTTGGTCGCACGGAAAAGGAAAATCAAAAACATCACCTCGTCTGTGAACATTTGTACCTGCGTCACGTCCAATCTGCTCGGATATGACTAATAAAAAAAAGTAATTAATTTATGTAAATTGCTACAAATTGTTACCTGCAGCCCCTTTGAGTATCAAAACCCATCTAAAGACACCGGCAACCTTTATAAAGCGCATTTAACTAGATCAGCTCTCTGTGATAGTGTGGATAAAGAGAGAGGGGAGCTGCTGTAGGTGAGCAGAAGAGGACACGCTTTCATCAACAATGACTCTAAAGTTCTCTGAATTGGTGCTGAAATGTTTTCTGTTGCAAGAATGAAATAAAATATGAAAAACTGGGCGAGAAAAAATTACTTTGGAGAGTTTTAGGTTAACTTTGCAACAGCAGAACGGGGGGGTTAGTCATTTTTTCATTGGGTCCCTGACCTGCTGGTGATTAAGATAGAGGAGTGTGTTTGTGTGTGATTGTGCAGCCGTATTTGTGTGAAATGGGATGGAAGAAGAAGAGGAGACACGCTGAGAGACACTGTAATAAAGTCAGCTCCTATCTGACGGGCACCTTTAATGACGCGCCATGCTGACGAAAAAACCTCCTAAACATTTACAAATCCTCCTTAATATCTCAAATTAAAGCTTACATCCAATCCCGAGGACTCCGTCTCCGATAACTGTGATTGCGAGAGTGTCATCGTATCGCATCACAATCGCCTTTTTCTGATTAATTGCCCTCCAGATGCGTACTGCATATAGCCCGGCACTCAACTCAAGGACAGCCACCTGGCGTCTGCAGTGTGCTGTGAAGAGAGCTGCCTGCTCATCACTGTTTGATCCTGCGAGCGCCAGCAAACCGGTGTTTTATCAGGACGGCTAATTATAGGCAGAGAAGGATGTGGAAACGGCATCCTGCCTCCAGAGGAACGCAGCGTGCCCACACATTCATTTGTAAGCGCACGTGCTGAGAGGCATCCGAGGGGGGTTGGCACAAGCGTTTTTTTTTTGTTGTGTGCGTGATTGTGGGGCGCATGTGCACACACACTCACAGAGATGTCACAGGATTCTTCCCTCCGAGGTTCACCGCCGTCCATCCATCACAGCGGCGGGACAGCGAAATGACACGGCTAACTGCGCCGCTGTGCGTGGTCAGTGACAGAAACATTTCTCTGGCCTCAATTTGGGGCCCTTGAACTCTGCGGTCTTTGTTTTGTATCCTCCCATAACCCCGGGTTTCTCTATTGTGAGGAGATTTGTCGAGGTTGTGTCTAGTTTGGGGGAGGTAAACGTCTCGCTGGGCTCCGGTGGAAGCGGCTGTCGCATGCAGAGGGAGCTGGAGTTCACCTGGAGCTGAGTTCACTCGCTTTGTTTGCTGAAGATGTCAAAAAAAAAAGAAATGTGCCTTTAGCTACAACAGCCACAAGAATGATAATGGTTGTTTTATGTGTTATTGATGATGATAAAGTTCCTCGTGAATCAGAAAACTTCTGCCAGAGTTAATGGACAAATAAAAGAATGCATTTCTAATGATCAAATATTTATGACTGCCTAATTGTATGCAAATTTTTCTTTGGCTATTTATCTAAAAACGACTGATCTTGAATTATCGAAAAGTGCATCAGAGGAAGTTAAAATGGATTACGCTATTTAAGTCGAAACACAGTGGAAAAAAAAACAAGATTTGGACACATCGGCACAGCGAAAGGAACATTTTCTTTCCGTCATAGAATGCAACTCTGCATCCTCACTGGAGGTCGACAAACAAGTCATTGGCGCAGAATGATCAGCTCGGTGCCGCGCAGCAGCTCATCTCAACTGAAAACGTGCGTCGGCCTTCAAACCGTCACCCAACCCATCTTTTCAGGTTCTTCTTTTATTCCCCCGATGGCTCAGCGTAGGTTCAAGAGTTATAAAGTCTGTGTGGAGATGAAACGAAAGTAATCCTGAGATTTGGTGTGTATATGCATGTGAGACGCACCAGCCGCGTCTCAAGGACGTCAGCTGACGACTCTTTGCCGCACAGTTCAGGGCACGAGTCATGAAACAGCTACTGCTTCTTTCTCCTGCTGTCTCTCATGTTTCCTCCACGCCGATCTTCCAGCATGTTGCAGAACTCCCCCCCCCGTCTCTCTCCTCTAAGCACGGTCACGTCATATAAATTATCGTACGTAATTTCCGCGGTCGTGACAGAGCGGCGGGACGAGCTCGGCTTCCTCGTTGCAGCGGCGGCCCCTCCGTGAGGGCTCCCCTCAGTGAGCCGAAGATGGAAACATTGATGTGTGCCATTCATCTTCGTGTCAGAGGTGTGTACGTGTGTCTGCCTCTGTGTGTGCTGTGTTGTGTTGTGCGAGTGCGTGTGATGTATTTTATTGATAGATGTTCTGACAGGCCAGATGTCTTCCAACCTGTCTGAGGCAGAAGAAGAAGAAGAAGAAGAAGCAGCCGGTTCTGATTTGTGAAGAGCTCAGAAGCTGCAGATGTCAGAAACCCAGAACAGCTCTCTCCTTCTCCCTCTCTTTTTCCTCCTCTTGCGTTTTTATACATGAGCACACAGAGACGTGATGGAGATCGAGATCGAGAGCTTCCACTCGGGGAAAAATTTGTATTTACGCACCCCGAACAAATATCTACCATAGCTACTGAATAAATGAATGAATGGCTCCGACGAGGCATTTATATTTAGCGGTAGCTGGATGCTGGTGCGTCTGTGCACTCTGAGTCACCCCCAAAATGATAAACTTGGCATCGTGGGATGTGGTAACTGGGACTGGTGTGCCCCAGTTGGAACGATTCTTAAGGATAAGCGATGAGAAATATATAAATGCCATTTAAACCACGGTTGTGTTAGAAGGGCTGGGTACTTATTTAGTCTAATCAGAGCTGCTTATTTTATGCTACCAGGTTACTTCAGGGGTTATGCGACCCCGCTGAATATGCAGAGTGATCGTCTCTGCAAACCAAATCCTGTGAAACAACACAAACACTCAAAGTCGTCCAACGATTGAACCCGAGGGCAGATATTTCACCCCCTCCGGCAGCAGGACAGGACATTTTGGCACTGTTAGGTGAAGTTATACGATGTAATGGTGGCGCTGCTGTAAGTAAGATGATAGTAAAAAAATAGAAGCTTGCAGCTAGAGCTCCTCGAAACCCTTCATTGTTTTACGTTTAGTTAATTTGTCCCGTCTTTACATCTTTTCCTCCTCTTCTAGTCGCATTTGCCATTTGACTTTCCTCTTTCCTGTCACGTTTCCCCTCTCGCGGTGCGCTCACGTGTATGTGTCCAAGCGAATTTCATCGAATGGGGGATTTTTATAATTTGATCTCCCACAGTAAGAAACGCAGACTTCAAGGAGTCTCAAGGAGAGCCTCCGACCGCCTGCTATGGAATTGAGCTGTTAGCTCAAAGACATTCAGTCCATCCCAAAAAGCATGAAAAGTTCAAGTCTGTTGAAATGTGAATTATGCATGTCGTGTACAGTATGAGGGTTAATGTTTGAACGCTCTGCACTTGGACACACACACAAGCATCTTGCATTACAATCCAAACCAACTTTAGAAAAAAAAAAAACATAAGAACGAGCTGACTTCCATTGATTTCATCCATAACTCGGGATTGTTTTGACACATGTGATACAAAAAAAAAAAACACAGATGAAAAAGATCTTGAAAGGATCCGCTCGATCAGAACCGGTGAAACCCACATGACGGTGGACGGTTACATCACTCCTGCACTGTTTACCGCCTCATCCTCCCATTTCATGAATTCCAACACAGCGAGCGTAATCCTTCTCCTGCCAGCAACACACCAGATAAATAAATCAGGAGGTCGACCTTGTGAACTGATCCGAGAATACAGTCGGACACAAACAAACCCGGCTCGTCCAAATACAACTGATGCATTATTTCATGCGTTTGAACTTCCCGTGGCCCGGGACTGATATCCCGTACACTGCATTTATTTAATCACTCGGACGCTCCTGCACACTGTATAAGTATATTCAGATCAATCACATTGATTTCGATGCTTAATTACGTTGTTTTAGTAACGGTAATGTGGGTAGCTGAGTGCATACAGGAGCACTGCCATCTCCGCAAGTAGTACGCTCATAGTTTCAAAAGAAGTGTATTTTTACTCATGGCGCCTGCACCTTTCAGCCTATCTCTGCTAAACCGGTGAATAATTTCAGCCAACATTCTGGTGTCTCTTTAAAAGCATTACACCTTTCACACGTATCCACAGATTTACGTCTGGAACATTCTGAATGTCTCAAAAACTCATTCAGCGCCGAGAGCACGCATGAAATGTGTTTTGAGATTGACCTCAAAGAGGGTATTTTGAGTCAAGGAAATATTTCGAGTGCATAAAAAGATTCCTATCAAATTCCTCAGTAACGAGGGCCGGTAGTTAGTCGCTCCCGCTCGGAGTACGTGGCTTCCTCCGCTCAGATGTTTGATGTCTGGACTCGTGCAAACACGGGGGGGAAATTAATGTGTGCGATAGGCGGTTTGCTCGGGAGGCGGGAAGCGCAGATAAACACCTTGGAGAGTCGGGGGGGCGCTGATTAGAAAACACAGGATGAAGTGCGTATTGTTCTTCTGCTTTAAAAATGAGGTGTTAATGAACACAAACGCACGGACTTGTTCGTACACGCACAGTTTGAGGGCTGCGCCTGCTCCGTGCTCCTCAAATGAGCTTCAGACGCACATGCATCACGGCAGGTTGTTTGTTTTGTTTTTCTTATCCCGCATAGTTTTATGCTCTATTAACAATTCAAATGCTGCAGCCGGTAAAAAAACACACAAAAAAGAAAACAAGGCGTATAAACCGGTGATACTCTTGTGTCCTTTTCTAGCTTCTCCATTCTGCTGCGGTTACATTGCTCGCAAAATCCACCCAAAAGCAGAGTAAGCAATGAAAAGCCTTTTATCAGCACAGCTGGGGCCCAAATATCCCGTGAAATTGTATTTAATATTCTCTCCCTGCTTTCTTGCCTAAGAGATGCCTCCTCATTTCCTTTGTGTTGCAGTAATGCAGAGAGTCAGGCCCCGTCTGCGCTCCGAGAAGATCTCCTGCTGCTCGTCACCTTCTGCAGTGACGGCTGGTGCGTTTTGAACCGGTGGGGTCTATACAAAAAAAAAACAAATGTGTAATTATAAGGTACCACAACAGTGTATTTACATGTTACAAAGAAATGCTGTGGTAAGTGAAGGTGCTTGAGTGATTTTGAATAATTATCCTTCATACTTTAGTTTGTTATTGTGAAATAACCAGATAAAAA
Source organism: Sparus aurata (assembly GCF_900880675.1). Classification (NCBI taxonomy): domain Eukaryota; kingdom Metazoa; phylum Chordata; class Actinopteri; order Spariformes; family Sparidae; genus Sparus; species Sparus aurata. The sequence continues at coordinate 27,713,376 of NC_044208.1, read as the reverse complement.
AAACTAGATAATATTATAACTATAACTATTATATAGGGACTACTTTAAAGGTCCCATACTGTAGTCAGATAAAGTAAGTGTGTTTTTTTGATTTTGAAGCAGGTTAGATGCTATATAACCACTGTTAAAGTGTCAACACCCTCAATCCAAGGAGAATCGCACAAAAGTGTATTCAGAAACTGTGCGCTCAAACGAGCGGTCAAGACTTCTGTAAGGTTGTGATGTCACAACTGTACAGTCACCGCCCTCAGCCACGCCCCCCTGCACAGCCATGTTTGCTAAAAAAAACACAATTTGATGCCTTACCCCTTAATTCCACCAGATCTGTGTTTGGTCTGTTTCCGCTCCGCCACAGCTGACTGTAATCTATGTGTGTGCTTCCACTGGCTCTGCTGTGTTGGGTATCTACTCCTTTGCAGCTTCCGTAGCGGATACACAAGGCGTCATTTCTGCTGGATGCCGGAGCGTGGCGCATCAATTCAGCTGAACTCAGTACAGAGCAGACAGGAAGTCAGTCATCGAATCAGCAACGTAAAATCTGGTTAATTTTCATAACAAAACACTCAAACAATCTCAAAATAAGAGACGAATCCAACACTTCTTGTTGTTGTGTTTATCACACATATATAACTGCAGTTGCACGTGTTTCTCTAATTATCTCAGGGAACTCCTCTGTGTCGCAGCTCCAGCTGTCAAGCAGTGCTGCTCTCAAAACAGAGCAGTAAACTTGGCGACACATTTAAGCACGATACACTTAAATATTTTAGATCCGTCCAGGAGAATGTTGTGATCAATTTATCCTCCCCTACAGAGAGAGACGCCCTCCTGTAAACACACTGATTGTGATGCAACCTCTCCTTTACAATGTAAGCCTACTTGTGTCTACTTCTGGCTGGTTGTCATGATGTCATTCGGTGCACATTTGTTAGCTATATAATTAACGAGGTACGCAGCCATCCTGTAGGAAAAACACAACGATTCTTTGATCCGGGTGTTAATCATCAGTAGAAGTGTCATTCCGTATATGCCTATAGATCTTCCTAAATCCTACGCACTGCACCTTTATGGCACAATGCCCACTTAACAGCACTGCTACGATTCAAACCATCTGCTGTCGAAGGTTTCAGTTTGCAGGTTTACCGGCAAAAAAAAATGAGTTAGACTGCTTTTGTCCGCCTGTGTATGAAATCAAGGACACGCTGTTGGAAAATTATTAAACGCTCATAGTGGTAAATCTGCACAGTGTCACCACTGTAAGCTGCACCATGTGCTTTGTGAGAATGGAAGGCCTGATAGGCATTGAAACAGTCATCTTAAGTCTATAAAGGGGGACCACCTTGCTGTCCTGGCGAGTTGTATGAGTTGGATAGTTTGGCCCTCGACAATAACAGAAGTTCAGATTCTTTCTTTCAAAAGCCTTTTCATATCTGAGGCAGAGTTATTTCTCGAACACAACGCGGCTGTTCGATCAGATTCTGTGGCTGAGAGGAGTCCAGCTAATACGTCTGACGAGCGACTGAACATCAGGTAACATCGTCATTCGCTGATTCAGCCGGTCAGCGTGACTGACCTTGAGCTCTGGCGCGCGGTGACCACCGGGCTCGTCGCCGCGTAGACATCTGTGAAAGTGTCACGCCGTGTGAGGAGTTAATGCGAGTTGAAGAGAAAAGTCTGTGATTAATTCCACGTCTGACTAATGCGACCGTCATGAGTGAAGGGAACAGAAAGCTAAAAGCAGAGAGGTGGGGTTTTTTTTTTTTCCATTTTTGTGTGCGTGTGTCCTCTGTGTTGCCTTTACGACCATCGAGTCTATTTATTATCTGAATGTAACCATGGGAATGGAACATTTTATTTCAGCTCCTTTTGTTGACTCGCCACCTCTCAGAGCCCCTTCATGTCTGTCTGTTCCTGTGTTTTGAAGAGCTGTTAACAACACTCCTACAGTCTTAGTGAAAAAAAAAAAAAAAAAAAGCATGTGCGAGGCCGTGCGGTCCTATAACATTCTGGAGGCAATGGCCCAGTGAGAGGGATGATTCACGTCGACAGCTGGGTGTAAAAAGGGACATCGCTGTAAGGGAATGCACCATTATACGTGTAATGTCATTAAAAAGCTGGGGGAAGGCTGTTTAACACGAGGCGGAGATAACACACACATGTGCGCTCGTATCAAATCTGTTGCTCCTGCACGCACAGGACACCTGAATAAACTTTGCTCAAGGTTTTTTTTTAGGAAACACCAGCTTCATGGAATCCTAATACCTGCACCCAAAGCTCCTGTCATTTTAAACCGATGCCATAAATATCCGGTCCGTGCTCTCAAATCATTCTGCTTTTATTGAGACACGGACGACTTTTTCTCCAAAAGCCAGAGAGGGTGAACACGATCCACAAACCGATTACCACTCAGGCTCGGCGTTTTTTTGTTTTGTTTTGTCTTACACCTTATTTGGTGCAGTGGAATCAAAACCCCGGGCTGTTTGCCCTCTCGGGTTTTTTGGCTCCTTTGAAGAGTGGAGAATGCTCCAATCAAATCCGATCTGCGTGAAACAACAGCTCCGCAGCCAGCCTGACACAGGTGATTTCACGCCACTTTCAAGTGAATCCTTGAGAGGGGAAATTTTAAGGTGGGAACCCAATCAGAGAAAAATGCAGTCTCTCACAAAAAAAAAAACCCCATAATAAAGTATTTTCCAAATTGCTCCCGGTGCATTAAAGTCACGGGGAAATTAAAGAAAATAAATGTGTGCTGGTGGAAAAACTCTTAAGGCATAAAATCCATCTACTAACACAACAACCTGGGACCTGCAGCTCCTCAAAGTTCAGTGAGTTGCAGCGTCAGATGATAGCCGTAACCTTTTCCATCAGACACCAGAGATGCATCCCCGTGTCTGTGATTGTACCCTTTTGAGAAATCCATAACTTTTGACAGCTCAAGATTAATAATGTTTTGTCCAATAAACAGCTGACCCCAGCAGCCGTGTGACTGATTACAAGCCGCCTGCTTAAACGCCGTCGTCGGGTGTTAATAGGAAAAAAAAAAACAAAGAGGAGCCGATGGAAAAACAACTGCAGCACTGCTTCTGCCTGCCTTGGACCGATCCAAAAGAGCGAAGATGAGGAGATGTGAGAGCTTTGAAAATCCTGGAGGGGCTCGATTCATTTTTCAGAGAAATGATGTTTAGAGGAGCACGAGGGTGAGGAGATTCTGGGGATGAGGAAGCACTTTTTTTTTTGGCTCATAATTAATAAAAGCGTTTAAAAATGGAGCTGACTTCCTCGTGCACCTCCAGCAAACATTTGTGTGGATTCACAAAATGAGGCTGACTTGCATTTTTAATGGGGAGACTCCAGTTTTATCCATCTAATGACATCATGGGCTGGAGAGAAAGCTGCGCAGTCTGTGGCCTCCGGGAAATTCTCCTCTGCTGAAGTTACTTTGCAGCTCTGCGGGTCAGAGCGGGTAACTAAAGAGTGATAATTGATTACAGAGCGCATATAATTAGATTAGCACATATATTCTGCAGGAGAACTGGAGGATTCAGACCTAAATAATTCACCGCCCACACAGACACACCTGCCTCAGAGGAGCTCGCTTGACTTACATGGAGTTTTACTGACATCTAGTGGTCGTAAAAGTAAATTCACACAGAAATCATGCTGCTCAGGTAGAGGAAACACTCAGATTCTTCGATATACATATATATATATATATATATATATATATATATATATATATATATATATATTACTGATATTATATCAGGGTTCCCAGGCATCATGGAAAACCTGGAGAACAGTTGATCAGTTTTTCCAGTCATGGAAAACACGGAATATTAGAGCAAATGCAAAATGTCCTTGAAAATCTTGTGTTGTCCTGGAACATTATTTAAACTCCCAAACCTACACAATACAGTGTAGTATCACTAGTACAATGTATAGTTTTATAAAAACAAAAAAGATTTTTCTTAAGGAAACCACTGAGTTGTTTTAAGGGACTTATCTCATTTTTATTTTGCATATTTAATATTGCTCTTGTTAAAGGAAAACGTCCAGCAGCCTTCAGCTTCTGGTGTTCATGCTTTTTAATTATTTGTCATCACGCAGCCATAGACAGAAAGGCACTGGGGTTATAAATTAATTAAGAAAGGAACATTTTAGTGTATGTGCGGCTCCCTGTCACTGAAAATGTCCTGGAAAATGATCTCTAGAAATGAATGTAACTAATATTAGCCTAAAAAAGCACAAGGAATAGTAAAATAATAACATCATAATACAATAGAGGAAAGTTAAAGCCTAATAATTATCATAGAAATGTGAAAAAAAGTACAGTAGAGTAGTCAGTAGATGTAGATTACATTTATTTTCTTTTTTCTCTACTGAAATATCAATTATTTAGCATTTCCAGCAATTTTTCAGTAACAACTTCACCCACATAAACATACTTTTAACTACATAAATGCAGTAAAAAATTACAAATTAAATTACAAAAATTAGGATAATTATTTTCCAAAGCAATTGAAGCTTAAAGGAGAACTTCGGTCGATTTAAACATGCAGCTTCATTGCTCAAGCTACCCTTGACTTGCCAGTACCGAAGACGCGAACAAATTTGATCCAGCCATTACAGAGCTCCGTGAACGGAGACGTAGCATTGAACGCTAACAGCATGGGGTCAGAACTTTACACTGTGTTTTAAGCGTCTTAACATGCTCCACATCTCACACCAAAAGTTATGCAACATCAGCAGACACCTTAGCACACAGCACTGTAGCGTGTATGACTCAAAATGAATAAAAAAGTAGTTAAAACAATGTGTTTGTGCAAGGAGCTACTTACCTGTTTGTTGACATCGGCGTCTTCCGGTAGCTAGGCTAAACTAGCTGATCCGTCGAGCGTGCATTTACTCCCTCACTGGCGGAGACGGAAACGTAATCCAGCATTTTCGTGTTTATGTTCATAATGTACATGTCCATGTTACAGCCTGTCATGAGCCATGAGCCTTACAATAGCCTGTTAAGCCTGTTAAGTGCACACTCGATGGATATGCTAGTTTGGTCTAGCTACCGGAACACACGGATGTCAACAAACAGGTAAGTAGCTCCTTGCAATGAAGCTGCATGTTTAAATCGACCGAAGTTCTCCTTTAAATTAACCTATTTAGTAGTAGGCAATTAGTTTACAGCAACAACAACAAAAAATATATATATATTTTTTTTTAATCTAATATTTATCTATTTACGTATTTGTATTTATTTTTATAATGATGTGTATATGTATATCATAAAAAACACACACAAAGAGTAATTATTCACATTAAGCTGTATCACCTCCGTGTTTACATTAAGTCTCCGTGGCCGTGACGTAAGCACGCACTTCACTTCCGGGTCTGGTCGCGCGGAGGAGCAGCGTCGCGGGGCGCAGCAGCATCTTAGATACAAAGAAGACGGCGACGATGGCCGACATCTCGCTGTATCTCACCAACGTGAACGTGTCGATAGGACAGACGATGGAGCTGCAGCAGGTCTGTGAACAGCTTCCTCTTCGAAGAGACACGTTTACTCGTGTTTACTGCGTGTGGTGGAGTCATGGTGGAGTCACGGTGGTGTCGCCTGTAGCTTGTTGTCACTTGTCAGCTGTGTTTGTTTGTTATCACACAAGGAAAAGATGTTTCTCCCTCAGTGAAGCTGTAATAACACGTCCTGTCTGCAGGCCGGAGAGAGGAGAGGGTTTATAGAAATACTGAGGTCCTCCTTCACCTCCTCCACCTCCTCCACCTCCACCCAAACCCACCCATCCTTCCTTCCAGAACATTTAGCAGACTGCAGTATAAATCTGTGCTTTTCTCTGCATTTTGACAGGATCGATTGTCATTTAGGAAATAATAGATGAAAACTCGACTCAAATTCTGACAGAAGAAGAAGAAAAGTAACAAATGTGGTTTATTTTGTTTAGTGAAGTAATTTCACGATGAAATGCTTCATAAATCAATCATAAAGGTTAAAATCATCAGTTGCAACTCATCTGAATAATGTTTATAAATTAGCTACACTCTATTTAATAGCATTAATTGCAACTTTTCAATCATAAATTGCTTATAAATAGCAATTCATTCTTCTCAACAGTGAAATAACTATTAACTCAAGTTTTGTTTAGTAAATTAGCATCATATGACAGATATAAAGTATGAACATGTGCATTTATCTGCATTTTGACAGGATTGATAATCATTTAGGAAATAATAATATCGGTGGCAGCAAATAGAAGAAAATTGGACTCAAATTCTGACAGTAGAAGAAGAAGTTTGACTTAAATGTGTAAAACTTACAGACACGGGCAACACTTTATATAATAACCATCATTAATTAAATCAATCGTAAAGGTTAAAATAATCTGTTATTAACCATTTATCATCAATCAGTTGAACGTCAGTTGCAACTTTTCAACAAACAGTTGCTAATAAATAACATTTCATTGTTTCTTAACAGTGAAATACTATAAACTAAAGTTTGTTTAACTGTAAATGTGCATTTTTTTAAGCATAGACTTGTTTATTTTAATGATATGACAGATATTATAAAGTATAAACGTGCATTTCTCTGCATTTTGATTGATAATCATTTAGGAAATAATAATATCAGTGGCAGCAAATACATGAAAACTGAACTCAAATTCTGTCAGAAGAAGAAGAAAAGTAACAAATATAGTTGATTTTGACTTAAATGTATAAAACTTACTGACATGGTCAACACTTTATATTATAACCATCATTAATAAATGGTACATTTAGAGTTTATTTTATCTAGTTAAGTAACTTCACGATGAAGTGGTTCATAAATTAAGCGTTAAGGTTAAAATCATCTGTTGAAACTCATCTGAATAATTTTTATTAACCAATTATCATCAACCAACTTCAGATCAGTTGCAGCTTTTCAATAAACAGTAGCTAATAAATAGCATTTCATCGTTCTTAACAGTTAAATAATGATTAACTAAACTTGTTATCATATATAATTGTTTATTTTAGTGTTACCAAATATAAATATTAAGATATCAAAGCTGAGGACGTGTCCTCCGTGTCCTCCGTGACCTCCGGCCCTGACTGTCTCCATGTCCTCCCACATCCAGAGCCCAAACCTGGGGAAGGACTTTGAGAGTGTGGAGCTCGGGGAGCTGGACAAGAGAGAGGAGCAGCAGCAGCAGCAGCAGAGGGAGAAGGTCCCTCGCAGGATCATCCACTTCTCCAGCGGGGAGACCATGGAGGAGTACAGCACCGACGAGGACGAGGCGGAGGAGAAGGAGGCGGAGAGGAAAGACCTGCTGTCCTCCCCGGTCGATGCGGTGAGGGTGAGGAAACGGTGGAGGGACGGGGAGAAAGGGAGAAAAGATCGGTTTGTGTTTGCTGCAGAAGTCTCCTGCTGACTGTACGTGTTGTGTGTTGCAGTCGAAGCTGACCTGGGGTCCGTACTTCTGGTTCCACATGTGGAGAGCCGCGACGTCCACCATCTCAGGTTCGTTCACCGACACGATTACATTCAACCTGAAGGAAACAATGAGGCCGTGCTGCAGGTTATCTCCTGTGAATACCATCAAAACTTCTCTAAAGGAATATTTAATCATCTGTCGTACAACAAAACAACTGACAAGTAGCACAAAATAGTCAGTGGAATCATTTTGTGTACCATGAGTTAGAAAATACATTTTGAATAAACGCAGGTTTTCAAAACAGGCCTTTTAATGAACAGATTGTACTTTAACACACTAGCAGTCTAACGAATGGTGATTATAGCTGCATATTAATCGCACACACGCCGTTGCGTACACAGCTAATTAGCTCAGCGTGTTATAAATACAAACTGCTACTGTCAGGAAGGAAGGCATCCGTTTGTGTGCATCAGTACGTTCCCGCTCTGTTTCTGCCGCAGGAAGGTCTTTAAAAGTGGATCTATGTAGCAATTTGAGGCAATTTACACGTATTCGTCACTTTTAATTGGAAATACGTGAGCAGATGTTAACATTTCGTCTCTTCTTCGCCTCTCTTCACTCCGCTCACAGAGAGCGACAGTTCGTTAAGATAGTTGAGAAATAGTCAGCTAACGACTAAACTCAAACCAAACTCACACATGGACTCGCTTTGTGATACAGAACATTTCTTCCGTCTGTATTTTGCAAATCTGTGTAAATTTAGATGAAGTCAATTTATGCTGCAGAGCCAGAATTTGTGAGCTCAGCAGTGGATCGGAACAAGAATATGTGAAGTCATGTAGCCTGAAGATGAAGCGGTTCGTTCTTCATCCACAGAAACATGGCAGCTGAAATTGCTTCTGATTCTCTTGCAGCCTGCGACTACCTGGGCGAGAGGATGGCCTCCCTCTTTGGGATTACATCCGCCAAGTATCAGTACGCCATCGACGAATACTACAGGATGAAGAAGGAGGTACGTGACACTGAGGTTTTGTTGTTGTTGTCGTTGTGAGTTTGTACTCGTTTTACCAGCTGATGTTACTCCCTGTGTGACAGAGGGAGGAAGAGAAAGAGGAAAACCGCCTGTCGGAGGAGGCGGAACGATCCGTCGACCAGCCTCAGGACGACGAAGACGAGGCGATCACCGCGGCGGAGCTGCCGGAGGAGGCCGACGCTCGCCCTGGTGTGACCTATCAGATCGAGAATGAAAACCGGGCGCCTTCGAGGACCATCGTAGTCCCTGCGATCGTCACGGCGACCTAAGCATCCCTAAAAAAAAAACAAAGAAAAAAGAAAGGACGTTTGTGCTTTGATGTCTGTCTGTTTGTAAAAGAAGGAAACACTACTGTCTTGTTTCACCGAGCACCGTTTGGTTTGTATACGACACAGCTTTAGATGGGCAGCGCTGCTGTATCGTGGTCGTCGGGGCGACATCAGTAGCGGTGGAGCGACTCCTCCGACTACTCAGTGTCCCTTTGCAACAGCGTAGCGACTCATGATGCGGACGACTGCTGGATAACGGAGCGACGTGCCATCACACGTGTTATCCAGCCTGTCTCCAGCATCATCAGTCGCTGCGGCAGCCTCCCCGATTTGTAAACGTTTCGCTGTGGCGTGAAGGTGAAATGTTGCTCCCCTGTGCCTCTGACGGACCGGACACTGTGCCTAAATCACCAATACAGCCATGTCAGCGACCGATCTGGACGAGGCGCGTGTTCAAACACCTGGCGCACGTACGACAGCTGTTTCTTTTAGTCCAGATCGGGTCGAACTGGTGCAAACCTCGATACAACCCGGCTGCACCAAAGAGCTGGCCCTTCTAACACTCCCTCACACGTCGATTAGCTCTCTGTGTTCTGTATTAATGTGTATTAAGCTGCATTGCACTGAGCAGATTTAGCTTCGGTTATCAAATCATCCGTCGGACCGTGAGAATGACTGACTGACCTTTTGTTTAAAAGAAAAAACTATGAAAAACGGGTTTAGGTGTTTCTCCGTTGCTCTTATTATCATCAGCCTTATCTGCTGTGGACGCATGGTGGATGTGGTGTGTTTGCCTTTCACAATGGCAGGGAGCATTGTTACACTAAGTCTGTATAACCAGTAAGTAAAACTTACATTTTTAACTGTTTTTTAGTACGATTTTTTAATATTTATGTATTTATTTTGAACTGAACTGACAGAGCACTTGATTTAAGCATTTATTTTCTATTGCTTTAGTTAACGCTGTAATGAACTGTTAATAAAATCATAATATTTGTCTGATTTTTACACACGTGTCTTTGTCCGTTTGTCAAGATAATTCAGAGTAAATGGACGATCGTTGGTTTTCCAGAGTCAGTGTTGGCAGCGGTGCTGTGTTGTCTGCTCACAGCGGGAGTGACGTGAGCGATCGTCTTTGTCACGGGGAAACAAAGAGCCTGGTGTTGTCCTGTGAGCAGACCGCTCTGAGGTCAGAGACCTCGTCCGCCCGCCGCACAATGCGTCCATTCTCGGGGTCAGAGCGGGTTCCTGTGGTCCAGAACGACCTCCGCAGCCGTCACGCCGTCACTGAGGGCCTCTGCACAACAGTGGAACAAGTCATACTGAATGAAAACATGGATCAGGAGCAGAGGAATAGCTGGAGGGCCTGATTGTGGTATGCATATTAAAATCACTGTGACATTGGCTCGGCCATGACCTGCTGTTATTTTCTACAGCAGTGATGAAGTCCTCGTTTTGCAACACAACCGGCGACACTGCCTGCATTTGTATTGTGACATCAGTTATCACACAAACGGAAAATCTTCCGGCTGTATCATTATTCTCTGTTCACAGGAAGAATCAAGACAATACAGCTGATTTAATAAATATATATATATGTGACAAACGTTTGAATAATGAGTGTGTTCGGAGATACAATCTGACACCCGACACAGAAGCGTGGGAGAGCGCGGCTGTTCAAAGAAGAAGAGTTCTGGCTTTTTGTTTTAATTAACGAACGGATCTGAACTTTCAGAAAACGGAGGAAAGAACAACTTTCCTATGGATGTGAAAGAAAATGTGTCGCTTCTGGTGCACAAACTTGTTGACAGTGAGGAGGATGAAGATGTGAGAGATGATGAGGCCGAGCTCTGAAGCTGGTTTATCATTATTATTATTATTATTTATTTTATTTGAACAGGGACAGTGCACAATTAACCCTGTATATAAGAAGGAGAGATGCATTGCACCGGGTTTTAGCAAGTTGCTATTTTCCACCTGTTGTCTCTGGGCAGGTAGATGGAACATACAATTAATTAAAAAGTTACTAAACTCACAGTTGTGCAAAATTTCAATTACAGTTTTTAATCGGAGTTAACGATGACGTCACACCAGCCAGCAGAGAGTCCAGAAGGCGATCGCTCCAGTTGGCAAACAGATTTTATCTTCAGACAGATTGTTTACATTTGCTTTAAATTTCCTGGACTCACCTGGCACCTGGCAACCCACATGAAGGCCGGCTAAGTCAACGACCCACAAAACTCTGAAACTCAGAGCTCACTGTGACCTTAACGACTGTCAGGACACTCCCACACAGAGTTTAACACCCTGCGACTCCCCTCCAGTTAGTTAAAAGAAAGAAGAAAGAAAGTGAAACACGTCCGGTTGCCGACGATGCAGCACGTATGATTACCATCAACCTGGCTGACTGAGAACCCTCATCAACATCTCCCTCGCTCAATTTTTCTTGTGTTTGTCAGTGTTTTTTCATTTTAATGACGACGTAGTCTATAATTTTAAGAAATCACTGGCAATCGTTTCTCATCGCGTGACGGGAATGCTCAGTTTCCGTTCGACTGTGATTACAAAAAGCCTCCGCTGATCGGAAATTACATACTTGGGAAAACTGCAGACTCACAAACAAAATATGAAAAGCGAGGGCCCGATGCGGCTTACATCTCGCACCGCGTCATTATGGTGATGACATGATGACCGTGGCTCGTCTCTAATAGTCACATGTGAAGTCAGTGCCAATGCCACAGCCGGGGGCCACACAAGGCAGCGTCTCACAACATCCAGGCTGACACACAATACCGCCCACTGACAGGCTGCACACTGCACACAGTCATGACACACTGCAGATCATCCATCACGCCGGAATGCATAATTTAAGAAAACAGCGGCACAGGGCAGATTTTAAATGACGTTTCCGATCGCAGACGACTATTTCTGTTGGTGCCGGGTCGGTATCAGTTGGGATGTGAGCCTGGAGGCGAGGCCTCGCCCGCGCTCTGCCAAACGCACTCTTATTGGAAAAGACTCGGATCCTTCAAAAACAGCTCCTGGCTGTTTTTATCTGTGTTATTTATTTATGTGCTTTCGAGTCAATTATGTATAAACTTAAAGCCTCAGATGGGAGTTTTCTTTCTGATGCACACATTGTGGAATCCTCGAGACTTGTTTGTTTCATAAATCTCATATATGTGAGGTATATGGAAGCATGTGTGTGAGGGGCAGCTTGAGACTGGCAGGATTTTAAAGACACCAAGGACGTTAGATTAAATGTTGATACATGATTGGAGGTGGAACCACGTTCATTCCTCTGAAATCTGCCCAGTGGACTTTCTGAGGCCCAGCTCGACTTCCAAGGGTTGAAAATATCCGGATCTTCTTTGTTGTGCGGCCCGCAGAGTGTGTGCACCAGAGACTTCTTCCAACCGAGCCGGCCAGCTTCTGGTTCAGCGCCCGGCTGACTCGAATGGGGATAAAATAACTGTATCTCTGCTGGACTTTCCAAATGTTATCGGACCGAATGGCTCCAGTTCGGGGGGGAATGTATACACCTTCTTTCCCAATGTGAGCTTACAGGAATAAAGTCAGTATTGATGACAGTGGGTTCCATAAAGTCATCTTTTCTTTTGCAACACGAGCTCAGCACCTCAGCTAACAAGCCAAGAAACGACCTCTCATGTGGTCTCGGCAGACTCTCTGCTCTCACGTCCGTCTCTGCACATAAAGTAATCGCCTCCAGCGTTAACCTCCGCTGCCGGCCAGCAGACACCAAATCACAGACTAAATCGTCGCAGCTGCTGTGTTGGTTTCAGCTGTGTCAGCCCCAAAAATAACTCACTGCGTCCAGGTTCAATACACCATAAAATATGCAGGGTTAATAATTCACAGTGAGAAAAAGGGCTGGAAGCGCTATTAACTTTGTAATTAGTCGGTAAAGGAAAGTGGAAGAAGTGTGGAGAGCTGTGCCCGCAGACACACAACTGTTTACTGTGCAGGCAGGTTTGTTTAAAGGGACAGTTCACCCCCAAAATCAAACATACATATGTTTCCTTCTACATGTAGAGCTGTCTGTCCATCTAGAATGTTTTTGGTTGAGTTAGAGATATCAGCCGTAGAGATGTCTCTTGAATATAACGGCACCAAAAGCCAAAATACATCCACCGCTCGTATCAGCACGCTAAAGGAAGCATGCATCTACCTATGGACTGCGTGGGATTAAAACATTAATAGCTGAGCTGTAACACTGGCTAGCTTTGTTAGCTTAGTTAGCTAGCCTCTCATCCATGAGTAGACGCGCGCTTCCTTCTGCCTGATGACACGGAGAGAAAATAGTCCCTAAATAAATCTGCTCACGAGAAGATCTGTGGGTTTTCTTGAGTCACCGGGTTATTTATTTGGGGATGAACTCTCCCTTAATCTTTATTAGACTATCTAGTCATTATTTTCACTTCCTTTTTTTCTAAGTGACTCTCTCTAGAGTCTAAAGTTGCTCAAGAGAAAATCTAAAACCAGCAAAATGCTGCCGTCCCTGGAGAGTCCACTAGAGGGCAGTACTGGATTTAACTGGAGTAGACTAACTGGGGTTATTATGGGCCAGTGGTGTCACTGAAGTTCAAACTGTGATTGTAAATAAACTGACTTTGGGAGAAGTTTGGGGACCATCTGAGGGCATTTTTGAATAATTGCTCCGACAATATACACAAAGGTGTGGAAGTAAAGCACATCGTGCCGAAAGAATCCTGATAAAATATGAAATCAACGACAAACAGAAAACGTGCACGTTCAGCTTTTCTTCTGTCCGAATTTTGGAGTCTGATTACGTAAGGAGAAGTTTAGCTGAGTGTCCGTTATTGGTCTTTTGGAGGCCGACAGTCTGCGAGCTGGTGAGGCAGAGAGGAAGCTGACTCCCATCTATTCGAGCAGCTTCCCTGTGGGAGACATGAGACACGCAGCAGTCATCAGGCAATCTGTGATTAAGAGGGAAAATCCAGAGTTGAGGATTCACAATGCCATTCCTTGTGACTTTGTGTTTACTGGTGCAGCCTTCAAAGTGTGTGTGTGTGTGTGTGTGTGTGTGTGTGTGTGTGTGTGTGTGCGCACATGAATGCTTGCCCGCATATATGAGCTTGTGTATTTTCGGATGTGTGTGAAAGGGTCTGTCCCAAACTAAAACCTACGTGTGTCGATTCCACGCGCCGGCCTCGAGCGGTTGCTGCTTCAAACATACCTGACATTTTTTTGCAGGCTCGGAGAAGTGGGGGTGGGGACCAGAGGTGCTTTTTTAGCGCTCTGGGGAGACCAGTTCAGCAGGCATTCTGACTTCTGATGTACTCTAAGGTGGTGCATGAGTCTAACCACATGTCCTTAAAAAAAAAATGCACAACACCACACCTGAGTGCCATGTGTGCTCACGTGCCCGGTTAATCATCGGATTAGTCACTTCCAAATTATTGTTACAGATGCTTTAAATATGCAAAGTTTGTGCCGCAAGATGCAACACACCCCTTCAGAGCTGACTGCAACCTGTCTGGGTTGGGACGCCTGAAAAAAAATAAATAATCCCCCGCTGCAATCCAACTTCCTCAGGATCAAACATCTGCTTTGGTTGTAACGGAGACATGTATATGAATGGAAACAGAGACAAAGGTGAGGAGGGGGGTAAAGACACAGAGGGACAGTGAGACATATAGAAAGACAGGAGGAGGGAGGATGATGAGAACAGCAGCAGCCCCTTTGATGTGGGCCTCAGCGGGGCCCTGTGTGTCTAAGACGAGGCAGGCCTAGTGAGGGCAGGGGATTTCCAGCTCCGCTTGGTCTCCTGTCTCACCCCCTTAGCCTTTGCTTCCTCCGTGGGCTAACAGCTTCAAAACACAGACAGCCCTCTTACAACGAGACGAAGACTCGAGGGCCGACTCTGAGTGTCACTGGGGGGATGACAGACGCTGACATTTTGGTGATAGTTTTAGTTTTGTTGCCACATCCCTCTGGGGGGTAAAAAAAAAGGTGTAGAATGTGTCTTATTGTAGCTCGAGTTGCTTTTCTTTCAGTTCACATGCAACACGATGACAGTGTGACGTTTATGGAAATATGCCCGCTGCCGCATCAAAATCATGCTCCGTCCACAGTTTGCAGTCAGCATCTATACATCATTCGTTTCCTTTAATTCTTTCTCAAACACACACATGCATATTTATCTTTACATGCACAGAGAGCATCCTATATGTGTGATTATGATCTGCGTTACATGTGAGCGAAGCCGCTCTGCAAAGTCTTCTCACACTCGCTCAGTCTGTCTGTCTGCACAAAGTGCCCTTTACACACCCAAAACACACATGCAAACACGCAAAGGCAGTCACACGCACTCGTGTGTCAAAGACGAACTGAACACACACACACACACACGCACGCAAGCACATGTGCGACACACACACACACTGGGTTGTGGAAAGTCCCTGGCACTGGCTGCCTCCTATCTCAGCTGCAAGTTTGCTAGTACAGGTGGCGGCTACAATGACAACGATGCAAAGATAATATGACCTGTGAACCTTCGCTGCCTACGATGTACCAGCTGCTCCAGCGTTGATTGACCTGCTGTCGGCTAGAAAAAAAAAAAAAAGATAAATTAAATGCAGATATTAAAAAAAAAAAATGGGGGGTTTTTTCAAGGTTCAAAATTAACATCAGCCACAAGCTAATTCTGGCCGACAAGCCTCGAGTTCATGT
Source organism: Sparus aurata (assembly GCF_900880675.1). Classification (NCBI taxonomy): domain Eukaryota; kingdom Metazoa; phylum Chordata; class Actinopteri; order Spariformes; family Sparidae; genus Sparus; species Sparus aurata. The sequence continues at coordinate 27,697,939 of NC_044208.1, read as the reverse complement.
TCGGTTGTGTGGTTTTCTGTTTAATCATTCTGCTGCAAAGCAACAGAACAAAAAAAACAAAAAACAGCTGAAGTCATAGATTTTTAATTTTTAAGGCATAAGAAACATTTTATCCATGGCTCACGTCATTTTGACCAACTGGACCCTCAGCGTAGTTCAGAATTCCAAATATTTGATGTCTTGTTAAAACACTTCTCTTTTATTTGACAGAAATGATTTAATTTCACTACTTTAACCTTTAAATTGTGTGCAGCCTGTCTCTGTATATACTGTCTGCTCTTTTTTCCATCAAACGCGGCTAGCTGAGGTTTTGTCTCTCATTAAGACTTCACTTTTTAGTCATCATTTACACATGAAGTATAACTTTTACTCTTCTCTGTTCTTATAATCATGATGGTATTTTGTTCACGGTGCTCTGTTGTTCTGTGTTGGATGTCCGGAAAGCTGTGGGCCTGACTCAGTTTATGAGCTGTCTGAGGCCGGCCCACAGCTGGAGATGTCTTTTTTTTTGCCAAAAAAGAAAAAAGAAAAGAAAGCTGATCGAGCCACATTGCACACACACTTTTGTATATGAATTTAAGCATCTTTGTTTTTAAGCGGAGTTGCATCTATCTGCAGAACACGTCTGTCTCCTCCTCGGGCCTGAATGGAATGCATGAGTCAGTTCAGCTCCTTCATCAATGACCGGACCTGACAGTATCTCAACTGTTATCACACTGTCTCTGATTGTCAAACACATTATGACTCAAGCTCCCGTCAGCCATCGACCGGTGGATAAGCGCGTCCTTGATCACCACCTCCCTGACGCTCTTCTCATCAGGATACAAATCATGGCTGTAGCCTCTCAAAAGTCCCCGTGCACAACTCACCTGATTTGTTTTGATATGCGCGTATCGTAACTGACCGTAACTGAGGATCAGACTCTCGCAAACACCAGCTCGTAATAATTTCACACCTCTATCGGAAGTACAAGTTTCAATCGGGGACACGGTCAGAAGGACGGCCACAAAGACACAAACTGCGACATGCATGCAGCATGATGACACAAAGGGATAACAAAGAGACGTGAAACAACCACAACCTAAAGGTGACATCAAACAACTGGATCACTACGAGATAACGACTTAAAAGAGACATGAAACAGCAATCAAGAGATCAAACTGCTTCAAGGAGACATCAAACAACTGCAACGTCGGGGCGGCTGTGGATCAGAGATAGAGCCAGCGTCTTCTTATCGGAAGGTCGCCGGTTCGATTCCCCTGATCTGCATGTCAAAGTGTCCTTGGCAAGATACTGAAGCCACCACCATCAGTGTATTAATGTATGTATGAATTACTGCAGGACAAAAGCATGTGATAAATCCCCTAAATGTAACATAAAACGACTTAAAGAAGCCGTAAAACTAACATAAGATTACTACAAAGTGACACAATAAGTCATAAAACATCCCATGAGAGGAAGAAATGCCAAACAATGCGGCTGCGTCACTCGCAGTCGTCATTTACGTCTTGCCACCGTAGGAAGGGTGGTGACCTTCTTGTCAGCGTGCCCATTGTGTCATGATCAAAACCAAAGGGCTTTAAATTTGACTCATATCATATTTATACTTATCGAGAAAGTGCGCCTCCATTTCCCTGAATCTGTGCCACAGTCTGGCTTCCCCCCATTCAAACATTTCTTTGCCCCTGTTTGAAATAAAATAGGGAGAAAAGAACGGGAGGGAGTGTAATGAGGTAACAGCGAAATGTCCACCTTTGACTCCCTGCGCGACCACATAAATGTCATTTCCACTTGGAACAAGTAGCTGTGGTTCTGATTATTTTGGCCTCTCTGACTTGACTGGTCAGTGGGTGTTTTGTCTTGCAGGGTGGAGGCCCGCTCCCTTTTTTTTTTTTTTCAGAATGGCTTATGCAACTGTTGGTCAGAGGGAAACGGTAGTGAAACATCCTCTGCAGAGTAATGGGCCTGCATGGGTGGAGCGCGAAACTGCAAAAGGACACTGACGTCCAGATGTATACTTTAGGTACTTTCCTCTGTAAAGAGCAGTCCCCCGGTGATTGTCACTCGTGTTCTCAGGTCTGACTTACAGCGAGATGTGTGAACAGGGGTCTGAAACACGGAGGCAGCACATCAGTCAGCCTCCTCCAGGGTTAATGACAAACAGCTCAGCTTGAACTCAGGTTAATATTTGTGGGCACGCTACCTTCTATTTGAGTCATTCACAGACAACCATGAATGAAAGCACGAGCTACGTGAAGCACAAATTGGATTTTTTTTTTTTTTCCATTTCCACTCTTGAAGCAGTGACATACTCTGTCCTCCAGACAGACAGGCACCATACAGAGACTCATGTGTTGTGAGATATGATTACAATAATAATAAACACATGTTTTGTATCATCTTGTATTGGTACGTCATGGCGCTTCATTAAAAAAAAACAATGTCTATTGAAAACATCCTTAAGTTTTTTTAGCTTAAACCGCAAAACAAGCTGATAAAAGCGTCCAAAGAACAGCTGATTTGTGACAATTTAATTTAGTTAATTACCTAAATAATTGCCTGTTAGTACGCAATAACATTCTGCAGTTATGCAGCAGACAAAAGTCAAGAGTTCATAGCTGCAGTACGTGTTTTTAGACCACAGACATGGCCGATAATGCTCACGTGTTTGCAGAAACAGCACGACCAGCCGACATGGAGCAACATTAGCAGTCGTGCTTCTGGTCACCCTGCAAATGTAACACCAGTATTCACTCTCTTTTTGTGCTTCTATCCAGTACTGACATTAACATCTGGTTCTTTAGCCTGAAAACGCTCCGCTTTGTTGACCAGCTAGTCGCTAACTTTGCCCTTTTTTTTTGCTATTTTGTGCTGAAAACAGACGTCTGCCGTGTCTGCAAACACTCCCGCTGACGGGAGCGAGAGGGAACCAAGTTAATAAAGCTGTAAAGCACTGCTTCCTGAGCAGATCTCACCATCGGCAGATGGATAGGGTATTTATTTATTTTTTTTTAAATCATGCTGAAATCACAATGGTAGCATCACAGAATCCTGCGGTCGGCTGGAAACTATCTGCAGCGGGGTCCACTTGGATGCAGATCGAAAACCACCCTCTCTTGGCGATCTCGGTCTGCTTGTTCTCCGACACGTTTTGCTGTGTTCACATTCGCCCAAACAAACCGATCTCTGCGGGGGAAAACACTTCTGGTTTTTAAAGCATCTGCTCCGAAACAGGCCGGGTGTAGACAGCCCGTTCCCCGATTCTCTATTGTTTGATCACATGTTTCATATTGCACATAGTCATCTGGCACCTCTGAATATAACATGTCTATTAGTGCAGCTTTAAACACATGAGCCTCTGGATTGGCTACAGAAGGCCGAGCACAGAAACTCGTGTGAAACTCTCCTCATGTCTATAGTTAGAAAGTTCAACTAATCTTGAAAGGAGAACATAAAGCCTGGTATTTATAGACGAGCTCTCTGTCTGGTATCTGCAGGCCAAAGAAAGCAGCCGGTTCAATTCTGTTTTTAAAAATGTGTTTCTAGTAGCATGTGTATATATTTATTCAGCTTCTCTCCGTCCTATTCACGGATTATGACATCCTCATCCGTGTCCAGTCACCTACAACCTGCAAAAGAGGAGTGTAAGAGGCAAAAGGTCATGCAAACGTTGAGTGTGTGACTCTGCAGGGTGTGGTAATTAGAAGACATCACCTAAATAAACACACACACACACAGATAACATGATTTCATCGGGCAGGTCCAGCCAGTACATGTTACATGATGTTTTCTCGCTGCTGAGAGGAGAGAATGTGAAGAACGCCGTGTCCCGGAGGGATTTTCGAGAGCAGAGATAAATCGTGAGCGTAGATCATTGTCAGTGAGGACATCTCGTCCCAAATCTCTAAAATGCTAACACAAGGAAATCTCCCGACAGCCTTGAGGAAGAGGACACTCCCTGCTTTTGTTGTGCTCTGCCTGGCCAACCCACGCTGCAGCAAAACAATAGATATTTTTAGCCTTTTGTTAAATTTAAACCACTTACCAGCGCCATTAAAATGAAATTGCTATTTACATTTTCAGCTGCCTTTTTTTTTGTTTGTTTGTGGCGAGCAGAAACCTGTCTCCAGCTCGCTGCTTTGATAAAAAAGCACTTGCGGCTGAAATCTTTGCAATCTCTTGTCTTTGTCACGGTGAGGGCATGTGCGGTGAGGTGCGCTCAGAGCCCACGATACCAAATACAGCCTCGTCGCTAAGTGCTTGTTATGTCTGCGCCTCGTACGCAAGTGCTGTGTATTTACAGAGAAAAAGACTTTGGCTCTTTTATCTTCCCTTTAAAAACGTCCCCGACACAAAGGATCCCACGCCTTCTGGAGTCGCTACTCGACCGGCCTGTTTGTCTGTCTGTGGGGGAAACGGTTCATGACACACAGAGGGAAATATGAGAGGAAGAACAGAGGGAGGCAGTCAGGCCACTCATTGTCCCGAGTTGACGATTCAGCGGGACAAAATACATGGAGACACGCAGTGAGAGAGGAATTCCCCCAGTAAGTTCAAACGATTGCAGATGTGCGCCTGGCCCCGGCTGCTACTGCACACATCTGGGCCAGGAAAGCTTCCCCGCACGCCTCCTCGTCCCCGTCCTCCGAGCCGTCTCCTCTTCATAACACTGCCCTCTGCTCTACCCTGGAAAAGCAATCAGGGTAGAGAACACACGGCCGGTGTAAGCTGCCACTCACCAGGCCGACTGGTCCGCCAGCTGCGGCGGATCCGCGGCAGAGCTGTGCATCACGAGAGGGCCCTGAAAAGACCATTATCCTGGCGGCTGGGAGGAGAGATTTGGCGGAGGGAAAGTTTGGGGGATTTCAGAAGGGAGAAGTGCAGCCTTTCAGTAACAGTGCTACTGGAGGTCAGCAGTAGTCCGCCACCTCTGCACAACTTCTCCTATAAAAGGTGCACTGTGCAGTTCTGGAGAGGAGATTTTAATCCGAAGAGAAAGATCCTCACTGACACAGTTTCATACTGCTTTCCTGTGGCGGACCCTGCCACCTTTCTGGCTTCAAACAGCATTCCTGGAACCTTATTTTCCTCTGAGAACAGCTTGTTTATTCACTTCTGGAACACATACTTCTGAATTATTAATATTATAAGTACTGCAGCTAAGGTTAAAAGTCATGTATGGACACCACTCCTCCAAATAAAGCAGCTTTCCAACATTTAGCGCAGTTTTACTTTGAAATGCATGAAGCCCTTTCGTGAGACAAACACCAAAGTAAGCCAGAAAGTAAAAAGGTGTGAATGAGTAAGCCTGCATGCATGCAGAGTGGCGAGTTGTTAAATAAAAGGGAACATTCTCAGCTGCTGTTCATGTTTTTATAATTGACCTGAATTAGCTTCACACACAAACAGGAGGCATCCTTGGCACCTTCCTCCGCTGGCACACACTCGTTGTTTACCTCCTGAAAAGCAGACGAGCACCTGAGTCGGTCCGACTTGTTTCAGCTCACTCAGACTCGACAGGCGCTCCACCTCGGCCACATGCATCCCCCGTGCCGTGCGCATGCGCCAACACACACTAGTGGGAAATTCCCAGCAAAAATTCCACTCCAGCAGTCCTCTGCGAGCGCATTCCTGCGTTTTTTTTTTTCATAACATCTTCGCTGCTGAAATGAAAGTCGAATTTACAGTTGTGGAGGCAGTTTTGAAGCACCAGCGTTAGCCTCGAGCGAGCAATAAATCTTCCCAGGCCGAGGATATTGCATGTAAGCTTATCCCTGCAAGATTTCCTGGATGCTGCTCACTTTGGGGAATGTGGGGGAGCATGAAAGAACAGGCAGAGGGGAGAGGAGGGGGGAGACACCAAAGGATTTAAGAGAAGAGTCACTGCGTAGGTGAAAAAAATGTTAAATACAGCAAAATATCGCCCATTAATTAATTGGATTCTTCCTCTGAATAGACTCCCAGACTATACAGCAGCTCAGTGACTTAACCATCAGTCATATCAGTTGTTTAATTTTGGGGGAAAAGTTTTTTTCTCAGTCCAAATTCCCCTCGCACTCCGTGACGCGACTCCACGGCTGAACATAGTTATTTATTCTTACTTCTGTTTGAGTATCCAGCATAACCAAAATAAGATGGATGAGAGCATGTTTTTCCATTTGCGGACAATGTGGACATTCAATTAATGAATGCCTGAGTGTGTGAAAGGGGGGATTTTTATAGGCGTACAGTAGTGTGCACAAAGTGAGTCATGCCTTCTCGGTGACTTGGATCGGTCTCGATCCAACGTGCGCCGCAAAGCGTGTCTATCAAGCTGCGGTCTCGCTCCAGAACTGCCCAAGACTTAATAACACAACAGTCTTATTGTTCTTGTTGGTCGTCCACATGTTGGTTTGACGGATCTCTTTCATCATCATGTTCGTATGTAATGGTCCCGAGCACAGTTGGTTTGGCCACTGCTGCCTGATAGCCGACAGTTGGCATTGCTGCAGTGCAGCAGGGTGTTTCCTCTCTTCTTAAGCCATCAGGAGATTACTGACTCCACTCTGTTATTACTGAGGCCACCGGGAACTACTGGCCTGCAGAATTACTCCACAGATGGGTTTTCCAGGTTCTGTATCAGCTATCTGTACCTGGAAATTCTCGTCAGTTTCCAGTCCAGGGCATCGCTTTAGTGCGGCTGGAAAGAAGCGCCACGTTTATTTAGATGCTTTGTGTTTCTTAATGATCGATTTTCAAAATGAGCCCCTTTTTAAAGTAAGTTTATATGAAGTATAATGTTGGCTGGTGAACACAGAGGAGCTGGCAGCCATAAAGAGACTTATATTAGGAGAGCTAAAGCTAAAACTCCAAACTGATCCAGAAAATCAGCTAATACTAAATTCAAACCTTATTGACTGAGTTGTTGTTGGATCCACTGGAGTTGCCAGCGTTTCTGTTTTTCTTCTTAGAGCTCAACAAAGTTAGAAGATCTGGCGTCGAAGCCCGAGGGCGAGGAGCTAAAGTTGCACTCGCTGTCAACGCATGAGTAAAAAGAAAAAAAAAAAAAAACCCCTGCATGTCTGGTTTGCACACCCGCTATCAAATGATGGGCATTAAAGGCAGACATAATGAGATAGCTCTGCATGAGGCATAATTGACCAGGAGGATGATACGGTGAGCAGGGTCTGAGGCGAGGCTGACAAAGCTCACCAGCAGAACCTGATAGTTAAGGCCTGTCTGAATACGCCTGGTGGTGAGCAGAGTAAGAGACGCTCTGCGAGACACTCAGCCCTCAAAAAAAAAGACAAGAGCGTCTTGAGAAAAGAAGAAGAGGTTTTGGGTTTCCTGCTGCCCTGTGGCACAGCGGAGTGAGACCTGTTTACTTCCTCACGCAGGCGACTTGCTGCGTGAGAACGTGAAGTTCAGGTTGTTTGTCGTCATGTGAAGCCCCCGTTTGGATTCAAGTGATCCAGTTTGATTCGTGGGTGTTTTACTTTATATCCATGCATTGTTTAATGTGCAAACAGGCCTTTTCTACTCCATTCATCCTACAGAACAGCTTCAATTCAAGAAGAAGAGGAAGTTTAGGAGTGAACTGTCTATTAATCACACCCACCACTCTGACATCCAGCCGTGTGGGTTTCTCTACATATATTATAACATTATAGGCTGTGAGTAGACAGGCAGTGCATCTAATTTGAATTTAAAGTGCCCATCGTCTGCGGATATCATCTGAGCCGTGTCTATCTCTGGGATATCATGTGCAGGTTATTTAAGGCGGGGTTTTTTTTAGGTTTTTTTTTTTTTTTTTTACATGTGACATTTATAGTAGGATATGTGGGTTAAAACCACGGATATCCCCTCCCTTCCATGCTGGCTCTATTGTTACCGCAGACACCTGTTCATATATGGTTCACCCTGAGAGAGCAGCCCATGTCAGGCCCCAGTCAGCTCTTACTCACTGCTAAGTCAATTCAAAAACTCGAAGGTTTTACTGGAAAGAGGGAGAGATGACGAGCGAGGAGGGGTGAGATGGGTTCAAAGCAGGGACTCTGTGATCGCCATCGAGATAACCTTACACATGGGACGATGCCGTGTGAATACAACAGCAAAAAAAAAAAAAGATTTGTGCCTCTCTGATAACTGGAGATTCGTCCCTGACAAAAAGCAGAATAGGCACGACTCAAAGCGCACGGCGTAATTGCACAATCATCGTGATTTCTGCTACCGGCATCCTGCTCGTATTCGGGCCCCCGTTTGCCTCTGGCTTTCATTTAATAAACTGTAGAGTCAATACACCAGATGCTAAATGTTCCATCTGAAACTCATCTGCATCGAGCGCTGCGGTGTCTATATTTCAGCCCACTTTATAATGCATCAACCACATTGCCTAAACACTTCTAAAGTTACCTCACGTTGGGAGCGAATCACGAGCCGGGTCCGCTCACATGGCCCCACAACATCAACGCTGCGTTGGTCATTATGTGCTTTAAATTATTGCTCGGCAGCAGACGGTAAAACTGTTGTCGTCCCTGTGGTTTCGATTATAAAGCACCATGAAAGGCTTCAGTATTTCAGCTTCAAACTATGAGCAGACAGTATGTAAAATATTAAAGAGGCATCCTGGCAGTTTTAAACACGGAGGTCAGATCGCTCGCCACAATGACAATAACACAGTCTGTGAAAACAGTTGTGTTATGTCTTCTGTGGCTCCGGAGGAAGATTCACAAAGTTTGATCAAATTATACAAAGATCATGATGACATCACCATCATGAAATCTGAAATCTGTCACTGCTGAGGTGAGCAGCTGCACACCATCTTGGACAGCGACTGTAGGTATTCAACATCACCTTTACAACTGCAGTAAAACTACAAATATCTCTGAAGCAGTTTAAAATAAAGGATTATTTTTGCTATTGATTGTTTCAGACAGACGTCCATGGTTGCCTGAAGAAGTGTTGAGCATGAGAGGAGGCAGTAAAGATCTTAAAATGAAACAAAAAGTCTTTTTTAACTGAAATAAAATGCTATGTTACGACGAACAGCCATCATCCAAAATAATCACATTACACACTAAGTGAACAAATCTCCAATTTCACTGCAGTGCTGCGTGTGGTGTGTCCAAGAAGTGCTGCAGTGCGTTACAAAAACTGTGAGGTTTGAAAGAAATTGACATTTAGAAGGTGGAGGGGTTCTTAAAAGACGCACTGAGCTGCATTATGGGAAATGTAGGATCCAGCTCCAAACATACTGGAAGTCAGGATGTCTGAACTGCATCCGTCTCTCACATGTCCCCTTTACTAAATTGCTGTAATACCCCTTTAGAAATCTTCAATCTGCATTTTTGAACCTCTGATTTTCACACGCAACATTAACCGGATGATTACACCTGATCCACGGGCCGCACCTGGTCTTAATAAGTGTTCTCTGTGTCTCGTTCCTGCCCGCATTGCATTCAGATCCCAAAATGCAAATTAGCTGGCAGGCATCATTCATCGCCTCCCCATTCATCCTCACCCGTCTAACTGCTTTTCTTGCAAGGTGCGACCTGCTTAGCTGCTGCGAGTGGTTGTAGTTTCTTGTCGGGCTGCTCGAGCCGGTGAGAACAGAGGGAGTGAGGTGACCTTTCAACTTGAGGTCGGGCGATTGTTTTTTACTTAAGATTGCGGTTCACGCTGTGCAGGCTACATTTTCACCCGGGTGAGATGCGATCAAGCAAGACCACCTCCAGATGTGGTCTGCACGATGTGGTCTGATCACACTACGCTCTGCACACATTTTTTATTCAAATCAGACACACATACAGATTGCATGGTGGCCCGGAATCCGACAATGATTTGTATAAATGTGACTTTTCTTTTCTTTTCTTTTTCTCCAACGTGACTTTTCTTTTCAGCGCGTTTACATTTCTTTCTGCTCGTGCAAAAGTAGACGACAGTAAGTTGTGTTTTCCCTGTTCTTCAGTCTCACTGGGGTCATAACACATCCAGTATTTATCTGGAGGATCATCACAACAGCATTGAAGGGAATTCAGCTAGAAAACCAAAGATATTACTTTAATAGTAAGAGTGAAGATTAGTCAACACATGCCATAAAAGGCGGACCGATGGTAAAAACTCCTTTGTAAATAAAAAGTGTATTAAAGCAGACGTGACCTTGTTGGAACACGACCAACTCACTGAAGCCTCAGGTACAACGGAGCCGCAGTAATAAACATCTTAGCCAGCCAGTGTGTCACAGTTTGTTTGTCGATGTTCTCTTTCAAACAGGTGAAGTGAGGACGAATGTAGATTACAGATATAGATATACATTAGATCAGCAGGTCAGGACTTTAAAGGGGCACTGTGTTGCCTTGGAATTATCATTAATACTTACAAAGTTAATGAGATAATAACACATCCATAACTGAATAAACAAGCTGTTCTCCGAGGAAAATAGTTTGAACTGTTTGAAGCTAAAAAGGTGGCAGGGTCCGCCGCATGTAAACAAAGTCAAACCTTATTAAATCTTGTTGTCTTTAAGGTCGGATTGTTTATTTAGTCTGTGCAGAAAATAAAAAACAATCGGTCAATGACGATCTTTCTCTTCTGATTACAAATATCTTCCCCTAAATCTACAAACTGCTCCTTTAATATAAACCAGGTGTGACTTTATTTTGAAAGCCTGGCATCTGCTCTGCATCCATGTCGGTCCGTGTAAAGTACCGGAGTGGTTTAGGTTTTAAACTCCAATGTCACGACACCACTTTAAAGAGCGTCCGCATTCTTCTGTACACTAGCTGTGCAGCCGGTCCTCAATCAAATGACTCTGTTTCATTTTAATCACATCGTGGGTTTTCTATTTTTGTGTTGAATAACAAAAGCCTTTCCCTCGGAGTCAAGTGCAACACCACTAATTGCGACGCACCTTAAGGCTATTGTGCAACCACAGACGCTGTTTGCAACATGACAAACCACCAGATTATTTACAAGGAACAACATACAAGTTCCAAAAAAAAGGTGTCTGCACTAAAAGGAAGCGAGCACACAGCGCTGTTATCACGCACACTGAGCAGACCTGTATCACTTTTCTGCGTTTTTAGTTCACTTTAGATAAGCCGTTCTGAGAAGCTGGGTGCAGCATGCAGCTTCTCAGAAACTGTCTGCTGTAAAATACCATGACTACTTTGTGTTTTTGAGATAAATTAGATTGTTTGCTTCATGTTTGCATGCTGCGTTGAAAAAAATGTACATAGTGGTGCTCAGCAGACGGTTTCAGAGAAATATATTTGGGAAATTTTGAAAATATGCACAAAAATGTCCCTGGTCGTGGAAAAAAAACAGCCTTTAAAATGTTTTAAGCAAAATGACTCCAACTTACTAATGTTGTGTTTTGTTTCAGAGAAAAAAAAAAAAAAAGGCCTCATCGTAATCATGTTTCCCGCATTGCCTAACATCTAAACTTCTGTGCTTGGAAAACATTAGCCAGGCTGCGGCTTTGCAATATGAAAAAGTATTTTCATAGATGGTGGAGATCCCCCTGCACTCCAGAGTTCAGTCCCACGCCTCGGCTCCTAGGGCCGGGGGTGGGGGTCTTTCTGGTTTCAAAATGTGAGTACAGTGTGCAAGGTTGCTGCGCTGATACTGTAAGACTGAGCTTTTGTGGAGTAAGAACAGAAAGACGGGGTGGGCAGAGAAAGAGAGAAAGCAGAGGCGGTGATGAGGACAGGAACAGGGGAGGAAAGTGAGAAGTATCAGTGGTAGAGGGGTGATGGCATGGGTGGGGGGGTTTGCAGCCCAGGTTGTTAAATATCAAAGCAGGGGCTGCTCTGGCAACGCAATAAAACACTGTATGTATTTGTATTTTTATATGTTTTTATGTATTAGATCCTCAATAAGCCTGAAGAACATATTTGATTTAATGGTTTATGAATCATCCAAAGTCCCAAATGTGTACAGTGAGGTTTCTAAAGGAGATGAATTCTGAATATTCTGGAGTTACATAATCAATGTTGGAAACTCTTGTGTTTATCATTCTGCATCACTGTTTAGTTAGAAGGAGTACTTGTGGCCGTGCAGGAGTGGCAGCGATGTGTTGCAATACTGGATTATTTTGCATTAATATTTCCAATGATGTTTGTTGTTGTTGCTAAAATAACTTCTTGCGTACGCGTTGTGTGATCGGGTCATAAATGAAGTTCAGTGGTTAAACACAAACACTCCCGTGTGTGTCATCTATGATTGAGTCAAATACTGGGATTTTTTTTTTTTTTTTCATTAGGCTACAAAACCGTATCAGAAAGTGTTAAAAGACCCCAACTGCTGTTTCAATCGCGGGCCCCGAGATTAAACACCCTGATAATCACAGATCATGATACCACACTGATGAGTCATTATCTAAATGTGTCAGTAACTTGTAAAGAGGAAGCAAACATCCTCCATTCAGCTGCGTTATCTACCTGTGGACTGGGAAAATCCCTGGTGACACACAAACTTCTTTATTTTCAGGAACAAGGAAACAGGACTTGAGTTCCTTCCAAGTGGTCGGCCCGTGATTTTTTAGCCACAAATTAATAAAAAACATAAATCTAACTCATGTTCCACTGTGGAGTTGGCGTTGTTTTCATGTGGCTTGACATGTGATAGGACAAAGTAAACCTGAGAGAATCTGTTTTCACCTTGTCACAGTGTTACAGTGGATAGTTTTGCTTTAGCTGTGCAGGTTTTTGCAGAAATCATGTTAGCGTCTCTGGCGGTATAGCAAAAGGAAGCTGTTTAGTTTACACAGCACTGGTAATAAAATAGGTAATGTTTCACTACATGTTACATCTTCAGTATCAAAAAAGGAAGTCACGCTTAGAAGATGAGACACAGATAATACACAGTGTCAACATAACCCCCCCTTTTCTTTATTACTGATTGAGATTATACTTATTATATTTCATATGTCAGTTCATGCCTGTAACAGCAGGCAGCGGTTGGAGGGGTTTGTACTGAATTGCATTATATTGTGCAGCACGGACAATGCAGTCGTTGACTCACCCGCTTCCCGACACATTTAAAAGACAAAAGTTAGATATTGTAAGATTCAGGCCTTTCTTTTTTTCATGCAGCGTACATTTGGACATGTCATAGCAGGGAAAGTACAGGTGTTACTAATGACTGTGGCACCTTTCCATGTAAGTGTTTCAGTGAGTCACGTCGGTGAGCCGGCATGTACAATAGTACATCTATAAATAAATAAATAAACAGCTGGTTCCTGATATTGTGCGTGCTGGCTCACTGTTACGCTGTCAGAAACCGGGAAACTCAATCGAAATCAATCATTGATTTCTAAGTGACACCTGTAATTTTCCTGTAATGGTATGACAAGTCAAAAGGTGTGCCTTTATTTTACACTCAATATTATGGCCTACTTAACAGTATGCTTCATAATATAAAGTCTTGCAGTTTCAGTTCAGGATTTCATATATTTTTCGGTTTCACACTAAAAGAATATGATCCAATACTCGTTGTTTTGATTTCCACAGACTCCACCTATGTATGTGTTTTTTTAATGGCCTGTAATAATTTCAAAATCATTTTAATGAGGTCAATAAGACTGCAGATGCTAAATTTAATTTAACCAATAAGCTATAAAACAGTATTTAAACCATCTTAATCCTCTTATCATTGTTTCAGTTACAAAAATCAAAAAATAAGAAATATATTGAACCTTTACCTGAGTAAAAGTCAGAATGCTTCAAAATACTCTAATAGTAAAAGTAATCCATTGAAAAGGGTTATTAGAGTAAAAGTGTGAAATTATCTGAATACATACACAGATAACACAAGTATTAATGGACAAGGACATAATAATCCTTGTTATCTATATTGTGTCATTGTTTTTCCCGAGACATTCAAGTGTAAAAATTGCATTTTCAGGTTAGAAGCCAGTCAAGTTATATTTATTCTTACTACTTTACATGCTGTTGGCTACTTAGCTTTTAGCCATACAAAATATATTAATGTTAAAATAGGTATTAGGCTATTTATAGCTGTCAAACATAAACATTAGAGTAAAAGGCAGGTTGTATTTATTATATCACCATGGTAACGACGCAGGCCTCTCGCACCGGAAGAAGTTACGGGTCCCCCTCAGTTCAACTTCCGGGTGGAAATATTGTGCATGAAGTAAAATCTGCTTGCAATTTCATTTGGACGAACTTCTCGGCCAAACTTAGGCTTTCAAAATGTCCCGAGGTTCGAGTGCAGGGTTCGACCGACACATCACCATCTTCTCTCCCGAAGGAAGACTCTATCAAGTCGGTCAGTGTGCGGGATTTGTTCGGGCATAAGCCGGCTTGCTGGCTCACTTGTTTGCTAGCTAGCTAGCTAAATGCTCTGTCATGGTTCGCCTAGCTTGGCGTTCATCTCAATAATAACCCTCCACTAAAGCGAAAGTAGTGTCATATAAAACCGTAAAAGTCGTACGTGTGGTGTGCCTTTCGTTATTTTACGTTTACTTTGCCGGTGCTTTAATTACGCTGAACAGCGCGACTCAAAACAGCTAGCTGGCTAGTAGGCTAGTTAGCATCATTAGCATTGCAGTAAAGCAAGCTGATTCATTGCTGAAAGTGTCAACTCGTTATTGAGTTAACCGTTAGGGTGTTGGAAAGTTAGTCTAATTATTATTTTAATTAAATTGTCCAGATAATGAGAGTATTTGTCATAGGGACGGTAATTTCACGTATTTTTCCGAGTACCGTTATCGTTGGTGGGACTTAAAGGAAAAATACACCCAAAATATTAACACAATAACACGTTTTGAGTAAGTTGTAATCGAGAATTAATTCATGAAATTGATCCACTTTCTCTCCTTAACTTACTTGGACATGGACAGGACCTGTGATGGTGTCATTGATAAACAACATCACATTAGAGGAGTTACATTCTGAAGTTGCTCCACAAACAGTAAATAACAAAGCACATCTTTGTGTATTTGAAGGGATTTAAGGGATGTCCCCAGTTCAGCCATAGATCCTGCAGGTTACACTTATTTGGAAGTCAAAAATCAAAATCAAAAACTTCCGAGAGCCCACAGAACCTGTCAGTGATTCGATGCTGGCTAGTCAGACAACAGCTGTTCAAGAATCATGAATGCTACACTCTTCTTTACTTTTCCCTTACATTAAATGCTGTTATCAGATGAATGTGTACACTTAATCACACCTTCTTCTCTTTGCTCGTTTGCAGAATATGCTTTCAAGGCCATAAACCAAGGTGGACTCACATCAGTAGCAGTCAGGGGGAAGGACTGTGCAGTTGTTGTAACACAGAAAAAAGTACCGGTGAGTTGAAGTCGAGTCTTTGTTTTCACACTTGTGTTGGACTGGAAAAGTAGGGGTGTAACGATACATCGATCCGGATCAATATACCAACTCAGTGATCCAATAGCATCGATGCAAAATGAAAACAACGATTCATATCACTGCCATCATTAAGATATGCCTTTATTTTGAAATTCCCACGGTACTTCTGTGTCAGTGTTTCCATCCATGCTCAGCTCCTTTCTAAACAGAGCTCTGTTTGTATTAAAATCAATAGATGGTTTTCCATTTAATTGTCTAGAACCATTGATGCACATAATATTTCCACTGAAGAGTTCAGTAATAAAACTGTCAAATGATATTTTAGTTGCTTTTTGTCAGTTGTTCTAAATGGAACTGATGGTGTTAAATTGGCATATGATATCATCTTATATTGATCGCAGGCTCCTGTATCAAATCAAATTGAAAAGGCATCGTGGCACACTTTGTGATTTGCTGACGATTTGCACCCCTAACTGGAACCAGGCTGAGCATTGTAAACATTAGAGCCTGACAGATATATTGGGTGGCTGATTATCATCGTCCAATATTTATCTAGCAATGAATAAATTGGAGATGTATTGATATTAACGTATATGTTGTCAGGTTTGTCAAGTTGCATCGTCCTCATTAACGCTCGTTTCTGGTAACGGCCATACTGTTTGTTTTTTTTTTCACTGTAATAAAGCTCATTACATGTGGAGCTATCATATTTCATTGTAACCTGATATGCCTTATTCATTTGTCAGTGACTGAATACACATCCTGTGTTCATATTTCATTTGTCTATCTTTAAACAAAGCATCATAAAGCCCCTCAGATTCTCCCCTCTGAAAAATTTTCATCTACTTTTGAAATGTTTCTCATTTATTTAGATGTTTTATTGGTCGTATATATTTAATATGTTTTTAAAAGAGTTGAAACATGTTGAATATAGACAGTTGTGCATTACTTTTTATCTTGGATTAAAAAAAGACTGATTTTGCCATTTATAGTGTTTGCTTTATCATTTTCATGTAATATAAAGCAATCATTTTATGCAGTTTTAAAGTCTAAACCAGCAAATGTTGAATGATTCTTTATTATTATTATTTTTTTATTATTATTATTTTTGAATGATTCTTTATTAAGTTGTTATTTAAATAGTCATTTATTGGCGAGAGACTTGACTGCAATATCCTCTCGATTATTTATTAATCAGAATCTGAGAGTGTGTCAGAGGAGTGAGAGGATACTTAATGTCTGCTGTGTGTGTGTGCGTAATGTTGTTACGCAGTTTATTCCAATCACATGAAACCCCTCTGGCACCTCTTAAGTGTTGAGTCAATGTTTTAACACAGTATCGAGGTCACTAATCTAACATTTATTCATTTTCTTCCTCGAAACAGGACAAGCTCCTGGATGCCGCCACAGTGACCCACCTTTTCAGAATAACAGATAATATTGGATGTGTAATGTCTGGGATGACGGGTAAGAAAAGATGTTGTCTCCGTGTCGTAGACTCAACGTATCGGTTTACAATTTCTGCACAAACACTCAGTTAATCTGTTTTTATGCACTTCTTTCATAGTGTGCTTATTCAGCGGTGTGTTAGCATTTATTTCCCAGTTTTCTCTCCACTTTTTCTTTTACTAGAAGCATTTTTCTTAAACTTTCCACTATTATAAACAAGTGGTGGTTTCTGCTGCAGGCGTCAGTCATTTTCAGTAAATGTGAACAAAAATTCTGAGTGAAAAAACCAAAATAACTTTTTAAGAAATTCCATTTATTTCAGAATAAATTGAAAGTGATGAGTCTTGATTGACATTTCTGTTCTCCTCAGTCTCAGCAGTTTACTGGAGTTGGTAGTTCCTCTTTCCTCTCATGTGTAATATCTGACACAGGAACAGCTTTCTGCAGATACAATTAAAAGATTGTGTGAAGATTTCATGCACAAACATGACGGTGTTGATTGAACAAATCATCCACATCACACTCCCTCTCCCTCTGATGTCTTGCAGCTGACAGCAGGTCTCAAGTCCAGCGAGCTCGCTACGAGGCAGCCAACTGGCAGTACAAGTACGGTTATGAGATCCCAGTGGACATGCTGTGTAAGAGAATTGCTGACATCTCACAAGTCTACACGCAGAACGCTGAGATGCGACCACTGGGCTGCTGTAAGTATAACGATCAGCTTACAGTCAGTGAGGAGTTTACTCATAATGGTCGAGATGTGTTTCGACTTTAAGCAGATCCATATGTGTGAAGCTCTGGAGCTAAACGTCGCCTGTGTCCTGCAGGTATGATCGTGATCGGCGTTGACGAGGAGTTCGGCCCTCAGGTGTACAAATGCGACCCAGCAGGCTACTACTGCGGCTTCAAGGCCACCGCCGCCGGAGTGAAGCAGACAGAAGCCACCAGCTTCCTGGAGAAGAAAGTGAAAAAGAAACTGGACTGGACCTTCGAACAAACTATTGAGGTACAGAACAAATCTCTCTTCGGCGATGTTGGACAGGTTGATGAGGGAGGAACATGAAAGTGAAAGTAACCGCACAGGTGGTTTCCAGATGCGTGGTTGCTAATTTTATAACCATTACTGTCATGTCAAGTCAATTATTTTACGATACAACAGAAATAAGATAAACACACATTTATCTCCTGAACACTCCTCTCTGTTTTTTCTCCCCTTCAGACGGCAATCTCTTGTCTGTCGACTGTTCTCTCCATTGACTTCAAGCCCTCTGAGCTCGAGGTGGGCGTTGTCACAACGCAGGACCCCAAGTTCAGGTAAAAAAACAGAAACACATGGTGTTCTGGTCAGTGCCACTTGTGTTAGAATTAGAATTAGTGCTCCCATGAACAGTTTTTTAACTCCATGTGATATTAAGGTGCAGCCTTCCTGGTAGTAAATGAGCATTGGAGCATTTTTTCTAGTCTGCTGAATCTGTCTTTTCCGGCCATCTAGTTACTATCACATATGGTCAAGTGTCAAATACTCAGATGTGTGTGCTACAAGGAACCTTTAATTGGATATGGAAGTCTCAATTTAAAACTAACGACTCTGTGAGCTACAAAACCAAACGAGACCCCACCAACAACACAGAGCTAAACTACGTGAGGTGTCTCACAGCCTGAGGAGAGAAGCTGAAAAACAACGAGTGCTTTTTTTGACCGTGATCACATTGAAGTTATTTATCTTGCATAGCCTTGGATGGATTTATTACTTCATCAACATGCTCCCTGCAAGGAGCTGTGTTTAAAAAAGGAAAATAGTATGAAATATGTTGTCTCTTACTTTCACTAACTTCCAAAATAAATCAACTCGCTGGCCAGATCGAGATCTGTATGACAGAAGGGAATTGGTGCTCATATCACTTTTGTCGTCGGCGTCCGCCAGAATCAACAAAAAATGAAAATTCCTTGAAGCAGCTTTAAGAAGCTGGAAGGAGCTGCTGTTTTGAAAAGTAACCCGAAGTCTCCCCGATCTCGGCAAATGTATTTTTTGATGATTGATTTCAGCTGTAGTCGTGGTTAAAATAGATTTATTTATTATTTTTCCGTCTTCTCTCTTCTTCTGCAGGATCCTGACAGAGACTGAAGTGGACACTCACCTGATGGCCCTGGCAGAGCGGGACTGAGCGAGCAGAGACGCGTCACCTGTTGGATTAAGTTAGAGCATGATGGGATATTCAGTTCCCAGAAGGAGACCGGTGTTATCTTTGTTTGCTGTACATTTACCCCACTGTTTCATTCAACAATAAAAAAAAAAGTTTTTGGAGTAAAATAACCAATGTCTTTATATCAGTTTATTCTGAATACTAAGATTTGTGTTTGTTGCCATTTTTACAACACATACACGGTATATTTAGCGCACATATATTCTGCTCATGTAAACAGACGTCTTGGTTTCATCAGCTGTGTTTTTTTTCTGTCTGTTGGTTGAATTTAGCAGCAGGGGAAATGTTTCTGGGAACCTGAGCGGTGCACAGCTCTACCTCTCAGCTTCCTGTTGTGGGCCTGAATGCGTTGTATTCTCTGAATACACAGGTGCCGTGGAGAGGTATTCTTACTACTCACTGACCTGATTTTTCTCAACATTTCGGCACATGTCAGAAATAGATTGCTTCGACTTACCGGATGTATCATACAACAGGAGTAGTTTCTCTTTTTAAAGGGAAACTTGGTTCCCTCTCGATACTTACACGATGACAAAGTTGACATGCGGCCTCGTCCAGCTCAGCATGTTACAGGGGGTTTGTCATCACCATGTGATCAGAAATGATGTGCTGTCAATCCCAGACCGTTTCCCATCAGTGTCGTCATACTCATGAACTTTTCTCTGTTTACATGCAGCTCTTACATACGTAGAAGTCCAGCTGAAATGTCGTGCTTTTTTCCATCCTGATCATTTACTTTCAGTTTAAATTTATGTTTATAGATTCTTATGTAATTTTCACTGAAGGTACAACTTGGTCCTTGGAAAATCCCCCTGCAGTCCTGCACAGGTCTGTAACCTTGTTAGTGTTTACAGCTCAGAGGACGATTACAGGCTCGCTGCAGTGTACACTGCTATTAAACCTAATCACGCGGGGAAATCTTGACAGCACCATATAACTGCTGTTGGCTCCAGGTTGACTTCATACTGGGGAATTAAAGTGGGGCGTGTCGGTTACTTCAGGTAAATTCCTTTCTGAAAATATCCTGATTACTATGCACAAATCAGCTGACTGGTGACGGAAGTAAATTTACCTGGAATTAGGTGCATACGTCAGATACTTATACGTACCTGAGTCTTTTTTTATGCCATTCTCTACTATAATATTTAACTTTTTACATGAAATATGAATATGATGTAAATGATGAATATACATGTTTTTATATTAAAGCACCCAACAAAATGTACAATATACACCAGAAACTATTGACAGAAAATGAATTGGTGACTATAATGATATTTTCTTTAAGGTGCAGTACGACAGAATTCATCCACTTTTTGAATTTAGGCTCCCAACGAATGTGGAGTCAGTTAGCCGCACAGCTAGCTGATTGGAGCATGCCTGCACTGTGAGCTCACGCTGCTAGCACTGGAGGCTAGTACGTTAGCATGCTATTTTCAGCAGACGTTTCTGCAACACGTGACATCAAAACCTTTTTCTTCACATTCTATTCATCATATTACACAAGTAAAATTCTTACTTATTTCACTGTTAAGTTATTTTAAATCAAAGACATTTATAGGTGAAATATGCAGGAATTAGCCACCTTTTGAATTCATATTTCAAAGAACTATGAGGCAGCATATTACCATAGTAACTGCTAGCTGCACAGCTAACAGCAGCTACAGTTAGAAGAAGTTAGCTGTCCAGACTAGCAGATCATAGTAGACTCTTTTTAGTTCATTAATTCTTACATTTTGCACCTTTATTGGTTCCAGCTTTTCTGTTTTTTCTATAATTATTGTATTTTTCAGTAGTTTTAAGGTTTACACTGTAATTTGGAAACAAATGAACAATGTGACGACAGTTTAAGACGTTTTACAAACCGAACAATCAATCAATCAATGGCAGAGATGATCTGCAGCAACCATAATGACAATAATCATTAATACAAAATAACTTTAAAAAATCAGAAGCACTCCAGCTGTGAATGAACGTATCAAACAAGGACGGAAATTGAAAAAGTTTAAAATATGGCGCCTTAATTGTAAGAGGTCTTCATGAGGGACACTATAATAAAGGCTTTTTTACATAACCTTCCTCGTTAAATAGATGTTCTTATATTTGGATTTCCTCTAGATTTTTAGGTATTTGCTTTCCCATTTTCCACGAGACCGTGACAGTTTTTTAACTTGATTTTTCCTTCACCAAATGGTTCAAAATGAGCCTCACGTCAACTCAGAAAAATCCTGTTTCTTACATTAAAACATGAGTAATAATTATCTAAAGGTGTTTAGTATTAAAGTCACAAATGTTATGTTACACTTGCATACTTTCACTTCCATAACATTGTCAATGGAGGACTTGTGCTTGAACGTGAGCTCCACTGTAGCTGACGATGTTTCCTGGTCGTGGTGACACAGACTGATTCTCCCTGGCTCGTATTCCCGCCTTAGTAAATACAAAAGATTTCCTCCTTACTAAATTTCTTTAGTACTTTGGTGCCAGTTCCTGCTTCTCTTCAGCGGAGCGGCACCAGGGGCAGGCTGGAATATTTAAAGTACATTTTGTTCCTCTTATACCGCCCAGGGACTTTCAGTGCGCTGACTCAGAGACCCGGTGACCTCGCCTCAACAAGGAAATCCCAGACTGTTCCAAACGGCTGAAGCGCGATCGCTTCTGTGTGTGTGTCTTTCATAAGTCTGGGCTGCTTGATGACTCTCTTCCTCGTCACTGGGTGTTAAGTGAGAAATGATGGTTGTTTGACAATGTGGAAAGGCCGAGATATCACATGGAGGGAATTTACACTCATGACTGGAGGAAACACACGCAGTCGATGCTGTTTATATCCATAAACTTCTTTATTCTGAACAGGTTTTTTGTTAATAGTGTTTAAATTCACACCACGTATGTACAAGGTACAAAAATAATATCTCTGTATTTACAATATATTATACACGTCTGGTATTTACAGATCAATATATATATTTATACAGTATATAGAAGGTCTATATGGAGGTCGTGGTCATGCTGTTTTTATGTTTTTTCTGGTGCAGATCATTGGGTGATCTGGACCGGTTTTGACCAGACTGGACGCCGTCTTCATTTTTGTGATCCCTGGGCCAGCACCTCTCTGGACCTGGACCGGGGAACGTGGACCGGCGTGTCCCTCGGATGTGGGGCCGTGGATGGGCAACCCAATAGCAGCTTAACTGTTCACACCACCAGCAGAGGGATGCTTCTACTTTCCAAACTTTATGTCATCGTACAGCTGTAGGAGAGAAAATAAAGAAACGTTAGGACACCAAACCTTAAAGACAGGATTGTGTAAAGTTTTAAACTGGTACTGGTTGTGTGGACCTTGAATCAGAAACTGACCTCATCGTCCGATAGGTCCACATCCTCCATGTCGCTCTCGTCTGATTCGCTCTCAGGCAGCTCCCTCAGCTCCTGCGCCGTCTTCTCAAACAACTGGCAGCGGATGTCTTCGTTCTGGCGCCCGTAGGTGAGATGGTACGGCGTGAAGCCGCCGTAGTTAAAGCAGTTAACGTCCGCGCCGAGCTCCAGGAGGCAACGCACCAGTGTGGGGTTCTGGAGATCCACGGCGAGGTGGAGCGACGTCCGACCACTGCACTGTTCCTACAGGCAACAAGAAAAACAACGTTAGGTTCCTGCTGCTTTTCCTTCAAACATCTGATCTGCTACATGTTCATCTCGCTGCCTCTTAGAGCTAACGACACCTACCTGTGCATTGATGTCTGCGCCAAGCTGAACCAGGTTTTCGACCAATGAGATGTAGCCGTTGATGGACGCCAAGTGAAGACAGTTGTGTCCTGTGAAGAAGAAAAAAGTAGGGAAAAGGTCAGTTAAAATTCAAGAAGTTCTCCAGTGAGACACGACGGTCTGAGTGTCTTTATTGTAACTCGATAATTACCATTGTAGTTGGGGAAGGACACGATGGAGGCGAGGTGGTGCTGGGAGTTCTGGGTGATGACCCCGAAGCAGGCGAGGGAGCCTCTCTTGCAGGCGATGTGGAGAGCCGTGTTCCCGCTGTCGTCCGACAGCCGCGGGTCACAGCCGGCCTTCAGGAGCCTCTCGACCAGCTGGGGCTGCTCTGTGATCACCGCGAGGTGGAGCGCAGTCTGAGGAGGAAACCAAAAAAATAATGTTTTAATCAGGAGTGTGACTTTAAAGGCCAGTTGTGTTTGTGATTAGAACGTCTGGTGGCTGATGTTGAATCATCTGGGCTGATGATTACCTGTCTCTGGTGGTTCTGGACGTTGAGGAAGGGGTGATTGTGGGACAGTTTGATCATCTGGAGAGCATGGTCTGTGGCTTCATGAATGATGGCCAAGTGGAGAAGCCTGTGTGGTGAGAACAGAGAGAAAAGGTCAGTTAAAACAGTGCTTTTCTGAACAAAATACACAAGGAGGAAATGGTTTCCAGCCAAATGAGACCGAACAAAAGCCCGAGCAGTGGAGCGTTTCGCAAGAATGGAGTTTTGTCGGGTTATTTCCACCAGTTGTGGCTTGACACATCTGATGCTTTATCAGTTCCTGGCAGCGGGCCAGGGACTTTCCTGAACTCGCAGAGCGACATTAGCGCCGCCCAGACTGCGCTCTCAGCCAAAGTACACACACATACACACGCAGGGTGCGCGCGTGTGTATGCGTGTGTACTTTGGCTGAGAGCGCGCGCGCGCACACACACACACACACACACACACACACAGTTAAAGGCCTCTTGTTTTCGTGCAGCTTTCGACACTCTCATGCGCACTTTCTGCAGCTTTCCATACACGGAAACGCGTAAAGTGCCAAACTTTACGCGCATGGATGAACATTTTGCAAAAATGCGCACTTGCATTACTCTAAGTAATGATAATAATAATAAAAATAATAATAATAATAATAATAATAATGGACATAAATAATAAAAAATAATAATAATAACTTACGTGTCACCGTCCTCCGTCACCGCAGTCCTCCAAGGCTCGTATTCCTGAGTGAGATCCTCGTTGTTGTTCTTCACGTTCATGTCCTCGAAGTCGCTCACCAGCTCGTCCTCCTTCAGGGAATCCAGGCCGCTGTCAAAGCGGTCCTCCTGGCACGGCAGCATCTTCCCTTGCTTGGGCTCCACGTTGTCGAAGTTATAATCCATTTGGTTGTGGTGCGATACTCTGTGCACGTCCATGTCGACTCTCTTTTTTCCTTGTTTGAAAAGACTTGTCAGCGGGATGGTGTGGGGGAGGAGGCAGGAGAAAGCAGCTCCGTGTCTCTCCTTGAGGTCAGGGCAGAGTGTAGCAGGCGGAGGGAGGTGCGCTCGGTTTATGTGCTCTCGGCTGGGCGGAGCCTCTGCGGGGATTTCCAATTGATTATCTTCGAAACAGCGAAGGGAAATCACACAGGAGCCGTGCTTTTGTGAGAAAAATCCCCCCCAAACAGACTCAGAACGAAAACTTGTAGTTTCCTATTAGACACCTTATTTTTTCACCTGTGATGTAGGTTATAGGGGACATGTGATGTGCTTTATGTCAATGAATGAGGCGCGATGGGCATGAATGGCCCCTGGTTGGCTCTTGAAGAATTCCCTTCTGCACTGTGGGGAAATTATCTCGTCTGTCAAGTGGTTTTTTTTTTTAAAACCAAAGCAGCTAAAGATACACTATTTACTTTTCCAAATGTGAATTTAAAGAACGGGGCATTCAAGCCACCGACATGAGAATGTACAGCGAACAATGAACTTGAGGTCCCACACCTACTTCAGCAAACCACAGGGCTCTATTATATAATTCATTTGAATGCTGGTGGCTGTTGATGACCACACAATAGATGAGATATTAGGCGCAGTCGCCAACGCACGTTATCACCACACGAGTGCATTTTATCTAACAGGAGAAGAAGAGTTTGCAACATTACTGGCGGCTGTTTGAATTAGTTTGAGCTGCTGAGTTGGTAAAAAGAGTAAAAAAAAAACATGATCTGCATATAAGTATTATGTGTGTATTTGTGTTTATCCAACTTAAATGTGCAATATGTGTGAATTTAAAGGGGCTCTGTGGAACCATTTGTAGCAGTTTACAGGCTTTAATCTCCTCCAGTCTCCTCTCGGTTGCCTGTAGACGATATGTAAATGTTGTTTAACGCTGCTGGACTCTGGATTTCTTTCTAAAGTCCAAAAGTTGTGACTTTATGCACGATCTGGAGTCCGCTGACACAAACTGGCTTCCTGCTTTTAATATGTTACAGAAGATCCACAAAGCTCCTTTTAACGCAAATGATCAACACAGTTTGGACGCCAAAGAAGTTCATGTGTTGTGTTGAAGTCACTTTGTGTTGGAAACCTGACTGCGAACAACGCCAACACTCTCCTCGCCCGCTAGCTGCACGGCTAACCGAGCTAACGGCGGCTTCAGTTAGTGGTCACATACATTTTGCAGGCGCCGGCTGAGCTACGTTGGAAAGATGTGGCATGCAGAGCTTTTTGCCTACTGGCTAGACTTTTGTGAGATATCAGTAACGCTCCCCGTACTTCCAACATAACTTCTGCGGGACGTATGTGAGCTGACTGGGTTCCCTGTTGTTTGTTTGCAGGATGAATTTTAGACATATTGGATCTTTAAGATTTGCATTCACCGAGAAGCATCTGAATATTTTTTGGTTATCATGATCAGACCTGCCATATGTACCTCTAACACTAATCTCTATTCTTGTTTTTTGTTTTTCAAATCATGCTTTAGTGCCTTGTAACACTCGTGCACATTCCCGGGTCGGTCACAGGAAGGACGCAGGATTTCAACACTCGTGCCTTTACATGGTTACACTACAAAGCGTCACGCTGATCACAGGGGAGTTGGGGGAAAGATTCTAAAGTTTCCTTGTGGAGACTCCCTTGTGAAACCAACAATGCGTTTTCCACAATAGGACGTTCTGGACTTACCCGTCTAGCATTGCACGTGCTTAACACAAACCCTGGAGGTGAAATCCTGCACAAATCAGCCTCGATCCTGTAAAACACTGCGAACAGTCGTGCAAGAAATGTCTAACTTTACTACGAAGCTTGGTAGGAATTTTGAATATTTTCCTTGTGATTTTCCTTTGTGACCTTTGTGTTATCTTTTCTTTTCTCTCACCCCCCCTTTTGTCCCATATTTGCTCAGAGGCCTCAAAGAGGAAAGTCCTTTCTGTTACACAACTTTGGTTTACAGAGTGCGTGATCGAGCTACCTGTCTGTGCTCCCCTGACATTTAGGATGAGAAAAATTTCCCAGGATGACTTCTGTTTACATTGTGAAAGGAGGGCTTGGGGAAAACATGGCAACAGTATCCAGGAGCAGTGAAGCGTTCACACCTCTACGGGGCGATACTCCGTCAAGATGACGCCACACAGACAGGACATGCACACACATGCACGCTGGGCAGGGCTGTGATGTCACAATCTCACTCAGCCTGGCCGTATCTGTGCATGTTTGTGAACTTGCGTCACATCAGACAAATGTCGCCCGTACGGGCTAATAGTGACACTGAATTCCACACATTCTTTCACCTCGATAAGTATCATAATGAGGCTGCTGGGGACGTTCTGTTCTTGCAGCTCTGTGTTTTTTTTCTCCTCCTGTTTCCAAGATTGTGTGTGTATATATATGGTCAAATATTCGCCCCACATGGGAAATACTGGGACTTCCACTTGACATCTTTGAGAATTTCTTGTGTGTGTGTGTGTGTGTGTGTGTGTGTAAGGCTGCGCAGGCGCTCATGTGACCACACGCCTTGTGTTTACACCGCCGGTTGCCATGGACACTAACGGCTGTGAAAAAAAGCACTGACGCCAGTTCAATGTCGAGTGCTGTACGTTGCCCTCTGTCTGCGCGTTTGGTAAAGTACCACTTATCTGAGTCAGCGCAGCGCCTCAGGGGGGCCTCACACCCTGTTGGTGAAGCGCTTAAGTCATGAAAAGCTCCCATTTTCTTGTTTAACCAGCCACGCCAACCTCACCCTGCATGCTTTGAGAAAAAAAAAAAAAACTGCTTGCTTTTACGCGCTGCAGCGTACAGAAGTTGCCGGTTTATTAGGCGCAGGAAGCTCAAACTAATGCAACGGTCCGGCAATGAATTCTGTGGCCATGATGGTTTTAATGTGCAGGTTCTTGTCGGAGCGGTTGACTCGTCACTCGTGCTGCTGTCAGGTCGATGGGGCCATTTCACACCAATCGACGGGGAAAAATAATCTAATACTGAAATGACGTCATGGCTAATTTATGAAACCGAGACAATTAGTAATATCCGGAAAGCAATTTGTATTTTACTCTACAGGGAATTGTTTGACATTTTGGGACCTCTGTCACGTTCTTGCAAAGATTGAAGCCTTGAACTTGTCATGGCGCCACAGTGGGGAGGCGATCGATTAAATCTAAAAGCAGCGAGGCGCAGCGAGGCTCCGTCCAGAGGTTCAAAATGTGCATTCAAGCACCGTATATAATCTTAAATCTGTCTTAATTAATTTGTACACAGATAAAACATGTTAAGTTGTTAATTTTAGTTGTTTTACGCTGATATAATGTTCAAATTTAAAGATTCTGGTTGGTTAGCTGTTTGCTTCTGCTCTTCTTATGCTAAGCTAATAGCCTCTTGGCTCTAGTTGTTCTACCTGCTTGTATGCAGATTAAACAATAGTTGCTTTTACGCGCTGCAGCTACATGTGCAGTAGTTGCCGGTTTATTAGGCGCAAGAAGCTCAAACTAATGCAGCGGTCCGGCAATGAATTCTGCTGCCATGGCGGTTTTAATGTGCAGGTTCTTGTCGGAGCGGTTGACTCGTCACTCGTGCTGCTGTCAGGTCGATGGGGCCATGTCATACCAATCGACAGGGAAAAATAATCTAATACTGAAATTACGTCATGATTAATTTATGAAACCGAGACAATTAGTAATATCCGGAGAGCAATTTGTATTTTACTCTACAGGGAATTGTTTGACATTTTGGGACCTCTGTCACGTTCTTGCAAAGATTGAAGCCTTGAACTTGTCATGGCGCCACAGTGGGGAGGCGATCGATTAAATCTTAAAGCAGCGAGGCGCAGCGAGGCTCCGTCCAGAGGTTCAAAATGTGCATTTAAGCACCGTATATAATCTTAAATCTGTTTTAATTAATTTGTACAAAGATAAAACATGTTAAGTTGTTAATTTTAGGTGTTTTACGCTGATATAATGCTCAAATTTAAAGAGTCTGGCTAGTTAGCTGTTTGCTTCTGCTCTTCTTATGCTAAGCTAATAGCCTCTTGGCTCTAGTTGTTCTACCTGCTTGTATGCAGATTAAACAATAGTTGCTTTTACGCGCTGCAGCTACATGTGCAGTAGTTGCCGGTTTATTAGGCGCAGGAAGCTCAAACTAATGCAACGGTCCGGCAATGAATTCTGCTGCCATGATGGTTTTAATGTGCAGGTTCTTGTCGGAGCGGTTGACTCGTCACTCGTGCTGCTGTCAGGTCGATGGGGCCATTTCACACCAATCGACAGGGAAAAATAATCTAATACTGAAATTACATCATGGCTAATTTATGAAACCGAGACAATTAGTAATATCCGGAGAGCAATTTGTATTTTACGCTTCAGGGAATTGTTTGACATTTTGGGACCTCTGTCACGTTCTTGCAAAAGATTGAAGCCTTGAACCTGTCATGGCGCCGCAGCGGGGAGGCGATCGATTAAATCTTAAAGCAGGAGGCGCAGCGAGGCTCCGTCCAGAGGTTCAAAATGTGCATTCAAGCACCGTATATAATCTTAAATCTGTCTTAATTAATTTGTACACGGATATAACATGTTAAGTTGTTAATTTTAGGTGTTTTTCGCTGATATAATGCTCAAATTTAAAGAGTCTGGCTAGTTAGCTGTTTGCTTCTGGTCTTCTTGTGTTAAGCTAATAGCCTCTTGGCTCTAGTTCTTGTACCTGCTTGTATGCAGATTAAACAATAGTGATTTAATGTGGTAAAGGAGTTTTGAGCGCGCTGATAGGCCTTTATGTTGCTAGCTGTTTCTGCTAGCCTCCATTAGCCTTCTGGCTCTAGCTGTTAGCGTTCAGGCTACCGTCATGAGAGAGATACTGGTCTCTTCTCGTCTAACTTCTGTCAGGAAAGCAAATATTTGATACCACAAAATGTTGTTTAATGTCACCTCAGGTTACTTTTCTATTTGTTCAAGTAAAATAAGATGAGCTGTTGCCAAATCACATGTAAAACAGGCGAGGCCGACTGATGACGAGTGAAGTAATGCATATTTTTATAGCGTTTGAGACACTGAGACACAGTTCGAGACACGACCACATGACTTCATTTTTTAATCTCGTCATTCGTTGCTCAGTAGCTCAAATCTGCTCTGAGCTCAGCCGCCCCCCAAAAATACATCTGCAGCTCACCAAATGTGTGCTTGTCATCGTCCATGACAACTTTTCCTCCCGTTTCAGGAGGAAGCCATCACTCCATTATTACAGTAATCACTCATGTTAACTCTAAAGCAATCCGTTCCCTTGTGTGGGCTCAGTGACGCAGCACTTCTTACAGCCAGAGTTTACACAAACTACACCCACTGTATGTTTTCACAATGTGTGGCTCATGTAAAAAGAAAGAAGAAAGAAAGAAAGAAAGAAAGAAAGAAAGAAAGGAGTATTTCAGAAGGCAGGTTCACTCATGGTTTGTGTTAACAGTGAGTTGCTGTTCAATGATGTGAGTCGAGCTTCAATCACGGTTGAAAAAATGTCCTGTAGGTTTGTTTTTATCGTGTCATTACATCAGGTTACATGCCGTCACATCTGACATTATATTAATAGAGTGATGAGTGTGTGTGTGTGTGTGTGTGTGTGTGTGTGTGACCTTTACTCTCATGTTGCAAGGAGGAAAAAAAACAAACAGTAAATTGACGTTTTTTTTAATCGTGTGCATTTCCTGGAACAAATAAAAAACAGATGCACAGATTTTCATAACTTTCAAAAAGTCATCCCCTCTCTGTGGTGTTATTCATGAGATCTCTGCTGTTATGAGGAATTTTGGGGGAGAAAAACAGAGTGTTTCCGCGTCTTTCCTTGTGCTTTTTCAGCCTGTGAAAACCTGCCAGGAGACATCTGAGACACGGGGCTGTTGATTGAAACTTTCAGAGTGAGGTGAAAAACTCTGCGATCCTCCCCTTTTGTTGCCTGAGTTTCGCACTGAATGTACAAATGTATATTTTTTCGGGGAAACGTGGGTGTTTTTCAGTGAAGGGGTAATACCTTTATTTCCTACCCCAGGCATTCCCACAGTGTTACACACACACAAACACACACAAGAAGACACACAAAGGAATTAATTGTAGGTGATATGATCTGTCCTACTGCCCTACTGCCACCAGGCATCTCTCACGGTCATGTTACTATCAGGTTCATAGTTGTTGGCTAAGTCTGATAGCAACATGGAAATACTTTAAAGGGTCAGTTTACCAAAATTACCTAAAAAGCAAAAAAAAAAAAGCATATTTCCGTACTATATTTCCCCCCGTGGTGCAGCGGTCAGCAACCTTTACTATCATCCCTCAGCAGAAAAATCTGCAAAACATAATTGTGTCTTAAAACGAAGGTAATGAAGCCAAGAAAGTCTAATTTAGCCCATCAAGATTATTAATAGGCCTAAATGAAAGTTAATTTGCATGACGTTGACACTCTGCATTGGGCTGCTTATGCTTACAGTATAAAGGTAACTTGAACTTTGCATTTCCATTTTCAGTGGTGCCATGTTTTGGTGCATTTATGAAATAAAAGAACGAGCCTACAATAAATAGAAATAGAGGAGCAATGCAGAACTCTATATGCAGACAAACTTAAAGCGAAACTCTCACCAAAATGCAGCCTAGGCTTTTTTTGTGAACGTACCCGAGTCAAACCTTCATGTAAAAGCATAATTATGAGATTTACCGTATTTTCTATACTTCAAGCAAAGTTTCATGTTGTGTCGAGCCTTTTTAGTGTTTTAAAAATAGAGATTTTGATGCAATTGTAAAAGGGCCCGTAGCACTCCCATTGAAAATGAGTTTGACCCGAAAAGGAAAATACGGTAAATCTTAAAAGTGCCTCTTTCGTCGTAATTATGCTTTTATATCAGGTTTGACCCGGGTACATTCACAAAAAAAAAGCCTTGGTTGCATTTTGGTGAGAGTGTTTACTTGTGTTTGTGAAAATGTACAAAGTATCATTTGATAATAAATTAAACACAGGACAGTTAGAATTGTATTTTAATCCATTTCTGTGTGAGTTAATCCTTCTTTTTTTGTTCCTCGGCCACATGCAGCGGTCAACCCTCGAGCTTGAGCATAAAACACAATGATATTAACTCACAATCATTCAATTAATCACGACTGAATAGAACAGATACAGTTCTGTATGTGGGCTGCACATTTTTACTGTTGGAGAATGTAAGAAAACTGCAGAAGGACGACAGAGCTGCAGGTTGCAGACCTCTGGTGTTATTTAGCCGTTAGCAGATGTTTTTAGATGTTTTGTCTCTGAGATTTTCCGATTCGTTATTAGTTGACTGGAATATTCATATTTGCTTGCTTGCACCAGACCGATACCAAGCTTATGACTCAAAATAGAGCCTGCAGGTGAATTACTTATTTTAGCTTATTTTAGCATAAAGACTGGGAACGGGGGAAATAGCTCGTCTGACTCAATAAAAGATGTGGTTTTATTGTCATCACTGTGAGATCACCAGATAATAATAAAGTGAAGACTGCACGTGTCTGAGAAATACTTCCAGCATGTTACGCCTCATAAAAGCAGAAATTGTTGTTTTTTACACTTACAAGTCAAACTAGATAAAACATGTTAAAGGAAAAGTTTGACCAAAAATGAAAATTCAGTCGTTATCTACTCAACCCCACGAAACATTTCTGGTTCCTCACAGCGCTGCAGCAGAACTGAAGCAGATGGGGGCTTGTTTAAAATATGCTAAAACAACAACTTAAAAAAAAAACATTGAATGGCTTCTAAGAGCTAACCTATTAGCCATTTAGCTATAACCTGGAAGCCCTGAGATCCAAAATGAAAAATCCCAAATATTTACAACCTGGATGTGCTGTAGAGCTCCTTCACCCGCTTCAGACAAGGTCTTACATTAAGTAAAACTTCAGTCAAAAAATTCTGTGAGTGACATTTAAAAACCAGTTCCAGGTGTGATTAAACGCAACAACCTCCTGCTGCTGCTGAGCTCCAGAAATATTTTGTGGACTACAAAACCTTCTAGGCAGAGTTGGCAATATCTGAATTTAAAATTTTGGGTGAACTTATCCTTTAATCAATGAGCTTCAAAGGTGCTGGTACTGCAGACAAATTATTTACCTTTGGAGTGAACCATGCTAGCTGTTTCCTCCTGTTTATGCGAAGCTAAGCTAACACACTGCTAGCTATAGCATCAGATTTAGCATACAGATCTATTGATTTTCCAGTCTAGATAGTAAAATAGCATATTTCCCGCCCATGTCAGCTGATGCAATGATTGTTGATGTTAAAATTAACTACTTAAAACAAGTGAAAATGCAGCTGAAGGGGTGATATGTGATAATTTAGGGTGAGGATGTTCTTAAATTAACTAAAATGATCAATAAAATGTGAAGAAATAGAAGTTTTGACGCTGTGACGTCTTTGAATTTAGCTGCAGCGATATCTACTGAAGTTAGCATCCTAACGAGCTCTCCAGAACCAACAGCTCTGTAACGCAGCGACAGAGTTAAATGGGTTTTTAACAGGACGGTTGAAATATTTAATATGGTTTTGACGGTGGTTTTGCGGAGGAGGAATGCTAATGTTGGGGATTTACAAACCCTTTTTTCTTGGCCTCAATCCGCAATACTTGCTGCTGCATATTGAACAAGCCGGCGATGTGAGAGTGAGGCATGAAAAGCTGCAGCGGTTCAAAGAGACGAGATAAAAGCATCAGAGACCTACTTTAACTTGTTTTTTGATTCATTCTTTTAATGGTAGGAAGCAAGTCCTCGCTCGCATCTCTACCTGCTGCTCATAAGCTGAGTCAATAATCAGATCGGTCGGGCTTGTTGTGAAAGATTGATCACCGAGATTCTTAGAATAGATGCTTTTTCAAAGTCACAACAACACCTTTTTTTTTGAAAGGTTAAAGTATGTGTGAAACCAGCCAGTCTAAAATCGCGTAAGACGAAACAGGGAAAGCAACGTAAGACTGTGTGGTTTGAGGAGATGGATTGACGTGATTGCGCGCTGTTATCACAACACCGGCCGTCCTTGTGAGTGCACATGCAAAGCAGCTCAAACAATGCAAATGCTTCTTCCAGGGTGCAGTTTCTGAGTAGGAGGAGACTTGAATAACATGCAAATTGACCATAAACTGTGTGCAGCACTGTTTTGGTTTTTACTCCCATTCTTGAGTTCCTTCCTACATTCCTTTGTGAGCAACTTTATTAATAGTCCATTGTGTTAGCAGTCCCACTCTGGACTTGTATGAGACTGTGAGAAAAAGAAAGAAGAAGAAGAAGAAAAAAAAGAAAGCTCACTATTATGAAATAAACCGCAAAGACAACTCAGACTTTCTTTCTTCTGTGCTGCCCTAAATACAAATTAGAGCAGCAAAGTTTCCTGACACACTTTACAGCGGTGCGAAAATGGATCTGACTGGCAGCGAGATACAACGCCACGGAAATAGTGAGGCTACAAGACAAAACCGCAAACTGACTGAGCAGCACAATCTTTTTCTTTAATTTTCTCTGTGTAATATTCTCACGACATTTCTGCATTTTTAGTGAAGGCCCGGTGTGTCGAAAGAGAAAACTCCAGCTTCTTGTTTGTGTGTTAATGATGACACACGATGGCTTTAGTGTATTATAAGCTTGCAACTCAAATAAAGCCACAAATAACTTAATAATTCATATAGAAAACATTTATGTTCATTATTTAATCACATTTAAAGTCTTTTCCGTCATCTATTTATTCCTGAATCCACCCATCCAGTCTTAAATCATGCTCCTTTGATGATAGTTATATTCTTGTCTCTCTCATGAGTTCTCTCTGTTTCCACACTAGAATAAATCAAACTCTTCAGGAATGGATTTACAATCAAAGAACTGGAGCGCTGCAGTTCAGCGCAGGTCTTTATCGCCCTCCTGTGCTGGAAATATGAATTGCAGATGCTGCCAACACGCGTTTACTCTGTCAGCTGCAGAGAAACGCACTAAAAGTCTTAAAGAATACACACAAATAGGAGCGGCAGTGTGAGTAAAAACCTCTGTAAAAGTTTATATAATATAACATTGTTACATTGCACATTTCCAAGAAGATGCAGTGAGAAAATATATGTGTAGGATAACCTGATTTGGCAGATTTAATGCAGATATCAAACCAAAATCAAGTTATCAGAAAACTTTATTAATCCCCGGGGGGAGAATTATTTTTGTTCCAGATGCTTCGTGCAAAGTAGACATAATAATACAGCATGAATGGAAACAAGAGATAAAGATAAGGATATAAATAAAAAAGTACAGTAGACAATAAAGTAAGATAATAAAGTATACAATCTCAAGTGTGCAGCGACCAGATTTACAGATATACAGTGCAATATATATATATATATATAGATATACATATATATATGTATATATCCATTGAGTCCGATCATCAGAGGGAGGAGTTGTAAAGTTTAATCATTATAAATGATGTCATCTGACAATATTTTATTCACTAGAATGTCATAATAAATCCACTCGGCCTGCATAATTAATCAAAATGATATCATAATCACAACATGACCAAGTGCAATATCAAAATAAAACATACAATGTGTGTAAACAAAGCTTTATAATGAGGTACTGTAGTGCTGCAGAGGTGATCTGACCAACAAATCTTCTTTCCAGATGTCGGAAAAACACGTTTGTTGGGTACAGACCTCAAAAAATGTCATATCATCAGGATCTTGATAGTTTTTCACTGAAAAATGAAACTTGTTATGCAAAAATGACCATTCCCACAGATTGTGAAATGCAATATTTGTCAAAATAATTGCAATATAATGTTTTTTACCACATTGAGCAACCTTCATACCCAGTCATCTACAGGTATAGTTTAAATTGTA
Organism: Sparus aurata; assembly: GCF_900880675.1. Taxonomy (NCBI): domain Eukaryota; kingdom Metazoa; phylum Chordata; class Actinopteri; order Spariformes; family Sparidae; genus Sparus; species Sparus aurata. The sequence goes on along the minus strand of NC_044208.1, from coordinate 27,662,882 downwards.
TGACGGTCTAAAAATTTTAATATGATTATATTCCCATGCCTTGCTGGAAGCTTACATTGGCTGCTTTCTCTTGATTGCAAGTCTACGATAACCTGTAATGAAATATATGTCGTTAATAACAGTGTGTGACGGTGTGTGTGTTTAACATTTCCAGAACAGACAAACATGCGACACACATCCTCACATAATCCCACACGATCACATCTGATGCAGAGGAGTCCTCATACAGCCCTTGTGGTCTGATGTAACCAATAGTTTGGCAGAACTCACTGTGATGCGTACACAGTATATAATACAGCTTTAGATAATCCCAAAAAGTAGGTTAAATATATACAGGGAGAGGTTTAGAAGATTCAAACTAGGCCTACTAAAGTGAAATGAGGCATCTAAAGGAGTTCATCCTGCAAACAAGATGAATGTTTAATTGATGACACATAAAAGTATATAAAGGCTGTTTCTCTTACGCCTGAATTTAGATTATTAACAACATTAACACCAACAATAGAAGCAAGTCTCTTCTTTTCCAACTGTCAGTGATCACACACTGTCAGACAACACCACAGCTCCAGCCTCCACCCACTCCTCCGTCTCCCCGTCTGTCCATCAATCCCACCCAGGTGACTGAGAAGAGAGTCGAGCAGCGATCCGTGACAGCTTTCGCCCCGGGGTGCTTGAATCATCTGCCAGTCAGACAGCAAAAGGCTCTCTGGCACCTCTTCAACGTTACCCCTGCAGCTGAACAGGGTGCCTTCACCGTCAAAAAACCTCCCGTCTGCTCCCAGCGCTATAAAAAAAAAAAAGAAGAGGTATTGAAGCTCCCTGACAGACAGACTGTGATGATGGCGCTGACAACATGTAGTGAACATCTTTGAGTCTCCACCTGCAGGTCTCAGTCGTGAGTCAGCAGTCAGCACATATGATGCTTCCTCTGTGGTGTGCAACCCACCCACCTCAGCTTCCTCAGCAGTGATCGCTCTCTGCTGTAGATTTAGTCGAGATTCGTGCAGGTAAAAAGACAAGAACTCCTAGAAAGCGTACCGTTTTCTAATAAGCCACCGTTACATACGGGATTTATAAGCTTTTTGATGTTAAAGGCCTTTTACTAATACTTTATTGGGGTGCCAAATATTAATAAAGGATAATAAACCTTATGAATGTAATAAATCATGATGAAGCATAAAGACTTTGTCACATTATATCAGGCGATCAGCAAAAGTTAGTGACTCATCCGCAGTTATGCAGTATGAAGATTTATTCCATGCATTAAGTTGTTAATTAAGGTCAAGGGTCAAACTGTCCATTGAGGCGTCTTCAGGGAGCTAAAAAAAACAAAATAACGATAATTTATAATATACTTGAGTATCAAAAGTAATTTTCTGGCAAAAAATGGACTTAAATTGGAAATAAAAGTAACTCTTACATACATTTACATGTACGAATGCTGTAAATGCTCCGATATCGAGCTCTAACGTAGAGTTAATGTGTGACTGCCAATCCAAACTGTCTAAGGTCGCGTGTGAGGAAGTCCAATGTACAATTCCAGAGTGTACTGAGTATTTTTAAGGTGTGTGAAGACTGAGTGGAGGGCAGTGGATATGGCATCCTCTGCGGACGAGACGATGCGCATAAGTAGGCCTGCTCCAGAACTCACTTGGTTATATTCCATCATTGTTTTATAAATCTCCAAAGCACGAGTAAATTATTTAATACCCATTATTAAATCTATTTGTTGCTGCTGACAATGACTTAACAAAGGGTGAGTTAAAAAGCAGTACCCGACACATGACTGGAATTTAAAGAAGAATTGTGCTGGTATAAGATCAAAACAGAAAACAAACAAAAAAAAAACATAAAAAGAAATCTTATGAAGAAATCTCACTAATAAATAAATAATTAGACAAATTAGATTTGAAGAAACAAACTAAAATCCTAAAAAAATAACAATTATAAACAATTATGAAATCATTTGCTGGTCTGCAATACCTCATATTTGGAAAATTAAACATAGCTACTTTAATTTCTATTGTTTATATTATGTTTAATCTTTTAAAAAATATAATCAGCATTTATTTTTAAATACTTTCACTGTTTAAAGGGTCTAACAGAACCTATACACTGTAAATCTTTAGTAAGAAATATATATTTAAATGTAAAAGTCAAATATAACCTAATAAACCATCACAGACATATTAACATATCTGCACATACAGTATGTGTGAGGTATCAAGAAAAAGTTAAATGAACTACAAATCCCGAGAGCCTTAGCGTGGCGCTTGGTTACTCATACTAACATCTGATTGGACGGGCTCAGTAAAGCTCCGCGTGATTGGCCGACGGTGGCCATGTTTGCGTTACCAGCTGTCTAGATGCGAGCTAGCTAACCGGTTAGCTGTCTGAGGTGTATTTGCCTCATTTTTCGGGCTGAAATCAACGAACAGCCCGTCCAGCCCGTCAGTACCGGCCCATCTGGACCTCACGATGCCGGTCCACTCCCGGGAGAAGAAAGAAAACAACCACGAAGACATGGAGGTGGATTTTCCCGAGCAAGACGGCAGCAGCACGGACGAGGAGGACACCGTTAGCTCGTCCGTGTCTGAAGATGGAGACAGCTCTGGTAGGAAAAAAAAAAAAAAAATCAGGCCTTAAACATCAACACACAGCTAAAATATCAAAATACACTTCTGTGTCGGACGTGTGTCCAACACAATATGTGACTGTTAATGAAAATGAGCTCACGTCCTGACCCAGCTGGGTGGATACAGGCTGAGGTGGAGATGCTATGATGTTGATGGCTGTGGGTGAAAGTAAAGAGCTGATGTCAGACCTGTCATTGTTTACATGATGCAGAGATGGACGATGAGGACTGTGAGAGGAGGAGGATGGAGTGTCTGGATGAGATGACCACCCTGGAGAAACAGTTCACTGACCTGAAGGAGCAGTAAGTCACACACCTACACCTGTCTGTCCTGAATGGAGACTTTACTGCATGTTAAAGGTGGATTTCTACTTGGAGATGCACCTGGATGCTTGGCATACTCTCTCAAAGTCACCACACATGTCCATCATTTGTTGCCGTAGCATTTGAAATGATGGACCGTGCTCTGAAGACTCACCTGGCTCACCTGGCTGTCTTGTTAAGGGTCTTTTTGCAGGGACTGTTCTCTACGCTGCTGGTTATAAAGTCACCTGCAAATCACTTGTAACATCCTGGATTGTGCGCCTCAGACGTGATCTTCCCTGTCAGCCATGTTGAGGTTAAACTGACCAAAATTAAACACAATTTAATCCTTAAGGTTAAAAACTGTCTATAAAGTTATTGGCTATATCATAAAAGCCATTTGAAACCATTATTCCGGACATCGACAACAACTTATTGAAAACAATATTCTTTTAAAATCTTCACGCAACATTTGAATGACACTCCAGTGCGAGCTCTGTCAGTATGATGTTTAAATGTGCACACAAATAAATTGATAATAACGAGTATAACTGACTTTATCTAGTGCTGACTGGCGAGAACACCTCCCTAATTTTGAGGTGAAAGTCTGTTTCAAAAATGCTAATAATGTTTTCAGCTCGGCTGCTGCATTAAATAACAACTCTCCTGTTGTAGACGTGCTGCAGCATCCTCTTCTCAAAAGCGTGGACACAATTTTGTTATTCTGCAGACCAGTGAGAGATTCCTGCATCCCTCTTCTGTTCTGCTGCAGCGCAAGATATTTTCTAATTGCTCAGCTTTAATGCTCAAATAATAAGTTTTTGCATCGATGTGCCTCCTCGTGTTTTCAATATTCAGGTTGTACAAGGAGCGTCTGAGCCAGGTGGACATCAAGCTGCAGGAGGTCATGGCAGGCTGTGCTCAAGAGTACCTGGAGCCTTTAGCCAACCTGCAGGAGAACATGCAGATCAGGACCAAAGTTGCTGGTGAGTCAAAGCAATATACACGAATATTTACATCTGACTTTGTGGACAGAGATAGAATATTTTTTTTAGAATGCATTTCACCACTATTTTGGCAAACTATGGAATTGCTTTTTTTTTGCAGCTAAAGGTCAAATCTTTAATTCTTGCTGCTTCATGTTGATCTGACGTTTGGATGCTTGTCACAGGGATCTACAGAGAGCTGTGCTTGGAGTCTGTGAAGAACAAGTATGAGTGTGAGATCCAGGCTGCCTGCCAACACTGGGAGGTGAGAGGTCAACACATGAGTCAGAGCTCTGCGTTTCTCTACGTCAAAACCACATTTTGTTCACATATATTTTTGCCTTTACAGCGTAGGAGCAACACAGTGCCACAGTGTCCACTACCTAAACAGACTGAATTGACCCACAGTAACTTCTCCTGGAGATGTTTTTAATGTTTTTTTTTCTGTTTTTTTTTTCTTGTTTGTGTCTCCCAGAGTGAGAAGCTGCTGCTGTTTGACACTGTGCAGAGTGAACTGGAGGAGAAGATCAGACGACTCGAGGAAGACAGACACAGTATTGACATCACCTCAGGTACCGACCGGGGCTGCAACCAGCAACTGTCTGAAATGTCTTTTTTGATTATTTATCAAATAAAAACCATCAGAGGTTGAGCCTGCAGTGACATCCTGCCGTCTGGCCAGCATCTCCAAAACGACTAGTGTTCAGTTTATATTGTTGAGAAGAGACAAAAGTATTGTTCACATCGTCCATTTTTAATATTGGGTATAAGGGCTGCAACAAACGGTCATTTTCATTGTCTTTATCAATTAATCAGTTAGCTGTTTGGTCTATAAAATGGCAGAAAGGAGTAAATACAACTGTTCAAAGTGTATTTATTTAATAAGTTTATACAAACCTTTTGTAGTTACAAGTACAAGTACTAATGATACAAGGTACTGTAAGTGTTGTTAATGATAATCACTGAATAAACATTGCAAATTTGATTGAGATGCAGAGTTTGCACTGAAAATCTATAAAACAGATGTTTGAAACACGATGCAAATGTCCTCCAGAGGGAAGTGATTCGTCTCCTCTCTCTAATTTTGTCCTCTCTCGTTTTCCAGAGTTGTGGAATGATGGATTGCACTCACGGAAAAACAAGAAGAAAGACCCGTTCTGCCCCGTCAAGAAGAAGAAGCCTGTTGTCGTTTCAGATATCCTTTTTCCCTTTGTCCCGTCCTTGTCTCATTACTCCCATCATTCATCCGCGACGTCCTGTGAAGATGTTTTCCCGCCACTTCTGTGTATATCCTTCCTTAACCGCTCTTTCACGGCCCTATATCGTTTACATGCTGCAAGATCTGGATATTCTTGAAGACTGGACCGCAATACGGAAGGTATTTTTGTAAACGGACGATGAAATCTCTTGGCGAGTGTTTTGGAGTTGCGAGTTGACCTTTCCCGTCTGTTTGCTCTCCCTCCTCACAGGCGATGGCATCGCTGGGGCCACACAGGGTGAAGGTGGACGGTAAGAGTTTTCTCCTCGTCCTTAGTTACAGTCAATATCTGGCTGAGTGCAGCGATCGACCGGCAGTCACACAGGAGGAGCCGATTCAATACTTTGAGCTAAAAGTACTCAAGCTCACAGTTGAAAAGGAGACAAGTGTTGCCTCCTCTGCTGTCTCTGTCTCTCCTCCTGTCCTTTTTATATTTCCTTCTGTATTTCTTCCAAACTTTTACACCCGTGCCGTACACGCCGTCTCCACTCACGTCCTCTTTTTCCTTCAAACTCTCCCCGCAGTTCCTGCAGTCAAGCCGGACAGACATCACCATGTGGCGCGCTCCGAGGACGGTCGACTTTTCTATGACAACCAGTGGTACTGCAGGGGACAGGCCATCTGCATCAACAGGAAGGACGAGTACCCGACTAGGTGTGTGTGTGTGTGTGTGTGTGTGTCTGTGTGTGTGTGTGTGTGAGCAGAGTTAAAAAGCTCTTTGGAATAATGAGAGGGACTGATGATTATGGTTTATTGCCTGTGTGAGTTATAACGCTCGCAGATGTGTGTACTCATCTGTGACAGTCTGTATTCCTGACTCATTGTGTGTGTGTGTGTGTGTGTGTGTGTGTGTGTGTGTGTGTGTGTGTGTGTGTGTGTGGCCGAGTTGCGATGGTCACATGGAGGATTTATTTGTGATGGAAATTATCGGGGAGAGATTTAAACAAAGACGGACAGTGTGAGCATCAGGCTGAATGATTGTGATTCCACGTTCTGTCCTGTGTGCCGTCGGGACGCTCGGGGAACAGCGGGAATGATTTGATGTCAGTGTTTTCACCGCAAACCAGCCTCCCTCAACAGGCTTCTGTTGAAAAGCATACCGGAGCGTGCGTGGACATAAAATGAAGTTTCCTTCACCTGATCTTAAGCTAACTCATCACCAAAACCAGCGGCCAGATGCACACAATTGTGTTGGCTTCCCAAATCTTAACTACCCACCTAAATATAGGTTATATTCAAGTATAACTAATCTAAAGAGGTTTTGAGTTTATAGATGCTTTCATACTGTGAAAGCTTCAAAATAAAGTATACTCAAATCAGACAATTTGCATACTGAGGCCCTGTCCGTCATACGTAGTTATTCCCAAAATCAGATCTTTTCCGATGCGTTTTGGTGTTCTTGTAAAGACGTAAACTGTGTTCTAGGTCACTGAAAAGGAACCTTTTGGAAAAACTCCCACCAGGAGAATGATATAACTGTGATTGTCGGCGTCTGGACGGCAGTAGCAGAGGATGACGCAGACACCCACTTCCTCAATAGGTCTTATGAGTGTATAAAGCATCACTGACTAATGTGGACTTGGAGTATGTGTCATGATATTGGAGTATTTGAGTCTGTTCACTGGGGGAATGGACGTTGTCTATATTTAGGGAGAAACGCGCTGACATTTATGATACAGCGATGGGAAAAAAAGACATTAGGTAGAGTTATCCTGGAGGGTTCTGTGAGGGAGCCGTCGTGCTTCTGCGCCTCGTTCATGGTATTTTCTTGTTTTTGTTTTAAAACCAAAAATACCCTGTTGTACATGCTGAGTAGTCCTAAATATGTTGTTGTTTGAGTGTGCCATTAATGGACAAATGAAATGGAGAAACTACTTGCAGCTGGAGAACAAAAAAAAAGAAATGTGGGTGGTGGTGGAAAAGCTCCAGAAAGATCTTGGACAATGAAAAATGTTCCAAACATTCAGTCTGAAATGAGACATTTTGCTTTGTTTGTGTCAAGTTTAACTTGCAGTGAGATTCTGTCATCACACCTCATCGTTTCCTGTCAGTATTTAGCGTTGAGGTACACTGATTTTATCTTTGCATGTTACTTCCTTAAATAGTGAGGTGTGTCGATAAGATCCTAGTAGATACTGAAGAGTAGAATTAGAATCAGTTTCACAAAGACACACATGCACAAACCTAATATATTAGAACTTTTGGTCTTATTTAGCAACCTGACGTCAGTGGAAAAACTTGGAATGATATTGTGGATGTCTGTGAATGTGAAAATGAAGATTGTATTCTGTGTTTCTATAAATAATTGGTTAATGTTACACAGAGCTTTAGAGGATGTTCGTTCTCTTCCCCCTAATTTCCCTCATAGTCAGTATCTGTTTACCAATCAAGCAGTTTGACATGGTCATTTTCCCACATGAGGGCGGATAACAACAGTTTGGGTGACCTCTGCATCCTCTCCGTAACCGATCGTGTGCTAACATGCTAACATGGTTGTGTGTTTGTGTCCCGCAGCGCCATCATCACCACCGTCAACAACGACGAGGTGTGGTTCAAACGGCTGGACGGCACCAAGTCAAAGCTGTACATCTCCCAGCTGCTGAAAGGCAAATACACAATCAAGCACTCATAAAAGGGAAACACACACACACACACACACACACATACAGGCAAAGACCATCATCTCTGCTGTGTTTCGTTTTGTCTCCTTTTCCGAGCGGTATCTTTTTTCTACGTTACGTGCAGTCGCACACACACAAAACACAGCTAACTTCAATCCCTTCGTGTAACAAAAGAGAAACTGTCTCACAATCAAAGATCAACTTATTCAGCTCTAAGGAGACGATCTCCTCTGTAAATATGTAGGTATGTTGATATTACTGACGAGGTCACAAAGTGTCATTTTCTCTGGAGCGGAGATCAACGCAACGTGCTGCTAAAAATCAAAACAAAGGGAGAAGAACCGGAGCAGTAGCGAACGGTGAGCGGCGGAGCTCAGTCGCGTGCCTTTCTGAGACAAGACGATGCCTGAACTATTGATAACAATGCAGTGAAGCCTTACTCTGTACTGCGTTAGCACCAGGAGGACTGAAGCGGGTCAATGAACGAGCGAGTGTGAACCCTCCCGACCTGCGCGAGGATGCCGTCAGCGGCGCGTTTGATTCGCCTCTGCAACGCACCGGTTACATTTTTGAAAACGTCACGCTCCACGGAGCCTCATGAATCTGTGTCAGGATCCCCGGGGACGCCACGTTTGAGATAGCATTTGATTTATCGCACAAGTGTCAACGATTAATCCGTTTTTTTGAGTAAATGATTACAACGTGAACATAATGAGATAAAACTCTTCTTCGAGGAAACACCCCGGGGTTCTGTTGGAACCCACTTGGGGAGCCGCTGTACTAAATGATCTCTTGATGTCTTGATGTGTTCGTCTCATTTTCCCAGCACTGTATTTTAAGTTGAACCAGAGGCCAGCCACATGCACTACGCAAAACCTCGACAGTAACAGGAGGTGCCCTTTGTACATAGAGACGACTGTATGTTTTTCAGTATTTCACTGTGATTCTTCCCTCCATCTCCTATAATGTTGTCTGATGGTGCCTACAGCTCACTATTGAAGGCAGGACTGACTCAGATTTCTAACTCATAGTGCCATTTGTCATTTTTCTTCTCTTTATTCAGTCCATTTTGTGTGCGCGCGCTATGAATATAAGAGCTGAAAGGACTGCGTATCAAATCCTGCAGTGTAAATGTGACACCTCTGAAAAATCAAACCATCTCCTGTTCCCCGTCCTCTCTCCCTCTGTACTGTCACTTCTCTTTCCTTGTTCCCCTTTGTCTTCCGTCGAGCCGTCAGTGAAAAGGTTCCTCCACATTGACAGTTCAACGAGAAAGCGAAGGTGAAGAGATTCTTTTTTTAAAAAATGTATCTACAATCCGTCCGATCAAACCCTTCTTTGTTTTTGTAAATGATACTTGATTTAACGGAGGGGATCTTGCTTTGTGTTGTGTTTACGGTGCTTTATATACATATTTCGGTAACACTTTATAATAACCATCTTTAATAAATGCCAGTTAATTGTTAATTAAACTTTAGTTAATTGTTATTTCACTGTTAATAACCTTTTACAAACTATTCATTAAGCAACTGATATAATCATTAATTTGATGGCACTGGTTAAAAACTTTTACATTTCATAGTAAATTAAGCAATAATAAATGCCATTGTTTGTTGAAAGTGAAATAACTATTAACTAAAGTTTAACTAACAATAAATCAACCATTTATTAATGATGGTTAGCGTAAAGTGTTACTCATATCTCAAAGTATTACCTGCCAGTAAAAGAGAAGTGCTCGCAACGTTACGTCATGAACACGCCGTGTACGTGAGGCCGGATGTGGCGCTCACTGAGAACATCTTCTCGATAGTTTGTTGCAAGTTTTTCATTTCTGTTTTTTTTTTTTTTTGTTTTGACGTTTTTATGAACTATGGATCCTTTCCGCATCAAGAGGGGGAAAAAATAAAAGAAAGAAATCATGTGACATTGTGCCAATGCATGTACAGCTGATTAAAGATTTTGTTTGTAAAAATTTGAAAAAGATCAACAATTATTATTCATGCTGGAAACTTAAAGCAGCAACTTTTTAAAGTTGTTCTGGAGAAAGTACTTGATTGAGTGTTTTGGGTGAATGTTTCAGGACGAAAGACGTGAGACTGGCGTACCCCGCCACTCACCCGATGCCCCGTGACCCTGCAAAGGATAAGAGGTTGATGGATGGATGGAAAGAGTCTCAACTATCAAACTATCTTTCTGTTAAGTTACATCCTGTTGCTTTAATTTGAGTAGATTTGTGTTTCCGCTCTGCTTTCAAAGGTTTTCTGCCTGCGTTTTCCAGCAGAAAGGAGAAGTGTCGGTGCATTTCGATGATTACAGTATCAACCTGCACTGCTCAGCTTCAATCAAGCTAATTTCCTTTTCATGGCCTAAAGAGCTTTTGGATAAAATAAGAATATCAAGAGCTTTGCAAAGAACTTAAAAACCCGATTTGGATTTGGTCCAGCATGCACAAAAAAAAAGCCCAGATACAATCTTATATAATACTCCAGTGTATAATGGAAAAAGTCCCTGACAGCGCTCAACCCAAAGTCACCCCTGAGGTTCGCTGAACTCTGGCTCCACTCTGTGACAAAAAAAAAAAGAGAAAGAAAGAAGAAGAAGGAAAAAAGTGGCGTGTGTTTGGGAGAAACATGCTGAGCTGGTCCTATTTGATAATGGCTCTTTTCCTTTCAGTCACTTATTTCTGCCAGAAGGACACTCACTAGATTAACACCACATGCCGGTATTGATTCAGGATCTGCGCTGATGTACCATTTTCTTGCCCTCGCCTCGCACACTCCATCTGCCCGGCCTTGGGCCTCTGCAGACACCTCGTGCAGAACCACTACAACCTTTGATTGATCTATTGGGAGTATTGATTAGGTGTGGCACTGTAGCCAGAAACTAAAAGCAATCAATTCAGAGCCTAATTGGTTAAAATTCCCATTTAGATAGAGCTTTATAACCAGAACTGGTGTGTTAATTGAGTAGTATTTGCTCTAATTCACCACATGGTCACACCGGGTCAAGACAACGAAGTCTGTGAAAGAGAAAGTATTTTAAAATCCCACATTTGAAACCACCAATTAGGTCTGGCATGCACTCCCCCTGTTGCACTACCATTTCAGGCCAGAAGGTGTCAGTAGTGCTCCACAGTGGAGGGGCAGCAGCCTCTGCACTGGTTGGGAGGAGGGAGGTGGTCTGTGAATCTGGGGCACCCTGCTGCTGAAGCCCTCCAGCTGATGAGAGAGGGAGAAAGAGAGGGATGAAGGCACAGTTTGATCACAGCTCGCTGGCCACGTCTGCTACTGCAACAGAGGGAGAGACAGAGAAAGAGGAAAATCCCCATCACCGCGTCAAAGACAGCAGCAGCAAACAAGCATCAGGACTGTCTGTATCTCAACACGCCACGCAGCATCTCTTTAGAGCTTTCCTCGAATCTGCTTCACGCACTCCTGTGAACGTGCACATGCACAGCTGAGTATGGTCTGAAATATACGCAACACGCTTCACCAAATGCACCCAAACACACGCAGACGTCACAGCAAATGTCAGGATTTTATTTTGTGGTTTTTCATCTTGATTCTGATTGAATCTGGATACTTGGTCCCCGAGTTTCCGGCCATCTACAGCCCCATCTATACTTAATGAGTAACCAGAACTGGAGGGTCATTGGGACGTGTTTACTGCAACACTGGGGCTAATTAGACCGTGAAAGTGTCACACTGTGCTAAATTCTTTATATCCCTTCCCCTTCTGTGTGATGCATGTGTGTGCATCGCTGTGCATTTTCAAGAGGCCGTGTATGCAGATCTCTTTGTGCACGCATGCATGTTGCTCCGTGCCAGGCACTGTGCGTGGGCGTGTACCTTTGATGCCGATTGTGTAAGAGAATGTTAAATGCATACATGTGTAAGTTTGCATCAAAGGGATGAGGCAAGCTGCTCATCATCAGCGTTAAGTTGAAGAGGGAGACGAGAGCGGCGTGGATTCAAGTGGACAGTGCTGCAGCGTGCAACCTGTGATCTAAATGCGCCTGCTATCACCTCGCTAGGTGTGGCAGTGGCCTAGAATCAGCATCAGGCTATAGGCCCTTTTATTTATCTCACGCTGTTCATGCCGTCTCTTCTTGCATGACGTTGGTGCCTCGTCAAAGATAGGCCTCTCTTGCCCGTCACACTTGTCAAGTAAGTTTATATGCCGCCTATTGGAGATGAAACATTTTATGTAGGTCATGGCCTGGACACTAAACATTAAAGCTGTGCATGCTCTCCATTCACGCATTGATCTGTTCCAAAGCGTGCTGGCTGACTGACATGGTTTCAGAGTGGCTGCGAGTGGGACAAAAGTAGTGGGAACGCAACCACACCTCATAAAATTCCATTAATGTTTTAGGATTCAAGCAGCCGTTCCTTCCAAGTGCATGTCCATTTCCACACATTTGTTCTGTTTGTCAAGTAAAAAAAATAATAAATGATTCACTTTTGAGGAACTCAAGCGTAAGTGATAACGCACAGTTCTCCCACAAAACGACAAACGTCTTGTCAAGAAAAATGTCAAAATCATGTTGAATAAAACAACGTAGCGCGTCCCTCAGGATGACATTTAGAATGTGCTGGGAAAGTAGTTGTATTAGTCAACTTAAGATGGCACCAAAGAAAAAAAAAGTCTAAATCCAACTGTGGGTTACAGAAAGGTCTATCTTACCAGGCTTCCACTTCACAAGCTGTACAACAGATGCACAACACAGAGATTCGGTATCTATCAAGATACTCCCGAGTATTCTTCTGCCAGCATCTTGTGTCCACCACCAAGCCCTCTTTTCAATGAGGTGCCAGCACTGGTTTGACTATTTCTAGTGTTTTAACATGCTGGGGCTCCATATTTGGTAAGGACGTAGAGCCTTGTGTAGGAGTTTTTCTCCCGACTTATCAGACTACATGCCACGCATAGCCCCCCAACTCCAGTTTAGTAGACTTTAAACAACTGAACAGGAAGACAGGCGTGCTGTGGCATGGCATCTGTTATGTACCCCTGACCTCTCACTTGTGTCCTGGTATTTGAGAGCTAACTTCTGCAAGAACGACGGACAAGAACAAGGAACGGCAACCAACAATATCTTACTTGTGATAGTTAGCAATCACAGTTTTTGCCATCTCTCAGACAACAGGAGTGGTCTTTGATGGCTGAAATGACAGATGCAGCGACTGTCACATCACAAACTACTATTGGAGTATCTCAGGTCTGGCAGGGTTTGATATCCTATAGCAGTCGGATTGTGAAGTCTTTCTGGGTACCCAGAAGACATGTAGTGACCTAAAGACCCTCAGAGCCAGGAAGACGGCTACTGTGCAGTCAGTTCAAAGAATGCAGCCTGGCCGAGAAGTGACAGCCTTTGACTGTCATGCCTCAAAGCGGCACATCTACTCCTTACCCACCGAGGATCATCCACCCTTGGGAGTAGCTATGTTTTCTCATGGGGCATGGCCAAAGAGGCTGCTTAACATTTTGCATCCCCTCCATCGGATTCTTTAGCTGTCAGAGAGTCAGACAGGAGGAACTGCCTGTCAGCCTCTTAGACTCAGCAACAGTCTTAAGGCATGCTGTTGTATCAATGCTAATGCAAAGCTAAAATCCCTCCCCTCCCAAACTGGGGAGTGTTGTCACAGGTGGATGGCATGACTGGCACAGTGCTGAACCTCGGGGCAGCGTCTCAAGGCCTGGATCCTGAGATGGACAGGGTGCATGTTGGATTGACTCTTGCACTGATGGAGCAAAGTCCCAGAAATGGCTGGGCTTTTCAGACGGCGGGTGGGGAGAGTGGGTGGGCCATGAGAGCTACCCAGTGTGTTCTGTTCTCCCTTTCCTGTCAGTCACATTCTACTATTTGGGTGTATGCATCGGTGAGCTCCTTTTGTCAGGTGGGGTTTAGAGAGGGTTTATTTTTAACCACCCTCTACTGAGGTTGACTGAGGCGGCTGCATCCTGTGGTACACTACTCTGCCCCTCGCTAGAAATTCCCAGTTTGTACCCACTGGACAGGGGCCTTTAAAGCTGTTATCCATCAAGAGGGCATTGCTGCATGCTTTCACAACAGCCGAGAGGTTGAATGAGTTGTTTGCCCTTTTTGCAAACCACGCAAATTGCATGCTTAGTTGAGGGTATCTTTGAGGTGCCGCCTTCAGACAGAGCCCCGTCCTTCTTGCCACCTTTTTGTATCTTGGAAGAAACCCCCCCCCCCCCCCTTAGCTGGCTGTGTACACTCAACAAGGAGTGCAACAGCAGTGGAACATCTGTTGAGGACATCTGTATGTTAGCATCTAGGTTGGGGCCCTGCATTTTTATCAGGTGTTACATGTTGGATGCTGGTATCGGTTTAAATAACCTGTGAATGACTATGTGAGTTTCTGTCAGCCAGCTTCACCTTTCTCTTTCCCTTTTGCAATAAAGACTTTTCCAAGATCTTAACTCAGACTTCCTCTTTCTAGGCAGCACCTGCAGCAGTACCGACAGGTGAAGTTTGCCATTTAACTTTGCTAAATTACTGCTCGGTGAACAGTTGGTGCAGCCTTGTCTCTTGGAGTGGGATACTGCTCCCTCTTGAACTTTCCCCAAGTAGCTTGTTTGGCACCCGGTAAGTGCTACTTGCTTACATGTCAAATTTTTAAAAGCAGAGCGCCATGATGACAAGTGGCCAAGTTGTTGGAGCCGCGTTTGAGGGATCTGATTAGTATTCCTTCCAAAAAAAAAAAAAAAAAGCTAATGAGAAGAAATGCGTGTTGATGAAAGGAAGAAATAACAAATTGCTAAAATCTCCGATGAGAATCTGCAACCAAGAGTGCTTGCTTTTTACTAAACCTTAAACATCATTATTTCGACCTCCTTCTAGAGTTCTCGAGTTCTACTCAGAGAGCGGTGATATTTGATTTCTGGAGTAATAACTCTTTTCGACTTGATAGCTTGAAACCGAGGAGCTCCACCAGGCTGACGAGCCCGCATGTGTCAGGTTTATTTAGCTGACCAGACGAGGTGGCAGTATCACCTTCCACCTCCACACCCACTGTCCTCAGACACCATACAGTATCTCCTCATTATGTCAGCTCTGATATGCAAAGTAGTGCTGGCAACCACTGTAACATGGCAGAGGCACACCGGGACAATGTTTTTGGCTGTGTGTGTGTTGGTGTGTGTGTGTGTTTATCTCCTTCCCTGTCTGTATTTGTGTGTCTGGATGGGCTCCCCAGCCAGTGGTGGCACTGTAGCTGTGACTTTACATACAGGGGGTATCGAGTTCAGCGTCATCTCCCCAAATGGATAAACACACACAACTTATCCGTCTCTTACAGGCTCAGCCTCAAGTGCTCGGTGCAGGCTCAATATGGAAATGTAGTCAAATGGCCAACTGGCATCAGCGACAGGATAAGAGACCACAGAGACTTGGTAGTCAGGCCGATTCTCCTGCATCAAAATTTAGACACGTAAATACTTTCTCTCAGCGTTCTGGTTTTGTTTGCTTACCCTCTGAAAATACCTGTGCACCCAATGTGTGTGTGTGAAGGCAGGCACATACATGTTTCATTTGAACGTACACTTGAACGTGCGCCAGCCATGTTTACTGCATGTGTGTGTGTGTGTGCATATCAGGTTGTGTATGTTTGTGCTGGATGCAGAATCAGTGGAGTGAGAAACAGAAAGCTCAGCCAGCCATTTGGCTGCGGTCCTAATTGGCTGTGCACTGTTGACAGGATGCTGACAGAGCACATCGCACAGACAGGTACTCTGTTTCTCTCAGTTTCATCTTCAGGGTTTGTGAAAATATTTCCTCTGAGGAATTCCCTGCTCTACTCATTTTCAAGCATGAAAAAGAACCTTAAGTGGTGCCCTTTGACAAGTTACAAAGCTTGTTTTTCTACCGTTTGGATGCAGAAAAAGGGAATGGGGAGGCTGCCAGCCTTAATGAGATGCTGCTCTGCTTCTTATCGGGCCGTGCTGGTTTACTGTTGGGTGACCTGCTTGGCTTCTCTGTGTGTGTGTGTGTGTGTGTGTGGACAAACATATGAACACACATGCAACTCACGGCAACCCTTTAATTAGCATTCACACACAAATACTGTGATTCCTTTTATGCGTAATGTTAGCCTGCAAAGTGCTAATTTGCTTTGTACCGTACAACTGACAAAGACCAATCGGCACCATCCTGGGCTCAGAATATCAAGAGCACCACTCCTCATAATGGCACACTCGACTCTGTGGGGAACATTCATGCGCACACTCGCACAGAGCCTTTGATTGACAGCAGAGACCACTGGGATGCAAGTGGAAAGACGGGGGAGGGGACGCTAGCAACATCTGAAACCAACCATGGCTAAAGACGGGAAAGGTTGGCGCCTCGGGGTGCTTTTACTCAACACTTTACTTTGATGGGTCACAATGATATCACTTAATGCACTTCTTTCTCTCTCTCTCTCTCTCTGCTTCTCATTCATAATTACATTTACTGAATCTCCGAGCCCTTCAGGTGTCTTTTCACATTGTGCACAATATGTAAAGTTATGTCATACACTGTATGCCTCTAAGAGTAGTAAATGTAATGTGCCCAGTCGGCCATGTTTGCAGAGAATAACACAAAGTCACCAGGCTCATCAGTCTAGACTCGAGGATAAAGATGTCATGGTTTTGCTATAAAGGTTTCTGGGTTGTAATAGTAGTGTGATTAAAGTCTTGTGCACTTGTACTCTTTGTGTACTGGTCAGTTTCTGCTATCTAGTGGAGCTCGTACAGCTGAGCTCGTATCTGACGACCTACACGGCCACCATTCGCCCTTTGCCTCAAACCGCTGGCTCAGACGATCAGCAGCGTCCATCACTTTTTGTAAAACAGATCACATCGTTCAATGCTGATGACACTCTTCTTCATGTAGCTAACGGGGGGTTGTCAAGTTGTCACATTTTGCTTCCCACATTCGATTAATTCGTCTCTCGATCTGGAAATAAAATCAACTGGACAGAATCAGTGGCGACCTTTTAAATGGCAAGATTTTAATTTCTTGTATATGCAGTTGATTTCAGTTGACATGCTGGCAAACGGTGTCCCATGGGGATCAGCACCCCCTGCACACCGTCGTCATTAAATAATCGTCACAGGTCGACACCACTTTCACATCCGTCTACTAAATGTAAGGTTAGCCAGCAGCTGGTTAGCTTTGCATAGCACAAAGACTGGAAACAGGGTGAAGCACATGGCACGGCTCAGTCCAAACTTAACAAAATCCGCCTGCCATCACCTCTAAAGCTCCCTAATTAGCACCTTATCTTGTTTGAGACCCCACTGGTTTCCTGGCAGTAACTGGTCCTAGCCCAGGAAGAGTCCAGCATTTATCCAGTCATGCAGTGCCGGCAAAAAAAAAAAAAAAAAAAAAAGAAAGAACAGGAAAAACTCTTGTTATTTCACCATAAGTTTACCACCCATGGTTAGCCTCTCAGTCACACCATGTAAACTGCCTAAATAGGCTGCTTTTGCTGTGTTACTTGTGTGTGTTGCTTATTGGAGCAGTTAATTAACATGTGGAGGTAGATACAAACAAGCTCAACAACACGGAGCCAATGGTTGTGAAACTCTTTATGACCTACATAGGCGAACAACACCATCAGCAAGAGGATTGGCTATTTTTACATAGTTATTTTTAATGCCTCTCACCAGGTCGGATTCTGACTTAAGCGGGTTTGTTTAAGTCATAAAATTAAGGTTTTTTATGGTGGAGTGCTGAGGATGAATTGATATGTTACAGTTATTAATCTCACACAGCCACAACTCCATACTCTTCCTTGTTGCCATGCATCGTGCAAAAGGCTGGTTTTAAAAAAGAAGAAAGTGAAAATTATATGTTGTGATATAACGCGTTTGTCCACAGGGGGCGCCAGAATCAACAGGAAACAAAAGTACCCCGTAGTTGCTTTAATAAGCTGAACAAAATGTTTAGGTTTCACTTTTGGATTTCGATGAGATTTCAACTCCTGATATCTTAAATTCTAGATTACACTAAAATGCAGTCGTGAAAGTATCTCTTGGAATTGACTGCTTGTTATAATTGCTCGAGCCTACGATGAGAAAATTGAATGAAGCCCCCAATTACACCACGAGTTGTTATTTCCTCACTTCAGCTTTTGTACTGATTACACAATAATGTGTTAACCGGGAGTGCTAATTTGCAAATATTAGCTTGCTGGCACTCTTAACGAAAGATGTTGATCATGGTAAACATTATATCAGCAAGCTAGCCTTGTTAGCATCAAGCTAAATGCAGCCTCACAGACCTGCCAGTATGTAAACTTTTGGTGTTGTTCATCATTCTTTCACCCCATTATTGGTTCATTAACTTAAGTATGGACCATTAAAATACTTGTACATCGTGATCCTAAATATATATTTGTCGTGACACCAGAACATATTGTTAAGCGCGGATGTCTTTCAAGGAATCTTCCAGAGTAGAAGTTGAGCATTGAGAGGCGCTGGAGTGTCCTTAATTCCCTTCAAACCGGAGGGAGAGTTTAAAAGGTGAATCTGCTGTCAGGCTGAGTGCAGACAGGAAGTTAAGAGCCATCAGGGGACGACCCCACATTTTAAAATAACGTCTCCTTTCTCTGCGTCGTGCTCCCGTCTCTCCAGCTGCCTTTTTTTTTATGTGTTACATCACTTTTTCTCTTTGTGGTGTGTTTCCTCCTCCTTACACTCTCTATCACACCTCAGTCCTCATCTTTCTGTACATGCTACGTTATACATGAAGCCTTCATTTGGGCTTTAGATGTTTTACCCGTTTTGTACATGATGCACATTTTTCCATCCCACAATGGCCTCTCCCTTCCTAACTTTTTTATGACTTGAAACCACAGTGATAATAAACAGCGGCTCGTGGATTCAGAGCTGTCATTCGCTGGTGTTTTCTCACTCTCTCTGTCTACTTCATCAGATGTTTCACTCACTTAAAAGATGGCATTGAGAGGACATGACATGAAAAGTAGACTTTTGCAACCTGAAACCAGCCAAGTTCAGTGTGCCGAGAGTTTCCCCCTCATGCTGCTGTCGACGGGTTTGAATTTGAAATATTTAAGTGATTCTCCAATTTTGATAAAGCTCAACCGCTGGAAGTCATACCAGCAGAGCAAATAGGATACGACATGTGATCCTTCAGCAGTACGACAAAAAACAACGCATATATCGAGCCCATTACATGACCTGTGTGTTTGTGCATTGTTATTGTTGTTCAGCGTTGTCTTAGAAGCAGAATAATTCCAATAGCTGTGGCCTCAGCATTAGCCGCTGGAATTCAGTTCAATAAATGTCATTAGTGGTCTCCACATAAACAATTACAGTGAAGCAACCCAGCGGCTCAGAATACAGAATACACTGCCCACTTCAGAAATCCTCCATCTTTGCATGTGTTCTACCGAGGAGAACCTCAGTTGGCCTTAATCGAATCACAACAGCTAGCTGGTCAGTACATGTATAACGGTGTCTCTGACATTATGTGCGTGATAAGCACGGCTCCAGACTAATTTTTCCACCACTGTCCCAGAATGGTCCCGGAAAAAAAACAACTTTAACTGTCCCGAAGTGAATGCAAACCATCCCGAATTTAAAATGTTGTTGCTTAACATTGTCAGCGTCAGCACCGCTGGTTGTACGTTAAAAGCATGAGCATTACGACTGCTCTTAGCTCTGACTATGCACACATAAATAATGGAATAAACAATATTACATTGGGTAATATGTCAGGAAAGACATCGACAATCCTCAGATTAATTAGGTAATTGGATATTAGAATAACAGGAATGACAGAGAGAAGTTAGTTAAATTCTTCTGCTAGTCAGCGACTTAACTCCAGTCCAATAGGAGGCTCCGTTAGCTGTTATCCTCTGGCTTCTTCATCTAGAACCATCATCTGGTTTTAAGATTTTATTTCGTCCAAATTTTCGTTTGTCACTACACATCCGCTAAGCTAATGGCGCTAAAATCACCCTAAGAAGTATTTGGCGTTAAGTGTTACAGGGTGAGCATCATCCTGGCTAAACATCAGCATGTTAGCATTGTCGTCGTGAGCATGACGACGGCGTACAGGCTCAGACTTCTGGTTTGTTTGTGACCATGATGGACTGTTTGTGGGTCAGATCTGGCGAACAGCGGTGGACCAATCAAGTGTCATCATTCCACGCAGCATGTGGGCCGGCTGAGCGCGTCTGGTACAATTTTGCTATCTGGAAAAGCCGCTTGCGTGGCTGCAGACGCTTAGTCTTTTTGATTAATAATCGCAGATTAATCAACTAATTGTTTTCTGCTCTGCTTCGTTAATTTACACACATACAAACTGTTGCCGACATGGCTGGATATGAATAAGCCTCCCTGCAACGTTTCAGAGTACGAGACGTGAAAGCAGCTCGCTTTTATTTACAACCCCGGTTCCAAATGTGTTGGGACGTGTGTACAATCCTTAAAAACAGAATGCAATCATTTACAAACGAATGCGTTCATGTTTCCAGTTAATATGTTTATTCTGTGCTTTAAGTCAAGTTATCACAAATATCTTTAAGGGAGACCAATTAGTGTCACCGTAGCCTCCACACAGCTTCCAAAACTGACTTCCACTTGTGCCTGTGTCACCCACATTTCACACTTAACGCCACATGAACTGCACAGCTGTGAGCTGAGCAGTAGTTACGAGGGTCCTTGTCAATGTCTGGGCCCATAGGCTTGGCCTCGTCACAAACCTCCAAAGCTGACATCAGATCGGCTGTCAGCTCCGTTTATTATCAAGACTGTGCCTCTCTACCGTCGAAGCTACTGTAGCAACTGCGAAGTCGGCAGGCAGGTGTTGAGCACGTGATGCCGAGCCACCCGAGGACGCCGCGAAGAAGCACTGACTCACAAACACAAGAAGGAACACGGTGTGAAATTGTCCCAAGTGGTGCGGTGCCTCTCCAAATCAATTCATTAGGTCGCGCAGAGGTCAAGCTCATTACAATCCCAGCGTGTGTGCCGGGTTGATAGGCCAGTAATGTGAAGGAGAAGCAGCTGTCCTGAAATGGATTCATCACAAAGAATCCAAACTCACATACACGTTCGAATAGCAACCAATTCCTCGGCCCGGCTAATGCTGAATTATGCTACAAACCGTGTCTGGCTTTGCTGAGCAGAGGGCCTCGCGGAGGAAAAAAAAAAAGTGAGGAGCGCGCAGTATCCACCGGCCAGACCGCGTAAACATGAAAGCATGTAGGTGGATCGGAGTCCGTGCGTGTGCATGTGCGTTGCATTTTCGACAGTTGGATGTGCGTGGGCCGGCGGGATGTCAGAGGAAGACGAGAGAAACAGAGAGCAGCAGCACCACGCATGCATACTGTACCGCACGAGTGTACTTGTGTGTTCTCGCACAACGGGGATTTCTCGGCGCTGATCTCAGCGAATTCTGTTGCGTCTCCAGCAGTGTTGGGCGACATGAATATTCATGAGGTCCTCTTGTCTTTGGTAAAAGCCTCGTGTCGTTTCCACAGAGGGCCCCGCGGCCAGGGAGGGGAGGGGGGAGGGTGCACCGCTGAGGTGAATCAATGTTTCATCGCAGGTTCACCTTTTTTGGCATCTGGGAGAGCCGGAGGGAGGTCGTGTCAGTCATGACCGCGCCGAGGAGCTTCCTGTTTATCATAACGAGCGTGTTCGTGGTGGCGATGTGATCTGCATTTCACCTCTTACCTGATTTATTTCCCACGTGGCGGTGTGTGTAAGAATTATCTCTGCTTTACATTTTTTTTTAAAAGCACACACACACACACACACACACACACACACACTCACAGCATGTGAATGTGTTAAAAACCAGCCCTCCAGCTCTCCGTTTATGAATAAGTAAATAGAATTTCCTGTCCAGCAGTGGCTCCATTTGCCTCAGCCCTGCCCACTAGCTTCTAGCTGTGTTTTTTTTTCCTCACGTGGTCCTCTCTAACATCCACACACACACACACACACACCTCTTATAACCCCTTTGGCTTAACAGGCCTACTTTCACCTCCGGCTGCAACAGCGCCGGTATGCCTGCATCTTCCAGTCTTATGTAACCCTCAGAAGGAGGGCGAGCAGAGGAGCAGGCTCGCTCTGTCTTTATGTGCCGGCTTCATTGAGCCTCAGTGATGCCCGGGGGTGCGTGTTAAGCCCCGCAGACTGCGCACTGGAACATACATAAAGACAGAGCGCACTCAAGAGCTACCTGCATCCCCCCCCCACACACCCTCCTCCATCCATCCACATACATGTTTAAAGCGAAAATGAATGGGAGGGGAAGTGTTTGCATCTTCTTTATAAGGAGACATTCTGTTCCCTTTATCTGCCAGCGAACTAATGCAGGGGAAGGCTGGGAAAAAAGGGCTTTTATTGTGAAATGGATGCTTCTTTTAATGGGTTAGAGAGCGAGGCAGAGAGAGAGAGACTACATGAGGAAGGGAGATGCAGAGAAAAGAGATAGGAGGCACTAATGGAATCCTCCGTCAGCCAATCATCTTCGAGTCCAAACAATTCAAACGGGCTTTTTATAACGACAAACTTTGCTCTGCTTCCGAGGCGATTCTAACTGTACACAGTGTGACGTGACGGGGCTTTATTGTGGCGTTATGATAATGTGAGAGAGGTTCTTCCTAAAAAAAAAAAGGTTTGAGAGCCGGATTTTCCAGCGGGGTTATTAAGAGTACACCTGCCCTCATTAATGTTTCACCGGGTCAGGAGCAGGACCAACGGCAGCATCACTGGGTCGGTCCAGCTGGTCTTAAGCTTCAAGCGCTGATCAAAAAATGTGTCAGTGCCACACGGTCAGAAGGTTGTGGGTTCAAAACCTCATTTCTGTGTGGAGCTCGCTTCCAGAGTTTCCACAGTCTCTGGGTTTTATTTTTCAGGTGTTCTTGAAGGCTATCTAGGCGAGCAGGTGAGCTGAATTGGAAATAAAAATTCATTTAGGTGTGAACGTGAGTGTGAATGTGTTTGTGCAGCGCTGAGACAGTAATCCCCGCTTACTGGCAGAAAAAAGGAACTGATTTAACAACCAAGTCCAGCAAAAACACAAAATGTTTGCTGGTTTCAGCCTCTCAGATGTGAGAATTAGCAGATTTGCACAAATTGAAATAGAAAAATGTGAAAGTTTTAGACGGTTGGTTGAACAAAACAAGCAATTTAAAGACAGTCTCCTGATTATGGGCTGTTCTAGCTAATGTCTGATATAATTTGAATTAAATTATATAAAAATAAGACAATTAATTATTTAACTTGTAGAATGAAATACAATTCAAAAAGCTTGTTTTGTCTGACTAACAGTCCAAAACCTACAGAGGCCAAGAGCGGCCTTCATTGCATTTATTTTAATAACTGCTGTTATCAACTAATTAATGAACACGTTATTACTACATAGATTTTGAAGTCTTTCATTAGCTGTCCATGGCAATACGTGTTTGAACTTTTTATATTTCTGTGCCAAAATGATAGCTGAGTTTGGTACATTTACACAAATAATTATTAAATTATTTAGACATATAAAAGCAGCCTTAATTCCATTTTTATTGATCAAACTTTCAACTGTTAAATGTTCAAACCAGGAGTATTAATGATTAATCATGAATCGATTCATCGCCTGTAAGGGTTAAAGGAGTATCTTGTTATACGTTACAAATACTTGCTCATCAAATATATCAACACTGTGTAAAAAATAAAAGGACACAGCGACAGAAAGTCTAATGGAAACACGTCCGACATCTTTTTATAAATGTCATTAATGATTGAACTGCTAATCAATCGTCGAGGCAGCCGACTGTCAGTTAAAGAAATTGCTTGAAATTTGCGTCCGTAGTTCGAACTCAAGCAGCCGCGCGGAGCTCCGCCCAAATAAACAATACACAAATGTTGGATTTAAATCAGGAACTGTCTGATCAACAGTCAGGTAAACAAGATTCATACTAGCTGTTTGTATGTGACAGCTTTTGATATTCTGCTCTGAGTGTATTTCCATCAGATTCACAAAGAACGGAGCTTCAGTATCCAGTTCTGCTTCCGTGACGTACTGGAGCGAGCTGCTCGCTATACTGTTGGGTCTCCTTATCACAGTGACCCCGGTCCTGCTCGGTACCTGGTGCCGGCCCGGGCTCTGTGCCCGCTGGCCTTTGTTTGCCCCTCTTAGTGTTAGCCTCCTAACGCCAGCCTGTGGCTGCTGCGGCCCCGAGCTGAGCTCTAACCGCAGCCCGCTGAGTGCACCTGCCCTCACCAGGCTGCCGCCGCTCTATTATTCAGCAGCCATCTCAGGTGACCTCTCATAAACACTCTGTTATCATTTAGGATCCAGTGTCTCATTAGCGGTCCATTCAGCTTCCTCAAATATTGCCTTAGTGACTTCAGCCACCCGCTGCCCTCACCCGACCGATTGATCCTTGGCTGTCTGTCATTCGCCAGCCGGCGCCACCGAGCCGCTGTGATTGGCCCTCATCAGAGAGGCTGACTACAGGTGGAAACTGAAGACGCCTCGGCCCGGCGGCGGCCAGTATCGGCAGGCCGCTGCCGTCGTCTCAGGTTTTCGTCTTCAGAGTCCCCCACAGGTTTCTTAGTAAGTGTTGGATGAATTGCGTTTCTTTGTGAACATACAATACAACTCTTTATCAGCCCACAGGAGCGACGAGTAAAGGGATATTTTTAGTCTAACAAGCTCAGCCTCTGTGTGTTTAGCCTTTGACCCTCCATTATCACTGGACTGGCTTCATTGGGACACACCACCACTTAGATTTGTCTCTCAACACCAAATACAGAAGCTCCATTACTCCCCAATTCGCCTTGAGGCCTTTAATAAAACATGCTTTGATGCTTTTGTATGGCCTCGTGTCTGTGTGTGTGTGTGAAGAAAAGAAAAAGTGTTATTCTTTTGCTTTTATTCGTTGTAGCTAGTGTTGGTTAAAGGTGCTATTTGTAAGAAAAGTATATTTTTCAGTCTCAGACCCAAATGAGTAAAATAATGATGCTCTGGGTTTCCCGACGCATCAAAAACTGACGCTTTGGGATGGCGGCCGACCCGTGTCAGTGTTTTACGATTTGTAAAACCCCTGATTCGTTTCCTCTGAGAGTTTATGACCACAGCGTTTAGTTTGGCTGATAAAATGTGCCACACTGTTTGTTACAGTGACATGAAATGTTTAAAATGACTGAGAACAGCCTCTCAAACCATAAAATCAGGGTGTGTGCACGCTGTGAACCCGCCTGTGTAGGTGGATCAAATGCCTCCTTTACGTAGCAGGAAACAGACTTATCTGTGGCTTTCTAATGACTCAAGATGACGATCCACCATCAGTGTTCCCGACCACACCTCGCTGGAAAACCAACACGCCCAGAGGGTCAAGTACATTTGCTATTTGCACAACGTGGGCGCTGGGTGTTGGTCTGAAACCAGCAATGACCCTTCTGCTGCACGATGTGTAAGATAAAGCTCGTGAAGTCTTGGGTCTCATTTAGATCTTCGGCTTTGTTCAGGCAAATTAGATTTGTTACTCAAATCAGATCTAAAAGACGGACTGCCTGCCCCATTATTTGCAAGTGATCCGACTTGTGTGTCCATCACACCGTCATCTGCGAGGGTTGCTGTGGTGATGACCTGGGCATCATTAACTACGTACGCTGGTGATGTGGCTTCTCCAACACGAAGCGATGTGAAATGGAGATCCATCATTTCACCCTCCAAACAATTAACTGTCAAGTTGCGGCGTAGGAATCCTCCATCGTGCCACTAAAAATGGATTCTGCTCAGCCGCTGTGATGGACTTCCATATCTCTAGATTTGAAGTTGTTGTCTTGTTGTCGTGAGCAAAAGACACTTGGAAATCCAAATTGAGCAACCGGGACTGAGACGCATCTGTAGAAATGTCACTCAGTGGCTGAGTTGCATTGTGGGTAATGTAGGCACCAGAGGAAGAAGAATGTTAGGAATAAATTGATCTCTGAAGCTGTAGAGGTGTTGATCAGTTGTTTTTGAACTGTAATGCTCTGTAATGCCAGATTAGTCGACTGCTTTTTAAAAACCTGGTTGCCTACATTACCCACAATGCAACTTAACCACTGCGTGACACCACATGACGCAATTCATCAGGTTACATGCAGCTTCCTCCTGACATGCAGTAGTGCTCCCTGAGACCTGTAAACACACTTTAATGTGTAAAATATGTGGAGTGACCCTTTAATGCTACTTTAAACAACAACCTCCGGGTTATCTCAACTTATTTAGGTGAGAAAACAAAGGCCAACGGTGAAATTGTAAATTAACTGTCAGTTATAAATGTCCATCACAGTATTGAGAACTTCCTGGTTCAGCTGTGACGTACAGAACCTCAGAAATATTAGCTTGGACTCGCTCGTACGATCGCCTGACAGTGAGTTCGTCACCCTGTCCGACCTTTTTATGGCGCTGTGGTTGTGTTTACAAATGAATGAATGTGTTTCCTGAATTTCCAAGAAATAGGCTCTAAATTCTTAATAGAGGAATTCAATCTTCCCCTGAGGTTCTGAGATTTAATGACATTTGTGGATGTAAGGAGCTCATGTGATAACGTGAAGGTACCAATTTACAGAATTAGCTTAGCATCTGATGTTTTACTTTTATTTTTTTAGTCTAAACTGCTGAGCTGGAGGAGCTCCGCCCCTCCCTACCAACACGAGTGATGTTGGGTGGCGCTGCCCTTTATTTGTCTCCCGTGTCAACTAGGACCGGGCCTTTTGTTAGCTGCTCGACTCTCTCCGCCACAGTGTTTTCAAAAAACAAGCCAGAGAGGCTGCTAATTAAGGGCCGGGCTGCTGTTTGTGTTTAACAAACGAACCCTCCTCATTAGTTTGCCAGGCAGTAATTAGAGGGCGAACGGAGGGGAGAGAGGGCGAGTGGAAGGGATGAAGAGGTGAGTGACTCTGCTCAGCGTAAGGCACAAGGCTGCACGTCAGGGAGGGTTTAAAGACGACTGCTCGACTGGTAGCTAAACCCCCAAAGTTGTTGTTATCGACGGCGCCAAATTGACCTTTTTAATCACATTTACGTCAGTGGATCAAATGTGTTTATTCTCTTTGACTATGAATAACAAAATGTGATCTCAACCGAGCATCAAATAACAACAGGAGACTTGGTTGCAATATAAGTTACGTAATTAAAAACTAACAGATTGCAAGACTAGAATTGCTTAAAGAGCTCTGACGGAGACCGCCTGGTTCCCTTTTGTCTAGACAGCCGCCCAGACAGACGCACTGCGCCCAAGGACTTAAATAAGCTGCTCAGACAGAAGAACATGATGTATTTTAAAATTTAATGAAAACCATTAACTGAGAATAAAAAAAAAAAAAAACCTGCTCCACCTGCTGAAAATGCTGAAAATGAATAATAAAAAGAAGTCGTAGGAAAGCAAACAGCAATCTGTGCTTTGAGGATGAATTGAGAAGTGTTGAATGTAGAGCTGTATGGAGAACGGGCGGTTATGTAACCATGTAGGCATGAACGTGTCTCTCATTTTCAGTTCCCCACTAATGCTTTTTATAAGTTTTAAAAAGGAGCGTTTGAGGTGGTTCTAAAGTCTGATTAATCACTTTCCCCGCCGAAACGGAAAGGCGCTCGTTCAAAATGATGTAAACCACTTAGGGAAGTGTTTCAATGCCGCCGTGTGCGATTGTTTTTAACCCCATTGACTTCCATTTACATTAACCGCGTCTGTTTCGATGGCTAGAACGAGGCCGAGGGGTCCGACGGGCCTCCCGAGCTCACGGTGACTCACTCGCGATTCTCGAGATTCTCAGCCGATCGCTTTAACATTTCTCGGCGAAGGCTCATCAAAGGAGGGATGATGGCACAACTATTTATATCGAGGTAATTCTCTGTTCTGAATCAGCCCCTGCTCATCACTGCGGCAGGGGTACGTTGGTGTGGGGAGATGAGGAGATGGAAATCATCTTCTTCTTTTGGCTGGGAAAAACCGTGCGCTCGCTGTTTCCAGCGGACAGGCGGCCTCAGCTGGCCAATGAGAGTGGACTGCCAGCCGCCCACCTGGTGACTAGGCCTCTGTGTGGGTGGACACGGCGGAGAGGACACTGCTGCTTTCCAGCCTCGTCTCTGCGGTTGCATGTACAGACACATTCGCTTTCATATGCATAAAAAGCCTCGATGCATTTTTTTTTCTTCTGTGCCAGTCAAAGCAAATAACTTCCTCGTTTAATGTAACACATTTGTTCTGTGGCACGCACGCCGCCTCTCGATGAGTAATTTCTCGAGCTATTCAAGATGATTTTTGGCTAATTACTCAAAGGTTTTTGAACGGTATCCATTTGTCAGAGTCTGATTTTTGCTGCGAGTGTGGCATAATTTTCCTCCGATGTTTTTATAATGCTCACATTTGTGCAATTGTAGCATTGTGGATTTACGAAGCAGAGTTCAGCACATTCTCTGAGTCGCTTCGATCTATTTTTATGTCTTTAAGGCTCACTAGCAGTCCCATTGTTTCACACTTTGAGTTTGAAACTTGAGTCTTTGTTTTGGGCTGATTTTCAGGAGATTCAGATCACCTGTGTGCAGGTGGTGAAGAGACTGACTCCTGATGGAGGAGTGGAGGCAGCTTGGGGCGTTTCCCTCTCAGCCAATCAGGGTGTGAGGCCAATTAAGTCACAACGCTGCGCAAAGGTTGTCCCAATTCGAAGGCTCCTCCAGATGCAGCCCACAAATACTCCTTCTTTTCCCTGTTTCTGGAGAATGCACCGCTACTATCTTTCGTGGCCTCAAATATCCCAAGATTCTTTGCGCACCCGAAAAAGAAGAAAGAAAGAGAGAAAATGGAGACATCTTGTGACGTAAAACATCTGGTGACGCAACCTGGAAATGCTCCAAAGGCTAGACCGTCCCATTTAACAACGGCTGACGAGGTTAACAAGGTCTCTCTGAAGGATGCAGACCCTGATTTCAGACACAGCAACTGAGAACCTCGTCTCATTAGACTGCCATCCAGAATCTCTGGTCTGTTGAGGCCCTGTTGTGTTGTCAGTTTTGACGTAGTATTTCACTGGGGCTTGTAGCACATTTGTTTATTATACCCGGAAGAGGCATTTTGTGTAGTAGCTGTCACTGGGGGCATCCCCTCTAGATTTACATGTTTTTGTTTATATCTCTATGTAGGTTGTTCTGGCCTGTAAGCATTTTATTGCCAGTACCCACCACGAGGCGGCATTAATGGATATTTGGGCCCACGTGGTAGCTGTAAACATTATCATATTATCACCTATTGGCGTGTGACAAAAAAGCAACAAAAGCATTTATCTGGAGTCGTATTTTTCCTGCCCACCAGACACATCGTCCAGTATTCAGTCTGCTTTTTAGCTCTGTTTTTGGTCACCACCAACTCCTGTGCTCCTGTTTGTTCACCAGGTAGATGCTAACGTTGTCAGCTAGTGCACAGTCGGGTCTGAAAGCTTTTTAGCTGAAATAATCTGCTTGAGTGTTAGTGTTTAAACAGCTAACAAGGGAGCTTTGAACCCCGACAGACCAGGGCTAGCTGGTTACATAATACATGTAACTGTTATTCCTCCATATTGTGCCTTTAAAGTTGGAATTAGTAACTTGTGAGGCTGAATATGTCAGATTATCTCGTGCTTTCCAAACCTCTCTCCTCGATGTCACGTTGCTCTCTGTCCTCTTCTCTGATACGCTCTTACTAATGATTAAGAGCTTTTATCTTTGGGACTGAAATATTGATGACCGTCCGGGGTCGTCTGAGGTCTCGGCCGTATCCTAACCTGCTGATGGTCACCTCCTAGTTTTTTTGTTTTTCGGGGGCCTGAGGTTACAGATGACACGTGTTCACACAGGGCGATGCTGTTGTGCAGAAAAGCCTCGGCGCGGTGTTGATAACAAGGCTTTTTTTTTCCACTTGCTGACAGTCGGCCCCCCCTGTCAGTCAACACTGCTCCGGATTAGCCCGCGCTGACGGTTGGCTGACCGACACATCCTGGGAACGAGCGCTCTGCCCTTCCCACACTGTCGCCCGTCAGCACCTTTCACATACAATATTATACAAATGCAGAGCCTCTCCATTCCCATCACATTTTCCCCCCCCCCCGCTGTCTCCTCCAACTACCCCTTGACAGCAGTTTTTTTTTTTCTTTTTTTTTTACCCCCACAGCACAAAATGTGGCCCGCAGCTCGTCACAGCAGGACAGAAAACGTCTGAGTCGGCGAGTTGCCTCGGCTTTCTTGGCACTCTGATATACTGTCAATGCAGGAAGACGTGGCAGAGGGGGGGAGAAAGACGGGAGAGGTGGTCGAGGCCGAGGGGGGGGTTACACAAACATGCCGAACAAATACGGGGATCTAAGCATAAACCAGGCTGTCACAACACGTCGTCCGTCTAATTGAATTGTTCCTGGCAGCCCGGAGAGAGCGCAGGCCATTTTGAGCTCGGCTTTATTGAATTATTAAATCACAAAAGGAGGACGGTAACATTTAAGGGAACATTCTCCAGACTTGTTTCGCCGAGGGAAGAGGGGGAACGGCGGTGTGACTCCCCCCCCCCCCCGACTGTACGCAGACTAACAAGACTGGAAACAAGATTACGTCTGAAAACTGTGTTACTCTGATCTGCGTCAGCGTAGATTGCCGTGTCTACATTACCTAAACCCCCGGCCCCCGGTCGCCGTAATGACTTCTTCTGTGTCGAGTTGACATCTGAGCCGTTTGTGTTATGCCCAGACGCTGCGTATATTGGTGATGAATAATTGAACAGTTGGGCACGTGTGTGTAGATTGTTATAAGTGTGTGACTGTGAGTGTGAGATGATAAATGTTTATGCTCGTGTTCGGAGGGAGGGAGCGAGCGGGAGTTTGGATATTATGCCACTTCATAACAACAAATCTGTCGTCTGGGACTGCGGGACAAACGCTGGACCGCTCTCACTACTGTTGCGCATTTCAATCGCAGACTAATATGTAATTTATACTCTGCGTCCATCAAGGTCAAGAGTGAATTTCAGGCGTGTAGTCGGCGCCTAAGGGGGGGGGTGCTCGGAGTAAACAGCCTTCCCTTGGACGTCCTTGCCCTGTCTCATCTGCAATGCCTCCCCCAGCGCCACTGCATTATGTTGCATTTGCATCGTATTGCCTCTGCATTGCCTCTGCAAGACTGGCCCCGCCGCTCTCTTCCCCTCTTTCTTCTCTTGCCCTTTTTTATATCTCCTTCTGCTCTCTCGTCATCCCTCTCTCCAGTGTCAGGTTGGTGCCAATCAGCGGGGGCTTGGCAGCGAGCTGTTGTGCAGACGGGGCAGGACATGGCTCAGTAGGTCTGCAGCAGCAGCAGCAGTGGCAGCAGTAGTAGTGTTTGAAGTAAAGGTAGTGGTGGGTATTGGCAGGGAATATGCAATGAGCCCAGGAAAGATTACGTTGCGGTAAAAAAAAAAAAAAGGAGAAAAAAAAAATTGGGGAGAGAGGGGGAATACATCAGTGGGAGGAAATCCCTCGCAGGAGGATCCCAGCTCAGCGCTTTCTCTCTGCCACCCCCCCTCTCACCTTCTTTCTCCTCCTTCCATCACTGCCTTGATTTTTTCCCGCCCTCCCTCTTCCTCCTCGTTCCCCCTGCTGCATCTCTTTCCTGTCTCTTTGGATTGGGCTCTCTGCATTGATCTTTCTCGCTATTTCTCTCTCTTGTCTTTCCAGTCCGGGGGGTTTTATCCCCACTTGGAGGAGCTACTGATGCAATCCACTGCCACTAAATCCCCCCCTCCTCCTCCTCTTTTCTCTCTCTCTCTCTCCTTCTCCACCCACCCACCCACCCATCCATCCACCCCAGATGCCTGCCCATGTGTATGTGTGAGTGGGCGTATTTGCTTTTTGCATGTGCATGCATTTGTTCTGCATATAACTGTGTTGTCCGGAGCGGGGGGGGGGGGGGGAATATAAAGCTTCACTCTGACCATCACTATGACGATGTGTCTCGAGCAAAAGGACGGTTTGCATGACCGCATGTGAACTCTCGATCGCCCCAACGGTGCCACTGATGGTGGTGTCAACGGGCCCAAATGTCTCAGACACATCCATGGGTGCTGGTGCCTTCAACCCAGAGGGCCCAGGGTTGATGTATGTTGGACCACAGTCAGCTGACTGCACTCCTGACGCCCAATAGGGAGCAGGCTGTTCTGCCAGGCTGTTATTAAAGGGCTGTTTGTATTGCCTGCTGTTTCTTTCATTAGCAGGAATCTTATATCATCGCCTCTGAATATTGCATGAGGTTCAGGGAGGCTTGGTTGTCGTGACACCGCCGTAATATTTCACAACAATCAAAGATGGATGAGCCCATTCTTCTAGGTAAATAGAGGGAGGCCTGGCGCCAATGAGGGAAAAGCCCAAAGACGGGTGACGGTGACACTGACGCGCTGCAGAATGAAGAAGAAGAAGAAGAAGAAGGTATAAAAAAAAAAAAAAAAAAAAAAAGCTGGAAGAGTGATTGGAGTCCATAAAAATGAAAATGCACTGTAAGACAAATGGAGCAGGCAGAGACGAGGGAGCAAGGTAAATGAGGGGGAAATAGAGAGGGAGAGGACAAGAGAGGGAGACAGAGCGAGAAATCAAGACGGAGGGAATGACAGAGTGAGGAGGATAAAAAAGCGAGAGATGGGGCTATTAGAGGTTGAGAGAAAGAGTTAGTGAGAGACCCACGCTGCTCCCAGTAATTGAAAAGGCACCGGGACTGATTTAGAGGGGAGCTTAGCTGGGGTTTGTTGGGGTTGGGGTGGTGGTGGTGGAGGTGGTGGTGGTGGAGGAGGAGGTGGGTGGAGAGGGAGGGAGGGAGGGAGGAAGGAGGGAGGGGGGGACACGCTGCATTGCAGAGCACAGAGGAGCAAGAACAGCCAAACCCCCCTGCGGCGCTTTGCTCCACCACCTCTACAGTCGTCATTAACGCAACACGGTGAAAACGACCCTCCAAGGCCCATAATAAGCAGTGAGGCTGCAAAAACATTATGGCTAAATCCATACAAGCTAATTACTGTAGGTGTCTCTGCGTTTCTGGCATGAATAATACAGCGAGGTAAAAGAACAGGAGAGGACGGGCCGCGGAGCAAGAAAAAAAAATAGATAAAATACAGTAATGAAGCGGAGGGAAAGTTCCAGCGTCGCCCAAGGTGAGGCCCGCTCAGCACGGAACTCAAGACATATATTCAGTAGTGTTAGTGTGTGTGTGTGTGTTCAGGTGTGTGTGTGTTCATGCACAGTGTAAAGATCAAGCCATTATGAAAGGTCGTTCCTGCTGTTCTTTATTTCAGCGCCGGTGAAACTGGACCCTTAACTTCAGCGAGGACCGGTCCGCTCCTTTCAAACGTTGCCGCCTCCAACGAAAAAATTATGCCTGTTCAGCTCAATACAACAACATCCATGACACGTTAAGCAGGCGCTAATGGACTTCTGTCGCTGTGTGTGTGTGTGTGTGTGTGTGTGTGTGTGTGTGTGTGTGTGTGTGTGTGGCAGAAAGTGCCAGAAGCTTTCCTCGTATTGATGTTGTGCCCGGCTCAGCTCACCTCATCCACTTCCTTAACTTGCTAATACAGCTGGACACTACACCAACAAACAGGGCTCCATGTCGCCGCACACATGCCCCGCCCACACCTACACCTACACACACACACACACACACACACGCACACTGCATACGTTCCCTCACACACATCAGACACACACACACTCCTGCTGTATGTCACTGGCCTGTCTCACAAGTGTGTCTGTTCTTTCCAGGGGCGCTGATACGTGATACCTCAGCCCCAGTCAATCCTTCTCGCATTACTGCCTCCGCAGTGTGCTGCTTCATTTACACGTGAAATATTGATGTTCTTAATTTAACCCCCAGGGTGCTCAAGTGTCCCTTCCTCCCCTGTGAGGATAGGGAGGCCTTTTCCAGGGAACCTGCAGTCTCAAGTGCTGACAAAAACACCCTTTCTGTCTTGGGATTGGTCGAGAGGGTGTGTTTGGTTTCGACTCATTGGTTGGTTAGCAGCACAAACCTGCCAGTTTTCCTAGCGGGTTTGTCCTGTGTGTGTGTGTGTGTGTGTGTGTGTGTGTGTGGCCCACCTGTTCTCTGTGTGTGTGCACCTGTGTTTGTGTTTTCAGGGTTTATATGTTGCTGTACACTGTGCGCCTTTCAGAGCGCGAATGAGGTAATGTGTGTGGAACAAATATTGAAAAGTAGCTCGTGTGAGCTAACATCTCTGGATTTCACTCAGATAGCAGGAAGGAAAATAGTCCATTATGCTTGAATACAGGCCAAATTTCTGTTCTACAACATAAAACTCAGTATCAAAGGG
The DNA here is from genome assembly GCF_900880675.1 of Sparus aurata. Classification (NCBI taxonomy): domain Eukaryota; kingdom Metazoa; phylum Chordata; class Actinopteri; order Spariformes; family Sparidae; genus Sparus; species Sparus aurata. The sequence continues at coordinate 27,628,743 of NC_044208.1, read as the reverse complement.
GCACTGTGCAGTTTTTGGGAATAAATTGAAACCCATAATACTCATATTTACAATATTAATGAGGTACCAATACAAACTAAAGGTCAAAATTCAACAAAAATACAAAAAAAGGTCCCCAGAACACTGTTTGAAGCTTGACAGGTGGCAGGGTCCGCCACATAAACAAAGTAAAATGGCATGAAACTGTGTTGTGTCATTAAGGTCAGTTTGTTTATTCAGTCATGAAAACAAAGAGAGAATAAAATCTTTTAAATATACAAAATGAGCCGTTATATTGGTAAATGAGTCCATAAATGTTTAAAAACAATGCGGTTTTAATTTAAATGTAATCATAGAAAATTGTGGGTGTCATCTGTGCCTGTCACGGGTCACCTTTCAGCCAATCACCTGCAGCGTTACCGGATGGGAACTGCTCGACTGTCATTCCAGAGGGCTGGAAATGATCAAAGTGGTGGGGAAAATAATGACACATGAGTCAGAACCACGAGAACAAATAGGCGCATTGTGTAATTTAACAGACCACGCCAACAGATCTTCCCACATCGGGTTTGGTGTTTTTTTCCAGCGAGCTGATGTTGCTGTGATACGTGAAAGGGGATGTCCATCACTCTGACAGCTTGTTTTCTTCCAAAAAACATTTAAACTCAGAAAAAGGTGCTGTTTACAACATAATCAGATAATAATACTAATTCAGAAATGTTTATTTGATATATTTCCATAACTGAATAAACAAGTTGCACAATTTGAGACTGTGTGTTCCTTCAGTTTATTCAGTTTGTCAACTCGTGAAAATATATCAGTGAAGATTTGTCTCTTCTGATTTAAAATTTCTTTCCCAAAACTACACAGAGCTCCACCTCTGAGTCGATTTAAGCAGCAGAGGAGAGACAAACACCCAGTCATCGAAGCCTACGCCGCTCCTGATTGGCTGGAAAAGAGGTCATATAAACGGAAGATCACTTACAAACATCACAAAATGGTCAAATTATTGTTCGTTACCGATCAGACATCAAACAGGGGCCAAACTGAACCCACAAATATAATAATTACTGCACGGCTGCCCCTTTTTTAGCAGCTCTCAACAACCACAACCACACTTTGACCGGCTACCTAGCTCTCGTTAGCTCACACATGCTGCCAAAAGTTAGCTCAGCTAGCTCAGCTTTCATTTATTTGAACGAGGCTAAACATGCTATCAAAAACAGATGGCTAACTAGCTCGGTTGGATCAGAGTTTCACTTAGCATTAAACTGGAGAGGTGTATGTGTTGTATGGGGGGGGGATATGTCACCATGGTAACCACTAACTGCTGCTAACTGTAACTGTAGCTGCTGTTAGCTAGTGAGCTCAGTTAGCCATGCAGCTAGTGGTCTGGACTGGGAGCTCAGAGGTCCAGGAAGAGGTCCAAAAAATAAACCACAGCGGTCATAGCTTGAATTAACTATCACTTGATGATCATTTAATTTAAATAACATACTAAATCAATTTGCAATTCATTGCTCCATTTATCAAAATCACATTATTTATTCATGTGACTATAAATTCCATAATGCCTTATTCATTCTTGAGATGGTTAACACAGCAGAGCTTCAGCAAACAGCTCTGCTATTTTCCCTCCAGTGTAAATGTCAAGGTTTGAGCACCTGACTGGCTGAGGTGGCCTGGAACAGCAGAGCGTCAGTCCCAGCTGTCAGTCAACTTTACAGCCCTTCCCATTGGCTCGGCTGGTGCTGCAGGGAGGGGCGAGGGAGGCCGGGTGCATCTGGTTGCCTGGTTCTGCTCAAAATCTACAGTGGCTGTAATTAGTGGGGATGATAGACATACTTCCCGGTTGCTGGCAGCCTTTGGGCAGGGTTTTCTCTCATCCGGTTTCTTGGTACCCGCCCTTCCCTTTACTGAAACTTCAGTTTATCTGATTGATGCCAGTGAGTTTGTTCCTCAGTCGCTGGCCGGCATCTAATTTAAAACAGATCTGCAGAGATAATGAGTGTACGAGGAATGTGCAGAATGTTGTGTGTTTTCCCCCTGAAAGCAGAGCCCCGCCCACCTCTGGGCAGAGCGTTAGGTGTGTGCATGCCTATGTATAGTGGTATGATTAAGTGAAGTGCTCGCTGCTTTCTGTAGGTGGGTGGAGGGCTGTTTCAGCTTGTCTTTGCCGCTCTCTAAACACGGTCAAATTACAGTCCAAATATAGTAAAACAATGCAGCTCTTCTGTGGATTTTTAGACATTTTGACATCTATTTAGGTGGCACGGTGTCCTGCAGGTCCGACACTCGGGGTGTGCTGTATTTTTTTAAAAAAAAAGTGCTACACAGCGGCAGTGTTGTGTCCTGGTTTGCCTTACTAGGACAAGCCAACATGGAGTCATCGGCAGAAGCAGGAGGGTTTATTCAAACTCCCACTTGCCTTCTCAAAAACCCCCAACATCCCAGTTACAGCATGTTCCTGTTGCCTAGCAACCGGCCGGGTCTTGAGAGAGAGAGAGAGAGGAGAGGAGAGGAGAGGAGAGGAGAGGCATCATAGATGTGTATGTATATCCACGGCTGAGCGGGAGAGCAAACACTCTCGGCTGCCTCTCCCTCCCCTGTGAGCAGCTCACTCTCTCCACAACCTCACTGCCATGTAATGGAGCACAGTATTACACACTGTGAGTCCTGCCTCGGCGCCGCATCAACCCGGTGACACCGCACATGGCGAGGACGCCGCTCAGAATCATTTAGTATTATTTGTCTCGTCGCTAAACAGCACGCAGGCTTTTGTTACGCCGTCCCCTCGCGGCCGGGCACAAGAAAGACGACATAAGACGGGATAAAGTTCATGGTCTTTTTTATTTGAAAAAAAAAAATAAAGACTAGCATGTACAACTTGGAATGAATGTAAACTGAACTCAGATGAACAGTTGCGAAGACTGGTGCGCCGACACTCCTAAACAGCATGCGCTGCGAACAACAGTACACCTCTCACTAATGCTCTTTTTACTGAGTCGAGAAACAGAAGAAGAAAAAAGAAAAAAGTGAAGGCCAGTGATTCTCTCTTGCATTAAAAGAGGACAGACGCTCCATCTCAGCGAAAAAGAAAGGAGGAAAAAATAAAAGAAAAAAAAAATAGAAAGCTCACCGTAAGACTCTTTATGTCCCCCCCCTTTCGTTTTAAAAAAAGGGCGGGACGCACAACTTCTAAGATGGCTGTCCAAATAACATAACAAAAACAAAAAAAGAACATGCCAAACATTTTGAAAATGTATTTTTTGTACATTGTTTTTTTTTTTTCTCTTTTTATCTAGCATACAATTAAGTCCCATTCCACTTCAACGCTTGAGTTAGAACCTGGTATTATATTCTCTCATCTTTAACAGTACAGGGTTCCTCTCCAAATACAAAAAAACTGTACCAAACCAACAAGAGGACAGCTTATAGTGGAATCAGCACGCTCTGGTAGCCCGGAGGAGGGACGGGGGGAGGGCGGGGGAGGGGGGTTAGTGCTCCGGTCTCAAGCTTGCATGCATGAAGAACAGAAAACAGAGAGAAAGAAGAGATGGCCAGCTCAGACATTTACCACTAGCAAATGGAACTGGAAGGAGTTCGCCAGATGCTTTTGCTTGAGTCTGAAGGTAGTAGTTACAGGGTTTTGTTGTTTATTATTTTTACTTGTTAAGTACTGATGCTAAACTGATCTCCGGGGGGAGGGGACAGGATCACTAACCATCATTTTTCATGCAGAATATTTTTTGTATGTATTTTTTTTTTTTTTGTATATTTTTCCTGTGTGGACAGAAGGATATTTTATTTCAACATTCAATTATTTTCTATACAGAAACAGTATGAATAAATGAACATTTTTTTTTTTCCAAGAGGTAAGTAAAACATTTGATTTTTTTTTTTTTTTGGATTTTTTTTTTTTTTTTGTTTCTTCTAAGAGGGGACAGGACGGGGCGGGCAAGCTTCACTTTGCAGTCATCATCTGTACAAACTCTGCAGAGAGGAGAGAGGACAAAAGACAGTAAGGACACAGATTAAAGCTCTGGCACAGCCTGTTGCCAGTAAGAGCAGTCACCTGCTAAATTGTTAAATGCTTTATTAATTTTTTAATCAAGTTGAGCAGGTTCAGAACACACATCCTAATTAGTGTCCCCTTTCCAAACGGCTTCCACGTTCATCTCATTAAAGCCATTTGATTAAAAAGCTCTGGCTTTGTGCTTACACTTGCGCGAGTAAATAAATAAGAGGAGGCTGTCATTGTCTGCACAGTACATATTCTCTCTACGGGACAATGGGAGCATAGAAGTAGGGCACTTTTTTTTCCAGCCATGACTTATGGACTGTTCATAATATATCAACAGCCTTTCTGGGAAGTGAGCGCAGCCTCTCGTGTAATGTGCCACGGGACCGATCGTAGTGGGGAGGGAGGAAGAGGGAGAGAAGGCAGCCAGAAAGAAAAGAGTGAAACGGCTCCTGGCACACTGATGATGATTCAGAAGGATGGCTTTTCTCTCCCGTCTCTGTTTCAGCAGGCTCCATCTATAGTCCCTATCTAATAACTAATATTATGTGTGGCTGGCTTGTCTTCCAGTCGCCCTCAGAGAAATACACAGCTTGGAAAATCAAGTGCTCTGGTCCCCTCTGTTTAATAAAAGCTTGCAGCATGGCCTAGAAAACTAAAGCTATTTGTGCACCGTGACACTTTAGTGCGCGCTGCCTTTACAACAACTTTATTTTTTTTTTTTTACCTTCGTAGTTGACCTGTCCGTCTCCGTCGATGTCTGCTTCTCTGATCATCTCGTCCACCTCCTCGTCCGTTAGCTTCTCGCCCAGGTTCGTCATGACGTGACGGAGCTCTGCGGCGCTGATGTAGCCGTTGCCGTCCTGGAAACGGGGCGAAACGCGGGGTCAGAGGGGTGCAACATAAAGAAAATCCTGCAGACTTCCCGTTGGTGGGGCTAGCACTGAGCTAAAGGGTGGCGACAGGCGTTTAACAAGCAGGAAGTCAGCAGGTACACTTGACCAAGACTGTGAATCATCATGGATTCTCAGGTTACTCTGCTTCTTGCTCCACATAAACGTGTGACCGCATTTACCTTGTCAAATACCCGGAAAGCCTCGCGGATCTCCTCCTCGCTGTCTGTGTCCTTCATTTTTCTGGCCATCATGGTCAGGAACTCGGGGAAGTCGATGGTTCCATTACCTGGCGCGGGTGATCAATGAGGCACATTTTAATCAGCACGAAATTGCAATCACTTAAAAGCAAACTCAGATAAGCAGAGATAATATAATCCAAGCATTTAGCTGATGAAAAGCACATGACTGAAAATATTCATTTAGCCCTGCGGTCCTTTATTTTTGCTCTCGTGTATGACATTTATCTTACGGACCACGACTTCTCTCCGGAGGCGTTCCTGCCAAGTGACGGAGCAACTTGGGACGTAATTAATCGCAGAGAGGAAAGCAGCCCTCAAATTATTTAGTAAACACCTTCCTTCCTGCGATAAGCACAGCAAACTGCCGGCTGAGAGGAGCAGAGAGGATGTATGCGTGTCTGACGCGGTGTTTTCCGTTCTTCCTCGGGGAAGCCCCGGGAAGATTTTGCGTATGTTATACACAGAGCAGCAGAACTGCAGGGGGGGGACCCATGGCCAGTCATCCATAATGTAGACATATAGTATACTGTGCAGCTTGGCCTTCCAGCAGCCTGAATAAATCATAGGCTGTGTCCCTGTCAGAAACCCCGGCTGAGGGCGGAGGCTGTGGGGAGCTTCAATCCAGATGAAGGTCGCTCCTTTCTACTTTTATCCATCTATAAATCCAGTTTTTGTTTCTCTTCACCGCTGATTTTTCACGTGTTCTTAGCTCATCCGACATTCTGAGAGAATCAATCGGTGGTTCTCACTTCTGGTGGTGTTGACGGCAGCTGTGGTGCTGGTGGGTATGCGTGCAGTTAGATCAATATCCATGTTGCTTTTGTCAAGACAGGATTATCAGCGGATCAGACCCTCCTTACAAAAGGGGGGGGGGGGTGAGGATCTATGAGGAGCTCAGCAGCTCAACTGAGCGCAACCACAGGGAGGGAGGATGGGGAAAGGCCGGTCCGACAGTGGTGGAAGGACTTGCTAATATACTCGGAGACGCTGGGAGTGCGCGTGGTGGTCTTTTATAATTATAAGCTGAGGGGAAAAAAAACAAAAAAGCTCCGGATTGTAGTGAAGGTCAGGGACACCGAGGGCAAAGTACCCGGAGGGATTAGCCCTGGGGTGGGACGGACGGGGCGGGGGGATTGTATGCAGATTAACCAATAACTGAGCGTGCCTCGTGGAGCGAGACGGTGAGAGAGAACGAGCGAGAATGGATGTGTGTGTGTGTGTGTGTGTGTGGGGAAGGAAAAGGGATGCAGTAATGTGATGGGGCAGATGGTGATCTCATGGCCCGGGGTAACAATCTAAGGACCTGTTATCTAACACACAGAGACAGCCAGCAGCACCGAGGGAACACATGCTGCCACTGGGGGTTGGGAGGGAGGCTGATGGTGGTGGAGGTGGTGGGGAGGGGGAGGATTGTCCCACTCTAGGAGAAGGGCAGAACTACAACTGTAAAACCATCTTCTGAAGGGGGGGACAGTAACTACAGAAGCAAGGCAGCCCCTCGAGTTATATCTGCTCAACTGCACCAGCAGTGGAGGGAGGGAGGGAAGGAAGCAAGGAGGGATGAAGATATGGGAGGAAGGGAAGAGAGAAAATGGTGGGAGGGAAAGGGAGAGAAAATAGAGAGGGAGGGAGGGAGTGGGCGGCAGAGAGAAAGATGGAGATGAGGGAGATGTGAAGAGGAGAGAATATAAGGAGTGAACCGAGTGGGAGATGGTGCGATTACACATAAGAGGTGCTGACGCAAACTATAGAAGGCTGAGGCATCTCCGCGCTGCTGCCGCCGCTCTGTGTGTGGTCATCGTTTTTTTCCTGCATCATAAAGCCAACTTCCATCCCCGAGATAAGAAAAGAGGGGCCGGGTTGTGTAACGATGATGTGGATGATGATGATGATGGTGGTGGTGATGGTGGTGAGGGGATGTGCTGGGACTCAGGCTAATAATATTTGACGTATTCAATCTATAATTAAATAGTTTTCTCTTGTGTCACGCCGGATGTGATCTCGTCTGTTACATGCCAGGAACACTGAAGCCTCCCTGAATCGTTTCCAAGCTGGAGCGGTCGGCGTGTTTGCTCATCTGTGTGTCGGAAAGATACACAGCAGGAGTTGATACTGTAATTGCGGCTTGTTTTTTCTTTTTCTTTTTTTTTTTTTACACTCCAATAGCCAGGCGACTTTTCTATCTTACAGCTCTCTGTCTTCCATTCATCGTAATTCTTTACCACGGCCTCCTTGTTTGGTAAATAAAGCTGATTTTCAATGGGCCAGCTGACATCCCATGGCTGCTGCCGATGTGGGTACTGGATGTGCAGAGCGCAGAGAGGCCTTATGTAACCACTTTTATTTTCCATTACTAGCTTCATTGCTGTCTGACCTAGATTGCATCAGCCAAGGGAGGCAGAGGCAGAACAAGGGGATGTTAGTGATGGTGTGTGTGTGTGTGTGTGTGTGTGAGTGTGCATGCTCTTGGGTGTAACTGAGGGGGAGGGGGGGAGGGGGGGAGGGGAGGAGGGGCACTGAGGATGGTGGGAGGACGTTTCAATAAAAGGGGCAGCCAAGCCGCGGTGCCATTGATTTCTCCTGATCAATGCCATCCCATTTCCCCCAAAAAAAACCCTATAAGCTGACAGAGCAGCACTGAGGGTGACGGCCCCACTTGACAGCTAACATCCTCGACTCTCCCGCCCCAAGGACAGCCAGCTCGGGAGCTCACTAGCCAGCTTCTCTGACTCCGGTCTCAGAGCCTTTAGGATTCACCGCGGTGGAGGATAAACGCTCGACGAACCGCTCGTCACGAGGTGAATAAAGGAATCTGTCAGAATCGCGTCTCTGAGCGCGGCCACGCTAACGCCGACAAAGTCTTTTGACACTTACTCCACTCACAGGCACTGAAAGCACCGAAAGCGCCTCCCGCACATCCGTATCTCTGACATTGTCGACTATGATGGAGCTGAACACGCAGTGACTAAACTGCTGACACACAGGGACATGTTATATGAAAATTAAGCTGGCTCGACAGTTGGCTTGGACAGTTGGTTGACAGTTGGTAGAAAAAAAGGGAGGGTGGAGCGCGACTGTACACCGCTGATGTGTTTCGAGAGGGGGAAGTAATGGATGCTCTTATCTAATCCCTTGTGCGTTTTGTTACAGAGGTTTTATTATAGATGTCGTGTAATTAAATGGTCGCGTGAAATCACGGCTCTCGTTCCCCCCGAAATGATTCAAGCGAAACGGAGGAACTCGAACTAAAAAGTGGATGAAAGAGTGTCGATTTTACTGCTGACTGACAGCAGCAACAAGTTATTTCATTGATTAAAACTGAACAGGAGAGAAACGGCGTCAATTTATTGCCTAAATATTAAAAACCCGTCTCCTTCCACCTACAATAAACTCTGTAAAATGTGACTAATGGCACCATTTAACTGCTGATTATTCACCTTTTTTAAATTAATTTCCCAGCAAGCCAGCCAGAATCGAGTACATGGAGGGGCATATTTTTCCTCCCTGTATTGAAAATTATGCACAAAATAGATGTAAAGCCCTGCGATGTTTATAACGCAACACATTTATTGCGCCCAACGGTTATTAAGTCCACTGTTTTAGTTAGGATGCAGCAGAAATTACAGCTGAATTGTCTGTAAGCACATGAGCTGATTTAGCGTGTGATAAATGGAGGCTGTCGTGTGAAACTTCAGACTCTAAAACCTTAAATGAGGAGGAATGTACTCGATTTGTGTCCTTAACTGGCACCTGACCCGCCGCTAATGTCACGGGCCAATCAGATGTGAATACTGACCGTCAGCGTCCACCTCGTTGATCATGTCCTGCAGCTCGGCCTCTGTGGGGTTCTGGCCCAGCGACCTCATGACGGTACCGAGCTCTTTGGTGGTGATGGTGCCGTCGCCATCCTTGTCGAATAAGGAGAAAGCCTCCTTGAACTCTGCAGAGGGGAGGAGGAGGAGGAGGGAGGTGAAGGTTAGACGAGTGTCGCTTTACAGAGCCGGGTTGTGTTAGGACGCCGCAGTCAGGTCGAACAGGTTAATCAATCGCTCGTCGCTGCCGCTGCTCTGTTCGCCGAGTTCACGCTCGCCTGCAAATAAGCCCACGAGTGATGTTGTAAATGTGCTGAGCTCCAAAACCGCACAGAGATCTTATCTCGCACCGTGAAAGAAAAAAACAAGAGCGACCACAGCACATTTTTTAAGTTGGAGGGGGGGAAAAAAAGCAAGAGAGGTTTTTTTTACTGCAACAACTTTATTGTCTGCAGCAGTTTGCTCTTTGTACGAGCAGGCTTCTAAACTACGGGCCATAAAACTCCCTATCCAGGGAGAGCGGGCAATGGTGAGCATTAGCCTTGGAGCCTTAGCACAGGCTAATTAGCCACAGAGGGGGTTTAGACTGAGAGGAAACTGTGCAGCAGCTTCCAGTTTTTAGAGGCCACATCATTTATTTATCGAGAAACGTCAAGGTGCCTCTGTGATTGAAACGACTCATAAACTTGCATGGAAACTGTGACGGCGCCAGTTTTAGTCCTGAGTCACGACACGCTGCTCGTTCTGCTTCTTCCTTTATATTTCCTGTTCCTGTTCATTGAGAGACACTAATGATGCACCGAGGGAGGGCGGCTGCCAAAGCCGTCAACGTCAGGTTTTCATTTAACTTTCTCTTGAAGTGACATGGAAGTACCCAGAACAGCTAATGACAGATATTACCTCACTCATGTGTCAGATGAGGGGAAGCTTCTTTCTTTTTTTTTTTTTTTTAAAACATATTGTGGAAGTGATCAAACAGCAGCCAGTAAATGTGTATGAGGGGAAGCAAAGTAGAAAGACTCTTTGTGTTCCTACCTGCGATCTGCTCCTCTGTTAGTTGGTCAGCCTGTGGTTGGAGAAACAAAAAGTGAGAAGGAGGGAGAGAGTTACAAACAATGAAGTTACTCAACAAAACACTCATTCCAAGTCATAAACCGTGTCGTCACTGCATTCCTGGCGCTCCCCACACACCGAGCGCCACACGGCTCAACACTGGCCGCAGTGTTCAGGGGTCTGAGCTGGAATCAGCCAAGATTTACCCATGAAAATACCACAAATTACACTGAGGGCTGCTAGCTTTAGTTTTCCTGAACATTTTCTATCTGAAGGGTATTTCCTCCTCTAAGCAGAACCACACCGTGCTAAATTGATCTTGTCTGTGTAATGGTTTAATGCCAATTGGGGAGTTCATCTCGACTCCAGTCGGCCTTTTCACTGCCATTAAATTGATGCTGAAAATCAGACCTGGCTCAGACTGATAGCAGAGGCTTATCAAGATGCTTTTAAAAAAAAAAAACAAAGGTTGTGTTTGTTTGATAGACAGCCAAGAGGCTAACACACAGAGAGCTCTGTGAATACACTGGACGAGATTACATTTCCAGCTGATGAGCGGCTCCATGGGATTGATGTTCAAATTAGAAGGCTACACCGCGGCGGTCCACATGAGAGGGACCGCTGGGCAACGCGTCTCCAGACATTTAGTCAGGGTTGTTTCAGGACATATCAGCATGGGAGTGTTTTTTTCCACGGTCGTATCAACAGGAGGAAAAAAAAAAACAGAAAGGCCCGCTGGCTTGGCACGGTTCGGTTCCTCTCCCAGCCCCGTTCTCCTCCGCTAGCACCGGCTCTCTAATGGCTGTTAGTGACTCACGCGCGCTTTAAATGGCGATGCGAGCATCCACTGCCAGCCCGCTCGCGTCGATGGACCGGGCGCCTTTGTGAAGGAGCCACTGATTTCAAACAAACACGCTCAGTAGTAAAGTGTGAACGCGGAGTGTGTGTGGTGCAAACAACTCCCACGAGCGCCCTCCCGTCCCGGCTTTCTAATGAAAAACAGGACTTATCGTTATTATTATCGTTATTGTTGTTGTTAACAGGCCACGCTGACATCACCGTGCTTGGCAGCGAAGGAGGAACACACGCAAAACAGTCGCAGATGTGCACATACATGCCTGTGCACGCTGTAAACACACACACACACACACACACACACACACACACACACACAGTCCCTCTTAATGGCATTCTTCCTCAACACCAATACTTTCCATCCCCATGTTTCCTGTGAATTAGTCCGTGCAGTCAGTTCTGCCTCAGAGCAAATTCCTGCAGCCCGTCGGTGTGTTTATGTGTTTGCACAAGCCGAGTAAATCTGAGCCTTGGACTCCATGTTTGGAGTTGCTTTACTTTAGTATATCGAGCCGGTTAATCGGATCTGCTGCATAATGACCTGATTGTGTTCGGGGTGGATAAGATAAGATCGGCCGGTCATCTCATGACACACTCCGCGCTGACCTTTAACTTTTCTTAAAAAAACACAGAAGGCCTGGCTCGAGTGAAGGGCGGCCTCGGGATGGATTGATCCGGCCGGCGAGAGGTTTTATTGATAACTTTGGCGGCGCTCATGCGATTAGCTGACATGATTCAATAAACCGCCCCGCGCACACACACACACACACCAGCGCTTGTTTTTCCTCCTCCCTCCCTCCCCGCGCCCTCTTCCTGTCTCCATTACCATCTGTGAGGATGGGAAATGTCAAGAGACAAAACAGCTCTGCCCGGCGCTGACATGCCACCCAGCTGGACCGACGCTCGGCCTCCTCTGGTTGTTCTGCCGCTCCTCCTCTGTCCGTCTCATCTCTCCTGTTTTTCCCTCATGTTAATTTCTCTGTTGATGAGCCTCCCCTCCCATCTTCCCTTAGTCACCCTCTCTGTCATGCTGTGTCACTCCTGCTGTCTCTTTCTGTCCCCCGCTGTCTCTCTAAGTGGACTGGGTGTGGGGTTTGGTGACTCAGTGCTATGGATCCTCCCTTGGCTTAGGCCCAAGCTGTTGGGGCCTCATGGTGCTGCTGCATCACCAGGCCCACTACCGGCCCATCCCTTCCTTCTTTTTTTTTTCTCCCCTTTCCTTCTTCTTTTCCTGGCACTTGAACTTTGGCCAACACCAACTCCTCCTCCAGACCTTTCCCCTCCGTGTGTCTCTTATGCTCCCTCTATATGTCACATACTGTTCAGAGGAAACTCCCTGTGATTCACCCTCCACAGTGTCTTTTGCACAGGGTTGTTCTCTGCCAGGCTTCCAGTCTTAATAACAGCTTGTAGGGAATTAGGAGTGTGTGAGTGTTTGGGGATGGGGGGGTCTGCTGGCAGTGGTCCGCTGGCACGAGTGGGTCAACCACTCCCACTGTTGCCCGGGCAGCCGGCCCCAGCACCGCGCTCCAAACGGGACTGTGGGAGACAGGAGGCGGTTCACCGGGCCAGCGAGGAATATCTTCTCGCTCTCACTTGATGTCATATCACCCTCGTACAAATACACAGCATCGCTCCCTGTTCGCACCACGTTTCATTGGATAGGGGGATGCAAAATGGTGCCAGAGACCGCCAACGATTATCTTCTTCTTCTTCTTCTTCATTAATGCTGCACGCGTGTCTGAATATTGCTGATCTGTCAGTGTGAGGTGCCCACACAATTCCTAAAGTAGCTTCTTTGTATTCGCCATGTGAAAGGTGCACAGCCAGCTGTCACGCTGACAGATGGGTGTGACACACACACACACACACTCATTTCCATTCACCGTAACACAAGCACAAACACAAAGAGTCAGTGTGGCACACGCGCTCCCTTTCTATAGGAGCACTGAGCTCCAGAGTGCTGAACGCTTCGTCTCTTTGAGGCCGGACAAAAGACAGTGAGGCCTCGGGGCCGGCCTGTGTCTGGAGGGGGGAGGAGGAGGAGGAGGAGGGAGAGAGGGTGGGTGTAAACAACACCAGCTTCCCTACACCCCGCGGACGAGGCCGGTCCACCATATGGCCTGGTGCTGGTAGGTGGTTGGGTACTCCTCCGCACCACAGAGAGCACTTCATCGCTCCGAGACACCGGGAACACAGGACATGGCTAGGTGTTGCCGCCAAGCACATAAATTATTCACGGCGGCGGATCCGATGTCCGTCAACTTACTAAACATGCATCAGCAAACAACAGCGTAACAGGAACAGGATAGGGCCTTAGCATGGCCCGACTACTTATTCGATACTTCCACCTCAATGGGGGAGGCTGTTTCCACCTCAGCGGGCGTATTGATGCAGACAAGGGGCTTACGCCTGTGGATTTAACTTTTCAGAGACGCTGATACGCAGGCCAACTCCATAACAATTCCGCTTTACACTCCAATTACTGCGGCGCGTTGCAACGTGAAACTGCATTGCAGCTCGATACCATATATGGGATATTTGATCACAGCATAAAGGTGGGGGTGGGGGTGGAGGTGGGGTGAGGAGGGGGGGGGAGATGTCTACAGCTTCTTGACTCCCTCGGGCCATTAATGATCTATCAAGCTCGATAATCAATGGATTAGTTTGAGGGCCTCTTTTCCGCATGCAGATCACTTCCACTCGGTGACTTCTCCTCGTGTGACGTAGCCCGCGGAAGGGCTCCGTTTCATTAAGCCGGTTGCAGATGTCGGCGTGTGCGCGTGGAGCGCGTGTGCCTCCCAACATCTGGGGGAAGGTGGGTCAGAATGGCGTGGTCGGTGTGCACGGCCACGCCATTCTGCAAGTCACCGGGGCCTCTGGAAACATCTCGGCGTTCTCCGTCCTGTGACATTCACGTTTTTTTGGCACTTTTTTTTTTTTGTTGGTTTCAGAGAAAGTGGAGGAGAAACTTCAGCAGCTGTTTGGGGTGGGTTTTTTTTTTTTGGGTGGCAGAGACTGCAGCGACTCTTCTTGGACGACTCTCCCATGGGTGCCACATTTGCGTAACATCGAAAAAAAATAAAATTTGCACAGAGGCAACCAAATCAGCCGACATAACACAAATAGATAACATAGAATCAAGATAAACCCTCAGGGCCTGCAGTGAAGGCGGAACTGCGTCTCCCTTTCTCTCTCTGTTGGTGCGTGTGTGCGTGCTTGTTTGTGCGTGTGTGTGTGTGTGTGTGTGTGTGTAGCCCTTCCAAAAAAACCAAGCAGATACAACACAGCTATAAACCTTTGTAATTACAGGATATGGCCAGTTTCCGATGCGGAACACTTGATGAGATATACAATAGCTGCCATCATGGCGCGGCTCGGCAAAAGATGGTGCAACATATAGAAGAAGCAGAAGAAGGAGAAGAAGAAGAAGGGGAAGCCAAACGCACCCAGCGAGAGAGAGAGAGAGAGAGAGAGAGAGAGAGAGAGAGAGAGAGAGAGAGAGGAGCGTCAAATGCGGGTTTCAAATTCAACATGACGCCTGAAACACGTTGGCTCAGGAGGAGAAACCGTCTCCCCAACACGCCTGCGCTTCCTCGGGCGGATTGTAAAAAAAAAAAAAAAAAAAAGAATCTCCCCCCCTTGATGCATTTTATGGCTGCAGAATTATGCTGTAATGCCTCAGAATAGCTTCGCTAGTTATATTCCGACACCCACCCACCCGCCGCAACATCTTTGTCCAGAAATTAACTCGATCTGCGTCCGTGCGCGCCGCGGAGCTGCCACCCGACCCCGCCGCCGTGAAGCCCGGGCAGGCGAGCGAACAAAACGCCGTGTGTGTGAAATTGCGCAGTTGTAAAGTCGGGAAACACGGTCCCCTGTTTGTCTTTTACACGAAGCTGAACATCGTTTCACACATTTAAAGAACAGACAATGTGGCTTCGCATTATAAACGCGTCTAATGCGCCTTTTTCTGGGTTTTTTTTTTGCGGGCGTCTCCTTTACGCACACGGAGCCGCTCCGGAGAGGAATCAATGAGTGAAACAGGAACAGAGATAAAAAAAAACACGCACAGCTAACACCTGCTTCACTCTCCTAACAAGCTGGTTTCACTACACTTAAACACGCATTTTCTCATTTTCTTCTTCCCTTTAAGTCTACAAACAGAATGAATGACAAATACATACCATGGCGGATGAGTTGTGTGCTTGTTGGTCTGTGGAGGCAGACTAGGAGTGTGGTCGTTCCTTAGATGGAGTTCCACTGGCGGGATAGGAGTGTGTATATTGGCCGTGGCCAGAATGGGAGGAGGGGGAGAGGGTGGTGGTAGGGGAGGAGCGGGGGGAGGGATTGCCTTTGCTGTATCCCTCCGCCACACTAGCACTGATCACTCACTTCCTTATTTCAATTCAGGGCTGAGCTGCTGCAGCAGCGCGGGGCCTCCAGCAGGAGACCTGCCAATCAAAGCTCTGGGGTTTGAAAACGCCTGCAGTGCATTCAGCTGCATCCTTATATATTCAACAAACTCATATTAAAGTGCGTGAATGTTGTTGTTCAGTTCCATCTCTGAACTGATGTTTTCAATATGTGCATTTTAAAAGTGTTGCCTTTATAACAGCTATTCTACATGATGCTTTCAAACACAGGGTGCACCGACACCACTCAACCCTTTCACAGTTGTGTTTTGTTGACATGATTCATCTCGCTCAGTGTTTTGTTTTGGGTTTTTTTTTTTGACTCACTCATGTCATGTGAGGATAAGGTCCTGTGAGGTAAGACCTCCTCTCACCGGGATGTTGGCTGTTTTATAATCACCTCCAGAAGGCCAAATGTGTCCCACGAGTAATGTTTGACGGGAGGCCTGGAGATTTTTAAGGCCAAGTTAGCAACAAAAATGCAAATTAAGGATGAGCCCAACTAGTTGTAAATGGATTAGGGTGTAATAATTAGTGGATAAAGTGATCCCCGTCCATGTCACTGAAAGATACGCTGCCCTCTTTTTAAGAAAAAGCCTTTAACAATAAATCTTATCTATGATTTAACCCACATTTCCACTTCCTGATCACAACAAGTCATTATAACATAAAGAGCAAAATTACTAAAATCATAAATGTGAATGTAAAATAATATATTAATGCACTGAAGACTTATTCGTCCTTTTATTTGTAGTTGTGTTGCCTTATGATGCAATTTTAAACACATAACGAAACTCACAGGCTTTTCTTTTTTTAAAAAAGGGCAGACTGCGCCTTTAAATCGGAGCAGATCGCTGCGAGGCCTCCTCGCGCGTATTTATCTAATAAACGACCTTCACTAAAAACAAACAAACAAAAAAAATCAAATCCCAATTAACGCATCATGAACACAACATCACTCATCGGACTTTCCTGTTTTTAGCGTTATATTCCTCCCAACACGGCGGGCACTAGTTCGCAGCCCCCCGGCGGAAGGATACCGCTCAGTGTAGGAAGCGGCCCGGTTGACACTGGAGAATTTTTGCTGTGCCGGTTGTGTGATCGCGTTTCTGATTGGCCGCTGCAGACCTGCAATATTATACTCCATGTGTCGGGCGCATCGATTGGCTACACGGGACCTGCATTGCACCAGGCAGTGGCACTTGATGGGGAAATATAATAAATATAAATACAGGAAACGTAAAAACAGAAAGCAGCGCAGCTTTCAGCGGCACGTCACGTCTGCGTTTTTTATTACCGACGGTAATTATTTATATTTGTTTTGGGTTTTTTGATTTTTTTTTTGTGGTGGGAGACGGAAGGAAACTGCGACAGGTTTTCATTGGTGCGGGGTGAATGTTTGATAGGCTCGATATGGGATGTGCGCAGACTTACTATTGGCTGCGACGAAGTGTGGTAGGCCCGCGTGAGGTGAACAATGAAGCATGGCACAACCGAGGGTGTGTGTTTTTGTTTTCTTTAGTTTTAAAACCATCCTGAATGTAACACAATAAACTTTTTAAACGTAGAATTGATTTGGCAAAATCAAGATTGTCGTTTTTACCTGCACACACACATACAAAACTCCTCCAGCAGCCTGTTGGAGCTGTGTGTGTGTGTGTGTGTTAGTGTGAAGTGCACCTGGACAAGAAGCACCACCCTGTGGACAGATTGGACAATCAGGAATAGTTGGTTTAAAGAAGGTGTCCTGTCTGAACTCATTGGCCCTTTGTAGTGTTAAATCCACTGAAAAGTGTATGTAGTTTGGTGGGCTGCTGAAATGCTGCTCACAACCTGTTTTACAAACCTTCAAAGCTTAATGACTGTCCTCTGACACTGAAACCAGACGGTGTTTTCTGCCCCGCAGCCTGAAAACAAAAGCTTTGAAGTAGACCCACCCGACCGCTCCGTACACACCTGTATCAAAAAAAATCATACGTTCTGTCTTTTTGGGCTACTTGACATCCCGTACAAATGATAAATAATCTATGTATCGACTACATATTCAAATGTTCATACTTCCTTTTTTCCGTACGTCATTCTAATTCCTTACAGTGCCTGCTTTTCTATTTTGCAACTATTCTTTTAAAGTTGCAATATGTAGGAGTTTCCAGAATGTTAGGAAATAAGAGTTTCGACGATATCTCAATATTGAAATGTTGACTTCAGTTAGCACGCTAACCAGCTAGCCCAGGCCCAGTCCTCTCTCACAATACCGCTCTTGAGCTGCCAGTCTGGACAGTTGACTCCTGCTAGCTGTAGTTGCCAGTAGCTAGTTAGCTCAGTTAGCCACGCAGCTAGCGGTTGGTGGTAATATGCAGCTTACCATCGTTTATTGGAGAATTCCGGCACAACACTGCTTTTATAAACAGCCTAAAAGATTTATGGATGCATATTAACAAGATTACAATAGGGATGTTTATTTGTGCTGCACCTCAGTATACGTGTGTGTATGTCATTAATCATATAAACCTGATGTGGTTTCACTCTTGACTCCAGGAAGAGTAGCTGTTGCAGCGTTTACAGCTAACGTGGATCAAAATAAACAAAATTTTTTTTCCATTTTAACTTCCCCACAAACATTTAAGCACAACGGAGCAAATCTCTTCTGCAGTTCAGTCCGAGGTCCGGGCCGTGCGCGCCGTCCCTCTCGTCAGGTCAACTAAACTCTAACTGAAGTTGAGCTACTTCATGCGTTAATCTGCTGGAACTAATCGGGACTTTCTTACCGAATTTGTTCAGCGTTTTGCCCCGTTTAACAGGAGAAACAGCGATTACATAAGCACACGTTCCTTTTTCTCGCCGCTCTGCACAAACACTTATTTCTCCGCTCTTCACTCGACATTCACAACGGGGATCCGGCCAGTTTAACCAGCCACCGACAGAGCAGAGACGCCGGCACGTGTTAAGTTTTCTTTTTTTTTTTTTAAAAACTACATTTACTGGAATTGGCAGTCGCTGGGTTCACTCACCTTAAACCGCTTCTTACCCTTTAAAGACGCTGAATAAAAAAAAAAAGGGCCTGAGGTATTGAGTGTGAATTAGTCAGCACCCACACAAATGTTTGAGTTACACCAATGATTGTAGGATTTGCACAACAAAAACATTCATCCCGAGTCGATCTGGAAAAGCAGCTTTTTTGCTCAATATGTGGCGTGTTGACGGTTTTTCTCTTGAAAGGGCCCTCGCCTCGTCCCTTGATGCGTTCAGGGACTCATCTTAAGAGCCTTTTTTTCCCCCATGCAGAGCACAATCTGTACACATCGGGAATGAACAGCAATGTGGATGTGACATTTCAGAGAATGCCAACACCATCATCAGCACCCCCCCCCCCCCCTCTCTCTCAGCATCAGTATCTGTGTGCTCACGGGGGCGGTTCAGAAATACCCGGCCCAGAGTTTGCCTTGAGCTGACAGGGCAAACGCCTCATTAGAACGCACGCCCCTCTTCTTGTAACCCTCCCAGCCTCTCCGGCCCAACACGCCACGCTTGATTTAAATGCTTTTTTTTCTCTTTTTTCTTCCAGTTGCTGAATGTGCTGCGATGTATGAGCTGCGGTTGAAATGCGTGACTGATTTAATAAGGAGAGAGTGTTTTCCGTGGAGGGGGGCTGCAGCAGTAGCTCCGTTTTCCCCCCTCGCTTGAGCCCAGAGATGGCCCCCGTAAAGTGGTTCGATGCCTGCTGCAAAGGGGGCCACTTTCTGCTGAGCACTGAGTTACACATGGCTCCACATCAGGAGGAATTAAATCAGCGCTGCCGTTCTCCGCATGTCAGGACTGCAGCAAGGGGCAGCTTAGCTGGATTTACTTAACCGTGCTGTAATAACGTAAAGGCTGGTTTGAATAGAGGACAGCAAAATCAAAGCACAGGCTGCTCTCATCCTCCTGCCTGGTGCAGGAAAAACAAAACAAAACATGCAGCAGAATTCACTCCTCTATTGCTAAGGAACAGTTATTTTAACACTTCGGAGGAGAGGAAGACGCTACAGTCGGCGTGTTTTATCTCATTCTGTAACCCTGAGATTTAATTATGCGTACTTGCTCAGTTGTCAAGTGTGTGGGAGTCATGTGGAATATTCTAGTAATTAGTGATGAGGTGTCTTTTTAAAAAGGAGCGGATGGGCGATTCCTTCAGGGTTGTGAAAGAACAGAACAGGTAAACCGTCCACAGGTATTCAAGTAAGGAGAAAAGTAAACATGGTTTTGCAGATTGAGACGATTGATTCTGTTACTAACACCAATGGCGACAACAGAGACTGAACTAATTGAATAATTCATGTGATTAATTATCTAAAGATATTACAGCGCAGCGACGAACTCGATATACAGGAATCTAATATGAAGCAGACGGCAAACAGATCCAGCCTCTGTGCGACTAAAAAGACTAAAAACAGATGAATAACACCACTTATTTTCTGTCCTTTTTTTATTTTTTTGTCTTTACACATAACGGTAACAGGAGAGTGGGATAAAGCCAGACATGACGTGCACAAAATATATCAAAACTCTCTCTGGGGGAGACAGACAACTCAACTGCTGCCTCCTCTCTTTCACACAGCGATAGATAGAGAAGGGGGGAGGGATGGGAGGGAGGGAGGCAGGGGGGAGTTCAGAGTGATGAAGTTAAAGTTTTGAAGGTTAGAGGTAAAGCCCCTCCGGCGTGCCCTCCTGCTTCTTGTACAGGACGTTTTCCTTGGACTTCTTGAAGTCCTCGTTGGTGACTTTCATGCGGCGCTCGCGTAGAGCCATGAGGCCTGCTTCTGTGCAGATGGCCTGGAGGACAGAGGGGGAGGAACAAAAATGTAGGGGAACAAAGATCAGACTCCAGTTAGAATTACACTAAGTAGAAAAACAAACACTGCTCTGCTCTGTCTTGTCATAAGACAACAGGGTAAACTAGTAACTCATGCACAGAAAACATAACAAAAGGGAGTTTAAACTAGTAAAATGTCAGAGCAGCTGGTTTGTAGAATAACCGGAAGCACTACTAATTTATTTGACCTCTCAGACCCACAAGAGTGTTGGACAATCAAACATAAGAGTTTGGGGTGTAACACTTTGGTCAATATAAAGTTCTTGAACACTGACAGCATCAGATAAATATGTTTCTGCTTAATTCCAGCTATTTTTAATGACTGCATCATTTCTAAGATACTGTTGATGATGTTAGGGAAGATAAGTAACTCAGTGTAATTCTGTCAGACTCCACAAGAGGGCAGCAGATGTAAAGCTTGAAAAGTACAGTAAACACTCTGGACTGATGTTAGTGAAAGGAGGATGTAACACAATTAAATAAGCGTTGATGCTACAATAATGTGGAATTGTTGCTCCCCTTCAAACAGCTTCATTCTGTTTTCTCCTTTCTGCTGAGCCACAGCGTGAACGGGCTCGCTGCCAACAACTCACACGATCAATAAGTGGCTGGAGTCAGAGACAGAGTACATCTACAGGGCCGGGGTTTTGTTCGATTGGACAAAACCCCTACCAGACTGCTTACACCACCCTTCTGGTAAGACTGTCCTTCCATAGAAGCCATTACACCTGGAGGAGTGACGAAAGTACGGTACCGACCATCTGGAGCCATTAACCTGAACGGGTTAATAGCTGCACCTGTCAGATCTTAAGATCAGTGCGTCGGGTCGAGTTGACATCCAGCTGCCGTGATCAGAGAGAAAGCCACCTGTGAGTGGACAGTGCTACTCTTACCTTAATGTCTGCTCCTGATAGGTCGTCTTTAGCCAGAATGAGGTCATCGAGGGTGACATCATCTGCTACTGTCATGCGGCTGGTGTGGATCTGGAAGATTCTCCTTTTGGTCTTCTCATCCGGCAGGGGAAACTCGATCTTGCGGTCGATTCTCCCTGAGGAGGAGGGAGGGAGGAAGAAAACAGAAATGTCATAACCTGCTGCTTCTTACAGTCATTTGGCAATTTTAAATATGTATGACATTTTATTCTGTGGAAAAATGCTAATATTTCATGCATAAACACAGCAGTGTTCCAGTTATTAATCAAACCTTGATCATGTTTGGTTAATTTCTCAAATATTATGAAAGCAATTAAGGAAGCTCCTTTGCCTCTGGGCGGCTGCCTGCATTTTACTTTTACAGTTTACAGCAGAGCATTTGAATAACTGATTTTATCAGTGATCAGCTGATCACATGGACTGCAAACAGTCTCAGTGCACAATTGGTGCAAGTCTGAATGAATTATTAAATTATTTAATATGTGCTGAGGTCAAAGTGATTACTCCAGTATTACGAGGAAGAATTTTGTACTGTTAAGTGTAATTTCTCCCTCCTGCTATGACTTACAGCAAGTCACAACTAAAGATAGACTAAGGCTCATTCAGACCACCACTGACCAGGTCTGATGAGGGCTGGGTCCAGAGTTTCTATCCGATTGGTGGCCATGATGACTTTAACGTCTCCCCGCGAGTCGAAGCCATCCAGCTGGTTGAGCAGCTCCAACATGGTCCTCTGGATCTCCCTTTCACCGCCAGAGTTCGAGTCATACCTACACGACACACACGGGAAACATTTATCTTCAGAATTTATAGAATCCACTACGTCGACCTACATCCACACTTCAAGGACGTCCATCCTGCAGTCTTGTCTTCACTAACCCATTTAGCTGAGTTGTTTGCAGTCTTTTCTGTGCAAGGTAAAAAAGCCTGGCCACATCTACAGCACAAGCTCATTTATTATTTACACGAGTCAACATCCAGCCAATGAAGTCATTGATTCAAGTCAGCCAATATCCCACCCACAGTTTTACTGTCTCTGTCTGTTTGTCCTTTCCTGTTAGCATAATGTAAAAATAAAGACTTTGATTTTATATTTTCTACACTGTGTGTTGTTCTCACCAATCCTCTGTCATCTTTTATTCAATGAAAGAGAGAGAAAAACTACAGCATTACATCAACTCACCTAAAACACAAACTTTCAAAGTGTGATGTTCATACTCAGCCTGACCCGTTAATATGCCATCAAGCACCGAGTAAAAATAAAACTGCAATATATTAAAGCCACAGCCAGGTATCACACTTACTCATCCAACACCTTGTCATCCACCTCTGATTCCTCACACCATATGTGATTTTATCACTGCTCCCAGTCTCTCACGTTCGGTCTAAAATAGCTCCGAGCAGACATTTATGTACCTTTTGGTGCCGATGGCATCGATCTCATCGATGAAGACGATAGAGGGCGCGTGCTCCTCCGCCACCCTGAAGAGCTCTCGGACCAGCTTGGGCCCGTCGCCGAGGTACTTCTGGATCAGCTCTGAGCCCACCACACGCAGGAAGGTGGCTGATGTCTGATTGGCTACAGCCTTGGCGAGCAGTGTCTTACCTGTTAAGTGCAGAACAGTTGAACAGTTGGTTAAGAGTTACCACTGCTTTTCACTCAAGCTGCTTTCTGAAATAGACTGTTTTGACGTGCAATTGTTGTCTACATAACTAAACCTGATATTAGAAAAACAATTCTCTTTTCAATTTATAGAGACAGACAAAGGTCAAAGTCATCATGGCAGTAATAGATGATAAGAATATAAAGACGGATTCTATATTTCTGTCTTGTTAAAAATGCAGCTTGGCAGCCACAGCACTGCAGCAATTCAAGATTATTCCAGCTCTTATAGAAGGATTACAGGCACACACACGTCTGATTCTTCCCGAACACGTCATCTGTGCATACTGCTCTCAGACTGACAGACTGTAGGAGGTTACTGACACTTTTACCTTCCCTGTTGTGGTGCCCTTTACAAAAAGGTCTCTAATGGCTGAATGGAATTTGCCAGTGATGTCAAACTGGTAACGAGACCTTCCTGTCTGGATTCCACTAAAAAATGCTTCATATTAAATGTGACTGAACTGGAAAATCAAAGGGAAGGGAACAAGTTTAGATGTCATTCTGGTAGCACACACTAAGAACTTAATGTTAGGAGAATAACAATGACATCACAGATTATTGTCTGGACGCAGGAGAGAACTTTCTGATGATTACTAGTTTAACGTGGAGCGCATGAATCGTCTGATTTGATTTGTCGCATCTACAGTTATCTTTTTTGTTATATCTCTTACATAGTACGTAATCTTTTTGCGTTCTGCCCAGAAACCTTCAGCCATTAGCAACATGTGCTGAGGTGAGCAGTCACGCTACTGTGAGGGAAATTTAATCAAAAGGCAGAACACCTGCTTGAGTCCTGCAAATCACTTGTTTGAAAACAGTTCAAGTTTCCAGTCAGCTACAATCGAGCGAGTGTTGTGGAAAGGACAAGGACACTGTGTTGGCGTTGCTCCATTGTTGTGTGATACCCAGGTGTTTGAGTGCCTTGAATGTTTAAATATAGCCACGGTGGAATTTATTCAAACACTCAACCAACTGCACTAGTTTCTCAATGTTATATTTATTTAGTATTTTCAATTTCATAGCATAAAAGATGCTTTATTGCCTTAAAACCTACACAGAAGAGTTCATACAGCGTAACACAGAAATGTCCTTGTCCTTATCTTTATAGTATACCAAAGTAAATAAATCATTTAAAAATGAACATAAATTCTGCTTGGGTTTTATGATTACATGTTTAACAGATGCACTTACCTGTGCCAGGTGGTCCATATAAGATCACGCCTTTCGGGGGCTTGATGCCCATCTCTTCATAATACTCTGGATGTGTAAGAGGCAACTCTACTGACTCCTGCAAGCAACCGACATGAACAGAGATCAAACATACACACAGAGATTTTGAATCTTGTATGACTTTGACTGTTACTCTCCCCTCAATGTAGTTTGAATGACTTTCTTCTTTCAAAATCATTGACAAATACATTTTTAAGACAACAGTTTAGTCCCTATTCTTTTGACATTACAAACTGAAGCCCTTTTGCGACATACCTTGATCTCCTGGATCTGATTGTCCAGTCCTCCAATGTCAGCGTAGGTTTCTTGTGGGGCCTTCTCCACTTTCATCACTGTCACCAAGGGATCAGTGTCATCCATCAGCACCCCAATCACAGCATGGACCTAAACATGGTGCACAAAACAGGACAATGAGTAAGATTTTCATTTAACTACAGTCAAGAGGAGAAAAGGCTGAAGATTTACATTTTTTGGTGAATTGTGTGATGCTTGCTGACTACAGATCAATGACTAGTGATGCAGTGACATAGTTGAGAATTACTACAAACTGTAATTAATTCCTTTTTATTGTCTTGAATCTGACTCTGCAACAAAGATATCTGGATTCAAATAAACATATTTTTTAAAGGAGGTAGACCTTAAATAAGGATTCTCACTGATTATTACCTTGTGGTTGAGCAGGACAGAGCAGCCCGGCTCCAGCAGATCCTTATCCACAAAAGACAGGATGCTAACGTAGTGCTCGGATCCCACTGAGGTGGAAACGATGGCGTGGTTGTCATCGATGATTTCTTCTAGAGTACCCACAGACATGGGGGTCCCGCGCAGGTCATCCACCTTTGACCTCTCCTCCTGTATAAAAGACAACATGATTATTGTCTCCACATTAAACCCAAATATACAGGGCAGAGGTAAGTGAGACAGATGTACAACAAAGACTAACCTCCTGTTTTTCCTCCAGAGGCTTCATCTGCTCCTGGTTCCTGATGAACTCCTCCTCCATCAGTAGGTAATCTTTGATCCGCTCCTGCTTCAGCAGCTTTAGGCGGCACTGAGTGTGAGGAGTGACTGAAAGGCAAACACAGGCCAGCATTTGTTAAGGCTACAATCAAAACAAATACATAAACACCAATTTGATTCAACCACAAGTAGAATTTGCCACTCCTGTCAGTATCATACATTTTCAACTCTCACCATTTATATCAGATACTTTCTCTTATTACTTGATAGTGCCATGCAAAGAGTTTCAATAGTAATCGTCTTCCTACCAGGGATAACTGCGAAACAGTATCCTCCAGTGAGCTCAACAGAGACCTAACAAATCTTGTCATAACCAACAAAACTTCAAAAAGGGTCACGAGACCGACAAAATACGTATCCACAACTCTGCCATATCACTTCCTTACCCAATGGTAGTTTGCTAGCGGCATCTGGTCCCTTGGTCTTCTTCTTTTTCTTGCCAACTCTGGTGGGAATGGGAGGCTCATACTTCTTTTTCTTATCCTTCAATCGGCACAACATGGGGTGACATATATCAGAATAGGTTACGGGCATAAACGCATACAAAAAGTTTGGAATGAAGCATGTAGCAGACCAGTGCATGAGCAGTCAATTATGGAGAAGAAAGGAAAATAAGCAGAACTAAATATCTGAAAATCCTATGCAGAGTAATTATGATTTCATAACTGGACGGTTTGCTACTTATTACAGCCCCAGTTGTCACTTGTAACCATCCTGACATGATGATATTTAGCTACCAAAACAAGTTCAGACATTAGCTGGCAGAAGCTGTGTCATTCTCACCTTGTCATCCTTCTTGCCTCCCCCTGGACCGTGTCCTCCACTCTGGCTTTGACCCTGGGAGAATATCAGGCATATGTTAATAAATCTGAGAGCTAAATTAGTTTTCAGAGTATTAAGGTCGTGATAGACAGCGATATCCAATCTTTAAAAGCGAATTAGCTGTTTACAGTGTTGCTAGCTTAGCTCCGCTACCTGCACAATTAGCTAAACTCAACACGTTGACATGAGCTTGCATTGATGCGAAGACAAACTCTGCCACATTAATGTCATCCACGAAGAAATATAACATACATAAATGATAATAAAAAAGGGGAAAGATGCCGCTCCAATATGAATGACTCCGCTAATTAGAGCTAGAGTAACGACTGCAGCCAACGGAGAAAAAAGCTAACATAGCTAGCATTCGGCGAGTAGGTTCTTAACTACTATTAATTCTGTTATTACTACACAAACAAGACATAAATCCACATATAACTACACGTCAGCGCGAATGTTAACGTCAAAGGTACTATGTCTTATGCTGTATTAGCGAATAATACGTTTTAGTAAAATAGATATACGAGCCGGACAGAAAATTGCTTGCTCACTTACCATTGTTACTTGTCGCTCTGAAGTGACGTCAGAGGCTACGGCACGTCTACAGGGCCAAACAGCCGGAGAAAAGCGGGTCGCTTGTCACCTGTGGCATGAATGACCAGTCCACCGCTTTTAGTACAATTCTGTACTGTTAAGGTTAAATTAGTTAAATTAACCAAAGTATTTTTTAAACGTAAAACTATATTGTTTTTTCAATATAGTTTATAAGAAATATTAAGAAAACAGGCTTGTTTTCTTAATATTTATTATAGTTCATTTTTGAAATAACATGTTCCTCAACATTATGTCAGCCATTCAGATTTTGTTGACACATTTCCTGTAGATGAAAGTAAAATCTATTTGGAATAGGCTGTATAGCATTGGACAAGATTATGATATGATGACATCATTCTGTACCTTTAAGTTGATTCCACAGTTGTCTGAACGTGTTTGGATTTCAGGGTCTCATCTGTTGTTTTAATCAAAATGTTCCTGGAACTTCATTAAACAAATTTATTGGAACATCACATGCGTTGTCATGGATACTTGCACATTATTGCACATTGAAGACTATCATTCCTGTGAGCCCTCGGAAGAGCATGTGAAGAAGCAAACTGTCGACTGAATCCTGTATTTTCAACAACACAAAAGGTGAGTTTATTAAATGTTTTGAAGATGAACAAAAGAACCAACGTCCAGCATTCTCAGTATTTCACAGTATTGCAAAGAGGACAGAATAAACTTCCAGAAATATTTGTTTTGAATTTTTTGCAGGACAACATAATTTTTACTGTGCACATGTTTGACGGGCACCACATGCCAACTGGAGCCTTGATTTTCACAGAGATTATATAATTAGCTTGTCCGTTTTTACCCTCCCCTGTCACACTCACGCACATGATAAACTGGTCATCATGCACACAACAACGTCCACGCATGCCAACCACCCTAATCAAGTCATTAAGACAACAAGCTAATTGTTCAGGGCTGTCAGTAGTGGTGAAGCTAATCCATATGGTCTAAGTGCAAAGCTGCTGAACAGCCACTGAACCTGACTGGGTCAGATTCAATATCAGTGTTCGTGCTCTCCAAAATTAGCTTTATATTACATATCATATCATATTTAAATAACTGCTTGTTCCCTTAAAATGTCACAGTCGTAATGAGGATAATACATCCACTTTCATTCTTCCTCTGTATTACTCACAACGTAGTCAAACATCCCATTCGGCATGTTGTGAATCAGGTCCTCACACCTTTTGTGAACATAATAATGAAATAGCCACCCATGAAGTTTTTACTAACTGAACCATGAATGGTATCAGCGCCTCTGCAGCACAGCAGAATCAACCACACTGTCACGTCCTGCAGGATTGTTCCATTAGGGTGTGTTTGAATTGTCCCCAACTCAGCGGAGAGACAGCAGTGTCAGTGACTCTCAGGGAGTTGTCGTGACTCAAACAAGAGCGTTAACAAAGAGTCTTTGTATGTCTGCATCTGTGTGAGTCTGTCTTATAGCACACACACATGCATTTGTGCGCACACAACACACACACACACACACACACACACACACACAAACAGACAGGAACACACAGGCATTTGTTCAAAGCTATTATTATCTGTGTAGGCACAGCCTCTCTGACATATTCTCTGATTCTCTATTAGGCGATTTTTTGTGTGTGTGTGTGCCTGAGTGTGTGAGTTTGTGTTTGCAGCGTGTGTGTGTGTGTGTTTGTGTGTGTGTGTGTGTGTGCATGAACCCTGGCAAAGCGTATCAGAGTATTCCGTCTGAGGTGAGATCGTCTCCATAGCGAAGAGTGGGCACTGTGAGATTTGAGTTATTTTCGCCAGTCCTGTTATTATGCATGAGATATCGGATTTCATTATTAAAGGGATTCATTGTTATTTCATCCTGCTCTACTTTTTAAGAACTGGCTTGCTGAGTCTGTAGCTGACATCTCGGTTTTAGCACTGACGAGAGCGAAGTGTTCACATGCGGGTCAAAGACATACAGACAACAAAGACTTTGATTCACATCTTTAGTATCTCTTGAATTTGGAAGAGCAGAAAGCTGCAGATTGTTGAATGAGCCCTGTCCACACACACGACACATGTCCAGTTTACAGTGATGATGGAAGACAAAAGCAGGTTTTTTGTTTCCAGCCAGTGACTTTGCTAATGTTACCTCGCGAGGTGATTCGAAACGCTGTCTCCGGCTGACTTTTCCCATCAGATGATTTTTTAAAAACAATAACCACGCTGTGCTGAAAGACTGAGGCTGAAAGCTGCACGCATGGCTGGGGCTGCTGTAGAGTAAACTTAGTGTTAACTTACCCTAAATTCTGATAGCATCCTGGACGGCCTTCATAGTGCATGTGGTAGTGCTAGTGATGTGTATCCCAATGCACCCCTTGGCTCTAGCACTTAGGCCTAATCTTGTGGAGTGGTAGAGTGAAGTGCTATTGCAGATTTGTGCATGCCAGTCCCGCATTTAGACAAATATCAATGTTGCAGTAACCCCCCCTTTGATCATATATGATAGACTGGCAGGGAAGGAGCACAGGTTGCTAATGTTAGCATGTAAGGCACCGCTAATGACCAGGTAATGATGCACTGTCATTTTTATTTTTGTCAAATCGCAAAAAGGCTACAAAAGTGCCCTCTTGCGTAGTTTTATGGTAGATAAAACATGATGTAGTTCCCTTTAGATGCCCTTCCAGTGGTTCAAAATGTTGTCAAGTGAACTCTTTTCACTATAAGTACATCACAACTCTCAGCAAACTGGTGCCCGCCTTCATACATGTGGTGCCCATTTTTAATTTTTTCACCCCTGCCCCTCAAACATCCAGAGTCCACCACTGCTCTTACAGTTCTCTTTCCAATACTGATGGGAAAATCAATGCTTGGGGGTCGTTTACATTCAGCATCTCTCTTTTTTATACAATAACATACATTATTCACTCTGCATATGTTTCATCAGAGCCGTGTGCCGCCCGAATCTCACCTCCTTCTTCTCAGTTTGTGCTGTGGACTGAAAATGATTTTGCAGCAGATGCAGAAGACTCACACATAAAACATTTTTTTTTTTTTTTACTACCACTGGGAATCCTCTTAAAAATTCAAGTAGACTCTGTACAAAAATATGACATCATTCTTAACATGTTTTTCTTTCTGCAGTTTTGCTTGCTTTAATCAAGAAAAACGCTGAAGAAGGCAGTCTCTCGCTGCTCTCCTCATCAGGGGAAAAAAAAAAACATACACAATTAAGTTAGATAATCCGAAGCCATGCTGGTGACGTCGGAAGTGGAGCCTGGAGGATTTTTTTTCACCCTGCAATTTACCTCTCAGATGCATTTATAAGGACAATGAAGATGCCTGTGTCATCTTCCTAAATCAAGCATAATATAGTGTCCGCAAGTGGTTCTGCGTCCTGGTGGTATCAAGGTATGTTATGAAGAGTCTCAGTCTGTTTTATTCACTGCACTTACTGTGAATCCAGAGAACTGTGAAAAAAAAAATACTGAAATGATTATAATGAGTCCTGGAGCTTTTTTTCTGCTGAACCTACGTATGCGAAAAAATGTCTGCGTCTGTGTTTGGAGACCCTGCAACCACAAAGTAAACAGCAGAATCACATAATAGGTTTCATCTCAGACTCGAGACAGCAACCATTCAGCTGGAGATATAGGTCTGTTTGGTTTGTAATGAGATTCTTTTGGGTTGTTTTCTTTTTGTCTTCTATTTGCCGTGATTACAAACGAGCACAGTGCCGCCGACGGAAGCTATTGAACGGGGTACAATGCGCCTGTCGCTGAGTCGTGAACGATGTGAAAGAGGGCTAATTGTGAAGTTACGCAATCTGTAATTAAAGATAAACATTCAATTATCCATGGAGCAGGTTTTAGTTTTTATGTAATAATTACTGTTGGACACAATAAAAACAAGGAACATTTTATGAAAGCATCATTTTTTTCCCCCCCATTAATGTCCTTTTACAGTCACAGATACAGCAGAGTGGACGTGGGTAGAGCCATAGTAAAAACTGTCAAGTGCTGTGGATGAGTGGAAGTTGCATTTAGGCGTGAAGTAGCATGTAGTGCATCAAGACTTTAAGGCTTGTGTACAAGGGTGCTAGGCAGGTGTTTTTATCACCATGGAAACTGAAAAACCCCCTCGAAAAAGATTCCTGCACACCGCCGATCCAGATGTGACACTCACAACAAGCTATCATGCATCATTCATGTAGACATGGATCTTGGCAGGGAAAGCTGGCTGAGAGGGTTTGATTCTTAAGCTGTAGCTGCTGAGGGGTCAGGGAAAGGTCGCGTTACGTAGTCACGGCCCGATTTACACCTGGAGCAAATCTGCTTCACGGGTTATCAGATCACAAGTGGACAGCTCTGAGTTTGTCTGTCCACACCTGGCACTCCAACGTGTCTCCACATGCGTCTCGAGTGAACACTTGTGGTCGGCTCTCGCTTACCCGCTCTATATGCAAATAAACATGCACATGGTTTCCCTGTTCAGACCTGGTACCAACATGCATCCTCAGTACAGGTGTGAGAACCCTGTTTTATGTTCATGTATCATGTAACCGTAATTTCCCCAGACTACCTTATGAAATGCGTGATTTTAAGAGTTGTTGCATGAGGAGAAACTTAACAAAGTTTGCGAAACAGCTACGCCACTTTTAAATACTGTACCTGTGCCTTCTGGTAAATTCTGCTTTAAATGCAACACATCAAGTTGTTTCACTCCTTGTTAAAAAGTGTGACTTTTCACATCGTACCAGCCGTGTATCTAAAGTCTAAAGTGCATCTTGCCTGCCAACATTCAGCAGCTGCTGGAGCAAACTGTAGCAGCTAACACAAAGTTTATGACAGAAAACAACATTTTATTGATGGTCAACATGTTAAATTTTACAAAAGACATTCATCAGTATCTAATATAGGCTACTTCTTTGTTGCCTGTGGAGAAATTCCCCAGACTTCCTTAAAAAAATCACTAAATTTACTAAATTGCTGCGTTGGGAGAAACTGTTTAAACTTGTCAAACACTGTCTACAACAGATTCTGAACTATTTGGGCCTTCTTGTTAATTCGGCAAATGTTTCATATAAAATCATCTTTGTACCAGTGATGCACGTGTTAATTTGCAGATAGAGCAAGAAAGTGAGTTCTGATCGCAAGTGGTCACTCGGGACGCATGTCACATTTTAATGCAGAGTATGAACTGGCTGATTGATCGCTGTCCACCTGTGATCGACTCACTCAGGACGGATGTTAACACCAGGTGTGAATTCCTTCCAAATGGAGTCCGAGCATTCGAGATCAATCTGTCCTCAACGTGTCCTGTGTGCATTCACACCTGTGCTCCCCGAGGACGTGTCTTAATGTCAGGTGTAAGCATGGCAGTAACTGAGCCCAGATCTCTTTTCGTCAGGCAGGCAGTCCACAGTGTCACGTTGTCCTTGAACTCGTCCTCTTAGCCTTTTTGTATCCTACATAAAGGATTCATGCTGTTTCCCCTTATCTGTCCACGCTAGTCTCTGCCAGCCGGTTGTTCATGATGCCGAGGGCGCCGACCCCTCCCGAGAATCCGTTCTGCCGCGAGCTGGAGCCGGACTGGCGCGGGTGCCCGATGGCCATCTCCGAAAGCTGCTTCTGCATAATCGCCAGGTTCACCTGCAGGACAGAATATACATAAAAAGGAACAACAGGTGAGGAAATATTTGTTCTCTACGTTTGAAGTCGTACCTTTTAACCAGTCTTGCGAAACAAGCGCGTGTTGGCGTGAGCACATCTGACTGCACAGGTGTGATACGAGGCGAGCAGATGGTGTTTTTTCCTCTCGTCAGGAGCGTCGATTCAAGCGAACAAAGACGACTGAACAAATGTGACTGAAAGAAACCAGACATTTAGTCTCCCACACCCCCCCCCACACACACACACACACACACCAAGCCTTCCCTTTTAAAATTTCTCTTAAGAAAAGGAAAAGACAATTTGTGGAGACATTACACAACCGGTGTGTAATGCTTCATTACTGGAGTTCAGTCAATATTACATCAAACAGAGTGGAGCTGCTTCACACACACTGAAGTGTATTTTAGTCACATTGATCCTGACTATAATGTATCCAGAGGGCTGAGCCTACTTACTTTACAAATCCTCTGACTTTTGCTGTGACACCACTCTGAGATTGACATTCTTTAATTTTTAATGAAATGTCAGACACTTATTGGATGGATTAGCATGAAATTACAGACCCTGGAGTTACTTTTAGCATGGATTTTAATATCTCAGAGTCAGGCATCGGCGCGCAGAACCAGAATATTTTTATATAATATTTATATCGATCAAACCAGAAGTTTGTGGAAAGACAAACCAAGAACTTTTTTAGTGAGTTTTATCTGGTTTATGTTGTTATGGACAGATCAAAGATTCCCCAAAGGTCCTGCTGTGAACAGGGATTTCTGGAGATCTAGGTCACAGGTAATCAGGAGCTATTGGGTGCACCTGTGATCTTCTCCCCCAGCCGGCTGCAATCAGTCAGCTGGGAGGCTTTATTAAAGGGGTTCAGTTCCCCTGCTCAGATGGTCGCGTGTCTCCAGGGAGGAGACACCTTCAGTTGGCGCGCTGCATTTTCTGTTTGGCTGAAAATCTGAGCTGAGTATGTTTGAGACTTCTCTTTCTTTTGGCCCAGTTTCTCTAATTTTGTTTCCCCCCTGATCCGTGACTCCCACCTCACCTTTGGTTTTTGGGAGCAGTGTTTTTTGCTTGTCTATCATTTTGATAGAGGTTGCTTTGACCCTCTTTGTGATTTGTGCAGAGCTTTGTTAGTTTCCCGACATGCGACCCCTGTTCGAATGATTGTACGGTTGTAGAAACATATTTCCTTTCTTGACAGCATGTGAGTTTATTCCATTTACTTTCTAGACAAAACGGCAAACTGGTCACTTTAACATCTCCCAGCAGCTCTACAGTATTGTACCACGAGACAGGAGGGACTGAGGCTAACTGCTTAGCATGAAAACTTCACTAGAAATCTCTGCAACACTATATATATATATACATAAATGTGTTTGGCATAACATAAATGTTGTTTCTTCACACTCTGAGCAGGTCGCTGTGTTACCTGCTGCTGCCTCCTCCCCTCCCTCTCATCTCTCTTCCCGGTACAACATGTACAAAGCCAGTTCTCAGACTCGTTCAGGCGTCTCCGATACCCAGACCGAATTGCCACTTCATTCATTCATAAAATAATAAATCTCTAAACAAATCAGTGGGTTCGGACGTCAAGGGAAAACAGGGAAATAACAGTCAAATTGCTGTCAATTGACTGTAATATGAATTCCTGTTCCAGGCAGTCACGTAGAGCACTCGTGTTACGAGTCCGTTCTGAGGCTGATAAAACAGTCCCATTGTGCTGGTTTTGGTTAGTAATGTAACACAAAAATATTCTAAACAGGGATTTATAAAGTAAACACTGTATTCGGAAGGAATGGACGAGGGAGAGAGACAGAAAGGGAGGGAGGGATCTGAGAATGAAGTTGCACAAGGAGAGTCAGACGAAATGAACTTCAGCTCAGCTTCATCTCAGTCTGGAAGAGCGAACGATTACGTGGTGATGCATGCACCATAAGGATAAATGTGAATGTGAAGGTCTGGTGATTAGACCCTTTGTGATGCCCCTTTTTAAATGCACTTCAGTGGCCGCCAACTCTCTGACGATGCTTGTAATTCTCCCTCTGTCTCCGTGTGGCTGTTGGCACTGGTGGTGGTGGTGAATTGGACTGTCTTTGCAACGACTGCTCATTTGCATAGGAAGAGGACAATTTTGCGCCGAATGAATACGTTCAGATTATACCGAGCACTGAGATGATTTTCACTTGGTCGTGCAGTTCGGGATGAATTTCACTCTCTGTGGTTGCTTTCAGATTCACACAGGTTCTTTTTGTCAGGTTTGGTGGCTGTGAAAGCCGATTCAATCCTTTTTTGGATCTTGCCCATAACTTTGCTGTAGTCAACATGCTAACGGCTCTGAGCAGCCACTTGGGTGATGTCATCATGCTAACATGCTTATGCTTAGCAGGTATAATGTTTACCACAGTCATCTTAGCTTGTTTGCTAATTAGCAATGGGATGGGAATTACTTTAGTTTTGCAGGAAGTCTACTTAAAAGATTTAACAGGTTAATTTATTGTCTCTAGCTGCTGTGAATCACCTTCCTTTAAACCACATGCTGTCAGACCATCGCCACATTCTGTCAAATATACATTTGTGTTGCGCAATGTAGCTATTGTTGGCAAACCTTGGGTTGCGTTCCATTCATATGGATGCAACCTTGACACACGCCACACAGACGAGGAACACTGTTTGCTCCACCAGCGTCCTTCCACACCAATATCACTGCTCAAGAATGGCCAAGAGGAATTCCTGAGCGTTTCTTTGCGGTGTGGTGGTGCACAGTGTCCTGCTGCGAAGGCCGCGGTCATCAAGAAACACAAAGGCAAAGTGAATAACCTCGATCATCTCTCGACAATGCTATGTTCTGCTGGGAAACCACGGGTCCCGGCGTTCAGGTGGATGTTACTCGAGACGCACCACCTGTGCTGGTGCACATCGGATGGCAACAGCAAAGGTGGTGCGTCTCGAGTAACGTCCACCTTTGTGTGTAAATATGTCTCATTTCTGTTGTTATCGCAAACATTGATTGTATTAAAATTTGTTCGGGTTCATGCTGAGTTTCTGCTTCGACAATTGTGCAAGGAAGCTGCAACTGAGCATTCAAAATTCAGTTCAGCGTATGATGACTGAGAGGAGGGTGAACGAGGAGTTAACGACCGCAGTGAACACAACAACAGGGAAGCAAGATTATTGACTCGATGTTCTTTCTGCAGCACATGTGAGCAACATGATCAGATTGCTCATGCAGATAAGTGAATATCTTGCATTTAATAACACATGCGATTACATTAGCCAGATGGAATAGAACACACGCTGCTCCAGCCCCAAATCGCTCACCTTGTTGGCTGCTAGAAAATCCCTCATAGAGATCATCTCTCCGGACATCCTGCGCCCGGTGTCGGTCTCGCTCTCGTTGATGGCGTCCGTCTCGATTGAAGGGTCTCTGCGGGCGCGTAGGTGACCCGGGGCCACCACGTTCCGTCTGGGGTGCCGATGCGGGTGGTGACCTCTCCTGGGGAAACAACAGCGGCAAGGGGCCTCCAGCCTCCTCAGCAGCCAGTTCAGGACCTGCTTGATGACGATGGAGATGACGTTGAAGAGGGAGTAGATGCAGCAGACGCCGGTTAGGATGAAGAAGAAGTTGCCCAGCCGGTATGCGGCCGTGGCGTGGCCCTCGTAGACGACTCGCTGGCTGCTCACCATGTCTCCAAAACCGATGGTGCTGAAGGCCACAAAGCAGAAGTAGAGCGAGTCCAGGTAGCCCCAGCCCTCGGCTGCAGAGTACATGAGCGAGGCACAGCAGGACACCAAGATGGCTGCTGCTCCTAGAATGAGCATGACGCAGTAGACTGAGGGCTTCCAGCCAGCCAGGTCCTCACCTTTCCCTCCCCCACTTCCTCCAGCTCCCCCTGATTTGTTTCCCTCGGAGACTCGCCGGCCATTTTGTGGGAGCACGGCTTTGTTGTAGCGTCGCTCGTGACAAGACTTGAGGACGACGGCGATCACGGTGATGACACGTTCCAGAAAGAGGTTGAAGAAGAGGATGGTGGCGGCGCAGCCGAGCAGACCGTAGAACATCAGGAAGACTTTTCCTCCAATGGTGGCAGGAGTGGTCATCCCAAACCCTGCATACACACAGAGAGATTCTGCAATGAGCAGAAATCTACAAAGTAATACCGACAAGATCAAATGAAGGTGATGCCATGGTGATGAGTTGAGATGGAATAAAAGCATCGCCTTCAATTGTAAAGTGCTTAGTCTTACTCCACAGGCGCACACTTACAGATAAATTAGAGCTTTAAGTAAGTGAGTGGCTATTTGCAGAGCGAGTGCAGTCATTGCCTCGAGCTGACGTACCTTTTAAACCAAACTAACATCCTCTCGGTCATAAACAAAGATGGCTAATTACTGATCTGGTCCCAATTCACTGGGTTGCCATTGGTGACGCGCTCTCCCTCCTCTGTGTGTCTTCGCCACTCACTCACTTTAAGAGCTGAGGTGTTTTCAGTCCGAGCACATCACCGCAATCAGTCCCAAAGTGTCGGCTCGTCTAACGTTTCACAGCATTTCCATCAGTTATTTAGCAACTGAAAGACTCACTGGAGGCACTTCACGGCTCATTTTGAAGATTTTTCTCTCACTTTCAAAAAACCGTTCAGATCCATTTAACTGTTTTTCTACCCTTAGGGGGGAACAGAGGCGACGTTTGTGTGCGACTTCTCCTTTGTCTCTCATGAAGTGGCAGATGAACAAAATGGGAGTCAAAGCGAGAGGTCTTCTATCGACCGCACCGATCTCAGTGATTCATCCCCCTTTTTCATCCCTCATTTAACACTGAAAGCCCAATGAGGCGCCGTCTCTCCGTCTGTTGTCCCTTTCCAGTTTATTACATTCAAAACACTGCTGGACCGCTGAACATCTATTGCAGTTTAGTGGCGATTACACATCTACACGCACTGCGTTTTGTGGCGCGATAAACTGATTGCATACAGACACGGCAGCTTTACATTCTTAGATCATGAGAGCTCTTCTCACCAGAGGAAGAAAAAATCAATGTTCCTGTATGTCATGTCAGGAAAAACATACTCCGCAGCACGACTAATTGCTCACAGTGCCTGAGGTAGACTTCTCATGGAGGATTTGATTGCCTCCATATTCAAATTGGTTCTCGATCTGCTAATTGGGTTGGAGTTGTCTTCCAAGCACGACGATTAAGCCAAATGGGTGCGTTTTTATAGCTGCGTTTGCCTTTCCCGATTGTTTCATAAGCTGTCTTGAATGAGTGTGACGCTGGTGACTCATTTTCCCAGTTTTAATATGTCAGACTGACACTGAAAGCTGAGGGGTGCTGAGTTGTGACCT
Organism: Sparus aurata; assembly: GCF_900880675.1. Classification (NCBI taxonomy): domain Eukaryota; kingdom Metazoa; phylum Chordata; class Actinopteri; order Spariformes; family Sparidae; genus Sparus; species Sparus aurata. The sequence continues at coordinate 27,591,360 of NC_044208.1, read as the reverse complement.
TTGTCTCGTCAAACACACTTATTTGCTTTCTTGCTTTAGAGGTTTATGAGAATAAGACTACAAACGGACGAACAGCTAGGTGGGCTCCTTCCGAAGGTGATTACATCCTCTTCCACTAACTTAAAATAGGTTAACGCATGTTTTGCATCATTTGGCCGGTCGTCCACGTGGATCCTGTAAACGCACTTTTTTTAAAACCTGGTCTCAGGGTGGAAAAATCAGAAAAACGGCACCCTTGCGTTCTCGTGTGGACAATGAATCTGCATACTTTGCGTATCGATGACGCCATCGCCCCACCCCTCGACCTCTAGCCTTCGACCTCTTAACCCTGCAAGGTCTCAACAACAACAACAACAATGGCGGACTACATGCTTGTGTTCGTGCTGCAGAAGATATGGAGCCTATCAGGGTTACTAGGGCAAAATATGATGCTCCTCGGTCACTACGCTGAGCTAAGAAGGATTGTGGACAACCGACTAGCCATTTTCATCTTCTTCTTGTTGTGTTCGGTTTTTCTTCTGTTCTTCTCAGTCTTTGGTGAATTTCAAGCGCCACCTATAGGCCTGGAATATGAACTACAGTGCGTTGAGTCGTTTACAATGGACGCAAATATTCTTGAAATGATGCCGAGGAAGACGGAGGAAAAAAGATCGTTTTGGTACGCTGCAGCTCACCAACTGACAGCTCATAGTCCATCACACCAGGCGTGTCATGTTTCACACTTTGTTCTCTGTAAAGGTTAAACAAACAAACTGGAGGTACTGTGAGGCTGCCAGGCTCGCTATTGCACCCTGTTTTCAAGTATTTGTGGTAAGCTAAGCTAGGCTAACAGGCTGCTGTCAGTGGCCTTACAGTGGAAAAGCAATATTTACAGCCATTTCTTGAACGTATCTCAACTTTGTTTCTGAGAGAACATTCATTATGTAAATTCTGCGGTTGATTGGACACTGTTGCTGTGGAGAAGATGTCGCTCAGAGGCACAAAACGCATCGCCATGAGTGCAAAACGTATCCAGAATCCAAAAGTAAATAGATTTTTTTGCCATTCACTCAAGTATCTGCTTTATGAGCGTCTGTTCTAACGAGATTATCCCTCCTCTCCTCGTCCACGTATTGATCCAAACTCCGACCAACACACTGTACTCCCTTTGAAGATGCAAAATGATGAAGTGCATGTAGCTGGATAGCTGGAGGGCTTTCCCTCTGAGCAAATTACTGTCCGATATAATGAAAAGTGCCGAGATGTTTGACATTAAATTAAATATCAATCGTCTCTTTGATTGTTCACTTGGCACAACTGGATTCAGAGTAAAACAGTAGGATCGTGCAGCGTACATGATCTCTGCAGGAGGTCACAGCGATGATCACATCAAACGGATGATTCTGTCATCGGTGAGATCAGAGACAGAATGCAGTCTCTGAAAATATTAATCAGCGGGTTATGTTACTTACACGGCTGCACCTACGACTGAGAAACACAGTCAGTGATTGTGGAGCTGCTGTATGTTACACAGATCTGGAGCTGATGTAACACTGATCAATGATGCTTTCTCACATCGAAGGTTACATGAGCGCTATTTGATGAGACGTGTGATGAAGTCTTCAACACTCCGCCTCGAGGGAAAATGCAGCAGAACGGCTGCTGGGAGAGCCGAGGAATACAACATCTTTTGAAAATAAGCATCTTGAAAACTGTCAGCGGCTTTCAGGATTCACAGGATGATTCCTCGACTCGTCCCTCTTTTCGGGGAACTTGAAAAAACATGCCTCCAAACACGAGGACTGACTGTACCTCATTAAAACGTGTTCGTTTAATGACTTCAGACACTCTGGCCCTTCATCACTGTAACTCCCATTAAAACACTAATGGCCTAAGGGCCAGTCGTTTTAATCAGAGGGTCTGTCAAACTGTCAGTCATCATGAAGCCACTCACTTCAATCAGAGATGTTGAAACGGCACAACGCATCGGGCGCTGAGAAGAAAACAACAGTGAGAAAAACCAGAGCGTGCAGGTGTGAATCAGTGTTATTCACAACAGCAGATCAATAGATCTATGGCCACTACGTACAACAGTGCTGCTGGTTTAGAGGGATCGTTCTGTTTCTCCACTCTGGCTTCAAAACAAACACAGAAGCCTGCGGTGCTCTCAGACAGCCACAGCTGAAATGGGGAACCTGATGCCAAGGATAAATGTTGCTCTGATGTCTTTTCTCAGTCGAGTTCTGGCGAATTCGAGGAATCCATTCTCGAGGCACCGAGTCGAGGCAGAGACACGTCGCACAGCCGGACTTACAGACGGTTCCTGCGACATAATCTCGACGCGTCAGACAGACAGAGGCGTGAGAACGAGCGTTAAGTGATGCGCGATATGGATTTCCGATAATTACCCGCTTCTTATGTCATCGTTTTAGCTAACTTCCTGTCCGTTGTGCGGTTAGCAGTCCCCTCCCTCCAATCTACATCACCGCATGACCGAGCAGGTATGAGTTCTCGCTCCTGATTGGTTAAAAGAGGGCAGGGATACCAGAATATGTTTTTCCTCTTTTACTGCATGAGCAGGAGCAGGAGAGCAACGGGTTACTGACCATATACTGAAATATAGAGCTATTTAACACCTACTTTAATAATAAAATGTCACTTACAGCAGCTTTAAGATCACCAATAATTTCACATTTTTGTATTTTAAACAGTTCCTCGCCTGCAGCTGATGCACATCTGAGGGTGATGATATATATTCCATAGCTCTAATAAGATTTCTTGTGTTAAAACTCTTCCCCTCCACATTATTTATCGATCATTCATAGGCCGGATATATTCCGTGGAATCCCACAAGCATTAATTATTGCTTGATTTAATTCAAGGAGTGTGTGTATGCTAGCTCCCTGCACGGTTTAGCAACGGATCAACATTAATGCTGTCAGGAATGTTCATGTTGGGGAGCAGATTGTCATCTGGGTTGATGAAAACTGCAGCTTGATATCAGCGTACAACAGCTCGATTTAATGATTAATCTATGAGAGGAATTTATCGCCAACTACTTTGATGAATTATGAATTGTGTCAAGCATTTTTCAAGCAAAAGTGGCAAAACATCTGCTGGGTGGAGCTCCTGAAATGTGAGAACTTGTCACCTTGTTTCTGACATTAACAACAGTAAATGAAGAGTGTTTGAACTTTGGACTTTGGCAGTTCCAAGGCACATTTTTTCCCACAATTCTTTGACATTTTATGGACTGAACGGACGAACTGATCAGCAGAATAACAAAAAGAGACTTCACAAAAGATGGAAGTTACATTATAGAGAAATTAAAGCACAGATATGTTGTGAGAACTGAAGTATGTGTTTTCAGATGAAGCTGATGGAGCTAACTGAGAGAATGCGCCTGTTTCTCCACCTCACCGATGGTCGACACCACAGTTCCCACGAAGTAAAACGCGCCGGTGAAGTCCCACCGCGGTCTGATCGTGTCCACACGGATGCCCGCCACGTTCGCCTCCTCGTAGTTCCTGAGGAAGTTGTTCAGGTCCTTCTTGCTCAGGTTGTACTTTTGGCTGAAATGCTCGAACCTCTGCGTCCAGCGCTCCTTCGCCTCGCGTTCCTTCGGCTGCTCCAGCGCGGAGAAGACGGCGGCCCCGCAGAGGAGGTAGATGACGATGAACAGCGCCAGCAGCAGGAACCTCGCGTTGTCCTCGTTTATCGGACCGGAGCCGCAGCAGCAGCCGCTCCGACATGCCATTATGTTGCTGTTGTCACCGCGGGGAGGCTGCACTGACGGACCTGTGGCATGGTGCTCTCGAATAAAACGCACAGTCCTCGGAAGAAATCATTGGCTTTTTTTTTTCTACGACAGAAAAGTCCTGCGCAGCAGAGTTTGTTTGTTGTTGTTCAAGCAGGTTGATAATAATCGACTTGTCCAAAGCGGTGGCATTTTTCCTCATGAGCTTCTACGTGCAGTCCAAGTCCAAAACCCTACATCCAGGCGCGTCCTCTTACGGCTCCTCTGTTCATCTCCACCGGGCTGCACTCTTCAGTCTGCGCTGACAAGATGCTCAGAGAGGCGAACAGCAACCTGTGGATGCAGAGAGTCGTGCTGCCGCCGCTGCTGCTGCTGCTGCTGCGCTCTCTCCGCTCCTGCCTCTCCAAACAAGTCTCCACCCCCGAGCGCGCGTTTTTACGCACCGCCGGCGCACGGATCCACTCGCAGCCTCTGTCCATTCATCGGTCTGCTTTTGTCAGATCTGATGAATTCAGCTGCTTATCTCCACCTCAGAGCTGAATCTCATAATGAGTCTCAGGACAGACCTGGAAATGTTCGACCTGATCCCAGACCGTGGAGGTTTGATTCGGACAATATAGAGCGCGTTTGCATAGCGAGATCAATATCACTTGACCTTTTTGCAGATTCGGATGAGGGATTCAGGCATCCGGCTCGCGCTTACCGCGGGGACGATGTGAGCAAATGTCACGATGGAGGATGATGGTCCGAGATAAATTATTCAGGATCACAGAGACAACAAAGAGCTATTTCTGTCAGACATGATGATGATGATGATGATGATGATGCGTCCACAGCCTTCTCAGAGCAGCCGCTTATCTACTGTAGGTCACACTTTACCACCAATCATGTATGTTCAGCACCACAGTAAGACATGAGCGTTAAAGGAGCAGTATGTAGGATTTTAGCTGAAAACATAAAAACATTAATGAGAATACTCATAAGAATGTGCCACCTGTTTTCATACTCTGAGCATACAGAGGGCAGCACATCACCTGCTAACTGCTGCTGTGAGCTGTAGTCTATACATCATGTATGAAAAGCGCCATATAAATAAAGGTTGATTTGATTTGATTTGATGACTGTAGCTGCTGTTAGCCTGTTAGCTCAGTTAGCCGCGCAGCTAGCCAGACTCACGGAAGCTTCGGACTGCTGAGAGTACGAGGTTTTCAGGCACCGTGCTAGCAGGTTAGCATGCTAACGTCAGTTTACACGACACCAAAACTGTTATTTATTCACACTGCGTTGATTATTTTACTTACTAAGTTTCTTACATATTGCAGCTTTTTAATTTACGTAATTAACTCTTTATTTGGTAACAGCAACATGCTTACTCTGCACCAACTTATGATAAAAGTGTAATATGTAAAAAGTTGTTAATATTACATGTATAGAAGCATTTAAAGGGAGTTATAATAGAGAACATGTGTCACCTGTATTCATTTGTAATAATAATGATAAATAATAGACGAGACGACCAAATTCAAAATATTGAATGTTCCCTTATAATAAGAGGAATTAACTCAGTATGCTTAATGCTGACTTTTCTAATTAGCATCCTACAGGATAATAATATATAATTAGTGAAACATCAGCTCATGATTCTACACCCGCTTTTGAAAATGGAAGTAATTTTCCGTGTCCTATATTTGTAATTACTGTTGCGCAACATGTAACGACTGGCAGCCTTTTGAGCAGCAGCTCATCAGCTTTGAGTGTCGTCTGTGATTGTTCCTGGTTGAAGCCACAACAAGAAAAAAAAGAGTGCATGGAAATCCCTTTTTATACTGAGCAGAGACGGAGGTTTGGTTTGTGTCTATAATGCATTATAATGTGCACATAACACAGTTTAATCATAGTTATAAGAAGTCATGAGTCTCCAGATCGATGTTTATAATTCATTGCATGTTAGTTACTTACTTTTTGTGTGCTGTTTTTCCCACTTTGAGCTCTTATAATGACTTAAAACCAGTTTTTAATGTCTAACATAAAATCCACAGTATAATAGTGATTATAATGTTCTGCATTTTAAAACACTATGATTGTTGATTAAACCTCAGTTATTAAGCTTCGACTTGACTTTATACGTCAAAAAAAATAAAAAAATGGTTCCTCTGTTGTCCGATTCTTATGAAGCCTTCTGATTATTATCACTATAATTAATTTTAAGTACGTTTCAGTGCCATAATGAGTTATGACAATTGCTTTAAAGCATTTTGAATATTCACAAGTGCCTATAACTACGATTATACAACCTTACAGGCAATCAGGCGTATGGTTACGTAAGTATCTTCATGATGTGTTATATTGCATTATGGACACATAGAAAGTGTTTCTGAAGGTTTAAACTGAAGCAATCCGATCTTTCACGGCCATTCGAGTACTAAAAAGTTGCTTTTGAAATAAGATTTATTCCAAAGAAGTAGTTAATATGTAAATTTAGAGGTCATCTCTATGGCTGTGTCCCAATTCAGGGTCTGCTTCCTTCGGAGGAGCATTTGAAGGCCAATTATGTCACAACGCTGCACGAAGGCCGTCCCAATTTGAAGGCTCCTCCAAATGCTCCTTCTTTTCCCTGTTTTTGGAGGATGCACCACTACTATCCTTCACATATCCCAAGAGTCTTTGCGCGCCCGAAAAAGAAGAGTGAAAGAAAGAAAGAAAGAAAGAAAGAAAGAAAGAAAGAAAATGGCGACATCACGTGGCGTAGATCGTCACTTTCGCGGGTCTGGATGGCAGAAATCGTGACGTAAGGGTAAAACATCTTGTGATGCAACCAGGAAATGCTCCAAAGGCTAGACCGTCACATTTAACAGCTGACGAGGTTAACAAGGTCTCTCTGAAGGACTCGCCTTCAATGACCGCAAAGGCCGAGTCCTTCGAAGGATGCAGACCCTGAATTCAGACACAGCTTAGATTTGGAAAAGTGGCTCAGACATAAATGAAGTCTTAATGAAGGAAAGGCAATAACACGAGGAACGTTTTATTATAAGAGAAGCGTATTTATGAGAAGGTCATCTGTTTGTGTGGATACAACCCCAAATCACGCAAGAATCTTTATTAAATGTGCTAAATTGCCTCAAGTGCCACATTTAGAAAAATAAGAGAAGAGAAGATAGAAAACGTGTTCAGTCATAAAGACAGAAGATTTTGTCGGGGGGATGAAATCGGTGCAGATTAAAGTGAGTCATTACAGTCACAAAACACGAGGAAGCATTAAGCATTATTAGCATTATTAAGAAAATAAAAGGAATACCCAATCAAACAATACAACAGTGCAGGTGAACAATCTACCTGAATGTTTACTGTGTACAGTGACTCACAAATCCATGATACACAGAAGAGTATTGATGTTTTCCTGGCAATCATCTGGAGATTTGTGTTTGGTGGAGAGTTTTCTCTCTCCTCTCCCGGCCTCTGGCCTGCAGCGACTGTGAAAAGCTGCAGTGTCAACAAGTCATGAAATGAACTTTAATGTGTCCACAACATGGAAACTGCTGATCATTGCACCTGATTATTAAACCAGTGATTGTTCTGCTGTGCTGTACGAAGCAGAGCCTGATTTTGTGGAGGTGGCTGCAGCTCCCGTAGAGACGGACGGACGGACAACGTGATCGTTTCCTTCCAGCCGCTGCTTTGCTGCGGTGCAACTTCCCACATAGAGCAAAAACAAAACAAAACAGTTCAAAGTGAAAGCGCTCAGATGAAGATCAGTGAGATGTTTTTGATCTACTTCACCAAACTTATCTGTGTGTGTGTGCTTCTGATCCTGCTCGGAGAGAAGTCCCTTAATTTCTCTTCGCAAACTTCAAGCGGTTCTGCTTTCACTTCCTGGAACTTGACTTTCCAAGTATGACTAATAGCTCGCTGTATGCTGCATATGGAAAAAAAAAAACAGATTGATTAACTGTTCTGTTCTTGTTTCACTCGGCGCTGGAGATTATCAGACTGCGGCGGCTTTATTAATAATATGAATTATTGTAGACAGATGCATTCAGAGCCTGAAACCATCACATCTGTACATCTGCCCTCTAAATCTGTGTTTCCCTGCAGATGGAGGTCGGTTCACTTTTCTGCAGTAACTGTTTCATTAGTAGTCCGCGACTTGTCTCGGTACACATTTCCTGAATAAAAGAAACCCAGTCCCCACGGTCCTTCAGACCGCTGGAAGTGATTGTAGTTTGATAAACCAGCAATTTGATTTTATAAATTGTACACTCGTGTTTGTGCATACGTGGCGTTTATTATTGGTCATTAAAAAAAAAAGAGTCTTGGCATTCACAAGCAAGCTGGTGGAAGTGAACACATGCCATTTGCTTATTCATGCATACAAACAGACGCGAGCACACACACATACATTAAGCTCGCTGTATATGTGGCTTTGATAGTCGCCCACGTGTCTCTTTCTCTTTCCTCGGCACGTCCTTCAGTCTGTACATGGCCTCATTTTGCCAACCTTTCTCCAATAAACTGCCACATTTAGAGGCACATCATCACGGTTTGCATTTCATCAAGCCGCGGGGGTGCTTTTATTTTCCTCACCAGCGCTCATTTTCTACCGCAAATTAATGCAAAATGTCAAACTATTCCTCTAAGTCTGACTCGGTCTTAATCAAACGCAGGCAAAATTAGAAAACCTGCTACAACAAGGCTGCCTCAGATCTGCAGCATCCTGTGCACAGCAAACAGAAACTGTGTCTTCATCTTTGTGTTTGGGTAATTTTTTTAAGTGCCCATTAAAAAATATCAAAATTAAACACAAACAAAAAATAAAAAGAGGGTTTTTTTGCTCGGTAAGTGACGAATAATGAGCCGAAATGTAATGAAAACAGACTCGGTAGGTAGACAGCCATGTGACTGCTTCAGTAAAGCTTCCACTGAGGACAACATCACGCGGACCGACGAGGAGAATATAACGCTCCTGAAAATAACACTGGAAACAAACTTGGATTCATATTTTCTTTGGCTGATCCGCTGGTAATTCAGCAAATAAAAAGTGCTGCAGTTAAATGAAAAAATGGCCAAAACAGTGTTTTTTAAAAAATCAACTGGAAGCAAAAGGGAACACACTGTTCTTAATTCTGGTTTTTAGTTACATCCTGCCAGAATATGAGACACACAATACGACTCTATCTATAAAGATTTATAAGACTTGTGTCTCACAGGGTCTTATTTGGAGGAAAAGGGAGGTTTTCATGACTTCTACAGTTCCCAAAGTGATTAATGCGCCAAAATGTACATAGAACTACATCTGTGACGGGGTACTTATTAATTTATATAGGATGCTGAAGCATGTAATCACCTTACTGTTGTTGTTTTTTTTTTGGTGGTATGAAATCTGTTTCCATGGAAATACACTGGGAATATTCAAATGAGGTGTTATTCATGAGCTGAACGTTTGTAAAGCACAGTAGCAGACGCTGCTGTAAACTAACAGTCTTCTTTGCCTTTAAGTGCCTGTGAACAATACCTGGATGTGATGAGTGAGCAGCACTGCTTGCAGCTCCAACACCGCTCACTACGACTTCACCGCTTTTCCATAACGTCTGCCAAGGTCACATCCATTTGTCGTCAGCCGCTAAATCTGTGAGTGGGCTCTTCACCTCATTTCGTCCTGCTTTATAAGCAGCATCATTAGGCGAGCGCTCTAATGATTTGCACACACATGCACATGAACATACACCGGATCATAAGTGAAGCTCTGGGGTCCACACACTGCTGAACTTTTCCGCAAGCAGCGAGATGCTGGAGCTGGACGACTCCTGCAGCTCCAGGGTGGCTGTTCTGTTGCTGATGGTGAACTTTGACCTCCCCGTGGAGCGTGGCGAGATAAAAGGGAGATGCTTGTCGGAGTCGGGGCAGTAGGCTCTATTATGAACGGAGACAAAACAACACAAAAGATCTCAATGGAAAATCCTGGTGTGCAGCAGGAGCACTTCACCTCATGAAACTGAAAATATAAAGAAAACATGAAGAAAGTTTCGACTGATCAAACAAATCAGTGGTTTGCAGAAACACGTCCTCTACTCTGGCGATCCGGCTGTTCATAAATCTGAGTTTTTGACACTTTAAACACAGCGTTTCTCATCATTACAGCTAATGAAGTCTGATTTATAAAACAACACCACTTTCCCATCGGGCCGGTACTCAGCAACACCGGTGCACCTGTCTCTCGACAACGCTGTGACTTCCACACAGCGAATGAAAATCGAATTCCATTAAAACTAAATCATGACATTCAATTGAGTATTGGGTGAATGCATTTACAGTGCACATCTCTCTATCTCTCTCTCTCTCTCTGGGAGGGAGACATCCATCCACAGAGCATGGGGTAACCATAGTAACTAGAAACTAGGTTATAAAGTTCATCCACTGTCTATAACTGCTTATCCTCTGCAGGGTCACGGTGTCGATCCCGGCCGACACTGGCCGAGAGTCGGGGTACATTCAGGACACGTCGCCCTGTTCATCACAGATATGAGGTACAGTATATAAACAACAGGTGCACTAACCTGCGGAGAGCATGCAGGGCGCCGTCCATATTCCATCAACAAGATGCTCCCAGAGAAACACGATGAATATCAAGTACACGATGCCGGGACTTGTGTCTGAGTGTTGAGGGGTTTGCTTTGTCTCTCTCAGAGCGAAATCCTTTCTCACCTTCGACACACAGACTCTTTGTGTTATTCAGTGGGATTCAGCCACATTGTGCGAGTGTCAGAAATACAGTCTGTGAAGCACAATATATACGTGAACAGCATTCTACAGGTGGTTAATATTCTGTGTCCAGTGATCCTTATACACGCTGCAAGGAAAAATACCAAATAAAACAGGAAAATATACAATTTGATATATCAGAGTCTGATGGTCTTATCAGGTATAAACATTAGAGAATGACGTGACTGCCGACTGAAACAAAGACATGTAGTCCACCACATGTAGACTGTATTATTTGATGGGAAATATGTGGGTCAGCTGGTTGAATAAACTCTGTGTGACTGAAATGTCCTTAAAAAATTATAAAATGCAGTGAAGAATGATATTTTTATTATTCTCTGTGGGTGACCGTAGTGTGGAGGACTCAAACTGTCCAAATCATAAATAAATAAATAAATAAATAAAGTCTCAATAAATTAATAGTCAGTTAAAAGCAGAAATAATACAGAGAAAAGATGTGACTTAAGTCGATACTTCTGCTTTAGTTTGCTTCTATATTTATCTTCCTTTGTATTAATTCAGCCAATGGTAAAAGAAAATACAGAAATAAAATACATTTGTGGAAATATACAAAGGGAAAATAAATAAACAAATGCATTTAAAAGCGATTTCATTAGTACATGACATTAAAAGATTAAATGTGAAAAAAAACAAAGATATAAAAATGCAGAAGCAAATTAAAGCAGAAATGTCGTTTTATGTAACATTCAAAAATATTTTTTATATAATTTTAATAATAGTTTTTATTTTTTTAATTTAGCAGCATTAATTTAATTATTTTAGCCATTTATTAATTTCTTCGTTTCTTTCTTATTTTGCCAGTTTCAGTCTCCACAACCAAAACTTTATTTCCAAAATGCATTTTCTCATTTCAAAGTCAATCAGAGCTGTTGTTTTTATCTGGGTTGGTATTTTTTTTTCAATGTATTTTGATTTAGAAGACGTTAAATTTCCCTAATGGAGCTCCGTCGTTGTCTTCACTGCACCAATGAGCCGCACAGTCCCACCTCACGAGTTCCTTCAATTCCACATTTTTCTCTCCAACAAAGGACAAAAAAGTTCTCAACAAATCCACTTTGTTTGCTTTAGGAAGCTGCGCCCTCTTTAAAAAAGAGACTGACCCGTATATTTGTCTCCGTGAACCACAGACATGGAGGTAAAAGGCGATAAAATACTGAAAGACGGTGCGATGCATTGTTGAATTTTGATGTTCTGGTGAATTATGACGGATTTATCCTTTAAGCCTCAGGTCTTATAATTAAGAAGAAATAATTATTTGCAGGCTGGAACATCCAGCATTTATCTGCCTCGTTCACCCATGTTTGCATTACCGGGAACGAGTTCATATTAAAATGCATGAAAATAATTAATTTCAGATTTTGAAATATGCTGGTCTCAGTTTACAGACTGAAGGTTGTGTACGAGGGAAAACTTCCCATTTTTCCTGACATCCTCCATTGTGAGGTGATGACTTGAGTTTCCGCTGAAGCACTTTCACCTTTTCTCGTGTTAATGGCTGCGTTGCTCTGAGAAGCGACTCGGCTGTGGTTCCTCCAGTTTTTTTATTGTGTGGACAAAAGCAGGAGTTGTATCAGCAGATGCACAGAGTTGGGGGATTATCAGCGAGCCAATTAAGTGCTGCCGGCCCTCAATGGCTGCTCTCCGTATGTGCATGTCTCCGCGGGGTAAAGCACATATATGTCTATACATATTTATGTGTGTGTGTGTGTGTTGGTGAGTGTGTGAAAGGCCTTCATCTCCACAGCCTTTGATGCTCACAGCCTTTTCCTGTCTTTTGTGAAACAGGGGCGACGGGGGAATATTGTAGTACTGTACTATCCAAAGCCATTAGAGAGCACAGCCTCATAAGTCCGCTGTAATTGGTCAGGGAGTGATAATGAGCTTGTTCCCGCTGAGGAGGCGTGACTGGACGCAGAAACAGAAGAGTCCAAATAACACAATTAATTGGAAGGCCCTGTCCTTCACTCTGGACCTGATGCTAAAATAAAAATGGTTCACAATCCTCTGGGAGGTGATGACAGTTGATTTGAGGATGTCACCACTGCTGTAACGTCCCCAACCTTCACTGAAGAGTTACATGTTTTTTGTATTTGACATTCTGAAACAATAGAGATATCTTGAGCCAGTCTTGTTCCCTAATACAGCTCTAACACCAAAATTAGAGGGTCCACATGGGTTTTTTAGACGTGGGTCAACCCGCCTTTTGTCCCCATTCCCACTTGCAACAGGCAAGGCTCTGATTTTTATCCGGAGCATTCGATTGTACGTCACTAACGTCATGTCATGAATGCGTGGGTAAACAGCTGTAGCAGAAGAGAAAACAACAATAGACCCAATGTGAGAGGAGCGTGAAATGACTCGTTTCACTAGCAGAATTTAAGCCATGCGGTCCAATAAGATTTGGAAAGTCTAGAAGAGCCGCATGATTACTCGGCTGGAGATCCAGGTATTTGTTACAGCCGGAGAAGTCAAGCTTTTACTGGCTTCGAAACATCACTGAGCAGCTTTACCCCCTTACTGATCTAGGTTCAGTCCTGTTGTGTTGGATGCAGAAGGTTCTGATGTTTCTGGGTTTCACGATTTTCCTTTTTTAAACTTTTGGAGAAAGATAAACACACTCATCTCTCAGCGAAGTCATCATAAATGTGAAGAATATCTATAAGAAATCCGTCTTCAATGTCCCTCTCTGTCCCTTTCTACAAAACGGTTTCCATAATTGCTCCGGCTGTCAGGTTCAATAATTGTTGCCCTCGAGGACTTTTACAGCAGCATTGTTATTACAGTCAACGATCCCAACACATGTAAGATATGTGATAAACACGTGTTGTTAACAAACTCACCTATTAGCATGAACAGAGACACGAGAATTTGCACGACTCATTATGTGCTGATAAGCATGCGGTGCAGCGGTTACGCTGTGCTAATTATTCAGTCAGTGATTACTGCAGTGGGGGGGGGAGACGTTTTACATTAACATGAATGAATTTTGGCGAACAATCCTATTTATAATCTCAGTGTTCATGATTCAGGGATCCGATTGGAGGTTTTGCCAAACTGTTATCGCAAAAAGAAAAATTGTATCTGCATTCTTTTAATTGTTGGCGATGGAGTGATGAAATTCTGTATTTCTTCCCACATGTGACATGAAGCAGGACGTGAAAATATCTGATCAACACAAAACATTTGGGTAAAAAGCTGAGCATTTATGATGAAGCCCAGGTGAGATAATCGGTCTCCCTCCTTCCTCTCTACGTAACGTCACGAACGTTACTACGTAGTAGCAAACAGGATCCTGCTGTTTACCATTCACGAGCGGAAAGGACCGCCTCTTTTTTTAACTCTCCGTCCTGATTGGATAAAGTTTGCAGGGTTACCAGGAAAAATATTATCTCTTTTACTGCCTCAGTGGGGGGGGATAGACATGGATCACTGACCAAACACTCTATAACAGCGATCATTGTTGGAATACAGAGTGATTTCAGAATTATTCTTAAAAAAACAAACACTTAGAGCAGCTTTAAATATGAATGTATGTCAGTCACATGTGGAAATGTGATTGTCACATTTGAAGTCAAATTTCATTGTAACAGTTTAGTAAATTAAAGTTACTTTATTCCAAAATGTATGTTATTGTAATGCAGGATTCTTACTGCAAGCTAAAACCAGATTTATTGTATTCAGACAACATCTGACCGTCAGGTATGAGACGACTGAGCGTCCATGAACAACCTCGACCAGCTGAGAGTGAACGCATGAAACAGTAAAACACAGCAGATGTTTTAAAGTCGAGACTAAAGAGATTCAGTTGGAAGCTACAAAAGTACTGAGAGCTGAACACGGACTTTTAAAAAGCTCTTTTGTCTCAGGTTTCATCATGAGTTGAATATCGATTCGAGGGGCGAGACAGGTGCTCGTCACGGCTCGGCTGCAGACGCGAGACGGGGCGTGTTCTGGTTCAGCTCAACTCGGCGCTGTAAAACTGGTGATGGAAAAAGAAAATCAGCCAGAAGTTCTGGTGGAAAAGACGGCACAGCACTAAAGCTTTACCTTGACTAGCATCGTCACGCTGCTTCTGTCTCTCGAGGTCTTCTTTACACAAAGCCTCGGATCTTTGCTTTGCAGACACAGCAGCACACATTCTAGCATATGAAGGACTGTTCTTCTCTTTAGAAAGTAGTTTCCTCTATTAAATGCCTCTGTACATTAAGTTCCTACCGTTAGATTAAATCTATTTCAGACCCCCTCCCCCCCTTTTTTTTCTCAAATAGTTGTGAAAGCTCCAGACAAAAACATACAGATAACATTTCCCTCGCCTCGCTTGCTGCTATACGAGAACATTAATTTCATATGTGATCAAACAAAAGTTCAAGTTCAAAGGGTTCGCCCGCCGACACCTCCTTCTCCTCTAATCTTCCCGGTGTCCCAGTGAATCAGACATATCATCAAACATCCTAAAAGACCTCACACTGTGGTTCTGCCCTCTGTGGTATGCCGTGGTGAGGCTGCCTTGTTGCCATAGTTATTTCCAGTGCCTGGCCCCCTTTTGATGAATCAGAGCAGCCTTTTTCCCAACCATGTTGTACCACATTGCCCATTTTGGCAAACCAGTCTGATGTAACGCTGCCTCTCTAATGTTTTATCCAGCCGTGGCATCCTGCTGGGAGTGGAGTCATTAGCACGGGGAGGTCCGCGCAAGTTTTTCAATGACGGCGGCCCGTGAGCGTCACCACGGTGATTTAACCCTTCGACGGAGAAATCACACGGGAGCTTTGTGAAATAACAAGAAAAACAAAGTGGGATCATCATCATACCGTACATGAATGTGTAATGTCTAGTTTCTGCGAGTCATCTGTGGTTCCACCTTTGACAGGTGGACTGTGGGGATCGTCGGGGGAAGCCGAGAAAGCTGCCGTAACGTGATGTTCAGTGGAG
Organism: Sparus aurata; assembly: GCF_900880675.1. Taxonomy (NCBI): domain Eukaryota; kingdom Metazoa; phylum Chordata; class Actinopteri; order Spariformes; family Sparidae; genus Sparus; species Sparus aurata. The sequence continues at coordinate 27,575,915 of NC_044208.1, read as the reverse complement.
ATCAGTGATTGGCTGCGAGGATGATTGGATGGTAAGAGCAGGGGTCAATTGGCCTGGTTAAAGGTAATAAACTGTGTCTTCTTTGGATTCAGGACTATTAGCATCGGTAACGCTAATGGCAATGTAGCATCTGAACCAATTATAAAGTCTATCACCATGGTTTCAGCCTAAAGGTCGCGCACAGTCGGAGGTGTGAAGAAGAAGCAGTTTTGCAGAGGAAGCGCTGACAACTGACGCTGTTCGTTTGCTCGTGATTTACTGGAAGCAGATGGTTCTGTTGTTTTCAGTGAGCAGCGTGAAATGTCTTCGCAATATGGATGCATTATAAGAGCAGCATGTGTCCGTTTTTGTCCTGCAGGTGTGCACGTCACGCGTTTGGATTTTTGTGCACTTTGGCAGTTTTGTCAGTCACGACGGTAAAGAGAGCAAAGTGCAAAAACACAAAAGAGTGATTCCCAACAACGCTTTCAAACACGTGCTGCTCTACCACCAGATACAAGATGCTGTGAAAAACTGACTGCGACCAGTTTCTTTACTTCTTCCTCATTTGATGGCAACTTAATCGTTATTGGATGGATTGCCAAGACGTTCTGTACAGACATTCACGATCCCCAGAGGATGAATCCCAGTGACTTTGGTGATCCCCTGACTTTTTTCTCAACACACAAGAAAATAATTGGGTTAAAAATTGATATCACTGTGTTGGTGTCGTTCCTCGAGCATCATGATTGATGTTGTTCCAGGACCATCATTGCAACTGATCAATCAGGCTGTTTTGATGTCACAAGTGTTGTCAATGGAAGGTCAGCAAATCCAGATTTCAAGCTAGCTGATGTGGCTTTATTGTTTGAGTGTAGGAATCTTACCACAAGGTTTAGCATAGTAAATTACAGGAAAACAAACAGTATCAGACGTTGCCCCAACCTACCAAAACATTTTTCTGTTTAGGTGAAGGAAAACATGGTCTTTCACAATGTTTAACATGAGTTACAAAGGATAACTTCCCCCATGTGCTAAATCTTCTGGCCTTTTTCGAAGAGTTGCAAAAAGTACGAGTGGTTGGTTGCAGTTATGGTCCTGGAGCAACATTATTTATGATGTTCCAGGAATGATATCAGATTGTGCGAGGGTCAATGTAGCATTGGCACAGCATTGCTTTAATTCCTCCATCCGACATAAGGGTTGTTCCAGATCCAGTTACCAAACAGTAATGTTAAAAATAACACCACCGCTGGGTCAAAACAACCCCGTCGGTGCAGGGAAACGTTAACCCAGAACTGTCCCTGTTCTATATCGACTCAGACACTTTCTAAAACACGCTGCGGGAAAAAAAAAACCCCAATGTTTATAAAGTATATAATTCACACAGCCAAGAGAACCACTTTGAAGAGAAACCAGACTTTTCTTGTTTGCACAGCAATAAAAATGTTGCCAGTCCGCCAGTGTTAGCTTTTCAGTACGGCGATGCATCAGCCCATGTTAGTGAGGCTTCTGCAGCAATCTGTTGTAGGTCAACAACGAGCCTCGCAGCGCCGCTCCGGCAGATTGGACGAGGTGAAGGGAAGAAGAGAAGTCCCCCCAAAGATCCACTTTGATGCCGCACACAAACACACTCAGGCCTGGAGGGACGACCGCGGAACAAGTGCTGTTATCCAAAGAATTATGAACATGTTGTGTGAAAGTTAAGTAGGTTAAAATCATTAGAACGAGGAAAATATGATGTTTTTTTTTTTTTTTTTAAACGCACACAGTCTGCAAACAAACTTCCAGGCATGATGCATATTTGACTGCATCGTTACGAGCCGCATGAAAAGTTTGCCAACGAAAACATAAAACATCTCTGCATGACTTGGCCAGGAAGCTCTTTATTAGGAATGATGTATTTATTAAACGGCAGCTTGGCTTTCTACGCCGCCAGCCGATTCCCCGAATGATAAACAAGCAATTAAACGCTAACAAATCAATTACGGTGCCAAGCTGTGTTATTAACTTTACACATGCTAACTAACCAACCCCAGCATCATCATCATCATCATCATCATCATCATCCTCCCCACCACCGCATCCAGCTGGAGAGAGAAGCGATTCATGTCCCCTGCCAGCCTCCGTGATTGTGCTGTCACTGCAACAGCTGTAAATTAACGCTTCCTCGTCCAGCCTCTCAGCAGTCAGCCACCAGCGCTGCGCTGTAATAAACCTCCCTGGGGGGACGAAGGGAGCCGAAGCAATTGCATCGATATTGCAAAATGAGAGAGGACTTGCGAGCTGTGTACTGGGTATCTATCGGTGCCTTCTTTTGCAGCCGGGTGTGTTTGTGCACGGCATGTGAACAAACTTACAGTGTTTTTAGAAAAAGGTCTGTCTGGTAGATTCATGCAAACGGCAACAGCTCGAGGCTCTGACGTCTCAGATTACTCTCACTTGTAATATAAATACAGCACTTCAACAGGTGTTCGTGCATTCATCCACACTTTAAAGGAAGAGTCGTCATTTTGGATTTGTGAGATTGATGCTTCGCCCGTGATTTTATGCCGTCAAGGTAGAGCCAGCAAGCAATTAGCATTAACACTGGAGGCAGAGGGAACAACTAACCTGGCTCTGTCCAAAGTACAAAAAAAATTGCACTTCCCCGTCTCTAAATTAGCCTGGAAGCCTGGCAACCGGCAGAGACCTCGGCCTGTGAGCTGATTAAACAATGAAGATATAACATGTTAATTAGAGAGCTTTGGAGAAACTGCTCTTCTTTATTCCAAGATGAGCTAATTGGCCGCTGTGCTGCTGTGCTGCGGCTTCATATTTTACGTCCCAACACGAGAGTGGTATTGATCCTTCCAGCGAGAAAGCAAATAAGCATATTTCTCAATATGTCAAACGTAATGAAGCGGGCCAAAGATTGTGTTTCTACCCTCTCTTTATTCATCCGTCTCCACAAAGTGTCTGCAGCTTCAGACACAGATGCATTACGTCTTTCCTTTGTGGTGATGAATGCTCGCTTACGGGGGAATGTTGGCACTCTGTGGATAACAGAGACTGACGAGTGTACGAAAAAGTATAACGACTTTGCAGCGTTTAAATCACTAAAATGAGGAAATATTCATTTTGCAGCATTCTTTTGTCTCTTGTTAGAGTTTTTAATTCTCTTTAAAAAGCCAATAAATCAGTGACATGTTATACGTATATGAAACTATTGGTGACAACAGCATCACAAACAATAAATACTTCTAACAGCCCTGAGTATTAGAACTATTGATTGGTTGATTGACAGCGAGGTGCACCAGATGGTTAAAGGGATATTCCGGTGTAAGTTTAATCCATGGTCTAACACACCATGAAACTGTGTTAGACTCCCTCTCGAGAGATCAAGTTAGCAGACTGCTAATTTACGGAGTTTTATCAACCTCAGAAACGACCGCACGACAACAATACACTGCAGTAAATGGATCCAAATATAAACCGCCACCAAAAAGCCATAAATAATGCTCAGAACAGCACCAAACTTCAGCAACAGTACAAATAGGGTCTCAGCACATAGTCCGGGACATCTAACCTCCGCTAGCTTAGCTGGATTTCTACTGAAAAGCTGACTAAATTTACCACTCTTCTGCAGCAGCTTCCTGTTGACGGGAAGTCCCGACGAGTCGATTACCGAGTGCAGTAGAGTTCCGCGGCTCATGGATGAAAATGTCTGATTATGACTCCATGGAAAAGCAATCAAAGTTCATATGTGTCTTACCTGCCAGTTTATAACAGTTATTATCGAGAGCGGACAGGGAAAAGAACGGAATTGAGCATTTCAAACCGCACTCGGTAATCGTCGCGTCGGGACTTCCCCGACCCGGAAGCTGATGGAGGAGAGTTGAAATCTGTTTTTAGCTTCACAATAGAAATCCAGCTAAGCTAGCGGAGGTTAGATGCCCCGGACTATGTGCTGAGACCCTATTTGTACTGTTGCTGAAGTTCTGCAAAAGATCTGCATCTACACGGTAAAATCAGAGAAAGTGATTGTTTCAAAAAGTAAATAAGACTCATAACTTTAATAACTTGTACAACGTAAATGTATTAGTCTACTTCTACTTGAATACTTGTTAAACTGGCTGTAGTTGAAACTTAAGGGTTAAATGCAAAAAGTTAACCTGCAGATCATCAGCTCATCAGCCTCTGCTGTATCATCCTGGTCTCGTCTCGACTCCGGTGTCAGATATCTGGGTTTCATATGGTGACAATAGCCGAGCTCTATCTCTGCAGTTTGGGTAATTCCAGAGTTTTTCTTGTGCTTTAGCTCAAGTGGTTTTTTATCACCCCTACTGGGCTTTATCTAACCTCCAGCACATCTATGATTCCTCCACGTCACCACCAGACATCCCAGCCTGCCTTTCCAGCTCTCCTCGTCTTCCACTCCTTCAACATCTCTGTCGCAATATAAAATTACCTTTCAAACTGATTTCCTGCCTCGGGCCTCTGCACTCTGCGTCCAAACAAAACCCCGCCGTAACAGTCCAGTTCTCCCTCTCCTTATATCAGGCAAAGCAAAACCAAAACAACGAGCAGAGAGATGCTTAAATGCTCCGTAGCGCCCTGCAGCGACAGGCGATCTTTGTTACGAGAAGCAATCCCTTTCACGTGAACCTGGCCCTGTGATCTATAGTTAATATAAAGATATATTTAAATGTAAGCTTGTTTAATCTCACGCCGGAGACGAGTGCTTTGCATACTCTGAAAAGAGCTGCAGTTCAGACATGGAGGGCAAATAGGCGGCTCGTATAAATTGTGTTTTAGCGTAATGGTATTCTGAAGACTTTACTATCCAATTTGGCTGACAGTGTAAGTGCGTATATTTATTTTTCATACCAGTGGGGACTGAGCCTTTAACCCAGTCACAGTCGGTGGTTCATGACTCTACTCCTTCACGCAGACAGAACGACTTGGTTTTATATCGCAAAGCACACACACACGCACCCTGTGAATTTATTGAATTTATACCAGGTGCATCATTAACCGGAGTCTTAACTCTCCCTTGCAGCATGAATATGTACAAAGAACAATAAGTACGCTCTGCACAACTGCATCATAACATAACAGGTACAAAGCCGTCAGCTCCTGTGATGTGAGAACAATTTCAAGTCTAATTGGGCTCACGCTGCCAACGAGAAGATTAAAAAGAGGGAAGCCGGGTGAGGAGTAGAGCGCTGGAGGCTTTTCTTCAGCCCCTACCTTGCTCTCCGATCTCCATCCACCCCTCCACTTGTCCAGCCGTCCGCCCACGCAACTTCAAGGAGTCACCGTTCCCTGGCAACCCTGCTGTGATTTGGGGTGGAGAGGCCAAAAGGTGGAGACGTAATGATGTTAAAGAGGGGAGGAGGGTCAGGAGTCGTGTCTCATCTCAAGCGCCGACTGGGTGTTATGGTAACTGTCGTGTGATATTAATGCCAGCAGGTTTTTAAAAAAGGTAAGGCTAGGTCAGCAGGGAAAGTGTCCTCCAGATGGAAGGATACTGAATTTACTCTACTATAACCACAAATCCACAGTTAAGTAATATCTGCGGCTGACTGACACGTAAAATTGTCCCTCTCTGGCAATCAACATCACTCAGCCCGCTTCTCAAGGCGGTTCACGTCCAGGAGGAGGCTGGCAGGGCGCTGACTGTGGAGACGTACCAAAAGACCTGCAGAGAAACAAGTCAGGTGACGCCCGCCGCGTTGAACGAGATAACAAGTGATTATGATGAGAAAGAGCTCACCGGCAGACGGAAAACAACCCCTTGTGCCGGAGAAATGAGTCTGCCGCTGAAGGATCCCAAAAAAAAAAACCTCTTCTGGCTGATAGAAATGTGTGTGTGCTCCTCCCGGATGTAGGCCCGGCCACATTCTGACAACGGTGTTACCGTGTCACGGCTATTTTTAGGTATCCACCTCGACCGCCTGTCTAATTAACATTATCTTGTGACATTGTGAGAGAAAACAAAGCTCGTGATTGGCTCGGGGAGTCTGGAGTGTCTTAACAGAGCTTTTGAACTTTTCAAGTAATGGGCAGCGGGGACTGATTGTATACTGATTTGACATCCTTGCTTTGAGAGCGTCTTTGCAAGTGTGTGTGTGTGTGTGTGTGTGTGCGCGTAGATTGACTGAGACTAGACGTAGTAGCGGTGAACTGGCATATGAAAAGTAAGTAATGAATCATTGCTTCATTTAGATTTTAATGCTGCTGAGAGGCCACCACTTGAAAAGAGGCTTTCCCTGGTCTAATTTGGTCGGCGTGCGTGAGTCAGCGAGCTGCCAAGAAAGAGGGGGGAAATGGACAGAAATGTCAGAGGTCGGATTGACAGCAAAGGGAAATATGAAAAGGTTAGCGCAAATGACGTGAGCGCAAATGGAAATAAAAAAAAGGTAGGAAGGAGGTTTTGGGAGTGAAAGCAGGCACGTCTTTTGATAGAAACGGACGAGTGAGGGTGCTTTTGAAAAAAAAACGCTGTAAATCGCAAACCGGGGAGTAAATAAAGATGAAATGAAGGATGTGATATAATGGGTAAAGTGCCCTAATTGCCAGTTCTTTGTACAGTGTATAACAGGTTCGTGAACGGATGCTGGTTCAGTGTGTTCGACCATCAGCGCAAAGCGTGAAGCAGAATCAACGTTTGCCTCGCGTTCACTTCAAGTCGGTACGAGCGAAAAACGACAGATAAAAGTGATGTGAAAACAGACGACATTCAAACACTTATACGTCCTCTTGAGAGAAACTGGCAAGACGTGGCGTTTCGAAGGCAGTTTAAAGTGCTTTACATAACATGCATTAAAACCTTTAAACAGGAAATGCAGCATAAAACAACACACACGAGTAAAAAGGTTAGAAACTTGAGTTATGGTTAAAATAAAAAAGTACACAAGATTGTTAAGTGCAAAGTAGATGAGCTTCAGTCACAGGCAGCAGAGAACAGTGAAGTTTATAATCTGGTAGCTTAAAGTGAAACTCTCGGCAAAACGCACATGAATCAAACCTTCGTGTAAAAGCATAATTATGATGAAAGTGCCACTTTTAAGATTTACTGTATTTTCGTTTTCAGGTCAAACTCATTTTCAATGGGAGTGCTAAGGGCACTTTTACGATAGCATCAAAATCTCTATTTTTAAAACAGTAAGAAGTCTCGACACAACATGAAACTTTGCTGGTAGTATCACCAGGGTCTCTACACATGAACACCAGCATTGAGAACATTGTTTGTGTACACAGAGTTTACTAAAAAGAAGGTTTTTGAACAACTCAAGTTAGCAGTAGCTTGTTCCGCTCGCCGCCGTCCTGCCAGTGGAGAAGTGTCGATCTCAGAATGTGACGTAACCTGGAGGACAGTTAAGGTGGAACTTCTGTCTTCCAGTAACAACGCGACGCGAGAGCTCACGTGACTTTTCCGGCTTTTTATTTTAGTATTGTTTCTTATATGAGGCTCCTTTTTCAGCTTCAAGGTCAATATTGTTTTTCGCTAACGACAAAACAACAAATTATCCTGCATTTATACGGAACTAAGCTTTAGGAGCGTTCCACCTTAACTGTCCTCCAGGTTACGTCACATTCTGAGATCGACACTTCTCCACTGGCAGGACGGCGGCGAGCGGAACAAGCTACTGCTAACGTGAGTTGTTCAAAAACCTTCTTTTTAGTAAACTCTGTGTACACAAACTATGTTCTCAATGCTCGTGTTCATGTGTAGAGACCCTGGTGATGCTACCAGCAAAGTTTCATGTTGTGTCGAGACTTCTTACTGTTTTAAAAATAGAGATTTTGATGCTATTGCTAAAAGTGCCTCTTTTGTGCTTTTTGGCGAGAGTTTCACTTTAATTCCGCCTCTTCAGCGCTCAGTTTGTTCTCTGGGAACAGATACGTGAAAACATCCATCACCTCAGCAGGCAGCAGCAGTGGATGCAGCACCGGAAACGCCAATCTCACTTATGGAGTTCAATAGATCTTGTTCAAAATACACTTGTATAACTGATCCCTGTTTCACTGGTGATGGAGGAAGACTGAGTCACGTATGACACAGTTCAAGAGGCAAATATGCAGCTATGCACACATTACTTTGCACCAATCAGAGGGTCGGCCGCGAGCAGAGACGCGTGATGTCACGCTCACAGCCTCGCTGTTTACAGCCTGTGATCTTGAGAGACTCGTGGGAAATTACACACACGATGTGAAGTATTCATAAAGCTTTCTCCGGAGATCGACGGGATGGGAAGTTGCAGGCTATTGAGGAGATTCTGCCAGAATCACACTGATGTGTTTTCAGGTTTCATTAGAGGAAAGTGCAGCGTGAAGGCTGACTGTCAGCACCCCGACAGCACCGACACCCCCTGGTTTCAGCCGGCATGGTGAATCCTAACTACAGGACCTGTTCCGGTATCCAAAAATGTCAGAGCACATAGTTAAAGGTCAATGTTTCTATCGGTGAAAGGTGCTGTTTTCTACCAAACACTGAGAGATTAAAAGCGCTGTCAGCTCCACGCTAATGACGACCGTACAATCAAAGGTCAAAATTGTAAAGTCAAATGTGAAACTTTACGTCCCAGTTCTGATGACACGTAGCAGGGTGACGCACTGAGCAGAGCTTTAGAGTTTAAAAGAACTTAAACGCCTTATAAATGGGGTGAAACCTGAGAGGATGGTGTTGGTTACTGACCCGCGGGAATGTGTTAATGTCATTTGTGAATTTAACTGGCAACATCTCAAACAGGATGCCAGGATTTAAGTTTCATTCTTGGTGAAAACAAACAACCACAGTCAGCTTCGACTGCTGATCGGCCTCCACCAGCAGCTAATTTGAAGTCCTCCAACTAAAAGAACAACGTAGAGGAGCGCTCCTGCCATGTAGCTTAGTAATGCTGTATTAGATAATTAGTCAGTGTCAGTGACAAAGACAATTGATGGCCGTTGTGGTGGAGCTAAGTGGTACAAACACTCTCAGTGATCGTCTACTTTGTTCTCGCTGAGTGGAGCCGCGTGCGTCGCCGCTAATGGTCCCTTATCTACTTCTGACAATACTTTAACTCAGAACAAATGCTGACTCAGCCGCGTCTCATCCGTCTCTGTACGAGTGACGCGACTTTATACTTTCAAAGTGTGTGCAACGCAATATTTCTTGATGCGAGCGACTCTTTTGGCAGTATGTATGTGGTGTGAGTTAAACACGGTACGCTTGTTGGGGTTAAAGGTTTGGGTAGGAACACGCCATGATTGACTTTTGTCTGAAGTTTATCAGACATTTATTATCTCGAACCTACAACCTACTTCTTCCCTCAGAGCCCAGTGTGAAGGATTGCTGTACCCATATTCCCATTTTATTTCTATTGACAGTAACAAAAATGCTGATCTGAAGCTAAACGGACAGTTATTTCCACCCAAGATGATGGTGGAGACCAAATCAGAGCTAAAAAATAAAAAATGCATATTGGACTTTTTGCCAGATTGCCAGAAAAAGACTACATAAGCAGATAAAAAGTTTTTGCAAACACATGTGCAAAATCAACTTAAAGATGATGACATGTCAGTGTTGTTTTAAAGACTTGTTTCTGCTGCCCTCAGGTGGACAAAACAGTTAACGCAAGATTAAAACGAGCACAGAATCAGAGTGTGTTGCAGCACTTTGAGTTTCCCTGACATTTTAGCATTTTATATGTAAATATCTGAAATCAATTTAACTTTTAAATATACAGTGTTTTCAGGCTCTTTTTGTTTTATTAATTCTTTAAGTGCATTGGATTTTTGAGCCCAGAGGAGTGCACATATTAATCACCAGGCCTTGTTGGAAAATCAATTCTCAGCGTCCACGGCTTGACAAACCGTCTGCCAATGAGCACTTGATGTAGTGAGAGTGCTTCTGTTGAAGCAGTGACAATGTGACAGTGTATAGATTATGTTACTGTTTCCATCTAGTGGCCAAAGACGTGCAGTACACCTTCAGTGAGGGCAATGAAAAACCACCTCTTCAGATCTTTACCTGACCTAAAATCACACTTGTATTATTATTTATATCACTTGTTGACTTTTTATGGGGCACTTGTTTCAGTTTAACTTTATATATCATCAAAGTATTTTTAAAATGCAAAGCTTTTTTTTATGGTTTATGATACTAAATAATCTTAGTAATCATCTGAAAATCTTAGTACTTAAAAGAATATATATTGATGAGTGGAAAAACAAGTAAATGTTTGCTGTAAGTCATTTTTTGGTCAATGTTTATTTTTGACTTCTGATATTTTCTGTTTTCAAACTGTCTCTTAACAACAATTATAACCCATCCAGTCTTAAAAACAAAAATCCTTAAGATTATAAAGTGTTTATGATCCCATTTCCTCACTAACGATTGTTATGTTGCATTTTCACACATGTCCGCCATGTTTGTTGGTTTGTGAGCAGGATAACACAAAAACTACTGAACAGATTTCCATGAAACTTGGATGGAGGACGGGTCACGGCCCAGAATAGACCCTGTTAACTTTTGGTGGAAATCCAGATAAAGGGATTTTTTTTGTATCACTTTCTTTAACATTGTTAGTTCAGGCGCTTTTCAAAAATCAGCTGTATTAAGGTCGGTGGTATCTTTGAGAAAGTACAATTTGATGCAGATCATGGATCTAGTTAGGCAGTTATGTGTACATTATAAATCCAGAGTGATACCCGGCTAAGGAGTTTGATATTGGATTAGGTTTGATTGAATCAAAGGGGGACTGCTGGGCCTTGGCAGAGGTATGCGCTCTACTCTGTACCATTCAAACTCTTTCTAATTTTGGAAACTTTATGTTTTAAAACTACAGCATGTCTAGATCTCTGCACATCCAGGCTTAAAACAAAAATCCTTAAGATTATAAAGTCTTTTTGATCCCACTGCCTCACTAACAATTGTTATGGTGCATTTTCACACATGTCCGCCATGTTTGTTGGTTTGTGAGCAGGATTACACAAAAACTACTGAACAGATTTCCATGAAACTTGGATGGAGGATGGGTCACGGCCCAGAATAGACCCTGTTAACTTTTGGTGTGGACCAAAATAAAGGGACTGATCCAGGATTTACTTTTGTATCACTTTCTTTAACATTGTTAGTTCAGGCGCTTTTCATAAATCAGCTGTATTAAAGTGGCTGGTATCTTTGAGAAAGTACAACTGATATTGGATTAGGTTTGATTACATTAAAGGGGACTGCTGAGCCTTGGCAGAGGTATGCTTTCTACTCTGTACCATTCAAACTCTTTCTCATTTTTGAAACTTTGTCTTAAAACAGCATGTCTAAACTTCTGCACACACGCAGAGGGGGAATAAACAACCTCACTTCAAATCAACCTGATGACAGACGCTTCTTTAAACAATCAACAACTGTCAACTTGGTAGTTTGACAGCTGCAGCCAACAAAGAGGACAAAAGGGTCAGACGCTGTGTTCAATAACACTCAATCACACACACACACACACACACACACACACACACACACACACACTCATGCCCTTGTCGGTCAGGTGAGATGACTCTTTTCTTCTCCATCGTGGCTCCCTGCTACGCTCTTGACCTCTGGCTGGAGGAGTCCCAGCCACTTTGCCGTGACAGTCCAAAACGGATCGACTCGAGCGAACGACCTTGTCCATCCCCTCCGGACATCTGCACGCTCACCGAGTGTAGACGATCAATCCTGCCTTTTTCTAAAAAGCGGAGTGCCCACAGCCGCCATGAGAGGGCGCTGAGATACTCTGGAATCTCCTTTTTAACAAACTATTGTTTGCTCTTTATTTTATTCTTTTGCGTCGCTATTTCTCAGAGTGAGTCTTTCCTTTTCTGCTTCACTGCCTCTCTCGCAGTCTCTCAGTCCTTTCTGCCTCTCGTGTGTCCATCCTTCTCAGTGTCTGTGCGTATGTGTGTTTGTGTTTCTCTGCATGCCTGCTTGTGTGTGTCTGTGTGTGTGTGGGTGTGTATCCCTTAACTGTGTATACTGTATGTGTGTGTGTGTGTGTGTGTGTGTGTGTGTGTGTGTGTGCGTGCACGTGCCTGTTCCGCTCTCTGTTGTGGAACAAATTACACAGCGGCTGGGGAGCCAAATGACTAATCAGTGGTACACAGATTAAAATCCAATTGCTGCAATTTGAAGCCACACAGGAGTAGTATGGGAAATTAACTACTACAGTGTCTGCGCCGCTGTCTCCACCAGGCATACCTGTTAGATGTTGATCTTTTAATTAGTGAGGCCCACAGAAACTTTAGATCAAAGATTCTAAAATGGGAGAGAAAAAAGAAAAACAACAAAAGACGAGGGATTTGGAAAATACAACAAAGGTGATAAGTGACACCGTAGATTTGAGCTTCTCCTGTCCTGTTTGTGTCAGTGTGTTTTTTAATGCATCTCAGGGGTCAAATTGCAGATTTGTCTGAGATGTAATTTGCACATGAAAGACAATAAAAAGAAAAAAAAAATAATGGTGAACAAAGTCAGAGCGAACCACAGTCGGTGGTTAATTTGTTCATATTCACCAGGAGGGACGTTAAGAAGATGAAGTGCTGTGTTTATGGCGGTGCCGGGGAAATGGGATTGCTTGTCTGCAGTCCATTCATTCGCCATCACTGTATCATCCCCCTGCCCACAATAACCACTTATCAACCACAGGCTAAAGTGGCCATTGCCAGGGCTTACCATCTCCGACTTAGAGATAGATCGAAAGCGCCGCCGCTTGTTTATTTTAAACTACAGCCCAGCAGACAATTCATATCTCCTCGCACAGAAAAACACATTCAAGGGGGGGGGGGGGGAATGAATAATGTGAATAATGAGCAAGCCCTCAGCCCTGTAGGTGAAAACAGGCAATTGACTTCCCTTCCTATTATATCGTGCATTTTCTTTCTTTTTTTTTTTCTTGGATGTACAGAAGTGCAATATGCTCTTGAGCACGGCTGAGACACAACACGAACGCTCGCCTGGAATAATCTCAATGGCAGAAAATAATCTCATTTTGTCTGAGAGTGTAGAAATCCTGTTTGCATGGCTGTGGCGTGCGTCTTTGTGCCGGAGCGTCTCATGGCAGGCGGGTAGACGTGCGTGCAAAAGGCTGTCGCTGGAACCATAACAATCGCTGCTGGAACATTTCATTGGGCATGAATTGAAACATGCCACGTTTACCTTTTTCCACAGATGTGACATATTTTAGTTTTGGATCAGGCGCACAAAGGGGACCCTTGTTTTTGTGGATGTGTAAACAGTGTGGAAAATCCTGTCAATGCCAAAAGCGCACTTTGTGAAACCTTTATTGACCTGCTGTGGGTTTGGCATACCTGCCCTTTTTTTCTTTTTTTACAGCGTCATCCCTGCATACCCTCAATCAGGAGCCGAGCTGAACATACCTGCTGCAGCCCCTGAGGACATTGAGCAACTCTGCTGGATGCTTTGTTCAAGGGTATCAGTGTGGTCGCTGCAAAATAGAGCAGAGATTGTGTCAAACCCTCCACTCTATCTTCCACTCCACTTCTGCAAAGTTTAGGCTGCGACGGGAGTTTAGCAGCGCTGATTCAAGGCCCCATACACGGCTTAGCCCACTGGCTAAACACTTAAAGTGAAACTCTCGCCAAAATGCAACCCAGGCTATTTTTGTGAATGTACCCGAGTTAAACCTTCGTTTAAAAGCATAATTACGACGAAAGAGGCACTTTTAAGATTTACCGTGTTTTCGTTTTCGGGTCAAACTCATTTTCAATGGGAGTGCTACGGGCACTTTTACGATAGCATCAAAATCTCTCTGTTTAAAACAGTAAGAAGTCTCGACACAACATGAAACTTTGCTGGTAGTATCACCAGGGTCTCTACACATGAACACGAGCATTGAGAACATTGAGTCACCAGTAAAAAGAAGGTTTTTGAACAACTCACGTTAGCAGTAGCTTGTTCCGCTCGCCGCCGTCCTGCCATTTGAGAAGTGTCGATCACAGAATGCGACGTAACCTGGAGAGAGTTTGACCCGAAAACGAAAATACGGTCAATCTTAAAAGTGCCTCTTTCATAATTATGCTTTTAGACGAAGGTTTGACTCGGGTACATAAACAAAAAAAGCCTTGGTTGCATTTAGGCGAGAGTTTCGCTTTAAGATGTCGATGAAGTCGTCGAAGCCTCACCTGTAAAACAAGAAAAAAATCACTAATTTAAAACTTCCACTGTGCTGGCTGCAGGCGTGCTAGCGTTAGCTTTGGCGGTGTGGTTGGCTTTAGCTATAAAATATACATATATTAGAGTTTTTCTACGGTAAGACGTGTTGCACTGGCCAGCTTGTCGTTTCACATTACTAATGGGCCCATTGCAGTGTGAATTTAAGATGGACTGATTTAACATAAACCTGTACTCAGTGGTGCCGCTGCAAATCAGTCCGTACCGTTGAAAAGAACAAGCTCTGCCAATCAGATTCCAAATGTGAAAGTCACGGTAGACGGTCAGCCAGGACCTGCGCTGTTGTAGCATGACGGATGGATCGGGTCTCAGATCCGGACTAGGGAGCTCACGTGCCACACTGTCTGTCCAGGCCACCTTCGTTATTACATGAGCACGAAATAATGATTTCAGAATGGCGTGATTATAAGCTTTTATTTAGTCGTGTAGCCATCAGGCATGCCACTGTCAATAAATCATTAAATCACTGTAGCTCGGGGGCTTGGTCAGAGGACCATCCAAAAGCCATTACTCCAGATGGTGCATTAGGATGAATATCATTATGATGATATCACCCCCCACAGGTCCGCTCGCTCCTCTGTCATTTTCATCATATTTTATGGCTTAACCATCAGGCCGCCATCTTTGCCGTGTGATCCTTTTAACTTCCTGCAGGTATTGTTTGTTCCGACACGACAACAGTGATGAGATTTTTTGGGGCTCTAGATTAAAACACTTTGGGCAGGTTGTTCTTTCTAAACTCCTTTTCATCGTATTAAGGGGGGGAAAAAAAAGCTCTTTACAATCCTCGACTGACAAAAAGAAGAACAGAAGAAGATTCCTGGGGCTGTAACATTTCCCTCCCCTCGCCTCTCCTCGCCTCTACTCCACTCTCTTCTTCTTCTTTTGACTGTATTTCTAAATTTACCCATCCATTAGCGGGAGACACAGTAAGAAGACAGAGTTGCTTGAGCTTTTAACAAGGCTACTTCTTCTTCTTCCTCTCTTCAGTGTCACGCTCTACTGGGCTTCAAAACACGCAGTCCTTTTCCTTTGTGTCTTGATTATGGCCGGTGCTGAAAGAGATGAGTTTGAGGGGGTTTGTTGAGCTTGTGTGTGAATGTGTGTTGGTGAGGGGGGTCGTTTGGCATCAATAACATTTTAAGGAAAGCTGCAGTTGGTGGTATTTGGCGTGGGAAGGGGGGGTAATGGTACTCGCTGTGTGTGTGTGTTTGAGTGTGTGGAGTTATGTCCCAGTTATCTGCTGCAGATAATTGATGTGGACAAGCTCGACTGAAATCTCTGTGACAGCGATAGGCACGCTGCACACTCGCCGTTGATGGATGCCCATGTCAATCTTTCTGACCCCCCTCGCCTCGCCTCCCTCACACACACACACACACACACACTCTCACACACCCTCAGAAGCAATGAGTCCTTTTCAGCGGGGCACAAAAGGAGCAGTCTCCTGGCACGCCGTCACCAGCTGAGCTGTAACAGAGCAGTGCTCAGGAGGGCACCGGGGGGGGGAGGAAGGAGGACGTGGTGGGAGGATGCGGGTGGAGGACACGGGGAGAATGGGAAAATATTGGGATGGAGGGAGGATCGGAGGCGATATTAATGAAGTAAAAGAGGCGGGATATGAGGAGGAGGACGGGAGGATTGATGGAGGAATATATAGAAAAAGTTGTCGAGATGAGGTGAGGCAGGTGGCGAGGAGAGGCGGTTTGGCTCGAAGAAGACTACGGAGGCACATAAAGGAAGAAGAGGACAAGGAGGAGTGTTTTGTTAACTGTGCTGAGTTTCCCTTGTGATGCTAAGAGTTCAGCTGCTTAGCATTCATTCTCTCTCTCTCTCTCCGTCTCTCTCACACTCACTCCAACTTTAAAGCTGGCTCAGCAGAGAACACATAGATGTTAAAGTGGCGTGATTAATTTAGGATGCGGCGAGCTTTTTTGGCCAGCACACACACACACACACACGCAAACTCACACATCAGCATCTGAATGGAGGAGGTAGTTGTAGAGAAATGGCCTTTCTCACTGGGATTTATCCTTATTCAGGATCCATCAGGTCTCACAGGTGGGTTTCCACCTGACATAATGAGAACTTCGGTTCAGGGCTTATCAAAAGGGCACAGCCGGATCCAGAAGTAGGCTAGAGATGCTATTTATATCTAAATAAAACTGCTTTTTTTTTTTGCAATCTCACCCAGAGTTTGATGAGAAGGTTGATAGCGCCCTCACACAGAGGATGGTTAGCTTAGCTTCACACAGAAAACATGTGGAACAGAAAACCTTTCCAGCCGTCAACAAGACTAAAAGTCTGCAGTCAAGCTGGCGGCTTTGTGAAGCAAAACTTAGACATTGCTTAACCTTGCTAATTATTTGGGGTGTAACGATACAGCGGTCCGGATCGATATATCGATTCAACGATTAACGATCCTATAGCATTGATGCAAAGTGAAAACATCTGATTCATATCGCTGCCATCGTTAACACTTCTGTTGTCTTCACATTCTGTATACGCCCTCTTGTTCCCCGGGTCAAAAATGACCCACACGCACTGAAGATCTAAAATAAAGTTTCATTTCATTTTCAATCCCAAATCAATTTTGCGCGAAGAAACAACCTGTGATTCATCAGAAACCGAGTGAATATCAGAGTTTTCCCTTTTTACGGTGCAGACAGACATTCTGCATTCATTCAACACAGCTGTCGTATATGTTTTCCTTACTAAAGTAGATTTTTATTATTATTATTATTATTTCTTAAGGTACTGCAAAGGTGGTAAACAATATCTATATACATATTTTTTAATCAAGAAATAGTGTTTTTATAGCCCAGGAAAGTATCACAAATGAATACAAAGTAGTTTTGAATCCAATTTACTGAAGGAAGTTCCAATAATAGTCAAATCTGAACAACATAAAGCAACAAGACGACTTGAGAGGGTGACCACGACCACTACAGGAGAACAAGCAGCCGCTTCACCCGCTGGTCCCAGACCTGTTTGATGGTTGTGTCTGAAACTGTTTGAACTTTGATCTTTGAAAGGTGACAGTACAACTGCACGAGAAAGTTTTAGTTCCGTCTGAGATCATTCAGCAAATCCCAAAAATGACCCGAACACTTTGTGATATCAGCAAACATCGTATCGTTGTCCAAACAATCGATCTCATATCGTCTCATGATGAAACTTACAATTTTGAACCCAACTAATTAGCACTTAGCACTTAGCACCAGTTTTGCAGATATTTCAATGAGTACTGAGTAGAATAAAATGTTGACGTCATTACACTAAATCATGGTTAAAAATGTTACTGGTTTCTTAAGTTCTTGGCTTTGATAGGAAACACAGAGAGAATCTACAACCGATGCGTCACCGTTTATTTTTGTTCTCGTCGCCAATCATCCTCTCAGGCACCGGGAAAACAAAATATTTGGTGTTAACACAGGATTCACTGATATTTTCTTCTAATTTTCTCTCCTCGTCTGTTTACTCTTCCGCTATCGCCACGCCGATGACTCAATACATGGCAGGATGTGAACCGGCTTACTGATAAAAAAAAAAAATGCAGGGTTACCTCGTCATCTCTGCGGGGGAGCGTTTGACCAACACGGCACAGGATGTTGAATCATCAGAATTTGAGCCACTGATTAAGAAATTGCTGTTCATTTAAAAAGGAAATGAATGACTAATAAAACGGAGCCGATAAGCCAACATTTCAACAGGATTTATTTTGAGATCCTACCAGCGCTCAGTTACAAGCATCGTTAATATTTACATTTCATTTCCACCATCTAGTATTAAGGGAGGATTTGTTGAATGACTTCCTCTAAATACATTTCCCAGAACGTCTAACTATTCCTCGACAGCCGACATCCAAGGTCTCCTCAGTTTCCTGGTTATCTTCTTCCTTATGTTGCTGGTGAAGGCAGATTGGGGCTTAGCAGGCCGGGCTAACCCAACGGGGACGGACGAATCGAGCAGCATTCAAGACACATACCTGCTTTCATACGACACAGACCGCCTGATTCGCCTCGTCTGTTGGTCCGCTGCCCGTTTCAGATCGGTGCCTACCTGTCGCTGCAGCCCCGCACACACACACACACAAACACACATGCATTAACACCTCAGACCAATACGTGCAGGGGGAAGTGAAACAAACGCCCACTGGTATTTCCGGAAAAGACACCCGTACTGGTGGAGTGGAGTGGCGTGTGTGGTGGCGGCGGCGGCGGCATTGGTGGGCACTGTGATGAGAATTGGACCACTCTCTTGGCGTGGGTAGCTTTCGTATTTTCGCTGCCACGAGTGCCCGCGGTGCAGTGCCGGGGCTGGCTGGCAGGCTCGGGGAAAAGGACCCATCTGTTGTATGAGATTATTTCAGACCAGATACAGCACAGGATGTCACCTGTTTGGAGAGACTCGGGGGGGAGGGAGGGAGGGAGGGAGGGATTACAGGGAGGAGGGGTACGTATGTATTGTATGTGCAAGTGGGAGTGTGGTACGGAGGTGAACTCCTCGTGTTCCCGTCCTATCTAGTCACAGTCGTATTCATGTCTTTGTGTTTAATGTGATTCTTTGTGTTCTTTTCCTGGAGAGCTTCCAACCTGTAAATGTGTTTATAGCCGGCACAAAGAGACTCTCTACGGAGAAGATGCAGCCGCCCTTTAATTTATTGTTTCATCCTCCATGTATTTTCCGTTCCAGCACTTTCATATATTATCTTCAATAATCTGGATTTGTTTATTTTTAAACAGTATATCCAATTTTTTTTTTTTTTTCCCGCTGCCGCAGCAACTCGATTTCCCCAACAGCTCATGAAAGTTCCCGTCTCATCTCATATTGTGCAGAAAATGGACAAATGCACCTGAAATGACTCGAGCAGGAACCAGCTGCGTTTAACCGGCGTCATCTTTACATTTTTACCTGGCTATGTAACAGTCTCAGTTTTATACTGATGCCTCCGTTTGACATCGATAAGCATGTTAGACCATCGCTGAGATGATTGGCTTTTTATGGTCAACAATTATCGAAGGTGTCGTGCTGGAAACCGGTCGTTTGTCTGTGCTTGTAGACTTAACGTTAACGTTAGCATCTGTTGCAGAGTGAAGAAAGGCGTAAAGAGGAGGCACATTCGAGAATATGGATAAAGTCACGTCCTTTGGAGTGTCGTAGAAAATCTGACCCAAGTCGTTCCCAAAGAAATTCCACAGTTCTGGAGCGTTTTGTTTTTTGCTCTCTTGCATGACAGACACTTCAGAGATGATTGGCTCTCAAAGCCCTTAAAATGTTTATGATTTTCAGCCGGATTACGGAAATGATTAACATTTTATTTCTTTACTTCCTTACCGAAGTGGCGCTCAGGTCCAGAGTCCAATTATTAATTTATCACAGCCCCAGATCGATAATTACCTCTTCGCCCAGCATCCTGCAACTGTGTTTAAAAAAAACACTATTCAGTTTTCAAAATGATCGAGTTGTTTGTGACGTGAGGCGAGTCGTGCTCATACGGCTTTTGTCCACAGGAGCTGCAAGATTCAACGAAAAAAAATCAAAATGTTCCTCGCTGCTTTAAATTCATTTTTTCAGCTTTACAGTAGGTCGTGTTTGAAGTTGCTGTACCTCAGCAGTAGTGTGCTTTGTCCAGCTCAGTTTCCTAGGAACTACATGTATAATGGATGACTGCACTTCACAATTTACGCCCAGTACCAACATCCAGTGTCAGTGCATCAAGGAGGAGTGAGCCCTTTATGTGGTGAGGTGGAAAGTAAGAGGAAGGAGGATTGGGGTGGTTTTATTTTTTTCGTGCGATGAATGTTTGCGGTTTTATCAACCATAACTGTGATCCTCCCCTCCTGATCCATACTCCCCCTCACGCCTCCTGCAAAGATATCACCAAAAGCAATAATTTGAAAACATTGGCATTGAGCGTCGTCGAGGGTTCTGCAGAATCCAGCGCTGACACTCTCGTGTGGTGTTAGCGTTGCTTTGTCTGACCTACAAAATGGATGAGCAACCGTTTCCTACAAGACCAACTGAATATTTTATAGTTACATATGATGGTCATCACTGTAACAGAAACTATTCTGCTTCATTTACTGTTCCTCACGAGGACAGCTGTTTCAGACAGCCTAATATATTACTGTTGTCTGTTTTATGATAATATTGTAACGTTGCTCAACAGAATACAGACGCAGGAGCAGTCAGAAGACGCCACGAGCTTCAAATAAACCCCGAGGTTGGCCAAAACCAGTTGGAAGAGAGATGAGGGATCATTACTTATGAGATTATGAGATTCTGGGGGGCACAGAATCAGTTTTTAGCTTCCAAAAAAAGGGCGGTTTACACATGGACAGATTGCCAATAGGCTCCCGGGCACAGACATGTGAAAGGCCCCCTACTTACCACGCAGCAAGTCGACAGACTCGCCGCTGAGAAAGCTGCGACTCTTGGAAAAGTGTTTTTGCTCAAGTTCTGTATGAAGTTCAAATTCAAGATGCATCAGTTTTAGGCAGCTCAGAGGGAAACATGTTTTACATTTTCTCTGATAAACCAGAGAATTACATCTTCCTGTCTGGATTAAGTAAAGGATCTACGTACTTCCTACACTGCTGTCTAAACCTTTTCTCAAATCGTCCCGACACAGCAGGCGCACGTATTATATCCAGAATTGATTCTGAAAGCAGATCTATTCTGCTGTAAAACATTTGAATTTCTTTAAATTTTGTTGTGTGCTTATATTAATCAAAAATAACTGCAGATACTAAGATCCTTCGATTAATGCTCGAGGGATCAAAATGACGAAAAACCATAAAATATCTCGCAATGATTAAGAGAGTGAGAGAAACTTTCTTAAATTCATCCCTCTATTCGGATCGGCACCAAAAGTTACAGGGGTCGATTCTGGGCTGAAGTCAATCCCCCATCCGAGTTTTGTGAAAATCTGTTAGGTAGTTTTTGTGTTATCCTGATTACAAACCAACAAACCAACAAATGGAAACAGGTGAAATCATAACTTTACTGGCAGGGTGAATATTTAAGGACTCATATTGATTTGAAAACAAAAATGTGAGCAAGTTACAGATGGTTTGACTGTTCAAAGCTCTGATTTTGGGAACGGCTCGACCCCACTGAGCCTTTGACTTGATCTGTAAGTTTACAGCCTTTCTCGTTCGTTGTTTCCCCCAGAACTCAGCTTTTAACTTGGTGAGCTCAAAGTTATCCTCACTTATAGGTGACCAACATGACAAACACAGGACCTAAACTGTAATAAACTTTTTCTCTCTCTAAGCCAGAGCACGGTCCGCCCCGACGTCACATCAGAGCCTCAGACACGACAAAGTGCCACTGAAGGAGTCGGACCTTCGGCCAAGGTTAGAGCGATGCACCACCTGCATTCTAATGGCTGTAAAGCAGGATCCCTGCCTGCAGGTGATGAATGAGTGTCATGTCAGGAGGGAAGGAGGACGGGAGGAGGAGGATGGGAGGAGGAGGAGGAGGAGGAGGAGGAAATTTGGCTCTAGAGATGTTACCCACAGGATGCTCAGGCACAGACCTCAGGAAGCCCTAACCCCTTCACTCCACCATCTGTGGCTCAGAGGTGTGTGCGTGTGTGTGTGTGTGTGTGTGTGTGCTCGGTGCACACGGAAGTGCATATGTGTGTAGGAATGTGTGTAGTTTTTGTACTTTTAGCGTGTTGATGTAAAGTATATTATAGAGTGTGCGTGTTGCAATTGTTGCATGTTTGTGTGTGGACGTACCTCATGCATATACAAGGCTGTGTGGCTGATTATCTGTGTGTGTGTGTGTGTGTGTGTGTGTGTGTGTGTGTGTGTGTGTGCTCCCCTCTATACCAGTATAGTTCTTTACATGCTCGTGTGATTTTGTGCCTCTATAAGTTCCTACACACACACACACACACACACACACACACACACTCGCTCTCAGCACCTTTATCACCTCTTGCACCTCCACCAAGAGGAGCAGATGGGAGAACAGGAGAGAGGGTTCCCACGTCCGCTCCCTCCGCCTCGTCCAAACTCAACCCATCGCAGCCCAGCCCGCCTCGACCCTGCCAGAACCAACGTGACTCAGCCAAAACACACACTCGTGCACACACACACACACACACACACACACACAATACACAGGAACACACACACACACCTCTGCTGGAACCTGCAAACTCCAAAAAACAACGTGCCAAACTCATGAGCACAAACACAGTTAAATACACATTTTACGCACAAAGCCCACACATTCATATGTAAACACACACACACACACGCACACAGACACACACACTCATCAAGTACTTTGGCTCTCTGAGTGACACCAGCGAGCCAAATTATGATGAGGTTATCAAACTGCAGTTAGGTGCACTATCTCACATCCATCTCCAAGTTATAACGACCCCGCTGATAAAAAGCGGCTCGGAAAATCAAAGTAAAAGCACGAAGCACGCGACCTGCTGCCGCGGCCCGAAACTGACACAACCAGAGAGGAGCTGGTGAACATGGCGGCTCAGTGAGTGATGATGATGCTCTCTAACCGTTGGATATGTAAATAAACCAACACGTTTGCCATATTAACATAAAATGTGATGATAGTGTTGTTCAGTGTTGTGTTTTTCACGGCCTCTTTCTGCTGCCCCCCAGTGGCCGAAAACAACATTTGAAGTTGCAGTTTAAAGGTTTTTCTTTCTCAAATCGAAAATACGACGTGATAGAATAGCAAAGAGATGCCTGATGTTTACAGTCATGGCAGAAACGGAACATTTCGCAAAGTTTCCCTGTGATATTACTGTTGGTGCCGCCGTCGCAAAGACAGCGTTAGCCACCGCTAACGGCTGGGCTTCTGTCCAAAAACAAAAAAGGACAGAGAGAATCACAGTTTGACATAAAGGTTGTAATCTCGGTGCTTTGAAAAGGCAATAAGTAGACATGTTTTCTTACTTACTGATCTTTCCACAGTTATTCAGATGTTACCCGGAGACAGTGACTGATGCCACTTCCTGTTTTGGTCTTCTTCTGTTTTGTTCAGTTACTCTTTCTTGCTTTATTTACTACAATTGGGTTCCTTGCAATTTGGGAAAGACTTTAATGTCGGCAGATACAACTTACTTCTTATAAATGTTTGCCTAAAAGTAGAGCCTGTCCTACACGTATCAGTAGGCCAATAATCAGGTGATATTGGATTATTACAGATATATTGATATCGGCATAAATGAAAGAAGATTATTATGTGGAAAAATATGCTTGAGATAATTTAGGATGATTAAATTCCCATTAAAATGAATTGTCATTTTTGTCCGATAACCACATTTGATGGATTACTGCAAAAAAAGTGTGTTTATCGGCAAGAAATCTAATTTTTCTTTACTCCCTAAGATCAGCCACTTATCCCGAAATTTAAGTTTTGCTACCTCCCTAAAAGTAATCATGTACATTTAGAAAATACTGGCTTTATCAAATACCCAACAGATTGCAAGCTGCACTCACGTTGTTAAATGTTCTGAGAGAATACAGAGGACTTGACAACGAGGACGAGTGATGCTACGTCCCTAGTCGCACTTCTCAGCAACATATTTGCCAACTGCATCAAGTTGGATCAAGTCAAACGCTGAGCCCGTTCAAACATAAATGTCAAGTTCAGCCTCAGGTGAAAATGCCAGTGTCTCTACCCCGGTAGCCGTCCAGCAGCCTTCGACAGATGCGACTGGCTCACTCGCCAAATCCATTGATTTTCCCCGAGACCAATTACCCCGGCGTCAGAGATCTCACTCACAAGTTCCGGACGGCAGGGGGATTCTCTGACTTTAATCACACATCAATGCTAGTCCCTCAGAGCAATCTCCACTGTTTATCCCTAGCCCCAGCCCTTTGCCAACTCTATATCGATCACTACCCAGCTTTAGCCCTGTACTGCGATCCGTCGCTATCTGTGTCCATCCGCCAGCCGTCCCTCTCGTTCTCTCTGCTCACGGCGGTAGAAAAAAAAAAAAAAAAAAACAGCCAGAGGGGGCTTAGGCGGCAGAGAACAGGGCGCGAGAGTGATGATTTCCTCATGAAACTGCCATTGATTTTGTGACATGCTGATGCCATCTCTTTTCTCTGTCAGGGGAGTGGAGTGAACGAATTATCTGGTCTTGACAGAGCAGCGTTGGTGTATGTAAAACCATGTTGATGGCGGGGTGGGGGAGCCCAGGTGGTTCATTAAACAGCCAGGCAGGTGGACGGTGGTGGGATACGGTGAGTTACGCACTTAATGTTCTGCAGATCCGGAGGTGCAAATTGGTATTTAACTGTTAAAATGAGACGTTGTCAGAACGGTACAAGCAGAGATACCGGATGACTAATAATATTAATCATATCGGTTCTAGGATTCTGGGGCATCTACACGGAGCAGCTACATTGCTTATGCTATTTCTAACACCTGCAGATGTGTGCAGTTCAGAAGTTAAATGTCTACAGCCCAACTTTACCCAAATATTGTGCTGAATCTGGTAAAAGTTGACTTGCTTCGGCTGTTTCTGTGCAAGAGAAGTGGAAGAGACATGGTTTTCCACGCTTGCTATCCCCAGGTAACGGTGAAACAACTGGAATAACTGCTAGAAGTCCTGCACTGAAAAAGAAAAGGACACCACTGATGGATGCAAAGAAGATGAGGAGGGAACGTGATTGCAACTGAGGTAGAACTGAGAGTGAACAAAAGGGCATTCAGTCAGTGGAGAGCTCTCCGGTGTTGCGTCAAAGTCTGTTTCCCCTTACGACCGCGACTTAAGACGGATCAAAACCCGGCGTGTTACACAACCTGCCTGCTAATTAAGCAACCAAGTGTTTCACTCTACCCCTTCATTGCACTTAGATCAGTGTTTCTCAGACAAAATTGGATTCTTAAGGTTGTTTGTCCACATTTGTTTGCAGGGGGGCATCTCTGCAGCACTACAATGCTTTAATTACAATCCTACGATGGGAAACATTTTTTTTACCTTTTTAACAAAACATTGCAGCTCCTGCCCTTTAGCTGCTTTTGGGATTTCAATAATATTTCAATTAATTGTTCAGCCGTAGGTGAGAGTAAACTAAAAACAGTAAAGTTTCAGGTTGGACAGATAAATAATGAACAAACCTCGCTCTGAATCTCCACACAGAAAGAAGCTGAGAATAATCTGTAGGTTTATTACTAGCCTCCTTTTCACATTTTGGCTCTTTTTTCAGTTCATATATTCTCATAAAAATTATAGGGAATAGTCACTTTATGTAGTTTTATTTATTCATCAGTCATTTAATTAAAAATCCTCGTTCTGGCTGAACGCAGCGTTTAATAATCCTCATTTTTAAGATGTATTTTATTTGAAATGACTCACACTTTTCAACATCTCGAAGGCTTGGCAATGCACCAAATGTCATGGTTCTGAGTCAGGTTCAAGCACACAGAGAGACAATGTGGTTTCCTTGTCTGATTTTGAAACCTGCCCGAGGAAAGACGGCAGACGTTACGTGTGCTTTTTGCAGCTGAAACCTTTTGATTGACACGGCAAACATTAAGCTAACTGCACCGAGCAACCCCTAACCGCTTCTTCCATGTTGACTTTAAGTGACCTTGGTTGACATTTTTCATTTATTTGCTTTGCACTGGTCAAAGCCCAGTTCAACCCGTGAACAAATCCAGTCCTGTTACCTTCTCAGAGCATTCGAGGTAAAGGCAACGAAATCTACAGCAAAAGAATGTTTTATTCTAAATAACTGTAATTGCTGCTTTTCTTTGGGCTTTTCTTTTTTGATAAGGAGTCAATTTTGTAATGGAAAATAAATAGTGACAAGCGGATTCAGCTTGGTAACTTGATTTCTGTAACCCTGCTGTCATCTCTCGCTCTCTTTGACATGACAGCGCTCCGTGGCACGGGCCTTCATTTTCAAAAAGGTCATTGATGATGCAGGGGACACATCAGCATAAATCTGATCCAGTGACAGCTGTGCCTGGGAGCCATCGCTCTCACGGCGCGGGCCAATTAGAGAGGGTCTTGTATCAATCAGAAATCAAATAACATCTCATCAAAACGCATGTCTGTTTTTGATTCACCCCTCTCCCCCCGAGAGAGCCGCGCTCGTCCCCAGATCCCATCTCCATCACCCCCCACCTCTTATGGCTTCTGCTTGTATCTTTTGATTTTTTTAAAACACCCACCCACATTTTTACCAGCGCATACATTTAATAGATATGCACTCAAAACCCTTCACACACACAGGAGCACACACTGCCCAGGGCAATGAGGGACAGTGCAGGTAACCAATCCAATTAACACCGTAATAAGGAGGTCCCCAGTCGCAAACTGACTCACTCTGCATGCACAGCATGTACTCTCATCTCACTGGATTCAACACACAGGCCCGTTACAGATCAACTGGATTCTGTAGGTTATCTTGTCTTAAGGCGAACAAGATGACAGCCACAGTCATTTACGTTTGTGTGGTGTGCTTCCATCTTAAAAGCCAATTATGATACAGACCATGCATAGCTGTAGCTAGCTAGCAACATGGCCCAAAACCGAACCATAAGACGGCTCAGACTGAACTCTTGACTCCTTTTGCTACGGTGACTTTCTTTAAAGTCAACAATAAGTGCTAATCTTTGATGCACTTTTAACCAGCTTAAATGCATCTTCGCCTCAATGTGTGCTGCTACATGCTAACCCATGACAACGATCATCTACTTGTGCATTGATTTCATCCCTGCCACCTCTAAAACATTTGCAGTAATCTCGTTATTTCACCTTTATGTTCGACCCATGAAAGTGTTCATCATCTATGCTATAGCTATTGAGTAGCTTGCTCATTAGCAGATATTTTATAAAAAAGCCACCATAATTTCACCAAACATGTATGTGGCTAATTTATTTTGTCATTCTACATCACAGGGTTGTACAATAAAATGCAATTGTAGTTCCTTTTTTCTATAAAACTCAAAAGTGTTGAGGATGAGTTGAGGAGTCTCCGTCTGAGGAGTGAAGCTGCTGTCAAGTCTGGTGGTGCAGCAGAGGATACTCCTGTACCATTTGTCGGACTGGTGAACAGACTGTGGCTGTGATGGGTGTTGTCTTTTGTAACAAAATGCAAGTTGTTGTCTCTCTATGCAACTCAAGGAAAACCATTTTTTTTATTGTGGAATTAAGAGGTCTCACAGCCTTAGGAGAGAAGCTGCTGTATGGTCTGGGGGGGTACGGCAGCGAATACTCCTGTATCATTTATCGGACTGGTGAACAGATGGTGGCGGCGATGGGCGTTGTCTTCTGTAACAAAATGAAAGTTGATGTCTCTTTGTGCAACTCAAGAAAAATGATTTATTTATGGTGGAGGTAAGAAGTCTCACAGCCTTAGGAGAGAAGCTGCTGTATAGTCTGGGGGATACAGCGACGGATACTCCTGTATCATTTGCCAGATGGCAGCAGGGTGGGTAGGAAACATTTTTTCATTTTTCTTAAGCATACATCTGACCTTTGTCATAAAGTAAAACATTATTTAGTATCAATTCAACCCATGTCATGCTCCACAGAGGGAAAAGAAAACCACCACTCACCTGTTCTGTCGTACCTTCCTTGAAGAATGAGGTGTTCATGTATCATTGAGGAAGTGTTGAAATCCAGCATGAGTTTCTCTGCATATCAAGCAGTTGCGGACAAACAGTTATTGAATTACATGAAAAAATTCCCAAGTGCATAGCAAATCACAGAAGTGTGTAATGGAGTGCCACGAGAATATTCTCAAATATCAAGCAAAGATTAAGCAAAGCCGTTTCAAGCAAAGGCAAATACACTACGTGAAGCCTTCATTAAATCAGATTTTTAATTGATTCGTGCCACTTTAACAAACGCACATGAGTAAATAGAGCGCTGCTATTATTAGTTTATTAGTAGTGGTGGCAGCACTGATAGAAATCTTCTCACTGCCGCATCAAGTGCAGCGAGAAGTTGTTCAAGGAGAAAGAAGAGAGAGGAACAGTGGACTGAAGTTTTCAGGTGTTGAAGGAGCTTTGATGAACCCTCCTACCTGTGATCAAAGAGGCAGAGTGACTCAGCCCCTGAGCTTAAGTTTTAGCCACTTGTTCTCTCCTCAGGGTTGGAATACAAGTTCGTCTGGAATAATAAAAGCACCTTGATGAGGCCCCGTGACGCATGCCGCAGCATTAGGGAAGGCAGTTTGATTTATGACTCTGACAAAAATCCTCTTGTTTATGATCACACAACATCTGTTGACGGTGAATCACTCCTTGTAATCAGCACTGTGCTGCCATTTGATCATTTTATCTGTCACAACACTCTGCAACTCTGTGTGTGTTGAAGGCACTTTGCAACACAACAAAACATAGGTGGTTACTTGGCGTACGATTGCACTAATAGACCCTGCGGGGTTACTGTGTTGTTTTGTGTGTGTGTGTGTGTGTGTGTGTGTGTGAGTGTGAGTGCGTTATGAGTATTAGATTAATAAAGCTTCGGCGTTGCTTTTTTTCTTTCTCATCAAAGCCGATGAACATCACTGAGCTGTTGAAACATCCTCCACTGCCATTAATTAGAAATGTACCAAATACCAAAGACGACAATGTTGCCGCTCCGAACAGATAAAGCTGCAGTCCGACCCTGAGAATCGGGACCTGACTGTTATCCCGTTTGTTTTTTGAAGTGAGCGCTTGTGCTGCTGCCACTTCTAATTCCGAACACTAATTCAAAGAGGATTCGTAGGCATTTTTTTTTCTAGGTCAGACATCACAACTTCACAACAAATCCTTTTCTCCCCCCTCCATCCCTCCCTCGCCTCCCTCCAATGCTGTTGTTTGCCGCTTCCGCTTTACTAAACAGCACTTGTGTTAAAAAATGACAAGAGCAAAAAAAATAAAAAAAAAAAACGGAGGAGGAGGAGGAGGAGGCTGGCTGTGGAGGTTACAAAGTGGAGCTGAACATATGACGCAAGCAGCTCACACAAGTTGGCACTCGGAGAGGCATCGCTTTTTTTTTTTTTTTCTAATATCTGTTTGTTTTCCCTGTTCGGCCACCAACATGTCTTCCTCTAAATCCTCTGCTGTTCCCCTCAGAGCCATGAAACAAAAAGCAGAATGCCAAGTGAGTCTGTGAGACCCAATACGAGAGACCTTGATCCAGAGGGGGCTTAAAGCCATCAGCTGGCTTGAAGGGTGTTGCAGGAACCTCCAGGCGCTGCTGTGTGCTTAAGTGATAATCTGTGATATTTTTTTTGTTGGTGCTAAATGATCACCTCTGATATATATATATATATATATATTTATTTTTTGCAGTGCTCTGGCCCAGCGATCACTTCAGACAAGTGTCACAATTACTCTGACATTTAGCGGACTAACAGCAGCTGCCACAACCACAAGCATGGGCTCGTCCACTCCAGCAACTGAAGAGACTGTAAATAACAGACTGACATGAACGCAACGGGACATTTAGGTTTACATTATCAAATGGGACTAAACGGCAGAACAATAATGGTTAATCTGTTGACAAACAATTGCTGCTCTTTAAGCCTGTTGGTCACAGAAACATACAATCTTTTAACATGTGCTTATTTTGTCAATTGTTCTGAGTTAGATAGAAAGTAAGTAAGTTGCTTTGGACAAAAGCGTCTGCTAAATGGCCTAAAATGTAAATGTATGGTAATGTTAAGATCCAGACAATGGTTGTGGTTATGGCTAATAAACTATGGCATGGTTAGGTGACTGAAACACTTGGTGAACTTCACGAATACCACTTTGAATATTGACAACAACAACAACTATCCTGCAAATCAGACGATACCTACATTACCAATCAGAAAGAGAAACTGCTCTCCAGTCTTCAGTCAGATTTCCCCTCAACATTCGGCAGGAAGACGTATAAATAAATAACACGTGATCGCGCCTGATTTCTTCTGTTGATACCGACTGTTTCCTCTGCGTGCTTGGCCAGAGGTAGTTTGACGCTGTGAGCACAGGTTTTTTCTGCTGTTTATGCTAAACAAACCACAGTTGCCGTTTCCAGAGAAGCTTCAAATTTATTACCGCTTAAGCACCCAAGGGTTTTTTCTTTTTTTTTCCTTCCGAGGAAACAGCGACCCACTTATCAGTGTTTACACCAGCAAATAGAAAAGAAAAAAAGTGAATATGAGCTTTATATGTATTAAAACATCACATATTATTGCTCGGATTCTCGCTCTTATTTACGCGTGGCCCAACTTGGCGTAGAGACACCGAAATTACAGTAACACTTGAGTAAATCACTACCTTGGGAACTCTACGGTTGATCAGAACGATCCTCTGAGGTCTATGTTTAGACATGCGAAACCCCCGAGGCTGAGAGGTTTGTTTTTACAACAGGGAATACAGTTAAACTACAGCATGATGAAAGTGTGTCACACACACAGCGTGGCACCCGCGGTGATAAAAGATCATAACTGACTGTTCAGCCTCTGAAGAAAAAGCAGCATGCTGACAACATTGGCACTGTAATACAATTAGAAAAACATAGAAATACGACAGTTGACATTTCTTTTTAATGCCTCTGCCAGGTATTACGCTCCGGCTGATGTATAAACCGAGTCCTTTTTTTAGCGAACGAGCTCTTTGATCGGCACAAGTTGGTTTCCTGTGTAACCTCAGTGAACTCGCCAGGGTTCAAACGTTTCTGGGGGGATAAAAAAAAAAACATACACTTGCGGCACATTTTGGACATCGCGCATAAACAGAAACAAAACAAAACCATGTAGAACCGGTCGTTGTACAAATTCTTGTGTTTTCGTTTCGGCTCTGTGTCCCCGTCGTTTACTTCCAAACAAAACAGCTGTAACTGCTGTTTACTGCGAGGCGGAGTGTTTAACTGGAAGGCAAAGCAAACTTTCACCACCACAAAATTGGGAACTTGCGCGTTCAAAGGCTCCAGTAAGTTCGTTAAAGTGTCAGTGACATTTTTCAGTGTGTTGTCCGCCCCAAGAAAGCAAAACAAACAAAAACACCTGTTGGGATGGAAACAAGAGTCTGAAGACGACGCTCGGTCTGTGTATCTTGTGGTTTACCGACTCCTCCTCACCGTGTGCACGAGCTGAGAGTGAACGCCGTGTTGCCAAATTGATCCATTTTTCTTAATTACAGTCTGTTTGTGGGTTTGTCGGGAGTATTTCCAGAATAAACCACATTGAAATATCATGTCAGAGCTCCCTGATTGATCAGCAACTGTAAAAACAATGGATAGTGAAAATCCAGACAGAGGGAACATTTTTGAAGTATCTATTAGCTAACATTAGCATTCAACGCACATTTATTTAAGCCCGGATTTGAAACACACTGGATGAAATTAAACGGTAGTGTTCGCTCGTGAGCGGTTGCATGCTAACGTTAGCTAATCGGTTACCAAATATTATATTTTACCTGGAAATACGTTCTGACGTCCCTCCAGATTTTAATCGTCCATCATCTTTTGCAATTGCTGATCAATCAGGAAGCTGTGAAATAGATTCTCAGTGTTTGTATCCGTGTGAAAATGGTCGGTTCCAGAAGCGAACGCAGCCTGAACTGTTTTAGAGCTGCTTAAACAGAGACGGAGAGAGTTTTAACACAGCTGTCCAGAATCCAATGTTCATCAACGCATCTCGGTGGAAAAGGGATGAAAATTAGCGTGCTCACCCGAGACTACTGATTGCTCCCCGAGCCAGCCAGATGTTTGTGGGTATTAGTGGGGTTTTTTTTGTCCAGTTTTGTGAAAGGGGAACAACTGAACAGGAACATGTTGGTGGAAGATCCACTCAGTTTCTGTCTTTTTCCTTCAGCATCTGCTGGATGCTGACTCTCTCAGCCCGAGGCGAGATGCCGCTTCAAAGTCGACAGCTCATCAAGATAAGTGACAGGTGTTGAGGTGTGAACTTGACCAATTGAGTAGGAAGAGAAAGGCGGAGCTGACGATGCACTTCCCGCCTCAAGGCATAAAGTTACAGATATAAGCGAGTGTTACCGTGAACGTCTTTTAAAAGCGTTTCCTCCGAGGGCCCAGAGGTGAAATTTGTATGGTAGCAATCATCTCATCCCGGGTTGTGAGAGCACTGTAAGTCATCATTTTCTTGTTTTCTTTCTAAGTGAGCCTCACATTAAGGCGGAGGGACTTCATCCCAAGGGCGGCGCGGGTGCGAAAACAGTTCTAGCTTTTGTAATGAGGGTAAAAATTACAAAGCTCCTCTGACCCTGCTCCAATGCCAAGGGCTTTGTGGCTTTATGTGCCTATTTATGACCACTTCCTGGGTCCTGCAGCTGAAAGGAGGGGTGGCGAGCGCAGGGTGCCACTGTGGCTCTATCACTCTATTAACAAAGGGAGGACACACGGAAGGAGCAGCACATTCATCATCCAGCCAGCAGCCGGCCCTGTGGAAAAGACAATACACATTGCTCTGAGCTCACATTTGCTTGTGCTGCCGCAGATGTGCGTGTGTGTGTGTGTGTGTGTGTGTGTGTGTGTAGGTGATGGTGTTAGATCCCTGTGTAGTTGAGGTAAGTGATGGCGACATCCCACAGATCCTCTCCAGACAGCTGGGAAAAACTCTAATGAGCCTGTGAACCTGCTGAGAAGCGGTGCATCTGTGTGTGTGTGTGTGTGTGTGAGAGTGTGTGTGCGTGTGTGTGTATTTACCTGGATGTGTACACAGCCCTGTGCTTTTCTTTTTCTTCAAAATCTGCCATGCTTATCCCAAGACTCAATGAAAATAGAACAACTCTTTTTGAGTGATGCATCTCTTATGGTTTGAAAAAGGCAGCTCTTCATATTCCCTTAATATGAATGCAAAATAAATCAACTTCGTCTGAGCAGCAGTTGTCTCCAAAGTCCTGCTTAGTTCCCGACAATCTATATAGATTTATATATATATTTTAAAAAAAAACAGTTGGTGACAAACACGGCTGTTTCTCCTCTATACAGATTGGATTTGTGTGTTTCTGTGTGTGTGTGCGTGTGGCTTTAGTTGTGTGTCACTCATGACAGCCGCCCAGCGGGAGGGGAACACACTCCATCTTGTGACCTTCGCGGGTGCTAACGCCGTTGCCATGGCAGCACGGCTTGATGCTTTCTGACAGGTCTGATTCGCCCTTGACAGAAATACGGCTGCGGGGCCGCGCATCTCGTCCACTCCCCCCCCCCCCCCCTTCATTGTCCTTGTCTCATATACAGTATATACAGTCTCATATTCACGTGCACACACACACACACACATGCACACACCCTTATGCCCACACACACACACGCTTCTCATGCAGCTAAATTACATTTTAAGTGTAGGAGCTCGTGGCGAGCTTCCCCGGCTGGGAGGCCCCCTGCTGGTCCGATACAGCTCGAGACTAAAGTGAGACGAAGCCGTTTGAAGAACAGAGACTTTGGGAGTGCACACACACACACACACACACACACACACACACACACACACACACTCCATCCATCCTCCCCTCCTTTTTTCCCCCCTCTTCACTTGACTTCCCCGCGTGACTCTTTATCTCGGGCTGGTTCACAGGCTAAAGGTTCAGTAAGGGTTGGATGGAATCACAGGACGGGGCTGTGTGACTTTACATCCCCGCCACTACAGTGGTAGTGAGTCATGAGCAGATATTTCACTATGTAATAGATGGTGGTGTAGTGAGATAACCCGATATATCTGATGATGGTGCAAGTGCAAACACACACACATAAAACACACGCGCCCCACTTCCACTATTCTCCCGGCTCTTAATCTCTGTCTGGGCTGCACGGGGACCCTGAGTGCACCTCCCTGACGTTGACAAAGCGCTATGGGTGTTTTTTGGCAGTCGTCCTCCCCCCCCCCAACACCTCCTCCCCCCAACACCTCCTCCCCCCTCAGCTACCTGCTCGCCACTTCATCAAAAACCACGGGCACCAAAATGGCGAGGGATCCATCAACTCCCCCACGCTGAGAGATGATGTCATCAACGAGGGACGTCTCCCGGGGGATTGTTGCGCTGATGGCTGACATGGATCAGAACCACAGCGAGGGCGAAGTAGCCCGCAGTACTGCAGTGGAAAACAAGAGAAACGCCGCATCAACGACACCTGGATGTGAGAGTGTGTGAGCTTCTTTTTACTTTTATTGTCAGGAAGGAAAAAAAAAAATCTTTGCTCTCCCTGGAAATGAAAAATAACATTTTAATTATAACTATTTATCCTTAACTCACCCGCGTTAGCTGGTGTTGTAATTAAATAGCACAAACTCCGTAATCTGGAACTGCAACTTTTTTCTGTGTGTTTGTTTTTACCGTGGACATGTGTGTGTGTGTGTGTGTGTGTGTGTGTGTGTACGTTTTTGGAGAGTTTTCATATCCCATGGAGCAAAAGAAAGGAAGAAAAACAGCCTCTAAAGTAAACATTTTTCTTTTCACTTGAATAAAACAAACCATGAGTGTAACTCACTGTGGCCCCCCCAAGGACAAAACACATTCAGATAGGCAAAAGCACAAATATGAAAAGAGGAAAAACACGCAAATATGAAAACACACATGAGTGACAGCGCAGACATTTAGGGGAAAAATCCAAACATATACCACAAAACTGTTTCAGAAGGCAGACAACAGAAACGTCCAGACCCCCCAGAAGTGTTGGAGACCTGATAAAAGAGACGACGCAGATAAAATGAAATAAAAAGACCTTCTAAACAGACACACAAGAGCCAGTGACAATGACAATATTTAACATTTTTGCAGAAATATTGCAGAAACCGAGCCGATAATAGGAAGGTAACTTTTAAAAATAGAAGCTGCCACGCTCACCTGTGTCACCTGTGCTTTAACAAGCAGCCGGCCTGCAGTTTAACGATGTGTTCGCTGACCATCGACAGCTCGCTTTAGCTCTGCCGGGAAACAAAAGGATCCCACGGTTTGTCCACCGGACGAAAGGAGGATCACACCTGCTCCTGTCCAGGACATTTAAAACATTATAGCAGTAAATTATATATAATATTTGAATTTCTTTACCCCAAGCTGTCTTTTTAGTACATATTCTTGGTCTTGTAGATGTTTACGCGCACAGGACCAGGTTGTCTGAGTTGCATCAGCTTCCTCTATTCCTAAATTTCACCTGTAGTACATTTCTTTTCCTTACAAATTACAGATTTTCTTTCTTGACCGGCGCTCATCTCCATCCCTCCCTCCGGCTTCTCCGGCGTGTTTCCCAGAGCTCCCGTAAAACGAGCAGTGGTCCTCCGCAGGACGTTGACACGGACACGGTGACTACATGACTGTGTACTCTGTGTAATTGTGTAATCTCTCTCTATAGCTGCTGTAAATCCCATTTGAGGTAATGTACAACACTTTAAGGCTCCCTAAGTCCTCTCGCCTGACACTCATCCTGAATTTGCATTTTGCCGGCTCTGTCTTGGCTTTTTCTCTCTTTTCCGGTAGCTCTCTGTAAATACGTTCAACACTGACCGGACGTTGTTTAACCAAAACACATCTGAACTCATTAAGACACAGTTAAGTGAACACAGATCCTCCTCTCTAGTGTTGCCTGTGTTATCAGGTATTAGCATGTCTCTGTGCACCTGTGCAGCCTCTACCTGCGTATGTCGTTTCACTTTTCCCCTCTTTACAAGAAGAACTTGGATTCGTCCCTCCTCGCTCAATCCTTCAGCCCCCCTTTAATTGACATAATTACGGGATTACAGTGTAAAGCTGCCACTCCTGTCAGTCCCGGGCTGTAACCCGTTGAGGTGACAGTGCCGAGGCGGGGATCCACGCTCCGCCTCTCGGTTTGACACCGACATCCAGGAGGACAACAAAGATAAGGACGGCTGGAAGGGAAAGCCCTCGTTCTGACAAGAGCAAATTAACCTGCTGTGCCCAACAGAGAGCCGCCGCTATCGGCCCGTTCATGCCGCTTCCTCCCTCGTTTCCTCCCTCTCCTCTGGGGCCCTCCTTTTTTGAATGTCTGATTTATTTATTTCTTGCCCCTGTCTGTTTGGAATCATTATGTTGAGAGCCAGCGTGTTCATCATCATCATCATCATCATCATCATCAGCATCTTTTGTTCCAGCTAATAATATAATCTTCCCTCTACTTCTACGCCGCCCCTCCCACTCTCACTTAGTCCAAAATTATCCCTCTCGTTCTCGTCTCCTTTTTTTAAAAAAAAAAGATGCACTTAATTTCCCTACAAGATGGCCACTCACTCTTTCCCCTCCCGACTCTCTCCCTCTCTCCATCCCTCCCTCTCATTATTGGTGTAGCAGCGCCGTAGCCTCCGGCGTCTCACCTGGTGCGGGTCGTTGCTAATCATGTCCCGGAGCTAAATTGACTAAAATGGGCATCTTTATCAGGCCTTTGTTGTCCATAATACCTCTGCAGCACCGCAGGCGTGGATTAAATCCTGACATATCTGAAGTCATCTGCTGCTGCCAAAGAGTGTCTGTTATGTTAGTTAGAGGGTGTGTTTGGTCCTCTTCACCTCGGGGAAGCCCCGGCGAGAGGTTACGCCGAGCAGCAGGTTGTCGGGGGTGACTTATGGCCGCTCATGCATACATGTATGTGGTGTGTGTGTGTGTGTGTGTTTGCATGGGAGCGCCCACGGTCTCACGTCTAATTAAGAACAGCAGATTGGTTAATAGAAATGCTTGTTGATTGTGTGTTAACACGTTACACGACCTCCCCTAACATCCGGTGCTAAAGGCCCTCCCCACGCCTCCCCGTCACCGGCGCCACAGGTAGACTCCATCTCTCAGCGTGACCTCTGCTGTCAATACAGAGTCGACCCGAGTGACGAGCTGTTCATTTGTCTCCTCCTCACTCCGCCTCCGCGACGTCCGCCCTTCCCTTTTGTTGTCATTCTCCGCGGCTGAAGCTCTCACTCAGCTCCTGCTAATCACAAACGTTGCGTATCACCTGGATGTGTGTGACATACCACACAGTTTACACAGCTACATGTAGCATTGTGCACGACATGTGATCACGCACACGCTAATTGGAGATTGATGAAACCCACAGGTGAGGACTCATCTGTGTGTGTGTGTGTGTGTGTGTGTCACCGTTGAGAGCGCGAGGATGTCGAGGCTGGACAAAAACACAGCGAGCCCGCTGACACCTCTCACAATTGGACGCTCGCCGGCAGATCAATGGCGCTGTCAATCCAAATGCAGTTTCCCGCTCGCCTCCATTGTTGTTACAGTTCGGGCTTCACAGATGATAGAGATCAGCGCCGGCATAATAATAAGATGCAATTTTCATTTATTTAGAATAAATATAACCCCCTCGGTCGCCGCGCGGCGGTGATTAGTCGATCCTTCCAGGTCCCCCTGTCCTCTTTATTGCCCGTCCATCTCCTGCCTTCGGTAATCCCATCATGCACCCTCACACGAGCATCTCACAGGACCTGCGAATGTAGATTATTCTCAAGTGTAAATCGATTGCGACGCTGCTCACGAACAGGCAGCTAATCCGGTTTGATCAGAAAGGTTGTTCAGGAATCGTGAGGGGTTTTTATTGGTGAACTGGTTTTGTTTGGCTCACGGCAATGTGAAGTTATCCTTCACTGTAGTTACTATAAAGGAATAAAGTCTTTGTCTGTACTGTGAAGTGTTTAATGTGGCGGATGAGACTAAAAGACGCTTTTCGTGGCCGACATTTTGACATTGGAGGCCGGCAGAGCAGCTCAGTTCATAACAACCTCTTAAGAAAACTTATCGGTAAACTTATTGGTTGTAAATTGTGGCCCAGCTCTTCATTTTCACTGGACTTTAACCTGTCGACTGGGGATAAAGTTGCTTTCCTGTCACCCAAATCCTAAATTATAATCCAGAACCATCAGGTTAGAGACGGCGGGGAAAATGAACAGGGGTATTACGGGTTTCTGCCTCAAAAATATGTCAGAGCCACTGACTGTTTGCTCAAGATTTTTTGGGATTGAACGTGGATTTCTCGCTAAATATCTTTGGATTAATATGGATTTCCGTGTGTTTGTGTAATATCTACATATTGCAGTCTCTAATCTTCATTCTGCTGGTGAACGTACCAGCGCCCGTCTGCAACAACGACACAGCGTTTCTTTTTTCATTTCTGGAACACGTATTGCACTTTTTCTTTATCGTGAATTGCGGGAACAAATTGACGAGCAGCACATGAAGACACCGTTAGTGAAATGCTCTGATTGTTTGAGAGCTTGTTGGCTCCGGCATGTAAAAAGAGAAAATGTTGGTTTGAGGCCACTGGCAAAAAACAGGTTGTGCATTTATCCTCTTCCTGTCTTTTTTTTTTCCTCTCGATGCTGGTTCGAGTCCAGTCCTGGGAAAAAACTTCTGAAGCGCCTCACACAAAGACGTATATATACTTTGTAATGCTTAACAAGAAGGGGGGGTTATAATCTCATTGACACAGACACTTTCGGCTCCTGATGTCGGAGCAGCGTTTCCAGAGTTTGTCAGCAAGAAAATCTGCTTTTTCCTAGAAAAACCTCATTCTGCCTCCTGCCTCTCGCTTCAACGCTCGCTTCGTCATTCGGATCCTTTTTTTTTATACCTTGTTTGTTTACTCGCTTCCCTTCTGTCCCCCCCTTTCGCTCTCTTTTTTGGTATTGACTCTACATAAAAAGTCCCGCACACCACAGCCCGCTGCGACTGATCTGAGTCGATGTTACAGTCCAACCGTTTGCTCATTTGACCTACATCTGCTGCAGATACATAGATATGTACGAGTG
Organism: Sparus aurata; assembly: GCF_900880675.1. NCBI lineage: Eukaryota > Metazoa > Chordata > Actinopteri > Spariformes > Sparidae > Sparus > Sparus aurata. The sequence goes on along the minus strand of NC_044208.1, from coordinate 27,537,035 downwards.
CATGCGTGTGTGTGTGTTTTGGTCACGTGTTACCATAAATTTGCCCTTATGTTGGCAGGCAGGAATAGCACTCATGACCCTGTCAGGCTCCACGCGCGGCGGCTGACGTGACAAGTTAACATGATACTACATCACTTCGCCGTCGCTCTACATGGGAGCGGTGTTAGAGACGACACGTATTTTTCGGGTGAAATCATCCAATTTTCTTTGTCCGCTTTCATCTTCGCGGTTTTGTCTCATTTGATCCGCCGCCCTTGTTTTTCTGGCGGACTTTCAAAACCCCCCCTGTGCTAAATACTCATCATTATTCTTTCATTCTCTCTCCCCCTGTGTGTGTGTGTGTTTCTGCGTGAGTCGTCCCAACAGAAGGACGGCGAAGGGTTCAAAGTGACGGAGCGAACTGGAGGTCAGAGCGGATTGTGTCAACAGTGACGAATTGTCATGTTTGATGACGAAAATAAAGTCAAACAAAAGCACAAGGGAGGCATGAAGAGACAGAGAGAGAGAGAGAAGGGGGGAGGGAAGGAATGAAATAATGGAAAGTGAACCCAAGAGAGCAGCAGAGACAGAAACAGGCAGATAGACATTATCAGCGATACATGCAGGGAGTTGTTCTCTGCCCGGACCGAGGCTGGCAGCGTCCGTGAGTCCATCCTACGAGGAGAATGAAAGCATCTGTGTCAGCCCACAGGCATCTGGTTGACATTGCAAAAAGCAGCGCGACCACTAGGGACCTGTCTTTACAGTGTTGGCCTCTTTTTTCTCCTTGTTGTTTTCTATGGTAAGAACATGTTTTTGCGCATTCCCAGCAGTATGGGGAGAGAGAACATATTTTTAGTGTTCAGTATGCCAGGTGCTGAAAGTTGAAAACATTTCAGCTTTCCCAAAAAGAAATGGGAAAAAAAAAAAAAAAGCCACAGCGCTTTTTAAAAGCATGTTTACAGTGGTCTGCACCAGCAGCACAGTCATCTGCTGAATATACCGAAGCCAAAACAAGGCGAGCGATATGCCGAATCCAGAAACTCTAAGAATTAAAGCCTCGCATGAAACGCCTTCCGCTCTCTGTATTGATCTCATGATCGAATGGTCAACTGATAGTTTAATGTACGCGGCTCCGATTTCAAACCACTGAGGCCTCTCTCTCTTTTGTCTTCTTCATTTTTTATTCTTCTTCAGATGGCCAGTTCAGCAGAGGAAAAAAATGATGCATGACAAGTTGATGGATGGTGATAATAAAAGGTTTGCATAGGGCACCGCCGCATTCAAAATGATCTCCTGTAGCCTACATAGCGTTGCCATATAAATATATGTCCCGGCTTTTGCTTTGTCTGCATACTTTCACAGGCGTACGAGATGCTGGTGTGTGCGGTTTCACATGTTTAGTGCTGGAAAATGTCGGGCTTCGACCGCCGCGTGTGTAATTTGCTTGGTTTCTGTGGTGTTTTTGTTACGATATTCGATTGTTGGGTTCCATATTTAACATGTCCGGGCTTTGATTTGTGTAGCTTTGCTCTAACATTAAAGGATAAGTTCACCAAAAAACGGAAAGATTCAGGCATTATCTACTCAACCCCAATCCCAGTGGAGAGTCGGGTGAGGTTTCGTGTCAGTAAAACATCTCTGGAGCTTCACAGCGTCGCAGCATTCTCATAAACAACTGAAGTATATAGGAACTTGTTATAAAACGGCCTTTATGAAGCCATTGTATGTTTCTTTCCGCGTCTACCTCAGTTGTTGAGGTGAATGCTGCTTCGCTGTTTTGCTGCGAGGCCGCTGAAATGTTTTTGTGGACGATAAAACTTCACCTGACTTTCCATCAACATGAGGAACAAGTAGATATTGACTTTTTGGTGAACACATCCTTTAAAGCTTCTTTGAATAGATTGAACTAAATGAGGACACAGAAACTGAGAACTGGATCTAAATATTCGTACTGCTTGATCAATTACTTCATGGGTTTTGACCTGAGAAACATGATGGTCCCTTTAGATACCATATTTCAGGATGCACTCCTGTGGCTCCATCCCATTTTCAATTTTGACCCTAATCCTTGGTTTTTGAGAACCCCCCTCGCCCCCAGAACACAGTTACAAAGGGAAATCTCCTCTGATGAAATGGGACGACCTTTTAAAACCCTCATATATCATCAGTAGTTGTTGATTCCAGATGCAGCTGGACATTTTCAAATATGCCCTCTTCAGCTCTGCTGATTTCTCTTGTGTTACTGTGGCAGGCCTGGTGCTATCACAATGCCATTTGCCATTTATCTGATGAGGATAGAACAGCATTCACACTTGCAATGGGGAGACATGGAAATGTGTTATTGCTGATTTGAGCATGACAGCATTTCGACTAGCTACCTAATACCCTCAGCGAAAGTGGTCTAGCCCAGAGGTCGACCACCAAATACAGCAGAAAGTAGTGGCCTATAAAATAGTGATTTCTCAGACAGCTATGACTTTAAAGGCGGGAACACACTGACCCAAACGTTGGACGTCTGAAACGTTTGGGGAGACTCGGACGGGTTCGGGAACAAATCTGTTCGGTGTGTTCAGCTCTGTTGGAAGCTGTTTGAACTGCGCAGACGATGTCTGGTCAGATTCAACCTGCAAAGTCTGAGAGTGTTGGCGGTCGGAGGAATTGGACGCCATTGGATACTCTGATTGGCGGTGTGCTAGCGAATCAGCGCGGTGTGTGGGAAGGGCGGAAGTGACGATGGTCTGCACTCCATTCCGTCATTTCCTGTTTTCATGTTTTGGATCACTGGCTCGAGACTAGCGCCACCCGAAGTTGAGGAGAGTTATTGCATCTCGCGCAAGCGCAGAATGTACATGCTGCTGTGTAGCTGGCCGTAGTCGAGGCGTTATGTTTCTACGCAAGTTTTCTGCTGAACGGGTCGGACAAGAGGCAACAGAGTGGTCGGATAAAGGCCGTTGGCCGTTGGTTCGAGTCTGGGAGGTGTGTGGGCCCCTTAACTGTCCCTATGCCGGCCCAAACCCCAGGCCTCTGTCACAGGTACCCATGTTCTGGAAACCAGATCTGGACCACCTGTGGACTGTGATTTATGATTGCATGACCAGCTTTGCTGTGACGATTGCTTTATGCTTGTTATAAAGAAAAAGGTTACAACACATTATAACAACTGAGTTTGGAGAGTTTGGAGGGCCATGGAGCCTTTAAACTTCACCCTACCGCTGGATGTGATGGTGCAACATGACGTGGTAGGGCTAAGTGGTAAGGGGCAAGGGGTGTATTGGGATTGGGCCCAAATATAGATTACACTCCCATAAATCAACTGATGTGAATCCATTAGCTATACAGTTTGTTCCCGCTTTGAACGCTAAATTAACTGCAGCATCTGTAGGAAACAAGAGTCTGCGTGTCCATTAGCATGCCCTGGATGTTTCCTCGCTATGTACATGTATATTGTATTTCTATATATAACAGAGACCCAATTTCCTTTAGCAACCTTATTGATTGCCACTGGAAATTGGGTTCATTTCAGACAATGCCGTCCGTTCCTCGAAAGGTATTTGTTATCTGATCAGTTTGATTTACGCGTCTCTGTCTTTTCTAGAAGCTGTCATTCATTACAGTCTTTCACACTTCCAATTACTATATTCTTTTCACTTGTAAAGCGTTTTTTTTTTTCTTTTCTTTTCCAAAAGCCCGGATCTTGGCTGTACAAGTAAGGGGGGGGAAAAAAAAAAAATTCTCTGCATGCGAGAGAGTGCTAAAAAACCTGAGTGTGGTGATGAAGGCCATTGGAAAAGGGATAAGTGATTCAGCAGGCGGATCAATAGAGAAAGATCCATGCCTCCCAGCCGGCTCAATCAGACCCCCTGGGGGGCGAGAGAAACATTAGGAGACGGAAAGATGGACAGAGTGTGTGTGTGTGTGTGTGTGTGAGAGAGAGAGAGAGAGGGAGTATGCTTTCATTTAAGACTTGATTAGACCAGCAGAGAGAGAGAGAGAGAGAGAGAAAATGTGGATCTTTTGTCTTGGTGCTTTGGCATTTCATTCTCAACTGCCATGCCAATAAACCACATTGAGCCGAAATGAATTATAATAAATTGAACTGAACTGAAAAGAATTGAGAAATAGAGACTAAGTGCATTGGGACGAGGAGGGGGAGAAAGAGGGGGGTTTCCTCCCATGATTTTGATCGTGAATTTCATTTTCGAGACATAAAAAAATGCAAATCAGGATCAGGCGTTTGACTCACCGGTCGAGTCGAGGCAATGACGCGGTGCCCTTGACACGAAGCTGAACTTTATATTTTTCTTGCACCTTCAGGTTCATTGAATCCCGGTCTTAATGCCCCAAATTACTCCATTTTTTTTCCCCCCCTCCACAGGATGATTCACTTTTCCACAGCGAGTTGATGTGTGATTGATTAAAATAGAAGCTGAGGCAGCGCCGGGTGAGGGAGCCTTATCACACCGCTGCATTGATGTTAACATCTCTGGCTGCTGGTGTGGATTTCAGCATTGACCTCTGCTGAGACGTGTAAGTCAACCCCATTGTCCTTGCATGACCGTCACACTAATGCCCCCCCCCCCTTCCCCACCCAAGACAGTTCAGTTTAGCCCCCCGACAGGCGAGCAGCATGCCGCAGCCCACCACCCATCCGGCAGCACTCACTCCGAGATGTTTTCCTTACTTGAATAATGTATCAATTTCTACAGAAACGGCAATGTTTGCATTTCTCTCTCCCCTTCTCTCTCACTCTCTCCCTCGCTCTCTTCCCCTCTCTCTGGATGGTTCTCCCTTTTCAGTCTGAAAATAGAGTGCAGAAGAAGGCTGTTGCTATGGTGATACATCCACTGGCGTTGCCCGGGACATTTTTAGCCACGCGATGCGCGGGGGGATTTAGCTCGCCTGTAACTTTCTGTAATTTCCATTCTAATTATATCACTCCTCGCCTGCGCTGTATGCCACCGCATGGGGTAAAACAGCAGAGCGGCGGCTGGCTGAGGATCCCAGCCGCCGCTCTCTCCGCTGCCCTCACACCACATTATGCGATACTATCGTATAATATCAGCCATTCAAAGACAGAGCAGAGACGGGGACAGGCAGTGTTGGGGGGAGATTTTGTGTGCATGCTTGCTGCACCGGTATGTGAATGAGAAAGTGAGACGGGAGAAAGAAACGGCCGCTGCTCTGCCGTACATGACAGAGACGGTGGTTCTACAGTGTCATATAAGACACGAGTCTGTTTCCACTGAGTGGACAAATCAAATGAGAAGCAAGCTGAGATTAGGCGGGAGCTCTGTTGATGCTCGCTGGACTTAGCAGTGAGGACCAGCAGGGGGTCTCAGCTATCACTAATCACCAGGCCGATCAACTGTGCACACAGTATTACACCTTTCTAATGGATGTGGCTGAACACAGTCAAGAGACGGAGATAAAAACCAATATACTGACATATTTCACAGCTTCACTCCATATTGATATTTTACATACATTAAACCAGCTTTTCTTTTTTTTCTGGTGAGAAGAAACGCTTCAGAAAAATGGACAAATTCTGAAATATGTGGTTCAGTTCAGCTTCATAATCAAGTAGATCTCTACAGTCGCGGTTGAGAGATGAATAGCTGTGAAAGTTGCGTGCAGAATTGCTTTAAAAGGCAGCATCACCGTAAGCATCCTGTGCATCCAAACATAAAGGCCGGTCATAGCACTGATTATCTTAAAGACAGGAAATAATTAAAGACAATTTTCATACTTAAATATGACACATCTTTCTGCCTTATTAAAATAAAACTGCAATTTATGTGTGAAATTATACGTCAGTATCACTGTAGTTGATATTAAATGTTAAGATGTTAAATAATAAAAGATAAAACAATTAAAATGTTAATGATTTCACCAATAATCTTCAGCCATATGGAAATTTAATGAGCAGCGTGGGAGGTAAAAAAAAAAACTATAGATTTTAGAACATTCAATTTGAAGCCAGCACATTATGTGATTATCTTTTCATGATTATTAAAACATTTTAATATATTTTACATTAAAATAATATATTAAATTAATATTTTATTAAGTATAACATGAACCCAAAACGTGTCACAGTTCATCGAAAATAAAGGAAAGCTACCAAACTCATCACTCCCAGTGACAGTTTATAGAAGAAAGAGAAGGAAAGTGTCGTGCAAGTGTGTTGACAAAACATGTGCACGCAGAGAAAAGGGCGGGAAAACAGACAAAGACAGGAAGTGACAGGAAACATGAGGGTAAACTTTCAACAACGGGGAAAATCAACTGGACCAAAACTTGGGAACACGACAAAACTGCAACCAAACACAATTGTGACTGTGAGCATTGAGACCATCAACATTTCTTACCACCATGCTCTTCACGACGCTAAAACAGTGCGTGAGATTATTTATTATGTTAGTATGAAACGTATAGAACTTGGATTGTTTAATACAAGAACTGCTGCAGAGAGATGAACAACTTAACAGGCCATGCTGTTGATCCTTCATCTTTTGTGGATTACGTAGACTTTTGAGAACTATTTATACTTTTTGTTATTCTTATAGATTACTGTGTTGATAGTCCGTTAATATCTATGTTTTAGTCCACGTATCTACGTTGAGTAAAGAACAGTTTCTCGAGCTGATTCTTTGTCTTTGAACGGCTTCCCGGCCCGACTTTTACGAAGGGTCACCGTGCAATTTGGTTTAAGTTAACCTGTGATAGACAACTTGTTCTTCCTGTCACCTACCGATCATTTTTCAAAGAAGAACTTCTTGGCTGGTTCTGTGTCACAAACCGTGTGGCACGTCAGGTTACCTCCACCTAATTTTCACCCAACAGTTCTTGTTTTTTTACTTTCTGAAACTGCCCTAAACCTGCTGAGTCCAAGACAAGTAGCCAACAACATTTCAACCATTCAACGTCAATCTTGATTATTTTGTTTCCCCCCACTTAAACAGCATCTTCAAATAAAGCTTGTAAATACATTAGGAGGAGCTATGTGCAGATTTGTCCTTCTTGGGCCACTAACTTCTAAAATATAAGAACATATGCTTGTGTTTGCAAGTGTCTTACTATAGGTACTCGAATAGGGGCGACAACCAAAGTGTGAAGAGTTTTGTTCCAGGATGAGAGACCGTGCCCACCTACACTTATGTAACACTTTACACCAAATAAAAGCTTTAAAAGTCCAGAAGAAAAGTTGAGACAATGTGTAAGATTGTTCACTTTTGGGACACCGTGTGTGTCCTCTTTCACTCGTGTCTTATATATCGGTCCAGGTGGCGTCGCCCCGCTAACCACCGCCGCTAATGACTTGTGGGGCAGTGCTTGGAAGTATTTACCAAAGTGAGGGCTTATTCAAAAAAGTGTTGCCTTTAAATAATTCATGCACATCAAAGGCCCCTTCCTTATTGGACCTCATGAATAAACCAAAGCCTCGGTCAAGCTCCGTGTTTCACGAGCACGGAAGAGAGAAAAAAAAAAAAAAAACCTGGGGAAAAATATTTAAAGTTACCCAAAAATAAGAGAGGAGCAGACAGAGGGAGGGCGAGTAGAAGCAGCATAATAAATAGGACATCTCAGATCTCAGCGGCTCTCACTGAAGTCGACAGCTCGAGTTGTTGAAGCTGTTTAAGAGTCCAGAAAAGTTAAATGAAGCATGTTTAGATGTTTAAAAGTGGAATCTTCTATCCGCTGCGTAAATAGAAAACGCGATGATGAGCAGAGAGAGCGAGGGGATCGCGAGCGTCCCTCATCATTGAGTCGTCTTTTTCTAAACTGAAGCATATGCGAGGTAACGAAGGGCCTGACTGATGTAGCCGTTCCCTTGTTGACCGCGACATCTTGTATTTCCAAGTGTCATTTTACGCTCCATTAGGGCCGCTGATGTTCATTAAAGATGACTGCCCCTTCAGCAGACAGGGCATCACAAACTAATTACAACTTTAAGCGTCCGGCGACCCAAACCGTCATTCACTGTCATGATGCGTTGAGAGGGAACGAAGCGGCTCAGGATATCAGCGGGGATTACGTTGCATGGGCAGATACATTGTTTAGAAAAAGTTCAGAACGAGTTAAATCACCTGCTGTCGAGTAAAAACAAAAAGGAAACAGGCTTTTGTTTCGAGGAGGGCAAGAGTGCACGACACACAATTCAGTTAAGCAACCATCTTTAGTCCGACTGCATTGTTTATTCCAAGATGTCCTGCAGGTAAAAAGCTCTTGTTTTTAATTATTCATTATTAATTGCAGCAAAGCTATAAGGTTGCAGGGAATCGCTCTCAATGATCCATTATCTAATTTCCTGCATTATCTCATTCTCCCCCCTCGTCGACGCTCATTCACCCACTTGGGATGAAAAACAATTACTGGACTTGACCTGCTTGTGTTTTTTTCCCCTCCTGTAAATGTTTATTGTTATTATTTTGGGGCCATTTCATGCTCTTATTTTGGAGGTCGAATGTAGAGCGATGACAGGAAATGAGAGGGAGAGAGATGGAGGCTGACGTACAACAAAGAAATGAACAAGAGACTTTAGTAATCAGCGCCTCGGTTAGTTTTCCTCTGAGATTTGTTCGCAGTGTTTTACCAGCTGGAAGACAATGATCACAATTATCTTGTTTTATTTAAAAAAGGCCCCGTGGAGCTTCAGTGTTGTGTTGCATGCTTACGTTAGCGGTCTCCATTTCTAAACTAACATTAGCTACTGTAGCAGAAAATCCAACCTGAGTCCTTCACAAAGAAATCCAAAGTTTTGCCACATTAAACAACTTCAAGTAGTCATCCACAGGTTTGCGTAGGCGACCAAGAGAGTTAATGACAACTCTATCATTCTGAGGTTTAGAGGGTATAATGTACAATCTTGGTTTTGTGTGTTTGCATGCTAATGTTTGTTAGTTACAGCTTTAAATGATCGACAACGTTACTACAGTTTATCCTGTGGGGAGCATGAACGTCTGCTCCAAATCGTCGTGGTGATCCATCCAATAGTTGTCAAGATTTTTACTGAAAACCACAAATGCAAACACATGACGGTGCGAGAGGATAAAACGGGATGGGAGGTCGGCAGGATGCATCTTCTGGGAACCATGAATTCATGGCGATCCACCTGCTGCATGTTGAGATACGTCACTGGATGAGTGAAGACTCTGACCTCCTCTGGGGACTGTCTGTGTGAGGTTTTAAAGGATAAGTTCACAGCAAAACAGCGTCACAACCCTCTCCTCGACAGCTGAAGCAGACGAGGACAATGTGGATTAAACCAGACGAGCTTCGTGGAGACATTTTAGGGTTTCTTGCTCCATCTACGTCAGTTGTTTTGGAGAATGCTGCGACGCCCAGAAATGTTTAGCGGATGACGAAACTTCACCTGACTTTCCATCATCATCAGACTGATTTTTTTCTTCTTTTTTTGGGGTGAACTTATCCTTCAGTGGAAATTCATCCATCCAGTTATTCATCCGATATTTTGCGTCCGAGCCAAAGTGGCGCACTGACCGACAGACGTCCCGGGAGTCAACGCCGCTAGAATGGCTAAAAATATGGAAACAACAAATCTGATGACTCACTGGGAAATTCACAGCTCAGACGAGCCTCATCTTTCTGTTAAAAAAAAAAAAAACTAATTCTGGTTGCGTCCAAACAAGCCCCCTTTTTTCGGAAACTTTCTCTTTTTCCAGACGCACAGATGCTGCATCACTTCTGGCACTAATCATATGCTGAAACCACACTCGACATGCCATTTGTTATGAGGGAATAACTTTTCCTCTGTGGGTCAGCGTTGCCTGAATCCTTTCTCCCCCCTGTCTCCCTCTCTCCCTCTCTCTCGCTCTCTGTTTGTTAGCCCTGCACACATTTGCTGTCGTGCGTCTGACCCACTTTTTTCCAGCCAGTACAAAAGATGGTTAACATGTGTCAGCTTGTGCAAACAAGTTCCCTGTGCCTTTAAATACTCCTCTATTCATTTCTAGCCTGAATGACCTTTTTGGTGTGCAGGTTTTTTTTTTTTTCTCGCTGTTGGCAAAGTCTGCTTTTGACTCGGCCTGTGACGAACATGCAATATGAATTGAATTAGCCGGGCCGTCCTCGGTTTAGTCTCCACTTAATGTAGGTATCAGTGTTTTGGTTTCAGCGCTGTCAGCCTCAGAATAAGACTCACGCAGATTTTATTTGTGGATTTTGTCTATTTGTGTGTTTGGCACACGGCCTCGTGTCTTTTCTCTGTGAGTTAACATTAGCGGTTCGAGACATGACTAGCCATGTTGTATTATTAGTCCCAGCGCAGCAGTTAAGTGATGCCTTTTGCTTGTTTTGTCTGCAGAGAAAATGTTTAGCATTTTGCTCTAAATAGTCGACACCATATATAGCGAGGCGGGTGTATATATATATATATATATATATATGAAGTATTTACAGCGTGCTCCACTGATCTTCCTCACTTGGCCTCTTGCGGTGTTCATGTGAATATTGCATACATAAATGTCCTTTGTACGAGGCTGCACACAAATATAGAACACTGCAGTATTTGGATTTAGCACACGAGTGAAATCAATAGGATTCTGGACCCTCTACCCCCCCATCTCTCTCTCTCTCTCTCTCTCTCTCCCAGTCTTTTTGTGTGTCTCTCTCTCTCGCACACACTTTCCCCTCATCTTCCTCAGCCTCTCCCCCAATCACCCCCCCACTCACCCTCCTTGATTGGAGGCAAAAGGCAAAGCAGGCAGGCTCGGTTCCATCGGAGGGCCCTCTCCGCGGCAGATAATGGTCCATTCCACTCATTTTGGCTTCCTTTTATTTGTTCACATCAACATCAAAGCCTGTCCGTTTTCCTCTCCGCTGGGGAGCGGGGCTTTAAGTCTTTGACTGATCCGCCTCGTTCACTCGCAGCGCTGCCCCGGTGATGTCCGTCCCTCATCGCACGTGCAGCTCACGTAGACGTACGAAGAAGATGCACGCGCACTTACGCGTTAATACACACTCAGGGGACACGGAGCTGCACGGACACACATAGGAAGCCTCACATGTATACCCACATGTGCTCTCTGTGAATGAGGTTATCCCGGCACTCATTATGGCCGAGGCCCGGACACACTGCTCACAACTGAACGTAAAGCAGCGGCTCCGAAACTTTTACTTTTACTTTGCGGTTTTATTCTGACAGTATTAATTAAAATCAATCCAACAGAAGCAGTCGTGTGTCTCCGCGTATATTTCTACGACGATTTTTCAAGGATGCACACATGACCTCATCCTTTCCTGCCCGAAGACGTTTCGTCTCAAAATGTTTCTTCATTAGTTTTTTTTTTCTCAACAGATGAAACATCACAGTGTGGGATGGCGAGCGTCTCCCGTCCGTGAAATCTCCTTATAGACGAGCAGCGTTCACCGTAACGTCTGATTTGAGCTCTTTTGGTCAGACTGTGCGAGACTTTTGTTGGGATTTATTTGCAGTAACAAATCTTTCTATTGTTCTCTCTGACAGCCGCTTGTTTCTGACTGATGTGGAAAAACGTCAGAGAGACAGAAAGCATGTTGCGTTACTGTGGCAACCGTCAGCTGTCGTCACCAGGCTGAGCTGATAGAGGATCGCAGAGTTGGAGATAGAGTTACGCGATATGGATTTTGGTGTTAGATGGCGTCAGAAGAAGGTGCATCTGGTTTCATATGACCTGTACCACTTCTGGCTGCTGAGACGCACCAGTTTGCTTTTCCATCAGCAGTTTTACAGCGCCGACAACGATGGACCTGCTCCAGAGTACGGTCAAGCCACTCCGGTCAAATTCTGATAAGTCCCGAGCAAACAGTGAACCAAAGCTGAAGATTACAGTACCGTGAAAACCAAATAACAGAACGTGCAGCTTGGTTTAATTCAACATTCAACAGTTTTTTGAAGAATCCAACCACGATGTGATCTGAATTTGCAGAATCTCTGATGTATGTCTCTGAATGGCGTCGTCCAAAGTTTCACCAGCTAAGCTCAACTGATTGGAACATCTCAGAACCAAAAATAAAAACAATTCAAACCGGTGCCCATAACAGAAAGCTGCAGGATTAAAGTCTTCAGACCAGCAGCCGTGGTCTTGAAGAATTACCCCGGCGTTCAGGGACCTCGTGTGTGTTGCTGTAATAAAAACAACAACTTAAGAAAACCGGCCAACAAATCCCCTCTCGTGTTTCAATCAAATATCTTGAATGTGGGTGTTTTTTTTAATCACGAAACAAGTGGATTTTTCCTGGAGACTGTCAGCATGGCAAAATAATTTGACTGAAATTTCAAAGTGAGCTCGATAAGCCCCCGAAAAGCAGATAAAAAACATGTGCTCCGCTTATCGTCGCGGTCCTCGTTGGTTGTTAAGTTCCCCCTCCAGAAAGTGCTGTCCGAGGGCTTAATGTACGAGAGGTCCACTCTCACAAACTGAAAGTCGGTGACACACACACACACACACACACACACACACACACACACTCATATGGATGCACAATGGCACAAGATCAATTCCCGATCAGACGATTGGAGCTCCTTCTCTTGGCGTTCTTTAGAAGTCAACCTCTCCAGCTCTCTCTAATTGGCCCCTAATCTCCTCTTTTCTGTATTCTCTGCCTTCCTCTCTCTCTCGTACGCTGGCTTTATTCTGTCCGTCTGGATATCTGTCCTCTTTCCGCCTCCCCTTTTTTCTCTCTCGGCCTATTTCTCTTCTCATTCCCCCCGTCGTCCGACCACCCCTCGTTTCTTCCCCCTGCGTCTCTTGACACAGCTTCTAATTACAAAACACACAGGGGCCATTAGCGCGGACCTCCAGCCGACGCCTGTGCCTCTATCCATTCATCCCCTCCCCTCCGTCCCTATCTCTCCATCGCTGCCCTCCTTCTTTTCTCCGTTGTTGGTCAAAAGTCGCTTTGTGAGGGATCCGTTAGGCGAACAAAGGCAGCGGGCTGCAGCGGCGCTCTGAAAGGTCACAGTGATGTACGGCCCTCGGCGCTGCCGCCAGGGTCAGGCCTGTCTCAATGGGGACGCACTTAACGCTCACACAGCCAAAAGCATTACGGCATTTTGAAGGAAATGCATGTTGTCTTGGCACCGCTTAAAGGGGAACGTCACTCAAAGTAGAAACAGGCAGGTTGGTTATCAAAAAACATGGACGGCTTAAAAACAAACCTCCTCAAAGTGTCACTTTCCGCACGGATTAAGTTTGTAAGCTCATAACAGCAACAGAGGAGCAAATTAGAAATATTGCATGAACGGAAAAAGTACTCGAAGAGCTGCAGCAGTCATTTTCTCCATTTTTAGTCCAGATGATTCATAAAACACTTGTTTTTTTTCACTGCTGTCGTCCGAAGAGTTCAAGACTTGGTTGAGCTCCACATTATTAAAAGAAGAAATACTGATATTGACTGTTGCTCCAAGTGTCAATGGCTATTAACCTTTACTTCCACCATGCAGGTCATGTTTTCACCTGTGTCTGTCTGTATGCTGGATTGACAGCAAGATCACACAAATACTATTGAAAGGATTTCCTCAGAATCAGAATCACTTTTACTGCCAAGTAAGTTCACACATACGAGGGATTCGCTGTCGTCCGTAGGTCCAAAACAGCAAAAATACCGGTAATAAAGATATGTAAGTATAAATAGAGTGTGACCGATTTTAAAGTAGGTGAAGACGGTGCAGATTTACGCAGTGGTGCAGAAGGTTTGACCTGGATTGTGCGAGGTCGCTGTACATACGTTTATTACAATGTGCATAAATAAGATCGTCTGCTGGCTTTACAACGTTAATGTGATGTCAGTGAAGAGGCTCAGTGACATGTGGAGGTCACGGATCACAGACGCAGATCCAGGACGTTTTTCACTTTCTTTAACGTTCCGAGATCGGGCAGATTTCTACATTTCTCTCGATTCATAAAGCGTGAAACAAATCTGATGTATTTAGGTCGTCGCTATCTAATAGTAGGTACAGTTTGGCGTGGATGTGGGACACTGTTGGGCCTCGGCAGAGGTTTAAGTTAGCGGTACGTGAATCAATGCAGAAGTTTCCATACTTCCGCTCCCAGGCGTTTCTGTCGTGGGATCGCTTCTCATGTTTGGCAATATCGGATCAAGTGCATTTTTTTTTATTGAGTGGCTTTACAAACAAACAAAACAGAGACACTGTAATAGATCCCAATAATCTAACCCACTCTGCACACACACCTCTCATCCCCCCCGAGGGAAACTCATCCGATCCCATTCACCCACATGAAAACAAATTGTGGTTAAACAGGTTGATGCAATAATTACGCACCCATCCAAACAGCACTAATGGAGGATTTGGCACTTGACTATTGTCTCTGAAGCCTCTCAATTAAAAAAGATAAAACATGCAAGTTTCTGGATTCTTCTCACTCGGTGAGTTGCGGCGGTACGAGCTCGGCTCCGGGACGCCGCCGGTGCCTGAAACAGAAGCTGGTGTTTTCTATGAAATCGTACATCGTGTAGGAAGACGAGCTGTTTGGAAAGCGGCCGCGCTCATTGTCCTTTCCTCTGGTGAATGGCTCTCTTGTGCTGTGTGCTCTGTGAGTGATATTTGTGTTAGGCTGTGCAGCTTGTATCAGGCCTCCGGAGGACCAAGAAAATTGAATCCCATTAGCGTTTTCATTCAGCCTGTGTCTCTGGATGTGTATACAGCTCTGAGATTTGCCCCCTCCGTGAGCCCGTGTGCATGAGTAGCATGTCAAACGCAGCCAGCTGTGTTGAAGCGGGCTCAGTTGCATTACTGCACATGATGTGTGTGTGTGTTAGTGTGTGTGTGTGTGTGTGTGTGTGTGTGCAGCTATGTGGCAGGGACGCATGCGACAGGCAGCCTTGACCCCACTTGTGTCGCACGAGTCGCACATCCGTTCAGGGCTCCTGTTGCCGGCTGCCGCGGCTCCTGGTCATTACGGCAATCACATGTTAGATTTATGCCGCCGCCTGATGTTTCATGGCTTTATAAAAGGAGATGAAAGTGGATCTCAATGGCCGGATTGAGAGAGAAAGAGGAAGGCTGGGTGGGGAGGGGAGGGGAGGGGATGGGAGTGATGGAGGACAGAACAAAGAATGAAAGAGAATAAAAAGGGGTAGAGAGGATCCAGTGATGTCCTTAGCATGACGCCTCGTCATTAAATCAAAAGCTTTTTTCATGAGCCAGCAGTGAAAAAAAACTGACAATTTACTCGGTGCAGCGAAGTTGCGTAAAAGAAAGGAACGGGAAACAGAAGCAAATAAAATGAAAAAGAAGAAATAAATAAATGTGGCATGGGTGACGTCAGGAGCAGTTAGAGGCTAAACCAGGATTGACCCCCCATATAACACACACGCACACACACAAATATTGCGTAGTCAACCCCCACCCAAGCCCCACTCCACTCCACTCCACTCCACTCCACTCCACCCGGCTCCCGAACAGCAGATGGAAGGCGTCATTACTGCTGCAGCTCTGGGAATGACACACACACACGCACACACACACACACGTCGATGCTTCAAAAAAAATTATAATACCTGGTGGTCAAGTTCCCGCCGTGAAACGTACCTGCACTCTAGGTGAACATGTAAAAAGCTGGGACTCCGTAAATGTGGAGCACATACACAACTACAACTCTGCACACACACACACACACATATGTAACTCTGGCAAGACAGCCATCGTAGCCCCGTCTCTGCAATACCATAAGCTCGTTGGTTTTGTTTATTGTTTGTCTCCGGGCACTGGAAGGCCTTTTCACACACACACACACACACATATACACACACACACACGCATGCAGGCGCTCCAAATTGTTCGATTAAGTGGGTCATCCTCTCCTACAGTCTCTTGAAAGAGAAAAGAGCTTTTTTGTACGTTTTCTAGCCGAGAGGCAATCGCACCCTTCCATGGTTTTGACTGCACCTTTTAAGAGTATTTATGGAAATGACAGTACAGCACTCTGGAGGGCTGCACGCTGCTTGGTTGCTTAATGTGTGTGTTTGTGCATGTGTGTGTTTGCGCGTGTGTGTGTGTGAGGATTTTTTAAAAAGCTCACATGTGGGGAATATCAGCTGGTGTCTGCGGCACAAGGAGTGATGTGTATGTCCAAGTGTGCGGTTTGTGTCTTGATGTTTGCTTTTTTTTATTTCTGTGCGACGGGTCCGGACTGCATGACCCGGACTGCGACCGCGACTCTGCTGCACATTTGGCTAAGAGTGCACGTGGGCTGACCTGCCACTGCGAGTGAAAGCCAAATATCTTACAGCCAATCCACTTCGGCTGTCTGAGAGAGAGAGAGAGACGCTGAGACAGAAGGGGGGGAGAAAGAGAAAGAGAGAGCTGAAGTGTCCATCTCTCTCTCCATCCGTCTGTCTGCCTGTCACTTTGGACAGCTCTGTCGCCATCCAGTCAGATCAGACTCCTTATCGTTTGAGCTTTTCTGGACCGGTTCGCCTCCAACAGCCGCAGCTGCACAGGAAACGTGGATGAAACAAACAAGAGTCAAAAAGAGGGGCTGATGAGGAACGTTATATTCCTCGTGTTTGGAGGCGTAGAAGAGCCAAGCGATGACCACAGTGACATGAAGCGCTGACTGCAGGCAGGAGAAACGCTGGAAAACAAGACAATTAATCAAAATGTGAGGAGAAAAATAATAGTTTTTGAACAATAATTAAAGAATAATACGATGTTATCACATTAATCCAGGATTATTATTTCACAGGATCCAGAATTAAACACGTGACGTAAGAGCGATGTTGTGTAACGCAGCCATTAATATTCAGAGTTATCGCTGCATCACCAGTTTAAATATTTCATGCAATTATGAAGTCATAAATTAACAGTTTGAACTACATTTTCAATGCTTTTTGAAGGCCAACACAGAAATATCAACTTCATCATTCATCTCCTGAGCTGTTGAGTCATCACACGTCTCACTCAGCACACCTGATGTTGCTCTACATCCATCCCACAACTCGCTCTGAGGAAACGTCCCTGTAGTTTCACGCACCTTTTGTCATTTTGAAAACATCTACACTAATCCATCACTTCCCTCAGTGACAGGACAGATACATTTCATCACGGTCAGTTTGTCAGAAGTGGACGACCGTACAGGTAAAGTGACAGAGACGTATCGGCCGTCCTGAGAAGACCGATGCGTCCGTTAGGTGTTGACGCTCGTGTCATAAACTGTATCATAAGAGACGTCGCTTCTATCAGATTCTGAGATCCCACGTCACCGAACAGCTGTTTTCAGTGACAGTATAAAAACAAAACTAGAGAGTAATGTTCTCCATGACACTAACTTGTGGAGGGTTTGGCCACTGGAAGCACTCTGGATTCATTATTTTACAAGTGTGACTTCATTAGGGTCGGGTACTGAGCTCTGTACTTTTAAGGGTACAAGCTGGAAGGCTGATTGGGTCGGTACCGGCAGCTACCAATTAGCGTTAAATCAGTATGTGCCAGATTTAGTAGTAATGACATCGTGTTCAAATATTACTTTGGTGAAAGTGAAAGTCGCCTGTGCAAGTAGTCAAGTAAAACCCTACACGCCATAAGAACCCAAACGCATTTTATGCACATTTAAAGTGGACATTTAAAGAATCAAGGACATTTAAAATAGGACATTTAAAGATTTTAGGACACTTAAAATAGGACATGTAAGACATTTAAAGATTTAAGGACATTTAAAGTGGACATTTAGTACATTTAATGATTTTAGGACATTTAAATTAGGACATTTAAAGGTTTTAGGACATTTAAAATAGGACATTTAAAGGTTTTAGGACATTTGAAGTGGACATTTAAAGATTTTAGGATATTCAAAATTGACATTTAGTACATTTAAAGGTCTTAGGACATTTAAAATAGGACATTTAAAGGTCTTAGGACATTTAAAATAGGACATTTAAAGGTTTTAGGACATTTAAAATAGGACATTTAAAGATTTTAGGACATTTAAAAGGGACATTTAAAGATTTTAGGACATTTAAAAGGGACATTTAAAGATTTTAGGACATTTAAAATGTTTGTCACAATCGTGTCACCACTGGTTCTTGCAATAAATGTACATTAGTATCAAAAGTACAAGTAAAAGTAAATTATACTTGTATTAACATCATGTACTGTATGTACACAGTAAACTGTATCCTATCGATCAGCAGCTTTACAGCCCGACTAATCATCAGATCTGATATGCATTCTTTTGTATTTTTTACTTTATTGTCCTGCGGCCGATCTCAAGACGAGTCGGAGACCTTCAGAAAGCGTTGAGACGAAGACAGATCTCGAGTACTACAGCAGCAGGTTTCACACTACTTCACTCATCAACAGCTGACAGTGGAAACTTGCCAAGAAATGTCACCAACAGAGGAGAGACGGAGGAGAGCTGCAATCCAGAAAACATGAATGTAAATGATGGAGGACTCTAAAATGGGCTCTGCGAATGTTTTATGATCGAGGAACAACATCTCAAATAAAATGTAAGATTTGACACGATCTCGTTTAAACAGAAGAATGTTAAAAACAAGGAGAGCGAGGAGAGGAAAGTTGTTCACAGAGGTGTATATATGTGTTGTGTTGTGTCTGTTTGTTAGGGATAGCAAGTGTAAAACCCTCGTGGGTGACTTCATTGTTTACGAGGAACAAATGTAGGTGTTTCATCCAATCGCAGGAGGACTCACACTCACACAAACGGTGAGGTTTAACACCATGAAGCAACCTGTAGTTTGTGATTAAACTTACCAACCAAATCACCTTTTGCAGGATGAGACGTTAATATATGTGTGTGTGTGTGTGTGTGTGTGTGCACCTTTTGTTGCGTATGTCTGCACTCTAGCAGGAAGGTTGACATGAAGCTGAGAAGGAGTGTGAAGGGCAGAGCACCTCAGGAGGAATGACACGACACATGCGTGCACACAAACGCGCACACGCTACAGTACGCACACAAACACACCTCCTCTCCTTTCTTTTCTTCTCTCTCTTCGATGACTCATCCCACCCAGGGACGGCGAGTGAGGGAGGAAGAGAGGGAGGAGAGGAGACGGATGGGAGAGAGAGTGTGAGGGGCGACACCACAGTGGAGAGAGGGAGAGAGGCGGCTCGACTCTCAGAGAAGAAGACGTACGCGGCACGAAGCGTTTTTTTTTTTTTTTAACGTGCTGACCTTTAATTTCAATGCCATGCTAATCCGATTGTGCGTGTCACTGTTAAAGTTATTCCCAGCAAACATGTTTTGTCACTCTCACCGGTCCCACGTGGAGCCTCGCAGATGATTCCCTCACCGCCGTCTTTTTTATTTTTGTTTGAAAACGCTTCTCTTCCCCCGCCCCCCTCGTCTTTGCATCGCGGCAGCTCGGCTCGCGAACATCAGACGCCCTCAGCCTCACGCTGAGCTCTGCTCCGGTCTGCCCCTTGCCGCTCTGCTGTGCTCATTTGATGGTATCTGTTAGAGAGATCCCAAACTTCCTATGCGTTCCAGGTCTGTATCACTGTGCATCACAGACCGTAGACCCAATTCCTAACTCTCTCTCCAAATCCCACAGTCCCTAATGTCTTTATCTTATGGTGCGAGGGTATTTGAGGAGGTAGATAGACTCCTGAGGAGCCGGGGATGTTGTCACAAGAGGTGATTATACCGCACTGAAGGAGGAACACTATTGAGCCGGCTGGATTGCTGACTGTTAGCGTGTATTGCTGAGGGTACGTCTGTATTGCTGACTGCTGCAGAGCCCAGAGATAGTTGAGTGGTCAGGTCCCATGTGCCCGTAGAGCAACATACAGCATATGCCCCCACTGCACCATTATTCCGCCCTTACTGAGCTCTTTAAGGGCGCCAGGGTTTGCTTAGTAGTTAGATATATCAACCGAAAATATAAAATGTCCCATATCTTGGCTGAAACTTGACCTTTAAAAGTGGTCAGTGTCCAGAAAGTGTTGCTCTGCTCTCGTATGAGACAATAGGTGTTTTGTTACGGCGTGGCGTAGCATTAGCTTTAAATAATAACCAAGCTGGGGCTCGATTTTAAACCCCGAGCTGCTCATTCGGCGTAAAGAGCGTTAACTAAATGGATTCACGTTAGCAAAGATCAATTTCCTCATCAGTGTTTGCCGCTGCGTGTCGTTGCACGCGCCGCAATTTAATGTTGAAAATGACCGTTTTTCAACTTTATGCTCCTTTTTCCAGCTTTTGGTCATTTTTTACTGCTCCCCTTTTTTTTTTTTTTGCCCTGCAGAAATGGCAGCCGGATTGGAAGTGCTGCTAGATTGCCTCAGATAATGCAATGCTCTCAGGCGAAGCACAGGTGTGTGTTTGTGTGTGTGTGTGTGTGTGTGTGTGTGTGTGTGTGGGCCCGGCTGGCTGCCTCTGAGGGGGGAACGTTGCTGCCCAGAGATCCAAACTGATCCCCAAAAAAAGTCCCACTGCAAGCCCAGACAAGCCCTCACAGCACGCTGCCAAACAAACCCTCCAGAGGTTTTTCTTGCCGTGATTACTGGACCTCTGTAGAAAAAAAAAAATCATTCGCAGCTTCCTGTCTGAAAATGGTAAAAAGCCTATTTGCAGTGATTTCTTAAATTAGGTGCAGGAAATGGGTGTTAATTGGCAAAAGTGCCAGTGGAGCAGCGTGGTCAAAAGCAAAGTTGTGATGTCTTAATAGCTCGACGCTGCATAGATTACCTTCTTCACACCCGCACCAGAAAGTGGGACAGCAGAGTTAATCTGCACGTCCTCACGAAAAAGGTAATGATGAAGGTTTTCTCTAGCAGAGGAAGGATTGGCTCGCTGGTTATGTGCTGCAGCTGGTGAGCTAATGGCTAACATTAGTGTCTCTCTATTACTTATTTAAACTGGCATTAGACAAGCTCTTATTCTGAAGTAAATACTGATCGGCGTAGAGAGAGAGATTGGTTCCCTATAAACCTTACTTTCATTATGATATCAAGTCTACCAACGGGCTCGTTTCTTCCTGGAAAACAAAAGTTGTATTACAGCAGAAAGGAAGTGCGTCTGGGATCAGGCGACAATTTGTTTCCCCTGGTCACTATCTCCAGATGTTTGTTTAACAACTGGAATAACTGTCGAAAGATCCCAGCTGATGGTGACGAGGGAGAGTGATAGAAACTGAAGACACTGAGATGGTTTAAAACCAGCTTTCTGGTCAAAACAGTCGCCTGGCTGCTAGCAATATATTGCTAACGCTCAGCTGGACCAACAGTAAAACCACCAAGGATGTTATATTCAGACACAGTCTTGTAGGTGGAGCCCCGTTCATTCCCATGAAAGCTGCTCAGTGGCGTTTTGAAGCCTGAAAAGCTCGACTTCCCGGTTATCTTCTTTGTTGTGTGGACTGTGTAGCGTGCACACTTGGGACTCCCGCCAACCGAGCCGATTAACTTTTAGTTTAGCGCCCGGCTAACTCGACTGGGGGTGAAAATGCTCTTCTAGACTGTCCAAATTTAATCAGTTATGACAGTGAAACGTGTCATTTCGTGGGGGTCGTGACGTTAAAAACATGTAGCAACCGCTTTACAGACACTTTGTTCACAATGGTAGCTTATGGGAAAAAGTATTTTTGGGTCGCAGTGCATCACGTAACGATTTAATCACACAGTGTGGCCGGTAAGAAAACTGGCACTGAATTGATCTTTTTTAAAAGTGGGCCAAAAGAAAACCTCTCCGCGCTAGCTAGCTTGCTTCCTTTGCTAAGTTGCTAACGAACCAAAGTAGTTAGCACAGTCACTTGGATGTTTTTTTTAATACCACTGACTCCTGTCTCATAAATGTCTAACCACCGTCTCCTCTGTGGCAGCGGAGGGTTAGATAAGAGGCGAGTGATGCAACACAACTAATAAGCTACCGCAGCTTATTATAGCTCGGCTCCCCTCAAAGGTCACCACTGGTGGGGCCGCTTGCTATTGATCAGCAAAAAGAAATTTGTCTTGCCATCAGATTTATCTCAGCCTGATTCAGTGGATCCATTGTTCCACTGAACTGAGCTGATTTCACCTTGAAATTTTTGCCATTTTGAATGCCAGCGTGACCAGATGTTGTTTGTTTTCAGACAAGGTTTGCACTGTTTTTCTGCTATTTTTATGTCTAAAATAAAAAAAATAAAAAAATATGATTCATGCTTTCATGGTGAGAAGGGGGGGAAAACTTCCTCCGTGTAGAATTATAAATTCCTGGCAGGACCAGACAGCCAGCGGCTTGGAGTCGGCATACAGAGAGCATCCAGCCTAGCCAGCTGCTGAGAGCTGCCATCCCCAGAAACAGAGACCTTGGCAGGGGACAGTGTTGAGACACACTGGGTCCCCTCCTCCAGCCCGGAGCCCTGTGAGTTCTGCTCAGTGGAGGAGAGAAGAGGAGCCCAGCCCAACAGGAGGCTCTGCTTGTCAGGGCCCTGAGCGTGTTGAGTGTGTACTTGTCGGTGTGCGTACGTTTTTTTTGCGTGTCATGTTTGTCTGCACCAGTGGCGTGTGTGCATGCATGTGTGTGTGTGTGTGTGTGTGTGTGTGTGTGCGAGCTCAGCACCGACCCGAGATTTATAATGTCGCACGCATGTGTGAGTGTGAATGTGGATTCTGTCACCCACTGGGCCTCACACACAATCCAAAATAAACGGCTCCCACCGAGGATTACTATCGATCCGTGTGGAGCACTCAGCTGCATTTGGAAAGAGAGGGAGTGGGAGAGAGACTACACAACTTCCTCTCCCTCTCTCTCCCTCTCTCCCGTCTTCTGAGGAATGTTATGTGTCTGCCTGTCTGCAGAAAAAGTGTAAGGGATGATTTGGAAACACAGTCCACTAAACTGTTACAATGACAAACCACTGCTCGCTGTCTTTCAGACATGTGAGACAAAGAGTATACGTGTGTGAGAGGGAGAGAGGGAATAGTAGAAGGAGACTCTTACGCCTCCCTCTCACTTATTTTCCCTCTCTGAAGTAAGTGAAAATCTTTTTCTGCTTGTCAGACTTGAGGGAGAGACGAGGTGAGGAAAAAAGAGAGACAGCGAAAAAGCCGAGAAACACACACGGGGAGACAGAACGAGAGGGAGGAAGTAAAAGAGGCTGTTTGATTGACAGCCAATACGCCTGCCTGTTTCCTGTCACACACATGATTGCCGACCCGACTCCTCCCGCCCCCCCGGCTCGTACAGGCCTCCTGGCTAGACAGGCCGAGGAAGGCAGCCCCGTTTTAAAGAATGAGGGATCGTGAACGGATGGACGCCTCCCGGGGCCTCCCACGACCTCCGGGCAGGACAAGTGTGTCTGTGATTTGACAGGACTGAACGTGAGGAAATGTTAGAAAACAGCGTGTCGTACACGTCTGATAGGGTTCAACGGATGTTACACGGTTTATAGACGACACAGGTCGTGGGGTAAAACATTCAGCCTGATCTTGCAACCAGCGTGTCATCCGGGTCAGGGGCACCGGGCGCTGACGCTGTAGCTAACCTTCTAGTCTCACTTCTTGAAGTTCACCTCTTGTGCAGAGGTATAAGTGGTGAGAAAAGTCTCTGTCAGGGGGCAGTTGGTGGGTCATAATGTGGACTTTACCTCCAGAGAACTGGGTTTTGGTTTTTGAGTGATGTTTCACGCAAGTCCCCCGTAGCAAACTTGTTGGCACCATCAGACACGTTCATCCCGTCCACAGAACACGTGGATCGATGGCCGTTGGGTTGTCCATCCCAGATCTGAGCCGAGAACGACCCGAATCAACCAGAACTGGCCCAAATCAGCACCCACAGCTCATTTCTATCATTTCTATTGTGCTGGACTGGATCAGGCCCACATGCAGTCACAAGCTGGGTGAAAGTATCCAGCACAGTTTTGCTATCTGGGATATTTATTTCACTTGTGTCATCTGACGTGAGTTACAAGACTAAACATAGCTGTTAAAACTGTAAGTTAAACCTTTGCCAATTGAAAATGTTAATTTTTGATTGATTTAGAGTCTCAGGACACTTGAGAAAGGTCTTTATGACTGAAACCTGAAACCTTTTTTTAAAGAAATCAATGCAGAGTGTGTGCAGGAATTACTGTCTTTCATTGGCATTGATTTTTTTTTGGGGGGGGGGGGGACTTGATCCCCGGCTTCATCTCATCTTTTCCTAAACCTAACCAAGAAAGATTTGGTGCCTAAAGTCAACTGTGACCATTTGACACTGCGAGTAACGGGCTCGCATGGTCGGCAACCAGCTCACATCTGGAAGTTACCTGGGTTACTCCCCTACAATCATGTCGAAACATTTCTGAGATCAGTACCGATAAAATCTATGACTGGTCCGATTAGACGTCATCAGTAATATCTATGAAAGGTTTCCTGTATGGTCTGAGGAGCAGCAGCGTCAGATCGGTTCTCTCTCACAGCAAACACACAGAAAAGGTTTAAGAGTAATGTGTGACAAACGTTTCCTGTGGTTTTCATCTTTATCTGCTGAATCTGCCATCAAACACTCTGGATTACGCAGTTTCTGTGTTTACACTCACTGTATTAGTCGCCATTAACAGGTGATTTCATCATGCATGACTCCTTCTTCACAACTTTAACAGAGCAGATTGCGTCAAGAGGCGCATTTTTCTTTAGAAATGAGAAACTGATTTTGTTTAGCGGTTAAACAGCCGAGCCAGTTACATTTTGGGGGGTTTTTTCTGCCACTTGTTGACTGGAAACTCAGAAATATTCGATAATATTACATGTTTGATGTCCCTGATCATCACCTGCAGTATTTGTTGGTATGTGACCCAACAATGACCAAGAAAAAGTACTTTTGCAGGTATTTTTTATGGTATTTCAGAGAAAAATCTAACAAATGTTGACGACTCTTCCTGCATGAAGGTTTTGCGTCCAATAAAAAGCTCAGTGCGTTTACAAAGACAGGCTTCAGCTTTCAGTAGTGCTTCTTCTGCTGGTTCTGGCGGCGAGTACCAACTCGACCGATGGACTTCTCTCGGCCTGAAGAAAGGAATCGAATATCAGGAATAGAAGAGCACTCTGATCTTTAACCGCAGCCTGGACACTATCTCTCACATTACCTCTCATCTTTTTCCTCCCCCTCTCCTCCCTTCTCCTCTCTCTGCTGTTTTAGGGGCTCACAGATAAGATCTCCCTCAATGGCAAACTTTGGAAGACATCTTAAAGATCCCCACTGTCACTTCAGCTTAATGCAGCCCTCTGGGCTCTCAAACACACACACACACACACACGGCCTCCCACTAATAACAGGGGCATGGAGACGCAGTCTGGATTCAAGGACTCGTAAACACACTTCTTCTTCCTCCTCCCAACAATTCTCTTTGATCTTTATCAAACAAAACAGTTTCCTTGGTGTATTTTGTGTTTCCATCTCAGACGCCGCGCTGCACTTTTCCCGCGTCGATTTTCCCCCAACCATAAATAAAACGAGAGCACGTTTGGATTTTTCCTGACTGTGGGGCTTTCAGCGGGCCGATCACTGCCACGTCTGTCAGATCCATTAATTCAGAAAGTGTGCAAGCAAGTTTTCTGGTTAACCGTTTCCTGAGGCAACGTGTTTACATCTCGAGCTCGTCCCCCCCCCCTTTTTTTTTTTTAGCATATTGAATCACATTTGATTTATTCCAAGCAACATGCCCGCACAGCAGACGTGCATTACTTTTTGGATTTTGAAGGGTGTAAATGGATCATCAGCGCTCTCCTTTTTTTATTTCTTTTTACCCCAAACATGCACTCAGCAAAACTTCCTCCTGCAGAGCCACGCAGTGCTGTTTTTAACCAAGATCGAGTTCAAGCTTTCCTGTTAAGGGTTCCCACTTCCTGTGTTCACAGAGAGAGGAAAAAAAAAAAAAAAAAAAATCATGTCCTTCAGTTTCTGGATCCCATGGTCCATAATGATCTGATCTCTGTCTCCCATAGGCGGGCCGTTGCTATGGCAACCTGATGACGCTCTGAGGAAGGACGTGAGGGGGAGAAAAAAGGGAGGGAGGCAAAAGGGAGATGAGGAAGAAGGTAGCTGCACCGAAGATTGAGTACGATTGAGAGGAGGGCTTACTCTGTTTTTCAAAAAAAAAAAGAAAAAAAAAAAAGGTGCATGCCATCTTTTCCTTGTGCTTCACACAGAAAAGCAGTTTAGAAACTATCTTTGGAAGTGGATGAGCCTCATGCATATGTATGTGTGTGTGTGTGTGTGAAGGGGTGTGATCTTGGATGGGTATTCACACACACACTCACACACACACACACACACACACACACTCACACAGTATGAAAGGTGTGTTTTTTTTAAAAGGCTGCACAGATGAACACGAGAATGTGATTTTTCTGACCCGGCAAAAAACGAGTCAAACAGAGCTCGGAGAGAGAAGATCACGTGCGGAGGACATGTCCCCTCCATCCTCCATCCATAATGGCTCCTACACCCCTTTCGCATGGCTCTCTGCCTCCTTTTGCTGTTGCCATAGCGACCACTCGGGGAAACAGACTCAACACAACTTACTGACAAAAAAAAGAAGAAGAAGAAAAAAAGAAAAGCCCCTTACATTTTTTTTTTTTTTTACCTTTTGGATGTTAACTGCTCTGAAAATGAAGCTGAGACTTGGTTGAGCAGCAGCAAACATTCATCTTCTTCTTCTTCTTCTTCTTCTTGTTTCTCAGTTAAAAACTGAGAACAGATTTACAGAGTCTGCACAGCTTCTTCCTTGATTTGTAATTATTTTTGTGGTGCATGGGGAAGTTTTGCACAACACAGTAACTGCACATAAAGTTGTCCCATTTCATTTGCATTTCATTTAATTTGTTTTCTAAGTTTTTGCTTTATTGTGTGATAATGTTAGGAGTGTGTGTCTGTGTGTGTGTGTGTGTAGACATCTGAAGTGTCTCTTGATTTTGTCAATAATGCTGTTTAGCTATAACACACCTGGTTAGAGGTGAAATATATCCCAAGGTGCAATAATGACACTGGTGACTCGTCTTGTCAGGATCCTAGACGATCTTTGTCTTTACCTTCCGTACACAATAGCATTCTTTCAGTGAACACGACCGGCGCTAGGACCCAGGGCGGGCGCCGGGGGAAGTCCTCTGCTGCTGGCGGGGCAAGGCAGAGCACAGAAACACACACACACACACACACGTCCACGCACACACACACACACACACACGTATACACAAACACACACACACCGAGCTCCTCTCACAGAGGAGAGAGAGAGAGCGCAGAGAGGGATAAACAGAGGGAGAGAGAGAGAGAGACTATAGGAACGCAGCGGATCGTGTGTGTGTGTGCGCGCGAGCGCGTGTGTGTGTGTGTGTGTGGAGGTACGCTCGCTCGGTGGTTAGAAACGACTGGCGGGGCGGATATGGAGGGGCTCGGGAAAAACGCTGGGAACTGACCGAGCACCGAGACGAAGAGAGGGGGAACGAGAAGAGAGAGAGAGAGAGAGAGAGAGAGGGAGAGGAAGGACGGACGGACAGCACGGAAGGAAGGAAGGAAGGAAGGAAAGGAAAGGAGGAGAGGAGGAGGAGAGAGAGAGAAGTGTGACAGAGGAGAGGAAGATTGTGAAGAAGGGGCTCGTCTGGAACACAGAAGGATCCTAAGGTGACTTTATGGGGCTTTCATGGCTGCATGCGGGGTGTGTGTGTGTGTGTGTGTGTGTGTGTGTGTGTGTAGAGAGGGGGGCATGTGTGTGTGTGTGTGTGTGTGTGTGTGTGTGTGTGAATGCGTGGTGTTGACATGTGCTGCATGGCTCTGCACTTTAAAGGGAAGAGTGGAGGTGTGTGTGTGTGTGTGTGTAGAGAGAGGGGGCATGTGTGTGTGTGTCTGTGTGCAGCCTATATATATATGTGTGTGTGTGTGTGTGTGTGTGTGTGTGTGTGTGCGTGTGAGAGAGACTTTTTAGGGTTGTTTTTCCACCAGCTAAAAGGGGCCAAAGTGTGTAAAGCGAGCCGAGCTGACCGCTATAAACTGGAGTGAAGGGATCAAAAGGAGTGGATACTTTTTAAGGGAACGGCGTGATCCCATTCCAACACACACACACACACACACACACACACACACACACACACACAGAGCGACACACACACGCACGCTTCTCAGGTAGGCTACTTTAAGTTGAGCTTAGAGAACAACTCTTTTGCACTCCCTTTCCTTCTCTCTCTCTCTATGTGTGTGTGTGTGTATGTGAGTTTTTAGTGCAGCAGGTAACACACACACACACACACACACACACACACACACACACAATCTTTGGTCGCAGGTTGCAAAGGAGCAGCACTGGATGTAGGCTATTATTTTTGATTCCGGAAAGCTCGGTTGACATTGAACGTGGCTTGATAAGTAGTAGCAGCTTTTTATGTGTGCGTGTGTGTGTGTGTGTAAATGAGTGTGCGTAAACATGTGTGTGTGTGTGTGTGTGCCATAGACGGCAAACAGGTTGAGGAAGGCAGATCTGATCAGACGCACAGCAACAGAGGAGAGAGCGTGGCACAGGCTGAGCAGCAGCACATTGGATTACACACAGACGAATACACACACACACACACACATGCACACACACAAGCGCCGTGGCCAGCAGAACAGCTGGGAGAAATGTGTGTGTGTGCGCGTGAGTGTGTGTGTCAGTGCCTGAGAGCGTTTCACTTAATGCATGCGTCTGCCGTCGCACGTGCAGGACTGTTTGCTTTTCTATTATCTTTCTTTTGCTACTGTGTGTGTGTGTGTGTGTGTGTGTGTCTGTGTAAATATGTATGTGCGGGGAAAAAGAAATGTTCTGTCATCTCTTCAGACAGACGGCGTGTGTGTGTGTCTACCTCCATCTCTCCCCTCCCCTGGTCTGGAGGCAGCAGGAGGAGGAGGAGGAAGAGGAGGTGGAGGAGGAGGTTTTTTATTTTTTTATTTTTTATATTTGGTGGATGGGGAGGGAGGGGGAAAAAAAAGCAGATCAGATGGCCGAGAATCAGGCAGATGAGAAGATTAATTCCAGTCGCGAGAGATGAAATAGAGACGGAGAGTAAGAAAAAAAAAAAGGGAGGGATGATGGAGGTTTTTAAGGGACAGCAGGAGGAGGAGGAGGAGGAGGAGGAGGAGTGAAAAGCAAAGCGGAGGAGATGGAGTGAAGGAGACGGGGGCTGACATGCTCTCTCCGGGAGAGCTCATTCATAATTCACCTCCGTGGCAAACGTTCATTCACATATTGACCCCCCATGGCTGCGCTCAATGGAGTTCTCGCCCCTCCACCTCTCGCTGTCTCTCAATGGACGCCCCCGTGGCGCCACGTTCAGTTAGCCCGCTTCTCTTTCACTTTGGAGACAGTTGAGATTCTGACAGGAAAAAAAAAAAAAAAAGAAGCCCGCACTGTTCTTGTTTGGTCCTTTACGGCTCCTTTTGACACGGGCACTTTTTTTTTTTGTCTTCTTCGTCGTCTTCTTCTTCAGTCGGACGCTTCTGTCGTGGGATTGAATTGTGTAAATTGAATATTGAATTCAGACTCCACCCCAGACGCAGATAATCGGTATGGATGGCTCGGTGGGTTGGCGCTCTCAGCGCTCAACTGTTGTTGGTCGGATTTCCCTCAACACAGCTAAAACAGCCCGTAATGGATCTATAATTCATGTGTGAATGAATTGAACCGTCTGTGTTCTGAATAAAAGCATCAGAGAGGTTTTTTTTTTCTTTCCTGGATGCCGGAAGCATGATTTATTCAACGTAAATGCTCAAAAGTGGCTGTTTTTAATATTTCTGATTGTGTTAAGCAGCGTCTGGAGCTACGCTGAATCCCCCGCCGCTGCGCGCAGGTCAGCTGTGGCCCCTGAGCCATATGGTCTGTAAAATGCACAGTCAGAAAAAAAAAAAAAAAGAAGTGAAGTGCAGCGAGAGGTAAACACTACAGGAGTGCGCCGTATCAGCAGAAGTTGTAAAAATATCCAGACTTCTTGACTTTTTGGGGCTATGATGGACTCAGTGTGCAGTGTGCTGACATCACGGCGTCGTCGTATCGTACAAGTGAGTTAAACGCGCAGTGATGTAAAGATGCAGAGTGGAGCGCCTCTGTCTTTATGCGGTACATCGTGGTTAACTGCCACCGCCGTCGTCTGGGGTTTTATTCCCACCGGATCCAAGCACGCTAAATATAGCTAAACTAATTAAAGGTACCCGGCCCCTCTCTCCATAAAGAACAAAAATCTAAAATTAAAGCTGCTCTAGTCGTTAAACATTCAGTGCTGGATCAGTAAAAACTTGCTGATGAAATAACCTCGTCCATAAACAGACAAACTTTATCGACAGTCCCAAAAACTTTTATCTCACGGATCGCTGTGACCTGAAGTCAAAGGTCGCCTGGCCGACCAGAACATTCGTAGGCTTTATACAAAGGAGTTACGTATCTACTTAGCTTTGTCTTTCATTAGCCTGCCTCTAGTAAGCCCTGCCTGTCGTTAGCTTTGTTTTTTGTTAGCTTTGGTTTTTGTTAGCCTTGGTTTTTGTTAGCCTTGGTTTTTGTTAGCCTTGGCTTTTGTTAGCCTTGGTTTTTGTTAGCCTTGTCTGTCGTTAGCTTTATTTTTTGTTACCCTTGCCTGTTGTTAACTTAGGTTTTTGTTAGCCTTGCCTTTCGTTAGCCTTTTCTTCTGTTAGCCTTGGTTTTTGTTAGCCTTGCCTTTCGTTAGCCTTTTCTTCTGTTAGCCTTGGTTTTTGTTAGCCTGGCTTTTCGTTAGCTTTGCTGGTCAATAGCTTTAGTTTTTGTTACCCTTGCCTGTTGTTAACCTAGGTTTTTGTTAGCCTTACTTTTCGTTGTTAGCCTTGCTAGCTTGTCCCCTTGTGACATAAGAGGGCGATCGCAGAAACACAAAACTTGTATTTGTAGTTGAAAAACAAACAAACTCTGTATGTCAAACACAAAAATTTGGTAAAAGTTGTGAATCAACCTGCAGTTTTTATTTAGTTTAACAAAGCTGTGACTTTTCATTGTGATTCAAAAGTAATCAATGGAAAACATTCAAATATTAATACAATAATAATGACAGAAACAAACAATACATATTTATCAAGCCAAGTTCCCTCCAAAATATAATAACATACCCTTCGTGGGAAGGAAGAATGTGAAGTAAGTTTACAGCACCTCCTCAATGTTTTTGCTAATTAGCCGAGCTAGCGGTATTCTGTCATGCAGTTAGCTTCAGGTAATAAAACAGCTAACACAGCTCTCAGATTTTTACACGGCGCGTGTCTCGTCTAGTTTCATGCCACCCAGCAAGTTTCATGTAATCCAACATGTCCGCGTGCAAACACTGGGTGTGTTTTTTTAATCGCTCGCTGCTGATATCGGCCTTCCCTCTACATATCTCCTAAGATAAGTAGCGTTAGCCTGATACCAAGCAAGCAAGTGCTTTGAGTAAAAATATATGTGGGTCCAAAATGTCAAATATGTGAGTTACTTAATGAGTTACATTAAAAAAAAACTTCCTCTCACAGTGTTTAAAACTCTGAGTTGACAGTGAGCGGGGAAGAAAACAGGGTGTTTTTTAATACCGCTGCTTTATCGTTTCTTGTTCCAGCCTCTGATGGGAAGTGGCATTCGATTTGCTCTATAATAAAGAGAGGAAAATGTGCAGGACAATAACTTAAATATATGACTTTTGGTCTCGCATTGCATTTCTTTCTCTATAAATCAGCTGGATTATGCTGCACGGGAGATTTTCCCACAATCTTTGTTGCTCCGCCACTTTTTTCTGTTTGGTTTTCAGAGCGATTAGCTAATAAGCTTGCGGTCACAAATCAATTTTTTAATAAGTTTTTTGTTTTTTATAGGTGACCTGTGCCTGTCAGGTAATGATTCACGTGTTAAAACAACCAGGAAAGAAAAGAAAAAAAAACAGCCAGGTTTTAAATTTGCAGTGGAAACACAGCCGGGATAAGTGGCCAAGATGGCTCAGAAGAATAATGCTCCTCTGTATCCCCCAGGTTATAATTGTCTTCAATAGGCCTCCCGCTGATTTGAAATGGACTCATTGTCCACAGTGCCGGGCACCTCTGCTCAATTAGCCTCTCTGTACTCAGCCGTGCAGAGCTGCTGCTGCTGCTGCTGCCGGTCGCATCCTCGCACCGTGCCGCGCAAATGGGGCACTGACACGCGCATCGAAAAAGACGTCAGCTGGTGTAAAAATAGAGCTTATAAATGGGGGGAAAAAGTGTTTTATGTTTACAAGGGGTGATGTCATGTTTGGTGTAGATCCATAGCTGACGAATCAGGAGGGCAGCTGTGGCGAGCATCGGCCTGCTCGGCTCTGGCGCGGCTATCTGGTCGGTTTTCCTTTTAAAGGAGCAGAGTTCAAGGAGTTCTGGTTTGTGTGTGTGTGTGTGTGTGTGTGTGTGTGTTGTTTTCAGCGGCGGAGGCATGCACACGGTGACGCTGCTCTGGTTGCCAGGCAACACAGGAACGTGGGTGGAAGGATTTCCTGTCCTTAGGAAGCTTTGTTTATAAGTGGGGGGGAGAGAGAGAGACTGAGTGTGTATGTATATGCATGTGTGTGTGTGTGTGTGTGTGTGTGTGTGTGTGTGTGTGTGTGTGTGTAGTTCAGTGTGCATTTCAGCAGTATGCTTGAGTGCTTGTGTGTTTTTAATGCACTCTCTGCCTCAAGTTAAAGTGCGAGAGAAAAGTCACTTAAGACACACACAGACAGACACACACACACACACACTCTCTGTATACAGTGTGCACACAGAGGAGAGGCAAAAAAAGGCCCTTTCTAGTCTGTTGAGTTGGATTTGCGTTGCATAACTCCTCCAGCCAGGTCTGCTCGCAGCGCTCTGTCTCCTCCTCTTCTACCCGAACACTCTCAACATGTCACGGCCGCCCCGCTCACGCCAGGCCGCCTCCCGCTAATGATGTCATCAGCATGCCTCATTTTATGTCTCCTCTCACACATGAGATTGCAATTATGTGTTCTTGCCCCGCATGCGATCACACACACACACACACACAAACACAACACACACACACACACAGCGTGTCTGTCCTGCAGGCGTTGGACGCCGTGATTACGTAATTTGACATTGAGTGAATGGGATGACGTCAGCTTGGCTCTCTGTGACTCGCCTGTCTTTCTGGCCAGCTACAGTGATGTCATAAGTGGATGCAGCCATACACTGTGTGTGTGTGTGTGTGTGTGTGTTGGCATGCATAATCGTGTGTGGAGACAAAAATGACCTCAGGAACCATCTGATTTATATAATGTGTTTACTCCTCCTCCTCCTCTTCTCCCCTCGTCGTCCCCCCTTAAAGTGAACAGACTTCACAGCTAATATTTCCTTTAGTGTTCTGTGCGTGTTGTTTTTAGCAACGCCAGGCGGTCGGAGACGCTCGTGCAACGCGAGCGCGCAGTTTGCAGCCCCTCGCGGGCGGCTTTCTCTTTTTGGAAATGGATATCCCAGTGTCTCGCAACTGGTAACTCCATCGCCCTCGTGGCCCCCTCAGTCTGCGACTGTCTGACCTTCGCTGATTCTTATCCCGGGTACTCGCCAAAAAAACAATCGCAGGCAGGCAGCGAATGAAAGGAAGAAGGATGTGATGCGAGGGGGTCGTCTCCGCGGATATACTGTACGTGCCAGTTTCTTATTTTAACAGAAGGAAAACACAGCGTCATGGAGGTAGAGGAGCGATTTGGTGGTCGGGCTTCTTAAGCGCTCCACAAAAATATCTGTTTTTAGCTCAGGCACAGAGGAAGAGTGCTCTATTTGTGTCTTGAGTTGAACAGGCCGCCTGTTGTGTTCTCCAAGCGTTGTGGTTGAAACTCTGAACATCAGCCAGCGTTGGATGGGAGAGCTGGGAGGTTTTTAACAGACCTGAACACACACACACACACACACACACACACACACACATAAAGAGACGCACAAACACTTTTTTCTTTTTGTCTTTCTGCTGTCCTCTCCCACTTTTTCTCTCTCCAACCCGCAAACCCGACGGAAACCAAACCTCACGGTGACTTAACGGTTCAGAAACTCTGCAGCAACACACGTACACAAACAGTTTGAACACAAACACAAAATATGCAGATTTTCTCCCCCTAATAACCTGATTAGCGTTCGCTCCGTCCGGCTAAGACCAAAACCACAAACACTCTACTGTACGTTCCCACTCAACACATACACACACACACACACACACACAGCTTAACACTGAGCAGGATGATTTGACACACACACACACACACACACACATGTGTGTAAATAAACACAGAAAAACAAAAGCCACACATAACCCTCGAGGTCATTAACAGCACAAGGAAATCAGAGATGCCTTCCAAATGATGTCTGGACGTCATTTCAACAAGTAACAGTTGGACGTAGACACACAACTCCAGTAATTGTATACATATGCACACGAACACGCACACACAAACACACACACATGCACACTCTTAACCCCCCCACCCCCCAGGAGTCTTAGGGCCTTAGTCAGCGTCTGTGTGTCCATGCGTGGGCCTGTTCCCTGGCAGTG
Source organism: Sparus aurata (assembly GCF_900880675.1). NCBI lineage: Eukaryota > Metazoa > Chordata > Actinopteri > Spariformes > Sparidae > Sparus > Sparus aurata. The sequence continues at coordinate 27,502,595 of NC_044208.1, read as the reverse complement.
TGAGGGGAAAAAATACCTTCCCATATGATGTAAACACCAAAGTCCCTGAGTGTGTGTGTGTGTGTGTGTGTGTGTGTGTGTGTGTGCTTGTAGGCTTTTATGTGTGCGCGTGTGTGTGTGTGACTGGCATTCTCCGAGATAGGATTCGCTCCCTGTGACAGTTTTCCAAATTATTCCACAACACTGTGCACTTTCTTTTTAAAGATAAGTTTCTCTGCCATCTCCGCTTTGTTCCACTGCACACAGTGGAAAGAGACGGAGGAGGCAGACGGGGCTGACATGTGACATCACTAACTAAAGCGAGGAAGTGAGGTAAAGAAAAACAAGACGCCGGTTGCTTTTGACTCAATTTAAAAAAAAAAAAAAACGGCTTTATATCGATTTTGCGACGGTTGAAGCGCGCGCGGCATTTTTGTTTTGAGGAATGCTGAACGAGTGAGCTTCATTACTTTGACTGTTTTAGAGAAAATATAATTACAGAGGAACCTCGGTTGATTCTTTTCTTTTTTGCTTTGGTACATGACTCACATACTCAACAATGTGTAATGTGGGTTTTGTAAGCTGGCTGTGCTCGTCGTCGTAATGCAGCTGATTAGCAGATCGGGGCTAAAGTGATGCAGCAGCAGTTACATTCTGTTTGTCTGTCGCGTGAGTCAAGATCCAAAAACACTCGCTCGGACTACATTTCCCATGATGTAACTCATCAGCATCCCCCCCTTCCCTCCTCCACTAGTCTCAGGTGTTCACTGGCTCCAGCTCTGACTGGCTGTGACGAAAAAGTGCACGTGGACACGCTAAATGGCACCAGACGCGACGCTGTGACGCGCTGAAGTGAAGGAACGTTGGCTTGTTCGTTGCCTTTGTCGGGTGCATCTCTCACTCCTTAACCACTTCCGTCAAGCATAATGTCTTGTGTAATTAGTCTGATGAGGTGCACGATCCGCTGCTTTCTACTGTGAGCTGTATTTCCTGTATGTTTGTGATGGCGGATGTACGCGGACCCTGATGACATCATCAGGGTGGACAGAGGGCCGTGCAGAAGGACAGAAGCACTGTTTTCCTGGGCCTTTATCCCAGTCGGAGCCCTTTTAATATCGTTTAATACGGTATATCTGCCAACACTGAGTCTTTGGCAGATACAATACCGAGTCGGACACTGCAGCCTTCTGAATTCAGCCCAACTAGAGGTCTCGGTTCAGTAATACGAAGATGATTAGCCTCATTACCGGTATGATATTAATGAAAGATAAACTGATGCAATCGGCTCAAGAGAAGACGTGGGGAGAGTTGTCGGGACGACTTTCAGCGGTGTTACAGAGTGAAGTTCAGTTGGAGCAACAGATTAATACGCTTCGAGGTTTATCAGACAGTTTCTAAAGCACACAGACAGGATTTTAAAACACAGCAGCGGCTTTTTGACCTTTTCTTGACGTTCACAAGGGTATAACACTCTGTCTGGCCATATCACGGAGGTGCTAGCTTAACTTTTTTCTGGCCGGACAGCCATGCATTTGTTTCGCTGGAGCCCTCTGCATGCACACAAGCAATGTGCCGAGGAGCTGGCTGTGTTTTTTTTCACACTGGGGTCAAATCAAGTCAAGACTAGAGGATTTAGTTTACTGTCATTTTCTTGCATTCATTAAAAAAAGAAAGGTGAACTGCTGCTCCTCCCAGCCCACAGCAGTGTAACCAAAAGGATTAAAATAAATATATTTCATGTTTTTTTTTTTTACCTAGAAACGTTGCTACAGAAGCCCAAAGTTGTCTTCCAGCTCAGTGTTGATGATGTGAGACACCGCTGTGCACAAAGGGATGGAGGCAGCGAGGACAGGAGCCTTGTTCCTGTGATAACCTATAAAGAATTCAGTGCACAGATGGGCTCAGCTACCTGCAGTCCTGATGAAACACACTTTTTCTCGGTTGTACTCTTTTTTTTCTTCCTGTTACTGTATTCTGTGTTTGCTAACGTTGACCGCGGGGGCTTGCTTTACAGGGCTTCACAGGGCCGCGGGGGTATGGCAAGCCTCCAGGGACAATATTGGACAACACGGAAAAGTAAAGAACGAACTACATCAGCTCCGGTTAATGAGGAGCTGCAGCTAATGATTATTTTTCATTATCGATTGGGTTGATCGTTTAGGCCGCGTTGCACTAACTAGGGTGAATTAAAGAAAACAGATTAAATTCGCTGTCTAACTTTGAATTATGTTGCACCGAACTTTGATTAAAATCCAGAAAGATCTGATCATTTAAAACCCCAGTTTAATTTTTTACTCTAAACCTGGATTCAGTTTCATTCTGTTGCATCATAACGTTATACTCTCACCCTTTATGAATTTAGCTTGTACATGAAGAGCTTTAACTTCTTTAATGGATTGAGAAATCAGATTAATGAAGTTTAATGATGCTGCTGAATTTGTGTCAAGAACGTTGAACGGGAAGACCGGACCATCCATCAAACAGGGCAGTGAAAGAAATGCAGCTCGCTAACTAACATGGCTCCATAAATGTACCAGCTTGGTGCGGTGCGGTCCGATTCGGCCTGTCAGTCCAGCGTGGCCTCGTTTTTAACCGACGAGTAGAATATATTAACGGCTAAACACGCTTTCTCGCTGCAGTGTTATCAAGAAATAAAATGCACATTTCTTATTAAGTCTTTCACAATAAAAGTCCCCTGCTATTCAGTCATTTCAAAGCTTTTATTATGAAGCAGAAGCATCTGGAGATGTTGGGTTTTCACCAGCGTTTACTTAATAAGACTCCTGAAACAGCTGAAAACGTAGAGGATGAAACTAACTTGTTGCCAAGCTAGCAAATAAAGAAGCATTATATTAAAGTTACGGAGCAGCTGAAAGAAAAAAGGTTTTCCCCGCCTTTATAACTTTAAATTATTTTATTAAATTGTGTAGCATCTCCATGTTGACTAACCTCCGCTTCATTGTGTTTTACATCGGTTAACTCTGGTTTTACTGGAGATTTCTTTTATTTTTTATTGTGCAACAGAGCTTTATTTTAAACCTGGATTGTAAAACTACTGTTGCTCTAAAGAAATTGTTAGAAGTCATCACAGTTACTCAAAGCTGCTGAACGATGCCTTCAAATCGCTTCATTTATCCAACCAACAGTCCAAAACCCAAAGACTGTACTTACTTTATGACAAAGAAAGCAGTAAATCCTTTCATTGAGGAAGCAGGAACCAACAAATGTTGGATGCTTTTGCTTAAACCATTGATCAGTTATCAGAGTAGTTTGCCTTCGATCGTCTGCTCGCTGCAGCTCTAAACTGAACAGAAGTTTGCTCAGAAGTCTTGGCTTTTTGTTGTTAAATGTGTTGATTTCAAGCCTAAAGCTGATTTAAATCAAGTGCACGAGTCACATCTCGTACCGCTTTCGAACAGGAGCACAGAGCAACCCTCAGCCACGACTGCGAGTTATCTCTTTACACCTGTGAGCACCAGTCGCTGCACATTAACAAGCTATATAGCGTGCAGCTCGCTGTACCCTTTTGCTTTTTTTTTCTTTTTTTTTCTCGCTGCGGCGCGCTAACAATGGTGCAAGATTTATGGTGTCCTATAATGAAGCGGCAGCACATTCAGCACATTTCTGCAGAAACGCCGAGCGCCAGGTGCAAAACAATCATCGAGTGTCGACGTATTCATCATAACTACATTCAGATCTGGTCAACGCTGGAAATGATATGTGCCGTGTGCTTGTTGCTAGGCAATTTTGTCACAATACCCCCGTGACCTTCCGACCCTGCCAAGTCTGGTGTTACTGTCCCCGTCTCACACTCGTGTGCGTAAGTGTGTTATCTGAGACGATGGTGCGACTGCCGCATAGCAACTGAGAACAGCTGTGATTTCCACCGTCGTTGGGACAAGTGTGTGTGTGTGCCTGCATGTGTGTGTGTGTGTGTGTGTGTGTGTGTGTGTGTGTGTGTGTGTGCAGTTTTGTTTGTGTGCGTTTACGTCCGCGTGAAGCCGCCGTCACTGCTCACACACACACACACACACCCGCAACAACATAATATGGCACGCTGTCACTTCCACAGCGTGATAGCGGCATCGACTCAATCAGCCAAAATGCACCCACCCCCCGACACACACACACACACACACACACACTTACACACACTCAACCCTGTTGTCAAAATCGCAGCCGAAAATAGAGAGCAGAGGGAGCGATGGAGCAGTCATTTCCCTGAAGATCCATTCATGTAAAATACTGTTATTCAAACCTCCCTCCCCCTTATTCAATAGTCTTATTCATCTCTCTCTTGACTGCAAAACCAAACACGCCTTGTCTTCTGCTTCCCAGCAAGAGCCTTTGTGCCCGCGCACACACCAGCCCTCCAACGTGTGTGTGTGTGTGTTTTCTCCGCTCTCCTCCACGAGAGGAATGTCCTTGGCCTGTCCGACCTGCGTGCTCCCACTGAGCCCTCCGTCAAACACCTGGGGCGGGCTCTCCCGCGCCGCTCCAACCAATCGGCAGCGCCGGCAGTTAATGACATCAGTTAGCGGAGGATCTTTAGGACCGGCCCCTCGAGGTGATTCGTCTGAGAGAGAGTGCTCTTATTGTTATGATGATTAAGTGTTATATGAAGGGCTATCAGAGGAGAGCCCCTTAATGAAAGTGGAGCACAGAGAGCAGAGGCAGCAGCAGCGGATGCGGCGGCGGCGGAAGAGCTGTGGAGAGCTACAGAGGGAGGCAGGGAGAAACTGAGCTCCGAGTACAGAAGCGAGAGAGGAGGATGGTGGTGGGTGTGTGGGTGGGGGGGGATCAGGAGAGTTTAAGGTGGGAGAAGACAGAGATGGTGAGAGGAAGGGAGAGCAGGAAGGGGAGCGCGGGGCTGAATATTCAGCAGCTGTGTCCAGACTTGCTGACTCTGGGTGTTCATGCTCTGAATGTGGCATGAGAGGCAGACGCAAGGAAACCGCTGTGAAAAGAGCAAAAGGAGAAGGAGCGGAGAAAGAGCGAACAAGTGCATGTACGGGGGGGGAAAGAAAATGCATACAAATGTGTGTCGGATTGTGTTCTGGTTTCTTACGCGCGCGTGCATCTGTGCAGGAGTGCAAGCGTGAGTTTCCCCTCGCTGTTCTGTAAAAGAGTGGAACGCCCTGCCTCAGAGGAAAATTCCATCTTCAGCTGCTCCTACGCGTGTTGTAAATCATCAGGCTGGGATGTCCAGTGCATCCAGTTGTTTTGTGAATAAGTGGGTCGTCATTTAGCCTGTTTTTCTTGTATCCAGCGTTCCCTTCGGCCCGTGCTACATTTTTACTACATTTCCCAGAATGCCTCTCGACACCCCCCACTCTTTCCCCCCACACTCGAGAATGTGCCTTAACTTGTTGACTTTCAGCTGCTGCTGTGCAGACGTCTCCAGAGTTACAGCACAAATTCTTCTCCAGACTAGGAGAAGTTTGTCGCCACCTTTAAACACGGCGGGTCTTGCGGTTGCAGTGCATTATGGTCCACCATGAGCGCTGTCAGCGGATACAAACGCGCGAGCACGGCTCCTCGGCGATGGAGGGTTCAGCTGGAGAGCTGCGGTGTCTGATCGTGTTTCACAGGCTTGTGCACACTTACAAGAACACGATTATGTAAACACTGAAGATCTTACTTTTATTTGCCTGTCTAGTCGATGTTTTGTCTCCACGGCTCAGCTTCACTTAAGAGCAGGGACTGAAATTAACTTTTAAAGTTGGAGATGAGGGACGGGAAAGCGAGGTGTGTTTACATGTCACGAGCCATGACACTAAATAGATGGTTAGATGGGATGATTCTTGCAGGATTTGAGGGTCAGGTTCGACTCGATATTCATTTGAATGTGATGCGTGTTGACATTGCTGTGGTGCCAAAAAGTAAAGATAGGTTGAACTTGGCTGAACCGTAGCTGAAACCCCAAAACAATGCCACCCGGCAAGGTGCTGTGCTGGCAAATCAGATAGGTGCAAGCACCTATTCTTGGCAAATAACTTTGTGACACGAATGCTGGATTCCTGCTGTCTACCCTGCAGTTGTCTGGAGAGTTAGGGTCATAGATGAGCACCGGCCGAGGGTGAATATCTGTGTATTCCATCAAATCATGTATAGAAGGCATTCAGCTATGTCATCTTGCACAGAAAGTTTGTGGTGGTGCAGAAGTCCTGGGTTTACATCCCGGCTGGGGAAGGGCCTCACACGTTCTCCTCATACATGCATTGGTTTTCTCCACCATCACAACACTGTACATTAGGTTTATTCCCCAGTCAGTGCTTGACCAGACCAAGGCCCTCGCTTAGATCCGGAGTTGCTATCGTGTTAACAGCACCTGCCGCCTCCCACCCACAACCACTTAACCCCCTTTATTTTCTCCTAGACCTGCTCCAGTTAGCTCGTCTTTAAGTGGGCATGTTTGTGCTGTGCTTAGGGTTAATGTGAGAGTGGGTGTGTCTTTGAGTTCGTCCGCAGCCAACAGATGGACCCTTCTCAGTTTATCCAACAAACCGTTACTATCACTGGCATTCATTTGGCAGCGGGCAGATGGAAACTTCAGACTCTGCTCCGGAGTGTATGTCAGGCAGGATTGAGAGAAGACGCCCGTAACACGAGCTGCGAGCGTACAACAGGAGGTTTGAAATAACCTTCCGAAGTAATGCGGCAAAAGCTAAAAGGGATATAAAACTGTTGCGTCGGAGCTCAAGCAAAAAAAGCTCGATCGTGTTCCGCCGTAATAAAAAAAGGCAGCAGAAGTGGAGCCAGATAAAAGTTTCCCTCCTCCTTCCTCAAGAAATCTCCAGCTAACGAGGAAGCTTCCCCCCCCATATATATGTTTTTTTTGCGCTGGCAGCGAGGATGCCAGCCCCCCCACCTCTTCTCCCACACATCACCCCTGGCTAAAGGAATGTAGCGGAAAACGAGGGACTCGAGATAGAAGATCAGAGGCCTTAATACGAACCACATTGTGCGCGTTGTTCTCCTGTTTCCCCATCTCCTGTGTTCTCCGCATCAGGAGTGAAACAGCCTTTGATGAATATCTACAAAGAGATTTGAGACTTATAAAGAGCGGCAATTTAGCCAGGTATGTTATCTTAAGCCTGGTAATTTGGGAATTCAATTCACTCATAGGGGGAGTCGGGGGAGCCCGTGGTGTTTATCAGGCCGACTAGCATCGGGTCGGTACATTGAAATGGAGAGTTTCGGGGGCCTATCTAATCAATGACCGACCGTATCTTAAGACTGGGGTTATCGCATCTCTTATCCCTTTTTATTCATGATTCTTTTTCTTTTCTCCTGCATGCATGTTTGCGAGTGCGAGCTGTGGACTGTAACCATGGATCAGGCCCCGTCTCTCCCCTGAGTTACACATCTAATCACGGCGCCATCATTCCTCATCCCTAATTCTGTTGGCAGGGCCTGTCAAACAGCATACGCTGAAAGACGGGGTGACTTTGAAATGCTGCTAATGACCCTAGGATATAACTACCCTCTCTCTTTTTTTACTCCCCCTCACTCTTCCTCTTTCTTGTCCACTCCTGTCATTTACACTCGCGGTCAACCTCTGTCTTGCTTCGCCGCTGCTCTCGGGACGGTGCTGATTAGAAATAGCATGGAAGGAAGGCAGGAAGAGGACACGTGGAATCGCATTTTCGAGAGATGAATCAAAGTGGATGAGGGACAGGCTGAGGAGCAAAGTCGTTAAGAGGTTAATGCGAAGACTCGAGCTTCCGTCCAAATGTTATTTAACCTTTATTTAAACCGGGCAGCCCCACAGATTAAAAAATCGGCTCCATCAAGAGAAGCCCCGGCCAACACGCAGCATCCGGACAAACATAACGGCGAAAGCGAAACACACAATCGAAGCCACATAGCCAAGAGACTACTTTATAAGCTGTCCAATAGGCAACACATCAGCGTCGGACCAGCAGGCTCTCTGCCAAACCTATTTAAATCTTAACTAAACAAAGCAAAGACAGCTCCTTACTGAGTCCGCCACGAGAACCTTCATTAACCGTGTAAACTCTACCCGGAGACTCTGCAGCCAGATCCACGAAAAGAGGAAGCAGGAGAGCCCGAATCAGCTCTGAACTCAGGGGACGGATAACAACAAGTCCTGAGGGGGCACAAACAGACATTTATCAGAGATGTAAGAACAGAACAGAGTACATGTGTCGACCCAGAGTGTACATTTACTGTATGTATTGAGCTGTAGTGGTGAATAAGTGGAGCAGTGGACTTCGGGGCGGCTGTCAGCTCAAAGCACTGGAGGTGACGCTGATGAGAGACCGGTGCTACGGTGGCTAATGCAGGAAGGGCTGATACGTGTTCATAATAAACAACATAATCAAGTGCTAGCAGGAAAAGACTCAACGTTACGAGACAGAACTTTTTAACTGATTCCTCTACCCAGGCTTTTTCTTTTTCCCCCGTTCAGCTTCGATTTGAAACTTTGGTAGTCCGTCTGAGCTTTAACTCTGTCGTACGTATTTTATCCTGATATATTTTCTTTTTGTGAGATGCACACAGCTTAGAGCGCATTTCCAACACGACTCAAACATTCGTAGAAGTCTGAAAATCAAAAAAAAAACACACACGTCTCACATTATCTCAAACATTTCAGGCTCAATGCCCCCCCATGTCCAGAGGCCTCGTCCAGGGCTCGAGTACGACCTGTTTGGAAGGTATTATGCTTACCGTGCATGTTTACCGTGTATGTTTAGCATGCTAGCATTAGCTAAATAGCACTGAGCACAAAGTACGAGCAGGCGATGGCACTCGATGAACACTTGTACCAAACTTTGTGACTTTGTGGGGGATATATACTGGTGACGGTGTGATACTTAGGTTTTTGTCTTTCTTCATTCAACTAAAGAGCACAAAGTTCTTATCAGTCTTTAACTTGTTTGATTTGAATCAGAAGTTGGTCGGCCAAAAATGAAACGAGACCATGAATCTGACCCGACGTGTTATACCAGTTTTGGATAGCTGACAGTTTTTGAAACTGCGTGTTACGGACACATTTTTGCTCGGCGCACAACAAAGTTAAGATATTTGGCATATTTAACTTTGTTTACAGAATGAGCTGTTTGCAGGCGACCTGTTGGGACTGTGCAAAAATATTCCGATCACTAGCTGCGATCACATGCTTTGAGCGTTGCCAGCTCAAAATAAACTTATAAGCATGTAATGTTTTATTTAATTGGATAAAAGATGCACTTAAACCTCTCGGCGAGGTGCTGAAACATGCCGTATGAAGAGCGAGAGCTCTGCGAGTGTGATTCCTCGTGTCGCTTTTCTCCCTTTTCTGGCCCGTTTGTGAGTTTGTAAACAGCCTGAATTTTTTTGTTTTGTCAGCATTCAGCACGCGTTTCAGTTGACATAAGGTATCTTGTGCGGTGTTAAAAACAGCTTGTAGGAGTGGGAGGGAGGAGTGAAGGATGTAAGCAGAGTTGTATCATCAGCAGAAGCGATGTACGTATCGTCAGCAAAGGCAGGCCGGAGAGGACGGTATAGGCATCCTGACAAACTGCTGCCTCACTCTCCCGTCCTTCTCCTCGCACTTTTATCAAATTCCCCTTTTCTCATTGCTCAACAAGAGCACTTTTGTGTGTGTGTGTGTGTGTGCTACAGTCGCCTCTCTCAGCCAAAGGTGAGCTAATAAACTCCTCGATCCTGATATCATCCGAAGCTTGAGCCTGCGCTTGATCAAAAAAAAAAAACTTCTATCGCCAACTTTGAGTGAGCTCATTTGCTTATTGATCCCGATCTCCCATTTCAGCCAAATTTGCGCAAAAAAAAAAAAAAAAAAAAAAAAGAGCAGAGGGAGCCGGAGCAGCCAGAGAGGGCGGACCTTTTTTGGAACCGGACGGGCTCTTCCAGTGGTTGTTGCCATGGTTTTTTGTTTGTCGGGACAAACTGTCGGCCAGTGGCTGAGAGCCTGAGCTGCTGTTTGTTAAAGATAAGTGGAAAAGCCAGAGGGGGGGGGGAGAGAGAAAGAGGGAGACAGACAGACACACAGAGGGAGCACTGCTTCTTCTTCTTCTTCTTCTTCTTCTGCGTTTTGACTCCAGGACATCCAGCTGAAACACACTCACCACCTCAAAGCTCCACCCGCCCCTCAATGTGGGGATCCCGATAGATCACGCTCCCCCTCTTTAAACAGTTCACCGAGCCTTTCTCCTCGGGTTTTTCTGACCCGCGCCCCTCCCCGCCCGCTATCAAAGCTCCATTGGCTGCTTTGATATCGTACAGTGTTTCTGGCAGCCTCCCTCTCTCTCTTTTCTTTCACTTGCTCTCTCTCCGTCTCTCTTTCCTTTCCCACAATATTGTAAAAGAGCAGAGAGCGCCAGCAGGGACCTGCTCACTGTCAGAGAGAAAAGACAGGGAGGCCTTAGAGGGAGCGAGGGAGGAACGGGGGGGGGGAGGAGAGGGAGGAAGAGGCGGTACAGTGAGAGAGAGACTGTTATCTTTCTATCATCATTACTCTTCTTGTTGGCATCTGGTAGCGTTTGGTCAAATCTGAACACAGTAATATATCTGCTGCCTGTAACAGAAGTCTTTCAGAACCTCGTCGAGTCTTTTCAGTTCAGCTTTTTCAGCGAAACAGCTGCTCCGTGTGCGAATCGTCTCGATATAGAACCACTAAGCTCATCGGCTAATTTAAGCTGAACAACAGGGTTTTTTTTTTTTTGGTTTTTTTTTTAAATGCATAAATGTTTTAACAGGAAAATTCTCCAACTGCTAAAATTAACTCGGGCTCGCAAACAATATGCGAGTCACAGTTTCCCAAAGTGACGTCTGCAGACTCGAGGAACGCCAGAGACTCTTCGTTTACCGACACAAGAGAAGCAGCAAATGCACCATTTAAGAAGCTGGAAGCGGAAAATGTTTGACAATTTTTTCCTGAAAAATGACTTAAACTATTGATCGAATATCAAGACAGCTGGAAATCCAATCATAAACTGTTGAAAGAGGAATAATTCTACGTTTCTGGGAACGGTTCACTTCCAAGAGTCAAAGGAAAAGATCTCTAATGTCTGTGTGTTGGTTTGTTGGGTTTGGAGCTGTGGCTGATTAGCTTAGCTTAGCATTAAGACTAAGAAGAGGCTAACAGTTAGCCCGACTCCTCGTTAGAAAGTTGTCAAACATCACTTTTAAAGCTCAATAATGGGCACAATTGATCTCATTTAACACAACTAGGCACATGAACATTTAAATGTGTGATTGCATTTGGATAAAATGAGATACGACATGCTTTATAAAGACTTGTCAAAAGTTTGACTTCTGTGATAACAAAGTGTTTTTAGAGCGTTCTGCTTCTCTAACAAATGATCTTCAGCGCCGGTTCTCCCTCCGGCTTGCAGGAGAACATTATCCAGAACAACGGCTGGGAGTTCGGCTACATTCGTCATTTTTAACCGGTACTAGCAACGATCAGTGCCGGTAAAACTGAGAAACCAGCAACTCGTGTGTTTTGTACGTCAATCGCTGTTTGCTAAAAGAAGCAGATCGAGGATTTGTTGTCTCTCTCAAAATCTGCGTATTTTTAAAAAGATTGGAACCGGATCCAAAACAGAACCTGGCAGTAGCGGCGATGGAAATGTTATTTTTCCAACACATACAGTCTTAAAGCTGCACGCGGTCCCGACCCGGACTGAGTCACTGAGAAAAAGATTGGACCGGCCGAAAGAGCAACCGAGCGAGCGAGTGGCTGAGTGAGCGTGCTCGGACGCGTGATCGCGTGTGCTCGCGGTGTGTCACGGCCATTACCATGGAGGTCTGGAGCCGTCGGGCCTGGGCTTTTTTTAAGCTTGACCTGACTGTCGCAGTCAGACCAGCACACACACACACACACACACACACACACACACACAGTGCACACACACATTATATCCCTGCACTCCACCATGGGACCTCCAGGCTGCACACATACACACAAGTCACCTTCAAGTGTTCACATTCACAACCTCAGTTTGCTTTTGTGCACGTGTGTGTGTCTGTGTCTGTGTGTGTGTGTCTGTGTGTGTGTGTGTGTGTGTGTGTGTGTCTGTGTGTGTGTGTGTGTGTGTGTGTCTGAGCCTGATTGTTGGCCGTCCTCAGAGAGCGAGGGTGAGCGTGACTTCATGATCGCTGGCTGCTGATGAATCATACCAAACTTACTCGGTGTTTGCCTGATGAATGTCTGTTTGCTTTGTTGGTTAGCCTACTTTGGAGAACGGAGGCTGTGTGTGTGTGTGTGTGTCTGTGTGTGTCTGTGTGTGTTGTCTTGAATTATTCACTGACAATATTTGATTTTCTGGCACCATACATTACACGTGTCCTTCCTGAGCGCTCGCCTCTTAGTTACTGTGTGTACCTCGGCTCCTTCAGTTTAAACAGTGCGCTGCTGCTCTCGCTGCATCGGCAGTGGCCCCATTGATGTGTTCTCTGCTATCATTTTTCAATTTGAAAGTTCTGGGGCTCCAGCTCCCCTAAATACACTGTATATTATGTGCTTATTATCTGCTTAGTTAGTTTGCCAATAGACAGAGGGGGGGGTGTTTAATCCTGGAGTAGGAGAAGCTCTGAACTCAAACGTATAACCTTACGGGTGCAGACAAAAGGCTTTTTTACCTATTAATATATATCTATTAATCTATATGCATTAGAGATATGGCTGGTTTTGTACTTTGGACCACATGTGTTATAATAGAGCAGCAACTACCTGCTGTTTTCATCATTGTCCGACTGATTCATGTCTTATTTAGGCTGTAAAATGTTATAAAATCGTAAAAAAACAAGTAAAATAAAAAAATAGCGACGTCTCAAAAATTGCTCGTTTTGTTGGATCAACTGTCCCAAAAAAACACCCAAAAGATTTTCAATTTTACAATGGCATAAAAACAGAGGAAGATCTGCCAACCCTCAACATTTCAGAGGCTGGAATCGAGCCACGCCGCTCTCTCTGGATAATAATGTCAGCGTGTGAGTCCACCACTTTTTGCTCCAGACTGAAATATCCCAACAAATATTGGATGCCAAGGCAATCGAGAAAATCGTTTCTGCAGACAAATCGCGGCATCCCCAGAGGATGAATCCCACGGACGCTGGTAGTCCCCCTGACTTTTCTCTTCTAGCGAGTCGAAGTTGTCGCCGTTCCAGCGAAATAAGTCATCGTCTACTAGATGTCGTGGCGCAGAATCTGGCGCAGACATTCGTTTACCTCTTAGGATGAATTTTAATAACTTGGGTAATCCTTTAAATTTAAAAATAGTCTTTGATTTATGACCGAATACCTGTGAAACTCTGCGGCATTTTGTGTTTGGTACTAATTATCTACTTTTAGCATGTCAAAAACTAAGATGGTGAAACTTGTAGATAAAATACGTGTCAAGCATCAGCATGTTAGCATTTTAGCTTTAGCATTTAGCATCTCAGAGTCTCACAGAGCTGCTAGCATGAGTTTCTGGTGGTACCAGTGAGGTGACGAGGCGTCCTAACATACCACAGCTAATTGATTCGGGGTGAGAGTCACAGGAACGTTCATGATGCGATACTCAAACTATAAACATCAAAACTCAGATGACGTGATAAAAAAATATACTGTATATTAGCATAGTAGCAGCAGTGATAAAAGGTTCATTTCCATCCTGAATTATCCGTCTGAGCATCTCAAGTCTGTTAAATCTGTGAAAATCAAATTTCACTAAAAAAATTCAGCAGCAACCTTCTGAAAAAAAAAAGAAACAGAAAATGATCTGTAAATTGGATTAATCAGTGAATCATCCCGCACTAGAGTATATTAAACCACCACAGACACTGATGAATATTTTATTGGAACGAGACTTTTGTAGTTGGTTTTTCTGAATGTGTGCTTGTCCAGTTCAAACCAGTCCAGCAGCGCTCTGTGCAGACCGGATCGGTCCTCGGAGGCGCGCGGGGGGGAGGAGGAGGAGGAGGCGAAGACAACCCAGCGTGTTGCCAGGCAGCCGAGGGGGGTCAGGAGCAGTCCGCCGGGACGCCGTGACCCCTGACCTCTATTCCATAACTCTTTGCTGCTGCGGATGACATAAAAGGAAGACACAGTCAGACCTTATAGGATGTGATTGGTCCTGCTCTGCTTTTCCTTTAAAGCCCTGTGGAACCCTGATATTTGTCGCCAGGGAGAAGCAGGAAATACCGGGAAAAGGGAGGGGGGAACGATTTCACGGGCTGGAAATGGGGGAACATCACAAGGCTTCCTACAAACGGTGTTGACATATATGTAGCAGGAGTTTATTATTTCCCTGTCTCTGAGAGACTTCTCATTTTTCCCCCCCTGCTTTCTCTGTCGGTCCTTCCTCTCTCCTTCCATCCATCCGGCATATGTGTAGGAGGGATAAAGGTCGTCCTTTTGTCATCAAAACTCCAGATTAGTTTTGCCTCGGTGCATCTGACTCTCTGCTTTATCACTGTGGCCAGAGGAGCCACAAGGTTCAGCTCACCCCCTCTGCAAAGTAATAACTCCTACCAGCCACTATTCCATTCTTCGACACACTATCTCCTACACTACTATTACTACTCCATTCTGGGGGTAGGGGGGATTATTTTCATGGCACTGGCTTTATTGGGCTGTACAGCGGAGACTGACAGGAAAGCGAGTAGCAGGAGGATGTGACACGCAACGTATGTCATGAGCCGCGATCAAGCTGACAAAGTTGTAATAGTCGCTTTGAGTCCGCCGAGGCCCGGAGCGGAGCGTGCAGACGCTGACAGCGCGTCAAGAGCCCCCCCATCTTGGTTTTATTTTAATATTCCTGCATCGATGCGGCGTTGGGTGGCTCTGTAACGTGATGACGAAGAGGGATTTCTTCTGAAAGTCAGTTTGGCTAATATTGGAGCAGGCTCCGGGCACAAGACAAGCGAGATGAAGTGCGTTATTGAAATGTTTCTTCTGGCTTCTGCCTGCGAGTCAGACAGAAGAAGAAGAAGAAGAAGAAAAAAAAGAAGCCAACGAGGGGGGGGGGGGGGAAAGATCTTCTGAGGATTACGTAAATGTGGCGTGTGATTTAGACAAGTATCTGCGAGAGAGAGCATGAATGCAGCGTTGGATGATTAGGCTGTCAATTAGAGCACACGAGTTGGCCGACACCCTCTCTCGGCTCTCAGAGGAGGTTTGCTAACCTTCTCCCCTTTCTGCAGCCTCTGCAGCCTCCGGTCGCTGAGGCTGCAGAGGGTTTTCCGGCAGGTCAGAGGTCAGCGGGGTCACATGGAGGCCAGTGACCGTCTTCAGAACGAGCACATTTTCTGGGCTTTTGAAGTCTTATCTTTAAAATCTCAAACACAAACAAAGCACCTCGTCTGAGTTCACTGAAACTTGAGAGCCGGCTGTCAAATAAGCATCTGTGGCGACCTCTGATCGGAGGACGGGCCGTGTGATTCTGAGTCTCACCCTTTGATTTTTTTTTCTTTTTGTTTTTTGCAGACGACAGCAGGGTGTATTGATATATTGATTTTTAGAAATGTTTTTCTTTTAAATGGCGCACCGTTGTTGGCCGAGGCTCGATCCAGCTGGAGCCAAGCGGCGCAGCGAGGACGAGGACCTTTAGCTCCGTCAATATCTTGTCAGACATGCAGCGACAAAACAAAAACAAATTTAGAAAAGATTTCTGGTTTCGGATTGAGGTGAAATTTGGGTCGGTTGCTTCCTCGAAAATTTAACTTTTCTCAAATTGCGATGGTGTCTTCACTCTCAACTTTAGAAATACTCAGGGTCTGTTTAAAAGCTTTTTCCTGCAGGTTTCAGCTGAATCACACTCTTAGTTGTTGAGTTAAACTCATTGTTTATGGATGGAAATGAGGGCTTAAAGGAGCAGTTCAACATTTTCAAGAAGAGAGGATCTGACAGTTGTAGCTCGTAATCGATCTTGAGTCTTTGCCAATCTCACGATTCAGTTCCAGTTTCTTTGGTGTCCAGATCAGTTCAGTGCAACTGGAGATTGAGATAAATGTTCTGTGGATGTTTCATTTTAAAAAGTTAACAGCATTTATGAATGAAATGAAATCATTTGAATGCATACAACAACAAGAACGAGAGGCGGGGTTGTGCTCCAGTGTGTAATTAACGCAGCCTCTCTGCTGCACTTGTAGCTCCGGGTGAAGCCGCCGTTGTTCAAAACGCCGAGCGATCGCAGGGTTTTCTGAGGTGAAACAGACAGTTTAGCGTACAGTTTCTTCTTCACCGCTGAGTTTGTTTAAGTTGTTGAGTTGTGTGTTGGTCGGCTGCTCCGCTCCGTTCACGTTAACGTCTCCAAGTGACGGCCGTGTTTCTTTGATAACTCTGCAAAACAATTCATCCATTTTCAAAATGATTGTAGTTTCTTCTGCTGGTTACGTCTGAGTTAATCCACTGCCATCATTTATATTAATGCCACTGAAAAGAAGGCTGTTTCACTCGTGGAGGAAGTTGAAATCGGTCATTTCCAGCCTTTTTGTTACCTGGCGGACTCTTACAGAAGCTATATTCATGGCAGCATAATAACAGGAACAATCCGACTTTAAGTGTGCCACCAGCCAAGCGGTCAAGAACGGCGTTTCAAACGGAAAGAAAGCCATTTGCTCTAATTGAATGGCGTCCGTTTGAAAGTCCATGTTAACAGGTTAACAGGGGTGCAGAGAGCAAACAGAAGCGGCGTGGTGCCGGGGTCACAGTGACAACACGACACACACACACACACACACACACACCGCAGATTACGGCTGCTATAAATCGCATCGGTATGCACCGACACTTTGATAGTGTGCTCACAGTCCGATGCACACACACACACACACACACACAAACGCAGAGGGTGGGGGGGGGGGGAACACATGCACACGCTAAGCCAAATGTGGATATGCCAAACAGAGATGAACACAAATCAAAACAAAGCATGCAAACACAAAGAGATCCAGAGAATGAAGACGACAGAGAGAATAGCACAGTCCCATCTGTCAAACAAATGTGAGGATGCTTCTCACACACACACTCTAAACACACACACACACACACGCACGCACACACACACACACACACACACACACACACACACACACACACAGCAGGCATCATTTAGTCTGAACTTGAGCGATATCTGCCTTTGTCCTTTAGCAGTTGGTCCTGAGGGGCCGCTGTAGAAGTTGCATGAAAGTTTGTTTAGAGCCGAGCAAGTGTGTTAAGCTTTATGAGAGCCCATGGGAGACGTGGTGGCACACACACACACACACACACACACACACACTCACACACACGTACACACACTCAGGCACGAGGCTTGGGCGGCAGCTCGCACTGGCCCCAACCAACAGTGAGGAGTTTGTTGTCATAGCAACAGTAAAATGAGATGACTTTACTGTCAGCCGTAATGTTTCATGGCCCCCTTGCCGCTATGGCAACATAACAAGGAGGAGGAAGAGGAGAGAGATGGAGAGGAAGAGCGAGCATCAGAGCCATCTCTGCCTTCCAGTCGGACTCCCACCAGGAACAATGTCACCGCGGTGCCCTCGCCTCCTTCTTAAGACAAACACACACCGTGACAAGCCGCCGTAAACACACACACACACACACACACACACACACACACACCTTGAGAAAGCCTGTCAAACGCCCCTTCCACCTCGCCCATCCCTTTGATTTCTTGTGCCGACTATTTTCAGCTACGGCGCTATCGTCAACCGGGGCAATTTGAATTCATTACGCTCAATGTCAATATTGGTGCAACAACGCCGCACCTCGAGACAGGTACAGCTTGTTGAATGAGCGTATACGCGCTGTCAAGAAAAGTGTGAGGAGTGAAGAAGAAGAGGAGAGGCGATCAAAGACGAGCAGCTCTGTTGAGAGAGAGAGAGAGAGAGAGAGTCGGATGGAGCGGTGGGGGGTGACTATAGGCTGGAGCAACAGCATAGCAGCTATACATCACCAATTCTATATTTAGCTCAGTCCTTCCACTACAGCCTATCAACACTGTTAAACAGAGTTTATCGGTGCCGGTTGGGAAAAAAAAGTGGGAAAAATAAGGGAGACAGACGCACAGAGACGGGAGAGAGAGGGAGGGGGAGAAAAAGAAGAAAGAAAGCATCAGAACGAGAGAGAGAGTGAGAGAGAGAGGAGCCGAGTTGTTTTGCTCTGTTGCCATGGAGACACATCGGCCGGAGCTGCAGCGAGCTGACAGTTGTCACGGCACGGCGGGTTGCCATGGGTGACAGCTGTCAGTCAATCACGCAGAGTGAGGGGACAGATCGGCCGATGATCACCTTGGATTAGAGAGCGATCGCGCCACACAGGGGCCGGCCAGAACATATCTGGACTTAATCCTCGTGTCCTAATGGCGCTGCTTTCTGGTTCGTGCGTGTGTGTGTGTGTGTGTGTGTGCTTCCACAAATGCGTGTGTGTATTCAACCATGTTTGCATGTCTGTGCACGCTTGCAACCTTTTTGTAACCCCCCCCCACCCCCCTCCCTGTTTTGCGAGAATTTGTGTGTGAATGCAAATGTAGCTCTGCACTCTCGCTTGCATGTGTGTCCATGCATCTGTGTGTGTGTGTGTGTGTGTGTGTCCAGACTCTGAAGCATGTTCACAGGGTGAGAGGAGGCAGATTACATTTCGCTGTGGCTGCTGCCGCCCGGGTCCTTCCCACAGCTGTCTGTGCTAGAGGACAATCAAAGTCCCGGTCTGCGAGCCTTCTGATTGTGGTTGTGATACTCGGCTCCAGTCCCCTTCAATTACCGCGCTCTGCCTCGCGTCTAACGAGCACAGCGTTGCTCTTATGTTTCAGAGAATAATGGCCTGATTAGAATTGGGCTGGATTTGAACTCGCTCTAATTTGTTGGGGGGGGGGGGGGGGGGGGGGGGGGGGGGTTGTGTGTGTGTGTGTGTGTGTGTTTTTGGCAAATCTCCCTGATGATCATGATCATCTCTACATCGTTCCCCTGCTGTGGGACTGAGTCTGACCATCAGACGTTATTCGCTCCAGCACTTAAAAGTCGCTTTACACTCGTCCATTGCTCCGAAGACAATAGGCGATAAAGCAAGGGGAATCGTCTCTGCGACCCAACAACTATTAGACCCTGAACGGTACTCGAGTGTGTTATGACAGCAACTCCGTGTAGTGTCAATACTTCTGCTGGTACACTAGTAATTACAGGGTGGTTGTACAAGGCAGGATTTCCTCAACCAATGAAGCACTAAATTTGCCGTCCCGGTCAGAATTGGAGAGAAAGCCCCGGAGTAAAAAAAATGATGATGTATGCTTTTCCCCGTCTCATCTAACGCAGTCTAATTGGGAGTGTGGTCAGAGATCGTGTTGCGTGTCTCCACCCTTTGGCCTTATGTGAGAAACCTACTGGATTTCATGAGCTGACCTTGTTTTTCTTTCCTCCCCTTTCTCCCCTCTCCAGGAGTGAGCCCTGGGCTGGATGGGACCCACCATGCCCCCCAGTAAGAAGGCGCAGAGCCCCAGTAGTGGAGCCAGTGCCTCGCAGGGTATGAGCCCGCCGTACCGGCAGGGGGACGCCGCCACGGCAGCATCCGAGGCGGAGGCGGCCGACCTCTCCCTGTCCCTGTCCGCCTCCTTCTCCAAGGCCGAGGACGAGGAGCTCACCAGCCTCTCCTGGCTCCACGAGAGCACCGACCTCCTCAACAGCTTCAGCCACTCGGGGCTGCGTAGCGTCTCCCCCCTGCAGGACCCCGACGGTCAGCACCCGCGCTCCCCTTCTTCCTCGTCCCCCTCCCCGGACGACCCCCTGCTCGGCGATGCACACTCGGCGTACGACTTGGCGGCAGGGGCGAACAGAAAACCGCCGTACTCCTTCAGCTGCCTGATCTTCATGGCCATCGAGGACGCGCCCAATAAGCGGCTGCCGGTGAAGGATATCTACGGCTGGATCCTGGAGCACTTCCCTTACTTTGCCAGCGCCCCCACAGGCTGGAAGAACTCAGTGCGCCACAATCTGTCGCTCAACAAGTGTTTCAAGAAGGTGGATAAAGACCGGAGCCAGGTAGAGACGTCCGTGTTTGTGTAGAGAAATGTCAGATGTTTGCTTGCTTCCCCTCAGGCTGAGAGCTGGGTTATTGATCTACAATTGGTTTTGTTAATTGATTGATTGGGTTGATTGATGACCTAATGAGGTGAACTGAGCTCAGATTTGACCCTCTGGTTCTTTGTGAGTTCATGTATCATCCTCTGCTTGTATTTCCCAACCCAAATGACCGAATTTAAAAATTCTGGTGCGACGACGATGGTGTGTTATATATCCTGTAATCGAACGTATTGATGAGTATCTCTCGGTTGGGTTCCTTCTAGATTCTGACAGTTTCAGCAAAGACTGCCTTGAAACACGAGACGCCCTGTTGTGTCCTTAAAGTAAAGATCAGCATCAATGACGTTAGCAGGCGTCACCCTTTTTAGATTTGATCTCCATTAGTCAGTTTAATGTCAATCTTGTGATTGATTGTCGCAGAAGGAGAGACTACTCTGCATCGTTTATCGACTTTAAAAAAGAGTGAGTGCCTCCTTCATTTGCCATAAATAGAGTCGGGGGTTCATCTGCAGATCAACAATCCACCGTTAGCTTACCACGCTGATAGATTTTTTGTTGTGCTGACCAGCAACTCCTTCTGTCAGTATATAAAAGTAGCAACCGCTAACTCAGCAGCTAAAGTGGAAAAATGAATCCAATTTTTTGCTTTACTTTTCATGTAGAAAATTTTTTTTACAGCAATTATCAAGCAGTTTTATGGACCACATTCGCTAATTTCGTTTAAATTGTGTCCTCAAAATGAATGACGTCAGCAGGCTTCACCTTTTTTAGATCTTATCAGCTTCAGTCAATTAAATGTCAATCTTGTGATTGATTGTCGCAGACGGCCCAGCAGATCAACAATCTACCGTTAGCGTTAGCTTACTGCGCATTCTAGCTACCGTGCATAGCGCTGACCAGCAGCTGCTTCTGTCATCGCTAACTCGGCAGCTAAAGTGGATAAATTAATCCAGTTTTTTAGATTTTAGATTTTTTTTTTACAGTAATTATGAAGCAAATTTAAAGGATCCCAGTTATAATCAATCTGTACAGTAATTGAGCTCAGCAGCTAAAGTGGAGACAACAGTAGTTTCTTTTGTTTGCGTGTGACAGTAAAACATTAGCTTAGATTATCTCAGCAATCAAAGTGTCTCCTTAAATATTAGGTTATTTACGATATAAAATGTATGTTTGAGGAAAGTAATCGAGCAGTTTTAAGTTGTACCAGCACCATTTTTTGTTTCCTCCCTGACACAGATTCTGACACCTCGGTGCTCAGACTTGTGTGCTCGCGTTTTAAGGAATTCCCCCCAGTATCAATATCAAAACAACTCTAATTTCAAGTATCGCAGTAATTAAGCTGGTTTGTCGCGCAGGGAAAGAGCTGTTTGATCTGTTTTAATCACACGAGCTCTAAACTCTTAAATGAAACACTGATAACATATTTCAGCGGCACAATCAGGCGGCGGTCAAACAAACAGCGTCTCGTGTACATATTAGTGTATTTGCTTCTAGTGTGATATCATTGTTCGCGGTGTGCAGGTGTTTCCACCGTTCTGTTTACATCCTCCTTGGATGGAGCGGTTGACGAGCACTAATTGGCTGATTTGACCTTCTCTCAGACGGTCTTTCCTCCATCGCTGGCTCCTTGTGTTGAAAATTACAAATGATGCCCGGCCCCAGTTCAAACTAACGCTGAAGGTTTTTTTGTTTTTTTCATCATCACTTTTCCATCAATCACGGCCTGAATACTTACACGGCCGCCACACGGTAAACACGCTGCCTATTACTCACTCTATCATGTGTGGTTATAAGTTATTTCACAGCCAGACAGTTATCAGCGGTTTGCAGGCATATCCAACTTGAAGTCAAACATATTCTGTATTTTGTCTACAGCTGTACCAGATTCGGCCTTATCAATAGTTGATGATCTCTGCTTTCATAGTTCTCTTTCGCTCAGACGTTCGGCGCTCCCCCAGTGGGAACAGCATTTCGCTTTTGATTTAAGCCTCGATACAGTCTTTTATACCGGCTTTCCTATCCAGATTTCACTCCATTAAAGACTCGGGGTAAACAGGGAACGAATCCCTCACTCAATTAGCGCTAAATTAATACTGGAGGATTTAATAACACAGATGCCAGCAGACTTTAGATTTCATCTTGCCCGAGGGTGTTGGGGGTGGTGGTGGTGGTGGGGGGGACAAACAGCCAGGATCAATGCTAGCTTTGCGTGTTTAGCCTGATTGAGATTATACTCGAGGATATGGGAGCTTTTTTATGCTTTCCTTGACCAGCGTGTGAACCTGGACTCCTCCTTTAGCGTGAGCTATGTGTGTGTGTGTGTGTGTGTTGAGGAACAAAATGGATGAAGGATGTAGAGGACATGATGTGTGTGCATGTGTGTGTGCGTGTGTGTCTGTGCACACACCCTCACGCTATGCTGTCATCTGGCCCTTGACTACAACGGCACAGAGTTTCTCTTGTATACATATCTCCATAGTAACTAGGTTGCAGTTGACATAAAAGTATGCTGTTGCTGTAGCAACGGGAAAACTGATTTGGCTTCAGTGACTTAGGCGTGTGTGTGTGTGTGTGTGTGTGTGTGAGAGAGAGCTTCAGATGGGCGCTGAGGTGCTGAGTGGGGGAGAATGAGTGTGTGTGTCCTCCTCTTGGGTTATATGCACATATGTACCGCGTGTGTGTGTGTTGGCGTATATACGTGTGTGCATGTGCGTGTGTGTGTGTGTGTGTGTGCAGCAGCATGTGTAGAGGTGATTTTGGCAAGGACAGCCTGTCTTGTCTTCCTGTCGCTGCACACCGTTTAAGACAGCACGCTAATTAACCCTTCAAACCTATTCACCCCCTCTCTCTCTCTCTCTCTCTTTTGCATGCACACACACACACACACACACACACACTCGAGGTTCGTCTCACACACAAACAAACACACACGCACACACTCTCAAGCATGCATGAATGCTTAAAGGACTCACACACACTCTCTCACACACAGGCGAGCGCTGTGTCGGTGTAGAAATGAGGGCACATCTCTGCAGACTCCTACTCTACCTGCCAAGTGCTGTGCTTTATCTGAAGCTGCAATTACAGAATCTCTGTAATTTTAGTCAGACTCCGCCATTCAAAGCTTTTCACTGAGAATATCTGCATGTGAATGCTCCGTCTTTCCTCCCGGCTTTGCTTTCTCCCTTACCTGTTTATGTCCTCTTTTTTTTTTTTTTGGAATTGAGCGTGGCGCAATTACAGGGGGGGTCCAAGTTATTTCGTTCTCGACGTTGCATTATGTTTCACTCGTCGCTCATTGTGGAGGAGAAGAAGAAGAAAATAAAAAGGGATTTGGTTAAGGGGGGAGGTCAAGCCGTCGTCGTTGTGAGGAGATGCCGACGCACACGGTTGGGGGGGGGGGGGGGGGGGGGGGAGAAGAGCGAGGAGGAAGCGGGGAGACATGGCTCGCCGTCCACGCCACAAAATCATATTTCCATCAATTTACAGAGGTGGAGATTAATATGACAGTGGCCTATTTGTTCCAGTGACTGTATTTCTGGGTCATATCCAGGCAGATGAAAAAGATGGAGACTAGTTTAGAATAAGCTTGCTTTGCTCTGTGTGTGTGTGTGTGTGTGTGTGTCAGTCTTAAGTGTGGGTGTGCGAACTTGTGAGAGCGAGCGTGACAGAGCGCGAGTCCCGCGGTTGCCATGGCTTTGTTTACAAACAGGATTCCTCCGTGTGCTGAACGACATGCCTTAATGACAAGTGTTGTTGCCCTCAGAGTCTCGCGGACCGGCGCTGGAGATCGGTGTTGTAACAGCGCGTCGCACGCTCGCACAGATATATATTTCCCAAAGCCTCTCTCTTATGAAACCACGGCGGAGACAAGAGGCAGTTTTGTAATCGAAAAAAAACCAAAAAAAGACTCGCTGTGAATTCTCTCGGTGCGTCACCTCAAACTTAACCTCGCCCCGGTTCAGATGAGAGGCCGGCTTGATTATTTTTTTTTTTTACGTTTGAGCTCGAAAGCATGTGGAGTGAGCTTAGTTTTGTCTGATTGAGGTCTTTTTTTTTTTATTCGTGCCACGAACGTATCCACCAGAAACAAATTTAATCCGACTGTGTTTTGTGTCAGATCACATTGATGATATTTCCTACGGTTTAATTTTCGGTACGCTGGTGCTGGTGGGTGTAACATGCACACTTAACCTTTCTTACGAAAACCTAACACAGTCAGCGAGTTCTAACGAAGGCGTGCGTCAGTTATGAGTGATAAAGCAGCGAAAACATTGTCGATATCCGGCTGCAGTGTGGCAACACTCCTCACTGCAGGTGAGACTTTTAAAAGCACTTTTAAAGATGCACTGATCGATATGTTGACACCTCGCTGAGAGGAACCACCTGATGCAGAAGTTCTCATCAGCTTTTTTATGTTTTGGTATCTTCTTGTTCTGGAATTATGGTCTGCAAACTTCCTGTTTTTTAGTTAAACCTCAACACCCATTCTCAGTCTCAACAACCAATCACTTGTTTAAAGGGATATTCCGGTGTAAATTTAATCCATGGTCTAACACACCGTGAAACTGTGTTGACGGGAAGTCCCGACGAGTCGATTACCGAGTGCAGTAGAGTTCCGCGGCTCATGGATGAAAATGTATGATTATGACTCCATGGAAAAGCAATCAAAGTTCATATGTGTCTTACCTGCCAGTTTATAACAGTTATTATCGAGAGCGGACAGGGAAAAGAACGGAATTGAGCATTTCTAACCGCACTCGGTAATCGTCGCGTCGGGACTTCCCCGACCCGGAAGCTGATGGAGGAGAGTTGAACTCTGTTTTTAGCTTCACAGTAGAAATCCAGCTAAGCTAGCGGAGGTTAGATGCCCCGGACGATGTGCTGAGACCCTATTTGTACTGTTGCTGAAGTTTGGTGCTGTTCTGAGCATTATTTGTGGCTTTTTGGTGGCGGTTTATATTTGGATCCATTTACTGCAGTGTATTGTTGTCGTGCGGTCGTTTCTGAGGTTGATTAAACTCCGTAAATTAGCGGTCTGCTAACTTGATCTCTCGAGAGGGAGTCTAACAATGTTTCACGGTGATTTAGACCATGGATTAAACCTACACCGGAATATCCCTTTAAGTCAATAATGTCAAATATCAGCTGGTTACAGCGTCTGAGACGTGAGGATGTGCTGATGTTCTTTGTCACACATCTTATGACATTTCGATAAACATCTTTCACTTGTGTTGACATTTTATAGACTGAACTCACAGACTTGCATCGCTACATACCGAGCACTAAACAGCAGAGAGCGAGATATTTCATTTAGCAGTCGGAGGTGAACAGAACTCGCAGGAGAGAAGCACGCATCCAAATAATGCTCGCATTGCATCCCGTCTGCTTGACGTGTAAAAAGCCAGAGCAGCTGTAGTTAAGGTGATCATACGTCCGTGTTTACAAGTTGTTCTGCTACGTCTTTAACAAGGTCTTTTGTCTTTGCAGTATTTCTTCTTCTTGTCTTATTTAAAACTCTGTGTGTCTGTAACCTGTTTGTTTCCGTCACTGAGAGTCGTGAGCGTGAGGACAGGCGTTGTTGACTCGTAGCGTTTGCTCTTTGTAGCCTCAGGGAAGCAATTTAAACATCTGTAAGACTGGTTTCTCGGGGGGCGTCCTTGGAGAACGTTCACGGCTTGCGCGAAAAATTACGCCGCCGCGACAAACGGAAGGAAGGAAGACCCAAAACCCAAACGACCTCGCCGAAATTAATTGACAACGCATCATGCGAGCCGCAGGAGCCGCTCGCATCGGCTCGGTTTGCAGCCCCTCGTGTAATCAGTCGAGACTTTATAAATATATTCCTGTCGCAGATTCTAGAATTAAGAGCTGCGCGTTGTGAGATTGGGTTAAAAAAAAAAATGTAATGGATGAACTGGATGAGATAGTTTTCATTCCAGCAGGATTGAGTCTTTGAGGAATCTGGAAATGTCTCCGGTGTTTTTGGCGAGCGACTCGCAGAGTTTCTGGAACGTTTGCCCTGAAATTTTATCTGTGAGGAAAACTTTGATACGTCGGTGTTCTTGAACGTAACAGCAGAACGAAATGGAGCAAACGTTTTAAATGAGATTCGCAGCTTGTGGCTTAAAATTAAAACCACCTGTAGAAGAAATTGGACACATACATCCCAACTCTACTTTTATGTTCTATGATAAAAAACACCTGTAGTCCAACCAACGTTGAACTTTTAGTACGACCCTTCTTCTTCTTCTTCTTCTTCTTCTTCTTCTTCGCCGTCATGTTGAACCTCTCCCTGTATTCAGACCTCACGCTGTTTTTCCTCTCTCGGCGTCCTGACATCTATCGGCTCTGCACTATACTTAACCTATAGCTGCCATATTAATAATCCTCTCTTTATCTGTGCATATACACTAAGTATTGACGGATCCTTGTATCTCAGTTAATCAGGCTTAAACACAACCCGGGGTAATGCTTTTTTTCCCTCCGGCTGTGGACGTCCATCATGAAAATGTATGCGGTTATAATACTTTTAGATTGGTTTCTATAGGTTAAGTCATGTCGCTGGTGAAAAGGCAGCGGACAAACAAAGCCTCTTACACTGATGCCTCGCTTGTTTCTCTGTGGCAGCTCTGTGTGCTCTCTGTGCGTCATTCATCCAGTTTTTTTAATCTCATTTCATTACCGAGCTGAAACCAAAATTTGCTTTCCCCCCCCCTCGTCACAACTGTTGAAACGGGTCTCTACAGTGAACGGATGCCATCGCTAATTGTGATTAAACTATTTAAAGCCGTAGCTGCGGCGGCGGGGCAGTATGTAGCTGCATTATAGCAGCTGTTATTATATTGTGGTTGATTGAAGAGTTAAAGGATGTTTTTCGGCTACACGATATGCAGTTTCAGTCGACGTAACAATGTATGCACGCGCAGGATGTGCAAAATCGAAGTAAGGCAAATTAACTTCACTGCAGCTGGATACAAAAGAAAATGATGGGAATTAATTGGAAATAATTTTGCATGACTAATCTGTCTAATGTTACGTACTTGAGTCTGATTTACAGGCTCCGTTGGCGAGTTGTTCGCGCACTCGCTGTCAAAAAAAATCAGCAGCATCATTCTACAAAGATCAGTTATTTCCCAGTGAGTCATGTGTCGGGAACTCTTAAATTATTTAGTGGAAAAAACAAAATACTGCATTGTCTGTTTTTCGTCCAACCCTTCTGTCAAAACTTTCTGACTGTAACTCTTTTGGGACTATTTTCAGCGGCGGATTGATACATAGTTTTGCCGCTGGAGTGAGAATTACAGCACCGGGGGTTTGTTGTATGTGGGATTGATTGACATGAGGTGCAGCGGTTTGTGCTCATTGTGATAGTGCGACATGTCACCCGGAGAGCAACAGTGAGGCTCATTAATGTGTTTTTAATGTGTTTGTGACAACAATAGAGCTCCGTGGCACAGAGGAGGAAGATATATCAGGCTGCGGGTGCACGAGGCAGCGCTCGTTAATGGCATCAATCCGCCGCTGTTTTGGTCTTTGTGTGGGTTTGTTGACAGCAAGAAAAAAATAGAATGATGTCTGTCTTAAAGTATGAGTTCAGCAGTTCACGTTGAAAGTTCAGTTAGCTTAGCTTAGCTTAGCCTAAAGACAGGAACGGCTAGCAGCTGGAATAAGTCTGACCAGTCGGAGCTAATTGCTAATTAATATGTTGTTTAGTATGTTCGTTTAGTCATTCAAAAAATGTGAACTATTTCGTTTTAAAATTTTAGTGTGTAAATTAACGTTTTGCATGCTGGCGGGAACTTTTGTTAGCTTCGGAGATAGCCAGGCTAGCTGTGGAAGTCTCTATGCTAAGCTAAGCGAACTGGATGCTAGCTGTAATAATAATAACATTAATACATTTTATCTATAAACACCTTTAAAGTCACCCAAGGGCCCTTATACAAAACCAGATAAAACATTCAATATATGTTAAAAAAGACAGAAGAATAAAAAAAATAATCAGCAACAGAAAAACAGATTAAATCACGTTCAGCTTTGTGTAAATATCTTTGGGTCACCGTGCTGCTCGTTGTGTTTTTCCTCGTCTAAAATGAACCGAGCTGTCCCAGTTTATTTTTAAAACCGTGACGTACAGCACATGTGCGGTTCTGTGTGCTGGGTTAGATGTTATACGTGTGGAGATAACAGCGCAGATAGGAATGCAGTAGCGGTAGTGCAGTGTTACGAGCGGGGTCAGTGGCAGCAGGACTTTTTAATATCTCCCATTTCCAAGGGAGACCAGCCCCCACAGCTTATATAACACAGGAAACAGATGTGGCAACACACAATCATCTCTCTCTCTCGCTCTCTCGCTCTGCCTCCTTCTTCCCCTTTTGTCTTTTTACTCACACTATGACGTGTCCCGGGCAAGTTACAGTACGTATGTTTTCTCCATCGTGAAAACGACCCGTGCATCGCTCAGTCGTCTGCAGACAGAGGATTCCAAAAATAAAAAATAAACACCGCTGCTTTCCTAATCAAAAAACCCCAAACTGGTGTGGTGACACAGATACATATAATTAAATCCACGTCTTTTAAGTGTAATATTGCTTAAACTTGCAGTTTAAAGTCTAATGCAGTCAGTTTTTTGGGGTTTTTTTTGTCTCACACTCGATGAGATGCTTCTTGAAGAAAAGGCAGGTTACACGTCTACAGTTGTGGATTGTTTGTTGTGTAATCCTTCCCTTTAGCTGCAAACGCTAAACGCCGATGTGCGACTGTTTTTTTTTTTCCAGCGCGTAGATGCGACTGGAATAAACACACCATCCAGAAAATAGTGCTCGTATGAGAGGAGAGAGACCAGATGGGATCAAAAAGGGACGGGCGGGAGGAAATAATATAAATGGAGATCACAAACACAGTTTCAGGTGAATGTCAGGAGGACCGCGGTCCGTTATCGCCCGCTTTTCAGCGCTGTGAGATCCACCTGGTGTGGAGGTGTGCTATTTTTAAAATCTGTGTCACACTGTATCAAAGTTGAACCCACGCTGAGAACCCAAAGCCAATCTCTGACCTCAAATACTTTTTGGTGATAATCGATTTTCTGAGACGTGCTGCCCTTTTTTTTCTCTCTCAACTTTTTTACGAATTTGTCAGAAAATGAAAAAAAAAGTCCATTTCGGCTCCTCTCCTCTCCTCTCCTCTCCTCCTCTCTCCTCTCCTCCTCTATCCGCTCGCGCCCCCCAGATGATGCCTGTTGCCAAGGCGACCGCTATAACCCAGGTGACAGACCCTTCCTGTGAGCTGCGCCCTGTGATTGGCCTATGGACCGAGGGAGGGGGGGGTCTGCAGACTGAGCAGTTTTGATTGGCTGGCTGGCTGGTTTGGCAAGAGGCAGGAGCCCCGGCAGAGTTTCTGTAGGGAGCATTGATTTAATCGGTTGGCAGGCGGGCAGACAGTCGGCACACACACACACACACACATACACACACACACAGAAATACACAAACGGCTGGCGGGCTGGAGGTGCAAGGGGAAATTTGGCCCAGTGGGGGTCACCTCTGTGGAGCGAGCGTATGTGTGTAATATCATGCTCTCCAGGAGAGGCGTTGCTGGCAGTAATAGAAGCACTCCCAGGAGCAGACCACGCTGGGTAATATCACACTCCCTAGGGAACTCGCCATACACACACACACACACACGCACACCTTCATATACACACACACACACACGGAGCAAAACATGGCACATATGGCCCGTGTTCAGAAAGACTTACATGCTAATGCAAAGATTCAGACGGGGGGAGCACACAAATCAACAGTGCACACACATCCTGTCGGCTTCTTGCAGTCTTTCATGGTTTTATCCTGATTCTGTTGACATCTTTGGATCAGGAGACAGACGGTGAACCACGATGTGTCCACACACGTCCCTCATTAGATATGTGTGTTGTAAGGGCTACAGGAAACGATTAATTTGACAGTTAATCTCTTAAAATGTCCCAAAGAAATAGCCTCAGATTCCATCTTTTACTGTCAAACGTGACAAAGGAAAACAGCAATCCTCGCACTGAAGACGCCGAAACTCTAAAATGGCCAGCAATTAATCGACTGCTGATCGCAGCTTCGGTCTATCATTATACAATATGTCAAGGAATTTACACGACTCAAAGTCGTCGGAGGAAATGTGTGACATATTTTGAAGCCTGCAGCAGGATTTGTTTTGCAGCAGCGTCAGATGTTGGGAGCTTTTTGTTTTCCCTACCTGACTGTCAGTGTCACACCTGATGATAATTCAGTCGTCTTCGTATTAAAGTGCGGGTCGGTACGCTGAACGTGTCGCCTCCCGCGCTAATTTTTCCGCGACGCGATCGTAGCAGAGCGCTTGCTGTCGACAGTGCAATACAGTAAGTTTATTGTGACGAGCGTGACAGTGCAGCTCAGTCGTCCCCAAACCTCGGTGTGTTTGTGTAAAAGTTTGGATTTCAGTGAAAGACACAAAATAAATTTAAACTTTTAGCTCTGCTTAGATCTTAGAGAGCTCCGTACGTCAGCAACATCTGTGACATCTGTCGGCATAACAGGACTTGTAGGTCGTGACGTCTCTGCAGCGCTGCAGTACGTCATTGTAACGTTTTTTTGCCGATGAGCAACGGAGGGCAGACGCTGCATTAATCCGCTCTCTTGCACTTCCTGTCTCTTACTGGCTGTTGCCTCCCCAGAACACGCGTGGTGAATCTTGAGATCGCTCCAGGAGAGCTGCTCTTAATGTCACACCGCCACCTTTCTGTAAGTTAAGAATAAGTTGCTTGATAACTGTGTCGAGAGAGACTTATTTTTTTGTGTGTGTTTTACTTCCTGAGTGGCATTTTGTGCTTAAAGTATTTCTTAGACATTTTAAGGAATTTGTGCTCGTGACCCTGAGAGGAGAGCAAATCTACTCTCGCTGTCATTTTCCAAATGCCATTCACCTGGGAGTGTTTTTTTTCCGTTCTTTATCACTCTGCTGTGAATGGTTGACTTGTTCCGCCGACGTGCTAGAAATGTATTTTCATCCACTTCAGTGCAAATGCTCATCAGGTTTTTAAGAGTCTGTCTCCAATTAATGCTCACGCGCACATCTGACATTTCCGTCTTAATAGATTCCTCGCGGTATTTGCAGAAATCAGAAGGCGGCAGTCATGACATCTCCCCAGCCCTGTATCCTGTACCTGTATCGTATCACAGAGCACTACAAAGTGAGCTGAACACGAGACAGGACGACTTTTAATTTTATATTTACTCCCCTCCTCTCCTCTCCTCTCCTCTTCTCTCCCTCTCTCTCCTCTCTTTCCCGCCGCTGTCAGCCTCTCCGTCGTACACAACTGCGATGGGTTTTTTTTCTCTTTTTTTGCCACGTTCAGATGACAAGATGAAAGCGCGGAGAGGAAGATAGAGACAGGGAACGTGTTTTCACGGCGAGGCCGCCTTGAGATCCCTCCCTTCTTTATAATCTATAGGCTGGTTTCACTCAGATTGGGAGCCGACAGCTTCATTAGGTGAGGAGGGGGGGGGAAGCTGCTTTGATCTAAAAATACACACCATCAGCGCCTCTGGAGTGGAAAAAGTTAAAGAGTCTCCCTGTGTCTTAATCAGGAAGAAGCCTCCTGATTATTTTGCAGCAGAGAGAGGCGAGAGGATTTGGGAAATATTGAGCGAGGTGGCAATGTTTTTAACTCTCATCCCCCTCCCGGCGTTATCTTTCCTGGGGGAATATGAGAGCCGTTGCTGTGTGTGCACAGGTGGTTTGGTAAACAGGAACCGTGGCACCGGGTCTGGACTTTGAGCTGGTGTTTTGGGCATCGGGACTTGTTGGCTCACGCTCTGTCTGTGTTTCCTTTGAGGGGCCCCGACAGCACTTCCAATAACATCCCTCTCATCTCTCTGTCTTTCAGAGCATAGGCAAAGGCTCTCTGTGGTCCATAGATCCGGAGTACAGACACAACCTGATCCAGGCGCTGAAGAAGACGCCGTACCATCCGTACTCGCCGGGCCTGGCCACCCCCTCCACCTCCCCGCCCACCCTGCCTCAGACATTTCACCACAGGTAAGACGGATTAGCTGATTGCTCAATTGATTGTTAATATGTCATATCTGATAGGCTTAATTAATTGCTTAATCACTCATGAGTCTGAGAATCCCTGAGAGCTTTTCACAAGTGGTCCAGACTTGTTTCGCTGTTGACACGCATCAGAAAAACATGTTCGGACCCGGAGAGATGCAACACTATCTACTTTTGTTTTGATGGAAGCGGCCGGAGTTACGTACTGAGCAAAATCATGATTCTGTTCCCCGAATTAATCATGTTTGTGTGGTTGAGAGAGTTTGACGAGGCCTCACAGAAACATGGAAGAGAAGCTGCAGACGGCCGGTCGGAAACTGGAAGCTCAAAGATGGTTCCTGTCAGTTTAACTTCTGCTCTTATCATGCTGATGTCTGATCAAGTGTTCATTTCCTGATGAGTGTTATCAGCCCGATACGACGGGACCTGTGTCTCGGATCTTTTTGGCTTCGTTTTTTTTTTTTGACGGCTGGAGGAATTAGAGCCGCGTCGTCCATCTTTATATCCACGAGCTTCCTGAGGGAGGTCGCCGGGGGGGGGGGGGAATGATGATGAACGATGTTCCGTTATGTGATAACTAACGCAGCATTTTGGAGGCTTTAGAAACGTTAAGCTAAGCAAGTTGATAACCTTCATGAATGAATGATAGACTCACCGCGGAAAACACTCCCAGTTCCAGTTGTGCCGGAAGTCGCGGCCATGATCTGCGCAAGGAATCGTGGGAGCCGGGAATAAAGTGACGTGATGAGTATGGAAATGTTTTGTGGACTGTGGTGACTTCTTTTTAAATTTGAAGCTAATTAACGTGTGATATTATGACGTAAAAACCAGTGAAATACCTTTATACTGTACTAAGCCGTCACCTTGTGCTCTGGGAAACTGCGATAAGCGTTTCCTCTGTTTTTTTTAATGCCTTTAGGAAAATAATCGGACACAGATTGATAAAAATAAAACGGTGGTTGCTGCCCCTAAAGCTCCTGCAACATAAAGCACACGCTCTCCTCCACCTCTCCTACTCTCTCTCCATCTGTCTCCCTCGCTCTCTCTCTCTCTCCCCTCCCTCTCCACCCACCTGGCCCCAGGCGTTTATATAGCTGACCCGCCCTCATCCTTTCCCTTAAATCTTTTGCATGCTGTTTTCACTCCCTAACCCTCCTCCTATCTCCTTCCTCCCCTCAGGCACATCACAGGTAAAGAAAAAAAAAAGAAGAAGAAAGAAGCTGCTTGCCTTTTTTTTCTTCCTCCTCCCTCTCTCTCTCCTCCTCTCCCCTCTCTCTCTCTCTCACATGTTTCACTCGTTCACTCCCTCACCCCTCTCCAC
Source organism: Sparus aurata (assembly GCF_900880675.1). NCBI lineage: Eukaryota > Metazoa > Chordata > Actinopteri > Spariformes > Sparidae > Sparus > Sparus aurata. The sequence goes on along the minus strand of NC_044208.1, from coordinate 27,469,180 downwards.
AGACTTCCTTGTCCATCCCCGTGTTTTCCGCCCTGTCCTCCGGCGTCCTAACACTCCTCCGTTCCGCTCCTCTCGCTCCCTCGCCTCCTCTTTTAATGTCCCGCGCCCCGCTCCCTCCCGCTCATCCTCAGGCATACATTACAACTAGTGGGGCGCCCCACTCCGTCTTCTTTATTTATCCCCGCTGTGATTTATTTCCCCCCCTCTCTCTCCACTCTTTTCACTCTCTCCACCACTTTATATCATTCAATTAAATCCTCCTTTGTCTACATTCACTTCATTCTCCGTTCTCCCCCCGCGCACACACACACACACACGCGCGCCTCTCTGCAGCATCCACCTGTGTTGTTTCCTCCCCCTCTCCTCTCCTCTCCTGACCTCTACTCCACCCTCCCCCTCCTCCTCCCCCTGCGAACTTTCTCGGTTTCCGGCTCCTCTGACCATCCCTGCGGAGATGTCAGCGAGAGTACTATTAGTCGTCTTTTTTTGTCCCTCTCTTCTGCTCGTTCTCTCTCTCTCTCTCCGAATACTCCACCACCACCACCGCCCCCCCCCCCCCCCCCCACCCGCACCACCACCACCCAGCTCCCCAGTTGATCCGGGCAGGTTGGCTTGCAGAGCCAGCGGACTGTGTAAGACAGAATAATTGGTTCACCATAAAATGTAAAAGTGTCATTTTGAACAATGAGGTATGGGGAAGTGGAACAAATTGGAGGCCGGATTCGGAACATGGGGGGGGAGGGGAGGGAGAGGGTGTAGTGAGGAGAGGTCGGAGTGAGGGGAGGAGAGGGAAGGGAAGAGGGAGAGAGAGAGAGAGAGGGGGGAGGTTGTTCATTTGCATTGTGACACACAGCGGGAAATGAGAGAGTAAGTGAGGAGAGTCCATTTCTTGGTTAGAGAGGAGCCTGGAGTCCCCGGTGATGGAGCACCTGAGGAGCATGCAGTGTGTGTGTGTGTGTGTGTGTGTGTGTGTGTGTGTGTGTGTGTGTGTGTGTGTGTGTGTGTGTGTGTGCGTGTCTTACCTTCCCTGCAGTCATTGGTTTACATCACCTAAGAATTATTTTCTTAATGGATTCATCTGACAGCCATATTCTGTCACATAAATCAATTAACTTTGGTCCGTAGAATCTCGTTTTAGTTGAACATGTTCATCACTGTTTTAGAAATTTCTACACAAAGACACAGATCCTCACAGGGAAGTTGTCGCCACCAGAGAATGGTGCATTTTTAATTAGATTTTGTTTCTTTTAAATGTTCGATTCGTTTGACACGGTTGATCAGATATCAGTTGGAAATTGCTTGAAATCCTAAATCTGTCCTTATAAATCATTTTTTGCCTTGTACATGACAGCTGTTTGCCATTAAAAGGAAGTATCTGATGTATTCACGACACATCCAACGTCATAAACAAACTTTTTCATGCGAGAAACTGACAAAATTTGCCTTTTCATGAAATCAGTTGTTGCTCATTTGTTGTCTTTTTGTCCGGGCTAAGGAAAATACTCTCTGGCTCGTGGATATAAGAGCTACTGAGCATCCTTGAATCCTACCTTTGAAAAAATTCACCGCTTTCAGCAACCAACTAAAGGCTTCTAAATGTTACCTACTGTCTGAATAACAAGCGTCTCTGCGAGCCAACTTTTCTTTCATACCGTCCGTAGATAAATGGAAAGCAGCAGCTGCCTGGAAAGGAGAAAATCAATCTGAGAATTTATGGTATGCTTTAGAAAATTGGCCAGCAGCAAAATAAAGCACAGCATGTACAGTATGCCACAATTTGTTGCTAATGGGCTAAGACATGAACGCTACATGTATGGTCGTTTAGCCTCCAGAGACGTGGCTGCATGTCACATCGACACATATTTCTATTTGACATAATGAGACGACTATCAGAACCGTTTAACTTCAGCCTACTGTAGTTTATATGAAACTGTTTGGGCTTTTAAAACATTCAAATTCCTCATTCAGTAAAAGCAGTAGTAGTAAGAAGGAAAACAGTGTTTAACATCTTTTAAAGCCACTTTGTAAGATACATTTAAAGGGTAACTTCGCTTATTTTGCATATTTAAATGTGCTTACAGGTCTTGGGGAGTCCTACTGCATGTGGGTAAAAGCAGTACAAGGCGTTTTATGGCTCCAGAGGAAGCTGCATGTAGCCTGATAAACTGCCCCTATTGATGTCACCCAGCGGCTAAGCATTGTGGGTAATGTAGGCACAGGTTTGACTAGCATTTCACTGCTGGACTCATGGACAGCTTAAAAGGAAATGATCGAAATCAGAGAAGAATGAGAGACATCAACCTCTTTCATTCCACACATTCTTCTTCATTTTCAAAACCTGTCACCTGCATTACCCACAATGCAACGTAGCCACTTAATGACATCACTGGATGTCACAAGCTTGCATGCAGCTTCCTCCTGACGATAAACAAGATCTCATAGCGGAGTGGAGAAAGGCACAAAAGTGAGAGTCTTGAAAGAAATCCTCAGTCAAGGTCCACTTCCCATCTTTTTCCTGAGCTTTCAACAGTTTCACTCCCATCGTCTTCACGGTGGTTCATGGATCTGTCGACATGCAGATGTTGTGATTTAAGCCAGAGCTGTTTGCGTGACGAAAGAAGACCACGTGATACCAGAAGAGACAATTCATTTGGCGGAATATATAGTTGTTGAGTTGTTGTACTTACATTATCCCAAATGTTTCCCAACCCAGAGAAATCTGTAATTTCATGCAGGATGACGGAGCGTTTCATTAGATCGTCTGTCGCTTTTAACTTCAGGGAGAGAGAGAGAGAGTCACAGAGCGAGGCAGGAAGTGAAGAGACTAAAACTTTCAACACGCAGTAAAACTTAAAAAACATTACCTCACGTTAACATCTCTGTCTGAGTCACGTAGAAAGCAGTTTCATCCATTCTTGTTTTTTTTTTTTTTTTAACAATGAAGACAACAACTCCCACGATCCCCCGCTACTTACATCTTCAGTTTTGTTTTGATTGAGAGACCTCTAGCGCCAGGAAACGACACAGTTTGCTTTTAAATCATGTAAGAGTTTACAGGAAAAACAAAGTAATCACAAAGTCAGACCCGTAGTGAGTCTCTGTGGTTTTGGATAAGGGTTCGGGGGAATAAATCTAGACGGGAGAACGCCAAAACGAAAGCACCAAATCTAATGTGCAGCCTGTAAGAAACTGGAAGAAGGTATTAACTGTTTCCTTTATTTATATATATCTTGAAACTCCGTCGGTCCAATCAATATAACACAGTATCTCTCTCAAGAGCCCTCACGCTCAAGAATATTATGTTATGAAGCGTAATGACTGTGAATGGTTGCACAGCGTGTCTATTATGTTAAGGTCAAGGACCGTCTCAAGCAGTTCTACACAAGTCGGAAGTGGAAGATGAACCGGGAGGACGAGGAGATACGGAGAGAGAGGGAGAGGAAGTGGCGGAGTGAGTGAGGGAGGAGAGGAGAGGAGAGGAGAGAAGGAGAGGAGAGGAGAGGAGAGGAGAGCGATGGATGCTTTCTTTGTCCTCTACTCTTTGTCGCTCACACCTCTTGGTTTTTCATGGACCGCAATAACTCACGGCGCTCCAGTCGACCCCCACCTGCAGTTTGCTCCACCATGTGTGTCCGCGTGTGTGACCTAATCTGCATGTGTGCGTGTGTGTGTGTGTGTGTGTGTGTGTGTGTGTGTGTGTGAGTCAGTGCAGTTACGTATTTACGTCCAACAAAAGTGTGTGTCTGTATGTGCATTTTCCAAAATGGGTGTACGTGGATGTGTCTGACATATGCAGTACTGTTGTGTGTGTGTTGTGTGTGTGTGTGTGTGTGTGTGTGTGAAGGGAGAGAGAGAGAGAGACACACAGAGAGCATGCTGGGTAGGAGGTCAGCTCCATGGTGCATTCCTTCACACCCCATCAGCATCTGGATGAGAGGAGGAGGAGGAGGAGGAGGGGAGGATAGAAATGGATGGAAGGAGCGAAGGGTGTCTCAAGGGGGTTGGGGAGGAGCTCCCTCCCTCCCTCCCTCCCTCCCTCCCTCCCCCTCTCTTCCTCTCCCCCCCCCCCCCCCCCCCCCTTCCCTCCCTTGGAGAAAATAAAGACGAGGGGAGAGGAGGATGGGGGGTGAGGCGGGGGGGTTGCAGAACGAGCGTCTGCCACGAGTTTAGCCCCTCGCCCACTACATTAAATGCACAGCGTCTCCTTGGCAACGGGAACGCCGCCATGGCAACACATGTAGTATAAGGCAGGTGCTGAGAGAGGGAGGGAGAGAGAGAGAGGGAGAAAGTGGGGTAGAGAGAGAGAGAGGGAGGGAAGGAAGGGGGAGAACGAGGTGGGTGGGGGGGTGGTGGTAGGGAAACAGACAGGCTGTTAGCGCAGGAAAAATTGTTATCGCCGTGGCAACGCAATGTGGCAACTCTCCATGGCAACAGCAGGTGGCTCAGGCTGAAATTTGCGTTCGCTGCTTTTCGCTTTTTTCGTATTGCCGCGCACGTGTGTGTGCGTGCAGTGCGTGTGTGTGTGTGTGTGTGTGTGTGTGTCGTGTGTGTGTGTGTGTCCATTACTCCCCCTTGCATCTGGCGAGGTGAGAGCCACATCACAAGTGCAGACGTCCAAATCCTCTCATTCAGCAGCTTAGCAGAACATAAAACAGGACTCGCATTACAAAGGAAACTCTCCTGATGAGTGCAAACGAGTGGGCCGCCTCGCAGCTTCCCCAGGTGTTTTCTGTCCGTCTCGTGTTGTGTGCGTGTGTTTGTGCGTGTGTGTGTGTGTACATGCGACCGAGAGTCCATGTTGTCAGACGCACGTTGACTGTGTTTGAGAGCAGCCTGTCGAGCCACAGAGGGAGAAAAAAAGGAGCAGTCAGACGTGTTGTCTAATGGGGCTAAAGACCACTCAACCTGGAGAAAAGCGCTCGCACCTCTTTCTCCCTCCCTCTCTCCCTCTCTCTCTCTCTCTCTCTTCCTCCATCCCTCCATCATCCTCCTCCTGTCTTGAAGTTATGGATTCACCAGCAGGGCCGTATCCATTTCTCCTGTGTGTGTGTGTGTGGTGTGTGTGGTGTGTGTGTGTGAGTGAAGACATCTCCGTCTATGTGAGAAATGCCGTCATTACCTCCCTCATTAGTGGTGCAATGATCACCTAAAGTGGATCCCCGGCGTTGTGTGTTCCTCAGTGTGTGTCTCTGTGTGTGTGTGTGTGTGTGCGGTTGTCTTCAACGCGTCACACTGTTTTGCACGCGTTTTTTTTTTTATTTATTTTTTTTAAAACACGGGCGTGTTAAATGTGTGTGTGCTGATGAGTTTTTAATTTTTTTATTTTCCTGTCTTTATGTGTGTGAATGGACCAGTGGCGGGCGGTGGGGGGTTGTCATGAGAAATTACCCCCGTGGACTACAGCGGCGAGGCTGTAATTCTCCGAGGTAATCACAGGGAATAATGGCAACAGTGGGACACCCGGGAATCTAATCACTATAATCAGAAGCACTGGCTTATGGGCTCAAATTCCTGCCTCGCTATCTGCCTCGTGATGAAGCCCGCTGGGCCGGTTGGCTGCTGCAACATGATCAAATGATTGACCAGTGTTCTCTCTCCTCATCCCTTCTTCTTCTTCTTCTTCTGCTTCTTCTCCTCCTCTTCTCTCTTCTTCTTCTCTTCTTTTTCTAGTCCTCCATTGTGGTCGGGGAGTCCCTCTTCAGAAAGAACGGAGGAGTTCTCCTACAAGGTACCGTTTCACCTCCGCAAAACCTTCTACTGTATGTGTGAGTGTGTGCGAGTGTGTGTGTGTGTGTGTGTGATCTCCAGCCTCTTTCTTTCTTTCCGTCTTTCTCTCTCTCTCTCTCTTTTTTGTCTGTCTCACCCTCTTCCTCGCCCTCGTCCTCCTCCTCCCCTCTCCCTTCATCCCTCTACGGATGTGCCAACTCCAATCATCTCAATTCCAAATCCCTCTTTTTAGAAGCGCACCTTGAGAATACCGAGCGCTGAGTTCTGACACTTGGCTCGGCGCCAGAGGAGGAATGCTTTTTTTTTTTTTTTTTTTTTTCCTATGGAGGCGTATTGAAAGTTTGAGAGAGAGAGAAAAGAAGTGATAGAGAGACACAGCGAGGGAAAGAAAAGAGAGAGCGAGAGAGGGAGAAGGGAGGGAAAATCTCAGCACCGAATCAGAGGCTGGGGAACAATCCCCTCGCCTCCTCTCCTCATTCAACGCAACACACAGCTTTACACTTACACACCTCCTTTTCCCCTGTATTTCCCATTATTCCTCTCCTCCTCCTCCTCCTCTCTCTCTTCTCTCCTCTCTCCTCCTCCTCCCTCCATCGCCCGACCTCCTCCCTGGTGGCTGGACGGCAGTTTAAATGGACATTCAATCCCAATCAGGGAGCACTCCGGGAGCTCGCTGGGCTGCCGAGTCCTAAATGGAGGGGGAAATGGATACATTAGGCGTCTGCGGCGCGCCCTCCATCGCCGCTGATAATGGAGTAGTAATGGTCAAGGAGCCGAGGTTGGAGAGAGTGTCTGAAAACCACCAGACTCTCCCACCCTCCTCCTCCTCCTCATCCACCCCCCAGGACCAGACGCACACAATCTGAGAGTGATGTGTCTGAGTGGACGGATAGATAGATAGACAGACAGAGAGAGAGAGGGAGGGAGGGGAAGGAAGGCCGACTTGGGAGTGCACATGTGACAGGCAGAGACGGGGAAAAGGAAAAACTTTTTAAATGTGTAATGTGTTTCTGAAAGGAGAGAGAGAGAGAGAGAGACGGGGGGTGCAGCATGGTCGGGCGTGACATTCGCAGGCAGCGGAGAGAAAGAAAGTTGTGACAGACAGCCAGAGGCAAAGACAAGGGGAAAAAAAAGAGGGAAAAGAGGTGGTTGGTGGGGGTGGAGAGGGTGGAGAGGTGGACCGGTGGCGGAGAGAGTGAGTTTGGGGCTGTTAGTGCCCTCCGTTATTACTTCCATCTCCCATTCCCTGAGCTTTCAGAGCTCGCTCCGCTCTGAGCTGATGTGGGCTGAAATCTGCCTCTCCCTGTGGCCCGGCAACCGGCTCAGGATCAGCGCAAGGACAAAGGCTGGCAGCTGTGTCCTTAATCCAATCCATCACCCCCAAAGTTCAGCGTTTAATAGCTCCAAATTAAAGGTTGGGGGGGGGAGAGATCTGCTGAGCCTAAGTGTTTCTGTTTTATTTCAGCGCTCGGGTCACCTGCTCATCATTTAAGAATTTCAGTCGCGTCTGTTTTTTTAGAGAAAAAAAACCTGTTGTGAGTCTTTATCCAGCCGCCAGCTGCAGAGAACGGACGCATCCGAGTAGATAAAATGAAGAATCGAACTGTAAGAAGTTGAGTTGAACACATATCGGCTTGTTGAATCTGAGATTTTTTTTTAACAAAATGATCGCTTCAACGCCGACAGCCAACTTCTGCTCATGATTTTTAGATTGGAGATTTTGTTGTTGTTTGTTGGCGTGTTTTATTGCGACTGCAGACAGACAGAGTGCCGTCTGAATAATTCAGACGTCTGAGCGCAAGAGCTGAACAGAAAGGGTCAGTGCTGGAAAGTACATTTATACTGAGGTACTTACTCGATTACATTTGACATGGAAATATTGCACGACATTTATTCGACACTTTATAATAACCAAATTAACAAATAGTACATTTATAGTT